>NW_023416314.1:16374808-18802106 GCF_014108235.1 Myotis myotis | reverse complement strand
GTGATCACGGTGGCAAGGGAGAACAGTGGGGTGACTGGGCCTGCAGGGGAGGGCAGTTGTGGGAGACCAGGCCAGCAGGGGAGGACAGTTGGGGGGGGGGGAGGGCAGGCCAGCAGGGGAGAGCAGTTAGGGGCAATCAGGCAGGCAGACAGGCGAGCAGTTGGGAGCCAACAGTCCTGGATTGGAGAGTGTGCAGGCTGGGCTGAGGGACACACACACCCCCATGCACGAATTTCATGCACCGGGCCTCTAGTATGTGTATGTGTATATATGTGTGTGTGTGTGTATACACATATGTATATGTGTGTGTATACACATATGTATATGTGTGTGTGTGTGTGTGTCTATATGTATATATATATATATATAAATAAATTGTATATATGTATACAGTGGGGTCTTTTTTTTTTTGTTACTTCTCATCTTTTATTTTTTTTTATTTTTTATTTTTTATTTTTTTAGTGTACTTTAAGGCCTTTATTTTTTTTTTCTCTTTTTTTTTTATTGCTTAAAGTATTACAAAGGGTATTACATATGTGTCCATTTTATCCCCCCGCCCTAGACAGTCCCCTAGCCTCCCCTATCCCCCAATGTCTTATGTCCACTGGTTATGCTTATATGCATGCATACAAGTCCTTTAGTTGATCTCTTACCCCCCTACCTCCTGCCCCGCTACCCTCCCCGGCCTTCCTGCTGCAGTTTGACAATCTGTTTGAGGCAGCTCTGCCTCTGTATCTATTATTGTTCAAAAGTTTATAATGGTCTCTATTATCCATGAATGAGTGAGATCATGTGGTATTTTTCCTTCATTGACTGGCTTATTTCACTTAGCATAATGCTCTCCAGTTCCATCCATGACGTTGCAAATGGTAAGAGTTCCTTCCTTTTTAGAGCAGCATAGTATTCCATCGTGTAGATGTACCACGGTTTTCTAATCCATTCATCTACTGATGGGCACTTAGGCTGTTTCCAGATCTTAGCTATGGTGAACTGTGCTGCTATGAACATAGGGGTGCATATATCCTTTCTGATTGGTGTTTCTGGTTTCTTGGGATATATTCCTAGAAGTGGGATCACAGGGTCAAATGGGAGTTCCATTTTCAGTTTTTTAAGGAAACTCCATACTGTCTTCCATAGTGGCTGCACCAGTCTGCATTCCCACCAGCAGTGCACAAGTGTTCCTTTTTCTCCACATCCTCTCCAGCACGTGTCGTTTGTTGATTTGTTGATGATAGCCAGTCTGACAGGTGTGAGATGGTACCTCATTGTTGTTTTGATTTGCATCTCTCGGATGATTAGTGACTTTGAGCATGTTTTCATATGTCTCTTGGCTTTCTGAATGTCCTCTTTTGAAAGGTGTCTATTTAGGTCCTTTGCCCATTTTTTGATTGGATTGTTTATCTTCCTTTTGTTAAGTTGTATGAGTTCCCTATAAATTTTGGAGATTAGGCCCTTATCAGATATGACATTGGCAAATATGTTTTCCCACACAGTGGGTTTTCTCGTTGTTTTGTTGATGGTTTCTTTTGCTGTGCAGAAGCTTTTTATTTTGATGTAGTCCCATTTGTTCATTTTCTCTTTCGTTTCAAGTGCCCTAGGAGCTGTATCAGTGAAGAAATTGCTTCGGCATATGTCTGAGATTTTGTTGCCTTTGGATTCTTCTAGAATTTTTATGGTTTCCTGTCGTACATTTAAGTCCTTTATCCATTTTGAGTTTATTTTTGTGTATGGTGTAAGTTGGTGGTCTAGTTTCATTTTCTTGCATATATCTGTCCAATTTTCCCAACACCATTTATTGAAGAGACTATCTTGGCTCCATTGTATGTTCTTGCCTCCTTTGTCAAATATTAATTGAGCATATTGGTTCGGGCCGATTTCTGGGCTCTCTATTCTATTCCATTGATCTATATGCCTATTCTTGTGCCAGTACCAGGCAGTTTTGAGAACAGTGGCTTTGTAATACATCTTGATATCTGGTATTGAGATCCCACCTACTTTGGTCTTTTTCAGGATTGCTGCAGCTATTCAGGGTCTTTTTTTATTCCAGATGAATTTTTGGAGAGTTCGTTCTAGATCTCTGAAGTATGCCGTTGGTATTTTAATGGGAAGTGCGTTGAATTTATAGATTGCTTTGGGTAGTATGGACATTTTAATGATGTTGATTCTACCAATCCATGAACACGGTATGTTCTTCCATCTGTTTATGTCTTCCTCTATATCATTTTTCAACGTCCTGTAGTTTTCTGAGTAGAGGTCTTTTACCTCTTTAGTTAAGTTTATTCCTAGGTAGCTTAATTTTTTTGGTGCGATGGTAAATGGGATTGTTTTTATAATCTCTCTTTCTGAAAGTTCACTATTGGTGTATAGAAATGCCTCGGATTTCTTGGGGTTAATTTTGTATCCTGCTACATTGCCAAATTCATGTATTAATTCCAGTAGCTTTTTGATGGAGTCTCTAGGGTTTTGTATGTATAATATCATGTCGTCTGCAAATAAGGACAGTTTTACTTCCTCTTTTCCAATTTGGATGCCTTTTATTTCTTCTTCTTGCCGAATTGCAATGGCTAACACTTCCAGTACTATGTTGAACAGGAGTGGTGAGAGGGGGCATCCCTGTCTTGTTCCTGTTCTTAGGGGAAATGGTGTTAGTTTTTGTCCATTGAGTATGATGTTGGCTGTGGGCCTGTCATATATGGCTTTTATTATGTTGAGGTATGATCCTTCTACTCCCACCTTGCTAAGAGCTTTTATCAAAAATGGGTGTTGAATTTTGTCAAATGCTTTTTCTGCATCAATTGATATGACCATGTGGTTTTTTTCTTTCAATTTGTTTATGTGATGTATCACGTTTATTGATTTGCGGATATTGTACCATCCTTGCATCCCTGGGATAAATCCTACTTGGTCATGGTGTATGATCTTTCTGATGTACTGCTGGATCCGATTTGCTAAGATTTTGTTAAGGATTTTGGCATCTATGTTCATGAGGGATATTGGCCTGTAATTCTCTTTCATTGTGTTGTCTTTACCTGGTTTTGAGTATTAGGGTGATGCTGGCTTCATAGAATGAGCTTGGAAGTGTTCCTTCCTCTTGAATTTTTTGTAGTAGTCTGAGGAGGATAGGTTTCAGTTCTTCCTTGAATGTTTGGTAAAACTCCCCTGTGAAGCCATCTGGTCCTGGGCTTTTGTTTGCTGGAAGCTTTTTGATGACTGCTTCAATTTCTTCCATAGTTATTGGCCTGTTGAGATTTTTAGATTCTTCCTGATTGAGTTTTGGAATGTTGTATTTTTCTAGGAATTTGTCCATTTCCTCCAGGTTGTCTAGTTTGTTGGAGTAGAGCTGTCCATAGTATTTTTTAACAATCATTTGTATTTCTGTGGGGTCTGTTGTTATTTCGCCTCTATCGTTTCTGATTTTGTTTATTTGGGTCCTCTCTCTTTGCTTCTTGGTGAGTCTGGCTAGAGGTTTGTCAATCTTGTTTATCCTTTCAAAGAACCAGCTCTTGGTTTCATTGATTTTCTGTATTGTTTTTTTGGTCTCTATGTCATTTATTTCTGCTCTAATCTTTATTATCTCCTTCCTTCTGCTCACTCTGGGGTTTTCTTGTTGCTCTCTTTCTAATTCTTTGAGTTGTAGAGTTAGATGATTTACTACCATTTTTTCTTGTTTTTTGAGATAGGCCTGTAGAGCTATAAACTTCCCTCTCAGGACTGCTTTCATTGTGTCCCATAGGTTTTGGATTGTTGTGTTTTCATTGTCATTAGTTTCCAGGATGTTTCGAATTTCTTCTTTGATTTCATTGGTAACCCAATCAATATTTAATAGCATGCTATTCAGCTTCCAGGTGTTTGAGTATTTTGGGTTGTTTTTATTGTAGTTTATTTCTAATATTATGCCATCGTGGTCTGCGAAGACACTTTTTATGATTTCAATTTTCTTGAATTTGGGGATACTTTGCTTGTGACCCAATATATGGTCTATTTTTGAATATGTCTTATGAGCATTTGAGTAGAATGTATATTCCCTGGCTTTCGGGTGAAGTGTTCTGAAGATGTCTATTAAGTCCATCTGATCTAGTGAGTCATTTAGGATTGCTGTATCTTTGCTGATTATTTGTCTAGAAGACTTATCCAGTGCTGTCAGTGGTGTATTAAAGTCCCCTACAATGATTGTATTGTTGTCGATCTCTCCTTTGATATCTTCCAGGAGTTTTTTTATGAATTTGGGTGCTCCTGCATTGGGTGCATATATGTTTACCAGGGTTATATCTTCTTGTTGTATTGATCCCTTTAGTATTATGAAGTGGCCTTCCTTATCTCTTGTTATGGCCTTCACTTTGAGGTCTATTTTGTCCGATATAAGTATTGCTACCCCAGCTTTCTTTTCCTTTCCATTTGCCTGAAAGATATTTTTCCATCCTTTCACTTTCAGTCTGTGTGAGTCCCTTCTAATGAGGTGGGTTTCTTGTAGACAGCAGATGTATGGGTCATGTTTTTTTATCCATTCAGCCACTCGATGTCTTTTGTTTGGAGCATTTAGTCCGTTTACATTTAAAGTTATTATTGAAAGGTACTTGTTTGTAGGCATTTCTGTTTTTGTGTGGCTGTTTTCTTTCTGAGCTTTTTATTTCTTATTTTTATACCAGTCCGTTTAGCATTCCTTGCATTGCTGGCTTGGTGGTGATAAACTCCCTTAGCCTTTTTTTGTCTGTGAAGCTTCTTATTTCCCCTTCAAGTTTGAATGATAGCCTTGCTGGATAGAGTATTCTTGGATTTAGTCCTTTGCTTTGCATTACTTTGTAAATTTCCGTCCATTCTTTTCTGGCCTGATGTGTTTCTGTTGAGAAATCATTTGACAATCTAATGGGAGATCCCTTGTATGTAACTTTCCGTCTCTCTCTTGCAGCCTGTAAGATTCTCTCTTTGTCCTGAACATTTGCCATGGTAATTATGATGTGTCTTGGTGTGGGTCTTTTTGGGTTCACCTTGTTTGGGACTCTGTGGGCTTGTGTGACTTTTTTCTTCCCCACCTCAGGGACGTTTTCTGATATTATTTCTTCGAATAGGTTTTCTAATCCTTGTTCATCTTTCTGTTGTTCTGGTACCCCTATTATTCGTATGTTGTTTCGTTTCATGTTGTCCCAAAGCTCCCTTAGGCTCTCCTCCTGTCTTTTCATTTTTTCCTCCAATTGCAATACATTTTGGGTGTGTTTTGCTTCCTTGTCTTCTAAATCACTAATTCGGTCCTCCGCTTCTCCTAGTCTACTGTTGATACTTTCAATGGAGTTTTTCATTGCAGCTATATCACTCTTCATTTCTTCTTGGGTCTTACTTAAGTTGTTGATTTTTTTCATCTGTTTCTTCTAGCTTCTTCCATATGTTATCGATTTTTTCATCTGTTTCTTCTTGCTTCTTGGAGAGGTTGTCGATTTTTTCCTCCATCTGGTTTATGCACTCTAGGACCCTTATTCTGAATTCTTTTTCTGTCATGTTGCATGCCTCTGTATTACTTAGCTGCTTTTCTGGAGAGTCCTCCTTCTCTTTCCTTTGGGGGTTTCTTTGTCTACCCATGTTTGATCTCGCTGACATATCTAGACGTTGAGTCGTTCAGTGGCTGCTCCCTTGGTGGCAGTGACTCCTTGGTCTGTGGTTGCTCTTCGGGCGGTTGCGGTAGCAGCTGCTCTTCAGTTGGCAGCAGCTCCTCTGGTGGGTGCTGTTCACAGCTGTGGTGGCTCTTCTGGCTGGTGGGGCAAGGTTTCACGTACAGCTGCTGTTCCTCAGCAGAGGGTGTGGTGCTCAGGAGGTTGCTGTTGCTTGGATCTGCTGCGTTGATTTAAAGGCACAAAATACAACACAACAAGGCACCACGTACCAGGCACTATACACAAGTATATTCACGATATGAATAACCCCAAATAAAGGTGACCACCTTTCCAGGGGAGTTCTGCTCTTCCCGGCTGCAAACCGTCTCGCCAGCTGAGGAATTTCGCCAATTCGGGGTGGATGTTATTAGTTTCAGCTGCTCACTCCATTTGCTCAGGGACACGACCTGGGACGCGTCTGCCTATACCGCCGCCATCTTCTTAACTCCTACAGTGGGGTCTTGACTTACAAGTTTAATTCATTCCGTGACGGAGCTCGTAACTCAAATTACTCGTATGTCAAATCAAAAAGTGAACGAGTGAGACACATGATGCTGGGCTGATGTTGTGGCGTTCACTGTGACATTCGCTGCGCCAACTAGTGGTGGGGTATCTGAAGCTGGCTCTTAACCCGAATTTTAGCTCGCAACTCAAAGCAAAAAATCGGCCGAGAGACAGCTCGTATCTTGAAAAACTCGTTAGTCAGGACACTCGTAAGTCAAGGCCCCACTGTATATATATTTATGTATGTAATTTTTGGTAAATTGTTTTATTTTAAGCAAATTTATTTTGATTAGTGATTTGATTTCTCATTTTTATAGGGTGTCCCAAATTCACGCAAGATTTGAATTTTGCATGAGCATTAACAACAACAACAAAAAATAAAAGCCTAATTTTACTTGGTTTATTGAATCAGATTCTAATATCTGTTGCCCTTTGATTTCAATCCCTTCAATTTGATAAGCATTACCAAGTACCAGTTATGGCCCAGGAGCAGGGACAATGAAGACCACCACGGCTTTGCGTATGTGCCAGCAAAGCCGTGGAGGCCATTTACCTGATGTGCTATTCCATACATAAACCTATACTGTATACTTTATGAATCAATAAAAAATTTACAATTTTTAATTATAAACCTGTCTTTTCTATCAAAATTACTTCTTGAATGAATTTTGGGACGCCCTATATATAACTCTTTGCAGTTTACATACTATGCCCAGGCACATTTCCCACCTGCTGCTTTCTATATCCCTATGGGATAAATATTATTATACTAATTTTACAGAAAAGGAAACTAAAATGAAGGGGCCTTCCAAAGTCATACACGAAGGACAGAGTCAAAATTTTTAGTTGCTTCTTTACACCAGATATGTAATTATGCTCATGTATCCCATTTCATTACTCTTGTTTTTAAAATAAGCAAAATGTGTCTGAAGAATACCAAGTGGTTGTAGATCATGTTGGAAGGAGAGGTAATAGAACCATCAACATTTAAATTATCAGTTTACTTCTGAGCTGCTGCTGGATATTGCTTCCTTAGGTATAACAGCTTTGTTTATATGCAACAGAAATAAGAATGGCCATAAACAATTCCTTTTGTTTTTCAGTTACAGCATAACTCCCGTATAAATGTGAACATACCGAATTATTCTATTAATTCTTAGGCTCATTCCTAAACTAATTTATTTTAATAAGTCCAAATAATATTTATTGTAGTAAGTGCTAGATATTTAATGATGAGAAAAATAATCTGGCTCTTGTCCTCCCAGAGTTCATAACCTAATGAACACAAGCTAGTAAGCAAATACTTGAGTAGATCTGCAAATGTATGCAATGGTGGAATAACATACAATGAGATGGGGATACCAAAGAGAGGAACCTCACCCAGACGGGGCAGTCTTCCTTTTTCAAGGAAGTAACTTTCTGTTTTTTAACTATGTATCTAATATGTATAATTTTTAAAGTTTTTCGTTTGATTTTTTATGGAATTTTTTAATGTCGACATTATTACAGATTTTCCCCATTTCCCCTTTCTTTGCCCACCTACACTTACCCCCACCCCTCCTCTTTTGGCCTTCATCACACTATTGTCTGTGTTCATGGGTTATGCATATATGTTCTTTAGCTAATCCCTTTAACTTCCTTATCCAGTCACCCCACCTACCTTCCCCCTGGCTCCCACCAGTCTGTTCCATGCATCCATGCTTCTGGTTCCATTTTGTTAGTCATTTTATTTTGTTCTTTAGATTCCCCATATTAGTGAGGTCATGTGGTATTTGTCTTTGTCTGACAGGCTTATTTCACTTAGCATAATACTATCTAGGTGCATCCATGCTGTGTCAAAGAGTAAGAATTTCTTCTTTTTTGCAGTCTTGTTGTATGCCATTGTGTAAATGTACCACAGCTTTTTTATCCACTTACCTGCTGATGGGCGCTTGGGCTGTTTCCTGATCTGGGCAATTGTAAATAATGCTGCTATGAACGTAGGTGGGCATTTATTTTTTCTGATAGGTGTTTCAGGATTCCTAGGGTATATTCCCAAAAGTGGGATCTCTGGGACAAAAGGCAGTTACATTTTTAATTTTTGAGGAAGCTCTCTACAGTTTTCCACAGTGGCTGCACCAGTCTGCATTCCCACCAGCAGTGCGCTAGAATTCCAAGGAAGTAACTTTTAGTTGGAACCTAAGGAAAGTAGTCTCCTAAATAATGCAATATGAATGGGGTTTTCAAGAAGAAAGGCAGTGAATACTCAAGTATTGAGGCAGAGGGAACAGCCTGTATGAAAACAAAAAGTGCATAATTTTTAATTGAAAACAGTGTTAAGTGGCTGGTTGTGGATTGGGGAGTGGTGAAGAGCAGTAATGAGACGTCAATTCAGATGACGAATTTAGTGTTAAAATTTCACTTTTTCAAAGTGTATTGTATGATATTAAGTAATGATTCCTATTGGAAATATCGGAAGCGGTGTTGGCCTTGAGGTGCAAAACGATGGAAGAACCTCATAGTGCTGTAGTACATTTGCAATTATTGGGCTTTAATGATTCAAAAATAGTCTGTAATTTAGCATTTGAGACTATCTTTAATTGCACAACTTTGATAAGGGAAAATATCTCTTCTTATCCTTTGTTTACTGTTTAGTAGTGAATTAGTAAAAGAGTTTTGATAAAGGGAGAAAATGATGTTTTTCATTATTGAAGTTTTGCCCCCTACTGGCAATGGTTTCTGATTACTATAACCTTTAATCTCTCTGCTTTCCAGTTTAGGAATATTTTAGAAATAGAAACCAAGAATAATAGGATGGTGTGAAACAGAGTCCCCATGTGATCTATGATGGACCTATAGCATGACTGAGAAATCAATCTTTATTTTCATTTTTATAAGTAACTAAGGGTTTAGCACAGTGTACATCCTTACTAGTGTAGATGTTTCCAAGAAATAGTATAATTTATCTAGATTTTCATAGATAGTATCAACAAAATTAAAGAGAGAATGTGTCTGTCCAGAACCAGCTACATAATATTTAAGACCCAGTTTAAAATGAAAAACAAATGCCCCTTATTAAAATATTGTTTAAAATTTCAAGAAGTTGATACCAGATATTTTTTAGAGCATGAGGTCCTATACATGTGTCTCTATGCAGTTGCACAGATCAGAAACCCATGAAGTCTGTCCTGTGTCTATAAGAAGTTGATTCTTTGTCTGTAAGAAGATTGTGTGAAAACGTGTTTTTATTTATTTATTTCCACTGAGATGTTATGAGTTTAGGAGTTGGTTAGCCAAGAAACTTAGAAAAGGGCCAATTCCTGCCCTAATTTTGCTTTCTTTTAAAAGGGAGCATATTTGAAGGATATTTTCCAACAACACGGGTGGTGAATATATTATTGACTAAAATTTTTTTGTTGTTGAGATGAAATGGCATTTTCTTAAGGAATATAGAAAGTTAGGAAGAGTTATTGGGGTATATAACAATGATCTGGAATTTAGTAATGCCATCAGGAGCTTCTTTTGGTATCAGAAATCTACTTATTGAATGATGGCCTCTTTTTAAACAACTGATTATAATTATTTTGTATATTTAATAAATTTTTAATTACAGTTGGTAAAATCCCACATGATTTTAGATAAAAGAGTGTAAGTGCAATAGCCTGATTTCCTTTAATGTACTTAATGACAATTTTATGAATCATTGTGTGTCCTAATAAGACTTTTACTCCTGTTACTGACAGCCTTGAATTAGCATGATCCTCGGTCTCCACTCAGCAATCATGTTCAAAAAACTTTATCGCCAAAATTATACAGCTGTTCAGTTTACTGAACGTATTACTATGCATACTCCTTATATTTCTCTTAAGGATATCCCTTAATTTGACTTTCTTTCACAAAGAAATAATCAAATTTTTCCTAATAACATATATTAATATTCTTCCTGAGAATTACAATTTAATAAAATGTAAAATATTTTAATAAAAACAGTACTAAGTGGAGCAGAGCCTATAAGTAAAGTTGAACAAAATAGAAGAGATGTCACAACAAAGATTTAAACATCTCACTGAATTTTATGCTTTGTCTTTGGTCATTATAATCTAATTATTTTAATTAAATATTTATTAAATATCTGTTTTTCCTAATATCTCTAGTGGAAACATGACAGACTTTAACAGAAAAATATATGAGGCACTTCTGACCTCAGAAATATTTATATAACAACCTGAAATATTTCTATAGGCAATGAATTGATTTCCATAAATAGAAGTAGCAGGATATTAATATCACAAGTCATAATTCTAATTGAAAGTGTCAATACATGAGGTTATAAAAATAAAATTTGTTTAAATAACAATTTTTAATTTTAAAAAGAATTAACCAACCAAGAAGGCTAGATTCTGACTGCACAGGTTTCTTTTGTTGGCTCAATTATTGACTAAGATATTTATAGAGATAATGCATTTGCCACTTGCTTGAAAGCCTTAAAATCCATGAATAGTATTAAATTTTGAGGGAGATAGTTAACCAAATTATATTTAAGTGTTCTTCAGGGATCTCAACCCAAAGATAATTTCAATATTGTAAAAGCAATATTGAAGTTACAGCACTGACTTGTGCTAGCTCATTTTATTCTTAATGCTAAATAAAGTGCCTTACCAATGTTCAGCAGATAATCACCCAAATTTTATCTGACATTGATTTCTAAGTCAGGCATAAGAAACTTCTGCTGATTGTGCATTCTATTTGTTACTCATTTTTCAATTTGTAATTTGAAGAGCATTACACTAGAACTCACAGTGATGTGAGATTTACAAATATCATTCATATATCTTTTGTAAATGCCAGAGCTGAAGCCAAATCGACTGAACAACTGGTTGACCATTTGCTATGCAGGAGCTGCCTCCTGGTGGTCAGTGTGCTCCCACAGCCAACTTCCCGTGGCTGGCCAACCTCCCATGGTCCCACCCCTGGAGTGGGTGAGACAGCCCGATAGGCCCCAATTGCTGGCCAGGTCAAGGGACCCCACCCGTGCAAGAATTCGTGCACTGGGCCTCTAGTTCTATATAATAAAAGCCTAATATGCTAAGTGTCCAGTTGTCTGGTCATCTGTTCAACCAATCAAAGTGTAATATGCTACTGATATGCTAAAGCCACTCAACCACTTGCTATGATGTGCACTGACCACCAGGGGACAGATAGTCAACTGATCAACCAGTTACTATGATGTGTACTGACCACCAGGGGGCAGACACTCTGACTGGTAGGTTAGCTTGCTGCTGGGGTCTGGCTGATCAGAACTGAGGGAGATGGGCCAGACACACCCTGGGGCCCTTCCACAGTCCCTCCCCAGCTGGCCAGCATCCTGTGTCCCTCCCTGGCCCTGATCGTGCACCAGTGGGCTCCCTCAACCTGGCCAGTGCACTGTCGCAGTCCAGGACCCCTCAAGGGATGTCAGAGAGCTGGTTTTGGTCCATTTTCGCAGGCCAGGCTGAAGGACCCCACTGGTGCATGAATTTGTGCACCTGGCCTCTAGTAGTGATATAATAGGCAGACATATTAGTAGATATTCTCACATTCCACTAATGTAAGACTGTATAAAAGGAAGACTGTCATTATTCTTATTTTATAAGGGAGAGAATCTATATTAACTAAATTATAATCTAACTTACTGTTTCCTAATACACCAAGCATACAGAAACATTGTATCATCAAACCGACAAAACTGTATATTTTGCAGGTAACAGGTACACCTTGTATGTGGTCACACCGGTCATCTACCATTGTCTTTGGTGGCAGAAACAGGGATGAATATCCTCATACATCTACCACCACTGAATTTATCTAAATTCTTCTTTAGCTTATTTTTGAAAACTATGCCCCCTATATTTGTATGGGTTGCCTTGAAATCAGGACCTGAGGCAACATATTGAGTGCAGGGAGTTTATTTTACTGGTCACTATAGAGAGCTGTAAGGCAGGGAAGAATGGAAAACAATAGAGGATTTAACTGCCTTTGTTACCATGGCAGATACCTGATATGCAGTCATGCTGGGAACACCTGGGAGAAATTTTTTAAAATGCAGTCGGAATTGTTCATGTGAAAGGATGTGGCTGAAACATTTCTGCTCTAGCTCCTGCTGGCCTTGGTTGAAGGCTGTTATCAGGGTGTGAACTCCCCTGCAATCCCAGATAGCCCTTTGTCCTTGGAGGCCTTGGAATGAAAGGCTGCCAGTATGCTGGAGAACTCTCCACCATAACTACAGCCGAAGCAACATAGGCATGTGAAAGACTGTTGTGGCACAAAGACTGTCTGTTATGCCACTGCTTTGGGGAAAAATAGCTTTCAATAAATTTCTTATTATATAAAAAAATTATTTCCCTGTGCTTTTCTAAAACTGTGCTATCTAACAAAGTCGGAATATGCAAATTGACCATCCCACCGTCACAAAGATGGTGGCACCCATAGCCACAAGATGTCGCTGCCCAGTCCCCCAGCCCGGCCGGAGCCCCCCCATCCTTTCAGCCCCGCTGGAGGTGGCAGACCCGCAGTGTGGCCGGACCTACCTTAGGGCTCTTTGCTCCTTGCTCCTGCCGCCGGAGTCCCCAGTCCTTTCAACCCAGCTGGGGGGGCGGCACCCGGTTCAGCCGGACCTGCCCTAAACCCCCCAGCCACCCAGGGATGGCCTGAGGCTCAGGCAAGCCTCAGATGTCGGCTGCCCAGCTGCCTAAGGCTGGCCTGAGGTGCAGGCAAGCCTCGGATATTGGCTGCCCAGCACCCAGGGCTGCCCGAGGCTCAGTTAACCAAGGCCAGCCGAGGCTTGTGCTGCCGGCAGTGGCAGCAGCAGAGGTGTGATGGGGCATCGCCTTCCCCTGACCTCCAGGTCGCCTCCCGCCCCTGAGGGCTCCTGGACTGTGAGAGGGGGCAGGCCGGGCTAAGGGACCCCCCCCTCCAGTGCATGAATTTTCATGCACCAGGCCTCTAGTCTTCTTATAATAAAAATCTGAGAAAATTAATTTTAGTTTTTAATTTAATTATATACCATTACTCCTAAGGAGGCCCTTGCCACATTTGAGAATTCTTCCTGTAATTTATATTAAATTAGTAAATTACTTATGTAATTTTGTTACACTTATATTATACTTCATAATCCATGAAAGTAGGGACTAATTTTATTTATTGTTTATAGGTTCACAGAGTCATACTAGTTGAACCTGCTACTGAACTGAACTTCATAGAGCGCTTTCACGATGCTGCTGTGTGTTTTGATCAAATTGTTCTCTACCCTTTGTCTTACCAGCTAGTCCAGTGCTGATTTATTTCAATATCACCTTATTCAGAATATCTCTGTTTTCATTTGATCTGCTGGCCATTCATCTGGCCCTTTCTATTGTTCTAGAGAAGCAGCATCTTAGAAATGGGGAAACTCTTATCATCAAAGTGTCACATCTTGATACCTTTAGGACATGCCTGGAATTGTCATTCTTTTTTTCCCAGCAAGTTTGTTCATTGAAACAGTGGACCAATATCTTTAGGCAGCTCATGGATTACTTCCTTTGTTAGATACCAGTAGTTGATTTGGTTAAATATGAGATATTTAGCAAAATAAAGTCTTGACAACTTGGGACAGAAATACCATTTTTAATCATAAAACATTTAAGAAGAAATAAACATATAATTACACACACCCTGAATAATTATAAAGGCAATGTTTATTAAAATACATTTCATTTTAGAAATTGAACTATCAGCTGTTAAAGTCTGTATACATTTTTGGGGGGACACCCCAGAGACCTATTATTAACTTGTTTTTCTCTCCCCTCTTAATGACTACACCAGTAAGTTAGAAGTTTCAAGGATTTTTACTGTTCCTTCATTCTGTGTGCAGAACAACATTTAGAAACATTTTGCTACTTACACAGATTCTGGTCTCAGCCAGAATTGGGATTATAGTGTTGTCTAAGCATTCTCAGCCCCTAGGGAGAACTTTTCAAATGGGTTTGCCCACAGCTCACTGCAAAATCTCTAGGGCAATTTAGAAACATTTTCAAAGGTAAAATGTGTCCGGATCTGTTTTATTACTTGCTCTCGGACTAATATTGAACCTCAGAGGTTTTAGCTACACATGACCCTATGCTATTCTGACTAGTGTTAAGATTCAGTCATAGGTATCATACCTCATCTTTTGAGGCACCAAGGACCAGATTCCTCTATTTACTTGGAGGCACAAACAAACAAAAAAAAAATGCAGTCAAAATAATTTTTAAATAAAGAATGACTTTCTGACTGGAATTTTACCTTTATGTTCTTTATTCTTCTTGATATAGAACTAATTTATTTTCTGGGAAGTTCCATACAGAGCTTTGCTGTACTTTGCTTTAGGAGCAATTGTCACAGCTTATTAATCCCATTTATTTTCAAGGAGAAGGAAAAAATGTCTTTGGAGATTTAGAATATGCCCAGGCACATAAAACTACTTACCATGAGTATTCTAAAATGTGAGTAAAAGGCATTTTTTTTGGTATTAAGAATCGTCACTCATTAGATAAGCTTAAACATATTTGAATAGAGAATTAGATATAATATATGGAAACATTTTTAGGTCAACAGCTATGTAAATACTAAGTTCATTTATGAGGGAATAGAATGTGTATTCTATTATTTTCAGATGAAGTGTTCTGTATGTGTCCGTTGGATGCATTCTGCCTAATGTGTAGTTTAAGTCCAATGTTTTATTACTGATTTTATGACTGTATGATCTATTCATTGTAGAAAGTGATGTATTGAATTCCTCTGCTATTACTATATTGCTGTGTCTTTCTCATTACAAGTCTGTTAATATTTTATTTATATATTTAGCTTTTCCTAAAATATGTATATTGGGTTAGATACATATTTACAAATGTTATACCCTTTTATTTTACTGACCCCTTCACCATTATATAATACCCTTTCATTTCTGTTGTTACAGTGTTTGGCTTAACGTCTGCTGTGCGTAATACAAATGTAGCTTTCTTTGCAATTTTTTTGGTTTCCATTTGAATGGAATATTTTTTATCTCTTTATTTTTCAGTATGTATGTTCTTAGAGTCTCAGTGAATCACTTGTAGACAGTATATATATAGCTTCAACATGTTTGGTTTTTCCATTCAGTCACCGTCTTTAGATTTGAAAATGTTATTCCATTTATGTTACAGTAATTATTGACAGGTTTAGACTTACTTTATAGCCTTTTTGTTCATTATTTTCCTCTTGTTTTGTAATTCCTTTGTTCCTTTCTTCCTCTCTTACTGTCTTTCTATGTGATATATTTATTTTATACAGGGGCATGTTTGACTTCATTGTCTTGAACTTTTCTGTATCTACTGTAGGGTTTTTCTTTATGGTAACACTAGAGGCTTGGTGCATGGATTTATGCACCAGTGGGGTCCCTTGGCCTGGCATGCGGGGATTGGGCTGAAACCAGCTCTCTGACATCCCCCGAGGGATCCGGGATTGTGATAGGGCACTCTGCAAAGATGCTGTTGCTCAGCAGCTCCTGAGTTGAGCATCCCTCCCCTGGTGGTCATTGTGCGTCATAGCTACTAGCTGGCCGGTCGCTTAGGCTTTTATATATATAGACTAGAGGCCCGGTGCACAAAAATTTGTGCACTCGGGGGGAGGGGGGTCTCTCAGCCCGGCCTGTGCCTTCTCGCAGTCTGGGACCCCTCGGGAGATAACGACCTGCTGGCTTAGGCCCGCTCCCGGGTGGCAGAGGGCAGGCCCAATCCCTAGGTGCAGCCCCTGGTCGGGCTCAGAGCAGGGCTGATTGGGGAGTTGGGGCGCCGCCCCGTCATGCACAGAGCAGGGCAGATCGGGAGGTTGCAATGCCACCCTCAGTGACGCACAGGGTAGGGCCAATCGGGGTTGCGGCGCTGCCCCCGTCACTCACAGAGTAGGGTTGATCAGGGGGTTCGGGAGCTCCCCCCTGTCACGCACAGAGCAGGGCCCATCAGGGGTTTGGGGAGCTCCCCCCAGTCACGGACAGAGCAGGGCCGATTAGGGGGTTGAGAAGCTCCCCCCTGTCACACACAGAGTAGGGCCTATAGGGAGTTGGGGCACCACCCCCTGTCACACACAGAGCAGGGCAGATCAGGGCGTTGGGGCACCGCCACTGTCACACTCAGGGCAGGGCCGATGGGGAGGTTATGGCTCTACCCCGTCACACACAGAGCAGGGTCCATGGGGGGGTGGTTGGTGTGGCGCACCCTGTCACACACAGAGCCGCAGCGCGATCAGGGGTTTGGGGAGCTCCCCCCTATCAGGCACAGAGCAGGGCTGATCAGGGGGTTGGGGCGTCTTCCCCGGTCACGAACAGAGCAGGGCGGATAGGGAGGTTGTGGCCCCGCCCCCTGTCACACACAGAGCCACAGGGTGATCAGGGGGTTTGGGCGCTGCCCTCTGTCCCGCTGGTCCCAGTGCTGGGAGGCATATTACCCTTTTACTATTTAGGATAGAGGCCTGGTGCACGGGTGGGGGCTGGCTGGTTTGCCCTGAAGGGTGTCCTGGATCAGGGCGGGGGTCCCCACTGGGGTGCCTGGCCAGTCTGGGTGAGGGGCTGAGGGCTGTTTTCAGGTTGGCGGGTGACTGAAGCTCCCAACTGCTCCTTTTTTTCTTTTTTTTATTCTGGTCCAGCTTTAGCTCTGAGGCTTGGCTGCAGCTCTTAGGCCTCCGCTGCTGAAAGCAGGCATCTGGTTTGTTTGGGTTCTATAATTGAAACACTGTTTCAACTCCAGCTCTGAGATGCGGCTGGCTGAAGCAGGTTTCTGGGGTTTTGTTTAGCTTCTATATTTGTAACAATGTTTCAAACTGCAAACTCAGAGGCTGGCAGCGGCAGGCAGGGAACGTTGGAGTCCTCCATCACTGAAGCAAGCAAGCCTCATGTTCGCTTCAAGCTGCCTGGCTGCCAGCCGCCATCTTGGCTGGCAGTTAATTTGCATATCACCCTGATTAGCCAATGCGAAGGGTAGCAGAGGTATGGCTAATTACCATGTTTCTCTTTTGTTAGATAGGATAGCATATGTAAAGCTTCTTATATTTGTAAGTATATTTTAATCTGCTAAAAACTTAACTTCAAACATATATAAAAGCTCTACACTTTTACATTCCCCTTGCACATCTTACAGTTTTTGATATCTTTATATCTTTTTACATTGTGTTCATTAATAAATTATTGTTGCCCATGCTGGTTGAGTATCGTCCCATGCATCATGAGGTCCTCTGTTCAATTCCTGGTCAGGGCACATGCCCGGGTTTTGAGATCACTTCCCAGTAGAAGCTGTACAGGAGGCAACAGGTAGATGTTTCTCTCTCAATGGTGTCTCTCTCTCTCTCTCCCTTTCCCTTTCTCTCTCTAAAATCAATAAAACATATTAAAAAATAAATTATTATATTATACTGACTTATTACCTTTTCCTTTAATCTCTAAATTAGGGTTATAAGTGATTTCCCTATCACTATTACATTAGAGTATTCTGAATTTGAGTGCATATTTTTTTACCAGTTAGTTTTATACTTTCATATTTCCTGTTAGGAAAGAGCATCCTTTTATTTCAGCTTAAATTACTCCCTTTAACATTGCTTGTAAAGCTGGTTTGGTGGTGATGAATCCTTCAGTGTTTGTCTGGAAAACTCTTCATCTCCTGTTCAATTCTGAAGGACAACTTTGGTAGTCTTCTTGATGGCATTTTTATCTTTTACCACTGTGTATGTATCATGCTACCCCTTATGGCTTGCAAAGTTTTTGCTGAAAAAATGCTGATGATCTTATGGGGATTCCATTGTATATAACAATACTTATTTTTAATTATTGCTTTTAATATTCTCTCCTTGTAATTAATTTTTGACAATTTATTTTTAATGTGTCTCAATCTGGAATATTTGGATTTTTCTTATTTGTGGACTTCCTAGATCTCAATGTCTATTTTCTTTTGCAGGTGAAGTTTTCATTCATTATTTTTCTGAATAGGCTTTTTGCCCATTCATCCATATCTCTCTCTCTCTCTCACCCACTTTAATGTCTATATTGATACACAATATGGAATGCCAAAACTCCCTTAAACTCTCTTTACTAATTTTTATTCTCTTATGCCTTTAATCCTCTGATTAGATTAATTCCACTATTCCACTGTCCAGTATTTGAGTCTGCTGATTCTTTCATTCACTTTATCTAGTCTGTTGTTGAACCCTCTACTGAATTTTTCAGTTATTATACTTTTCAACTAAATGATTTCTGTATGGCAATTTCTTTTATTTTTAATATTTTTTTCTGAGGTTCTCACTTTGTCCATGCATTGCTCTCCTGACTTCAGTGAGCATGTTTATATCTGTTATTTCAAACTTGGTATCTGGCAGAGCCACAAAGTCTCTTTCATTAAGATCTGTTTCTGGAGATTCCTCTTTTATTTATTTATTTTTTGGAATATATGCCTTTGTTTCTTCATTTTCCTGACTCTCTGTATTGGTCTCTGTGCATTGCATTAAACACCCATCCTTCCCAGTGTTGACAGAGTGGTCTCATCTAGGAGACAAAGGCAGTCATTCAGCCTGGCACAGGCTTCTAGTTTTCTCTTAAGCCTTTGTTATTGTCCAAGTGCCTACTTTGCTCTTAATGGCTCCCAATAGATGATAGTGTGCAAAGACCCCTCAGTGTCCAACGGGGAAGATTTCAGTTAGCACCCTGATGCAAACTGATTATAAACTATGTCTTCAGGCAGCTGCTGGAAAATATGCTGTTAAACCCCTTCCAGGGAGAAACTGGGAAATGGGCATTTTTGCCTTCTGGGCCCAGGTGTGTAGTCATAGAGGAGTAATCCTGCACCCATTAAGAACTGCTTCTTTGTTTTCTACAATCCTGTGAGACTCTTACTAGTAAATGAAGGCCCTGGTGGCTATTGAAGCTAGACAGTCGATCTTCTCTTGGATACCTGCCACAAAAGCAAACTTTTGCATAAGCTCCTTCTGTGGAGATATGAGCGACTTGGTTATATGCTTACAGTGGCCTGGAGGGAGAAGTCAGGGGAGATGTCCACCTGCTTTCACAGTCTCTGGGCAGGATCATGGGCAGCCCCTTGATATGTGATGAAATCGGAAGCCTCCACCCTCAGGCAGTAGTTTGCTAGGTGTGGAGATAGTCCCCTTTCAGGGAAAGACTGGAAGGTGGCCTGCCACTTCTGCACTGATATCTGGGGGGATGGCTTGTTATGAACTGCTTGTTTGCTACAGTCTAATGGGCCTCATGAATGTAAGTCCCATTGGCTAATGATTCAGGTTATCAGTGACCTGTCTCTCATGTGGCAGCCAAAAAAGCTGGGGTGCATTTGTGTGAATAAGCTCTTGCCAGAGAAACACTGGCAACTTGGAGTAGGCTGGGAGGAGAGGGTAGGGGTGGTATTACCGGCTTCCCAGGTGTCAAGAAAGAGTGCAGCCAGCCCTTAGACTTGTGCTACTTTGGAGTCCTAACCCTCTGGCAGCAGCTTTTAAAGTATGCAGATGAGCTCCTTTCAGAGAAAGACTGTCTGTTCCCTTTGTGTAAGAGCTCACACACCCATTAAGAACTTCTTTTTTTATATAATGTTTTTTCTTTATTGATTAAGGTATTACATATGTGTCCTTATTGCCCATTGTTCCCCCAACCCCCGACTCATGCCCTCATCCCCTGGTGTCTGCGTCCATTGGTTGGGCTTATATGCATGCATACAAGTCCTTTGGTTGATCTCTTCCCCTGACCCCCACCCTCCCCTACCTTCCTTCTGAGGTTTGACGGTCTGATCGATGCTTTTCTGTCTCTGGATCTGTTTTTGTTCATCAGTTTATGTTGTTCATTATATTGCATAAATGAGTGAGATCATGTGATATTTATCTTTCTCTGACTGGCTTATTTTGCTTAGCAGAATGCTCTCCAGTTCCATCCATGCTGTTGCAAATGGTAAGAATTCCCCCCTTTTTTTTTTTTTTTTTTTTTTTTTTTTTTTTTCTGCAGCGTAGCATTCCATTGTGTAGATGCACCACAGTTTTTTAATCCACTCATCTGCTGATGGACACTTAAGGCTGTTTCCAAATCTTAGCTGTTGTAAATTGGGCTGCTGTGAACATAGAGGTGCATATATTTTTTCTGATTGGTGTTTCTGGTTTCTTGGGATATATTCCTAGAAGTGGGATCACTGGGTTAAATGGGAGTTCCATTTTTAACCTTTTGAGGAAAATCCATACTGTTCTCCACAGTGGCTGCACCAGTCTGCATTCTACCTGCAGTGCATGAGGATTCCTTTTTCTCCATATCCTTGCCAGCACTTGTCATTTGTTGATTTGTTGATGATAGCCATTCTGACAGGTGCGAGATGGTACTCCATTGTCGTTTTGATTTGCATCTCTTGGATGATTAGTGACTTTGAGCATGTTTTCATATGTCTCTTGGCCTTCCTTATGTCTTCATTCAAAAACTATCTATTTAGGTCTGTTGCCTATTTTTTGATTGGGTTGTTTATCTTCTTTTGTTAAATTGTATGAGTTCCCTGTAAATGTTGGAAAATAAACCCTTATTGGTGATAACATTGGTAAATATGTTCTCCCATGCAGTGGGCTTTCTTGTTGTTTTGTTGAAGGTTTCTTTTGCTCTGCAGAAGCTTTTTATTTTGATGTAATCCCATTTGTTTATTTTCTCTTTAGTTTCCATTGCCCTAGAAGCTATATTGGTGAAGAAATTTCTTCCGCATATGTCTGAGATTTTGCTGTCTGTGGATTCCTCTAGTATTTTTATGGTTTCCTGTCTTATGTTTATGTCCTTGAACTTCTTTGTTTGCTATAGTCTTGTGGGTCTCATGGATGGTAAGCCCCATGGCTTTCAGAGCTATGTGTGTTGGGGGCCTGTCCCTTGGGTGGAGTCTTTAATTCAGGGTGCTGAATTTGAGGTTCAACCCTTCTTTCCTAAGGAAGAAGCTGGGAGTTCCCTCTCAATTTTATGTCAATATGCTAAGAGTGAGGTTTAGGGAAGAGTGTCTTAGACTTTCCTGTTCATTTCAATGTGGATATTTTCTCATTCACCCAGTGTGTAGGAGTCACTCAGCCATTTCCGGGATCTCTTTCATAGGGAATAAGTCCACATGTCACTATACATTTGGTGTGTCTGTGGGAGGAGGGAAGCAAAGATGCTTCTTATTTTGCCATCAAGGTCAACTTTCTTGAAGTCTGAATGCCTCCTTTATATTGGGTGTGACCTGCACTTTACTTGTAACTTAATCAGGACAGTGATTTTATTGGGACAGTTTCTTTGGAGAGACTAAATAAGTTTTTTACTGAAGACTTTATATTAGTCAATATCATTAACAGATTCAGTAGAAATATTTCAAAATTGTTGAATAACCTAAGTAGTCTTCTAATTGGTCTCATTATTGTCTTTTTGGTATTCCTAGTGTTCATGGGTGTGTCAGTAAAATCATAATTGTGGTGTTAAAATTAACAGGGCTAGTATTATTCTTAGATTTCTGCTGTCTTCAAGCCCATGTTGAAATCAGCAAGCTCCTCTGTGGCATATTTTCAGTAATTAGTAGTGTGACTAAAGACAAAAAAGAGATGCTGAAGAAAATTTGTTAAGCAGTGTTTCCTGGCACCTACTGGGCATAAGTGGTCTGTGCAAGATGTACTTTTTGTTGTTCTGTTTCTACTAGAGGCCCAGTGCATGAAATTTGTGAAATTGGGTTGAGATGGGGCTCCTCAGCCTGGACTGTGCCCTCTCACAGTGAAGAGCCCTCAGCGGATGACTAACTGGCAGCTTAGGCAGTCGGAAATCCTTAGTGCTGCCATGGAGGCGGGAGAGGCTCTCACCACCGCTACTGCACTTGCCAGGCGTAAGCCTGGCTCAGGGCTTCTGGCTGAGTGGTGCTCCCCCTATGGGAGCACACTTACCCCCAGGGGCAGCCCCTGCATTGAGCGTCTGCCCCCTTGTGGTTAGTGCATGTCATAGAGACCAGTTGTTCTGCCATTCGGTTGGTTTGCATATTCGCCTTTTATTATATAGGATATCCTAAGCCAGCGGTTCTCAACCTGTGGGTCGTGACCCCTTTGGCGGTCGAACAGCCCTTTCACAGGGGTCGCCTAAGATCATCCTGCATATTAGATATTTACATTACGATTCATAACAGTAGCAACATTACAGTTATGAAGTAGCAACGAAAATAATTTTATGGTTGGGTCACAACACGAGGAACTGTATTTAAAGGGTAAGAAGGTTGAGCACCACTGTCCTAAGCAATCATTGCTGGATTAACCAGGTATGGGCAGATAAGAGATAATAAAAAGGATGGTGTTTTCCTTTTAATATTCTATTGGAACAGTTTGCTAATATTTCCTTGAGAATTTTTCCATCTGAGATTATCAGGCATATTGACCTGTAATTGTCTTTTCTTGTAGTGCCCTTTTCCAGCTTTGGTATAAGGGTAATGCTGGCCCTATAAAGTAATTTGGAAGTGTTTACTCCTCATCATTTTTTGTTAGAGTTTGAGAAGTACTGTATATGCCATTCTCTTCACAGAGTATGCCTTCGCCTTTAGGGCTGGGTGAGGTGGTATTTTGATCTTTGGGATCTCCATAAATGTCTTTATCACATTGTCACAAAATGTAAAATGTTACAGGATTTATTAATTTAATTGCTATTTATCCAGCTTATGTTTTTATTTACTTTTTATTTTTTAATATATTTTATTGATTTCGGAGAAGAAAGGGAAGAGAGAGAGAGAGAGAGAGAGGAGAGAGAAATCAATGATGAGAATCATTGCTTGGCTGCCTCTTGCATGCCCCCTACTGGTGATTGAGCCCACAACCTGTGCATGTGCCCTTGACCAGAATCAAACTCGGGACCCTTCAATCTGCAGGCCGATGGTCTATCCACTGAGCCAAACCAGCTAGACTCAGCTTATATTTTTAAGACTAGCTTCCAGCAGGGCTCTCAGCTATGTGTAGAAGATACTAATTTTTTAAATAAAAATATTGAATTAATGATTTATTTAGTAAATAAATATTATGAAATATTATAAATATTATAAAATGGTTGATAATCACTTGACATATAAGCAATCCCACTTCACTAATATTAAAAGTAACAAATTTGAAGGAACAGATATCATATTTGAGATATTTGCAATGAGGAAATATTATAAATAAGAACATTTCAGCCGAGACCGGTTTGGCTCAGTGGATGGAGCGTCGGCCTGCGGACTGAGGGGTCCCAGGTTCGATTCCGGTCAAGGGCATGTGCCTGGGTTGCGGGCACATCCCCAGTAGGAGATGTGCAGGAGGCAGTTGATCGATGTTTCTCTCTCATCGATGTTTCTAACTCTCTATCTCTCTCCCTTCCTCTCTGTAAAAAATCAATAAAATATATATTTAAAAAAAAAAAAAAGAACATTTCAGATGTTGGTGACCATAGTAAAATGGTCATTTTCATATGTCACTGACATAAGTGCTATCTGGCACTAATTAATTATTTGATAGCCTATAGCTTCTCATACTACTGCTCAATAAAGGTAACTGCATTTATCGCTGACATTACATTTTTTCTACTAAAATACGTGTTGGTTAATAACAGTTATTCTACCAATTATGCAGTATATTTATATGCAATTAAATAAGTATTAATATCAGTATTTGAAATTATGTATGTATTTGTTACCCATATTTTTTACTGAAACATTAGTTCTACGAGAAGATACTTCATTTCTGTTTTGCACCCCGGTATTCCCAATATATCACACAATAAACACATCATAAATATTTGTGTAATTCATGAATATAGCCATAATTTTAATAAATCATAGAAACTATAGTAATGCTGACAGTTTTATTTAAGCACTTTTAGTTTCATACTCTAAACCTCCATTAACTTGTTCACATTGCCCCTTCTCTGTATTTTAACGCCCTGCATTATTATGGTTACATTTTTAACCTGCCCATTCTTTTTACTCCTCGATATTCTGCCATGCAGTGTCGCTCTCTAAGCTCTCTCAATTGAAATCATGTGCTTCCAAGGTCGCCCTCCTGCTCTCTCCTTGCATGTAGAGGCATGCATTCCAAACTGTATTTCAAGTAGAAATCAATCAACAGAAACACAGTCAGTGATATCTTTGCCTCAGATATTTCCACATGGATGCTCTCTCAACTGCTTTGAACTTTACATCTGAAATCTGTTTATTTTGTCCTTGAATTGGCATTTACATCAATAGAATCAATTCTATTAATCAAATCACTCAAGTTCAAAACCACAAATGCACCTTTAATATGTCCTTTTATCTCTTTCTCTATGATCTTATTTCCTTCACTGTGCCATTCCACCTACTCATTACTCATTCATGAACCCCACCTAACATGCACAGGCATTCATTCTTTTACCAAGAGCAACATATTTTTAGGTCTGAAATATGTCTTGTTACATATCTCTTACCTTATCTTTATTTTCTGGGGATGAAGGTTATCATCTACCACATAATTGAGATCATCAGCTATCAAATAAGTGAGATGTAGGGAGAAGAAATAGCAATATATAATATAGGTGTACTTGTCATAAACAACACAGGTGTAAGGAAGAAAGAAGGTATAAAAGGAAATTGGGTTGTTATGAGCTGTAGATACCTGTATTTCATCCTGTTATTAATGGCTTGTGACCAACACTAAGATTATGCAACATCTAGAATGTAGCATTAATTCAGTGTTTTATTATGAATAAATTAGACTCCAATGTGGAAACATAACTTATTTTTAATTTTAATGAAACATGTTAAGATATTTAAAAATATTTTCAAAATTTGTTCATGTATTAAGCAAGCAATGTATCTGGTGAAGAAGCACATATCTCTGACTTATACTCATGATAACGTTAAGAATAAGCATGATTATGTAATATAATAATTATACAAAAGCTTCTTGTTGCCATAAATTGACTTGATATATCACTTTATATATTAAGCTCTGTGGAAATGATCCTTAGCAAGGCTATTTATATATTATGTGTTTAACTACATACATACTTGTAGTTGAATACGTACTTGTAGATACACTAGTCATAAAACATCTCAGTTGGGGATTCTAACATTTAAATTTAAGCAATTAAAGGTAGGCTGATTTTAAGCACGCCATTTTCTGAAGCAAGGGCAATCTATATTTTTAGAAATACAAAAAATCTTCACATCTATTAGAACTGTTCTAAGGTATCCCTTACGCATGGGCCCACTTACTTAGTGATTTTTCTCTCCACTGCGTGTGTTCTCTTCTCTCTCTCTCTCTCTCTCTCTCTCTCTCTCTCTCTCTCTCTCTCTCTCTCTCTTTCTCTCCCTCCCTCCCTCCCTCCCTCCCTCCCTCCTTCCCTCCCTCCTCTGATTAACACTTATTGTATTAGGTAGTTTCCATATCACTTAGGTAAAAATTATATAGAGAGTATTTTGAGTATTTTTAATTAAGCCAGAGTAAAATAATAAATCTATGAAGAGTCAACAGAAATATTCTAAAGGGTCATTTATTTCATTCAGTTGACTTCAATGATTTTCCCCCTAATCTATTCTTTATTTAAAGACGTAAGTATGTTTGGCTGTAAGGAAACATGTGACACCCCTGCTTAGTTACCAACCATTACTTCTAGAAATAGCTTCACCTAAGGCACCCTCCCCTGACATTTTTAAAAGCTGGAAGCACCCAGAGTTTGCCAGGTCTAGAACACTAATTTTGTCTGTGTTCGTATTTTTTTCACCCCAGAAAATTCATGCTTATACATAGAAATGCCAGATATGGAGACTATGAGAGCAGAGGAAAATAATGTTTTCTCTTTTCCACTCTTTAATACTCGGGTTATAGACATTCTCTTGGCGTTGAAAAAGAAATGGGAATAGTCTGTGTGCCAGTTTTCTATCTGTAATATAAGACCTGATTTTGGGTCTTGCCTTAATTTTATAAAAATATTTTATACAATGTATTACAGTTAAAATTATTGCACACTGGTGCTAGCAAAAGTTTTGAACAGCCCTTTTTTGAAATGTAACTTATTTATGTAAGGTAGTTTAATTGTATATTGTATTTCATATAAGTACAACCTTTCTCTTTCTATTATCTCAATATATAGCACAGGAATATTTTAATCAATACATATACACATGCCACAATTCAACATGATAGATTTTAGATGTTTGTATATATTATTAGCATTTTTTTTCCTTTAACAGCACTAGTTTTTTCCCCTTTTCTCATCATACTCTATTCCAGGTATAAATCTCTCTAAGCCCATCAGGAAGATGGATGAAATGCTAAACAGAGGTAAAACACTAAAAATTCCTGTTTGTCAGCTCTGATATACAAGCACTTTGCAGTTATATTAAACAAGAATGAGTAGGTTTTTAAAAATGCTAAATATAAAGCTACAGGTACATTTTAAAAATTTCCTTCAATCACTTATAGCTGTTAAACCAAAGTAATCTTTTTGTGTTTTTTTCAAACCAAGTTGAGAAGCACTATAGGATGTTTCTGACATTTAAAACAATGGTTGCTTCAGCTACTATCTGTAATTAATTGATTAAGCGTTTAAAGTAAGACTTTTGTGCAATGAGACTTGCAACCTTGTTAAAAGGAAGTTTCTCTTTTACTTTCTCTTAATTTTAATTAAAATAATTAATTCTCCAAACCCACAAATAACATTAGAAATCCAGCACTAAAACATAAAACTAAGCATCCTTTTGATGAATAGATATAGATGTGATTCGTTTGAATATATTGAAATTAAAAAAATTGGACCTCACAAAACATACCTGAAGCTAACCTTCAGTCCAATATTTTACCTCTACAAGATCCTTTCTGTTCCCTCTTCTGAACAACAGTAGATGTGGAAGCACAGGAGGAAGCAAATAAAATTGCAGCTGCTTTGCTGAAGAATAGGAATGGCTGTTCCTGGATTAAAGGATCTGTTTGCATACATAAAAGCAGGGTAAGACAGGAGCAGGAGCTTGCAGCAAAGAAAGTAAGGGTTTATTAGCTGAGAAGTGGTACCAATCTCTGAGCCTCAGGTGAGCTAATCTGGATGGCGTCTAGGGGATGGGTTATATAGGGGACTGAAAGAGTTTGGGTTAGGTCATGTTAGGCTGGTCAGTGCAAGGGTAGGTGTCCTTGATCATTGCATCTGGCCCTGATGTCAGCTATGGTTTTGCAGGGATGTGGCTCATGGGGTCCTTCTGGAGCTAAAACGCGATGTTATTTCTAGTTAACATATCCAAGGCTTTGTTTCAAAGAGTAGTTGATTCTGACCAGAACCTCATTGTCCCGAGGGCTTAATGATTTAAGAGAGTGCATGTGTAAGGGAGAGGGAGGCAGGTGAGACGAGGCAGTTTAAATCAAAAGGAAAGAAAGGAGAAAAGATCACATTAAAGAAATGGTTTCTGCATAGTTATAGCTTTTGCGGAGACAGATACAACTAGAGGGATAGTTCTACAGAAAAGTCAAGAACCATGAGAGTTGATACATTTACTATAGAAAGGTTGTTTGGAATGTGGAATGCTCTGATTAAAAAAATGTAGTACTTTTTATATGTAGAATTTACCAAAATACAATTAATCATATATTATTAAAGACCCAAACAACTAATTTTACATCAATTAAGGATAATTTAAAAATTGTTTATTGTTGTAAATGGCATTATGTTGAGACTCCTTCAGTTATATAGTACTTTATTTTTGCAAGTAAATCTGTTTAATGTTTTGTATGATTGTTAATTTATCTTACTGAACGTTTTTTTATTTAAATATGAGTAGCTTGAAGAAATTGATGTTTGAGTTAAAACAATAAAATTTCCTATTTGGCAATTTTGATATGTAAGTACTTGGAAATTAGGTTAAATGGAAATGAATGATTCATTATCTCTAGGTGGGTTGTTTTTTTTTTTTTTTTTTTGAGCAACTCTGGGTTAAAATACTGGTTGCTTATAAGGACAATATTAGAAGTAGAAAGAGTTAGAGAAAGAGTCCAAAAATATGTTTTTTTGTGATGTTTATTAGACATAGAAATGATGATGTCTAGTAGTTAAATATGTGTATCTAGAGTTTAAATAAATTAAAGGCTTGAGGTAGAGATTAGGGGATCACCAGCATACAGAGAAACCATGAAATTAGAGAAGAGAGTGAATTCCAGAACAGATTTTAAAAGATGCCAAAATGTAAAGGCTAAGCAATAGGATTGGAGGGGAGGGGGGGAAGGAAGAAGGGAGGGAGGGGGAGAGAGAGAGAGAGAGAGAATATATAAACAATCTGCATAGTAGCAAGAAATCTGTGGACATCCATCTTAGGATACTGGAGTCTTGGAAGATATAGAAATTTATTTAATAAAGAAATTTTTCATTGAAAATAGAATGATTTTGTGTATATAAAATAATAGTTTGCAGAACTCAACAACTGAATATTATGTTTTACTGCATGTGAATGTTAATGATTACAAATAAATATGAGAGTAATTTAATAGTTTAGTTTTTAACCACAAACTTGATATTTGACTCAAAGGGAAACTTGTGATAGTGGTGATAGCATCTTTGCTAATTCTTTCTGTTAACTATTTAAAATTGAAGAAAACGCAGCATGAATTTCATAGGGTCATAGATCAATTAAACAATTTTGTAATAACAACAGATATGTTACATGGTTATTATATTTGATTAAACCTAGAATTAGAGTATAGTGATTGATTTTTTCCTATGTTTTTAACAATAGATCTTGACTTGCAAATGCCACTATTTTTATTTTATGGATAGAAGCCAACAGATGATTATTTAGATTCTAGGTACAGAAGTAAACTAGGAAATAAACATTGAGGAATCAGGAGTATGAGGAAAAGTCAAGTTAAATTTATATATGAATATATATATGTAACTTTCACAGAATAATCCTCTTACATTCTTACGTTGCAGTAGATACTTCTAATGCATTTGTCACTTCCGTTACACAGACTGGTTTCTAAAACAATTCACAGCAACAGGAGAAATCTGCCAAAGCTTCTTGTGTTTGCCAAAACATTGAACTACCTAAAGGGCAAAAAGCAAGAAAGGGCATTTGGAAATGAAGTGATATATAGGCATAGCAGCACAAAATGCATCTTAATGACACAGCTGCAAGATAAGTGATGTTTGTTTTGCAAGTTTTCCATTGCTTATTTCTGCACAGAAGTTCACTTTATTATCATACATTGTCCAGAACATTGTAAAAAATGGGTTAGGACAATTTAAATAATCATATCAAAAACTGTGTTTATAAAAGCTGAGATATTAAGATTACATTATCAGAGTTATATTCTCGCTAAATTTACCATCTTGGCTGGGAAACCCATGAAATCAGGTGACAAATTAATAAAAAGAAAGCATTTTAAATTTGGAGTATCAGCTATTATTATATCACAGATAGGGTATTTTGATAATACATTATATCTCAATGAAGATAAACGTCAGGAAAGTTGTAAACAATAATGTGAGCTTTGTAACATGTCACTGATGTAAATGGATGTGTATCTTGATTATATTTGTTAATGAAAAATTTTCTAGTACTATGAATTCTAAGACTAGATTATTTCATTTAACTGAATATTTCTTTTTCATTATTCATTTTGTGAAATAGGTAGATTAAAGAAATCTTTGTTCATTCTTTATGTGTGAAAGTAATTCATTTTTTTTCAAAATTTAAGTTTATCTTTATAAAAATTAAAATTAAATTTCCTCTAGGCAATTTTCTTATTACTCTGAAAAGCATCAATAGTATTTATAAGTATTTAGACTGTTTTTTTTTTTACTCTACTTATCTTCCATCATTAGGCCTTGAACTCCTTTTTGTTAGATAAAAGACATATAGCTTAAGCAACAACCATGACCAGCTCTTCCAAAACGATGATGATGATAATGATGATAATCATGAAAAATGGGAACTTTGTAGACCATGGAGCAACTGTTTGCTCCTCAGATATTATATAACCTTGAACAAGTTGCTTAAATCCTCTGTCTCAGTTTCTTCAACCCAGAACAATAATGAATTGCCTAGCATAAGATGTGTTATAAAATCAAAACATTAAAAATAGAATAATATATGTGAAAACTTTCAAAAAAAAGGTACAGTTCTTTGATTAATTTCTTAGTGGTAATGATAGGTTTAAGCAACCATCTTTAATTTTATTCTTGTACGTAATATCTAAGAAGTATATCCATACAGAACTAGTTTATTTTATATGTAAGCTTAATAGATATATGTGCTTATAAATATCTTAACACATCAGCACCCTGAATTAATCAGTCAAGATAATTAACCCCAGTGGTTAAAGTCAGAATGATACTTTGATTTATGTAAGTTGTGAAACACTGGTATTTCATTTAGCCAATATTTCCCACATGAAAGGAAGATTGGGAAAGTATCCTAAGGAATTCAAGAAAAGCAAAAGTGAGTTGTATTGAAATGATGTATTGAAATTGGGACTATATAATAATACTAGAGGCCCGGTGCATGAAATTTGTGCAGGGGGGGTGGGTGGAGGAGGAATCCCTCAGCCGGCTTGCGCCCTCTCACAATCCGGAACCCTTCGGGGATGTCCGACAACCGGCAGTTAGGTATTCCTCTTGCAATCCAGGACGCTGCATGGACCAGTGATCATACTTTTCATACAGGTGAAAGCATCTTGCTGTTGTATGGGCAGGTACCTTTTTTTGCCCTGATTATAAAACGTAGAACATAACATGATCCTTCTGAGGCAGTAGTACCATTTCCCCCATCTTATGGTGGAAAAACTGAAGCAGAGATAAGTTAAATAATTGGCTTTGTCACACAGTTATAAGTGTCAGAATCAGCGCTGACCACAAAATGTGCAAGCCAGAGTCCATGCACGTCATCGCTGCGCCATCCTGTTTTTTTTCAGTGTTAGAGTAGCCTTGCCAGGTTTTAATTTTTAAATCTAAGAGACTGTTCTCAGTATATAGGGTAAGGTCCCTAGGCCTGGCCAGCGATCAGGGCTGATCTGTGGGGCGACTGGCGGGCACCCCGCTGGCACCCACTTGGACTGGCGGCCTGGTGTTACTTGTTGGCTGCCCGCCCCCCCCCCCCCCCCCCGCTGCCACCGTTTGCCTCCCTTTGGGGGGGGGGGCAGTGCCTGTCATAGTGACCAATCATTCCACTGGTTTTTCTGCTGTTTGATCGATTTGCATATTAGGGTTTTTAGGGTTTTATTATATAGGATAATTGTTATCCACTTGCAGAATGCTATGAAGATACATTAAGTGTCTTATAAATATATGACTTTTGTTCACATTTTCATTAAAATATACTAAATACAAAAATTATACATAATTCTAAAAAGTTGTATTTGCAAATTGAATACACCATGTGTACATTAAGAAAAGTGCCATATTATGTTGACCAAACAGCACCGGGTGTTAGACCGGTGAGGTCAGACCAGACCCCAGTTCAGCACCCTCCTAGCTAAGAAAGAATTCAGAGCCAAAGCTCAAACTCTAAGAGAAAATCTATTTAGAAAGTAAATAATTGGAGCTTAGGAGGGGCCTGGGGTGGGGAAAGGCTGAGGCTGAGCCTCACTGGGTTCTTGGTGTTAAAGGGACGTATCCGGAGGTCTCAGGGGAGGATCCCAGTAGAATATTCATCAGCTTTCCAGGTCTGTCCTTTCAGGCTTGTGGTCTCGACTGATAGGTCGGTGTCAGGGCAGGAGGTCATTAGTCAATGCAGCTGGTCCTGTTGTCAGCCATGTTATCTCTAGTTCAGTTTTGTTGCTGTTCTGGGCCTAGAGCTGAAACACCACTGAGGCCTGGATGTGATCCACTGGAGTTAATGCTTAAGCCCTTGCAAGGGCTTGTATCGGGGTCATATGAGGCCATTCTCCTGCCCCTTGTTCCTCCTCTAAGGGGGTCTAAAAACACATGACTAGAGATATACCAGGAGAGGGAAGGTCAGAGGAGGGTCCGAATTGAAGGACCAGCGATACGAAAGGTCAGGAGGTTTAAACTCCTGACCAGTGACTTGCTAGGAGAGGAAAGGTCACCCTGGGGGTGAGGTCCTTGTTTTCCCAGGTTTGTCCATGGCTAGGTGACAGGGGCTTTCCGCCCTGGCGACCTTCTGTACCTAGCCTATCCCCCTTGCCCTGCTCATGCCTATCTGTCTGCCTACTATAATATGATACCAGTCAAATAATAGGCTTATTAGCTAAGGAGGAAATAGAGCTTATAATCACAATGATTATTTATAGCAATTTAGAAAGTAGGGTGCTAAACATCAACACTATTAAACCAGTACCAGTTCCATGGCAATGAACATTTTCAGGCGGAAAATTAGAAATAAAACAATACTTTAATGTTTTCTGGTATTAGTTGTTCTCACAAAATGGTCATATATATTTACAGTGAGAGAGCATTAATGGGAAATGGTGCATTTTTCTTTTACAGAATGTGTTAATGACTGTAGAAAGACAAAATGAAAAGGCGAATGATATTCTGTCATACGTGAAAGGCTGTAGAAATGCACATCCTTTTACATACAATGTGACATTGTGCTTGCTTTCTAAGTCAGGCTATTTTATTATTGATGTATCTTTCAGTCGTTTGAAATACAGCAGGAGCCAACTCAAGTTGCAGCGGGAAGTCGGTTTTCTCTCATGTAATGGTGATGATTAAGGCGACATAAGTAGTGGCCTGTTAACTAATGAATGGAAAATTGGTTTTAAAGGCAGAGGAAGCTGAAATAACCTTTTCTGATATATTTATAATTCTGATACGTTAATTATACTGGAGTAATCACAGTGTAAGTGAAGTCTGTGTGTTGATGTTATTAAAAAAAACAAAGTCCAGAAAATTAAAATCTGAAAAGGTATTCAGATGCAAAAATCCATACATTGTATTTTTATAATTTTATTGCTGAAATTATATGCTAGGTGTAGTTGTTTTTCTAAAATAAGCAAATTTTGTCCCAACTTATTTGGCTTTGTTGGTTGAATGTCCTCCCATGTACAGAGAAATCCCTGGTTTGATTCCAGTCAGTGCACATGCCCAGGTTGCAGGCTTGATCCCAGTGTGTGTGTGTGTGAGTGTGTGTGTGTGTGTGTGTGTGTGTGTGGCGGGGGCGGAGGAGAAAGGGAGGAGGGCAGGAAGCAACCAATAGATGTTAAGCTCTCACATGGATGTTTCTCTCTCTCTCTCTCTTTCTCTCTCTCTCTCTCTCAGAAATAAATAAAAACATATTTAAAAATAAATAAGAAGATATTCACAAACAATTTCATGGCTTTATATCAAAGGGCAATATATATAATATTTTTAATATTCTGAGCTTTCTTCCTCTCAGCCCCTTTTACCCTCAAGTTTAATAAAAATTAATAGTAATTATAATTTTTTAGATCCAGTAGGTTATACTTGACTTTCAGTATCTTTTCACACTTTAGCTAAAAAGGATAATGACAGAGACTGGCTCTGGACAGTTATTTTCTGAAGAGTATTAGAGCTAGTCTCAGGAGTTTACCTTTGGTTTTGTTAATATAACAATAAAAAGCCAAAGTGAGAGCCAGTAAGCATTTATTTGAGATTAAAAAATATTATAATTCTGTGATGAGCTAGATTCCAAAGCAGAAATCTAAATAATGTTTTTTAAAAAATTTTATTTATTGATTTTAGAGAGGAAAGGAAGGCAGAGAGACAAGAAACATTGATTTGTTGTTCCACTTATTTATGCATTCACTGGTTGATTCTTCTCTGTGCCCTGACTGGGATTGACCCCATAACCATGGCTTATGGAGATGAGCTACCTGGCCAGGCTCTAAATAATGTTTTGATTATTGGGTGAAGGCTTTTTCTTTTCTTTATTCCTTTCATTTTTTTTGAGATGTAAAGGCAAATAACTACATGAATAGAAGGAAAGAATTTTTATTGCTGCTAATATGCTAGGCTATTTTTTAGCTATACATGGTGGGTGCTAATTCTGAAGAATTTTCTTAACTTCCAATCCTCATAGGACTCTGATTTCCTTTTAGTTTTACAAATATTTGTCTGGAATACAACATTGGTTTGGTCCAGTTTAAAGGTTATTGTGCCCACTTCAAACAGTCCAACGTTTCAAGAAGCAACACATGCAAAGTCTTTCCTCTGTGATGGTGGCTCCAACTCATTTTGAAATGACTCAGTTTATATCAGTTTTCTTAGGCTAAATGTCTAACTTTTTAAGAAGCAGGGAATATTCTAGCTACTTAAAAGACCAATTATTGTACTGACTTGAGCCTCATGGGACCCAACGCTCACACTGCTGCTTATGGAGTTAGAAGTCCTGTCTCAGCAGCACCCCTGAGAAGGCCCACTTAGGCAGGATGGAGCAAAGCAGGAAGATGGTAAAAGGGCCTCTGAAAAATTAAAGAGGATTTCCTTAGCCAAATTACCACTTCATAGTTGATTACATGTCTTTTGTGAAGGATAGAGGTTATTAATGCAATTAATTATTTTAAAGTACTAGATATATAAAAGTCCTATCCTAATTATGAAGGTACACATGTGACGATCATCATGCACTCTTATACTAAGAGAGTATTTTAACTTTACAAAGTAGAATCAAGAAAAGTGATGCCAACAACTTAACCACTAACAAAGTAAATTGCTAATTGTGACCTTTTGATCTTGTTAAACTTGGTTATAATTGCAAGGGTAATGCTTAAAATTTTCTAAATCCCAAACTGGTCACATCTATAGTTAAATCTTCTCTAAATAGTCACAGATTTCTAGAATCAGCCACAAAATTTAAACTTATTTTTAAAGTAAATTTTTGATTAAAAAAATGTTTGAGAAAAGAGAGGTTGCATTTTCCATACTGAATGGTAAATTGTTACCAGTACCAGGTAGACTAGATTATACTAATGACTCACATATAAGTGGAATAATTATGAACAACCATATTTTAAATGTAACCTTGATATAAAATAGTTTATTTAACTTGCTTTGGTAATATTTTGGAGATTAGTTTCTAGGAAGGTACAACAAAGACTGTATATAAAGAATTATTCTAAATTATAGATGACTTTAACTTTTATTTTATCTGTTTGTAACTGGTTGAACTAGGTTCATGGCTCATCTGAAATTATATATTGCCTTATTTGGTATGTCAGTCTTATAGAGGGCCAATTCAAACTTTTTCAAAAATTTTTTTCAATCGTTGTTGAAAATTTCCATAGAAGTAAAGTACACCACCAATACTTACAACTGTATTTTTCCCCAATAGAGAAAGAATAGCAATTAAAAATTTATCAATTAATATAAGTTAACTGTTGCTTAAAACCAAGGGTCTGTTTGGAGAATATAAATGAATTGGATTCTTGAAGACTTTTTTTTTTACACATCTTTATTGTGGAAAACTAATCACATTATGTAATGGAAATGTCAGGAAGTAGTAATAAATTCTAATGTTTGATTAACTTGAAAAATGTTGTAAAAATAAAATAACAGTCATTCAGTAATGGTTAAAGATAAAAATTGCTTTTTTCTTACATTTAAAATATTAGAGATCATTTTCTTTGTGGGTAAAGTTGTTCTTTATCCCATATTCCTAGGCTGATTCTTGGCACATAGAAGAAACATTAAATTCAGCCCATTGCCCAGCCAGCATGGCTCAGTGGTTGAGCGTTGACCTATGAACCAGTAGGTCATGGTTTGATTTCCTGTCAAGGCACATGCCTGGGTTGTGAGCTCGATCCCCAGTAGGGGGTATGCAGGAGGCAGCTGATCAATGATTCTCTCTCTATGATGTTTCTATCTCTCTCTCCTTCTCCTTTCCTCTCTGAAATCAATAAAAAATATATATATATTTTAAAAAAAGTTCAGCTCATCTCAAATGTACATTGAACAATTATCAAAAACTTTACTTTGAAAGGTACTTTGTAAGGCACTAAAGTTTCTTTACCGATGTGTGAATAAAAAATTTCTGGTGAGAGTTAAATAGTAGAAAAAAATAAAATGTGTGTGTAACAGGTGTTAAAAGGATTTTTTCCCCTTATAAACACAGATAATAAGACAATCTTTTTTGGGAAGCAGAAGACATTGCTTTTCAAATTTTATCAAATGAGTTGATATTATCAGTAATGGCAATTTCAGATGGTGTCTCTGGATTGATGTTTTACAAAAATAATTTAAACCTTTGTTTTAAGAATTATCCTTTCAAGATCTCCTCTTTTCAATACTCCAGGAAGATAGGTTATATATGCCGTGTGTGTATGTGTGTGTGTGTGTGTGTGTGTGTGTGTGTGTATGTGAGTCTGTGTGACTGTGTGTGAGATGAGAGAGAAAATTAAGAAAATAATTTTTTATCAGACCAATTTATACTCTTACAAGTATGTTTATGGAAAGTAGTTTAATTTATATCAGCATTCCTTTCATCTTCAGTTACTCTTAATAATAAAAGTCCTTTTATATTTTGAGCAAAATTAATAATACTGTGCCATTTTTCATTATAAATATGTTTTTAATATTTTAGAAGAGTACATTGTGTCTGTGCAGAAATGATTATTTCTAAGAGGCAGAAAAAATACTTTTCAAGGGTGAAATGACAAAAACATCATTTTGAATTATAATATGGAGTATTTGATAATTATTGCCATAATAACTGAAACCAAATTGTAAAATATAGTTTTATGAATGAACTAAATTTCAGTTTCAATGCAATATCTACAAGATAAAACGTGGGGTTAAGTTTCTTCTATCTAAAGAAAGAGTAATGATTATAAAGTGAGAACATTAATACCAGGGAAACAAAAACAGCTAAGTTTTAACATCCAATGGGTTCTAGCTTTGCTTTTGTAAATACACATACTTTCTTTTTCTATTTAATTGCAGATAAATATAATAATAGTAAACCTGTACCCATATCAACCTTTTCCTTGTTCTATGATTAATATTTTAACAATATTTGTTATTTATAGGTTCTTTGTTTATATCATAGAAACTGAAGAAAATAGGTCTTTCTGAAGACATTTATTGTTGTAGCACTTCACTTTTTTAAAAAAAAATTATCTTTATTGTTGAAAGAATTATAGATGTCCCCTTTGGTTTTTTTGTTTATTTTTTGCCATTGACCCCATCCACTGCACACCTGTTTAGTTCCTGTGTTTATATTTTAACTATATATTCCATCTGTAATCTACTCTGATATATAATGTGAGATAGGAATATATTCTAGATTTCCCCCTAGATATTTAAAAATTTACTAACTAATGCATTATATAAATCAGGAACTTTGTGCTGTTTACATTTGCATTTCAACAATGGTGGCTGACACAAAATATATGTTCAAAAATGTTATCTAGTTAAAAGTTTAATGATTGGGGAAAAGAGAGAAGACATTTATGAGGAAAATCTTGTGATTATGAACTGTCTGTTTTTTTATTAGTCAGAAATTTTCTTTGTGATTTGTACCATAGCTTCATGCTATCCTATCTCATCTTATCTTTGCTTTACTGGCACCATTTTCAATTTTTCTGATAATGCCAATTTCATTCCAGCATTACCACTTGTAATTTCCTTGCTCTGCTTTTATTTTTGATGGCCAATCCCCTCTTTTGATCAACCATTTTTATAAAATGTCATGTGAGTTCATTATAGGGAGATAGGAAGCCAATACAACCCCACTGTCTGTATATGAACTAAATAACAAGGGTGCAGTGGCCACTGCCATAATTTGAAAGAACTGATGTGATTGGTCACCGATTATGAGGTCCATCTCTTACTTACATATGTGAACTGAAATGCTAACAGCAAAGTTTTACTATATGCAATACCTTATAGTTGACATACCATGGTGACTAATATTTGAATAGTGTGATTTGGGGCATTATTTTTCTAAAAATATAGTTTGAGGGAAATGTATTCACGTTAGTAGCAGGCAGTGCGAGGACCGCTTATCCTATGAAGTCATAATGTTGAAAATAATGTTCAGGAACAGAGAACTATATCAAATGAACAGAACCAATACATTAATACATATGTACTTAAATGAAAATTTAGTCTACAGATAAAGTGGCATTTTTAAATCAGTGGGGAAAATATGGCCTAGTTATCTAATAATATTGGAAGAACTGGTAATTCATGTAGACAAAAAAATGAGGGTAAGGGATAATCACTATATTATACCCTACTGTAAAATAATTTCTACAAGAATTAATAAAATGCAAGCAAAAATCTAGGATTTTCTAGAAGAAAATGCAAATAAATATATACTGTAGTATCTTAGCAAGGAAAAGATCTGAATAATTTTTTAAAAACCTAGATACCAGATCATGAAGAAAGATAGTTTTGACTACATTAAAATGAAACACTTCTGTATTGTGAAAGACAAGTGACAGATTGAAAATATTAATTGCAAGAAAAGAAATGCTTTTAGCAATATAAAGCTCATCTAACTACACAGTAAGAAAAAGCTTGTAAATCAATTGAAATAGCCAAGACACATGAATTAAAAAGAAAACTATAGAAAAAGAAGTACATATGGTTAATTAATGTGTTATATTTTTAAACTCATGAGTAAGTTAAACAAATACTAATTAAAACAATGAGATTTTTTTTAAAAGATTAATAATAGCTAATTTTTAGGAATATGCACATATACTGGAATTCTTATTTTCTGCTAGTGATAGTTTCAGTTAATAAAACATTTTTAGAGTATTCTACAACACTATTAGAATTTTAGGCATGCACACATTTTACCTAGAAATACAGCCTCTATGACTTTTTAAAAATGAAATTAAGCCCTGACCAGTTTGGCTCAGTGAATAGAGCATCAGCCTGCGGACTCAAGGGTCCCAGGTTCGATTCCGGTCAAGGGCATGTACCTTGATTGCGGGCACATCCCCAGTAGGAGGTGTGCAGGAGGCAGCTGATCGATGTATGTTTCTAACTCTCTATCCCTCTCCCTTCCTCTCTGTAAAAAAATCAATAAAATATATTTAAAAAAATGAAATTAAATTCCAGTTGTGTCCTAAAATGAAAGTACATGGTAGGCTATCAATATTAAAATTAGCATTTTATCTCCTTCTCTTTCTCTTTACTTGTTAACCCTGTCTTCAACCTAGGTTCATCATTATCCTGACCTTTTTTAAGGATGATATTTACGTTGTCAATATTGTACTTTTAAGTAAGACTTTGAAGTATATATATATATTTAGGATAACCATCAATAAACATATGGATGGTATTACAATGTGCCTAAATATAAAGTGTGTTCAAACATAATACAAGAATTTCTAAGCAAAGTTCAGGTGTAATATCTGTATTTGAATAATAACATTATATAATTGAACTATGTACTAAGTATCACTGACAGTCCTTAATGCCAGGCACTGAGTTTTTTAAAGTAGCAATTATAACTTTTATCTCAAAAGCCATTGTGTTATACTTTAAATAAGCAGACTTTGCCTAGTAAATATTTGTCTATTTTCAATTAGGAGACTTTGGAGATATAGTAATATTTTTTTAAATATATTTTTTAATTGATTTTTTACAGAGAGGAAGGGAGAGGGATAGAGAGTTAGAAACATCGATGAGAGAGAAACATTGATCAGCTGCTTCCTGCACACTCCCCACTGGGTATGTGCCCGCAACCAAGGCACATGCCCTTGGCTGGAATTGAACCCGGGACCCTTGAGTCCGCAGGCCAATGCTCTATCCACTGAGCCAAACCGATCAGGGCTATAGTAATATTTTTAAGGAAAAAATTGTATGTGTGTGTGCGCATATATATATATATATATATATATATATATATATATTACTTTTAATGATTTTGTCACAATCCCTATATGGGTCCTTTTAAATTTGGTAATGTATCCTTTTCTAAAACTGTTCTTTTATGTAGACTTTTGTGAAAAATCAATATACCCATTTTCTTATTTATGTTTGAGCAATTGAGTTGCTTTTAAAATCCACACAACACATTTTATTAGGGTAGGTTGCTGCATTTAACTATCTTTATATTTCTGAGTACATTTTTGGTTCATACACATGCAGCAGAGAAAATTAATGGTATGAAAACTATATATATAAAAGCCACGTGACCAGAACGCCAGAATGACCAGAACAACTGGTCGCTATGACACGCACTGTGGCCAGCCAACAGGCCTGATTGGAGGGTGGCCCCTCCCCCAGGCTGGCCCCAGCTGGCCATCCTACTGTGGCCCCATTTTCTGGCCAGCCTGGCCCTCCAATTGGACTCCATACCCAGATCAGGGACACCTCCCCACGCCCGCCCCGGTCCCCGATCTGCCCCCCCAACCCTGATTGGGGGCGAGGCCAGCCTGCCAACCTCCCACGGCCCCCTACCCCCAGCAGACCCTACCCTGATCTGGCCCCGATAATGGGTGGGGCTGGCCAGCCAATCTCCCACATCCCCTACTCCCCGCTGGCCCCGCCAATCAGCCCCCATTAGGGTAGGCTAGACCAGCTGGACCCCACCTGTGCACAAATTCCTGAACTGGGCCTCTAGTTGTATAATAATACCATTTATTAGAGAGAATGCAAATGTGCATCCATGTATATTTTTCAAAATAATGTCTTGCTTTAAATATACCTACCCTGAAAAATAGAGATGAGGACACTTTAAAATATAAAAATTGAAAATAAGCATTTCAGATGACCAGAATTGCTCCCCTAATCTAGATTAGTATCTACTCTAACACATTTGGATGCTTGGTCATCTCATCTTATATTATTATTAAAATTTAACTACTTTTTAGAGAGATTAAATATAATTTGGGAAGGATTGAGGAATCTTTAGTTATATTAGGATTTCAGTCAAGTCAAGGATATGATAAGCCAGCTATATCTACATAAATAGTTTTACATATTTGGTGTGCATTCATTTATGCAATAAAATTTTACACTTCTTAAAAGAATTACAACAACTTTTATGTCTTTGCATCATTTTAACTTTATATTTCTCAAATTATGTTCATCAATGAGAGTGGCTTGAGAAATATTCCAGTTCACCTCAACACACTGAACTGCTACCTGCTGGGTTTTATTTCAAACATGAAGGATGCAAAATAAAATAAAAACCTGGGTTCAAAAATCCTGTAGTAACAGATTAATAATTAATAAATTGAGTGATATATGTCAAAACAGGTTTCTACAGATATGGTAGATACATAAGAGAGTGGTAATCAAATACAGATAGAGAAGTTAGAAACGCTTTTTATGTATTTAATTTGCTACATAACTGTCATCCTAATTAATTATTACACTCTCTTGGATCAAATAGAGATAATATATCTAGACAGTGATTAAGCAAATATTTAACTTTAGACCAAAATGTGGAAATAACATTCAGTGTCATATACCTGCCTATTTGAGCTCTCCACTTAGCTATCTTCTTTGGCATCTCAAATCTAATATGTTTAAACCTTTTTTTTAAAGTTTATACTTATTGTTGAAAGTATTACAGATATCCTCTTTTTTTTTGTTCCCATTGTCGCCCTTCACCTTGCACCAACTACTCGCAGACCTTCACCACCATATTGTCCATATCCATGGGTTATGCATATACGAATACAAGTTCTTTGGTTAATCTCTTCCCTCCTACCTACCTACCCCTGCTTTCCTCTGATATTTGACAGTCTATGTGTCTGGATCTTTGTTGTTCAAGTTTATTTTGTTCATTAGATTCTACATATGAGTGAGATCATGTGAAATTTGTCTTTCTCTGACTGACTTCTTTCGCTTAGCATATTACTCTCCTGGTTCCTCCATGCTGTCTCAAAGGGTAAGAGATCCTTCTTTTTTACAGCTGCATAGTATTACATGGTATAAATGCACCACAGCTTTTTTATCCACTCATCTACTGATAGGTACTTGGGCTGTTTCCAGATCTTCGCTATTGTAAATTGTGCTGCTATGAACATAGGAATGCATATGTTCTTTCTGATCGGTGTTTCGGGTTTCTTAGGATTAACTCTCAGAAGTGGGATCACTGGGTCAAATGACGGTTTCTTACTCCTGGCAGCCCACTCCCAAATCTGTTCCTATATAACCTTCTAAACTTGGTAAATGAATTTGTGTAGGACAGGCCAAGGACCTCAATATCTTTGAAAGTGTGTTGTCTCCCACAAATGTTATCTCCCTGGATACCCACAGCTCTTTCACTCGTGGTCTTCAACTGAAGACTCCCCTAGCCCCCTCTCTCATAGGGTTGTTTTTGTTTTGCTTACCTCTGTTTTCTATTTTTAAATTGTCATTTATTTCATTGCCTATTATTTCTACTTTGGAAAATAGCCATAATATGCCAGCTTCATTAATTTGCATAAGACTGTGGTTTTATAAAATAAAAAAAAAATAAGCCAAATTAAATTTTAAAAGCTGAACAAGTAATAAAACTCTCCTCTGTAGAACTATTCAAAATGCTACTAAATAAATATTTTGCAATCGTATATCATGTGCAGTTCTATTTTTTGTGAAGAATTATGTTAATGAATCAATGCATTTGGACAATCACCTTACATTAATTAAACTGCTTTTGGGTTATTTAACTCTCAATGAATTATAGATATACTGATTATTTAAACTGTAAAAAGGGAATATCACTTTGCAAAATTTGGTCTCATTACTGTAATTTCACTTGGGTAATTGTAGAGGTAATATTCGTGGAATTCATGAACTCTTTCATGAAATGTTAGTGCCCATCTGCTCACTCAAATGGAAAAGTTATGTGACTTTTCAGGCCTCAGTTATCTCACATATAGCATAAAAGTAATAACAGTTTTTTTCAAGATGACATTAGATGATTTTGTGACATTTTATTTTACTTTAGTGCTATATTGAGTTTTAACAAATGCATATTTACTGGATGGCTAAGATTCAAGTTAGACATTTTTTCATATATATATATATATATATATGAAAACTTTTAAATATTTTTTAAAAGTTTATACACACTTTGAATCATTAATTTCAATGGGTTAAATCTCAAAACAAAGAAATAAATTGAACTATCAGAATAAATGTGTATATATATATATATGTAGTTTTTTGCAAGATTCATGTTATTGTTTGTTATACATTCCATCAGACTCAAAAGGTACAAATAACACATATGTTTCAAAGAGCTAATATGGTGTTTATAGTATAGTGATCTAAGACAACTCAAGGGAAGCAGTTATCGGCAAGGTAACTTCTAAAGATTTCATTGGTTTTCTAAATTTTATGGCATAAGGCATAAATTAATTTTAACTGGAGAACTTATCATATTAATAACTAAAGGAAAACAGAAAAAAAGTACCAATTTTGTCTCAATAAATATTTTCGTTGTTTTTTAACAGTTTAATGAGATCTGGTCTAAAAAGTAATTGAATTAAGAAAGAAATTGCATGAATTGTCAGAAAGTTTCTTTTTTTTTTAATTTACTTGACATTTATTTAGCAATGCTCATGAACCTCTCATTGCATGCCAGGTTCTGTCTTAGACCCCGGGAGCACAGGTGAACAAAGCAACATTAGTCCCGCCTGCATGAAATTTAAACTTTGTGGAGCGGGTGCACACAGTCAAATACAGTATTAAAAATATGAGATAGGAACCTCTCTTGATTTTCTGATGTGTATTAGAACATCATATTCCCTGTCAGTCTTTTGTAAAGGATGTTGAAGTAATTTGGCTAGTGTAAGAAATAAAAATGATATGGGCCAGTGATTTTACTTTCGTGTGTTGATCATGGATAGTTGATGATTTGGGAACTATATACCTCAACTTTGCTCATGGCTTATATCTTTATGACAACCTGAGGGGAAACATTGTAAGCACATGGGATGCTTTGTTTTGCTTTCTGATGCATATGCAGTGACCATAAATATTGTGTAACGGGCATGAGCTAAGTCTTAAGTGAAAGCATAATAGTACCTCAGTCCCAACATCCAGACAAGTCTATGGATTATATTCTACTTCTGCCATGTCTGTTCCAGTCTCCAGTTTTTGCACTATATCTCTCTAAAACATCACTAGCAGCCGTATGTGACATATATTTCTCTCTTTTTTTGCTATACTGAAGTACTAATCATTATTTATAGCAATTAATTTCTCAAGACCCCAAGGGTAGTAAATTCAATTAGTCTCACACACCAGCAGTGCAGACTTGCCATCTAGTGATGACAGAAGGTAACTATGGATTTCAAAAAACACTACAAATATTTATGAAGCACTTACTCTGACACATTGGCAAAGATACAACGATTATTAACATATTGAATTTGAGCCAAAGAGCTCAAAATATAGTGAGAGAGACAAGACACAAAAACAACTAATTTTATGGCAAAACATTTTTTAAAGGAAGAAAGAATTTCTTATTATATATGCTGAGAGAGCACAGTTTAAAGAATGAATTCTGACAGATCATGGAGGGATTGGCTATAACAGGTAGAATTTGAACTGGCTTCTTAGAAGACTAGTAAGGTTTTAATGATCAGGATACTGGGGAGCAGATTTATTTGTTAACCAGAATTATACATTGGAATGAAAGACATAAATTTGGGGGAAATTCTATGGCTGATATATTGGGTACAGGGAAGAGGATCTGTAGGGGAGGAACCCCATCACATCCCTTTTTTCATTGGGGTCTAGGTTAGTCTACTAATTGACATCTACCAGGAATTCAGTTAATTTTTGTTTAAATATTATTACTAGTAATTAATGAAGGGTAATTAGGGAATATGATTATAGAAAATCTTGGAAACTATACATAGGAATATTTAAAAGTTTTATTAAATCTACAAGGAATTGGGTATGCTATGAAATATTTTTGAGACCCTATGACATTCACTACAATTTGCATACTCAATGCTCAGTTACTATTTCCTCCTTAATAATATCTCAGTGTTTTTTTTTTTTCTGAGCAGTACATTTATGGAGTGACATTTCTGTACCTCCTTTCCATCTGAGGATAGTCAAATGACACATTTCTGTCGATGAGATTAATGCAGAAATCTCTGGATGGTGCTTACAGGAGGACCTTTAAAGAAAACCTACAGGGACACTTGGCCCTTGGCATACTGATTATGGTTGGAACTCCCGAAGCCCAGTTGTAAACATGAAGCGTTATATTACTCTCTGGAAATGATAGAGCAGAACATTAAAATGAAACCAGATTCCTGATTATGTCAGGGCGCTATCCTAGCAGCCCTGGACTGATTCACTCTAAAACCCATATTTACATGAGAAAAATAAAACTGTAATTGCTTAAGCCATTTGTTCCCAGATTTCTCTTGTTTGGAGCCAAACAATTCTAAAATTATGCAGACACGGAGGACAATTACCTAACTCAGTCAGTACTATGGTAGGTGACAAAGAATGGGTTGACCTCTGGAGATGTTTGGAACAAGAAGCTAGCTGATATTATATTGTCACTAAAGTTTATTAACACTTTGCCACAATTGAAACTATTTCCCCATCACTCTCCAAAGCAAAGCACTGCTCATAACCCAAGTAAAATGTCACTCTGATGCCTGTGTCTAACCTCCATTCAGAATCAATCCCTTTTTCCTGTTCTCACTGTGCCAACATTACTATTGCTTTTCCAACCCCAAGCTCCCTTCATCAGTCAACAGAACCTCATATATTTTTTTGTTTTCTTTTCCCTAGAAAGCAAAATTATTTTGCCCTGGCAGTGTGCCCAGGTTGATCAAAACCAGTAATAGCTATCCTGTTACGGTTTTCTGATTTGAATTATAATTATTTTCACTGATTTCTGTGCAGCTAGGGGTATTCATACCACCCAGTTCTTCAAAAGTTACAAAATAAGGAAAACAAAAAACAAAACAAAACAATAAAAAAAAATCAGAGAGGCACATGCTTCCTAGAAGTGTTTTATTTAGAGTAGGATAAAGCCTTTGTAGAACATAAACTTGCCTTTTCACCCTCTTGCTTGTACTTTTATTTTTCCTTTACTGCCCTCCCTCATTTTCCTCAGGTAACCACTATACTGTTGTCTGTATCTATGAGTTTTAAGTTTTATATCTCACATATGAGTGAAGTCATATGTTTCTTAGCTTTTTCTGACTGATTTCACTTAGCATAATATTCTCAAGGTCCATCCATGTTGTCGCAAATGACAGTATTTCATCTTTTCTTATGGCTGAGTAGTATTCCTTTGTGTGTATGTTCCACATCTTTTTTTATCCAATCATCTGTGGAAGGACACTTAGGTTGTTTCCATGTTTTGACCATAAATAATGCTGCAATGTACATAAGGGTGCATATGTCTTTGTGAATATATTTTTTTAAAATTTTGGGAGTAGATACCCAGAAGAGGGCTTGTTGGGTATGTAAATCTATTCTTAATTTTTTGAGGAACCTCCATACTGTCTTCCATAGTGGTTGTACCAGTTTATATTTCCACCAGCTGTGAATGAGGGTTTCTTTTTATCCACCACCTCTCCAGTACTTGCTATTAATTGTCTCATTGACCACAGCCATTCCAACAGGTGTGAGTTGGTGTCTCACTGTAGTTTTGATTTGTATTTCCCTAGTAGCTAGTGAAGTTGAGCATCTTTTCATGTATCTGTTGGCCATTTGTATGTCTTCTTGGGAAAAGTGTGTGTTCAGGTCCTCTGCCCATTTTTTTAATGGGATGTTTTATATTTTGGTCTTGAATTGTGTGAGTTCTTCATATATATTGGATATTAACCCCTTGCAGGTACTGTTGTTTGCAAATATCATCTCCCATTTGGTTGGTTGCCTTTTTGTTTTGTTGGTGGTAGTTACTTCTGATTTTAAATGAACTCCTAGTGCTTGGAACTACAACATTAATCCTAAGACCACTAGGCAATAAACATAAGCATGAAATGTCAGCATGCACTGATGGGAAAATTCTGTGTCATTTTTGGTCACCATTAATTTCTATACTTCATGTCTTACGTCAAATTATGCCGCCGATTTTCTAAAATTTCTGACCAAAACAGAAAGCAAACTTTTTTTTTCTGTGCACTAGTTGCGTTCTATAATACATCATCTAATATTCACAAACATTGTATTACTACATACAAAGAAATAGAGGCTAAGAACATCAATGTGATATGTCTGAAGTTGCACAGCTCAGAAAAAGATATATACTTAAGTGGCACAGTTGGTTTCATTTAAGTGAAGATACCCCTGCATAGTACCTAACCCCACTCATAAAAAGAATAGTTGACATTTCTTCCTTTAACTTGTGACTTTAGAAATAAATTATCAGTCACTCTCATTAGTGGAAATAGATATTTCATTTAGTGAGAATTCTAAAGAATGATCCAAGCTGATCATTTGTCTGTTTAAATTGCTAATTTTATCTTTTATTGTTAGAAACAGAGTTAAATTGATCAGGTGGAAGACTTCTTTAAGCATTATTAATTTGATAGGTGACACACTGTTTTAGCTTCTCTCTTCACACCAAACATGGTATTTTTATGAAGAAATTATGTAAATAGGAGAGTGAAAATTGGATTTGTTGCTTTTCACACAGACTATTTTATTGAATTCACAGACTTTTTAGCAGTCTATCACAATAGCACTTACGTAATTCGCAAAAGATACAAATTCATAAATAATTAACAGAGAAATATTCTTATTGAATTGTTTCCTGATTATTGATTAGTTTCCATTGTTATAATTTTACTGGAATATGACTTTGCAGAAACAACATTGATTTAGATTGTTTTCTAGAATACACTTTATTTGATTCATTTAAAACATTGTAAAAAAAAAAGAAAGATATCTGGAGTCTTAACAAATCTGCTGATGTTTAATGAATTGAGTTTTCCTAATGCAGCGGTTCTCAACCTGTGGGTCACGACCCCTTTGGGAGTCGAACGACCCTTTCACAGGGGTCGCCTAAGACCATCGGAAAACACATACATAATTACATATTGTTTTTGTGATTAGTCACTATGTTTTAATTATGTTCAATTTGTAACCATGAAAATACATCCTGCATATCAGATATTTACATTATGATTCATAACAGTAGCAAAATTACAGTTATGAAGTAGCAACAAAAATATTTTTATGGTTGGGGGTCACCACAGCATGAGGAACTGTATTAAAGGGTTGTGGCATTAGGAAGATTGAGAACCATTATCCTAAGGAGATAGGCTTTGTCGTTTACTAGAATAACATCCTTTGAGCACCTGTGGCTGTTTTCTCCAATTATTTGAATAAGTAACCTTTTAAATTTTTTATATTATCTATTTATCAAATAAAATTCAATAAAGTGAATTGGCAATTTCTTTAGAATCTCCATCTAATAGATTTTGTCCAGTATCATGGCTTATCTATGTATTTTCATTACTTATATATATAGATTCCTTATGTATTTCTTATTTGGTTAAAAACTAAAACTTATCTTCTCAGTGACATTTAAGATTGTCATAATATTTAGAAAATAATAGAAGTTTCAGGTTTTAATAGCATGCTTAGGAATTACTAGACATGATAGACACTAAAAACTTGTGGGATTTATTTATTTCCTGATTTGAATAGAACATTTAACCTCCACCTGTATTTGGTTCCCTAAAGCGATTGTCTTGAGTGTACACGTCCTTTTGTGTAAACAAGTAGTAATTCATTGTTAGTATCTCTTGGTTGGAGGTAAAAAAAAATGCAAATATGCAAAACTAGTTAAAAATTGGACCTTAGCTTGTTGAAAGTTTATTGTATTTTCATGTTATACATTAACTTGATTTTTTAAAAAATTCAATTTACTTCTCAGATTCATATGCATAATATAAAATTATATTTAGATAATATACTTGCAACTGAAGAATAATAAGTTCAGAAGTGTCTGTAAACTTATTGAAAGAGAAAAATTTTAAATATACAAAATAACTGAGTCAAATTAATATAATACATTAAGAATAAACTGTAATATTTGTGAACATTTAGTTAATTAGAGCTTCATTATTAGAACTTTATCATATGACTATATAGTGTAATTCTGGTCTGCAAAGTAACATATTTGTAATGTACTTAAATTAATTGGAAAATTAATTTGAGAAACTAAATATTAAAATTTATGAAACTATAAACAGCAAGTAAATATTTTATTTATAAATTAAAAGTAAAATAATAAATATGAAATAATCATTATTTATTTCAGACATTGATTATGCAGTGCAAGTTGTATATGACTGACATTGTATTTGTGTGTGGGTTTGTGTGTATATGTGAAAATGAGTATATTACTTGGCTGGCATACATGCCATATATGCATATTAATTTGTATATTGACAGAGAGATTAGGAAGATCTCTCTAGATAGAAATGTGTGTGTGTGCGTGTGCACATGTGTGAATATGTGTATTTGTTTACATATCTAGAGAGATGTAAACAGTTTCTGTTCCTTTGCAAAAGTCATATAGGGAACAAAACCTGTCCTAGTTAATTGATTTCAAATAATGTTTCTTTTTTATAAGTCAAAACACATAAATAAGTTGGAACACGTAAAAACAATTCTTAAAATGATTTTGTTCGTATAATTGATTTAATGAATATGTTTTTGGTACTGGAATGAAATTTACTGCAGCATACAACTTAACAGTGGCTAATGGGATTGTAAATCCAATAGTTGTTGTGACTTTCACATCTTGTTAAGCCATTAATAAGGATTCATAAAACATAGTTGAAAGCTAAGCTTTCTTTGTTTGTTTATAGAGCCTGCCATTCTGAAAAGAATAAAGGATTCATTCAATAAATTCACTAAGTAAGCAATATTTCAGAGACAAATTAGTTTATAATTATTAGGTATAACTGAGTAATATTACAATTCAGGAAGGTTAAATTTATTATTTCATGCATTTTGGTAGCATCTTAATTGTTGTAGTTAACACTTGGCTAGTAATTAGTTGGTTTTACTTTGAGACCCTCAAGTATACTATTGTATTTCCCAGAGGGGAGAAGAAAGGGAGGAAAATAATATTCAAATGAACATTTATTTTGGTCCCAGTTAGGATATTTTGGGGTAAATTGAAAAATCAAACCAAAGTAGAGATTAATTCTCTTGTAACAAGAAACTGGTGGGAAGAGACGTCACAGTTGTTTGATTTCATGGCTCAGTGATGTTACAGAACCCAGGACTTTGCATTTTTCCTCTTAGATTCATTCTTTCCCATCTTCAGTGTTAGCTTCATTCTCAGGTCAATAAAAGAGGTCACATCTAGAAATGATAACATCTCTTCACAGTGAGGCAGCTTTCCTCAGGAAATAATATACCATCCTTCCTATCACATTGGCCATGTTTGGGTTTGTCCCTACCTGAAGATATCATTGAAAATGGAAATAGATTTTCCATGTTTTTGACCATCATCTTGTGTGAGATGGTGGTTGAGGAGTAAACATTAATATTCAGCATAATTCATGCTTAAACTTTTACCATATGAATAATATGTTGAATGTTTAATATATGGACAGTCAGTCCATTTATTTTAATATTTTAGAGTTTATTTCTTAAATCAACTTTGGAAATAGAAAGCAATGATTGCTGAACCAAAATTTTTGGTTCCCTGTTATAGGTATAGTTTAAAAATTGGAGTTTTTTTTCTTTTTTTTTTTCCTCAAGACTCTGAACCTAAAAATGGAGTTCAGGAACAGAGCCAAAATGATGATGAAGGTACACCACAGGGAGTTGTAGATGACCTGAATGACATGGTGGTGCATATAAGACTTTTCTAGACATCCTTTTGTTTTACATCAGACATTGATTTTAAAAGATCATACATGTATACGGTCATGGCACAGTGAAAAGCTGCCTAAGCTCAGAAAGCGGACATACAATTTTGATATGCCTGCCATATTTTCAGGAGTCACAATTTATTTTTTTTCCTTTGGATTTGTGCACCTTATATTGTAGTAAGGGCAATGTGCAAGCCCTAGGTCTATTTGAAGAATATAGTTCATTGAGCTACATCTCCATTTAGTTTCATAATTTCATTGAAGTATTCTAAAAGAAGCAATGTTAGAAAACTTGTTTTGAAATGTTGCATAGGATTATTGAAAACAACATCTACCATATTTTTCTAAAACCCCAGTGAAATCTTTCTTTTAAACTTAAATGGCTTGAAAGGCTTTTCTACACTGAAGGAGCAATATGTTTTGTTGTTTTTGTTGTTGTTTTTTGTATTAACTGAGAAACATGTGATAGGTATATAGGTGTTTTTGTTTTTGTTGTTAGAGTTGTTATGAGTTCACTTCCAGATTTAAGCAGGAATCAAAAATATTCCAAAAAAATATTAAATTTTATGAAATATACTTGATGCTATTTTTATCTCGGTGTGAACATTCTACTGAGCCATGGTTTAGCCTCTGTGGTCCAGGTATTTCTAAAAGTATTTTGTTAGATTTGATAGTTTCTACAAACAGACTCAATTTAATATTAAAAGGCAAGAGATAGTTCAACAGACATATATAAGAAAATATCTGTTACACTATATAAATTATGTAGAAAATGGTGATTCCCAAGGCAGTTGTAAAAAAGTAGCAGTTACACAATTCTTTGCTATTGTTATTAGTGGCTAATTAGACCAGTACTTATTGTAATCTAGTCTGTGGCTATATCTACAGAACTTATCATTTTATTAAAATTAAATTTTAGTTGCTGTGATAATTGGGAGTCAACTACTTCTATAATCAGGAACTCATAACCCCATATGCGGGAAAACTAAGATAAGAATTTTTATTGCTCTTCGACTAGTGATTCATTGTCTAGTAAGCACAGTGATGGATGGGGTTTTGTGAGTGACACTGGGGTGTGTGAGAATTTGTGTGTTAATTCACTTTATAATTTATACAAGGTAAATAAATACCTCTATATTCTATCTAGATCCAATATAGCTTCACTATAATTCTTTAATAAGAGTCTCCATAATCTCTCATATTATATTTTAATATGATGAGGTGATGCTTGAATATTAGCAACCATATATAATATCCACAACATGGATATTAAAAATATATCTGATGAAAAGGCTTATTTTTATAAATCTCTTCATATCTAGAATATATTTTTTACAGAACTTAATCTATAAGTCATGGCTAGAGATTCTGACTAAATCATAACCAATTTCGATAAGAAAATGAAAGAGAAATGATGTATGGCGTTAGTGAAATGCCATGGACAGCAAAGATAGAATGGTATGAGTAAACAAAAAATATAAAGGCAAAGCTGAGTAAAATACATTAAACTAGTTCAACTATTATTACATAAGGAAAAGCAAGAGGTTAGTGGAAGACGGAGAAAAGATGAAAGCTTGGGTAGAGCATCTGTAGTTTTTCTGGACACTATGTGGAATATTAGAAGCACTGCATTCATGTGAACACCTCAGTGGGTTCTAAATAAGTTGACCTGGCTTTAATTTGAGCATTTGCTCTTATGAGCTTTGTGCCTTTGTGGATATTGCTGAAGCTCCTTGAACCTCACACCCTCACCTGTAACGTCATGTTAGTTTCTGTGCCTCCTTGCACAGCTCATGTAAGGATCAAATATTAAAGAGCTTTGTGAACTGAAAATTTATATCTCTGAGTTTTGTTCTTTAGAGGATAACCATTAAAGACTCAGAGTTGTATCTAAGGTTTCACAGACAAAGCTTAGCTGTTGCTAGCAGCCCACAGACTATTTGTTCTGTTCTTGTTTTAGAAAACTTTTTATATTTTGAAAACATTGTATGTGGTAATACTTATGGCTAGCCTCCAGAGTGTATGTTTAGTATTATGTATTTCCACATACACTCTTATATGTAATTTGTTAGGTAACTCATTAAGAAATATAAGGAATGACCTAAAGAAAAACAAGAACAGAGAACATAATATGTGGGTAAAATCTATGTACCATTAATAAGGAAAATAAGGACCTTTTTCAAGTATTTGATCTACCTAAGGAAGAAAAAAAACGAGTTTGGGTACCACTGTCTCTAGCACTGGCACCCTAATTGCAAGATAAGACGACATTGGTAAGGAGCAGAGAGAGAGAGGGAGAGAAGAGATGTTTGCAGACAGATAAGTATATTCATGGTTTTTATATAAAGATTGATTTTTTTTGTTGCTTTAACAGTGTAAAAAATCATCTTCTTATGTCTGAATTGTTATATGCAATCCTCACCTCAAAGATAATATACAAAACTAAGATAATATAATATGCAAAGACATGAATCTAACTTGCCCAGGTATACAAATAATTAAATATACATCATCTAAACATTTAGGTTAAGTAATTGCATAAGTTTTCAAAAAAGATAAGCTTAATAAATGATACTGAGAATGACTCATAAAGGGAATATTTTGTATTTGGAATAAATAATAAATTATTTTTATTTTCCAAGTAATAATTACTAACATTTTATAACATTTATTATATGCCAACAGTGTCCTGTATGTTATAGAATATTAACTCAATTCTCTCAGCAATTATATTAAGTAGATTCTAGTATAATTCTTACTTTATAGATGAAACAAATGAGGGAGCTTTATATTTCCCAAGGTCACACATATACACTGAGTGGCCAGATTATTATGACCACCTGACGTTTGTAGGCAAATTAGCTATAATTTCACACTGAAGTTGCTAGAGGGCCAGACCATTATAAACGTCTGAATAGCAAAACATGCCTAAATATTATTGCTGATCAAGTTCGTCCTATCATGTTGATGGTGTATCCCAATGGAGATGGCTTCTTCCAACAAGACAATGCGCCATGCCACGGTGCTCGTATTGTGCAGGAGTGGTTTCAAAAACATGAGGAAAACTTTACCTTGCTAAGGTGGCCCCCACAATCACCAGATCTCAATCCAACTGAGCATTTGTGGGACAAAGTTACAAGAGCCATCAGGTAGCTGGTTCCACAACCATCAAATCTCACAGAACTGGACAGTGCTATTCCTCAGGCACGGTGTCAGATTCCTCGCATCACCTTTCAACATCTCATGGAGTCAATGCCAAGAAGAATCGTCGCAGTATTGAAGGCAAAAGGTGGTCCAACGAATTACTGATGGGGTGGTCCTAATAATCTGGCCAGTCATAATAATCTGGCCACTCAGTGTATATAAAAGGCAGAGTTAGATGAGTACCCAGGCATTTTGGTTCTGGAGTTTTGTTATTAAACACTATGAGGATATACTCCTTTCCAAAGGTAGAAAAGATGAATAAAGAGACAAGAAGTACTGATGGACTGAGGTTGGGATTGTTATTATGGTGGGAATGAGCATATATACCTGCTTTGTTTTGTATCCTGGCAAAACTTTCCAAAAGTGGATCTGGATAATTGAATGACAGGGCAAGCTGATCAACTACTGTGATACGAAATTGTGGAGCGTAGGAAGCATGTTTTATTCTTCTTGGTATTCCCAAGGCTTAACATTACACATGACATACAGCAGGAGCCCTGTACGTGATTACTGAATGAAAACCATTTTGAAGAGGCTGAACTAAACAAGTTTTGGAAACAGCAAGAAACTTAATATAAAACTTTAAGGCTAAAAATTTATGTTGAAACTATTGTGCATATAAGACTCTCTTATTGGGAAGAATTATAAAATAAAAATTAAAGAAGATCACTTGGGGAATAACACAAAGAATTGCAAACTGTTTAAAAGGAAAATCAAGTGAAAGAGTTGAAAGATAATCAATACATGTGCAATATTTAATACCTAAATATAGGCAGATGACATTTAGAAAAAAAATCTGACTAAGGAAAAAATAAACCCAAACATTAAACATAAGCCATGGTATATAGGGGGAAACCAAATATCCTATATAATAAAAGGCTAATATGCCAATCCACCAAAAGGCGGAACGACCGGTTGCTATGAGCTGCACTGACCACCAGGGGGCAAACGCTCAATGCTGGAGCTGCCCCCTGGTGGTCAATGCTCTCCCACAGGGGGAGTGCCGCTCAGACAGAAGCCGGGCTCACAGCTGGCGAGCTCAGTGGCGGTTGTGGGAGCCTCTCCTGCCTCCACGGCAGCGTTAAGGATGTTCAGGGAGTGGGCCTAAGCTGTCAGTCAGACATCCCCCGAAGGCTCCTGGACTGCGAGAGGGTGCAGGCCGGGCAGAGGGATACTACCCCCCCCCCGCCCCCCAGTGCATGAATTTTGTGCACTGGGACTCTAGTGTTAAATAATAGACAACAGTAAATCAAAAGCTAATTAAGCGTGGCTATAGTATTTGTTATTCATTTTTAATTTTCTCATTGACAGTGTATTTCTCTTTACATTGGTCTTCAGGTCATGTCTGAACTTTGGAGATTTAGCCAAAACCTGCAGCAGGTTGTTATGACAGGTTGGTCTCCTAGTTTCCTAATCCATACAGTGAGACTTTGGAAAAATCACTTTACTTCCTAAGGTCTTGGCTTCTTGATGTCTTATACAAAAAGTGTATTAACTTATCTATAAGGTTGCTTCTAGTTCTGTTTTATTGCGATGTCTTGGAATTAAAAAGCATGTTCTAGACCAGTGGTTCTCAACCTTCTGGCCCTTTAAATACAGTTGCTCATGTTGTGACCCAACCATAAAATTATTTTCGTTGCTACTTCATAACTGTAATGTTGCTACTATTATGAATCATAATGTAAATATCTGATATGCAGGATGGTCTTAGGCGACCCCTGTGAAAGGGTCGTTCGACCGCCAAAGGGGTCGCGACCCACAGGTTGAGAACCACTGCTCTAGATCATGATGGCTTTAAAGAACTGCATACTAAAAAGGATATAATAAATATCTTTGTTGCGAGAAGGTGAGGCAGAGAGGAGAAAATCATGTTTAAAAAGTAAACATTGTGTGTGTTTATAATATGCATATATATAATTCTAGGCTGCAAAAAAGAAAAGAACATTTTTGTTTTCTATTACACGTGATTTATAAGCCATTAAGTAAGGTTGAGGAGATGCACATTCAATTTTATGTTTCTTCTTAATCCAAAGGAGGCTGCAAGCTCCCAGCAGCTGCTGCATTAGCATTTTCCAGGCACATATAAACCCTCTTTTAAAATTCTGTTTTCTCAGCGCTAAACAGTCAGTGATCATGATGTCATGGTGGCACCACCAAGCAAAAAATAAAAAATAAAATAAAAATAATGTCATGTCAATTTACAACCTTTAGCAAGGCATTTCTAAATTAAATGGAAAAATATGCTAATGCAGTATTAAGGCTGTAACTTTAAAAATAGAAAAGTCAAGACCTACAGAAGTTATGGTTTTCATTACCATTATTAACATGACTCTATCACATACACTGTGTATATTAGTTTTTATTTTTATTTTTTCCACCTAACCTGTAATCCAATGCATCATATATAGCCAACTTAATTTAGCTTCATTAGCTAAATTTTAGAATGTATTTCATAAGTTTTGCACTTTTTATTTACATTCTTAACTATTGAGAAATCATTTCATATATACATATGCCATTTAGGCCTAATTTACTAAAAATAAACAAGCAGCATAATGTACTAGATCATATGTAATACTCACATAAAGTGTTGTCAAAATTTGTATGTACACAAGGATAAGTTTTTCTCTATGAAAAAAGATTTAGTTGCCTAATTTACCTTTGTAGATTGCCTATATTCCCTTCTTAAATCTTGTCTGACTTTACCACTGTCTAGTCTAATCAGTTAGCTCCTCCTCCATCACTGGTTACCTAGTCAATTCTCAATGTCATGTGGCCCATATTCCAGTTTTGTCTTAACTGCCTATCCCCATCAAAACTAACCTGTTCTGTGTCCCTGGTCTTTTGATTTATTAGGTAATGAATTCATCAATTTGTTAAAGTAGAAATGGGACATAAAGTCACCTGATATGTTTAAAAATAATTAATTTATCTATACTCAGCCCAACTGAATCAGAAATTTTGGAGATGGTTTTCTTGACTACCCATTTTTTTAAAGCTGTTTGCATGATTCCAATGAATTTATTTTGCTAAGAAATATTTTGCTTGATGTTTCTAAGTTAAAGTTTTATTTTTACTATTAGTGTTATTATCATTAAAGTACTAATGATCACTAGTAACAATATATTGCCCCTTTTCAATTATATTAGTTTTTAAAAGATATTTTCAGGATTTTAATCCCAGAGAAGGAATAATATGGGAATTTCATTTAGAACCAATGTAAAGTTACTTCAGAATTACTTCAAAGGCTAGATTAATGTTCATGTGGCCAAGTGCTAATGAAATTCCTCAATCAGAGCAAGCAATTTCATTTTAAAAGCCTGAACCATAACTATTATATAAATTTATGCCAGCAAATACAAAAAGACATTTAGACGTATATCTGTACATCATTCATAGACAGAAGGCAGATATGTTGGGAAACTTCAGATAAAAGTTCCAGTTCTGCCCTAGCTAGATTGGCTCAGTGGATAGAGCGTTGGCCTGCAGGCTGAAGGGTCCCAGGTTCGATTCAATCAAGGGCTCATGTCAGGTTGCAGGCTCCATCCCCCAGTAGGGGGCATGCAGGAGGCAGTCGATCAATGATTCCCTCTCATCATTGATGTTTCTATCTCTCTCCCTCTCCCTTCCTCCCTGAAATCAATAAAAATATGTTTTTTAAAAAGTTCCAGTTCTGCCACTGTGGCTAAAGTGATATTAGTTAAATCACTGAAAATCACTAAGATTTCATTTCTTTAATGTAAAAGTTTGTAAACATATGATTTCCCTTTTTGTTTATTAAATTTGTTTAACTGAATGAGTTATTTTTCCTCTTCATTCAGAAAAAAATGCATCTCACCTTCTGATAAGAAAATTGTGCTTGATATTTTGTATTCAGTCTGTAGAATAATGAAACCAACATTGAACTTGAGTCAGAAAGCCTTCCTTTGAGATATTAACATCTTTGAGCCTTTTTAAAATGTATCCATAAAAATTTACATCTTCCCAATTCACACAAGTTAATTATGTGAATTAAAACAAGTAAATTTTGTGAAGTAATTGAGTGGAGAATGAAATTATTAATTAAATAATCACACAGATGAATCTATAATTGCAAATAAGTAAGAGTTCTAAAGAAAATAAATTAAACATTGAACAGAAATTTGCCCTAACTGGGAGCCTATTTGAGACAAGATATGAAAAATCATGTACCAGTGAGATCTTGGCTTAATTATGAGCAATGAAGATTCCCATTGTAGCTTAAATGATATTTCAGTATATTTTCCCTCAAATAAAATTACTCTGAAAGTAGCTAATCCAGGGCTTGTTTTAGTGCTTAGGTTTTCTACAACCTCTAATATCTGCACATCAAGGTCTCTCCCACATGATCCAAATTGGTAGCTAGAACCAAGTCATCACAATTACATGCAGTCAACAATGGAAAAGGGGAAAAAGAAGACATTTTCCTTGCTTTAAGGAGACTTCCCTAGAAGTTACCACAGTATTCATAGTAGATAGTATTGGTCAGATTTTATTGCTGCAAGGAAGGCTGTTTGTTAAATGTCAAACTTACGCTGTGAAATGTGGCAGTTACAAAGTTGAGTTTGGTTCATTGGGGAAGGTGGGAAGGAATACATAGAGGGCACTAACATTTGTGCTTTTTGTCAAAACAATTACAAGGTAGTTTTCTGAAAAAGGAAACATCATGTACAAAAGGTGAAAAGAGGGGTTGAAATCAGACTAATAAAAGCACATTGTGAAGGAACTTTTTGGACACGTTAAGAAAACTGGAAATCAGAGATGGAACATAGTCAGATTCCTATTATGAAAAGACACTGTGGTTACTATTTGGAACAAAAAATATTTTATGCAACAATTAGCATATAAATGTGTTCTTAAGCTATTAAAACAATACAGGCAAGAGATGCTGATAGCTCAAACCAGGATGATCCCGACTGAATTTTTCTTTAAGAAGCTATTTTCGCCTTAGCTGGTTTGGTTCAGTGGACAGAGCATCAGCCTGTGAACTCAAAGGTCCCAGGTTTGATTCTGGTCAAGGGCACATACTGGGTTGCAGGCTTGATCCCCATTAGGGGGCATACAGGAGGCAGCTGATCAATGATTCTCTCTCATCATTGATGTTTCTATCTCTCTTTCCCTCTCCCTTCTCTAAAATCAATAAAATATATTTTTTGAAAAAGATGCTATTTACAAGTTTAACCTATATAGGACTTATAATATTGAGTCTAAGGAAATAAGTGCAAAGAATGACATTTTTCATTTTTTAAATTATATATTAGTTATATTACTGCTGAGATACAGAATGTCATAAGATCATGTATTATTGAATTCAACAAGCTTTGTGTAATGTCCTTGATTTCTAAATGTGGGGTTGTTCATCTTCATCTTTTCCTAACTCTTCAGATTGATTCATTAGTTGAACAGACTATCTACCCTTTGAATATTCTTCATCAGTCACCTTGACTGCACACAGAACAACCTAAGGTCCATCTTTCCTCTTGTTAGCACCAAACCGGAAGTTCAGAACCAGGCTCTACTAATGGAAAGACCAACTTGCGGTGAAAGCATTGTGTAGGTAATAGCTTACACACCATACAAATGTAGGTATTATTATGTAAACAATTTGTTATTTAAATACTTCCAATTCTGGTTATTAGAATATTAATTTTAATTATATGCTATTAGAGTATATATTAATTAATTATACTATTTACCAGGCATTACAACATTTTCCCTCTGATATATTGTTTGTGTGCATACCATTATGTTATATTTGGAAATTAAAATTTCTGCCTTTAAATGTAGATATAGGGGTTAGTTCTAATGTATTAAAATCTTAGGAGTTACTCATAGTCTTGCAGCAAACTGTCCTTAAAGGGAGTCCCAATATATATAATAAATACAGTGCAGTGGGAGGAAGGAGAATATACCACTGTGAAAACACAAAGAGAAGACGCAGGAATAGGGATGTTCATAATTTAAGCCACAATAGGAGCAGGAAAAATGTGAGCCAGTCCTAGTCAGCTTTAGAATTCACTGGAGGGGAAGGAGGCAGGAGGTTGTTTTGGAAGTGTTAAAGAGGTAGTTGTGTCTAATTAGAAACAGGAGTCCTACCTAGGAAAATTTACTGGATAAGAGGCAGACCCTAGATATAGGGTCAGGATAATGCAAGAGTTCAGGCCCCGATTCATTAGGAACATAGAATAAAAAAATACTTTCTCCTTTTTACCAGAGAATTTAGCAACCCAAAAGACCTCTTCACATAGATGGATTTGGCAGTCTACTATTGCATAAAATGCAAGTATTCCAGAGGGGTCTGATGCAGTATGAACATAGATTATATAAGGCTCTTTCTCAACAATTCAAAATATTTCAGGGTAAGAGAGTGGACCCTAGCAGAACTGCAGCTACTTAAACTCTTTAATGGCTTCAAATCTTTCTCAGAGTGAAAGCTGTCATAATAGTTTACACAGCTTGACATGATCTTGGTTCTGAGTTCACTTTGACCCAGTCTTCTACTGTGTAGCTCTTTCTCATCAATAATGGACTTCCTGTGATAAATCAAACCTGGAACAAGTCAAGGACCAGGCCCAGTTCCAATCTCATGTCATTGAAGCTTCCAGTCCTACTGCCTGGAACATCTACCACGAATGCTGCTTGGTGACTCACTTCACTTATCTCCAGCTCTTCCCAGTACCCCCTTCCCAGTGAGAGCCAAAGACCTAACTTAAGGCAGCATGTTTACCACCCAGTACTTCCTGTCCCTTTCCTGCTTAATTTCCTTTCATGTTTGACTATCATCTGACTCTTTTAACATGCTGCTGTTTGTCTGTTTTCTGGGTCTTCCCACTCCATAAAGGCTATGAGTGTCAGGAAATAGAACAGTGCCTGGCACATGATAAACATTCAATAAATGTGTGTTGAATGAGTGAATAAGTGAAGGAATCAAAGAATTAATTTTTGAAGGTATTACTATTATTCCACCTAAAGTTGAGAAACAAGAAAAGCCAAAATGCAGGTTCTGTTTGTTTTCGAGGAAGTCACCTTTATGTGCTTCTCTTCCAGAAGGGGCTATGTTTTCTCACATAAAAACTCAATGTTTAGTATGTATATGGTCTGCCAAAAGATTTAGAACAGAGTGTCAGTATCAGTCTGGTGATCAGACTGAAGAGGTGGGCTGGCAAGTGAGGGCCTGCATGTCCAGAGCATGTAAACAAACCAGAGAGAAGGGGGGAATACATAGACGGAGTGGAGCAAAAGTAGGTTTACAGTCATGAGATGTGAAACACAGAGTTTGTTCTTGTATTATTCTTTTTTAAAAAATATATTTTTATTGATGTCAGAGAGGAAGGGAGAGGGAGAGAGAGATAGAAACATCAATGACGAGGGAAAATCATTGATCAGCTGCCTTCTGCACGCCCCCTACTGTGGACTGAGCCCACAACCGCGGGCATGTGCCCTTGATCGAATTGAATCTGGGACCCTTCAGTCTTTAGGCTGACGCTGTATCCACTGAGCCAAACCAGCAAGGGCTGTATTATTCTTTATTAATTATTGTTTTCCATATGAACAGTTGTAAAACTACTATTGCCCCCACCCTGTATATGAGAAGTTACCTTAGTGCCTGTGTTATTAGGCTAGAACTAGTAATTCTAAGGCTTATTCTTCATGAAAAGACCAAAAGAAAATACAGAATTCTACGTAAATACAGAATTCAGCAAAGTAAAGCGACACATATTAAGTACATAGGACAAAAGGATAAAGACATAAAAAATTAAAACTCTATTAATTGTTCAGGGACAACTGACGTAGATTGGCATCAGCAGGTAGTAGTAGACCCTTTAGAGAACTTCATAGAAAAAGAACAAGCTCTTAAATTGGAATGACTCATCAGCGTGAAAAAACAGAAAGTATTTAAGCCCCTGTGATGTTTTAAACCCTACCATGTAATCACTTAGGAAGTTAATGGGAGAGAAGAAAAGTATGGGATGAGAGAGACAAAGATATATGCTAGTTGACCATTTATGTTATTGGTAAGGCTTCCAATGAACATTGGGCTGAGTTTTGGAGGAGGCAAAAGTTATTTATATGCAAAAAATGAACACACATGCATTTTAAATTATTTACCTTCTTAGAAATATATTAAAAAGCATATTTATTTTGATATAACAAACATTAAATATATTGTACTTCAAATACAATTAAAATATAATTTTAATTACCTAATTTATATAGATGCTAGAGGCCGGATGCACGAAATTCATGCAAGAGTAGGCTTTCCTTCCCCTGGCTGACAGCACCGGCTTCCCTCTGGCACCCGGGACTGGGCTGGCTTCCCTGTGGCTGCCAGTGGGCACCCGGGAACTGGGCTCCCCTCTCAGGCCCAGCTTCGTCCGGAAGGACATCTGGTTGAATTAGCATATTATGCTTTTATTATTATAGATGTTTTAAATAATAGATATAATTTTACAATTATATTTATGTCACCCCTGCAACTCAAGATCAAGTATAATCCATATACCAAAAGACTGTGCTCAAAGGAAAATATGCAGTTTATTTGTTACTTATTTTAATTTATCTTTATTGTTGAAAATATGAGAGATGTCCCCTTTTTGTCACTCATTGATCCCCTCCACCCCACTTCCTCCACCCCCAGGCCTTCACCACACTATTGTCTGTGTCCATGGGTTATGCATTTATGCATACAATTTCTTTGGTTGATCTCTTCCCACCCACCCCACCTTCCTTCTGAGATTCGTCAGTCTGTTCTATGCTTCTACGTGTCTGGATCTATTTTGTTCATCAGTTTATCTTGTTCATTTGATTCCACATATGCGTGAGATCATGTGACACTTGTCTTTCTCTGACTGGTTTATTTTGCTTTGAGACAGCCACATCACAATCATTCCCTCATTGCCTCAAGTTGCGTGCTGTTTAAATTGGATTTTATTCTCATGTTGCTACATTCCCTTTGAGACACAAGTGCAGTTGACATTTTCCATAGTGAGACTTGGTGAAGGTGGTAGTCTCTGTGAAGGTGTACATATATACATATGTATGTCCTTTAGTGTTGAGGCGTGAGTCAGTGTAGATAGCACTCAAATCCTTAAAATATTGGAAAGGTAACCACTATCTGTATTCAATTATGGTTGTTATATTTGGTAACTATATTCAAAAGATTATAATCTCTCTGTAATAAGTCCTTGAACCTTATTGTTCACTAAAGGTACCCTTACCTTTACTAGTAAGTAAAACATTTTTTATTAGTGAATACATACAATACTTTTTGAAGTGTTGGCACGTGGTTTCTTGTTATATTAATTTTTAATATTTTAGTACTATGATTTTGAATGAGTGTCTTATATGGAAAAGAATATGTAGAATGTTAAATTCAAGTAAATGGCTCATTTATTATTGTGTCACAAAGCCACTTGGTAATGAAGAGCACTGAAGCACTGTTGAATTCTGTATCTCACTGTTATGTTCTACAGGAACCCTTTGTTCATAAAAATCATAGTTCCCAGTAGATATTTCCTTGGGAGATTAGCTACCAAAGGGCCTTCACTCATAGGCATTTTGTTTTCAACAAAAATTCACTGTAAGATATAGATAAAAATATAGCTACTCAAACCAAATAGCATCTTAACAGGAACATAGCAATGCTGTGACATGTTGAGTCATGTATTTAGAGCATTCTCTGTTTTTATATTGTAAGGTGGCTAGATCCCCTTCATGACCTAAATGTAATCCAAGAATGTTGGACCCTGAAACAGGGGAAATTGGAAATCAAAGACATGTTTGCCCTTTCATAGGTTTCAATTTTTAAAATAGGCTGCTCTTTTATTTAGTCATCAATCCAAGTGTTTGCCAATAAAGGTGCCACAGTTCGCCTCAGTATTAGTAACCTATTACGACAGAGTGGTAACATGTTCTAAAATATAATCTCTCAACTTAGACTGAGCAGTTAAAAATTAAAATTAGCACTTAAAGTACACTGTTTATGCAACCAGAAAAACATGTATAAAATGGTAGCAGGAAGTATTATATTTAGTCAACCTATAGTAGTTTACTGTATGTTTATGAAAGTGTCTGTCACAGGGCCTGGCACAGAAAATACTCAAAGGTTTTGTTGACTCAGTGGCTACTTAGTACCCTAATTAGCCATTGTCCTTATGCAGTTGGGGTTATTATGTTGTTTGGTTACTATAGTCAATACGTTATAATCTGTCTATAATGTATGCCTGTGGCAGTGATGAAACCCACTCTGATATTTTTTATTAAAGAGAAGTTTGAAAAGAATACATGAAGTTTTATTAAGAAGTGGAAAAACCTTCAAATAATTCTATGAAAACTATTTCACAAAGAGTAGAACTTGCTTCTCCAAGTGGTAATCCACTGAAGTGATTCTCACTAAGATCATAGTGACTGTGCTCATTGCTTGGTACACTGACTTTTAAAAATTATCTTAGTCAAACCCCTGGTATATTTGTCACTGTTAATCATCTGCTCCTGTCTCCTTAAAATTACCTTCTGTCTTTCATGGTATTACTTTCCTTGGTCTTCCTCTTATGTCTAAGTATTTCTTTCTATCTTCTTTGCTAAATATTCTTCTCTTAATTGATAAAAATTATTGTTCTCCAAAGTTGTTCTCAGTTCTCTTTTTCCTCCCCTATGATATATCATTTGGCCTCTATAGTCCTATTTCTTCTATTGGTCTCAGCTACCACTATTATATGAATAGTTCTGAGACTGGCTAGTGTAAACCGATTACATAAATACTAAACACAGATAGCTAATTATTACTGGGTATTTTTGATTTTATATAAAATTCTTTGTCTATAATTAAGCCTAATAATGTCCACTTTGTTATTCACATGACAAAGACTTGCTAATTTTACTTACTTAATATCTCTTGAATCTGTCCACGCATCTTTATACTGATTGTCATTGCCTCCATTTATACCTTTCTTATGCATTTTTGGCTTATTAAAGTATCTCCTATTTATTTTTAATATTCATTGTTTTAAACTTACAATTTCCTTCTCCCTTTTATTATTATAGTGAAGTTTCTAAAAGGTAAAACTGTTACTTGTCACTCCCTGTCTAGAATTCAAGGTAAATTTTTAATTATTCTCCTTAGATTATAGGATGTATCCTTATTTGTTTTGCTTATTTTCTTCTATGTATCATCTCCAGATATACTTTGTACATTATATTATATCTAGGCTTAACTACTTATAGGCCATTTGCAATTATTTAATACATGATGTTTCATGTTTTTCTTAAGCTCAATTATATGAAAACCCCACAACTTATTTAGTAGTTATATTGTTTAACTATGAGGTACTAGTAAATAGGTAGATATTAGCTATGTTTGCTTTAAATTTTTCTGTTTTCTTTTTAATTCAAGTTAAAGAAAAAATCAGTTTTAAAATTAGAAAAACAATATATAAATAGTATAGCTAGATATGCTAGCATACTTAAATGTTTAATAAAATATATTTAAATTGCATTAGATACTAGAGTTACAAATTGTAATTACCTAATATTACTTTAGGAAAATTACCAAAAAGATGGAATAGCTGTCATTCAGAGTTGAAATATCAGTATATACATCATGCATTTCTTATACTATCCATGCTACAAATAAAATGCAAATTTATAAAGCTTCACTAAAATGTGCTTATTTAAATCTACCATATGGAAATACTGTATTTTAAAAAGAACATTCTTTAGTTGGTATAAATACTGAGGACAGAATGGCAGATCTTTACTTACTGTTACATTTATTTTCTGGGGACTTTAGTTGAAAGTAATATTAAGTTACATCTGCTATAAACAGATGCACATATAACAGAGTCAACATGCTAACTCCAATATAAATGACCATATCCATATGTTTCTGGCAGCTGTTTCTCTTGTTGCTATATATTGTACATAAGTATAAACTATGTGGTAACACTTGGGAAATTCATTCAGAATCTGGTCATGAAGACTCAAAGACCAGTTCAAGTTTAAGTAAACTTACTGTTTTTTGGTTTGCTTGTTTGTTCTATGAACCGTATTAGGATGCAGCAGTGCTCTCTGATCTGCCCTTTGCTTCCCACAGTTTCAGTTACCGGAGGTCAACTGCAATCCAAATATATTAATTGGGAAATTCCAGAATAAATACTTCGTAAGAGTTAAACTGTGTGCCATTCTGAGTAGCGTTCTCATGCCGCCAGCTCTGTCTCATGGGAGGTTGAGTGATCTCTTCTTCATATGTGCGTCCTGCCTGTTAGCCTTGGAATAGCCACCATCTCGGTTACCAGGTTGACTGTGTGGGTATCACTCTATTTGTGACAAGCAACCTGTATTTTACTTAATAATGGCCCCAAAGTGCAAGAACAGTGCTGTTGGCAATTCAAGTAACCCTTATAATAGCTTAACAATAGGTCACAATGCCTATGTCATTCACCTCACTTCATACCATTATGTAGTGGTATCATCTTACATCATCATAAGAAAAATAGCGGGTGAGTACAGCACAATAAGATATTTTGAAAGAGAGACAGCGCATTCACATAACTTTTATTATAATATATTGTTATAATTGCCAATGTTATTAGGTGTTAATCTCTTACTCTGCCTAATTTAAACATTACACTTTATCTTAGTTATGTATATATCTTAGTTATGTATATATATATTTGCAGTTTCATTCATTCACTTGGGGTTGGAATGTATCTCTGACAGATAAGTGGGGGAGTGTGGCTACTGAATAAGCATAAGCATAGTTGTATTAATAAATTATTACTTTTCATCCATTTTGTCATCAATATGTTAAGGATTAATATACAAAGTCCTATCCCACTGTAAACATGAATATTAGAATAAAATGTGATTTTTAATATATAGCGAAGTTGAAAATAAAAAAGAGAGAGCCCTAAGAATCAAAAGTGAAAGTGAACACAGAGTAACAGCAGAAAGCAGAAGTTGAAACTGAAAGGCTTAGATAAGCATGAGAATTGTGCATTGCATATTCCCTAAGACTCAGGATCTAAAGCAGTGGTTCTCAACCTTCTTAGTTCCTCATGTTGTGGTGACCCCCAATTTCATTGTTACAAATTGAACATAATTAAAGCATAGTGATTAATCACAAAAACAATATGTAATTATATATGTGTTTTCCGATGGTCATAGGCGACCCCTGTGAAAGGGTCGTTCAACCCCCAAAGGGGTCGCGACCCACAGGTTGAGAACCACTGAAAGTGTTCCTGGATGGTAATCAGGATACCAGCACTATGTGCAGAAGGGAGCTACACTGGTCTCTGATAAGTCAAAAACTTAGGAAGTGTCGACTCATCTCTAAATATAGGACTAGAAACATTCTGCTTCCTAGCTTCAGAAAAACCTCATGAAACATGCCTTTCATGTGAGCAGTAAATGACAAAAGAGCCATAATTGAAAAGTGGAAACCCAGGCTTATACTGTTGCACACATGTTGGGACTGTTCACACTGCACTAATGGTGCTGAAATTTTTAGATAAAATAAAGTATATATGATATTGATATGTTGCAACCTATAAGGCCATCCATAGGCAATACAAGTGAAAATTCGAATGGAAAGAAAGCTATTTCAGAGGAATTACATCAGAATCTAGTATATAGCATCAAACTATTAATTGAAAACAGTTTCCTGTATTTGATGATTTTATAGATAAAATATAGCATCCTTAAGAAAATAGTCTATTCTAAAAAATGATTTATAATGTATATGTTTTAGAATTAATTGAGAAAATGGTAGGAATAAAAGTGATATAGTAAGATTAAAACATTTTGGTAAAGGACAATAAATAACATTTGAAAAATGATAATTTAGCAATAAAGTATTTTTGTAAATTAAACATATATTAGACATATTTAATACTAGTTTATTCTGAGCTGGAGAGATATTTATAAATTAGATATAGTTTTGAGCTAATTACCCAATGCATAGATAAAAAATTTTAAGATATAATATTAAATTTAAGAAACAAAGACAGTAAAATGAAAATATCCAAACAGTGTTCAATAAGACACCTAGAAGAGGTGAATTCAGTGAGATAATGGTAGTTAAATTTTAGGAGCATAGAGAGACATTAAACTGTAAAGATCAATAAAAAATATTAAAATTATGAAAGAGAAAATGCAGATTACCTACAAATAATTGCTTTAAGTTATACAGCAAACACTTTTCAGTAACAAGAGAAACCAGAACACAATACAGTACCCTATTTGATAGGATATATTCTAAAAACTGTGATTTCTGGGTGAAAGGCTATTCATAGTTTAATTATGTTTGTTTTCTCAAAATCTTAAATATTCACAATTCTAAATAGCAATATATAAAAGGACTCTTTATACTAAATTCTTGATAAAAGTAGCTGCTCCTTTTTATTTTTAACAAATTGACTTTTAGAAATTCTATTATGAATTGTATTTCCCAACTATCTAGGAAATTCTGAAATATTTGTTCCATCTTTGCCACTGGAATTTCATTTTCTGTTTATTGGCAAATACTTGCTTGTTACTTTTTTTTTATTTTGGTCATATACTTGTCCATCTATAAGACTTTGATTTTCAAATAGACTAAAATCTGGAGTGTTTATAATATGCACTGGTTTAAAAGTGTACTAGAATTAAGGGGTGTTTATAATATGTTGTACCTGGATTTAGATTTTAATTTAATAGGCATATTTTAAAAATGATCTTGTCAGGCTGTTGCATGCTTCCGTGTCTCTGGACCTATTTTGTTTGTCAGTTTTTGTTCATTAGATTCCACAAATAAGTGAGATTGTGTGATGTTTGTGTTTCTCTGACTGGCTTATTTCTCTTAGCATAATAGTCTGATGATTCTTGGAGGAAAGAGGGGACAGGAAGAGATTAACTAAAGAACTGATATGTATATATGCATAACCCATGGACACAGAAAATAGTGCGCTGAAGGTCTGGGGAGGGGATAGGAATGGGGAAGAGGGGATCAATGGGGTGGGGGGCGGGAGAGACATCTGTGTTACTTTCAACAATAAAGATACATTTTTTAAAAAGAAAAATTAATAATAAAAAAGTGATTTTGTTTTACACTTTATGTATATTTTATCCTAGTTTTTAAAATTCTACAGAAATAGGTTGTCAGCCCTATACACTTTCTTCCAAAGGCTATTTAAATGCCAGCACTAATGGTTTTTATTTCTTTTATGAGTTGTTTTAAGAAATTCTACAGCACCAACATTTATGTTGTCACAGAGGATGCTATAGCACAGAAAACTATGACTACCATAAGTTCAATTCAAAAAGTGAGTCACAAGAGACAAATTTTGGATGTGAAGAAGTCCTAAGAATATCTATACAAATTTATTTGATTGTATTTTTCTAGTTTTAGAAGTCATGAGTGATTTACGATAAAAAATCTATGTATATTTAAGGCTAATACAATCTTTAAATAACTGTTAAGTATCAGTTCTGAACAAAGAAATATATATATTATCATTTTGTCCCATTTATTGCACATATATTTCAAAATCTGTTTTTTATTTGATTTTGTTGCTGGATAGTTTACCTTATACAAAATATATACTTTTATATTATCAAACTAGAGGCCTGGTGCATGAATTCGTGCATGGGTGGGGTCTGGCCAGCCTGCCCCAGGGCGAAAGGGCTGGCTGGGCTGGGCGGGGATAGGGAAAGGAGGGGACAAGGGAGGTTGGCCGCTGACCCTGCCCCCAGTTGGGGTTGGGGGGCTGATTGGGGGTGGGGCTGGCCGTGGGGAGGGTTAGGGTTAGGGCAATTATGCCAGTCTTTTTAATTAGAGCTTTGAGTTTCATTTGTCACATGGGTATGTGAGTACTTTTGTGTGTTTGCATGTATGTGTATATTTCCATTATCATTTTCTTTTGTTTTATTTTTAAGAATTTATTCTATTTGAAATTTTTTGAAACTAATTGTTGTGTGTACAATGATCTTGGTGATACTTTATGTTCTTTCTGTTGTGAAAGAAAAAATTTTATCATTTTGCCACTATGTCATAGTAGAATTTTTTGATATATTAAATTCCCACATATACTGATTTTATCTTCTGGGCTTTCTATTTTGACTCACATATCTGTGTTTCTATATTTGTGTCACTTTTATATTCTTGGGATAGTGAAAATGTTGTGTATTTTAATATATAGCGAGCCAAGTTCTCAGTTTTCTTTTCAAAATTAAAAATTGTTTAACTAGATGTGCTTATTAAAATATAAAAAGACAGTAAATGAATAGAAGGAGTATGTATAACTTGTAATCTAGAATGGGAGAGAAATGAAAATATTATTACTTCAATTAAAGTCAAAAAAAGAAAAATAAGCACAGAGAAATCACAGAGCATAATAAATACACAAATTGGATAGTTCAAAGGCAGGAAATTATAGGAGAAATTGACTTGCATGATAGGAATAAGAACTTGAAGATGCAAGGAATAAATTTAACTTAGGAGGAGAAGGATTTGATGGAGGAGAGAAAATACCACTACATTTATCTATTATCAGTTCTGTCTGCCTTCTATCCCTCTAGCACCCTGCCCTTAGTCAAAATTACATATTTAAATTTCTAAGCACATGTGAAATAATTCCATGCCATCCCCACTGTATTTGTACGTTCATTTGTCTACACTTACCTCACCGTTTTGCTTAAATGTTTATGTTTCCCATAATGGTGAAATCTGAACTTGCAACTCAGCTACTGTGCCCCCGAATGAGAAGCAAACCCATAACCCTGACACTCTGTAACCACTTAGCCTTCATGTATTTCTTATAGCAAGTGCTACATTTGTCATAACCCTAGCACTGTTTCTGTAACTTTAAAATAAAACTTCACATTTGAAAACATGACTTGTAAAGATGCTATATTAATCCAAATAAATGTTTCATTATCTTCTAAATAAATACTTTTAGTTTAAGAGTCTAATCACAATGATCTTGGTTCATAAAAAATATTTCATGATAGTCTATTAAATCAGTAATAAATATTAAGTATATAATAGATTTTTATATGTTTTGGGAAAACTGCCTGTGTAGTTGTTTATGCAAAGCTGATTGTTAATTATCTGATTCTTGAAACATAGAACATCAAAATTCAAAGATCTCATAAATTAGTGTTTGCAATAATTTTCCAAGATAGTATTTCAATTTCTGGTGGCATGGAGTTACAAAATCATGGCCAGATCAGAGAAATACTCTAAATTGCAGTAATATATCATTCTCAGTCTGAGATATTTTACATGAGTGTGACTAAAGGAAATGTTAGAATTTTGAGATCACATTCTTCTTTTTCCCTGTAATAGTTAAGTGTCCGAGTTATTGAACCTAATATTAGCGTACCTCCTCCTTATAGTAGAACGATTAAACTAACTCTCAAGGGAAATTTAATGTTATAGGGAAAAGGTAATTTTCTTTTTTTTCTGTTGCCGTTTTTGTCAGAAAATCATGACTAGCTTCTGGCCATGACAAAAGTTATGTCAGCATCATTATATAACATCTGTGATCGGTGCAGAATGGGAGAGGTTTAAGAGCTAGAACTGAGTCTATAACTGAGAAGTTCCTACAGTGTTAAATGCACTGCTCAATCCCCTGAAGTAAAGTAAATGGCCCGCAGCGAAGTCTGAAGCTCTGCAACCTTGAATGTAGCTGCATGAAAGCTGGCACAGAGCTATTCAGTGCTGAACCTGCTTTGCTTCAAAATATTAAGTCTACAGATGCTTGCAGCTCTGATTTCCAAAGAATTTTAGCTCATTGTGCTGCATAGTTGTGCTTTCTTAGCTTGATTGACATTCTGGAAAATATTGATCCGACAGTTCAGTGAACTTACATTCCATTAAATAAGTGTGCATCACATAACATTAGGCTCACTCAGTCCAGATTTCAAAGGATTATGTTTCTATTGCAAGAACCTCATACTTATTTTAAAATAAAACTTATCTGATAATTTAAATGATGAATTCCAAGTGTAGCCTACAAATCTTGATTGTTTAGAATTAATGTGGGATACATATCTGACAAACTCAAATAGCAAAACAACAACAACAAACAAGCAAGAAACCACTCGAATACATGTTTTTCTAATTACTGAACAATTACCATAATTTTCAAAAAAAGAGAGTTTTTCGGGATGGATCGTATTTTCTTCTGTGAGAAAGAGATCACATAAAGCTACATGTCCCATGAGCATCATTCCCAGCTCTGTCTCTGTTGCACTAGAAGAAGCTGTTTGCTTTCAAGGCACAAAGCTATGCTGCAGCCTTCCCTTAGCTCCCAGGATGGGATTTGCTGTTGCAGTAATCCACATCTGACTTCCTCTTCACTTCTCTTCGGTTTGGCTGGTTCTCACTGTCAAATTACTTTCAATGAAAGGTTTTTTTTTGGAGAATTAAAGGATTTCTGAATCTTTGACTTTCTAAAAATATCTTTATTCTACCATATTATTGATTGATTGTTTCTGTGGTTGTAGAATTATGGCTTGAAATCATCTTTGAGTCTAATCCCTGAGTTGCTCAGTGCTCTGTGAGAGCAAAGTAGGTCTTTTTTTTTATTGTCTGAAGTTTTACATATGTCTCCTTTCAAAGTAGGTTCTTTATTGTCTACTTCCTCCTTTTCCATGAGCTCTCAAAGCCACCATATTGGTTACATACCAATCAGGAGATTTTACACTCCCTTTTGACTTTCAGAGGTTTTTTTTTTCCTTTCTGATTTTTTTTAAAGAAATGTTTTGTGCCCCTCTCCACTCTAAGTCTTCCATAATTTTAATTTTTTTATTTTTATTTTCTATAGTCTTGGTATAGAGCAGTGGTTCTCAACCTTCTGGCCCTTTAAATACAGTTCCTCATGTTGTGACCCAACCATAAAATTATTTTCATTGCCACTTAATAACTGTAATGTTGCTACTGTTATGAATCGTAATGTAAATATCTGATGTGCAGGATGGTCTTAGGCGACCCCTGTGAAAGGGTCATTTGACCACCAAAGGGGTCGCGACCCACATGTTGAGAACCGCTGGTATAGAGAGACAGGAGCTCATTGCCTGTGTTCAATTCATCATCTTTAAACTGAATTTTGTACTGTGACTTTCCAAAGTTGTTTTTAGAAAAACCATTCTTAGATAAAGGTTTAAAAATCATTTCTTTTGTGCAAAAAAATCAGGTTAACAATCAATGCCTTATATGTTTATATTGTAGGTTCTATAATGAAGTGAAATCCCTAATCCCCAAGATGTTCCATTTGCATATACCACATTTCAAATAAATGTAGACATCCCTTAAATAAAACAGAATTTGAATTTTAGAATACTGTCAACAAGTAGGATGATATGTCATCCCACATGTGTCTACCAGTTTTAGCAACCTAGACCCCAAACAGTGAACATTTTAAAAAAGAAATAAAGAAACCTTGGTTGCAGAGTTACTGTCATAGTGCTCCTTTCAATTAGTCTTGCCCAGAATATTTCAGTTCCTCTCTTCCACTTCTGGAGTCCTTAAATAGCCCAGACATACTCCTATATGTACAGTCTTTTAAGTTCTCCTTTTCCCCACCAAATCTTCCTTTTCTGCATATTACTTCTGTAAACTCTGGAGTAGAGTAGTGGTATGTGATACTCACACTGAATATCATAGCCTATGCCCATGCATTGCTTTGTGGAAGACGACACGTCCCTTGTCAGACTCATGATGATATTTCCTTTATACACCATCACCCTAACACAGACATGGGAGCATTATGTTTGTTAGCCAGAGGTGTTACTCATGTGCAGGAAATTTAAGATGAGAGCCAAGATCTCAGCCATCTTAAGAACTGAGTGATTTTTGAGGGTAAGCTACACTCATAAATTTCAAGTATTTTTAAAGAGCAGTTGCCTACATCTTATAAATGTACGATTGTATTATAATAACTGTACTTTTAAAATGGCATTGCATGTTGGATGGAAAGATTTGGTGACAGGTATACCTACATTCATATGCTAGGTTTCTACCATGCAGTGCTTCTGTTATTTATTGCTATAAAACAAGTTATCCTAAAACTTAGTGAATAAAAAAAAATATTACTATTTGTTGAATTTCCATGGGTTAATTAGACTCAGTTTGTCAGTTCTTGCTTGGGGTCTCTGAATGCAGATATGGTAAGATAGTAGCTAAGGATAGAGGCATCTGAAGCTCATCTGAGGCAGACTCCAAGGTGGTTCATTCATCTGGAAAGCTCTGGATGCTGGCTATTTGCTATGAGGTTAGTTAAGCCAGTTGACTGGAGTACCTACATGTGACTTATCTAATCTGAACATGTGGCTTACCACAGCATAGTAACTGGGTCCTTAGGGGGACATTTTGAAGAGTGATCACAAGAAAAAAGAAGCTGTAAAGCTTCTGATGACCTAGCCTGAGAAGTCACTCAGTATTGCCTGAGGCAAAGGACCATCAAGATCCAAAAGGAAGCACCAAAACCAAGAGTTGTGGTACCCTGAGGGAAGGAGGGTATTCTGTAAGGTTGCCCCCCCCCCCAAAAAAAAAAAAGGTTTTAAAGTGAACTATTGTGGACTGTTGAAGGATTATCTTCTGCTACAGACTGAACGTTTATGTTTCAATAAAATTCATGTTCATTCATTAATATGTTGAAGTTCTAATCCCCAAATTATGGTTTTTGAGGTGGAGCCTTTGGGAGTTAATTAGGATTGTATTAGATAATGAGAACGAGGCCCTAATGATGAGATTAATGCCTTTATAAAAAGAGGATGAGGCAGGAGAGCTCTCTTTCTCTACCAGGTGGTGACACAGCAAGAAGGCAGACATCTGCAAGCCTGAGAGCTTTCACTTGGAACCAAATCCATTGCCACCTTGAGGTTGGACTTCCAGCCTCCGGAACTGTGAAAATGAGTTTTGATTCAGCCCCGGGTCTGTAGTAGTTTGTTAAGGCAGAGGGAACTAAGACATTCCATCTGGGGATAATCACTGTAACTCATGATACAACTCTTTTTAAATATCTTTCAGTAAGTACTGGAAAGTAGCCATTGCATTTATTTCAAAGTTTTACAATTATTTAACCAAATCCTTATTCACAAATAGTCACAACTTAAATTGTACAGAAAAGCAATAGTTACCCATAAAATCCCTCCTTAGCTTTAGTGACAGTATTCAGAGCTAGAGTTATTTCTGTTTTTAATTTAAATTTTTAATTGTTATATAATTTCAAATCCTATATGGAAGATAGAATCTTGAAAGGAAATAGTTAAATATCTCTTTTTTCATCATTTGTGTATGTGTGTGTGTGTCTATGATAAGAAAGTAATTGAAGTTTACTTTGCTCTATTTACCTTTGTAATCTTTTTTCTTTATTGATTAAGGTATTGCATATGTGTCCTTATCCACCCATAGCCCCCCACCCCACCCCCACTCATGCCCTCAACCCCCCGGTGTCTGTGTCCATTAGTTAGGCTAATATGCATGCATACAAGTCCTTTGGTTGATCTCTCTCCCTTAGATCAAATTATAATTCTCATTACATAATGAACACCTTATAAAATAGATAAAATGATTTTTATGGCTGCTAATCTTGTTCTCAATTAGAATCATATGAGCCTTTACTAGTTTATTTTAATTGCCTATCTTTGAAAATTTATGTGAAATATCATGACTCATCAAAATCTGAAATGAGGATACACAAAATATTTTTTATAATAAAATTGATATAAATGAAATAATTTTGACACAAATAAAACTTTTTGCAATGTTACATAGGAAGAATCTGTAGGACACACCACATGCAGTAATTATAGTAGCTGCCCTCAAAGGAATAAAGCACCAGAACCTGTATTGCACCAATCTGCAACCAGGTAAATTAATCCTCAGAGGAGACATGTACCACAGTCTCAAATATTCAGTAATAGTTGTGTCATATTGCTCAAGCACACTCCAAGAGGTGTAGTTTTTCCTACCAGCTGAATTAACTACAACAACTGAAATTTATTAAACTCTGACGGAAATTTAGGCCCATGATCAATGGAGATCCAAGAGACCCAGTTCACAGGTAACATTAGTGTCACAAGCTTTTTCTTTATTGTTTTAGCTTTATTTATTTTTTATCAGATGAGTTTTGCTAATAATGTATTTTTATTTACCACGATAAAATAATCTTAAGTGCCTGAAGAATTAAAACCGTAGGAACTAATTAATAAAATATAGTCATTTTGATAAAGGGATTTACTTATGACATTTACACTATTCTTTTACTTTAAAAGGTGCCTACATTTTCAAGCAGTCTACCATATGGCCATGTCACATTTAGCATTTTACAGAAAGCATATATAAACTGCATACAAAAATAAAATTTGTACTACAATATATAATACTAAAAGGGTTAATGAATTTAACTCTAGTGTGATTTATTTCAAATATGTCTTTGTTAATAATAATGTCCTTTAGAAAGTCATTAAATGATGTTAATTAAATCTCTGCTTAGTTTCACAGTTGTGTTTAATTAGCTCAATCACTTTTTGAAATGTAACAGGCTATAAAAAGAATGATCTATTGACAGAATGTTTAATGGCAAATTGTTAGCTGCCATATTTGATCCCATGAATGATCATTGGGTGTGTGGAAAAGTGAAATGTATCAAAATCATAGAATTTATAAACAGACTTTGTAGCTGAAGAGGTTAGTGCATACAATTCAAATGGTTTACTTTCTATATCAGAAAGGAATTATACAAGATTAGTTTAATGGCATATGTATTTTGTACTAAAGCTTTTCAATAAAGGCAGAAATTAAATTTACAATACTCTTACTATAGTTATTTGAAATATGATTTTGCCTTGACAGACCTTATCTTTGGCAATATAAAAAGTGCCATAAGGCGAATTGGACTTTAATCCTCCTTATGGGAAAGTTAAATTAATACCCTAAGGATATATCTTCTGCAGAGAGTCATAATTATTACTGAGCTATTAGAACAGTATACACTTTCTTGAACAAATCCACAATAATTTGAAAAACAAGATTTCAATTAAAGTTCACTTCTTGGAACATGAGAAAGTAAGCTGGTTATATTGCATTCTTTTGTAAAAACACACTTAATTCTAAATTTATTTACTTTAATGGCTAGGAGGTAGTGTGCCAACATGATTTTCTTTAATTTAGGTAACCCTCAGTATTTTCATATTATCAGTTAGTTATTGTGAGGAAATACGAGATTCAAACCTAGGAACATTATAATAATGTCCATCAAAAACAATTATACAATCTAAATAGTTGACTTTAAAAATTGTTTGACTTGCAAAATGATGAAAAAACGCAATTTCTTTCTTCAAAAATTTATTTGAAAGATATTGGATAAATATTTTATTTAGCATGAATTAAAAGAAATAACTGTGTTTATATTACATAAATCAAATTATTACCATTAAGAACTTTTCTATAAGTTACAATGTAAAGTAGAGGCAGTTGATATATTTGAATAATTTAGAAATATAATATTACACTAAGCTCCAGAATTTAAACATTTAACATGTAGAAAGATAAATTTGTTATATTTTAAAACAATTGTACAAAAACAACTAAATATACATAATTTTCTACTAATATAATATCTATCAGAGTGCTATCTGTGATTAGCCTGTAATAAGGATATAGCTCCAAAGTTGAAACTCCAGTGATAACTGGGATCCTTAAAGGTGGTTAGAAGAAAATGGTAATGTCCTTCTTAAAGATTTTAGAATTACTATTTTCAACTTTAGATTATTGATCTGGAAATCACTGCCTACTTTAAAGGTTGCAAACAAGTAAAATTCTTGTAATAACTTATTTTTTAAAAATATATTTTATTGATTTTTTACAGAGAGGAAGGGAGAGGGATAGAGAGTTAGAAACATTGATGGGAGAGAAACATAAATCAGCTGCTTCCTGCACACCCCTTATTGGGGATGTGCCCGCAACCAAGGTACATGCCCTTGACCGAAATCGAACCTGGGACCCTTCAGTCCGCAGGCCGATACTGTATCCATTGAGCCAAACCAATTAGGGCTTGTAATAACTTTTATATAAAAATATAAAGTTCATACCAAATTCCCATCTCTATCTTCCATAATTCTTATTTGTACCACAACTACCCTCCTCCTCAATTTTTGCAGTATTTTCTCTCAATAGTATATTCTTTTTTTTTTTTTTAAATATATTTTATTGATTTTTTACAGAGAGGAAGAGAGAGGGATAGAGAGTTAGAAACATCGATCAGCTGCCTCTTGCACATTCCCCACTGGGAATGTGCCCGCAACCAAGGTACATGCCCTTGACCAGAATCAAACCTGTGACCCTTGAGTCCGCAGGCCGACGCTCTATCCACTGAGCCAAACCGGCTAGGGCTCAATAGTATATTCTAATATTTAAAACATTTCTATAATGTATGATCTAGAACTGATTTTAGAGATCATTTAGTTGAAGGTTGGCAAATACATACTTCATGTGCTAACTTCAGTAGCAGCTGCCTATGGGTCTGAGTGGAGAGGGATTCAGAGTGAGAACTAGTTCAAACTCCATAGGAAATGGTGCTGATACATGTTAAAGACGGGCTTGTATTCTTATGTAGCTTTTACAGATCTTTGTTTAAAATTGATTTCCCAATAAGTCAATCTGAGAGAGACAAAAATCACATGATCTCACTTATTTGTGGAATCTAATCAACAAAATGAATTGACCAACAAAATAAGACCGGAAGCAGGGAGGCCTAGAACAGATTGACATACCTGGATGTGTCATTGGGGGAATGAGAAAAGATGTACTGAAGAACTTATATACTCATATGCATGGCCCATGGACACGGGGAGTGAAGACCTGGGGGAGTGGGTAGGAGATGGGAGGAGGCGGGTAAAAGGGGAGAATGGGAGATATCTGTAATACTATCAATAATAAAATATATTTAAAAATAAAAATAAAAAATAAAATTGATTTCTCATCCCAAGATCCCAACATCATTCTCTAAATCAATCAATATAAAAGACTTTTAGCATAATTTTTGTTTAAATGTAGTGTATAAATTATTATGACTATGTAAAGATTGCTCTTAGCTGTTCCATGTACTGGAAAGTGATTATATTTCCTTTCTTGGACAGCAGTATTTTCCTGGAGTTTCTAATTTCCTACTCAATTTTTTTTCTTGATCACAAGCTCTAGTAGGGCAGATATCATTGTGTTGTTCACTGCTGTATCCTAAAGTATCTAGTACAACACCTGAAGCATATTATATACAAGCTCAACATTTTTGTCAAATTATAAATAATTTTAAATTCTAATAGTACTATAAAATTCTTCTCTCTGTGATCAATCACATCTGCTAATTCTTTGCTTCCATATTAATTCTTAGAAACACATCCCTAAAGCCCTATCTAAATGGGTTTTTTATTGGCTTATTACATAGCTGTGATTCTAGGATTTTCCTTTTATCATCCTGGGAATTACCTTTCTTCTTGTATAAGACCTCATATCTTGGATTATATGATATTTTTTTGTTTGTTTGCTCACCTGTTTTAGCTCAAGTATATTCTTAAGAAAGTTCCTGTGAAAGGATTTCTATATAGAAGAATGTTATAGAATTGAGTAGATATTAAATTCTAGGTTAGGAAATACTTTCCTAATTTTTCTGACAATTCGGATTTCCAGTAATGTGTGATGTATTGTGATATATCTGTGGCATATTTAGTGATATTGGAGTATATGCATATAGGGTTTTTTTTTTGACAAATTCCTTGATTTGTTTAATCATTTACTGGTTTGGGACCACTTTTATTTTCCTTCCAACCCTGGTTTCATTGATGAGATGTTGCTTATTTGGTAGATTATTTTGAAATTTCAGACAGTTCTTCATTTCCCTAATAATTTGATGACCCCCAACTAAACTGGTGGAACATTTTTTTTCTTGACCACACCATAAAATGTTTTACATATTGCTCCAAATGTAGATTCACTCAATGTCATTCTGGCAAAGAATCCTAGGTTTCAATTAATTAGAGAACCGTGAAGATATAGATCCAATGATGCTAAAAACTCTAGTCCTTATGCAGCCCAACTACCCAGCTGATGCTTGAATCCTCTCCACAGCCCTGCCAGTGGCTACCTTGACTCTGCTTGAATACTTCAAGGGACATCAGCCAGATACTCTCATATAAATCCATGCTTTAGACTGCTCTGACTGTAAGCTACTTCTTATATCATTCCTGGGGACATAGTTCTGATTTTAATGGCCTTGGATGTTGTAATGAAGTGGAATCTATCATGAAGTGTTATTTTAAGAAATGGAGATAATGGATTTCCACTGGCTAGCCCAGTGCATGGTTCTTTGGCACTCAGAAAATGTTAGTGATTATTTGCCCTTCAAATACTTTAAGCTGGAAATCAAATAATTTTCCTCCCAAATTCAGGTTTATCTTCTCAGTGAGAAGCAAGCCAGATTCCTGTAATTATGCCTCAGCTGACAGTGTTTTTAAGTCCACAAAAATGTTAGGTTGCTATAGCTGGTTTGTTTGTTTTTTTTCCATCTTTCTTCAGATGTGAAGTCACTATCACATTTCAAAAGTGGAAACAAAGACAGCCATGAGGAGGCTGTTAAAATCATCCAGGGAGAGATGATAGAGGTTAGTCTAGGATAGCCGATGAGAAGATCAAAAGAAATCTATTTTGGTAGGTTTTGGTGGTACAGTCCATAGGACTTCCTAATGCATCAGATGTAATTTGAAAGAGGATGAAAGGAATCAAGGTGATTTCTTGATATTTGGTTTGAACAGCAGAGGAGAATGTAGTGCTATATACAGATATGGGGAAGGGTTACAGGGAACAGATTATTTTTTTTGGTATTTTTTTACTTAACCTTTGAAATTACTGAAATATGCCTGAAAGGAGATCTTAATTAGGATGTTGGCTGAAGATGAATGACTGAAAACTTGTTTTAAAATCATGACCACTAACCTCCAAAGGGCAACTAGTCGTTTGGCCCATCCTACTGCATTTCCCTGAGCAGTTTGCTCTCCTACTCTCTTAGATGGGTTCTTCTCAACGTTAATATGCAATCAAATCGCTTAGAGATCTTGTTAACATGCAGATTCACAAAATTTTGTGAGACACCTAAGATTGTGCATTTCTAATGAGCTCTAGGTGAAACCAATGTTACTGATTCTGATTCACCTTGAAGAGCAAGGTCTGTAGACAACTCTTTCTCAGCTCTTTTTAATCTTACGTTTCTTGGTGCTCACTCTTACTAGTAGCTATGACACTGTGCCTTATTTAAAGAGAAAACAGAAGAAATCAGAAGAGAATGCTCACATGCTATCACTATTAAATCTATCACCCTCATTTGGTAGGTCTTCCCTCTTTCAAAAGTGGGCTTCTATATAAGGCCAGTACCTCTGCCTTTTTAATAGATTCCATATCATTTTCTCAAATCTCACAATTTTTTTTCTCCTTTCCAAGCATCGTTATATTTTTACATTTTACTGAATTATTCTCTTCAACATACTTACACGGTGAGACATACCCTAACTTTAAACTTAAAAAGAAAGCCCTGGCCAGGTGGTTCAGTTGGTTGTAGTGTCTTCTCATACTCCAGAACATTGAGGGTTCGATGCCTGGTCAGGGCACTTACCTAGGTTTTGGGTTAAGTTCTCAGTTTGGGTGTATACAGGAGACTGCTGATTGAGGCTTCTCTCTCACATTGATGTTTCTCTCTCTCCCTTCCTCTCCCTCTAAAGTCAATAAGAACAGGTCCTTGGGTAAGAAATTTTTTTTAAAAAGTACCTTGATATTCTTTTACTACCTATTTTTTGCTAAAATAAAACATTACAAAAAAGCATATACTTCTTTTATCCAATTCAGTATTTTCACATTTAGTGTGATAAATTCTAGTAAATATCTATTGCTAAGACCAAAAATTTTCTTTACATTGTCAAATCTAATGGTAAACTCTCAGTTCTCATCTATAAATATCATTTACACTAGAGGCCCGGTGCACAAAATTCATGCACTGGGGGGTGGGGTTCCCTCAGCCCAGCCTGCCCTTCTCACAGTCTGGGAGCCCTCAGTGGATGGCCTACTGATGGCCACAGTCTGGCAGCAGAGGCTCAGAGCAGGAGCTGTGTGTGTGTGTGTGTGTGTGTGTGTGTGTGCGTGTGTGTGAGTGTGTGTGTCTGCTGGGGACCTGACCCCAGCCACACCATAGAGGCTTGGAGCAGGTGCCCCTCTGTGTTGATCTCTCAGGCTCCTGGCCTCCACTGTGTGTTTTTCTTTCCCTTGAGCTGTGGCCAGAGTGGGGTGCTGCCTGCAGGCTGCACTTTCCTGCTCATGGATCACCAGATCACTGCAGAGACCAGGGGCAGGCCATGCTGGGTGCTGTCTGTGGGGAACATTCTTGCTCTGGGATCGCCATGGCGATCCCAGGAGCAGGCCCACCTGGGGGACGCCCGCCCTCCCTCCGCACTTGCCTGCTGTGGGATCCCCATGGGGTTCCAGCTGGCAGCGGGACTTAGGCGGCACACGGGGTCCCGGCTGGGGTCAGGGCTTAGGCGGTGCGGGGCTTAGGTGACACACGGGGTCCCAGCTGGGGGGCTTAGGCGACACACAGGGTCCCAGCTGGGGGCAGGGCTTAGGCGGTATGGGGCTTAGGCGACACACGGGGTCCCGGCTGGGGGCGGGGCTTAGGCACACAGGGCTTAGGTGGCACATGGGGGTCCCGGCGTTGGGCGGGGCTTAGGTGACGCGATCGTGCCGCCTAAGCCCGGCCTCCCAGGGCTGCACCCGGGCCGGATGGCGTCTGGTGCTGGCCAGCCCTGCCTGTGGTATGCAAATTAGCTGCCATCTTGGATGGCGGCTACTTTGCATAAGGCACTGATTAGCCCATGGGAAGCATAGCGAAGGTACGGTCAATTACCCTTTTTGTCTTTTATTAGATAGGATAATTCTTTTTGAAGCACTGTGTTCCCTTGGCCTTTGTGACACCAACTTCCCTTTGATTTTTCTATGATTTAAGTATTCAACTAGTTTGCCTTCCCTTCCTTTTTGTTGACTTCTCATTCTTTTTTAACCTCTAAATTGTTTAGTACCTTGGAGCTCAGTTATAGGACCTCTTCTCTCCTACATCTATATACCAATTCTGTAGGTCAACTCACACTGTTTCATGTTTCTTATGTGTTATTGATTCCAAGAAATATATCTTTAGCCCAGATATTTCCACTGACCTGCAGGCTTAATATCTAAGTTGACTGTGTAATTTGTTGTTCAGGTTAGTACACTTTTGAATGTGAATATAATTTATTCTGTGACAACCTGTGTAAACCAGGACTGACATTGGCTATAAACTGTTTTACATGATCACCACATCTATATCGAATGCTCACTCACCATATGCATTTTTATTTTGTGACAAAGATGGTTAGTAGTCTATAAATATTCATTTTTTACTTTTTTTTTTTTTTAGTGATAGCTGAATCTTCAACTAAGCTCATAATTTCCTAGAATAAGAACACAATGTTTCAAAAGCTCTTGCAGTTTGATATGACAAGGTGGCTAAGTTCTGGGCAGTGAACTATAAAATAAATTGGTATATGAAACTTATAGGAAGCAGCTTAATGTAGGGGATGTGCCCTCCTATTATCATGTTCCTGTTATTCTGCCTAGATTATGAATGCAAGAGCCATTTAGAAGCTCTGAGTAGAAGCCACATAGTGAGGGCAGCAGTAGAAAAGATGGAAGGATCTTTGATATTGATAAATCATGAGCCATTAAACTATCCCCCTGCACTGCTTTTATGTGAAAGATAAATAAATGCTGATTTTGTTACAGCCTTTTTAAATTTAGTATTTATTTCAATTAAATCTAATGCTCACTAAAAGAGGTGTCTAAAAGTTATTAACTATTTCTTTATTTGACAAATATTTATTAAATGACTGGTACTTTCTATGTATTTGGGAGAATCATGAAAGGGTTTAAAAAGTCTGATACTAGGGGGTAAGTTGATAGTCTAAATGCAGGTGACAGTGAGTTAAAGGCTTGAACAGGTGATCAGTTTACCCATGAATGTGTCTGGAGGAAGGTCTTTCCAGGCAGAGAGGATAGTCATACAGAGACCCTAGATTAGAAGTATGCTTGTTCAAGGGAAAGAAAGGAAACTAGTGAAACAGGAATCGACTGTTTAAGTAGGGAATATCAGATATGAGATCTGAGAGGGAGTGGAGAGACAGATCATAAAGGGCCTATAGACCATGGTAAAGACTTTGGCTTTTACTATAAGATAACAACTATTGCAAAATTTTGAGCAGAAAAATGACATGACCCGAGTTTAGTTTTAATAAGATCTCACTGTCTGTAATGTGAAAATATACTGTGAGAGTAAGGGATGTAAAAAAAAGGTAGAAGCAAGGTGACCAGTTTGTAGACTACTGAATTAATCAAAGTGAGGAATGATGGTTGTAAACTTGATATAGCCTTAATATTGCCTCCCATCCAAAGAGTTCTTTCTACAGGTTTCTGTATCTCAGCAAATAGAAACGTCTTTCTTGTAAGCACTTAGGCCAATAACTTTGGGTTCCTTTGGAATCATTCAGAGATGAAAGCTCAGAGAAACTTGTGGATATTGATCTTTCTGTACTTGTTCCTGAGGCTCAATTGTACCCTGCCCTCCTCAGTTTTATTTCTTTAGCCATTGTTAAAATTATGTAGGATAATAGAACATTCTCTCAAGAAGTTCTTCTCTGTATGCCAACTGGCTCACACTGGATTTCTGTCACTAGAAGACATTTTGTTACCAAAGTCTTTACAATTATATACAATTACTTGAAAAGCTCCCGTAATAAGGAGTCCCCCCCCCTCTTTCAGAAACTAATTACATTATTTGATAGCAATAATATTCACATTTTTTCTCATATTAAATGGAAATATGCTTTCTGAAACTTCCTCTCATTAATAGTTTCGCACTTCAACCAATTATATCAATTCTAAATTCTGCTGCCACATGCAAACTCCCCAAATATTTAGTGGGGCTTTTTATGTCTTTCCTGATTATTCAATTCTCCAGCTAAATCTTTCCAATTCCCTCATCCATTCATGATAGAATATAGTTTTTAAAGTACATTCATTTATTATGGTCTATGGAACTGTTTCTTCTCCCCATACATCATGAATCCCTAAAAGAAAAAAGAGTGGAGCATCAGCATTCCTAACAAAAAGCTAGACTACAGAGGATGCCATGCAGTATACCCATTCCAATTGGGACATTATTTTTAAAATAATGTAATAGCCGAAACCGGTTTGGCTCAGTGGATAGAGCGTCGGCCTGCGGACTGAAAGGTCCCAGGTTCGATTCCGGTCAAGGGCATGTACCTGGGTTGCGGGCACATCCCCAGTGGGGAGTGTGCAGGAGGCAGCTGGTCGATGTTTCTCTCTCATCGATGTTTCTAACTCTCTATCTCTCTCCTTTCCTCTCTGTAAAAACTCAACAAAATATATTTTAAAAAAAATAAAATAAAATAATGTAATAATGTTAAGAAAAGAACTACAGACGGTAATAAAAATATTAAATAATTTACTCTGCATGCCACACTTTAGCTGACAGGTCTCCTTAAACCAAACCCATGATTCTAATTTTTATTGCTTTTCATGTATTTCATTGTTATCCCAACATAACACCAATCCTCAGTGTATGCAATGTAAGTAATTAAATTAGTTACCTTTTGAGAATTACTTTTTTATCTTTCAAATAAAGTTATTAATGCCTAATTATAAATTCTGCAGGGATTTTACAGTATAAGTATAAAAATTGTTATCACAGTACCTTACATGTAATAGTGGAGATTTATCCAAGAAATGTTAGTTCCCTTAATTCACAAAAGCTATTAAAAATTATGATATGCTGCCCAGCCAATGCAGCACCGTGGTTGAGCATGGACCCATGCACCAAGAGGTCACTGGTTCAATTCCCAGTCAGTGCACATGCCCAGGTTTCAGGCTTGATTCCAAGTAGGGGGCATGCAGGAGGCAGCTGATCAATGTTTCTATCTTTCTATCCCTCTCCCTTCCTCTCTCTCTAAAAATCTATAAAACCACATTTTAAAAAAATATGATATGCCTATAGATAACTACAATATTGTGTTAATTATATGCACTAATGCCTTGTCATATTTGTAGTAGTGTTTCTCCCTTTTAAATTATGTCATGTATATCATTTAAAAATTGTATATAGTCAAATATATTTACTTTATTTCTTTGTGATTATTTATTTTTCCTTTATATTTACTTCTTGCTTGTATACATAATATATATATGTATAATTTTAAGTATAAAATTATACCACTTAGAAATCACTTTATAATATTTTTCTGCACACATTTATATGAATTATGTGTATTTTTAACATAATTAGGATCATATGTGTTTTTTTTGTAATTTTTTTCATGTACATAGCAAGCACTTTGTCATGCCATTAAATATCCAAGTTAGTAGTATGCACATATTAATGTATTATATTGAGTATATTAATTCAAAAAATTATTTTATAATTTAATATTGTATACTTTATTCAAAATGTGTACTTGATTTTGGATTTTAGATAAAACATATGTCATATCACTAATGTATATTAAATATAAGAAACATCTTTCTTGAATATATCCTAAATTAATGAAATAAGATTTTTTGTAGTTCATACTAATATCCAGTAATATGAATCGTTGTTATTAATTACTGTGTAGGTATTTTTTGTATTATTTAATTTTTAGGTTTTTTTTTTTTTTTTACCTCAGTGATAATGTTTAAGTAAACAACCACTATACTTTAATTATCCTTTTTATCCCTTAAATGACAAAACTAAATTATGATTTTAGAAAAAAAGCAGGACACACCATAACGCCAATAAGTGGGAGAAAAAGGGTAAAGCGCATTTTATTTCCAGGAAAGAAGCCAGTGATTGTTACTCAGAACACAGAAGGAGAGCATGATTTTAAACATTTAGAGAAAATCATGAAAGCTTGAAGAGTTTTCCTCTAGGGGCACCTTGGAGGAATTCATGTTTCTAAAATAGGAAACATTTATCAAGACTTTGAGGACAGAAGCATTTTCATGCTACAGTGTCAGCATAAGTAGAGCAAACGAACTTTCTGGTCTCAGTGGTCACTTCACTACTTCTGTCAACACAGTTTGCTTTTCTTTAAAATATATATATATATATATATATATATATATATATATATATATATATCTTACGGATTAATGGAAAAGAAAATATGTCCTCTTGCTATAAAACTATGGATGTTTTAGAATAATAAGTAAATTGCAAACTATAAAATAGCATGCTTTCATTAAAATTTCCCAACACTAATTTCTTGTGATTATTTTATAAAGGAATCAAATTTGCATTTGATAGCTCTTCTATTATTAAATTTTTATACTTAAAAGAGCCAAGAAAACATTTTTTCGCTAATGAGAATGGTCTTGTGGAATAATATTTTCACTTCATAGAATTTAAATGATTTTAAATGGTGTTTTTTTTTTTCTTCTTGGCAAGATCACCATTATGCTGGCCCTAAAGATTACAGAATTTGATAGCAAAAATGAGGACAGCCTTTTGGAAAACAAAATAAACAAAATCTTCTAAACAATTAATCATGAAATATGACCTTTCAATTTTGGGGGTGAATTTGCTTAATTTTAGGAACAATTTCAAATTATCACAGAATATATTATCCATTTTTAGATAGAAAAAAACATGGTCTTTATGGGAGCAAAAATGCAGGATACTTTGTCTAGCCAGGGAAGGAGTGGTGAGAAAAGGCTTTCTGCGGAAAGTCATTTTCAAGTAATTTTTTTCTTAAAGTGGGCATTCAAGGCTTCTTTCCCTCACATGTCCACATGACTACATTTAATTTCAGATAACACAAAGAGTTCTTTATAGTGCTTTCTCACAGCTGAATTGAATTATTCTAGATAAGACGTTTTAAACCCAGTAAGGGAAGAAGTATTTACATTTTCTCTTAAGTTGCTTTTTGATGATTCTCTTATAATCAATTAAAATCCCAAAACAATAACTCCTTTAGCATCCTATTTGAAACACACACACAATTGAAACAAAGGGAAGAAATGAAAACTTTTCCAAAGATTATTCTATCTGTTAATCTGAATTTTGGTACGTGCTGATTGGCACACAGGTATGAATAGCTTATTGGTATGAATTTTAGAATGATGTTTCAAATTTCCTGAAATACTAATATTCTTTATTTATGAGTGGTGGCATTTCTTGACCCTTTGTATTCTGTTTAGAGCTAACAAACAACAAAAAAAGAGAGTTAACTCATAATGAGGTGATAAAATGGTATTGAGATGGAATACACATTTAAATTTTAATCATATGTGGCTAAAATATCATACACACACACACACACACACACACACACACACTAGTATAAAGGAGGAGAAGAAAGGAGGCAAAGAATTACCTAAGAAATAGAAGGAAAAAAACCCTAAAACATGTAAAAACAGAAGGGGAGGCTCAAGTAGAAAATTCTGTGTTCCTCAGTGATTTATTCCTAGAATTTTGCATTATATTCTCATATAAAAGGTGCTCACTAAATAATTTTTATAGACATTACAGAGGTTTATTTTTACTTTTAACTTTAATTCTGCAATTTCTCCCATAATGTCTTGTGTGTATATTTATCACTGTGCCTATTGTATAATTGGAATGATTTGTTTTGTGTATTATGTCTCTTCCATCACTCTTAAATTATCCTAGAGTGCATGATCTAGGTCAGGGTCACCAACCAGTGGTCTGCGGACCTCTGGTGGTCCGTGAGGTCTGAAAGGTTGGAGAGTGCTGGTTTAAGGAAATCTTTGGAGCAGTGGTTGCCAACTGGTGGTCCGCGGACAACTGGTGGTCCGTGACGTCTGAAAGGTTGGCAACTGCTGATCTAGTTCATAATTGTATTTTACCTCCATTACATGTAGAGTCCTGTGTCTAACAGATAATCACATGTTAATTGGACTGAGTTGACACAGATCCATTATGTCCCTAAGCACCATCATTGTCAACAACAGTCTGGGAAACTACTCAGCTCTCCATGAAGGGTGGGGGAGGAGTGCATTTTAAGTAATTATACTTAAATTGATCCCATCCTATATAATGATAGACAAACATGCAAATTAGCCATCCCTCTGCTACACTAAGCCACGCCCACCAGTCATGCCCACCAGCCAATCCGAGTGACTATGCAAATTATCTGACAAAGATGGAGGTTAATTTGCATAAGCAGGTGTCAAGTGCCCCAGGAGGCAGCAGCGGGCTCTCAGGACTTTCCCTGCTGTGCCCGCAGGCTCCTGGGACCTTGACAGCGGAGAGCAGAGAGGGAGAGGAGCGGGCAGAGAGCAGGAGGTTTGGAGGACTTGACAGAGCAGGAGACCGCTGGACATAGAGCAGAGCGAGAGAGAGAGGGCGGCTTGGAGGGCACGGCTCCCTCTCTCACCCCAGCTTCCTCATCACAGCTGTGGAAACTGACAGCAGGGAGGAGGAAGTCCCACCCCCACGGAATCAGCCAGAATCAGCCATTGGTCAGACAGCTCTCAGCGGCTTGATAGACAGGACTCTCATTCACCTGCATCTCAGATCTTGTCAGTTAGGAGGTGGGACTATGTCTAAAGAACAACTGTTGATACAAGGTAGCTCTGCAGCCAAAAGATGCCGGCGTTATCAACAGAAAGTGTGTGCAGAGCAGCGTGCATTGTGATCTTGAAAGAAGGCGGTGCCTGCGACAGGATGTATCTCAACACCAGCTACTGGAAAAACACCACTCTGATGCCGAAAAATACCAGCGTTATCGACAGAAAATGTCTAAAGACCAGCATGCCTTTGAAGTTGAAAGAAGGCGGTGGTGATGACAGAATATGTCAAGAGAATAGTCATCAACAAGTACTACCAATGCCGGTAGAAACTGCCTCCTCAGTGACCCAGGTAGATATAATTCTCCCCGTGTAACCGAGGTTGCCATGATATTCAGAAACAGACGGAGAACCTCCTTTTGAAAGGGACTTGCTCATTCATTGTAAACAGATCCCAATAATCCAAATGTCACTCAAATGAAACAAATCAATATCCTGTTTCCTACATTAGATGCGATGGCATAATCTATTCTTTCCCCACATGGTGAAAAAGGCTTGAGAACAGATTTTGCATTAAGACTGAGAGATGACAGTGTCATCAACAATAACACTAGACAAAAATGTAAGGGCACGAGTCACACAAATGCAGTATACTGGATTTCATCTCTCTGTGCAGGACATGTTCAATCCTATTTTAAATGCAGGAAAATTAACTCAACAGTTTATTGTGGATTCGTATCCACAATTCGTATCCACAATAAAAAAATGGAGGCCAATCGGATAAATTTCATCAAAGCAAACAAATCTAAGTTGAGAGTTGAAAAATATAGTGGTTTGATGGATTATCTCAAATCTAGATCTGAAAAGGACAATGTGCCGATTGGTAAGATGATGGTTCTTCCATCATCTTCTGAGGGTAGCCCCAGAAATATGTAGCAGTGATATCAGGATGCTATGGCAATTGTAACGAGGTAAGGCAAGCCCTATTTATTCATAACCATGACGTGCAACCCCAAATGGGCAGATATTGCAAACAATTTAAAACGTCAGCAAAAAATTGAAAACAGACCTGACTTGGTAGCCAGAGTTTTTAATATGAAGCTGAATGCTCTTTTAAATGAGATCAGTAAATTCCATTTCTTTGGCAAAGTAATATCTAAAATCCATGTCATTGAATTTCAGAAACACGGACTGCCTCACACTCACATATTATTGATATTAGATAGTGAGTCGAAATTACATTCTTCTAATTCCCCTTCAATGTGCACGAATTTTGTGCACCGGGCTACTAGTATCCTATCTGATAAAAGAGAAACATGGTAATTGGCGTACGACCGCTACCCTTCCCATTGGCTAATCAGGGTGATATGTAAATTAACTGTCAGCCAAGATGGCGGAAGAGAGCCAGGCAGCTTGAAACTAACATGAGGCTTGCTTACTTCAGTGACGGAGGAAACCAATGTTCCCCGCCTGCCTTGCCGGCCTCTGAGCCTGCAGTCTGAAACATTGTAATAAATATGGAAGATAAACAAAACCCCAGAAACCAGCTTTCAGTGAGCCGGGATGTCAGAGCTGGAGTTGATACAGTGTCTTGATTATAGAACCCAGCAGAGGCCTCAGAGCTGGAGCCAGAGCTAAAGCTGGCCCAGAATAAATAAAAAAAGAAAAAAAGGAGCAGTTGGGAGCTTCAGTCACCCGCGAGCCTGAAAGCAGCCCTCAGCCCCTCACCCAGACTGGCCAGGCACCCCAGTGGGGACCCACACCCTGGTCCAGGACACCCTTCAGGGCAAACCAGCCAGCCCCACCCATGCACCAGGCCTCTATCCTATACAGTAAAAGGGTAATATGCCTCCCAGCACCGGGATCAGCGGAGCCATGAGGCCTCCCGGCACCGGGATCAGCGTGACAGGGGGCAGCGCCCAAACCCTCTGATCGCCCTGTGGCTCTGTGTGTGACAGGGGGTGGGGCCACAACCTCCCTATCCGCCCTGCTCTGTTCATGACAGGGGAAGGCACTCCAACCTTCTGATCAGCCCTGCTCTGTGCGTGACAGGGGGGAGCTCCCGAACCCCCTGATCACCCTGCGGCTCTGTGTTGTGACAGGGTGCGGCACCTCAAACCCCTCCCCCCACGGGCCCTGCTCTGTGTGTGAGAGTGGCGGCGCCCCAACCCCCTGATCGGCCCTGCTCTGTGGGTGATAGAGGGTGGTGCCCCAACCCCCCCACCTCCCACGGCCCCTGCTCTGTGTGTGATGGGGTAGAGCCATAACCTCCCCATCGGCCCTGCCCTGAGTGTGACAGTGGCGGTGCCCCAACCCCCTGATCGGCCCTGCTCTGTGGGTGATAGAGGGCGGCGCCCCAACTCCCTTATCGGCCCTACTCTGTGAGTGACAGGGGGAGCTCCACAACCCCCTGATGGGCCCTGCTCTGTGCGTGACAGGGGGGAGCTCCCCAACCCCCTGATGGGCCCTGCTCTGTGTGTGACGGGGGCAGCGCCCCAACCACCCTTATGGGCCCTGCTCTGTGCATGACAGGGGGCAGCGCCCCAACCCCCGGATTGGCCCTGCTCTGTGCGTGACAGGGGGGAGCTCCCCAACCCCCTGATGGGCCCTGCTCTGTGTGTGACGGGGGCAGCGCCCCAACCCCCCTGATGGGCCCTGCTCTGTGTGTGACGGGGGCAGCGCCCCAACCCCCCTTCTCTGTGTGTGTCGGGGTGGCGCCGCAACCTCCCCATCGACCCTGCCTTGAGTGTGACAGGGGGCGGTGCCCCAACCCCCCAATCGGCCCTACCCTGAGTGTGACTGAGGGCGGCATTGCAACCTCCTAATCCACCCTGCTCTGTGCATGACAGGGGGCAGTGCCCCAACTCCCCAATCAGCCCTGCTCTGAGCCCGACCAGGGGCTGTACCTAGGGATTGGGCCTGCCCCCTGGAGCAGGCCTAAGCCAGCAGGTTGTTATCTCCCGAGGGGTCCCAGACTGCGAGAGGGCACAGGCCAGGCTGAGCGACCCCCCTTCCCCCCCGAGTGTACAAATTTTTGTGCACCGGGCCTCTAGTCTATATATAAAATCCTAAGCAACCTTTATGGTGGAATGACCAGAACGATTGGTCACTATGATGTGCACTGAGCAGGTAAGCAGGGGAGCAGTTAGGGGCAAGCAGGCAGGCAGGCAGGCAAGCAGTTAGGGGTGAACATGCAGACAAGTGAGTGGTTAGGGGTGAGCAGGCAGGCAAATGGTTAGGGGGGAGCATTCCCGGATTTTGAGATGGATGTCCAGCTGCTGCAATTGGGCCTAAACCGGCAATCGGACATCCCCCGAGGGATCCCAAATTGTGAGAGGGTGCAGGCCGGGCTGAGGGACACCCCCTCCCCTGTGCATGAGTTTCTGCACCAGGCCTCTAGTATATTTATAAACAGACAATGCCCTAACCGGTTTGGGTCTGTGGATAGAGCATCGGCCTACGGACTGACAGGTCCCAGGTTCGATTCCGGTCAAGGGCTGGCACATTCCCAGTGGGAGTGTGCAGGAGGCAGCTGATCGATGTTTCTCTCTCATCGATGTTTCTAACTCTCTATCCCTCTCCCTTCCTCTCTGTAAAAAATCAATAAAATATATTTTTTAAAAAAATAAAATAAAAAAATAAACAGACATTAACACTCACTTTTAATGCTTTAGGAAAAGTCATTCATTCATTAATTAATTTATTCATTCATCTTGAATGTTCTCCCAGAAAAAAAAATCAAAATTAGAAAATGGAATCTTTTCATAACAAATTAAATGTCAGTATATATTAAAAGAGAGACAAAAGAACAATAAAATATAAGCAAAAGAGCCCGACTAGCATGGCTCAGAGGTAGAGCATTGACCTATGAACCAGGAAGTCATATTTCAAATTCTGTTCAGGTACATGCTTGGCTTGTGGTCTCAATGCCCAGTAGGCGACATGCAGGAGGCAGCCCATCAATGGTAGTTCTCTCTCATCGATATTTCTCTCTCTCTATGCCTTTCTCTCTCTCTGAAAATAAATAAAAATATATTTAAAGATAAAAAGAGAAAGAATTAAATAAAATTTTTCAGATAAAAGCAGTCAACCATAAGGGCGAAGGTATGTTTTATTCTCACATGTGCACATTTGTGACCTACTCATGAGCCACAAATTCAGCAGTTATCTAATTGCTGAAAAGAAAGAAAAAATATTATCAGTTACATAATTTTTTACCCCCAAGATTGAAAGCTTAAAAAAACAAAGTTCCCAGATAAATTATATATACTTTACTATTCTTAAATATGTCACAGATGGTTCTGTAATAATAGAGAAAAGTGTCCTTGAAGATATACTTACAGTAGGCATAAATATTAGTTAAAAAGAGCTATTTTTTATAGAAGTCATCAGTACAATAGTAGAGGATGAGTCCATTACTTTATGTAGATCTGGTTAGATGTAAGCACATTTTAAAATATTTGAAATGTTGGTTGGACTTATTTATCTTTGAATTACATACATGTAATGTTTTTTTTCTGTATTGAATTTTGAATATATCATATGCAGGATGGTTACCTAAAGAAGGCAAATGTCTGGAATGCCAGGAGAAATTTTCTTAGATAAAGTTTGGATTTTGATGCATTAGTAGACAATTGAACTGAGATTAGGTTTTATTAATCCTAGTGAGGAAATGACTAGAATCTGGTCTCTGGGGTGAGAAAAGGGGGACTTGACAATCTTAGAAAAAGAAATTGATTTGAAACCATTCCAGTGCAGGGTTAAATGAGCAGTAAAAAGTCCACCGTTATGGAGTATTCAGTATGGTTTTAATCTGGAAAAATAACAAGAGGAATCTAGACAGTAAATGATGTTCACCATAGCCAAAATTCTCTAAAATGGAACAACCAGATTTGTGCAGTTATAGTTCCTGGTATACTATTGACAGTAGTTCTGAAAATACCCAAAAATAAATGAGTTAACTTGGTTTATTAATTTTATTACTGGAGAACATTGTTTCTTTTCATTCTCTTGTCCTTCATTTTCTTTTTTATTGCCGTTGTGTGTTCTCTTTCCCCCCCCCCTTATTTTCCTTTCCAGTATTTTCCTTTCCTATTTTTTCTTTCTTTTGGAAATGCCATTTGGATGCTTTTTAGATGTTTGGTACTAAATGCCAAACCACTCAATTAAACCTAGTTAGTTTTCTGTTTAGACCATCTTGTATGAGATAATAAAACCATATCATTTGCAAACATCAAAAGGTATGTTTTATGGTTTTCTATCTGAAGAGGATATGTATCAATGTCTACAAAAGTTTTATCAGACAATTAATAAAGCCAAAATATTGAAACTGAAAGGCCTCTTGCTTTGTGATATTTAAATAGCATTTTAGCCTCATATTTAACAATATTTTCAAATCTTAGAACCACTGTCTGCCCCCCACCCCTCCAAATATGCACACACATGCACACACACAAACAAATAGCAGAAAAGAAATCTGAATTATATCAGGCCGAATTCTGTTTCAACAACTTATTAAATCAACAATTTTAGTCAAATCATTTATTTTCTCTAAGCCTTAATCTCCTTTTGGTAAAATAGAGATAAAATAGTATCTTTCTCATAGAATATGTGTGAGAATTATCAAGTGACATGATCGATATAAAATGCTTAGTTTACTGCCTTGCATTTGCATGTCCTTTAGAAATGTCAGTTATTAATAATAATGTTATTACTGCTAAAATTAAAACTATGCATAATTCCACTGCTGTTGTAATGTGGTTTATGCCCTTCTAGTCTTTTCCTATCAATACAAAACACATTAATAATACATGCTAAATATACTCTTTTTACATGGCCATTATTGTGAATATTTTTATTTGGCAATTATTGTGAATATTGACCCAGATCATTAATATGCTATGTTATTATGACATTTAGTGGCATAATAGCTTTCCATTATAATGATCCTAAATGACATTCTAATTATTTCCAAATTATCTATCTTAAGCATAATGCTGCTATGGACAAACTTATACATACATCTTTTTATTAACACCTCTATTTTTTCCCTTAAAATTCACCATTGGAAATAAAATGTTGCCTGGCCGGAGTGGAACAGTTGTTGAGCATCATCCGATGAACCAGGAGGTCATGGTTTGATTCCTGATCAGGGCACATACCGGGGAGGAGGCAGCTGATCAATGATTGTGAATCATTATTGATGTTTCTATCTTTCTCTCTCTCTATTTTCCTCTTCGAAATCAATAAAAAATATATTTAAAAAAAGAAATGAAAAGTTAAGTGCATTTTAAAATTTCGAAGCATATAGAATCCCTGTTTTTCAGAATGATTTTTAAAACATATACTCTTATCAACATTGTGTTGGAATATCTATTCGAAAATCTTGTTAACACACAGGAGTTTTATTATATTTAGACTCTACTAATGTAATAGTTTTAAAATATTTCATTATTGTTTTGACATGCATGTGCTTGGTAATTTGGTTTTATATTTCATATATATGTTGATACTTTATAATATTTCCCTTATTAGTTTCATGATTTTAACAGTCACAAGGCAAAATATTTATGTATAAGAATGGAAGGAATTATTGCAACCATCTTCAAACAACCTACCACGCAATCTAAGAAATGGCTCTGCATGATTTTACTTATATGTAGAATCTAAAGAACAATATAAGTGAGCAAACAAAACAGAAACAGACTCATAGATATAGAGAACAGAGAGGGGTGCAAGGTGTTGGGGGATTGGTGAAAAAGATGAAGGGATTAAGAAGTATACATTGGAATTTCAAACTATTCATGGAAATATGGTCAATGCCATTGTAATAACCACTTCTGGGGAGAATTGTGTGCTGGAAATATCAGAGGGAACACTTTGTAATGTGTATGATTGTCTGGCCACTGTGCTGTACACCTGGAACTAATACAAAAATGGCATTGGGTGTAAACTGCAATTGAAATTTTTTAAAATTAAAAAGGAAACTGCTCACAATTTTTAAAGTATTTTTGTAACATTTTAATCTATTTTTCAACTGTAATTTAGATTCCTCATCAAATTTTCCTTCCCTCATTCAAGTCAAAGTGGTCACTCATCCTGCGCAATCCATTTGGAATTCTCAAGAGTTTACCATTATGTTTGTAGGTAATTGCCATTAGTTATATATTTATTTTTCTCCATATAAATATATTAGCTCTTCTTGTTCTAATATTCTTTTATGTTTCTAAACATGTTTTATATTCTACATAATTTTTATGTTTTTGAGCTCTTTTCCTATCCTATCTAATAAAAGAGAAACATGGTAATTGGTGTATGACTGCTACCCTTCCCATTGGCTAATCAGGGCAATATGCAAATTAACTGTCAGCCAAGATGGCGGCAGGCAGCCAGGCAGCTTGAAACTAACACGAGGTTTGCTTGCTTCAGTGACGGAGGACTCCAATGTTCCCCGCCTGCCGCTGCAGGCCTCTGAGCTGCAAGCAACTATGTAACAAACATAGAAGCTAAACAAAACCCCAGAAACCTGCTGGGCTTCAGCCAGCAGGGTCGCAACATTGTAAGCAATGGCCAGAAACCTAATTTCAGCAGCGGAGGCCTAAGAACTGGAGCCAAGCCTCAAAGCTAAAGCTGGCCCAGAATAAAAAAGAAAAGAAAGAAAAAAAGGAGCAGTTGGGAGCTTCAGTCACCCCCAGCCTGAAAACAGCCCTCAGCTCCTCACCCAGACTGGCCAGGCACCCCAGTGGGGACCCCCACCCTGATCCAGGACACCCTTCAGGGCAAACCTGCTGGCACCCACCCATGCACCAGGCCTCTACCCTATATAGTAAAAGGGTAATATGCCTCCCAGCACTGGGATCAGCGGAGCCGCGAGACCTCCTGGCACCGGGATCAGCGTGACAGAGGGCAGCGCCCAAACCCCCTGATCGCCCTGCGGCTCTGTGTGTGACAGGGTGCGGCGCCCCAACCCTCGCCCCCCCTCCCCACGTGCCCTGCTCTGTGTGTGATGGGGTAGAGCCATAACCTCCCCATCGGCCCTGCCATGAGTGTGAGAGTGGCGGCACCCCAACCCCCTGATCGGCCCTGCTCTGTGGGTGATAGAGGGCGGCACCCCAACCCCCTGATTGGCCCTGCTCTGTGCATGACAGGGGATGGTGCCCCAACCCCCCAATCGGCCCTATCCTGAGCGTGACTGAGGGTGGAATCACAACCTCCCGATCGCCCTGCTCTGTGCATGACAGGGGGCGGCGCCCCAACTCCCCAATCAGCCCTGCTCTGAGCCTGACCAGGGGCTGCACCTAGGGATTGGGCCTGCCCTCTTGCCACCCAGGAGCAGGCCTAAGCCAGCAGGTCGTTATCTCCCGAGGGGTCCCAGACTGCAAGAGGGCACAGGCAGGGCTGAGGGGCCCCCCTCCCCCCGAGTGCACAAATTTTTGTGCACCGGGCCGCTAGTAATTTATAATTTTCTTATAGTATCTTTTTATCATAATACTAGAGGCCCAGTGCACAAAAATTTGTGCCCTCAGCGGGGTCCCTCAGCCCAGCCTGTGCCCTCTCGCAGTCTGTGAGCCCTCGGGAGATGACCACCTGCTGGCTTAGGTCCACTCCCCGGGGGATTGGACTTAAGCTGGCAGTCAGACATCCCTCTGGCAGCCCAGGAACCCTCGAGGGATGTCCACTTGCCCGCAAGGAGCAGGCCTAAGCTGCAGTTGGACATCCTTAGTACTTCTAGGAGGTGGGAGAGGCTCCCACCACCACCGCTGTACCGGCAGCTGGCGGCCTGGTTTGTGGCTGAGCAGAGCTCCCCTTGTTGGAGCACACTGACCACCAGGGGGGAGCTCCTGCATTGAGTGTCTGCCCCCTGGTGGTCAGTGTGTGTCATAGTGACCAGTCATTCCCAGTCGTGCTGCTATTAGGGTCAATTTGCATATTACCCTTTTATTATATAGGATAGAAGCCTGGTGCATGGGTGGGGCCGGCTGGTTTGCCCTGAAGGGTGTCCCGGATCAGGGTGGGGGTCCTGCTCGGCTGCCTGGCCAGCCTGGGTGAGGGGCTGATGGCTGTTTGCAGTTTGGCCACACCCCCTTCAGAGTGGGGGTCCTGCTGGGGTGTCTGGCCGTCTGGGTTAGGGGCTGTTGTCTGTTTGCAGGCTGGTCATGGCCCCCAGCCACCCAAGCTCCCAGTGGGGGCTGGCTGGAAGCAGGTATCTGGGATTTATTTATCTTCTATAATTGAAACTTTGTTGCCTTGAGTGGAGGCCACAGCCCGCCAGAGCAGGCGGGAAGCTTGGCTTTCTCCATCGCCAGGGCAACCAAGCCTCTGCTTACTCCAGCTCCTTGGCTGCTGGCCGCCATCTTGGTTGGGTTAATTTGCATATAGTCACTCAGATTGATGAGTGGGCGTGGCTTGGGGCATAGCGGAGGTGTGGTCAATTTGCATGTTTCTCTTTTATTAGATTAGATTTTGAAATTGTCTAATCCTCATATAGAAAGTGGTTTTATTTACCTGTATATTTAATTTTGTAAAGTGGTTCCATGTAATTAACTGTAATTTCAAACGTCTTTTTAACATACTCTTTTTATTGCCATAATACCATCCCACAATATTGAATACAATATGTATCTACTCTGGTTTTTTTTTATTTTTTTCATGTAATGTCTTATTGAGACAAGTGGAATTGCTTTGTTATTGAGGGATAGTTTATAGTGTTTTAACATTTTAGGAGATTGATTCTATTTAAAATTGAGGCTTCTGTTTCAAATTTATTAGAAGATATTATTTATTCAGTTTATTTCTTAATGAATATTGCAGAGTTTCAAGTATGTTCCTTATATTTTTATCAAAACTTAAAAATGTACACATATAAACATTATTTAATTTTTAAATTATTTTATATAAAAATCCTGAGGCCAGTCTTTATAAGCAAAAATAACTGTTGATCTTATTTTACCTCCTTCGGTATATTTCATTAGAGGTTATAATCCACAAAATGAAGATAAAGGAAAAAGTCTAGCACACCTGGTGTGGCTCACTGGTTGAGTGTCGACCTATGAAACAGGAGGTCATGGTTCATTTCCTTGTCAGGGCACATGACTGGGTTGTGGGATTGATCCCCTGTGTGGGGCATGCAGGAGGCAGCTGAGCAATGGTTCTCTCTCATTGATATGTTTCTCTCTCTCTTTTTCTCTCTGCCTTCCTCTCTGAAATCAATAAAAATATATTTAAAAAAAGGAAAAAGTCAATAAAACTGTAAATTGTCATATTACTCCTAATGCACTTTTTCTAAAGTGGTATGATAGAATAATCATATCATCATATCAAAGGCTGTACATTCTTTGTTATACAATTTATAAAATAACTAGAGACCTGGTGCATGGATTCATGGACTGGTGGGGGTCTCTCAGTCTGGCCTGTGCCCTCTTATAATCCAGGACCCCAAAGGGATTGTCAGATAGCGGGTTACTGGAGCCAGATCCTGTGCGTTGAGTGTCTGCCCCCTGGTAGTTGGTGCATGTCATAGTGACCAGTCCATCTCTATTTTGCTTGTTAGTTCATTAGTGCATTAGATTCATACACACACACACATATTTTAAACTAAAGGAACTGCAACAGTGTCAAGATTAGCTTCTGATAATATTCTAAGAGGTTAAATTAAATTGAGATTTAGTTAGGTTTAATTATCAACTGAAAAAGCTTTAAATTATTTTCTAGTTTCATTTACTGAGTTTTGAGTGATAATATGTTTGTGCAAGTATGATTTCATTATGGATCAGTGGTTTAAGAAGGTTTAGTTTCTAGTCCAAGTTAATACAACTTTTTCTGATGTAGCCATAATATCTGCTATATATTAGGTGACCTCCATTTTTCCATGTGAATTGCTTTCAAAATTGTCGAGGGATGGAAAATTACTATGGGAGGGTAATCTGTAAACCAACTGTGGCTTTCCATATATAGTAGGATACCTGTTCACATCTAATAATCACTGTTTCTTCATTGATTCATGAAAATATTTATCAAATTATGACAACTGGTATGGAACTAGAATCCATGAAGAGTCACATAAAAGATGTTAGAGAAAAATGTTAAAGATTGAATACTCCTATTTTAATATTTTTTATTAGGCAAGGCATTTTATTCCTAGTCAGAATAATGTTTAAATAACCCTGTTCCAGATGCACACACAGATTACTGCAGTAAATATGAATCTTCGGTCACAATTAAAGTTGAGATATAATATAATTTTCTTTATCAATTTTTTAACACTCACCCAAGGATATGTTTTTCATTGACTCTAGAGACAGAGGAAGGGGGAAGGAGAGAGAGAGAAGCATGGATATGAGAAAGATACATCACTTGGTTGCCTCCTGGTGGTTATGCAACCAGGGATTGAACCCACAACTCAGAGGCCCCCACTCTGACCAGAATCAAACCCTCAAGACCCTTCAGTGCACAGGATGACACTCTATCCCACTGAGTCACACTGGTCTGGGCTCTCTATCAGATTTTTATTATTATTTCAAACACCTATTATTTTACATTGTGAAAACTTCATATCAAACAATTGGGGAAGAGTTTAATCTCAGTTTTTGCCTAGGATTGCCTTTAAATTCCACAGAATTTTTGAAACCAAGATTTTGGGAACAAAATTAGAAAAATAAGGAGAAAAATTCATTACTTGCAAGGGAGAATGAACAATAGGGAGGATCAGGAAAGTAGATATTTCCTGATCTTTCAGGATGCTGCTATCAATATTCTCCTTGTTCTATCCAAATCCTATATAATAAAAGGCTAATATGCACATCGACTGACCTGTGGAATGACCGGTCACTGTGATGCACACTGACCACCAGGGGGCAGATCCTCAGTGCAGGAGCTGCCGTCTGGTGGTAAGTGCACTCCCACAGCAGGGGTGTCGCTCAGCTGACTAACAGTCGTCAGATGTCAGGCTCGTAGCTGGTGGGCCTACCGAGTGACGGGCAGGTGCAGCGGGAACAGGATGAGTGGGAGCAGTGCATTGCCCGGCCCGTGCTCCTCCCTGGCTGCCTGCTGCAGCCCAATCCCTGCAGGCCATGCTGAGGGACCCCACTGGTGCACAAATCTGTACACTGGGCCTCTAGTATCCTATATAATAAAAGGCTAATATGCAAATCGACCAAATGCGAAATGACTGTTTGCTATGATGTGCACTGACTACCAGGGGGCAGACGCTCAATGCAAGAGCTGTACCCTGCACTGTGGTCAGTGTGCTCCCACAGGGGGAGCACCACTCAGCCAGAAGCCAGGCTCACGGCTGGTGAACCATTTGGGGGTCCCGGACTGCGAGAGTTCACAGGCCAGGCTGAGGGGACCCTCATGCACAAATGTGCATAAGGCCTCTAGTCTATAATAATAAAAGCGTAATATGATAATTAGACTGGACATCCTTCCGGTGACCTTCTGCACGAATCCGGGGCTGCAAAGGAAGCCAGGGTCCCTGGTGCCAGAGGGAAGCCAGTGCAGGCAGCCTCTTGCACGAATTTTGTGCATTGGGCCTCTAGTGATAATAGAATGCCTGGCCTTTTTTAGTCACTGTTTTCTCTCATTATCCTTCTGTAGTAATTACTTCCATGTGTATATGAATGTGTGACATTTAATATTAAATAGACATTTAATGTTTCTAAATAACTGAGAATAAGATAACCAAACTCTATTTGTTATCACTTTATGCAGTAAAACTAAACTTTCATTGAGGGTTAGAGTGATTGAGCCATAATAAATTGTCTGATGTTTAATGCATGCCCACTCTGTCATATTCTTAACTAGAGCACAGTTTCACTAGCACAGTGTTCTTAAACGATGTAGTTATTTACTTTCTTTCTTAAATTTTATTTTATTTTATTTTTTCCGTCACCATTTATACCCTCTATGCCCTCTTCCAAATCCACCCACTCCCCTCTTCCTTGCAATCAATAAAGGTGTGGTTAACCTTGCTTTGTCAACTCTGAACAGTGATGTCTTTTTTGTTTTTTTTAATCTTCACCTGAAGATATTTTTCCATTGATTACTAGAGTGAGTGGAAGAGGAGGAGGAAGGTGAGAGAGAGAGAAACATCAACATGAGAGAGACACATCACGCCGTGGTTGCCTCCAGCACATACCCCTACAAGGGCTGTGGAACTTGCAATTGAGGTTTGAGCCCTTGACCAGGAATCAAACCCGCGATCCTTCAGTTTGAGGGCTGATGCTCTAACCACTGACCAACCGGCAAGGGCGACATGGGTGTCTTAATAGCAAGAACCAGATAGTGCCACATTCAAGACATGTGTGATGATCCTTAGAGTGGCACATGACAGGAGCACAAAAAACATTTAATGTTTGTTAAATGAATAAGTTAAACTTTATGAAGACAAGATGCTGTGTAAACTGGTAGAACTGAACCCATAAATTGAGAACTACCTGAAGTTTATTCTTTTTAAGTACAAGACACATATGATTAAGAATAATAATCATTAAATTATGACACTGATTCTCAGTTCTTCATCACTAAGCAATTAGAAACAAAAAACCAAATCCCTTACTAGTTTGACTAAGGGGATAGTTTCTGTTTGAGTCTAGCATTCTTTCATGATAGCATCCATCCCTTATAATCAAACATACAGTATATATTAGTATAAGAATTTTATTATTTGTCACTACTGAAAACTGTGCAGCATAAATATAATAAATGTGAAATTTACAAATTAAAATGGTCTTAAATTAGTAACTACTCTAAGTCTTTGCTGCAACAAGTCAGTAAGTAAATACACACAAATCCAGATTTAATGAATATTTTGTTATGAATTATATTTTTAAAATCATGTATTAAGTAGTAGAATTATTTCTTTTGTTTCAAACCTTTTTCATTTTAAGATTATTCTCTATCTTTAATAATGTGAATGCTCAAGAGTATCTTCGTACGTGTTCCTTTAGCAATTTATTTCCTTGGATGTGTTCTCCCTCCATATATTCTACAGAAGTCCAGCCAATAATTACATATCTGCCAATAAAAGGCTTGGAATTCTCTATCCTGACTATTCCTTCCTTTGATTGTATTCTTTCCTTTGATACCATTTTTTCTAGTGCTTTGATAGAAAAGGTATGTTATACTCTCTTGGGATAGAAGAGTCACTTAATGATTAGAGACTAATCTAAAAACAACTTCTTCTTTAGGCTGAAATGCAAGCACTAAAATCACTAAATTTCAATGCAATGTTGAAAGGGAGTTGTTCTGATTAACATTTATATTCAATGAAATGTAGGACATATCCTATATAATAATAGAGAAACATAGTAATTAACCATAACTTCGCTACCCTTCCCATTGGCTAATCAGCGAGATATGCAAATTAACTGCCAGCCAAGATGGCGGCCGGCAGTCACGCAGCTGAAGTAAACATGAGACTTGCTTGCTTCAGTGATGGAGGAAGCCAAGAATCCCCGCCTGCCGCAGCCCAGCTCTGAGGTCTGGATGCAACAACGTTGCAATTATAGAAGCTAAACAAACTCCAGAAACCTGCTTTTAGCTGGGAGCCGGCTCAGAGCTTAGAGCGCCAGTGATGGTAACAGTTTCAATTATAGAAGCTAAACAAAACCAGATACCTGCTTTCAGCCAGCCACGGCCTCAGAGCTGGAACCGGGCCTCATAGCTAAAGCCGGCTCTCAGCTCCAGTGACAGCCATAGAAGGTAAATAAATCCCAGAATAAAAAAAAAAGAAGAAGAAGAAAAGAGGCTGGGAGCTTCAGTCACCCGCCAGCCTGAAAACGGCCCTCAGCCCCTAACTCAGACTAGCCAGGCACCCCAGTGGGGACCCCCACCCTGAAGGGGGTGTGACCAGCTGCAAACAGCCATCAGCCTGTCATCCGGGCTGGCCAGGCACCCCTGTGGGGACCCCCACCCTGATCTGGGACACCCTTCAGAGAAAACCAGCCGGCCACCTCCAATGCAGGCCTCTATCCTATACAATAAAAGGGTAATATGCAAACTGACCCTCACAGCTTAAAGACTGGGAATGACTGGTCACTATGACACCCACTGACCACCAGGGGGCAGACTCTCTATGCAGGAGCTGACCTCTGGTGGTCAGTGCGCTCTCACTAGGGGGAGCTCTGCTCAGCCACAAGCCAGGCTGATGGCTGCCAGCACAGCGGTGGTGGTGGGAGCCTCTCCTGCCTCAGCAGCCCTAAGGATGTCCGACTGCAGCTTAGTCCTGCTCCCCGCTGGCAAGTGGACATCCCCTGAGGGCTGCCAGGATGACAGAGGGATGTCTGATTGCCATCTTAGGCCCAATCCCCCAGGGAGCAGGCCTAAGCCAGCAAGTGGTCACCCCCGAGGGTTCCCAGACTGCAAGAGGGCATAGGCCGGGCTGAGGACGCCCTACCCCTGAGTGCACAAATTTTTGTGCACTGGGCCTTTATAGTTATATAATGTGTGTGTGTGTGTGTGTGTGTGTGTGTGTGTAAGATAGAGAGGAGAGAGAGAGAGAGAGAGAGAGAGAGAGAGAGAGAGAGAGAGATTTTTTTTAATTTGGCTTGGCTTATATGGCTTTAAATTTTTTTTCTAAAGTTTTTTCACCTTTTTTTAGATAATATCTTCCTTTTATGAACTCTATGAAAAAAAATCCATGATTGAATAACTTTAGGTAATGCTGTATATTTTATCATGTCTTGAAGGATCATAATTCATAGTTACATAATAAAAGCTACCAGATAGTCTGCAATAAATAGATTCTAAAGTTTTTCAAGCACTTTTCATTATTTTGATTTTATTGACTGGAATTGTAAATCCTCCAAATTTAGTGTCCTGGATGAGAACTCATTAAAAATACAAACATAATTAATCTTTATTATTCAATCAGAGGACTTTAAAAATTTTATTAAGCTATGCCATACCAAAAGTAGAATTCTAACAGTGTATGCTATTTTAACACTGAGGTATAAAGGCAGCTAAAATCAGATGTATGCAACAGTTCTTCACAAATGGATAACAAAACAGGCAGATGTATTTGTCAAGATTATTAATTCTAGTTACTGTGTTTCAGGTGGCAACCACATCATTTAGAGAGTGAGATATGATGTTGCTTTGAAGTAAAATATTGGCCTATTAATTTAGTGTCAATTAACTTCAAAAATGGAGAGGGGTATGGAGAAAGGACATTTTCAAAGGAAAGAAAATGTTTAATTATTATTTCATACAGGACTTACTAATAAATCACCCTAAAGAATGCAGTTGAAGACAGTTATTCATTGTTTCTGCTTATGTTAGTAATTCATTGTCTGTCTCCTCCCACTGGAATGTAAGCTTCATCAGGACAGATTATTTTTCTGTTTTATTCATAACTACATCCCTACTGCCTAGACCAGCGTTCTCAACCTGTGGGTCACGACTCCTTTGGGGGTCAAATGACCCTTTCACAGGGGTCGCGGAAGACCATCAGAAAACACATATATAATTAGATATTGTTTTTGTGATTAATTACTATGCTTTAATTATGTTCAATTTGTAACTATGAAAATATATCCTGCATATCAGATATTTACATTATGATTCATAACAGTAGCAAAATTACAGTTATGAAGTAGCAACGAAAATAATTTTATGGTTCGGGGTCACCACAACATGAGGAACTGTATTAAAGGGTCGCGGCATTAGGAAGGTTGAGAACCACTGGCATAGACCATTCCTGGCAGATAACTGGTTTGCAATAAATAGTTGTTGAATCAATGAATTATTCTGATAAGTTAAAAATAATTATTTACAGTCTTTAAGTGTTTTTGACCTTTCTGTTGAACCCTTCCTGCCCTCTTTCCCAAATCACGTCCCTTGTGGGCTTAGAGGTGTATGTGGTAAACTACAGAGTTAAGGCAGTGTTTCTAAAACTATGGTCTGAAATCATTGGCACAAAATCACTAGAACGCTTTGTTTAAAAATGCCTACTCTGAATCCTACTCCATACTTATTAAGTCACTATTTGTTGCTCAGGCCTAGGAATAAAAAAGTACCCCCAGGTTATTAGAAGCACATAAAATATTAAAAACTACAGCCCCTGGCAAGCCAGAAGGTATAGTGGTTCTCAACCTTCTGGCCCTTTAAATACCGTTCCTCATGTTGTGACCCTACCATAAAATTATTTTCCTTGCTACTTCATAACTGTAATGTTGCTACTGTTATTAATCATAATGTAAATATCTGATATGCAGGATGGTCTTAGGCGACCCCCGTGAAAGGGTTGTTCGACCACCAGAGGGGTCGCGACCCACAGGTTGAGAACCGCGGTCTTACAGGGATTCTCAAGTGCCTCTCCTATCCATTCAAGTGAACTGGGTTCCCTTATATTTAACATAGACTTTTAGAGTAATGAAATGACAGTGTTGGGCACTTAGGTCACACCCATAAAATTTGGATTGAGTAATTAATTAATTGTGGATCTGAAATCTGACTCCTAGATCACTTTTATTAAAATCTCCTTTTAACACAAATATATGTGCAAAATTAATTATCAGAAATATCATTTTGTTATAATTTCAATACAGAGAGGCAGATGCAATAATTATTGACATAACTGTCAGACTGCATTACACTCAAGTTCTTGTTGCTTCACATATATGCTTTCATTAAAGGCTTTTAGGTAGATTTCTACTGTTGTTGTATCATTGAATGTTTCTACCTGCAATTAACTCCTATAGAAAAGTGGTTAAGACTTATTTCCTGAGATGTATACTTTATACTTATGATCCTGTTATTTTTATTTTTATTGCAAAAACATTATATGTATTAAGGACAATAGAAACCAGAAAATAGCTTTCCCCTACCCTGACTATATCCCACCAAAGAGCACTAGTTGAAGTTCAATTTTTTGTCATCTAAAGCTAAGATTATTACCTTCAATACTACCAACATTTGGAGCAGATTATTCTTAGTTGGAAGGGGTGTGGGGACTGTCTTGTGCATTGCAAAATGTTCATCAGCATTTCCAGTGTCTATTGGTACATTCCAGTACCACCCCCCAAAATGTGAAAACCGAAAATATCTTCAGACATTGTTCAGTGTCCTCCAGAGGGCAAAATCACCTCTGTTGAAGCCTAATGTTTAAAGGGATTTGAATGGGACTATGTATTCCCAGGATATTATCTTGACTGACATTAAATAAAGTTATGGTGCTTATGTCACCTTACACTAAAACCTGATTAGTTAAACCCAGTTATTTGCATGAAGTTTCAACAGTTGTGTTAAATATTAACCGGCTTGATTTTACTTATTAAGGAAGATGAGATCTAAGATTATATCTTCATATCACAAATTTAACTGTAGAGGATGTTGTTATCCAATGAACTCATTATGTACTATTAGCCAATGCATGTAATGCTACAGGAACTAGAGTTGTTCAACATCATTATACGTAGTAAAGTGATCTGAATTACTCTACTCTCACATTATTTCATCTAATTATATAATAACTGGCAATGGCAGTGAGGCAGTGGCTGTTAGCCAACAGGTCCTTGGAGAATTGGCACACTGACTGTGTGATCAAGTTGGCCTCAATACTAGAGGTTTATAGATTAATGGTGGAAGGACATTTTTTATATTGTCAGGGAGCAAGAGCAATCATTAAAGAGAATTGCAGTGCGAGTAGTAATAGTCCAAAGTTCCTGGGATGCAGCCATGATATCAAAATTGAAGCTATGATTGTCCCTATAAATGCTTCCAAAGGCTATGTACAGGATTATTATGGTAGTATATTCCAACAGCTGCCACAGAGTAAACTCAAGTGTGAAATCACTATATTTTAAAAATATCTTTATGAAATGAGGCTTAGCATGGAAATGTTATAAAATATGGTATTTTATAAACTGAATGGTTCTTCTCTGAGTAGCAACAATATTCAGAATATAGAGTTAAGTATCACAGCAACAAAAAGCAGTATTTAACAAAAGCTAACATGATTACTAATCATAGACTAATGTCTTTAGAAATATGATCCTATCTAATAAAAGAGAAACATGGTAATTAGCGTACGGCCGCTACCCTTCCCATTGGCTAATCAGGGCGATATGCAAATTAACTGCCAGCCAAGATGGCGGCCGGCAGCCAGGCAGCTTGAAGGGAACATGAGGCTTGCTTGCTTCAGTGACGGAGGACTCCAACCTTCCCCGCCTGCCTTGCCGTCCTCTGAGCCTGCAGTTTGAAACATTGTAACATATATAGAAGCTAAACAAAACCCCAGAAACCTGCTTTCATCGAGCTGGGATCTCAGAGCTGGAGTTATACATTGTTTCGATTATAGAACCCAAACAAACCAGGTACCTGCTTTCAGCAGCAGAGGCCTCAGAGCTGGGGCTAGAGCTAAAACTGGCCCAGAATAAAAAAAAAAAAAAAGTAGCAGTTTGGAGCTTCAGCCCTCAGCCCCTCACCCAGACTGGCAAGGCACCCCAGTGGGGACCCCCACCCTGAAGGGTATGTGACCAGCTGCAAACAGCCATCATCCCCTCACCCAGGCTGGCCAGGCACCCCAGTGGGGACCCCCACCCTGATCCAGGACACCCTTCAGGGCAAACCAGCCAGCCCCACCCATGCACCAGGCCTCTATCTTAAATAGTAAAAGGGTAATATGCCTCCCAGCAGTGGGATCAGCGGAGCCGCGAGGTCTCCCAGCACCGGGATCAGCAGAGCCGAGAGGCCTCCCGGCACCGGGATCAGCTTGACAGGGGGCAGCGCCCAAACCCCCTGATCGCCCTGTGGCTCTGTGTGTGACAGGGAGCGGGGCCACAACCTCCCTATCCGCCCTGCTCTGTTCGTGACAGGGGAAGGCGCCCCAACCTCCTCATCAGCCCTGCTCTGTGCCTGATACGGGGGGAGCTCCCCAGCCCCCTGATCGCCCTGCGGCTCTGTGTGTGACAGTGGCGGCGCCCCAACCCCCTGGTCGGCGCTGCTCTGTGGGTGATAGAGGGCGACGCCCCAACTCCCCTATCGGCCTTACTCTGTGCGTGACAGGGGCGAGCTCCCCAACCCCCTGATGGGTCCTGCTCTGTACGTGACAGGGTAAGGAGCCCCAACCCCCCTGATGGGCCATGCTGTGTGCGTGACAGGGGGCAGCGCCCCAGCCCCCGGATTGACCCTGCTCTGTGTGTGACAGGGGTTGGCGCCACAACCTCCCCATCGACCCTGCCTTGAGTGTGACGGGGTGGTGCCCCAACCCCCCAATCGGCCCTACCCTGAGCATGACTGAGGGTGGCATCGCAACCTCCCGATCCACCCTCCTCTGTGCATGACAGGTGCCGGTGCCCCAACTCTCCAATCAGCCCTGCTCTGAGCCTGACCTGGGGCTGCACCTAGGGATTGGGCCTGCCCTTTGCCACCTGGTAGCAGGCCTAAGCCAGCAGGTCGTTATCTCTCGAGGGGTCCCAGACTGTGAGAGGGCACAGGCCACGCTGAGGCACCCTACCCCCCCCCCCCCCCGCCCCGAGTGCACAGATTTTTGTGCACCGGACCTCTAGTACAAAAAATAAAGCAATAGGATTAAACCCAAATTATGAACAACACCTTATTAATACATATGCTGTTGATTTACAACTTAATTTTTGGATTGAAAACTTCTTAAATAACTTCATTGAGGATGAATCTTTAAAAGAGAATATATCTTTACTAAAAAAAAGGGAAGAATATCAAAATGAAATACTGTATCAAATATATAGAATTTTCTAAGTACCTGGTCCTCTTCTATCTATAATAATAAAAGCATAATATGACAATTAGACTGGATGGCTGAACAACCTTCCAGACGTCCTTCCAGACAAAGCTGCAGTGGCGGGGGCCAAGGTAGAGGTGGCCACCGTGGTGGGCGGGGCCAAGGCAGAGTTGGTTAGTAGCAATCAGGCAGGCATGCAGAGTGGTTAGGGGTGATCAAGCAGGAAGGCAGAGTAGTTAGGGGCAATCTGGCAGGCAGGCAAACAGTTAGGGGCAGTCAGGCAGGCAGGCGAGCAGTTAGGAGTGATCAGGTAGGCAGGCATGTGGTTAGGGGAGATCAGGCAGGAAAGGCAGAGGGGTTAGGGGAGATCAGGCAGGCAGGACAAGACCTTACTGAGAGTCATAGGTATCTAGTACTCTGTGTGACATGTTGGTGTTCAGTAGCTCTGATCAGTTAATAAATTAATGTATTGTTGAAAAAATATGAAATTTAATGACCAAAAGTAATGCTCACAGATTTAATACATATAATAATTGCATAAAAATATATGCCAGAAGTACTCTTTTCTAAAAATATACTTTTATTGATTTCAGAGAGAAAGGGGGAGAGAGAGGGGGAGATAGAAACATGAATGATGAGAGAGAATCATTGATTGGCTGCCTCCTGCATGCCTGCAACCTGGGCATGTGCCTTTGACTAGAATTGAACCTGGGACCCTTGAGTCCACAGGTCAACACTCTATCCACTGAGCCAAACAGGTTAGGGTATGCCAGAAGCATTCTAAGTTCCTTCAAAGGGTTGTATTATTCAAAATTATTCAAAATATTCTCTAATATAGGGATTTTAATTATTCTCTTTTCATAGATGAGGAAATGGAGGCAAAAGCTTACCTAATATCTAACATCTAACAAATGGGAACCTAAGCTTTAAACCCAGATAGGAGAATATAGACTCTTATCTATTATGGTACATGCTTCTCTATTCAAATTGTACACTGATATAACTATATCTAGTATTGGTAAAAGAACTTTGAAAAAATATTCAGGACCTAGACAGTTTGTCCCGTTCCCAGCTACTCCTGCTGGGTTTCCCCTCGAGATCCCAGCCGCTGCTGCGGGTTTGCCCTCCCACTCCCAGCCGCTGCAGTGGGTTTGCCCTCCCACTCCCAGCCACTGTGGCGGGATTCCCCTCTCGCTCCCAGCTGCTGGGGTGGGTTTGCCCTCCCACTCCCAGCCACTGCTGCGGGTTTGCCCTCCCACTCCCAGCTGCTGGGGTGGGTTTGCCCTCCCACTCCCAGCCACTGTGGCGGGATTCCCCTCCCACTCCCAGCCACTGTGGAGGGATTCCCCTCTCGCTCCCAGCTGCTGGGGTGGGTTTGCCCTCCCACTCCCAGCCACTGTGGTAGGATTCCCCTCCCACTCCCAGCCGCTACGGTGGGTTTCCCCTCCCGCCTCCTGGCTCTGCAGTCTTGGCTTCGTTCCTGTCTCCGCCGCCTCTACTTTGCTCCCTTCTGTAGCGCTTCACTTCCATTTTGTCTTCAGTCTTCATTCCCAGCCTGTATATGCAAATTAACTACCATCTTTGTTGGTGGTTAATTTGCATATGGCACTTATTAGCCAATGGGAGGCGTATTGAAGGTACAGTCAATTACCATGTTTGTTATTATTAGATAGGATATTTTATAATGAACACTTTCAAACGGGGAAAATCTAAGCATACCTTCCATATACCCACCATCTAAACCAGTGGTTCTCAACCTTCCTAATGCGGCAACCCTTTAATACAGTTTCTCATGTGGTGACCCCAACCATAAAATTATTTTCGTTGCTACTTCATAACTGTAAGGTTGCTACTGTTATGAATCGTAATGTAAATATCTGATATGCAGGATGTGTTTTCATTATTACAAATTGAACATAATTAAAGCATAGTGATTAAACACAAAAACAATATGTGATTATATATGTGTTTTCCAATGGTCCTAGGCAACCCCTGTGAAAGGGTAGTTCGACCCCCAAAGGGGTCGCGACCCACAGGTTGAGAACTGCTGATCTAGACTCTACAATGAATGGCTTGCTATATTTGCTATCCATTCATCTACCCTTCTATTTATTCATCAATCCATCTTATTTTTTGGTGCATTTCAAAATAAGTCACAGACATGAGTATGCTACACTCCTAAACTTTTCATCAAAGTTAACATTAACTAGAGTTCAGGGTTTATTTACAATACATATTTTCTAGGTGAAATTTCAATGGAGTGGATTGCCTGAATTTTTAAAAAAATATTTATCGTTGAAAGTATTACATAGGCCCTCCTTTCCCCTCCCCAGTAACATCTTCTAGCCTGCTCTTGTTCTCCCTTCCCCCGCCAGGCCCTCACCACCTCAACCTCATTGTCTGTGACCATGGGTTATGCATATATGCATACAAGTTCATTGGTTGATCTCTTCCCACCCACCCTCCCTGCCTTCCCTCTGAGGTTTGACATTCTGTTCATGCTTCTGTGACTCTGGATCTATTTTTGATCATCAATTTATTTGATTCATTAGATTTGATTTTCTGATGTTTCTAAAGGCAGTAGTAAAGTAATAATATGAACTCTATTTGTTCTAGATTCCTTATTACTGAGTCAAATTGTTAAGTTGATATCTTGAATAGAAACATTTTCTTTTCCTATTTCAGTTTCATAAGAACAAAAAGTTCTCTCAGAGTATCTTATTTTGATATCTATTAAGTACAGTTTAAAGTAGCATATTTTATAAGTAGATGCCCAGTGCACTAATTTGTACATAAGTGGGGTCTCTTGGCCTTGCAGGCGATCAGGGCCATGGGAGGTTGGCCGGCCAGCCCGATTGGGGACATCGGGGTTGTCCAGCCAGGGGAGGGGCCAGGAGAGGTTGGCTGTGGGAGCACACTGACCACCAGGGGGCAGCTCCTGCATTGAGCGTCTTCCCCATGGTTGTCAGTGTGCATCATAGCAACTGGTCAACAGGTCATTCTGTTGTTCAGTCACTTAGGCTTTTATATAGAGAGATAGATATTTTATGCTTTAGGTTAACTGACTATAAATGTGCTCTGCAAATATTGACATGATATCCCAACATGAACAGATAGTAAAATGTGATCCTAGAAAATAATTATATAAGGAGGACATAGAAACTCTAATATTTCTGTTAAAGAAAAATAGAGTATTCAAATTTGTCCAGGAATTATATGTACTTTAAATAATGTACTATTTTGAACTAGCCAATATTTTTAATGAGGTTTTGCTGTGTTAAATTATGGTATAAAAAAGTAAGATACTGGTTCAATGAGAAAAAGAAAGAAAGAAGGGGATAAGAACAATGATAGTTAAGAGATTATTTCCATAACCTATATTATCTTTAGCAAAGTTCCTAGAGAGAGCTGTTCATTTATCACTTGGGTAGAATTGAACAGTGAAAATTTGTTAGGTGAATAGTACAGTGACTATTAATGCCAGAAGTGAGTCTAATGATTTGTTGGGATTTATTTTAAGAAATTGAGCCAGAAAAATAAAAGTTGATGAAAGTAATTGAGCATATATGATAGCATTTTGAGTGAACAAATAAAGTAAAAGTTATTTGGGTATTCAAATTAATGTTTACAGTGCACAAATTGAAGGACATTTTTACTCAATATAAGTTCTGTTTAAAGATTTTAGAGTGCCTAGTAATATTTGAACTTATTTTCTGAACAAATAAATTAAGTAAATGCAATAAAGGCAAATATATGAAATAATTTTTTAAAATTTAAAATAAATAGCTTTTTTCATATGAAATTAAAAGCTGAAAATGTGTATTCAGGAAATTAACAGGCCTTGGCAAAGATGTACATCCTTTTGTAAGTCTCTAGTAAATGAAGACCTAGTTACCAAACTGAAGTCGGTTTAATAAATGTACATTCAAAGAGTTGTATATATTTACAAAATGAAAATATGATCACTTCAATTTTTATTTCTTGTGATATCTTTCATTGTGTGTGATTATTTTTTCAGTTGTGATTAAATAAATCTCTGGTATACTTCAGAACAGTTATTTCTGAAGGTAAGGAATCTCATAGTTGACACTCAGAAATGTTTATTGCAAAAATCTATACAGGATTATTGATAGGAAAATAATTGTCAGTAGGCTCAAAATACTTGTATTCACGAATACAGAATTTTCTTCTACACTTTGTAGTAGAGCATATACAGTTAATAAAAATGTTCTGTATTTCCTTAGTTTTGCAGAAGATCAAAAACCAGAAAAAAAGTAATGAAGAGCTAAGTTCACTGCAATTTTAACTAATTTGGATGCTAGAGAACAAATTATCTATGGCTTAGATATTTGTTATACATCTGGGCACATAAACTCTTTATACTGTATACGAATGTCAAACATTTAGATTTTTATAAATAAAGACTTGCTCTGGTCTCACTGTACAATTTCTTAGAGAAATGAGTGTTCCTTTGAAATTGAAAGGTCCCTGCAGCTATATTTGATAGAACTGCCAAAAGCCATCTATGAAACTATTAAGAGTGAAGAACTATGCTACTTGAGTTCAGCATTGTTTTGGAGAGAAAATTTATATACTATACGGTTATATTTCATTTGACCACAGATGGCAATTGATATTGGACTGAAAATCTTTGTTATTTTAAATGAAAATATTTCATAAGGTTCAGAAGATATTAACACAAAATGTTATTACAGTAAAATACTGATAAAATTATATTTTTTAAAAGTACGTGTGAATAACCAATGGAAAGGAAGTATATAATAGATCAAAAATATACTTATACCAACTCTTCCTATAAGCAAGTAATTTATTTCAATGGCTTCTGTTAAACTTAGAGTAATTAAAATGACAACATATTTCATATAAATAATATACATATAGAACATAAACTAAGACTGATTTTTAAAAGCATATTTTAGAGTTAACTTCTATGTGTTTCTGTGATTTTATAACATTTAACCTACAATCACATATGAACTTTCCTCCAAAATGTTTTAGGAAATAATTCAAGTAAAAATCCAGTGCTTGCACAGAAAAAAAAAAAAATACTACTTATTCCATGTTTAATTAAAGACTTCTAGGGAGTATATGTTTTCAGTGTCTTAAGAGAAAAGGATAATGACATGATAGTAATGAGGAGAGGGTACTGATAAAAATAAAGGGTACACACTTACTGAGGACTCACTGTCTACCAGGCAATCCGATTCTTTGTGCATATTATCTAATTCAGTGCCTACAGCAACCCTATGAGGCAGAATATTATTATTATTGTTACATTTATGAAGACATTGAAACTTTAAACAATCAATGTGTTTCCCCCAAATCTCTCAGATACTAAATGGCAGAGAAAGTTCACGTCTTGGTCTACTTTATTCTCAGGGACTGATACACAAGTTAAAGAAGTGCAGAAGGATTAGAAGATAAGCAGTAGGAACAAGATCTGGGAGAACCGGACACATTTATTTTATTCTCTATTAGATTTTGAAATAATAGTTATTATTTTCAGACAATTTTCACAAATAATTACTCAAAAAACTATATCACATGTAGAAAGGGAGACAGAAAAAAACAAAGTTTCTTTTTACACATGAAAAAGTGACCTATCATAGGTGAGGAGCATTGTTCAAAGTTTTACTACCTAATTGTAGACAAGTAGACAATAAAGATGTGTCCACAGACTGCATTAAAAATAATGCTCTTTTTAGTAATTTGCCAAACTACCAAATCCTAAATACATATGTTAAAGGAGCTATAATTTCAGGATGAGAGAGAAATCTTTGAAGGCATTGGTTCAGACAATTTAAAACACTGTGGCTCTTCACTTATTTTTAACTGAGCCAGAGTTCTAATTATTTTTTACAATTATTTCTAATAGAACAGTGGTTGTGATTTCCAGATTCTGTCCTAGCATTTCAAATCTCAGGTAATTGATAAATATGGTCATTTCTGGACCTAAGGTGAGTAACATGAAGACAGTCTTCTAATTATCATCTTAAAAGTGTAGGTCTTCATAGGAATAATTTACATAAGTGACCTGAGATGCTGAGCTTTTAAAGAAGTGTTGTAAAAATATGGAGAATTCAATTACTTTGAAAAACTATAAAGAAAAGTATGCAAACATCACAATCCTAATTCTATGTAGTGCCATAATATCCACAAAGCAATCATCAGGGACATCACCTCATTTTTTAAATCAAACGGGGAAGATGTGTCCTTCCTGTTTTACACCCAAGAGATGTGAACAATTGACTCACTGAAGGTCCCGCAGGGATGGAAAGGAAGCTTACCAAGATTCAAGCCCACCTTCTTTTGTTCAACATAATATCCTTCTCCTTCTGAAGATCTAAAACTGAAATTCTCACTAAATGTGGAAGCCAAATTCATGTGTGTGTGATCCTAACCTTCTTATATTTATTTCATGTTCAAGACAGCATAGTATAGTCTTAACTCCTTATGATTGAACCTAGTATTACTTTTTTGCCTATGACTTCATATTGCAAGTCATTTGTTTATTTTTATGCATGAGTATTTTATGTACAGTTCATTTAATTACACAAGTAAGAAACTAGATTGAATTAGTGAAAAATTCTTCATTTCCTGACATCCAGAAAAGAATATCTAAAATTCAGCTTGAGAGAGTTTAACTAGACGTTACAAACTCACTTATTGTAATGATAATGCAGGTCAAATAGGGTATCAAAACATGTAAACATGTTTTTGTTTTTGTGATGTGTTTTTCTGCTAGTTTAAATTACAAACAAAAAAGGAGAAATAATTGGGAAGTGAATGTAGTCAGTAGAGGAAGTAATGATATGGAAAATAGAACAGACACTCAAATATGAAACGTTTCTAAATTATGCTCCCAGGTACGTTTCATATTTTAAAATGAATCCTATCCAAAAGTATACTCTTTATTTCCCTCCAAAATAATGTTTGTATCTTCAGGAATTAAATATTGATGGCTAAAGAGTGGGAGAAAAATTTAAGGAAAAGCATAGTATTATTTTCAACTTAAGATATAACAGTGGTTTTTAATAAATAATTTGAGTTAGTATAACCTATTATCATGTATAGTCCATGCACATATTGTAGGATGTGTATGCATATATATTCATTAAATATACTGTTTGTTATTGAATTTGTTATTCAAACACAAACTATAGAGTATTATGCTAAGCAAAATAAGCCAGTCATAGAAAGACAAGTATCACATTATCTCACTATTATGTGGAATCTAATGAACAAAATAAACTGACAAACAAAATAGATACAGAGACATAGAAGCATGGAACAGACTAATTTAAGAGGGAAAGCTGGGGTGAGTGGGTAGATGGGAAGAGCTGGCGCGAGAGGCAGGGGCAGGTATAAGGGGCCAATGGGAGAAAAAAGGGACCACGTGATACTTTCAACAATAAATATTTTTATAACATACATATATTTTAAGAATATAATAAATATAACCACATAGTGTGGCTTTTTTGTGTGTGTGCAACTTTTATTTTCATGTTAGCAATTTAGTATTTTTGCTCTGTGCTTGTACTCCTAAACTCCTATGCACATATATGTTTGTGCATTTATATACAGACACTAATATTAGGATATGCTTTCTTTGTGTCTTGATTACTCTATGATATGCACCTGCATTGGTGGTGAGCTGAAATAGCTCTACTTCAGTTCATACTAGTATATGACACAGGCAAGTCACATGTTGCTCTATTGATGGCATTCTTTTTTTCTACGTATTTTCTCTCAGAACTACTTTACTTTCATTTTACTTCTATGGCATACATTCCAAAGACCAAACTATTGAGTCTTGGTTGAAAGGAATATATATGTCTCTGTGTTGTGTATATTATGCACATTCTAAATTTTAATAGGGGTTTCTAAAATTGCTTTTGAAATTACTGTAATATTTCACATTTCTAGTAACATTGAATGACAGTACCGTTCTCTCACCATTTGTGAAAACAAGTTATAGATTTGTTTGCTTCTTCCAGACTACTGGTGCATGAAATACCTCATTATTAATATAATTTCCATTTGCTAGCCTACTAGTGAACCTAAGCATCCTTTCATAATTTTTGGCACTTTGGATTTGTTGCTATGAAAACTGTCCATTTATAACCTTTGATGATTTTCTCCATTGTTTTTCTTTTTCTTGTCACCTTATAAGTTATTTTTGTATAATATTAATATTAATCCTTTTTTTGATACCTAAATGAAAATATATTCTAGATAAAGTGCTACCTTATTGAATTTGTTGTTGACATTTTTCATTATGAAATGCTTTAATATAACATAAAATCAAACATGGCTCTTTTTATAGCATCAAGGTATCCATTATTGTAAATATAGAGTCTAGATTATTTTTTTTAGAGTCTAGATTCTTGACACTTTAATTTATTACGTGTTAGCATTTAATTATCTTGTACATGCATGTTTGTGTGTGTGTATAGTAATTGGCTCCAATGTATATTTTAATTTTGGAAATACCAATATTTATTTTAATTTCAGATATTTTTAACCAAGAACATGAAAATATGAAATAGATTTCCACTTACTCATGCCATGTTTTTTGACCCTTAAATAAATTTATGTAATAATCTTTACATATGTTCAATACCTTTCTTGATAAAGTGTATTCTGCTTTGTATCTATGCAGAATAGATTATTTTTATTTGTCTATTCCTCGATGCTTATTGCTAACATATAAGAAAGATAAAGTCAACATTATAATAATTTTTTAATGTAAAACATGTCTTGGATTTTCTAAGTTTATAATCACATAGTCAAAAGTAAATTATTTTACCTCTTTTTACATATTACCAAATATAATTATGCTTTGTCTCAAAACTTAATCCACATGGTTAATAAAATACAAATACAACTAAAAGTAGCATAACATAAATAGTCTTATTCCATATTTATGATTTTTTGGTGGGAAGCAGTGTGTAGCAAACAGTATGGTACTATTTGTGATCATAAGTATTCACAATTAACTGTATATCCTTAAGCAATCTAAACCAGTTTAACTGTTTATAAAATAAGAATAAATCTTATCATATATTTTCTGATTATCAATGAGACCTGTGATGGCAGTTGGGAAACTACAAATGTTATGTAAGTGTAAAATCACTGGCTAGAAATGTCAAACTCTTCAAAAGTAGGAAATATTCATTTTACTCTTAATTGAATTACAGTATGTGGACATTTGGAATTACTCTAGCTAAATTTGTTTCTAAAGGCAAAACTTAAAGAGATTATGATTATAGAAAGAAAAAAATACCTTGTTCAATTATTTAAGCTTCGATATATCTTTAAATCTACTGTCATTATATTCAACCAGTAAAGCATACAATCAGCCAAAAAGTGCCAATTAAAATGTTGCAATATTTAGAAGTGAACTAATAATGAAAAGAAAGGAACTTATAGAACATTATGCATCACAGAAAAGACAGATTAATAGAAGAAAACTGACAGAAGTTTAATAACATGTATACCTTCCATGTACATGGGAGCTACCCAGGAAAACTGAGTAACACCCCCCAAATGGCCCAGTTCACCATCACATATATCATCTTCTGTTAAAGACCAAAGACGGTATTGAGGGGAGGGAGGGAAGCCAATTATGGGATGTTATCAGGCAAAGCAAAGTGAATTAGGGTATGGTTGTGATTCACATGCAAGCTGGTTTCCTTCTCTCTTAAAAAGAGTTTTTAGAGATTTAGTCATCCCTCTCTCCTTACAAATGGAGATCTATCTTATAAATAAATATATGTGTTTCTTTTGGAGGGGTAACTTCTACTTGGTTTGTTCTTTCTTCCCCCCCCCATAAAAAAGATAGATGATAGATAGATAGATAGATAGATAGATAGATAGATGATAGATTTATTTAACTTTATTTTTATTGTTAACACTATTACAGATGTCCCCATCCCGCTCCCTTTGCCCACCCCCACCTAGCCCCTGCTCTGGTTCTAGATAATCCTAAGGCCAAAGAGACATATTTTAGGGTGGTATTCTGCTTCCCTTCATGATAAGGTGGCAGGTCTATTTGAATTTGACAGGTTCTGTGCTAACTCTGTCTAGATTGGGCTCTCTGAAGTATATAATTTTATCATGACACATTCTTTGTGGCAGAAATCTCTCAGTACAGTCTGTCTGAGGTAGGACTCTAAAACCTTGTAGATTCTCAAACAACCATTGTCTTATTTGTTTCTTTTCTTCTTTTCTCTTTTGTAGTACATCTTGTACATACGTATGAATGACAGTACCATAAATGAATACCAAATGAAGTTTACACCAATTATTTGAAATTGTGTAGAGACAGCCATGTTTTACTTTGCTGTGTTTTTTTGGAGCCATCTTTAATTAAAAATAGTAAAATGAATTCTATTGCTTAAAATTATTTATGCCTTTCTTTATACAGATTTGACATAGTTGAGCATAACCAGTCTTAACCTAAAAATAAAAGGCCAAAGTAAGAAGCAATAAGCATTGTTTTGAAATAAAATAGCGTTGCAATTCTGGAAAGAACTGATTCAGACAGAAGCACAAATCATCTTTTGATGAAGACAGGGGTATTTCTGAGAAAGGGAAGGGAAATAATTACCTGAATAAAAGGAAGGAGTTTGTATTGGTGATGTGCCCCTGACAGGAATCGAACCTGCGACCCTTCAGTCCTTGGGCTGACACTCTAACCATTGAGCAACCAGCCAGGGCTCCAACTCCATTTTGAAGAAGCTCCATTGATACTATTTTTTACACTGTAGTGACCCACACTTCTTTTCTTGTTCCTGTAACACCTAGCACAGCAACCTTACTGTAGGTTCTTAATAAACACTCCTTAAGGTGAAAGGAAGTATAGGCGGATTATGTATTATAACTAATTTTTTTCTCTCTACCTCAAAATGGGTATTATTGGATGTTATGGTTTTGATTACATAAAATGCAACAGCCCATTGATCCTCAAGTAATTTTAATTAGTGAGAAGTCCTATCATCATAAGAAGCCTTTTGGAAACTGATATTAATAATTCAGATTTCTGCAAATTAAGGAAGTGATTTTGGGGACCAGTGGGTATATGAGGTGGTTTTTATGTATTTTCTATTCTCTTTCTCATCTAAGATTTTTGTATGCCATCACTGGTGAGCATAATTGCTGAAACTGTCTTTTGAATTCCTTACCTTTCTTGTGTGGAGCAGTATTGTACGTTCCTAAACAGCTGTATGATATCTAATGATCAATGATTGCACATGCCAGTTGAAGTTTACTGTTTTCAAATCTTATTTATAATGAAAAACAAAGTTTAGAAATGTTATATTAATATATCTCATATTTTATGCAAATGTGATTCATGCAGTACACCTGAGTATGTTCTGAAAAATTAGTTGTATCTAATTAATTTTTCCAGGAAATTAATTCTGATAACACATACACATTATACTCTGAACATCTAGGAAAATCATATAAAGCTAAGGATAACTTAAAGATCTTGCTTTACAGGAAAAAGGAGAAAAGGAAAATAATTTTATTTCACTAATGAAAGGTAGCCAAATGCTACTTTCGTTGTTATCCAAAATAATACACTACGTCACCTAATCAATGTATATTTATTTATCCCTTATTCAATATTCTGTTTATAACTCTGATGGTATTTTGCTGGTAGAATTATATTGAGCTTTCTCATTGAGAATGCAGGAATTATAACACAAAAAAATCAGTTATAGATTTAAATAAAAATACACCCTAATACAATCTCCAATTTTAAAATAGTGTAGCTTGCTCATTGTTATCTATTTATCTAAGGATTATAAAAAAATAGACGCTTATTCTAAATTTTGTACAAGAAGCCATTAATTACTCCTGCTATCTTCCTAATTAGGTTAAGTTATAATTTATAGGTTAATAATTAGCAGGCAAATTTTATTTGGACATTGTTCAACCTTTCAAATATTTTATTTTTTATATTTAAATATCTCCTCATTTTATTGAAATTACTTAAGTATACTTTTAAGAAAAAATCCTATAGTGTATGAATCTATAGGATATAGCTATTATGAGAAACACAAGGTTTGAAAAGTTTGGCCACAATTGGATAATTTTGTGAGGTGGTGTATTTTTAATTACATTTATTGGGGTGATGTTGGTTCATAAGATTATACAAGTTTCAAGTGAACAATTCTATGATATATCATCTGTATATTGCATTGGGTGCCCACAGTCCAGAGTCAAATCTTCTTCTGTAATCCTATATTTGACCCCAATTATACTTTACTACCACCCTCCACCCTATTTTGGGGTGATGAGAGCTCACTGAGCACTGAAGAAGTGTCAATTCTAAAAGCAAAAAAGCAAAACCAGAGGTAAAGAAAGACATACTTGGCCTACTTCACAGAGACACAACCTGAAGAGGATGGATTTTATTGAATGACTAGTGGCCCGTTGCACGAAGATTCACACAATAGGCCTTCCTTCCCCTGGCTGCCAGCACCGGTTTTCCTCCGGCACCCGGGACCCAGGCCTTTGGCCCGGCTGCAGCAGCGAGGCTTGGCTTCTCTGCTCTGGCTGCTCTCAGTCCCTCCTTTTTTTTTCCAGCTCCCTGAGTGGAGGCCAGGGCTTACTGGGGGTGACCCAGGCCCCCAGCCCCTCCTTGAGCAGAGTCCAGGGCCGGTGGGAAGCTTGGCTTCCTCTGTCACTGTGAGCATCCCAAGCCTCCTGCTCGCTCCAGCTCTGTGGCCACTGCCACCTTTAGTTGTCTTCAGTCTTTGTTCCACACTTGCGCGTGCAAATTAACCACCATCTTTGTTGGGTTAATTTGCATAGTTGCTCTGATTGGCTGGTTAGTGTAGCGGAGTGATGGAGTGATGGTTAATTTGCATGTTTCTCTTTTATTAGTGTAGATAGCACAAAGTTTGTAGAAACCCATCTTTATAAAGTACTCAATAGTTTCAGTGTTTTTAAGGAAAATGTATATCTAAAACTAAAGCATTAGAAACCCACTCTTACCATCATTTTTTTTCAAATTTCATAAACTGCTTTATGAACCAAGAATTTATTTTCTGTGTGGATAAATATATTGCCCAAGGACAATCTCTCCATAAAATGGAATTTGCTGTTTTTGTTTCTTTTTCTGGAAAATGGTTATTAATTTCTCTTCATTTTGGGAGTGTTAAATATTAACATGACAGGGTAGGTAGTGATAGTAGCTGAAAAAATTATTATCAAAGTTATGTTCCTATAAAACCTTAAGTGTGCTGAAAATTCTTAGGAAACTTTTATTGCAAAAATTATTAATGTTAACTACTGAAATAGACAAAGGAAGCAAATCCCCTGAATGAATGTATTTAATGAGCTTAAATGAATTAAGGTAAACACGTAAAACTGAGTATTGTCAGTGAATTAAAATAGTACAATTATTTCGCCATACTGATAGCTGATAGAGGGGAGAGGTGTGTGCAGGGTAAAATTGGTAAAGGGATTAAGGGGGGGAGGAAAAAAACCCACCTCATACACTCAGACAACAGTATGGTGATTACCAGAGGGAAAGCAGGATGGGGAAGGTAGAAGAGGGTAAAGATGGGAATAAATGATGATGGAAAGAGACTTGACTTAGGTTAGAAACACACAGTGAAATATACAGATGATGTATTATAGAATTATCTACCTGAAAACTATGCAATTTTATTCATGTCACCCCAGTAAGTCAATAAGAATTCAAAAAACAATATATTAATTTAAGGGGTACTTACAAAAATGAGAATAGACAAAACTATTCAAAAATTGGGAAAGAAATATTAAAAGAATATATTTCTTTTATAAAAATTCTTTTAAAATGGGAAATGGTTCATATTTGGACTATAGAACTGAGTCTAATTATGATTTTTACTGAATCATTTATTTTAATAGATGTTTAGCAAGTGGGAGTATAAATTTGTCATTGTTATCATTGCTTTTGCCGCTGGCAACAGGATATAATAGTGAAAGCTAATTTGGGACCATGACCCTAATGTTGGCACTCTAATTACTTGGCTTAGTGCGTAATGTAGCCTAAGGACAATAAAACTGGGGAAGACAATGCGTCAGAAAATTGGAATGATAAAAGCTTTAGGCAAAATGATTAGAGGTATTGCAGTTTGCAAAAAGAAGGTTGACATATTTGTATCTGTTTAAAGGGCTCTCCCTCACTAATGTTGAAAATAAATTGCTGCTTGGCTTGGTGTTTTCATTTTTAACAATTTAGGAGGAACATTGCTGTCTTGCTCCACTCACATTTGAATTCATGTATTTATATCTTGCAGAACAAATCATCTATAATTGGGGCATTGGTGTTTCCTGCTTTTTCCCTTTGTAATATAGTTTATTGCCCATTGAATGAAAAGGCTTTACAATAATAGTAAAATAACATTTGTTCAGGAAGCAGCTATTGCATGTCTATTATATACTAAGTTCTAAGTTTGACATGAGTGATCGAAAGATGAATACAGAGCTAACAAGGCTACTCGAGTACTGCACATTACTGAATTTGGATTTCAGTGATGGAAACGTGCATGAAAAGGTCATGATAAAATGGAATTATGTATCATATGATATAACTATGCAGTACAGGTAGAATAGAAGGTTAGTGACTAAATTTGTATAGAGGAGGTGGAAGTAGAGGAAGTATGAAAATAAGTTCAGGAAAGAGACAATATTTGAGCTGTTTTATGATGAATAAATAGTACTTTGCCTGACAAATGTGATAGAAATTGACATTTCAGCAAAGAGATAGAGGAAAATAGGCAAGTGCAAACAGCATTGAAAATAAGAATACCACATGGCATTTTCACAGAATTGCAGTTAGTTACGTGTGGAACAGCTAGGATGAGGGACAAAAGGCAGATTAAGAAAGGTCTAGTATTTACTACTAAGAAAGAGCTGAACCATATCCTGCAAGTAGTGGAGAATAATAGAAGGCTTCAAAAAGGAGTCGGAGTAATGGATAAGACTTAAATCCTAGAACCTCATTTGGTAGCACCATGAAGAAGAATTGAGAAGATATGACACTGACAATAGGAAGCCAACTAATGAGAAATTAAATAGTTCTCAGGATGATCGAGACCTGGAGTAACATTAGCTATTGAGACTAGAATTCCCAGTGATAAGGTTACTCACAGATAAACCTGATTTCCTACTAGTTCTAGCAATACAATGAATAATTACATGTTCATTCTTTTTTTTTAAGATAAAACAAAAGTAAATGATGGAAATATTCTTAGAAATATGGAGAAGGGGAAATAGACAATGTATTTTTTTTCCTATTTTGTGCCTTTAATGGGAAATTCAGTCTTTCTAAAGATTTATATTTTTGGTTTCTAAATTACAATTCATGTGCACTTCAAAAATATAACAAAACTCCAAAACCTTCCTCATTATGTAAGCTAGAGAATGAAATTTAATTAAAAGTATGCTTTCATTCAAAAGTAGAAACCTTGTTGGTTTAATTGATACTTGGTCAAAGCAATATTGATCTGATAAAAGCAAATCTATTTCTAACCCCAACAATTAAAACATTTAAATAGGCTCCATCTTCTTCATAATGAAAGGACATAAAACCACTATCAGCTGCCCATAAAATCAATGAAAAACATTAATAAATGAATTAGCATTCATTTCAGTGGATCCCTATGTTAAGCATTCTAACGTACTAAAACATTAAAGTATATGGATTCATCTGTGAGCACCAGATATTATTCATATTCTCTCTCTCTCTCTCATATGCACCACCCATTGTTATTATTATATTTATGAGGCCGCAAGACTTATATTCTGAAATTTACATATACAGTCTCATGAAGAACTCTTTAAGTGTAATTCTGCACAACTAAAAGTGTGCGTGCTACTACTCTGCTCCTATTCAGAGCAAGGATTCATATGTAGGGTTTTTTTTTTTGTTGTTCCTATTCTAAATTCTACCATTTTCAAATATGTGAAACAGGTCTCCCACAAAGAGATTAGGTATGGCCGCCCCAGTTGATGTCTCTCTGATCTAAAGCAAGTGCCCCAGTTCTGAATGGAAGCAAGTTGAATCAAAAGCATGAGTATACACCAACATTTCTCACTTATCTGAAGTGTCTTCCTAATCCCAAATTCAAAACTGCACTAGCTGTTTTCTAGGTATTCTGTTTTATGCAAGTGTTTAATTTCTGTGACCTTCAATTTACTCAACTAAAAGTTATGATGGGATTAAAAGACATAATGCATATAATGTGTTTAGGACATTGCAGTAATCCCAGTAGAGAGACATCAGAGTAAAAGAAAGGTGCTGAAACCAATATCTGTGGCTGGAGAGCAGAACTGAGGAGTTGGAGAATCTAGAAAACCAAAGCTGAGAACAAGCAAATCAAGACTGTTTTTAATAATTATAATCAGTTTAATGAATATTTAAAGAAAATTATTTAAGCAAGCCATTGGAAATAATACTAAAAACAAACAAACATCTCTGCATATTGTGCCTTGAAAACAAGGTCTTTTGCAAGGTATTTATTTTTGTGTGTTTTACGTAAAGAAGAGGGTCATTGTATTTTTAATATGGAAACCAAAATGTTTTGTAGTGTATAATCAATGGAAAATGATTAGGTCAACACACATCAAATATATTTCTGAACAGATATATGGAAAAAAACAGCAACAACCATACGGTTAGATCTACCCAACTGTTCGTTTTTTAAGTACATATATGGATAATAAAATAAACGCTTTTAATGTAGTCTGCTGATTTTTCTTTTACAACATTGGTCTGCTGGTTGTTTAATTCCTTTCACAGTATATATATGTAGACGAGCCTTGGAATTTACTTGTGCCTACATTTAACCTGGATAAAATTTAAGAGAAACCTCTGTTGTGAAAAGGATGCTAATCTCCAGTGACCCTAAAATCAGAGTAGAGTCGTGCTCTGCAAAATCAATCTCTTGATATAAGCATTTGGCTGGTTTTATGCTGAAGGGCTGGATCACAGCAATTACAGGCTTGTATTTCCTGGCAGTGAGACAAGCAAGGATAGATTTCCTCTGTTTTATGTTTGTGTTAATTTAACCTGTCAAAGTTAATCATCCTGTCCAAGTGCCAAAGCACCACTATGTGGAGCACCAAAGAGCCTGGTGCTGTAGTTCTGTTTCCATCTCTGCGAGAGACTTGCTAAGTGTCCTTTGTTAAACCTCCTTGTCTTTCTCATTTTCTTTGTTTTAAAAATAGAATAATTAATAATCATCTCTTGTTATATTTATGCTATGTTTTATCACTTTAAATAATATTCTTAATCATATAAACCAGCGATTTTATTTCTGTTCCAATTTGTTCTTAATTATGAGAAAGAAAAGCAAACTATTAATACAAATATTACTTGAAAAATGGCATACTTAAGAGCGTTGATCTGTTTTTGTTTGCCATTTAACATGAGCTACTTATACAACACAGTTTTTCTTCTAACCAGACATATTTTAAATGAGAAGATCCTGCAGTTTGAATAGAAAAGGGAAGGTGTTTCTTAAATCTATTTTACTTTTCTCATCATAAGAGTAGGGATCTAGATAGATGTCCATATATATCCTCATGTTAGAAAAAAGTTGACTGAATTTCCATTGGTCATAATTTATTTTGATATTGAAACCTATTGATTTATCTTAGAAAGTATACTATTTGAAATACTAAATTTTATTATATAATTGTAGATATGTTGGAAAAGTAATATAAACTAACTTCTATGGGAGGATTATTTTTTATGAATATTATGTCTTTTGCAGCAACAATCCTATAAGAATTATAATTTAAAATAAGCATATTAATTATCATATAAGATTCTATTTTAGAAATGATAATATATGATTATCTAAATTGGGTATTTTTCCTGCATCTCTTATGAAATATCAAGCTCTTAATCTGGCAAGAAATGCAAAAGAAAAGGGTAGACTTGATAAATCAATTCTTGAATGTCTTAGACCAGTATTACATAAAACTATTTAAAGTTTATATACATCTTTCTTAATCTACTTAGACAGGTAGATTAAGATTGCCAATCCTTTACTTGAGCTCTCTGCACTAATTCACTCCTTCTCTTCCATGCCTCCAAATTACATATATATATATATACACACACACACACACATATATATGTATATTTATATATATATGTGCGCTTTGATATATGTTTATTTAATAATGCATGTATGTCAGTAGTTTTAACAATACATTAGATTAGATATTTAAAATATTTTAATCAATAAGAGTATGTGTTCAAAATAATCCTTCCTGGTTAATCTACAGAGTCTTTTTATGTAAGTACAACTCTCCTCTCCATTTTGTTATGATTCTGAAAAATTGTGAGTCAAAACTTATTTTCAGTAGCTTCTTACACAGAAATTATCAGTGGGCACCTAGCCCTGAGCACTTCAGTAAGACAGCATCCTTAATCTACTCTTTTTCAGGGTTAGTACTCTAAATGTATCGAGATGGTCTTTTCTGTTGAGTATAAATATAAGTCTACATAAGAGCTCTCCCCATGGCATATGGAGATTTGTCTTAATTTTTGTAACATTTTTTTTATTAATAGGATTTCATGCATAAATTTGGAAATACAATAAGAATTCAGAGCAGAGAGTCTCCCCAGCATTTTTTTTTTATTATGCCTAGTAGCTGTCTTTTCTGTACTTAAAAAGAAATAATACTAAATCCAAATCCAGTCTGAAAGATGATACCAGTAAAACCATTGTGGCTCTGTCCTATCTAATGTATAAATTATCTACGTGGGACTCTGTACATGTGCATTTTCATATCGAACATGATGGCAGTGATCTGATAAAATTTTGTGTATTGTTAAAACAACAATCAGAGCTGTGACCAAGATACTTTTCTGGACTACATACTCCATGAGGCAAAGGATAATTTTTGTCATCCTCACCATTACATCTTCAATATATAGAGCTATGTTTGGAACATGGTAAATATTTTCTAGATGAATGGTTGAAAAGTGTATAAACTGGCTAAATTTACTGTTTTATATTCTCCATTTCTAAAATGACTTAAGTTGTCATATAACAAAAATCATTTTACGTTACAGTAAAATTAACTTAAAGTTCATGACATTAAAAAACAATGTAAGCAGAATTACTTCATAACTGAGAGCATTTAAGTACTTTCTAAAATAATGTAAAATATTACTGGAAAGTGTATTTTTTATTTGCTTTAATATTTATTTGATAAAAACACATTGGGTAAATAGTATATTTTAATCAGTACTTTATGTTAATGTTTTCATCCTAACAAATGTTAATTTATTTTTCCACTGTTACAAAACAACAGAAACAGTTACATTTATGGAATAGGAAAATTAGACATTAACAATATTTATTTTTAGAATAATGTCTTAAATGCAGTATAGATGCTAAGATAATAATGATTAACACTTGTGTTAGATATCTAATTTGGGGTACAAATTTCCCCCAAACTTAGTAGACTGAAACAGCATATCTTTATTATTTAACAGTTTCTGAGGGTATTTGTTTGGGAGGGACTTAGGTATTTCAGACACGGGGTTTTTCATCAAGTGGTAGTTAAGGTGCTTGGCTGAGGCTGCCGTGGACCCAGAGGCTCACCTGGAAGGGAAGAGTCACTTCCAAGATGGCCCACGCCCAGGGCTGACACCAGGAACCTCACGTCCTTAGAGACTGTCACAGGAGGACTCACAGGCTTTTCCTGAGGCTTGCTGTAGTGTTCTGCTAATATGGCAGCAGCTTTCCCCAGAGTGATTAATATGAGAGAAGGACAATAACTCGGTGTGTTTTGTGACCTCCTCTTGGAATCACACTCAATCATTTCCACTATATTCTGTCATTGGGAGCAAGTCACTAAGGCTCACACTCAAGTGGAAGAATGTTAAGTGCCATCCAGCAGAAATGGTTCGAAGATACTCTGGTCATATTTTCAAACTTACACAAGACATATATTACTTACCAAATTTCAGTCCATCATTTAAGGTTCATACATGAAAAGTTATTTTATTCTCACTCCAACTTTATGATGTAGGTATTACTTATTAGTCCATTTATCCATAATATCTGGGTCACAGAGAATCTAAGTATATTTCTCAACGATACAAAATAACATGGACATGTCACATTTCAGGCATGAGTAAGTTGGTTATGGAATAAATACGTTAAAATGCTGCCTATCCCGTCTCTATCACTGTGTTTGGCATAATCAGTGGGAACTGTTTTATACAAACAGTCATTTTAGTTTTTAAACTGAAAATTACAGTTTACTGATTTGTCAACTTTAAGATTTTGCCATTAAGGGCTTGTAAAAGAATACAAACTTCCCTTTTGGGCTAAGATAAATGCTACTTTAACTTAATTATATTTCACTTAAATTAAATATTATTTCAATAAGTTATTTCCTCTCATTCACATACATTATTTTACATAATATGAAAACTATGGTGAGATGCACATAATTTTAGAAATTAACTTGTACCATGTGACATACATTAAAGAAAATATTGACCTCATTCAAATATAAAGAACACTTATGTCATTTCAATGTGACTGCAGAAACCAATAATAGTTTAATTCCTAAATTGTGATATTTGATACTTATATATGTGTGTATATGAATATATTCAATAATACAAACATTTATTTTTCAACATAAACCAATTAAAAATTTAAATTAATATCAGCAGAACTATGTCTTAGTGTATACTTATTAGTGATTATGTTCTTTTATAGACCTAAGAGGAGGAAACTTAAAACAATACTTGATGATGTATTCCTGATAAAATTTCCTGTTGAAACCAAATTAAGACATTTACAATGAGAGAGAAAAGTATATATTGGATTCTCAAAAGCATGGAAAGCATATCTAAGTGATTTTAAATTTACACAATGGAAGTTATTATGCCAAGTGGATGTTTGTACCTTTATGGCTAAGGGTACTGTAGTGTGGAAAGAAAACTGGCTCCAGAGGTAAGGGGAACCAGGAGTCAGATCTGCGAGTCTTGGAGTTTTGAGAGGCCTGGCCCTAGTTATACTGAGGAGAAATTCTAAAACATAAGGAGTACCTGGCCAGAGTGGAGTGGCTCAGTAGGTTGAGTGTTCTCCTGTGCATCAAAACTTAGCTGCTTTGAATCCCAGTCAGGGCACATACCTGGATTGTAGGTTCAATCCTCGATCAGATGGATAAAAACAAACAAACAAATCCTATATAATAAATAAAAGGCTAATATGCAAATGGTCCCCTTGACTGGGAGTTTGATCAGGAGTACAACCTGGAATTCAACCAGGGGGCGGGGCTGGCTGGCCAACTGCCCATGGCCCCTCCCTCTGGCTGGTCCAGCCCGATCAGCTCCGATTGGGGTGGGCCTGCTGGACCTCAGCCATGCACGAATTCGTGCACTGGGCCTCTAGTTGAAATAAAACACAAGGAACTTCTTCTGAACTGATTCTTACAAAGGCTATCACCTTCGTGATTTTATTCTCCAAACTTATTCAAGTGCATTTAACCTCAATTGAAAAGACAAAACAAAATTAATTTTCTTTCCCATCTTGTAGATGATTGTCACCAGCGAATGCAAGTTCACACGATGTTAAATGTCAGTGTGAATACTAGACCTTCTTCTCTACTGTATCCCACATGGAGCACTCAGTTTTATTTGTACAAAACCACTTTTTTGGGGAAATGAAAAGTATTAATTTATACTTCTTGGTGTTTGTCTCTCTCCTACTTCAATATGAAGTGAAAGTAGATCTGAATGAGAAGAGAAATTCTGCCCTTTTTGGTTAAGATGTCACATATTAGTACTATATAAATAAATAGTTTCCAAACTTTTCTAGTTTGAAATTCTATTTTGACACTTTTTTGAGATAATTCAAAATTTTTATTTTGTTCTATTATTTTATTTATTGGAATTTATAAGCATGATTGAATTTGAAAAATAACCACACTTTATTGAAATCAAATTCTAATTATGTTTGATGATTTTCTGAATAATCAAATAACTTTTAAATCTTATAAGGTATATAAATATTTGTCATCTTTTATTGGCTTAGACTTTGACTGGTATAAAAAATACTTGCTTCTTGTAAACTTTGGAGAAAAAAAAGACACTACCTTTCAGAATCTATCCTCTATGACTGGGTTAAACACTAGTCACATAGAGTTATTTATACCTACATTTAAACTAAATGAAATAAAATTAAATTGTAATTTCTTAGTAACACCAACCACACTTCCAATTGTTCAGTAGTTCTTGTGACTTGTGGCTATAATATTGGACAGCGTAGATATCAAACATTTCCATCATCATAGACAGTGCTATTGTATCCATTTTATTTATTTACTTTTAATTTCTTAATAATCTAGAAATAATAATCTCAATTTTTTAAAAAATACTTTATTTGTTGTCACTTTCTTCTCTTGTTAAAGCACATGTCTAGTTTGAATTTGTGATCTCCGTGTGACAAAAGTTAATCTCAAAAAGTCATGTTTTTCCTGAGTTGTCTGAAATGTTTGTTAAATTTTTTGAATATTGATTTACTTATATATTTTTAACCAGAGAAGATACTCTTAAATTTAGTAGATGTAGTATTTAGAAGGTATAATTTATCAAATTTCTTAATTCAGAATTTTAATTCTTATAGAATCTACATGAAATAATGCAAGTGGGCAGAAAGACTACAAATCTTTACCTTGTTTTTAAAAAATTTTTGCGAAGACCTACTTAAGTGCAATAACATTCAGGTTTATACAGTTCAGTTCATAGAAAGTGTTCAATAAATAGTATCTGTTAAATTAATTAAGGCAAATATGGAGATAGAAACAACTGATTTACATCTTTTGATTTTATAATAGTGAGGTAGTAATTTTTATCTAGAGATTTCTGGATAAATAAAAAACTACATGATATTTTTAAATATTTATTGTGTGTGTACGTATATGTGTATTTGTGTGTTTTCTAATGCCAGCTTACCAGTTTATTCTTATTCTGTGAGACCTGGTAAAATTTATTTATCTCTCTTAATCTCATTTTTTTATACCAGTAAATGGACAAAATGCCACTTCCCAAGAATTATATTACCTTTAAAACACTTAGCACAGTAAAAGCAGTTTAATAAATGCTATGTATTACCATTATTATTATTATTATTATTATTTTAAATATATTTTTATTGATTTTTTTTACAGAGAGGAAGGGAGAGGGATAGAGAGTTAGAAACACTGATGTGAGAGAAACATCGATCAGCTGCCTCCTGCACACCTCCCACTGGGGATGTGCCCGCAACCAAGGTACATGCCCTTAACTAGAATCGAACCTGGGACCTTTCAGTTCGCAGGCCGACGCTCTATCTACTGAGCCAAACCAGTCAGGGTGATTATTATTATTATTATTATTATTATTGTTGATAGTAGATGTATTAATTATCACAATTGCTTACAAATAAATCATAGTATACCTAAATGTTATGAATATTTTAAAATATGGAAGTACAAATTATGCAAGTATCCTGGTTTCATACATTTTTCTTCTACATAAACTGGACATAAATGTACACCCATAGATTTATTTTTATGTCAAGGTTAGTAATAAAATATTTACTAATTTATGATTAATTTAAATATTATTAATGCTAATAGCCGGATGAAATACTGTTCACTCTCATGGACTCTAGAAAACCAAGTTAGTTGATAACAAAAAACTCAATCAACAAACATCTTTCATTTTCATGCCTTTTACCCTTTTGTTCTTATCTTCTTTCTTTAAATATATCTCTACTTCCTAAATTAGTATTTCCTCTTCTGTGTGGCAAAAACACCACACATTTTTTCTTACATTTTTCACTATAATTAAATGATATGTACTCATATTTAGTCATTCTGAATTTGCAGCATTAGTGCTTGTTTATAACATATGGCTAATAAATACTTTTGAATATGTAAACATTAATGAGAATATTGTATTAATTAATCATTGCTCTATTACAAACTACCTCAAAACTAATTAACTTAAAACAACAACCATTTATTGTTTATTGGTCATTAATTTGCATATATGGGCAATTGTGAGTTGGGTGGGTAGATTTGCTACTTTTGGCTGTACTAACAATTGGGCCTCGAATGGGCCAACTAAGCTTATTCTTCTTTGGATAAGTGGTGTCTCATCATCCAGGAGGTAAGCATTTGCTGGCACAAGTTCTGGCTAAATGGGGTGCTAAAGGAACCAGTGTTAAAAGTGTCTTGGGGTGCAGGCTCAGAACTGGCACCATCACTTTTCCTATACTCTATGGAACCAAAAAATTTTTCCAAGGCCCATCTTCCCAATAGGAAATTAAGTAAACTAGTGGTTACCAAAGAGGGGAGGTGCTAGGTGGTGGGAGAAATAGGTGAAGAGGATTAAGAGGTACAGAATAGGGAATTCAGTCAATATTATTTTAATAACGTTATATGGTGACAGGTGGTAACTAAACTTATTTGGGGGATCATTTTGTAATGTCTGTAAATATCAAATCACTGTGATATACACCTAAAACTAATAGGTTATTGTATGTCAATGATAAGTCCATTTTAAAAAGACATTTGCATACAGTTGTTCTATAATTGGGACTGTTGCAAATAGAGCCAAAGAACTAGAATTGTTAGGAAAAAAACCAATATTTTAAAAAATTCTAACATGTATTTCCATTGCTTTCCAGTATTATTTATCTGTTTAAACCTTTACGAGTAAAATATGAAGGACATCATTTACTACAGCATCATATATGTTATTTTTTTGCTAATCTTAAAGAATAACATACACATACAGTGTTTCCTAGGTACTACAGGAAGATGACTTGTATTAGATGCAGTTCCTGTACCCTAGGAGAAGTTTCATCTTTTTAAATGTTAGGCATGATGTTTTTCCATGTAATTTTTAACCAGTTATATTTTCTCTATTCTGAAATAATCACTTGCATCCTCTGCCTTTTTATGTACTGTACACATAGCATTTGACTACTAATATTCTAGCTTCATATTTTTTCTCACCTTGATATCTGTATTTTATGTTTTCATTTCCTTGGCTTTGATGCTAGATCTATCCTCTGCAATACATGCACTCATGCCATTGAGGCTCGCTGTGCTTGGAGTAGTTCCTGCAGAAGCCTTGCTCACACTGCTATTTAAAGCCAGTGACAGCCTGTTGTTTTATTTCCTGAATGGTACTGACACTGTTGTTTTCTTTCTGAGGCATTGTGTTTGTAGTTCTAGACAAGAAAAAACATGTTAATTTTTTTAGCCACTCATTTTAAATATATAGCATTTTGCTATTTGCAGTACAAAACTGTATTTATAACTCCTCCAGTCCGAGGAAGGACTCATGTATAGCTAAAAACGGAGTTTGGCTTCTTTGATTTCTATTTTAAATATAGGTCCTTCAAAACCAACATGTACCACAGTGACTTGGTATGTTAAAAAAAAATAATAAAACAATTTTAGGAAGTGGGATGGATACAAAGCCAAATATTGACTGATTTACATGACAGAAGTATTAATAACACCAAGGAAGGGTTTACAAAATGTCTCGGGGGTTACTGTGCTAGAATGCAGAGTCAAGTAAATCCACACAAGATATAGAAAGAAAGGAAATTAAGATTATTGAGGTCAGTTTTTCAATAGAGACAGGTATGGACCTGAGCATGGCTTTAAATAAGTGATATGTAGTATAAGTTGTTCATCTACACAGACAGAAGCCAAAGCTTTGCATTCAGAATCAGGAATCTGGTTGGCTCCAGTATTAAGTCACAAATTGTCCCTTTATTTAGCATCAGTGTTTCCTTTAGCAGAGTGAGAATCAAATGTTATAAGATAAAAATACTTGGAAGGCTTAAGGGTATAATAAAATACAATATTATGTGCTCATTATGTACTAACACTGGGCACAGTCTTTTAATTAATATAATTCATTGACAACCCTTTCAGTAATACATATATTAACAGATAGTGATAACAATAATGTAGAGGACTAAGTAGTCTAAAAACAATGACTATGAAAATCAGTTTGTCCTATTCCAAAATTCATTATTATCACTGTGGCACATTTCCTAGAAAGTAAGATTCTTTATATATGTTTATGAGATTTTTATAGTAAACAATTCCAAAATCTTATGTCCTTGAGAGCAAGTTTGGTATAGAATAGTAGAGATGATGGTGCAATGATGATGATGATGATGAGGAGGAGGAGGGGGAGCAGCAGCTACAACTTCTATGTCATAGGTACTTTAATACATGTTTTGTTTACCTTTCCCTCAACATTTTTCAAAGAGTCACATCAAAAAAGCATTGTTATACCCACTTGTCTAGGTAAAGAGACAAGAGTTTACATACCTTATCCATGGTTATCCTAGCAATAAGCATCTTAGCCAAGTTAAGTATGACTTACTCACTTATGACCGTTAATTAATAAAATCATAAAGAGTAATATGTCTTACATACATATTACTCAACTGTATCCCAAGGACATAACCCATACCAAAATGCATGTCACACATGTCACTTTCACTAGTTTCACTATATTATTGGAATTAGTGAGTTCCTGTCAATATAATGGAATATTCCCTTATAACTTGGGTTGGATTCCATCCCAATCTTGTCTCAATTCTTTTAGAGAAAAATCAGGGCCTTAGTGCAGTGTAAATAAAAATATTAAGATAGTGTAGAATCCATGGGACTAAATGTCACTCTAAAACCACCCACTTCCCAAAATACTGTATTCTTGCCACTCTTACATTCAGCAGTTTAGTGTTTGTTACTTCAATATTTTTTCTTAATGCTTTTCTATTTTACTTATATTTAATCTTTCTGTTGAACCTATTCCACTAACTACTTTTTTATTCTTCAACAAAACCTTTTTATTGTCACTACAATCCAGAGCGGAAGCCACACCAAAATACAGGCATGCCTTAGCTCGTGGGCCTCAGTCGAATTCGCCAAGACACATTCTGGTTTAGAAACTAGGTTGCTGGAAATGTCTCACCCTAATTCACCAGAGGAGAAACAGTTGGAGCTTGCTATGCTGCACTGAATTCTAAGACAGACTAATCAATCTAATTCCGTCTAAACCTATTTACCCTGTCCAAGAGATCTGCTAATGAGGAATGCCAGTAACTCTTAGTTCTTGACACTGATCTCCAAAAGTGAGTTAATGAACCAATTTAAAGGGACATGCTTGACATTTGCAAATTAGTTTTCCTTGCTTGTTGAGGCAGCTTTGTATTGTATGGAACTGATGTGGTTGTCATTAAACCGTGTCTTTATGTGAGATTTTTATACTTCAGTAAACTTTAAAAGACATCTTAACTGAGTAGGTTTATGTTATCATTTTACATGTATTTTAAAAGTTTCTTTATTATTCACGATAATGACTTTAGAATTTTAAAAATTTTATTCCATTTATCCTCCACAATAATGTTGTGCAATTTTATGATGGTCCCCATTCCCAATTGAAAGTATATACATTTTACACAAAAGTGTGTGTTATCAGTAATTACAGGTTGTTAAATGCTTTCACCAACATGCACAGATGGGTTTTATGGCATAAATATTTGCCTCATAGGAAAAAATGGGGGGGAGGGAGGAGAGACATTCTATGTTTTCATGTAACAGAACATAATGTCTGTTCTTTAAAATCTACTCAGAATAGAGGGGGGAAAGCACAGCAAATCAGTTTTTTTTTTAAAGGTGGCATAGTTTTGTTTAATTATAAAAGAAATGTATTAATTCAAAAATAGAGAACATTTATCAAATTAATATGTTTACAAAACATATGCACTGAGGATCTAAATACAGAAGAAAAAAGTATGTCTTTTTGCCTGGGTTTAAATTAGGATGGAGAAGATGGACAACCCAAAAAACAAACAAATAAATAGAATTTTACATATGTTAACATATGAAATAAACCATTAGTGATTGAGAAAATTAATGAGAGATAAGGGAGGGCTTATTCTATCTTAATTAAAATGCTGTTTAATAGTATCAAAAGCATTGAACCAAGGAATTATAGGAGACAGTTCTCTATTTGCCTAAGGTGGAGAGTTGAAACTGAACCCCACATAAAGGTAAGAAAATAAATAAAAGATATGCATTCAGTTTAAGAGTCAACTAGGAAAAGTTTCCAACAAGGAAGATAATGTGGAAACATGTCTCAACATGGGATCTAGGTAGAAATAAAATGATCAAACAAAACCTCTAACCTGAGATTTTATAATTATACTTCTACTCTCTTGTGGGTTTGACTTTCTCTGATTTTTACACTGTCTTTATAGTCCAGGAAGTTTCCAAACTGTTAATTTAAAGTGATTTTGGATTAAAGATCCTCTTTGGTACCCTGAACACAGACCCCATAGCTTTTCCAGACATGAACCAGCAATGAGTCCACAATGTAAAGTTGCGATTAAGAAACATGTAACATATTACTACTTATGAAGTCAGCATAACTAACATATGAACGAATTAGGTTTCCAAGTAATAAACAATTATTAATTCATAATCACTTTATACACAACAACATGTTTAAAAGAAGAATATTGAGTCAAGCAGTGAACAAAAGAAAAGAGGCAGATTAAAGAAAAAAGCAGGTGAATTTTCTAGTTATGCAGTAAAATTTAAAAAATCAATTTATGAATCTAAAAGTATATCAACAGTCTACCAATCCAATGAATAATATTGAAACAAAATGTAAACCTATTAATCAAAATAAACACATACAAAGAGAAAATCTCAATGATAGGTTAGGAGACAATGAATAGATTTAAAGATCTAGTTAGTATGAAAAAAAGCATTGAGGGAAAAAGAGAGTTATGAAAGTCATTATTTAAAGTGATGGTGGCTAGAAATGATCTAGAAAGAATCAAAGAGATTTTTAGATTTGGGAAGCAGAAATCCCAAGCAAGAAGAATAAAAAGGAATCCCTAGAGACCTAGGTGTCAGATTATATGGAGCCTTGTAAACCATGTGAAAATGTATTCTAAATTATATGTAATCCCAGGCATTTATAGTTCACATGATCAGATACATGAGTACTCACATGCGCATTTGTGCATACACATAAATTATTACAGCTACTTAGTAGAGAAGAGATTGCAGGATGACAATTGTACAAAGAAAGGAGATCAAGAGGGATGCTTCTGTATCAGGTCAGGTAAATTGTAGTCTTGTCTAGGGAGGTATTCCTTGAGACAAAGCCAAGTTGTTACATTTACTTTTTAATGTATTTATTTTTGCTACTATGAGAATCCTGTAGGAAATTAATGTTAGAATGTGTTTGGGAATCACAGGGAAAGTTAAATGAGAAATATTTGGAAATGAAAATTAAATATATAATATGAGAAAAAAGTATAATGTAGCCTTAAAACTCATTTTTTAAAAAAATTGATAAATGTTTCCTGCATGCTTCTCTTGGGCTTTCTTTCAAACTCAAATACTTGCTTACTGTCTGTGTTTGCAGTGGATCTTGATATATTCATTACGTGGCTAAGAGGCATGTTGATCTTTTCTGCCCTGGGCTTTATTCCTTGATTGGAAAAATAAATAATGAATGTAATTATTTTCTGTCCATCCTTAGTTCAGGATCATTACACTTAGACCTCATTTCTAATAAGATTAAAAAGAGATTGCCAAGTGAACCACAGCTCAAGTAGAGTTCCTAAGTATACAATAAAATACTACTTAATTTTATAAGATATAAATAATATTTAATGTCAACTTTGCCCTTTCACATTATAAAGGTAATAGGCTTTTCTATAAAACCTAAATTGTCAGTATTCTTTGTGAATATCATCTTTTGTGTTCAAAGATCTTAAATTTGCTAGATGTCAAGCTTTTAAAATAAATAATGCACACAGAACTCAGGTTTAAAAAAACTATGCAAAATTATGATGAGAAAATATTTGTTTATCTAATGTATATACCTACTATCTGATATAATATAATTATTTTTATTTTGTCAAGTTACTAAGCATTAGATACAATGAAATTAACTATGTCTGTAATTGAGTATTAACAGATTACACCACTACATGTTGCACAATTTCAATAATATAATAGTGTAAAAATTAACATCCTTGCTAATTTCATTTGGTACATTCATATTCTAAGCACCTGCAGACATCCACAAATCCTAGGAAATATTCATGTTCTGCATCATTTGGCGTATAAAGAAACCCAAAGTCAGTTTAAGTCCTGTATTTTGTCATGTCTCATCCTTTCATCTCTCAGCTTATTTTATTCTCTCTCACTACTCAGCACTCCTTTTAGGCGCTTTATACTTTGGAAATGATTTTGAAAGTAATAATATTTATAGCATGCTTTTGTGCTATCATTAATCCTCTTGTAAATATTGAATCTTCAGAAGATACTTCCGGTGAGCTTTTACTTACCATTTCCCTTGAGTGTGCATTCCTTGATGTTTCCTCCTAGTTTCATCTCCAGATCTAACATAACCACTTGTGAGTTGTGCTCATTCACAAGGCATTGCAATTAATTGTTTCCTTGCTTCTCTGTTATATTGTGGCTTCATTAAGGGTGGCAATTTTTCTCAGATTTCAGTTAACCCTTGGATACATGAGGTGAATGAAATATTCATTAAAATACATTATTTTTCATAGAATATCATTTTAGTGATGATGGTGCATGTGCTTCTAATTATATCACACATCTTTTTTCACAGTGAAATTTTCCTAAATATATTTTTCAATGGGCTATTCAATAAGTGAAATGTGTTGTAACACATGGGAATTTTTTTTCTATTCCAGAAAAAGTTATAAACTCAGTTTGAGAAAAGTTATTTATGATATTTTACAAACTTGTGACATTCCATTTTATTTTTATTATAATTAATTTTTGAAAACTAAGTTTCAGTTAATTATTTTGATACAAATTCCCTATCATTTGTTTGGGTTCAGTGACAACTTTAAAAAATGTTGAGGAGCCCTAGCTGGTTTGGATAGAGCATCGACTTGCAGACTCAGGGGTCCCGGGTTCAATTCCAGTCAAGGGCACATGCTGGGTTGTGGGCTCGGTCCCCAGTGGGGGGCGTGCAGGAGGCAGCAGATCTGTGGTTCTCTTTCATCATTGATGTTTCTATCTCTCTTTCCCTCTTCCTTCCTCTCTGAAATATATATATATATGTGTGTGTATATATATAAAGGATATATTTATTTTAAAAAAATAAATAAAATAAAAAATTTTGAGGTAACATTGCTATATAACATTATATAATTTTCAGGTGCACAACATTATAATTTGATATGTGTGTACACTATAGTAGCCTCACCACCAAAAGTCTAGTTTCTGTGAAAAAGAACAAAGCTGGAATTATTATATTTATTGATTTTGAACTATTCTACAAAGCTACAGTAATCAAAACAGCATGGTCCTGGAAAAAAATAAAACCCCACAAACAAACATCAACAGACACACAGAGTAGTGGAACAGAATTCAGAGCCGAGATATAAGCCCACACAACTTCTTTACAACAAAGAAGGAAAAATAAAAGTCTTTTAAATAAATGGTGCTGGGAAGACATCCATATTTTATATCTTTCTTCAACTGTAGAAATTCAGTTATAATATGCAATTAGAGAAAGAGAAGGTTAAATTTGGATTGATTGTAAAAAAAAAAAAAAGGAAAGCAAACTCATAGACAGTTACTACTCTGACAACCGCGTCAGGTAGGAATGATTTCAGCTGCAAATAAAGTGTAATCCAACCAGGAGCAACTTAAATGGGAAGGTTTCATTTTTCCTTGCACGAAGGAAACAATATAGATAATTACTGCTGCTTTCTCAGCTCTCAGTGGTACCAGGCCATTGGGAAAACATATCTGAAATCCATGTGAGCTTTCTCTAATGGCTGCAAGGTGGCTTCAGTCTTTGGCATCACCTGTCCAATGAAGCAGGAGAAAGGCATGCGTTTTTCCATTTTAGTTTAAAAAAATAATGAAAATACAGACTTCTGATTCCTAGAACAGACATGTTGACCAGAAATATATCACTTGGCTAATTTCAGTTCAAGGTGCCCTTGGGAAGGAAGGCTAGAAAAGCATGCTGGCTGGCAGTAGTCATTTGGATACTCACACTGCAGTGTCTGCCCTAACAACCTCCTCAAAGTTCTCATGAACTGACCACTGCTATTGGAAAGAATGGTTCTACTCTCTCACTTCTTTATTTAAAGTACTTATGTTACAGTTTCAAAAACTACCCTACCAATATATTAGCTTTAATAAGGGAAAAATAAAGTTAGCATAAAAATTGTTGGGTACAATGTGCCTTGAAAGGTACTAAAAGGCTAATGTGCTCCCTTGTTCACTTTTTTCTCTTCCACTCTTCTATGTATTGCTTTTGTTTTTTTCCATTTTCTTATGTACTTTTTAGAAGATGTAAGACAATGATGTGGATTGGTTTAGCAAAAGAGAGAAAAAAAATTCAATTGTTTTCCTCCCCCCCCCCATCTTTAATGACATACAGTTGATGGATAAATTTGTAGATATTTAAAGAGAACAGTGTGATAATTTTGGTATACTTTGTAAAATGATTACCACAATCGGGTTAATTAACAAAACCATCACTTCACGTAGTTACTTTTGTTGTTTAGTGGTGAGAATGCTTAAGGTCTACTCACGTAGCAAATTACAAGTACATAAGACTATTATTAATTATAGTAACTATGATGTACATTAAATCCTCAGAGATTATTCATCTTATAATGAAGTCTTGTACATTTTGATAGCATCTCCCTGGTAACCACTATTTAACTCCCTCTTTCTATGAGTTTGACTTTTTCTTTTTTAGATTCTATATACGAGTGAAATCATATAGTATTTGTCTTTCTCTGACTAATTTCACTTAGCAGAATGCCTTCTAGATTCATCCATTTTATTGCAAATGGTAGGATTTTCTTTCTCATGTCTGAATAATATTTATATATATATATATATATATACATACATATATATGTACTTTACATATGTGTGTGTGTGTGTGTGTGTGTAAAGTATTAATCTTCTTTAGCCATTCACATGTTGACAGATACTTAGGCTGTTTCTATACCTTCGTTATTGTGAATAAGAATGAAATGAAATGCTATGAAGGTGGGAGTGCAGATATGTCTTCACTGTTCTGATCTCATTTACATTAGATACCTAGGTGTGGGATTGCTGGATGATAATTCTGTTTTTACTTTTTTATTTATTTTTTAAGGAACCTTTATATTCCACAGTGTCTTTAAAATTTACATATCCACTAACAGGTTCCTTATCGCCACATCTTTACCAGTATTTGTTGTTGCCTTTTTATTAAAGTGATCCTAACATGTGTGAGGTGATATCTCCTTGTGGTTTTGATTTACATTTCCTGATTGTAAGTGGTGTATAGCACCTTTTCATGTACCTTTTGGTCATTATGTCTTCTTTGAAAAAATCTCTATTCAGGATATTTGCCTGTTTTTAAATTGGATTGTTTGATATTTTGCTCTAGATTGTAAGTTCCATATATATATATATATATTTTAAAATATATTTTATTGATTTTTCACAGAGAGGAAAGGAAAGGGATAGAGAGTTAGAAACATTGATGAGAGAGAAACATCAATCAGCTGCCTCCTGCACACCTCCCACCGGGGATGTGCCCGCAACCAAGGCACACGCCCTTGGCCGGAATTGAACCTGGGACCTTTCAGTCTGCAGGCCGACGCTCTATCCACTGAGCCAAACCGGTTAGGGCCCTTATATATTTTTATAGTAACCTCTTATTAGATATAAGATTTATAAATTTTTTCTCTCCTTCTACAGATTGCCTTTTTGTTTCTTTGATGGTTTTCTTTTCTGTGCTGTAGATTGCCTTTTCATTTATTTATTTTTTTATTTTCTTTGCTATGCTGACGCTTTTTATTTTAATGTCCTACATGATTATATTCCTTTTAGGCCTGTGCTTTTGATATTACATTTATTTGTTTTGCCAAGATTAATGTCATGGAGACTTTCCTCTATTTTCTAGGAGGTTTGAGGTTATAGGGTTATATTTAAGGCTTTAATACATTTTGAGTTTATATTTGTGATGGTCCAAAGTTATTCTTTAGTATGTGGGTATCTACTAGTAGTTTTAATGAAGAAACTATACATTCCCCTTTGTGTGTTCTTAGACCCCTTGTCAAATATTAGCTGAAAGTATATGTGTGTTTTTTATATCTGGGCTCTCTATTTTCCATTGCTGTATGTGTCTGTTTTGATGCCAGTACCATAAAGTGTGAGGCCTCCATTTTTATTCTTCTTCCTTAAGATTGATTTGGCTATTGTTTTTTTGTTGTTTAATATAAATTTTAGGATTTTATTTCATTTCTATAAAAATATTTTTGTAATTTTGGCAGGGATTGCATTGAATCTGTGCATTACTTTGGGCACTATGGACATCTTAACAATATTAATTTGTGGGGTTAAAACCTAATTAATTTCATTTCCTTCAGGTTTTAAAATCTCTGTTTAAAAATAATCATTATTGGGTAAGTCATGATTCCCTTAGAGTTTTTATTCTCATTTCACTCTTTCCTTCAGTCAAGAGGAGTCTATGTATAGCAGAAAGCTTTGGAGTTGCCAGGGAACACCTCATCTTTGCATGTGTGTTCTTGTTTTGATGTCTACCAAGGTAGGAAACCATAATTTTAAGTGGGAGATTCAGTAAAGAAAGGCATTCTGGAACACTTGAACAGAGAATGTTAGAGATGTGCATTTAAGGCAAAGAAAAAATATACAAATAGTGGAGGATGACTTGTATTGTGGCCTAGCAGAGAACTAGAATTTAGGAATGGCAGTGGTCAGCCTGAATGATATACTGTAGGAGGAAGCTGTGGACAGACAGTGGGGGTTCATGGTGATCTAAGATACATATGAAAAGCAGAGAAAATAAGGTACCAGAATATTCATATTTTTCACTTACCTTGGACTTATTATTACTCCTTCCCACTATCTATTATTACTGAATGGAGCCAATTTAGCTGTACTGGCATCTCCTGTTGCTATAAAAAGGACACAACTTTTCTGTTTTAGTTCTGCTCACCTAAAGTTGTGTAGCATGTACAACTTTTTCCTACACCTAATCTACTATGTGGCCCTACTACTCAAGATCCTTGTTCTGTCATTTCTAAGTCACCTAATATGCTGAGTTCCTAAGGGAGTAAATCTACAGAAATAGAAATGCTGGGATTGAGGTAAGGCCTGCCTCAGCACTATTTTCAGTTAGACCTAAGTATAGTGCAGCTGTTTATCTGAGCGTTTTCTTATATTTCCAAGACAGATGAAGAGGATTCAAATGACATATTAGTCTACTTCATGGGTGCTATAAAAAAGTTAAAGTTTAAAGTGTTATTTAAATGGATCCAGTCCTCTGGGAAATACTTTAACTTGATAGGCTATCTTGATATGCTATCAATACTCTCAAAGTCCCTGAAATTTTAGGTTAATAGATATTGTCATACATAATAACAAAATAAGCCCAACTACAAATCTTGGCTACAAGAGCACTTTGGTGGTTCCTGAAACTAATTAAAACAATTTATAAAAATAAGTTATGTCACAGTAACTCCTGATTCATGTGTTGTAGCAAATAAAATAACCCCTTTTAAGATAAAATATGAAAAATACTTTATATTATATCAAAATATTTAAACTAAACTCCCTAAAATAAAGATATATTTCTCTTGAACTCTATAAAAATAAAGCACACTATAAAAACTCGAAAAATCTTAAAAAGCTATAACAGTTTCATAATCTCTAGCACCTCCATTAAGGTTGGTTGTGCTGTTTCCTGTATTCCGAATATGTAAAAGACATCTCTTTAAATAATGATTTTATAATTTTGAGGACTGTATGTATTTCCTGGAAAGAGAACCATTAATGAACAAACTGAACTACCAAGCAAAATAGAGACAGACTCAGACATAGAGAGCAGGCAGATAGCTCTGGTAGAGGGGGTTGGGAGAGTGGAGGGATAGAGCAAAAAGAGAGAACTCATGGACATGGACAATGGTGTGGTGATTGCAGAGGAGTGAGGGAGTGGGTGGAGGTGGAAGAGGGCATAGAGAGAATAAATGGTGATTTAAAATAAGTAAAATAAAAATGAATGAATGAATGAATAAAGGCTGTTGTTTGAAACAGTGAAGTGATCATCTCTTTTTCTTTGAAAATACTTTAGAAGCGATGTAAAAAATTCAGGATACTGTAAGTAGCACACTTAGGTGATTGAACTTATTTACATTTATATTTCATTCCATTTTTATGCACTCAATTAGGGAACACTTTGTAGTTTTTAGAGGTAAAATGCTATATGTGTGTGTTTCTGGATATTTAAAGGAAAGATATATATGGCTCTGTGTTTCTGAAAGAATGTTCTAAGAAGTGTGAAAAAGCCCTGGTTGGTTTGGCTTAGTAGTTAGAGTGTTGGCTGACGGACTGAAAGGCAACAGGTTTAATTCTTGACAAGGGCAAGTGCCTTGGTTACAGGCTCAATCCCCGCCCAGGGCCATGTGCAGGAGGCAACCAGTCCATGTGTCTCTCTCATATGACTGCTTTCTCTCTCTGTTTCTCCCCCTCCCTTCCACTCTCTCTAAGAATCAATGGGGACAAAATATCCTCAGGTGAGGCAAATAAAAAAGAAGTGTGAAAAAAGAAAATAGTGTAACTTATTCAGGAAATATGGTGCCTTCTAGGTTAAATTCTATTTTTAATACTGTCTTCCATTACTCAAATTACCTTTCTTCTCACTATTCACAAAGGCCAACCTAGTCAAGCTGAGAAACTGCTGTCCTTAAAGCTATTGCTTATTCAAATTTTTCTGTTCAATTAATTTCTTGCCACTATAAGTGGGTTATATGTGACTATGGAGGACCAACCTATTAAAAATATAGTTATACTTATATGATTCAATATCCAAGAATGATTTTGAAAAATTTAAGAGTTTTCTTAAAAGAATATTGTCATGTATTCTCTGTGTTTTGAAAATGTTTACTCACTGCAAGCTAAAAAATAAAAGCTCTATAATATACATCAGAAAATCACTATTGTTTTAAGAAATATTTTAATACTACCAACTCATATATTTTAACAACTAAAGTTATTTAAAGGTGATAATAATATTAATTACAAAGGTGAAGAAGGAGGAGGAGGAGAAAGGGGGAGAGGAAAGAAGGAAGAGGAAGAGAGAGAGGAGGTAGAGGAGCTAGAGTAAGAGAAGAATTGTTTTTCCGATACCCTTCTCATTTATTTCTACATTCTGTAAGACCTTTGTCTTCCTCTTTATTTTAACACTAGGGGCCCAGTGTACAAATTCATGCACCTTGAAAGGAACAGTGGGCCGCAAGGCTGCAGTGGGCACAGAGGTGGGTCTTGGCCCATCCTCCGCGCCCCTGCCTGGTCCCTCCTACCATGGCTCCCGGTCCCCTGTATGCCGGCAGCCCCACCCCAACCCCACCACTCCCACCCACTTATGGCACTGGCCTGCTCTGCTCGCACCCACTGATGTTGCAGAGAAATTGGGGCTGGCGCCAGCAACAGGTGCAAGAGGCAGCTGCCATTCCCGATCGCCCCTCAGGAGCCGGGGCAGGTGGGAAAGCCCTGAGGGGCGATTGGGGTTGGCAACTGCGGCTCGAACCTGCTGACATCATCGAGTGATCAGAGCCGGCGCCAGGCGCTGGCAGAGGGTACGAGCAGAAGCTCCAGCGCCGGCAGTGGGTGCAAGTGGAGCCGGCACAGCAGCAGGTGCGAGCACCAGATGGGACTGTAGCCTGCAGGAGCAAAGAATTTTCAGTAACCACCAGAAGCTCGCCCTGATGACAGTGGCTGGTGCCCCGCGTTGGTCCGGCACCCCTGCTCACCTGCTCCACCATCCCGCTGCAGCCCAACACCCACCATGCTCCACGCTCTGCCGCCTGCTGCCGACGCCCACCGTGTTCTGCACATGCCCCTGGTGGTCAGTGCACGTCATAGCAACCGGTTGTTTGGTTCAGTTGTTCCACCATTCAGTCTATTTGCATATTAGGTTTTTATATATAAAGAAGATGTTCAGTGTGTTTTTGCTAGCACTATGCTGCAGATGTCCATGCTTGCATGGTAAAATGAACAGGAAATATGTTTTCTTTGTATTTTTCCTTTCTGACATCCAAGCATGTGCAAAAATGTACATAAGCAAATGAGCCAAATGATTGTGGGTAATTAGTTGGTGAAATATATGAAAGCAAATTATTTTTTATATATAAGCAGAGGGGTTTTATTGGTGTGTTTCTTTTTCAAAAAATTTACCTGGAGCCAGACAACTAGAACACTCCTTGACATTTCGCCAATTATAAGTCGACTCTGAGCATTTCTGCAAGTAGTTTATAAAATGTTCAAATGGTTTTGTGGTTTTGAAAATGTTGAAATTTTATCATAATGTTCTTCTATTGATATTAAAAGAATGTAGTAACTTGATCTCTTTTAAATGATAACCTTTAGATTAGGCTTTTATCACAGTATTTGGTATCATTTTGAACTCTATAATGAGGTAATGGATCTCATTGTTATTGTGTGCCAATTTCAAGATACATAATTTGCTTCATTTATCACTCTTTATAATCACCATGGGTGATGACTGCAGTTTTAATGTAGTTCTGTTTTTGATTAGTGTAATGTCATTTCCAAGTTTCATTATCTGCAAAGGATAGAACTGTGCCTCTCTGCCTGTCAAGTGTCTCACTTTACATGAACACAGAATTCACTTTGAAGAGTCTATTAAAACAACTTTCATTAAATCACCCTTGCTTAAATAAAATGAGCTGTTATTTTGAAAAATTACACATATGATAATAAGAATCCTTAGTTGGGGAGTTTAAAGTACTAACAGATCTAGGTCAGAATTTTACTAGTTGTCAAATACAAAATCAGGAAAAACAAATTGTTTATCACTTGTCCTCATCTAGTATAACCTCCAGACCACAGAAATATATTACTGCTGTTAGTTCTGTATTTGACTTCCAGATCTTCTCGGAGGCCTCATGAAAGAGTGACATTCATAAAGTCAGACCTAGCTGCATTCCTAGGTCTACCACTTGCTACCATTTTTTCTTAGAAAAATTACTCATTTTCTCATTTTCAGGTTCTCATCCATATAATGAAAATAGTGGCATCAAGTTCTTAGCATTACTTTGAAGTGATAATATATGTGAAAGCACCTAACATAATATCACCTAATAGATTCAAGTCTTTTAATCTACAATTGTATCAAGCTGTTTTTTTTTACCTTTACTTATTATTTGTCAATTTTTTGGTCTTAATTTTCTATTAAAACATTTTTAATTTTCACAAAATTTCTAATAATTAGGATGAACTAGGAGTAGATTATTTGGCTAAGGGAGGAATAATATCCCCTTTTCTCTTTACTCTGTTACATGTTGCATGTTGTAACATTCTCATATCATTTCAGAAGGAAGATTACGTTATTGGGAGATCAGGTAGTGGATATTGCTTTTCCTTTCCACTGGCAAACATTGATTTATTTGCATAAGCATCATTATATTATACTCAACTAAAAATATTTGTTTTTTTTAACCTTTTTATTTTGGGCCTTTTTCAATATTCCTGGATCATCTGGTATAATCAATATTCTATAAATTATGACCACTCTGCTTCAATTATGTGGGGATTTTTCCTTTAAATACTTCCTGTACCTACTCATACCTTTCTTTAATTCGTTGAAGAACTCTTCTACCTCCTTTTAATCTTCCAGATTTATTTCCCAAATGTTCAAGGACGTTTCTCAATAAGTGTCAATTATTGTAATTGATCTAATTTAAAATTTTACATGGTCATGAATGAATTGATGTCCAGCTACAATTTGAAATAAATGTTTTCTTATAATTATCTTTCACAAAACTACGATTTATGGTTTTGAATGGTAGAGTTTTTTTTTTTTTAATATATTTTATTGATTTTTTACAGAGAGGAAGGGAGAGAGATAGAGAGTTAGAAACATCGATGAGAGAGAAACATCGATCAGCTGCCTCCTGCACATCCCCCACTGGGGATATGCCTGCAACCCAGGTACATGCCCTTGACCGGAATCGAACCCGGGACCCTTCAGTCCGCAGGCCGACGCTCTATCCACTGAGCCAAACCGGTTTCGGCGTACAGTATATATTTCAATACTCTCTCACTAATTATTCTTCACATTTAAAACTAAAACTCCCACTTACTGATTACTTACGGAGGGCTTGGCACATAGTTTAATGTATTTAATCCTCAAAAAATTCTAGGTGAAATAGATATTAATATCCTTGTCTAAAGGTGAAGATAGAGGCTTGCATACTTTCAGAAATATCTATAATAATAAAAGCATAATATGCTAATTAGACCAGGCATCCTTCCAGACATCCTTCCACACAAACCTTCCGGACAAAGCCTGGGCTGCGAGGGAAGCCCGGGTCCCAGGTGTCAGAGGGAAGCCAGTGCCAGCAGCCGGGGGAAGGGAGGCCTACTCTTGCATGAATTTCGTGCATCATGCCTCTAGTGCAGGGGTGGGCAAACTTTTTGACTCGAGGGCCACAATGGGTTCTTAAACTGGACTGGAGGGCCGGAACAAAAGCATGGATGGAGTGTTTGTGTGAACTAATATAAATTCAAAGTAAACATCATTACATAAAAGGGTACGGTCTTTTTTATTTTTAGTTTTATTCATTTCAAATGGGCCGGATCTGGCCCGCGGGCCGCAGTTTGCCCACAGCTGCTCTAGTGTCATAAATATCAGCAATGGAATGCAAGTGCTTGTCCTTGTAACTCTAACGTAGGTGGCCATCTTTCCCTACTGTTTGCTAATGTTTATGTTTATATATGACCAGAACATTGAAGCCCCACATGTTTGGGTAACATGAGGAATCTCCAAAGTAGTTCAAGGTTACCAGAAATATGCCATGGGTATCTTCACCGAAGAGTTCTGGAGGTAACACAATAAAAAAATAGAGAATTGGCATTTATTTTTTAAGTTCCATTTTTACTACAGAATGATTTATTAGAGCATTCATATGGTAGGGGTGGAGATCAGATAGGGAAAAAGTAGATTCTTTTTCTAGCTGCTGGAGTCTGTTTTATATAGAAGATAATGCGAATCCATTTCCAAAAATATGGCAAAATATTGTCTCAATCAATGGAACTAAAAGAGCTCCAAAAAGCTTTCCAAAGACTTCTACTATATATAAAACCATCTTTTTAGTATTTAACTACTTGTGTTAATCATTGATGAAATGTTAGCTTGGTAAAAGTTCTCTAACTTTGACTAGATTCATGAGTGTTCATTATACATTCAGTCACTGGTAATTTGAAATAATTTTAAATGATACTATTTTTATAGCATACCTATTCTTCATTTGCCATTCTACCAAATATATTCTATGGTATTAAGTGTATCTTATGACACATAACTGCTGATTTGTATATACAGCCAAACAGTTCTTTGTTCAAATGTATAAGTAATTCTTAACTATTGAACATTACAAAAATATGTCAGAAAATGTGTTTTTTTATGCTTTAGCTACCAAGAGATGATCATGTAAAAATGTGAGAGATTATTAAAATTAGGATATTTTCCAGTAAAAAAGTATTTGGATAAATCTACTACATTTCTGGTTATCATTTTCTTCATGTACTTAATGAAGAATTTAGAATAGAGGTTTTCAAAGATCACATTTTGCTTAATATGTATCAAAGATGATATTTTTGCAATGATGGGAATAACTCAAACTATATTTTTAAGACATTTGAATGATGACATCTGTGAATACACCGACTGTCTTAGGTTGCGTGTGCTACTGTAACAAAATACCCTCTCACACTTCCGGAGGCTGGAAGTCCAAGACCAGGTGTGGCTGATTTGGTTCCTGGTGAGCACTCTCTTCCTGGCTTGCAGAGGCTCACCTTCCATCTGTGTGTGGCACTACCTTTCTCTGGTATGGACAGCTACCTCTTTTCTCCTCTCTCCACAGTGCCGTTAATTCCATTATGAGGGCCCCACCTCATGACCGAATTTAGTCCTAGTAACCTCCCAAAGGCCCATCTTTAGCTGTCATCCCATTTGAGGTTAGGGCTTCAACATAGTTCCCTTGTAGTAACTGAATCTCTTCTGACTACCTTTGACTCAGCTGTGTTATGGATTAGCTAGAAATTATTTTCTGATTTCACTTTTCAAACACTGACTTTCTGGAAACATGAATCTTCAAACAACTGAGAAATATAAATAAAATGATTCATTAAAATAAGTGTCCTTAAAAGTGTGCAATTCTATAAATTGTAGCTACATTACATACATTATTGTATGTAATGTATGGCTATATATACTGTGTTTTAAAAGCAGCTATTAGAAAAGTGCATATAATCTCCATTTCTTAATTCATAAAAAAGGGAAATTAGCTGTTCTACCTGAAATTGCCTAAAACAGGAAATAGTTGTTTTGAATGTGATGAATGAGCAGGTGGCTAAGCAGTGCATTTTGAGGAAGCATAGTGAATTCACACTGAGGCTAACAACGCCTTTTATTGATAATCTTCTACCATCTGTTCTGAAGATTTAATCATACAAAGAAAAAGGCAGGTGAAAAGAAAAATGAAAATAAGCGGCAATACTTAAACTATGAATCATGCTGTGATTTTGCAAAGTAGATCAGTGCTACTGTTGCTTTGAAAACCATTACAGTGTTTGAACCAGGGAAGCTGATGGTTAACTTCCATTTTTGCTCCATTTGCTGAAATGGACAGGAAGGAGCTTCCAGAAATGTCAGACTCATAAAGTTGAAAGGTTGGTGGAAACAGTCCTAATGTAATTTAACATGTGTATGGGCTGACACTTTCAGCCTGGTAAAAAGAAAATAATAATTTTGTGCTCCTGAGCATCTCGATTAGTATAAGTGAACAGGCAAAGTAGTAATATAAATATAAGAGAAAACTTACGAAAGTTTACAATGTTAAAAACAGAGTTGCCACATTAGCAGTTACTTGGGCAGAGCTCTCGAAAGGGAGTAATCAGTAAGTCAAGGTAAGACTAAATCTGGAAGACAAAAGGACACAGGCCTTCCCAGTGAAATCAAAGAAAAATAGAGCTCTTATGTGTAAAGAATCAAGGAAAAGGACTAAAGAAATGGACGTGTGTGTGTGTGTGTGTGTGTGTGTGTGTGTGTGAATGTAAATTGAGGTGAATTAATAGATAAGGCACTTACCTAGAGCTAGGAGCCATAATAGAAAAGTGTTTCAAGAAGTGTGGCTCAGTGGTTGAGCGTGGACCTATGAACCAGGGGGGTCACGGTTTGATTCCTAGTTAGGGCATATGCTTCGGTTGTGGGCTTGATCATCAGTATAGGGCAAGCAGGAGGCAACCAATCAATGATTCTTTCTTCATTCCTCTTTGAAATCAATAAAAATGTATTTTTTTTAAAAAAAAAAGAGAGGTGCAAAAAAAAGAGGTGCCAAATAGTTTGAAGTCTAAAAAGAAAACAAAGCTACCTAAGATGATTATTATTATTAGGATAAGAAGTACTGTCTTTTAGAGTGATAATTCAAACGACAGATGTTGATATTGAATTCTGGAATGTTGAACTGTGAACTTCAGTGAACTCTTTCACCCCCAAAAAACAGTAAAAATATGGAGTGAAGATCAACCATTTCAGAATTCTGTAATTAGTCAAAGTCACAGAACTAAGTGAAACTCTAAGGGAAATGTTGGCATTCCATAAGACAGTAGGCTCTGTGATGTTTCAAACTGGGGCAGTTCCCATCCCTTCTCCCTTTCTGGCTCAGTAGCACAGTGACCAAAATCTAGCCGCATTGCAGATAACGGAGAGCTTTAACCACATGGATAGTTCTGTGTAAAGCCCCATGCTCAGAGCATAGTCAATATTTTTCCAAAGTTACATCTTCCTGGGCAATCTCTAATATCAAGGAATAGTAGTTGTTTGATTTGAATGAGTTCAGAAGTGGTAAAAGAAGTGTACTCCAAGGCATTATTGAAGTATAGCAAACTGCTGACAACATCTGCATTGTTTGAGGCTGCTTTAAGCTTGCTGGAATGAGTTGGAGACAAGATTCCATCTGCCACCTGCCCTCAGAAACCAGCTCATCAAGGACGACAATGACAAGTCTTGAGTTACAGCCAGTGATTGTCCCTCCCCCTGAAACCTAATTTATGCCATGGCAGAACCCAGAGGAGCCACTCTTCTACCTGGAGACCCCTAGAGAATGCCGAACCCCAATAGGGAGGAACTATTTTTCTAGGGACAGCCAACCACTGTGGGAGCCTGCAGACTGTTACTGGCTTGCGTCATGTCAGCTGTGGAGGTATCCTGGCTGCAGCTCCAAACTTCATGGAGTTTTCCACCACTTAACTGGTAGCCACAGGTCAGAGGAGTGCTTTCTTCATTGCAGGAGCAGCCCCTCTGATGGGTGCAGCAAATTGCCTAATTACTGGGATGAAGGTCAGCACAGGGCTGAACCTGGCCAGTTCCCAATGGGATGGCCGCAGGGCACATGCCTTTTGGTCTCGCTGGCTGCCAGCAGTAGGCATGCCAAGGTGGCCCAGAAAGTCGCTAGGCCCTGCTGTCAGGAAGCTAGGCATCCCTTTCTTGTCCATTTCCTGGGCTTCCATGTCACATCCTGCTGCACTTGGAAATACCTCAACCCAGCTGAGAACATGCCCATGACTATAGCATCTCCTCCTGAACGTCTACCACAACAGGTGCAGCAGCCCCCAGCCTCAGCCTAAACCCCAAACACCTGCTGTTCCTGGAAGCTGAGCTCGACATGGCCTCCAAGGACACTCTCCAACACCCAGCCTCTCCAAGTGCTTGTTGTCTCCCCTCACACCATGTCCAGGGCTTGGCCTACTCTTCATCAGCTCCATAGATTACTACCCTCACCTTTACAAACACACACACTGGCATGGGGACAAAGGCCTGCTCTTGGCGTCTGAGAAACATTCGGCAATGTTCCTACTTTGCTATAAATAAAAGGTTGAAATTTAGCTGGGGTAAAAAAAAATAAGTTTGATTTCAGTTAGTGCAAACTATAGCTTTTCTGGGAATTTGAAGGAAATCCCAGAGAAACAGACTATCATTCGGAAATTTGAAAACCTCCAAACATCTTCCTGCATTTACAAAAGGATCACGCCTGCATGATCAGAGTTGTGTTTGCCCAGGAAATACCAGGGAAAGAGGGCACCAGTCACTAACATGTGGCTGACGTTAGTGTTCCCAAGCAAGCAAGAGGTTTGTTTAAACAAAGGCTGACTTGTAAAATGTTACTTGCAGAGTGGAGGACATAAACACAGGCATTTAAGGAAATCTTCTGACCAATCACTAGTTAACAACCAAATTGTACTGACTCAAGCATGGAACCTTCACAGTCAGTTTTAAAAGTAAAACAAGATCTTAAAAATATAAGGTAGCGGAAAACTCAATGGTGATACACAAGAGGGAACAAGATCCACATAATTAGTCAAGGAAAATGCTAAACAAGTAAACAGTATAAATAAAAACAACAATGAAAAGAAAGAAAAAAAAAGGCCTAACACCTGGTCAGCAAACCTTGGGAGAAGGAGGCAGAGGCATCTAATACCCAAGTTGTTACACTATATTGTCTAAAATATCTAGTTTTCAACAACGGATGACAAAAATACAAGACACAGAGAAAAGGAGGAAAGTTTGTCACGTGCACTGGAAAAATGTCCGCCCAATCAAATATGCACCTGAGGAGGCATAGGTTTTGGATTCACTTTTGGACAAAAGACTTTAAAACAGCCTCCCTGACACCTAGCCCTCCCTGATTGCTTCCTCCCAGCAGGCCCTTAATGAAGGGCTATTGAACTGAACTGAATAATAAACAACCTTTTATTTTATTTTATAGCTTTTTTGAGGTATAATGGATATATAAAGAAACTGCACATAAAAAAAAAACTGGAACATAGTATGAAATTTGGTGAGTTTAGGCATATGCACACACGTAAGATGCCATCACCACAATCAATATACTAAACATACGCATCACCTTCAAAAGTTTCCTGATGAACAGCATACTTAAATGAATATGCTCCACTTTCAGAAAACCCAAAGAATATTGAAATTTGTAAAACAAATATATAAATAGTAGTGGTAGCTTGGATGTGAAGGAAGTTAAAATTTCACTACAAATAATTTCTATTGTAATTAATAATAGTGTCTTTAAAGAGCATGTTTTTTTATTGAATAAAAAATAAGATTCAACTAAGAGAAATTTATTTTTTATCCTTTTTTGGGTACATTTTGATTTCACGAATTAACATAGATACTTTTTCTATTAAGAATGACTTAAATATACATATATATGTGTATATATATAAATGCAAAATAAGCTGAGAATCATAGAATAGAGCAGTGGTTCTCAACCTTGGCTGCACATTAGAATCACCTGGGAATCTTTTTTACAATCCTGATTTCTGGGCCTCATCCTCCAGAAATTCTGTTTCTTTTTTATGGGCTGAGGCCACAACATTAGTAACAAAGAAACAGAATTTCTGGAGGATGAGGTCCAGAAATCAGAATTTTAAAAAGATTCCCAGGTGATTCCAATGTGCAGCCAAGGTTGAGAACCACTGGAATAGAGGAACAAAAAGACATAAGACATTTAGAAAACAAATAGCAAATGGCAGAATAAATACTACCTCATGAGTAATCACATTCAATATAAATGGGTCAAATAACCCAATTAAAAAGCAGATATTGACAGAATGAATTTTTTAAAAAGTCCAACTATAATCTATTTATAAAAGACATACTTTAGATTTAAAGACATAAGTGAATTGAAAAGGAAGTTGTGGAAAAAAGATATATCAGGTAGATGTAATAAAAAGTTGGAGTGGCTATGCATATGTCATACTAAATAGATAAAAGACACAAAAATTTTATCAGACACAAAAGAGAGCTTCAAAAATAAAAATGTCAGTCAATCAAGAAGATATCATTATTGGAAACATTTTTGCATCTTACAGCAGAAGCCCAAAACACATGTAGCAAAAACTAGAACTAAAGGGAGAAAAAAAATAATAATAGTTAGAAACATTGAATCCCACTTTTAATAATACATAGAACATCTAAGGAGAAGATTACCAAGAAAGTAGAAGACTTGTACAATATTATCAAGAATATAGACTGTACATACATCTACAGAATATCCAACAGAAAAAAATGCATATTTTTCTTAGGTGTACATGGAATAATCTGGATGAACCAGAAACTAAGCCACAAAACAATCCTCAATAAACATCAAAGGACTAGAAGCAAACAAAGTATGATTTTAAGCACAATGATATTAAATTAGAAACCAATAGAAGAGAAATTAAAGAAATTGAAAAATATGTGGAAGATACAATCTTAAAAAGCCTGTGGCACAAAGGAAATAAAGTATAATGGTAATTAGAATACATTGAAATAAAAGAAAAATGCAACATACCAAAATTTATAATATACAAATCATAGGAATCTTCAGCAGTATATTTACAACTATAAATGTCTACACTAAAAATATTTATAATATTAGCATTCAAATTTTAAATATTAATTAATACAATTAAATAATAATAACCCAGTCTTCTACCTTAAGTGACTAGAAAAAAGAACAAACTAAATTCAAAGCAAGCAGAAACAAACAAGTAATATCTATTAGACATGAAAAAATCATGAGAGAGAAAATAAAGCAATAAAGTCAATGAAACCAAGTCAGGTTTTTAAAATGATCATCAAAATAGCCAAATATTTACCTAGAATGACCAAGATAAAAAATAAAGAAACACAATAAAATCACGACCTTACAGGAATAAAATGTATTAAGGAAATACTATTTAAAATTGTATACCATTGAATTAGATACCTTAGAGAAAGGACTGGGGATTGACTGATGAAGGATACTCTTTGGGAAGCAGTGGAAATTTTATAAAATTACTTTTTGTGCAAAACACTCTGAATGTGCTAAAAATGGCTGAACTATACACTTTACATTGGGGACCATTATGGGTATGAAAAATATTTATCAATGATAATTAAAAACAACTAACAATCCTTTATTGAGAAATGTATAAAAAATGTTGGAAAGATGCTCTTTGGTGTTTACAAGTTTCTCAAAATGGAATGGTGCTTCAGAGTGCATTGTGATTTTCAAACAGAATTTTCTTGTGGATGCTGTTATAATTCATATAAATGCAAATTTTGCATTTCATATTTACTATAACAGCTATAAAATATTTGTTGTATACTTAAAAATATAGGCATATAGCACTACATTTACACCTATATGCGCATACATATACATATATGTTCACCTAAGTATACATACTCTATACCAAATATATGTACACATATACATAAAAATGTAATATATATTATACTGTTTAAATATAAGATGTCAGGATGTTTCATAACTCTTTAGTGATAAAACAAAATTATATAAATAGCAATAGTTTTAAAATATTTACCAATTATGCTAATTTTGCAGTAATAAATATATATTTTTTCATCTAGTATAAGTTGTTTTTTCATCAGCACCCTATTGACCTCAGATTACAGCCCACATGCTCTTCAATGCTTTTTGATTTTAGAAGAGTTTATTTTAAATGTTAAATTTTAAAATGTGCTACACTGTATATTCATGTTGAAATAGCCTGAAATGTTCATAATTTTCATAAGAATTGAACTCTACTTGTTTTTATTTATTAATTATTTTGAATAAATAGTATTAGAATATAAAATACTTACAATCAGAACATGATTTGTATAGTGGATCACTGTACAAATATTAATTAATATTACAAATCTGTAACACATATGTCTTCAAAGCAATTTAATGCAAATTACAGTAAATGATTTAATCGCAGCATAATTATATCTACCTTGTGACTTACTGAAGGTTGGAAATGACACATGCAATTAAAACCAGAGGAAAGAAATACAAAATCAACCCAAACTCCCATCTCTATAGCTCAGTTATATGCCACTAAATGTAAACTTCAGTTCTGTACTCCCTCCATTAATCTACGTTCAAAGTGCTTGAATAGTATTCATCAGTAGTAGTAATTATCATTTTGAAGTGGGACACCTCTCTTTAATGGTTGTTTCAGAATTTCGAACTTTGATTAATAGTTTGAAAAATGACAGTAAAGTGACTATATTTATGTTAAGAACATCGATTGATCTTCATCTTAATATTTTATTTTTTAAGTTATTCTCAGTCTTTAGTAGCATCATACTTTCGAATAAGCAGAATAAAAGAGTATACATGTAAATAAAATGAAAAAAATAAAATACCTACCACAGTGACCATTAGGTTGTAGATATTTAATGAGCCAACATTGTTAGCGAGCAAGATAAAGATGTTTCTAAGTTACTCTTCTAGAGCATAAATCGTTGATGTGTGCTTCTCTCACTTTTAGATATAAACTAAACTAAAACATTTAAACTATTTTTCTGTATTTACAATAAAGTTTTAATTGTAGTAAAATATAAAAAACACACACATCATTTACCATTTTCAGCATTTTCAAGTGTACAGGTCAGTAGTGTAAGTACAAAATCCATAAACATTTTAAAGTATTAAGGAATCACAAACCCTTGTTTCTGATTTAAAAAATACATATTGTTTGTAATGCAGTGAAACATCTTCTTGAGTATTGTTTTAATTTTCCATTCCCCATTGGTCTGAATACATTCAAAGCTTCTATTAATATTTAAATTAGGAGTGAAAATAAGAATAGCTGTACAGATTTATTATAATTATTAATAAAACATAAAAGTAATTAATATTGACTGTTATTTCTTTGTTTTTTTCCTGAATTTTAAAGTAATTTTCAGATTATATTGTCTTAGTATTTCATATGACAAACTAGGAAATCAAGGCCTAGATAAAGTAAGCGACTTGTGTAACCATATAATTAGCTCGCTCTAAAATTGAAGAACACTGATTTCTAATTAAGTGTTCTTTCCAGAATTTTAACAGATTTTTACTTAAATAAATACATGTTCAAGAGAAAATAATGTTATTTTTCTTCTCAGGACAATTTTTCTCCTTTTCTTTTCATGATCACTTCTCTTTTATTCCTTAGTATTGGTGAAATGAATTTTTAGTGTTTTTTTGTTCTGTCATGTTTTTAGTAAAACTAAGGTAAATGCTTTTGTTATTTTGTTTATTTACTGAGGAATCTAAAAAAAATGTAATATATATATATAATCCCTGAAGACATTCAGCTTTCTCTAGCTCTAGTACTGGGATCATTCTATTATGCTTGTGGCATTTATCACAGATTCATCTGCCTACACTGGGATTAATGTAAGAGGTTTCTAGTTGTTGGATCAGAGCTCTAATATCATTATTCAATCTGTGAGCTGTTCCCCATTTGAATCAATAAAAGGCTGAGATGTCTTGACAAGCTATATTTTTTCTAATATTGATCTTGATGACCAAGCTGGTGCCCTAGAGTCTAACCATTGATTTTAAAGGGGAGGTCTGTCAAGTTGGAGGCCAATGTTGTGCTATTAAACAGATCAGGTCTTGTAATTAAAGAAAATGTCAGACTGTCATATTTTATAAGAGGACCATGGGAATATTTTCACACAGTTTCCAAGCAAATTAGGAAGTATGCAGACCTGCTGGAGCCAAACACATACACCAAGCACAGCGTAAGCTTATGCAAAAAATCAATGTTCAAATGGTATGTGATTCATTGGCTTTCTATTTTCCCAAGACTCAATGATTTAAGGAATAATTTATGATTCCTGGCTTTAATAATATGCACTGCTGCATCAACTTAAAATGCATCAAACTCTTCTGAAAGAAAGTAGCATCCAAATGAAAAGCTAATTTACTGTCAGGATAATGGAGCATATCCAAACTGTACTCAACAGCCTTTGCTTCCTTTCTGTTTCCTTTTAGTACTAACTGTAAATCACAACTTATTTCTCTGTTTTATTGCATATTTTCTTTATTCTACCCGCTTAAGAAAGATTTACAGAGCACCTACAAGAAAAGAGTTCTTGAAGAGCTCATATTAGAGTAGAAAAACAGACCAATTAACAAAAATAACACATTTGTTGTAATATAGGTATACTACAAGTGCTTTTAAAAGATAAGAAGTGAGTGACTTCTTATTTAGAGATATTTAGAAAAGTCATCATAAACTATTATTGTGATGGATTTTAGTTTACTGTATAAAATGTTGAGAATGTAGAAATTTTATAAAGACGAGATAAGGTCTTATTTATGGTTTAAAATTGATTTCTGAGGTTAGGGATACTCTAAAATTGATAATATAAGAAATTTAAAAAATGGAAAAGAAAATACTAAAATACCAAAATACCAAGAAGAAGAAAGTGGAGCAGGAATACAAATAATTTCCGAAGGAGAAAATACACATGAGTATAAGCCTTTAGAAAAATGCGCATCCATTATTTATTTTATTTTATTATTGATTTTTAGAGAGAGAGGAAGGGACAGGGAGAGAAAGAGAGAGAAACATTGATGTGAAAGTGAAAAATTGATCAGCTGCCTCCTGCATGCCCACTACTGGGGATGGAGCCTGCAACCCAGGCATGTGCCCTGACTGGGAATAGAAGCAACAACCTTTTGGTGCATGGGGCAGTGCCCAACCAAGTGAGTCACACTGGCCAGAGCCATCCATTATTTTCTCACATATTTATTTTGTCCCAGTCTCTCCCTCTTCCTTCTGAAATTTTTATTGAACTTATGTTAGGACTTTTGGCCATGTGACTGTGATTTTACTTATGCTCTGTTCCCCTCATTTTTATTATTCCCTCTCAGCTTAAGTTTGCATATTTTCTATTAACCTGTCTTCAATTTCACTGTGTTCAATTTCAGCTGATTGAGTCCGCTGTTAAGCACAGTCAATGAGTTATTAATACTTAATATTTTATGTTACTACTCTAAAATATAAATTCAATTTTTATATAATTCTCTAAGATAATTCATATTTCATCTGTTTTCCATACTTTCCTCTTTATTACATGTTAGCCATAATTATTTTGAAATTATTTTCTGCTAACTCCAATATCCAGATGCATTTATCAACTATTTTTTGGACTTTTTATGTCAGCTTTTCCCTATTTTTTTAATGTGCAGTTTATTTTATTTTGTATGTGTGTGTGTGTGTGTGTGTGTGTGTTTATGTTGGACATTGCAAGTAATACATACTTTTGAGATTTTAATTCCTATATCCTTCTTTTAAGAGATGTACTTTATTCCAGTAGTCGCCTTAATACTAAAGAGGCCAATCTTTTGCTTTATTAAGTTGGATTTATATGAGTTTTTCCTTAATCTTAAAGCCTACCACTTATTTTTATGCCACGGTACTTGGTACTTTCTCCAAGTTGCATGATGTTTTGGGGCTCTGATCTCTGTATTCTGGCTGAGCCAGAAAACCAGTGTCTTCCCAACATGGGGGACCTCAAATTGTTTGCTTCTTCTCAGCAGCACGGCAGCAGCTGCCTCTGAAACAAGCGTGTCAAACTCAAAGGCTGACACGGGCCAAATACACAAGGTTTAAGTTTATGTGGGCCACAAAAAAACAAAAGTTTCATTTTTTTTTTATTGTCTAAAGTTTTACATATGTTTCCTTTTCCCCCAAATGACACCCCCCCCCCAAGCCAACCCCACTGGAGGCATGCCCCCACCGCCCCAGTGTCTGTGTCCATTGATTATCCTAACATGCATGCATACAAGTCCTTTGGTTGCTCTCTAACTCCCCCTCCCCTACCATTTGTCTCTGGACCTATTCTTGTTCATCAAATTATGTTGATCATTATATCCCACATATGAGTGAGATCATGTGATATTTATCTTCTCTGACTGGCTTATTTTGCTGAGCATAATGCTCCCCAGTTCCATCCGTGCTGTTGCAATTGGTAAGAGTTCTTTCTTTTCTGTAGTGGCATAGTATTCCATTGTGTAGATATACCACAGTTTGAGAAGGAAGGCCTACTCTTGCACGAATTTCGTGCATCAGGCCTCTAGTCTATATATATAAAAGCCTAAGTGACCAGCTGACAGGCCCACCGGCCAATTGGCCTGTAGCTATGATGTGCACTAACCACCAGGGGGCAGACACTCAACGCAGGAGCAGAAACCACAGGAATGGAAACATGGAACAGACTAATGAATCTTAGAGGGAAGGAGGGCGGGGGGAGGGTGGGAAAAGATTAACCAAAGATCTTATATGCATACTAGAGGCCCAGTGCATGGATTCATGCACTGGTGGAGTCCCTCATCCTGGCCTGCGGGGATCAGGCTGAAACCGGCTCTCCGACATCCCCTGAGGGGTCCCAAATTGGGAGAGGGTACAGGCCAGGCTGAGAGACCCCCACCAGTATACAAATCCATGGATTGGGCCTCTAGTTATTTTAAATAATTGTATTCAGAAGTAAACACATAGATAACTCTCAAAATTATTTTGTCAAAAGAAAGATAGCCCTAGCTGGTTTGGTGCAGTGCATAGAGTGTCAGCCTGTGGACTGAAGGGTCCCAGGTTCAATTCTGGTCAAAGGCACATGCCTGGGTTGTGGGCTCAATCCCCAGTAGGGGGCATGCAGAAGGCAGCCAGTCAATGATACTCTCACACCATTGATGTTTCTATCTCTCCCTCTCCCTTCCTCTCTGAAATCAATAAAAAGAAAAAAAGACAGGAAAAAAATCATAGCAAATGACTCTATTATATAAAATGCTAGAAAGTACAATTACCTAATGATGTCATTGGAAGAAAGGATTGCAAAGAGGTATAAAGAAACTTTTCAAGGCATTGGAAATGTTCATTATCTATACCAGCAGTTCTCAACCTGTGGGCCGCAACCCCTTTGGCGGTCGAACGACCCTTTCACAGGGGTCCCCTAAGACCATCCTGTATATCAGATATTTACATTACGATTCATAACAGTAGCAACATTACAGTTATGAAGTAGCAACAAAAATAATTTTATGGTTGGGTCACAGCATGAGGAACTGTATTTAAAGGGCCAGAAGGTTGAGAGCCACTGATCTAGACTGAGGTAATGGATTCATGGGTGCATACATATAATAAATCTCAAAATTATACACTTTTCATATGTACAGTTTAATGTTTATCAGCTATACCTCAGAAGCTGTGAATACACACAGAGCATGTGTAAATAATATATATAAGTATGAATCTACAGAGAGATACATGATGTTGATGACAAATGTATAGTAAAATCATAAATAATCATAAATCAATATAGTAATTTTATAATGCAATTTAGTAATGTGTATCAAGAGATTGCAATTTTTTCAACTTCTTAGACACTGACTCCCAAGGAAATATTATACATTGGAAACAGCTGAGTTTTCAAAAGGACACTTATAATAGCATAATTTAAATTCCCAGAAAACTTCATGAAAAATAAATATTCAATAACAGAACACTTTTAAATAATGGCAGAGGCACATAATGAATTAACTGTAGGGTAATTTATTAAATTAAAATATTTTCATAATGAAGTTGTGTTTTTTGCCCTTCTTTACCATTGTGTATGTATTGAGGTACATTACATACATTTGATTTATCACATTGTACATTTTAATGAATTTTGAAAAATATATAGACCTATGTAACCACAATCCCAAATAAAATATTGAATACTTCCATAAGCTGAGATGAACCACTATGATACTTTCATTAAATTTGCAACATAAATAGACAAGCATTTTCTGATTTATATCATGTAGATGGGTTTTGCCTGTTTTTGAAATTAATATAATTGATTTTATGGAATATATACTCTTGCTTCTTGCAATCTCCTTATATTGTTTTGAGACTTATTCATTCTAGTGTCTGTATCAGAAGGTTTTATTTTTGTTAAATTGCATCACAACTTGTTAATTCTCTGTTTGAATTATGTTCAACATTTTTTTCAGTCTGTATTAAGGTGTGCATATGTCTTTTTTACTTTTTAATTATCTCTCTATATATAAAGAGCCAGGGTCCATAACATCCACAATGACCGAAGGCTTGACCTAACGCCCTGGCTGCACGGGCAGCAGGCTCTGGTGGGTGGAGACTTGTGGCAGCAGGTTGGGTCCAGGGGAGGCGGGGCTGGCACTCACACTCACTCACTAATGTGCACACACACACAGACACAGCGCCCACCAGCTCACAGGGTTTTCTCCCTTCCTTTCCCTCCCTCAGAATGAGGCCCCAGGGTGGGCAGAGAGTGGAGCTGCCCCACTGGCCCCAGCCCCTCCCAGCCAGGAAAGAAGAAGAGGGAGAGAGGGAGGCAGGGAGGCCTGGAGGACTGCTGAGAAAGACAAAGAGAGACAGACACTGGGAGATACTGGGATGGAGAGATGGAAACAAAACAGACTGGGCCTGAAGAGGCCTGGATGGAAGGGAGGGCAGGCAGAGGGTGGAGTTGCCCCCACTGCCCCCACCCCCTGCCAGCTGGGAAAGAGGAAGAGGGAGAGAGGAGGACTACTGAGAAAAACAAAGAGAGGCAGAGACTGGGAGTGACTGGGATGGAGAGATGGAAACAAAACAGATTGCAGGGAGGCCTGTGGGGGCCAGGAACTGAAATGTTTCACCAACTCACCTGTGGCGCTCAGGGGAGCCAAAGCCACAGGCAGGGATGGAGAAGGGTGCCCACTCCTCTGGAGAATCCCAGCATCTTCACACTGGCAGTTGGGGGCAAGATCAGGCCAGCAGGGGAGGGCAGTTGGGGGCAACCAGGCCGGCAAGGGAGGGCAGTTGGGGGTAATAAGGCAGGCAGAGGCAGTTAAGGTTGATCAGGCCGGCAGTGGAGGGCAGTTGGGGTTGAGATTAGGCTGACAGGGGAAGGCAGTTTGGGTGACCAGGCCAGCAGGGGGGGGCAGTAGGGGTAGTCAGGCAGGCGGGCAGGTGAGCAGTTAGGAGCCAGTGGTCCCGGATTGAGAGAGGGATCTTGGATTGGAGAGGGTGCAGGCTGGACTGAGTGGACCCCCCACACACACCCCATGCACGAATTTTGTGCACCAGGCCTCTAGTATTAATATAAGAAGTTAGTTTGATAAGTTTTTAAGTAAGAAAATCATCTAGCATTCTTTCCCAGTAGACAATGATATACTGTATTTTTTATATATTACCAGATTTGCTTTGGTAAATTTTTTGTCAAGGAATTGTGTATCTATATTTAGAAAAGCATTTACATATTTTTTCTTATAATACCATTGGCAGATTTGGGTTTCAGAGTTGTACTTACTTCATAAAATGAGATGGGGATTGAGATACCTTAGCCTTCAACTAAGGAGTCCCATCTTCTTGGCCATACCCTCCAGAGTGGAGCTTTTCATCCCAGTGAGGGGTACCAGGCATGGAGTGAGGGAGCAAGTCATGACTCAAATAACATAGACTCTATCATTTCTAAAACATAATTAGTAGTTTTCCTTCAGTAAATATGTGTGTGTGTTCTTTGCAGTATGCTCGTAGGACAATTTCTAGAGACTTTAAATTTTTAAAATAATTTTCACCAATTATAGTTGTTTCTCTAGGGGTGGGGGGGAGAGGGTCCAAAGAGCATATCACACTACTATTCTTGAATTTGTTCACTGGGTACTTTTTTTTTTATTAAAAACAAGAAATTCTTACTTTGATATTTTCCAAAGATATAAAAATGACCTAATTTTAAATTATTTTAACTGGTTCTTGAAATATAGGCCTTTTTCAAAAAGTACAACTGTTGAAACCAATAACATTGTAATTTTAAGGAAATTATATTGTATTCTTCATACTAGTTTGTTACAATATTAAAATTGACATATCCTTAGATGTGTATATAATATTCCAGTACCTATAGCTTTTTTACCATCCTCAAATCCCCAAGGAAAGACTTAAAAATAGTTTCTATTAAAGAGTTTAAAAGGCTAAGCTTTTTGCTGAGGTTGATCTCATTAAAGAAGAAGAATGGGGTGGGGAAAGGGGGAAAAAAGGAAGAAAAGCTGAATAGTCTGGGCTCTGCATATGTCCCTTTTCAGTACCCCTTCTGGTCAATATTTAAAGGGAAAAATGCTCTTGGAGAGGACCATGACCTGTCACAGGAACAATGTGATTCAAAGCCCTGGTGGATCATAGGAGCCTGGAAATTTTACCCAAGTCACTTGGACTGGCATAATGAGAGACAATAAAACACATATACTCCATCCAAAATCTGTGTAGGTTCTTCCTTATACTTTGGCAGATAAACAAATCATAAAAATAGTGTTAAAGACATTTATTTATGAATCAGTGGTTTGCAATCTCTTGGAAATACATTGCTGGGTAAGTTAGGCATTGATATTATCTCATTTTAACGTTAAGTAACCAGGACAAGAAAGGGGCAGAGAAGGAAGTTAAACTTAGGTCTGTCTCCTTTTAAGAATAGGTGGGTAAGAGGGTGGTTAATTGTGTCAAAGCTACCAAATTTTGACACTGATATTGCTTTAAAATTGGGGCAATGTTGGATACTTAAAAAAAAATCCTTAATTCCCGAACAGAATATTATTCTGAGTTTTATGGTCAGACTATAAAGTAGCCTTGAGGAAGTCATGACACTTCATCTTTAAAATAAAGGAGATAGCCCTGGCTGGTGTGTGCTCAGTGAATAGAGCATCTGCCCACATCCTGAAGGGTGGCGAGTTTGATTCCTGGACAAGGGCATTTCCATGGGTTTCAGATTCCAGACCTGTCAGGGTGCATTTGAGAGACATCCAAATGATATGTCTCTCTCACATCCTCACATCAATGTTTCTTTCTCTCCCCTTGCCCCACTCACTCTCTCCTCACTCCCTTCCACTGTCTCTAAAAATCAATGGGAAAAATATATTTGGGTGAGGATAATAAAGTAGATAAACCTGAAGACAATATTTTCTTTTAGCTGCTCTTTATCTGAAAATTATGTCCTTGTCCTGTTTACTATCTAGAAATATGGCTTCCAAAATTATCTTCAGATTTGTATATGTCTTAAACCACTATCTCTTAAGACATCACAACAGATGGCTGCTTTGTTGACTGTCATTCCCTTTTAACCAGGAGAGAAATTTGAAGAGGCCACCAATTCATTCTTTGATTGTGATCAGGCCTCTATCATCTGAAATGAAATATCAAAATTTGTTTCAGTGAAATTTGAGTACATGTTTTACATTAATCCAACAGATAAAAACAAAACAAATATAACAGTCACAGATGTATTGCTTACTTCCTCGAAAATTGCAATGCAGTGGTGATGCTTGAGAGCAAAAAAAGATATAATATGATATACCTGGATTAAAGGCAACATATGTTGCTTTGAAAAATGGTTCCATCACATACATGCTTTTTGACCTGAGGTTAATTATAGACCCTGTATGAGCCTTAGATTCCTTAGATGTGAAAGATCATGATGATGACCTCATTATGGGATTGCTTAAACATTAAATATACTGTTATTCACAGTGCATAAACTTCAGGAAATACATTTTTTGACATACTATTCTTAATAATTTCTGTTATAATATCATTCCTTCTCATTCAGCAGAAGGTGCTATCATATAGCCGGGCAGTTAAGAAAGTGGTCTCCACTCAGTCTGCCTACATTACTAGTAAATTATATGGTGCTAAACAAATTAGCCTTTCTGTATAGGATTGTTGTGAAGAATAGTTCAAATAGTTCATGTGAAATTTTGAGAAGACTCTACAGCATTTAGAAAATACTCAACAGCTATTGGCCGCCATTTTTATTTTCTCAAAAAAATTCTATATGGCAAATAAGAAAACAAAACAAAGGAATTTAAAAAAATTAAGGTAATTATTTTAAATCTTTCAACTATTAAATGGCAAAACCATTCCAGAAAAAAGTGGAGATGTGATTGCAGGTCTTCTATTAAAGAGAGAATGAGACAATATTCTAATAAATATAGTCATTCTACTCTTCATTGGAAAAAAAAGGGGGGAGTGTTTTTATTCAAAAGAAGAGATAAAAGAACAGGACAGGAGCACCCATAACTATCTGGATTTATACCTCACTCAATTTTCTATAGACCTATGCCTTTCTCTTAGGTATCATCCCATTACCCAAGATTTCAAGGTTGTTTTTGTTGTTTTTCTACGACTTATTTTCTCTAGAATACCACGTTCACTGAATAGAGTTCAAATATCGAATAGATAAGGTTTAGCTATCAACATATAAGTTCACACTACTAAAACAATTTCTTAATTGTTTGAAATAATTGTAGGTCATGATTCAGGAGTAAAAGTAAGTTATCCTGAAATATGTAGATTATTGTGACCCATTTTCAGCTTGAACTATCTGTGCTTTGACACAGATCTTCACTTCTTTGGTAATCAAAGAGGTCTTATTAATTCATTTTTATTTGAATCATTAATGTCTAAGATCCACACACTAATCCAATAATTTATTCTAGATTCAAGACTTCTATAGACAGCTAAAAATGTGCTAAGAAAATGTTAACATTGAAAAGGCAGGTAAATTCTCATGTATTGAATGAAAGGACAAAATGATTTATGTAGAATGTGATGGGTCTCCTTCCTGCTTAGGAGAATTTAATTTACTACAGAACACAGACCCTGAGTGTGAAATAAAGCACCTGTAAGTGTACATTTTCAAAGAAGGATTGATTTACATAAAATTTATGCTCAGCAATTTTGTATTTCTTAATTATAAAGGCCATTTAGCAAAGCCCATTTAAACTGTGTCAATAATAATCAAGACAACTGAAAAGCAAATATTTGATATAGTCATTGATATCTGGAATAGTAAATATTGTGTTTGCAACAATGTGCCATAATTTTATTTTTCTTGAACCGTAGTCATAACCCAGACTTTATTGACTCAATAAAGGATTTTTCCATAAAAATATATTCCAAGATGAACATATGTTGGGCTGCAAATAAAGAAAATAGGGAAGGATTGTCTTACCCTTCAGTATCTGAGACCATGGGTTAGAAAGTAGATTTGAAACCAAATTAGCCCAAAAAGGCCAGAGATATGTAATATGTGAAAGCCATTTGACCATGTACAAGCAAATTTCAAGATCCAAATCAACAAATATATAATAAATTGAGTAGTGCCAGTGTGTAGATATGTAGAGCTTCTCATTGGGATAACGTATATGAAAAGGGAAGCATAAGTTTTCTGAACAGCATTCATCTCTTTAATTACCAAAAATCATTATTTACTGCTAATCCAAGTGGAGTGTGCACATGTATATGCTATAAAATATTTTTATTAACTGAAACTCTCTAGCATTCTACAATTGCTCCTCTAAAAATTTCACAACTGTTCAGACATAGATATACGGAGTGTACTACATGAAGAATTTTGAATTGCTGTTTCATTCCTTTCCAAAAATATGGATATGTCATACCATATATAGTTGGACTTACAGCATCTCATTCCAAATAACTACTTTCACTGGCTCAGTGATGACTGTTTGTGAAGGCTAGTTTTACTTTTATAATCACATAGCAAGAAAGAGTATTTAATTTCTGGGCAAAGGAAAGACAAAGTTCATCCTTCACTGGAGCAAGCTTAGGAGGAAATTTAGGCTGGAAGGAGAAATCAGAGTAATTGATTGTCACATAGCCAGAGGAATATATTAATACAGCAATTCTCAACCTGTGGGTCGCGACCCCTTTGGCGGTCGAATGACCCTTTCACAGGGGTCGCCTAAGCATCCTGCATATCAGATATTTACATTATGATTCATAACAGTAGCAACATTACAGTTATGAAGTAGCAAGGAAAATAATTGTATGGTTGGGTCACAACATGAGGAACTGTATTTAAAGGGCCAGAAGGTTGAGAACCACTGTAATATAACAATTGCTACGACTGCTCCTCTCAATTAACAATAGCATGTGGAGGAGAGGAGGAAAAGGGGAGATGAGAGGACAAAGAAGGGAATGGGGAGGAGGTGTCCAAGTATAATTAAAATATGTATCTAAAATGCTTTAGGGTGGGAATATATTAGGATGTGAAGAGAATATACTGGGGAAATTAAAGGAGAATGTCTTTCCAAAAGAGGTCATAGTTTTGTGTACAGTAAACGGCGAGGTTTTGTAAAAAGAGGGACTCCCACTCAGTAGGACTGCAGTGAACCTGAGTCTGCATTTCTAACGATCTCCCAGGTAACGCCAATGTTGCTGTTCTGTAGACAGCACTTTGAGTAGCGAGGTAGTAAAGGGTGGGGAATGTGTTAATGTCTATTCCAGGCAGAGTGACAGATACACTATATCCTGGGAGAATGAAAGCACTTGTTCTGGTGAGTAGTTCGGATAATGAAGTTGGAAAAATAAGTCGATTTTAAATAGCATTAGACTAAAGATTCTGAGCATTATTTTCTTTTCTCAAGCCTACAGTGCCTCTGTTCATAAATGTGGCACCGTAGGTTTGTTTGTAAGGAAGCAAACAAGTTATAGTTTAAAGACGAAACAAATCAATGGAGAGAGAGAGAGAGAGAGAGAGAGAGAGAGAGAGAGAAAGACAAACTGTTGGGAGGCTGCCCCCGCTGCTCAGGTGAGGAGAGCACTTCAGTGAACATTAGCATTGAAGATGGAGAAGAGAGTACAGAATTGGTAACTATTTCTGAATGATCATCACGGAATATAGTAAATTATTGGATGGGAACAGTTGGCATAAACAAATGCGAAAGAAAATGATGCTTTATATTTGTTTTACTTTATTTTGCTTTTGCCCAGGAACTGTGTGAATGGAAAAAAACATAAGGAAAACACATAATATTTACAAAGTGAAACTTATAGGGGGTGTGAAAATAATGAGGTTGAGGGGCCTATACAGTATTCATATGTGTGTACTGATTAGGCACCTGCAGGTTTGGACGATAAAGCCTAGAAATAGGTCGCTGATGTTGATAATTAGAGAGCGAAGGACACTGTACTGATTGAACATCTACAGTAAGCCAGTCATTTTTGTCATACTTATTTCTTTTATTTTTTATTTTTTTTAAATATATTTTATTGATTTTTTACAGAGAGGAAGGGAGAGAGATAGAGAGCTAGAAACATCGATGAGAGAGAAACATCGATCAGCTGCCTCCTGCACATCTCCTACTGGGGATATGCTCGCAACCCAGGTACATGCCCTTGACCGAAATCGAACCTGGGACCCTTCAGTCCGCAGGCCGACGCTCTATCCAATGAGCCAAACCGGTTTCGGCACTTATTTCTTTTAATTAAAATGTTACTATAAACTTAGCAAAGCAGCTTTGATAGACTGATACAAATAATGGAGAAGGAAGTGAATGTGTGTGCCTCCTGGGAATGTGTGTAGATGTGTATATAAATTTGGACTTGGGAAAGTAATGCCTGTGATATTTGTCCCTTTAATTGGATGATAAAAGGAGCATATGCCTTTTTTCCCCCAGAGGGGCCATTCCTGTTTTCTTTTTAATATATTTTTATTGATTTCAGAGAGGAAGAGAGAGGGAGAGAGAGAGAGAAACATCAGTAATGAGAGAGAATCATTGACTGGCTGCCTCCTGCATGCCCCCTACTGGGGATCAAGCCCGCAACCCTGGGCATGTGCCCTTGACTGGAATCAAACCTGGGACCCTTTGGTCCGCAGTCTGACGCTCTATCCACTGAGCCAAACCAGCTAGGGCCCATTCCTGTTTTCTAATTATGTGTTCTGGTTGCACTTGTCCCCAGAAAAAGTGTCCCACAAGCTTTGCTCCAAGGCCAAAGGCATCCTTCTGTAGATGCTGACAAATAAGGTTAGTAAATTACCTTATCCAAGTTTAAAGCTGGTGGTAACTGCAAACCATAAAGCAATTGATGATGCCAAGCAGTTTGTCAATATTCATATCCCTGGAGTCCCATTCCTAGAGAGAGGCATCTTTGTATCACCACTTAGGTGTTATGGAATTGTACCAAAATCAAATGGGGAGTTTTAGGAAAGGCTGATATAATTCTTCATGCCTTTTTGTAGTAGATTCTAGAATTTCTGAAAGACTAGGAAATCACTTCACGGATTGATCACTTCTACCTATGTATGGTCAGTTTTCTCTAATTAGAACTCACAGAGCTATCAAAATAAACAGGTAAATGTTGCACATCTCTCATGTACTTAACATTTTCAAATGCACTCGCTCTTCCATGGAAGACACATGAGGTGGGGAGTTGGGGAACACGTTTTAATTCAAGCCATTTCCTCCCAGGACACACATGTTTATGAATCACAGAAAGCTGGACCATAACATTGTCAGCACTTCAGTTAATCTTCAATTTTGAAATTAAAGCTTTAAACAGAGCAAAACAAACAAACAAACAAACAACAAACCAAAAACACAAAAGAAACAACAACACAGCAAAACCCTTTCATCCCATTGATGTGGAGCAAATCAGTTAAAAACAATTGGAGGGAACAGTGATAACAGATGTCCAGCTCCGAGCAGAGTCTAACGAGATGATTACGTGCCCTGGCGGCCAGCCAGCCCGCCCGGCTGCTTTGCATGGGTGTTACTTTGCTGACAGTACCTTCACAACATTTGTACCTTGGCACCAGAAGTGCTAACAGCTGCCGTGCCAGCGGTGGAGAGGCAGAAAAGACCTTTTTCAGCGTTAGTTGCTCTCACAGGTTCTCAGCGCCCTCAGAGAATAGAGCCTCTAAGAAGTGACTTCAGCCTGCTATCTCTTTTGTGAGGATTTTTGCTCCCGTGTCTGAAAAGCAGTTTTGTTCCATGACATTGGACCTAGGGGAGGGAAGAGGGTTTCTCAAGATAGAAGACGAGTGGTAAACGTGTGACTAATGGCAGTAGCAAGGTTGGTCTGGGAGTTCACGGTTTTATGAAATGAAATATTTCAACAACCGTTTCTGTGCTTGGTTATTTGCTACCGGCAGCCCTTTTGACCCCTCAGTGAGGAAGCCAAAAAGGACTAAAGGAGAAAAATTCTAGGTATTTTCAAGTTAGATGATGTTCTTAACTAACAGTGACAGATGTATCAGTACGGCTTCTAGTGGCGGCTAATAATAGCGCAGCTTCAGGCTGTGGGGAAACGAGGAAGGTCATAAGGCAAGTGCACATCTGTGAGAAAAGAGTTCAAGTGATAAAAGGTGAGATGTGGTTTCAGGAAACTTTATTTTTGAAGCTCTGCCCAGTCAGTATTGGTGTTTTCAGCGTTATTCTTGGCACATCCGTGTGTCAATAATTTGAACAAACTCTAGAGAACCAAGTTCCTAAAAGGCATACAGTGCTGTTTACTATCAGGAGCCATTATGCATTGAGAGCTGTTTTTGTATGTTAAGCTTCTTTCTTCTTTTGCTATTGCTACCATTTTGGTCTTAGAAATAGGTAAAATTTGTTAGCTAAAGATAATTAGCTCCCCATAGCAGGAAGAGCATTTAGGAGACATTCTACAACAATTAATTTATTATAAGAAATTTTTTCTTTAAATGTTTCAGTCACTAAGACTTTCATAGCATTGGAGAATTTTTTATAAAAAGTCTATACTTAGAACTTTATAAGTTTGATATCTCTCTACTACTTTTCTGAAAACTGTTACTTGAAAATTTGGATATAAAACTGTTTGTTGATATTTCACACATTCCTTATACAAAAAGAAAAGATTGTTAAGCAGTATAACAAGCCAAAAATATGAGACATTAGAGAGATATATAAGTAGTCTATAAATAACTCTAAGTAAGTAAAGTTCAAGGAAACAGGAAAGTGAGAGAAATACCTATAATTAAGCATGATTCAATCACTGCCCATAAATTTCTGTTTTCTTTATATGCAGTCTGATGTCCAATGTAGTGGGTTTTGTATAGCTAATGTGCAACTACAGTTCAGTACGCCAACTCCCAAATTCAGGATTATTTCTAATACTGTATCCCTGGACATGCTCAGAAAGCCAAACATCAGAATTGGGGCATGAGGTGGTGGTGGGGGGGGGGGGGGGCTACTTATGCTATGATTCAGGTCAAAATGGAAATCTCAACGAGTGTTGAGGAAATCTAAATAAATGAATTAAATATGATGGCATAACCTCACAGAACTTTCAAAACTTTTGAATATTAAGTACATTGTTTTGTAATCAACTCTCAACTGGGCAGAGTGAGAGAAGCTTTAGAAAAAAAAATAAAAAAGAACTATGCATTATCCAAAATGTCCGCAGGGAAGTCTGCACATTTTTTCCATTTCATTGCTAATGAGTCATTTTCACCTGACTTCTGCTCCCACCACTTCCCCCTGAAGAACCAGCTGTCAGTTTCCACAGCTGAGTGGGTTTGGTACCAGACAGGTGGCAGCAGAGTGGGGAAGAAATCATGTCAGTGGGATATAGTTAATCTGGAATTAGGATGATCCACCTGGTATCATTAAAAATTGACTGCGTATCATAAATGATTCACTACAATATAATTAACACTTAAAAGTTAAGATTTTTAAGTATTTTTGGAAAGAAAAATAAGAATATTTTGCATTAATTGAGTATTTTAACAGTTTTCTATACAATATTACATTAGTAAAGCCCACTGAAAAAATGACGTATCTTAATCCTGTTTGTAGAAAAAGTGGATTGGACTGAGCTATTCTGGATTCTCGCATGTACTTTCTCTGTAACCTTCTGTGTGTTATAGGCTCTCTGAAAAAAATCTGTCTTGACATCAGTGAAAGCAGGTTGAAGCTTAAATGACCTAATTGGAAATGTTTTTAAACTGTGATACTTAATATGTATGTAAGAATTCAAATAACTTTGTCATTGGTATTTAGTCAATGAACTATTTTTAATTCTCACCACAGCCTGGAAACCGAGTCCAAGTTCTTGAATGCGGAATACAAATCTCAAAGCATATGATGTAACGCGTCTTCCTGACCACAACTGTGGCCATTCGTGCTTGATTAAGTTCTGTTTATTTCAGCTGGGAAGTCACCTCCACCTGAAAGCCTTCCCTGGATGGTCTGGATTCTCTGGCTGATTCCATGGTTTCTGGGTAACCTTTATATTATAGCACTTAGCACAAAATGATGAAATGGGCTGTTCACCAGTCTTGTACTTTAGATCTGCTTACGAGCAGGTCTTTATCTTTACATTTGAAATTTTAATAACTAGCATAGCACATAATGAGATAATAATAATTATAGCCATGCCCTGTATAGTGACGTTTTGGGCAATGATGGCATACAGATACCACAGTGGTCCCATTAGTTTATAATGGAGCTGAAAAATTCCTGTTGCCTATGCCGAAACCGGTTTGGCTCAGTGGATGGAGCGTCGGCCTGCGGACTGAGAGGTCCCAGGTTCGATTCCGGTCAAGGGCATGTACGTGGGTTGCGGGCATATCCCCAGTAGGAGATGTGCAGGAGGCAGCTGATCGATGATTCTCTCTCATCGATGTTTCTAACTCTCTATCTTTCTCCCTTCCTCTCTGTAAAAAATCAATAAAAAAAAAATATTAAAAAAAAAAGAATACAGAGTATGTTTTCTGAAGAAAATACTAAGAAAAAATGGCAAATAAAGTATACTTTAAAAAAAAATTAAAAAAAAAATTCCTGTTGCCTAGTGACACCTTAGCCATTGCAATATTGTAGCAGAAATCCTTATACAACATGTTTGTGGTGATGTTGTGGTAAGCAAACTTACTGTAGTGTCAGTCAGATAACTGGTATAGCACGTACCATTATGTGCAGTTCATCATACTATACTAGTAGCCTGGTGCACGAAATTCGTGCACATTGAAAGGGAATTAATTAGAGGAACGTAATTTGGACTCACTATCTAATATCAATAATATGTGAACGTGAGGCAGTCCGTGTTTCTGAAATTCAATGACATGAATTTTACCTATTACTTTGCCAAAGAAATGAAATTTACAGATATCATTTAAAAGAGCATTCAGCTTCATATTAAAAACTCTGGCTACCAAGTCAGGTCTGTTTTCAACTTTTTGCTGGCGTTGTAAATTGTTTGCAATATCTGCCCATTTGGGGTTGCACATCATGGTTATGAATAAATCGGGCTTGCCATACCTTGTTACAATTGCCATAGTATCCTGATATCACTGCTGCATATTTCTGGGACTACCCTCAGAAGATGATGGAAGTATCATCATCTTACCAATCAGACCATTGTCCTTTTCAGATCTAGATTTGAGATAATCCATCAAACCACTAGATATTTCAACTTAGATTGGTTTGCTTTGATGAAATTTATCCAATTTGCCTCCATTTTTGTATATGAATCCACGATAAACTGTTGAGTTAATTTTCCTGCATTTAAAATGGGATTGAACAGAGAAATTAAATCCATAATACTGCATTTGTGTGACTCGTGTCCTTACATTTTGTCTAGTATTATTGTCGATGACAGTGTTGTCTCTGAGTCTTAATGCAAAATCTGTTCCCAAGCCTTTTTCACCATGTGGGAAAAGAATAGGATGTGTCATCGCATCTAATGTAGGAAACAGGATATTGATTTGTTTCATTTGAGTGGCATTTGGATTATTGGGATCTGTTTACAATGAATGAGCAAGTCCCTTTCAAAAGGAGGTTCTCCATCTTCGTTTCTGAATATGATGGCAACCTTGGTTACACGGGGAGAATTATATCTACCTGGGTCACTGTTACAATCGTATTTAATTGCCATTGTTACCTCTGTGGGAGCAATACCTTTTGCTGCTGCTTCAGATTGGGCTTCCTTTTCTACCTCATATAGCATCTTGTACGATTTTGTTAATTCATTGATTTCATGCATGAGGTTGTTGATGTTGATCATGAGTCTTTCAGAGCAGCCCTGGTTTTCTGGCATTGCTAATCTTTTACTTGTAGCTTTAGCTGTATCCAAAATAGAGAGTTGAGCAAACTTCTGAGAAACACCATCCAAAGGAAGTAAAGTTCCAGTACGGTGATAAACTTATCCATGTATTCTAAAACAGTACAGCCCATATCATGATGGCAATGCAATATTTGAACCCATGGAAGCAAAAGCAAAAGAACTATTTATGGAACGAATATTTTCCATGAAATTTTTACTGTCAGATCTTCGTTTATCATTAATCTTTTTAAATATGCTGAGTAACCTGGAAAATGTGTATCATTTGGACAGACTTTCCCTTTGCTACAGCATCGAGTAAATTTCCCATGGCAGGTTTTTCATCCGAGATATTTAGTGATAGGCAAAATTCACATCGAACAGTCATTCCACCACAGCTATGTTCAAGGATTGCATCCTCATGTACAACATTTTCGCTGAGGAGGCAGTTCCTACCGGCATTGGCAGCACTTGTTGATGACTGTTCTCTCGACATATTCTGTCATCGCACCGCCTTCTTTCAACTTCAAGGGCACTCTGGTCTTTAGACATTTTATGTCGATAACGCCGGTGTTCTTCGGCATCAGAGTGGTGTTTTTCCAGTAGCTGGTGTTCAGATACATCCTTTCGCAGGCACCGCCTTCTATCAAGATCAGATGCATGCTGCTCTGCAGACACTTTCTGTTGATAACGCCGGCATCTTTTGGCTGCAGAGCTACCTTGTATCAAAAGTTGTTCTTTAGACAGAATCCCATCTCTCTACTGTCAAGGCCTGAGATGCAGGTGAATGAGAGTCCTGTCTATCAGGCCGCTGAGAGCTGTCTGACCAATGGCTGATTCTGTGGGGGTGGGACTTCCTCTTCCCTGCTGTCAGTTTCCACAGCTGTGATGAGGAAGCTGAGGTGAGAGAGGGAGCTGCACCCTCCAAGCCACCCTCTCTCTCTCGCTCTGCTCTATGTCCAGCGGTCTCCTGCTCTGTCAAGTCCTTCAAGCTTCCTGCTCTCTGCCCGCTCCTCTCCTGCTCTGCTCTCCGTCGGCAAGGTGTCAGGAGCCCGCGGGTGTAGTTAGGCACAGGCGGCAGCACCTCCCCAAAAGGGTAAAGTCCCAGGAGCCTGCTGCTGCGGTTGCCGTCACCTCCTGGGGTGCTTGACACCTGCGTATGCAAATTAACCACCATCTTTGTCGGATAATTTGCATAGTCACTCAGATAGGCTGGTGGGCATGGCTGGTAGGCGTGGCTTAGCATAGCGGAGGGATGGCTAATTTGCATGTTTATCTATTATTATATAGGATAACAATAAATATGTTATGTGTTTTTGTGTTTTCTATACTATACTTTTTATTGCTGTTTTAAAGTGTGCTCTTTCTACTTATAAAAATACTTTGCTGTTCAACAGTATGCTATGCTACTCTGGCAATAGCCTCATACATCTTGTATCTACCCAGTCTCCTGATTGCATCCTTTTCTCTTGTGCTTGATTTAACCTTGTATCATTTTGTAGAGGAACATACTGTACAGGCTTGTAACCTAGAAGTAATAGCCATACAGCCTAGGTGTGTAATAGCTATACCATCTAGGTTTATGTAAGTATGCTCTGTGATTTTTGCATAATGATAAAGCCACCTAAAGATGCCTTTCTCAGAACTTAGTCCCATTGTCCCATTGTTAAGTGACACACGACTGTATGTGTGCGTGGTCTGTGTTTGTATAATTGAGGCCAATTTTTCATATATATATATATATAATAGAAAAATATAAATAAGAAAAAACACTTATATCCAGCCATTTATCTAATATGCATTTTGAACATTCCTTCTGGCTGAAGCATGAAGTTTATCTTAAAGAGGGTTAATAGTGAAATGCAGGGAGACCAATTCAGTGACAAATGCAGAAAATTTGCTTATTTAAATGTAGTAATGGAAATGGAGAAGATGAAGATCTAAAACATACATAGAGATCAAAGAAGTATGACTTGGTAAATAATTGAATTCATGAGAGAGAGAGGAAGGAGGGAGGGAGGGAGGGAGCAGAGGAAGGAGGGAGAAAGAGGTAAAGGAAAGGAAAAGAAAAGAATTATCTAATCCAGGGGTGGGCAAACTTTTTGACTTGAGGGCCACAATGGGATCTTAAACTGGACCGGAGGGCTGGAACAAAAGTGTTTGTGTGAACTAATATAAATTCAAAGTAAACATCATTACCTAAAAAGGTAAGGTCTTTTTTTTTTTTTTTAGTTTTATTCATTTCAAATGGGCCGGATCCGGCCCACAGGCCATATTTGCCCATGGCTGAAATCCCTTCTGCTCATAATTACTCACCAACACAGACAATAATAGCTTTACTTGATAAGAGAATAATTAAGTTACTTTTGAAATGGCCTTAGAATATATTATCACCTTTCTTGCATAGGTTTGTACTTATAGTGTGAGCTTAAAAAATAAAATTAGCTTTCTGTATTACTGAAAAATAAAAATTGGCTTTGTACGATATATAGCATATGGACTTGACATCAGAAATGCAAACTAGGATTTAAGAAAATATTTGGTTGACTCATAAAATTACTGGTATTACACCATTTTTATCTAAGAAAATATCTTGATTTCCTATGGTTCCACTAATGTAAAGTGGTATCACAACTCTATCAAATATTGAATTTTAGAAAAATACAATTTTATTGAATGGAGAATTTCATTGGAATGGGGAATTTATTAGAAGTACAAAGAATAGAGATGACACCACACATGCAAATTCCATACAGGATACCAAGCAAGATGTAGTTACATAATGTTCAAACATATTTAAAAATATAAATCTCTTATAAAATTTTAAGAAGAAATACATATTGTAAGTCCTTAAATCAAAGGTATAATAAATAATTTAATATTGCAAATGCTAGGCATAACAGAATTATTATAAAAAACTTAAAAATCTGGAAGATGGGTATTGTGTTAAATTTTTTTTATTTTAGGTTTATTGAGATGCAATTTACATAAAATTGTAAGATATTTAAAGTATATGTAATAGCCCTAACCAGTTTGTCTCAGCCTCCAGACTGAGGGGTCCCAGGTTCGATTCTGGTCAAGGGCATGTACCTTGGTTGCGGGCACATCCCCCGTAGGGGGCGTGCAGGAGGCAGCTGATCAATGTTTCTCTCTCATCTGTGTTTCTCTCTCATCAATGTTTCTGACTCTCTATTCCTCTCCCTTCTTCTCTGTAAAAAATCAATAAAATATACTTAAAAAAATAAAATATATGTAATGATATTTGATGTACACAGATAGTGAAAGGATTCCCTCATCTAGTTAATTACCACATCCAACAACAATTATCTCTCTCTTTTCTTTTCCCTTTCTTTTTTTATTTATTTATTTATTTATTTTTTTTTTGTGAGAATATTTAAGTTCTCTCATAGGAAATTATACAATGTAGTGTTTTCAACTATAATCACCATGCTGTATACCTTTTTACTTTATAATTTCAAAGAATGTACCCTTTTATTAACCTCTCCCTGTTTTCCCCATTCTCCAGCCTCTGACAACCACTTTTTGATTCTCTGTTTCTGAATTTGCCTCTTCTTTTTAGATTCCACATATAAACGATACCATGTGTTATTTATCTGTCTGTCTGGCTTTTTTCACTTAGCATGATGCCACTAAGGGTCTTTGCTTTTGGTACCAAAAAAAAAAAAAAAAAAATTATTGCTACCTGGCCAGTGTGGCTAAGTGAGTAAGCATCAACCTATGAGTCAGAAGGTCACAGTTCGATTAACAGTCAGGGCACATGCCAGGAGGTGTGTAGGAGGCAGCTGATCAATGAGTGTCTCGCATCATTGATGTCTCTATCTCTCTCTCTCCCTTCCTCTCTGAAATCAATAAACATATATTTAAAATAAATGATTGCCAATGTCAAGGAGCTTACTACCACCTGTGCTTTCTTCAAGGAGTTTTAAGGCTTCATATTATATACGCAAGCCTTTAATCCATTTTGAATTGACTTTTGTGAATAGTGTAAGATAGTGGCTGGGTTTTATTGTTCTGCATGTAGCTCTCCATTTTTCCCCCAACATTATTTATTGAAGATATTGTCCTTTCCCAATTATATATTTTGGCTCCTTTGAAAGAAGTTTAATTGACTGTATATGTATGGATTTATTTGGGGGTACTCTTTTTTTCAGTGTATCTGTGTTTATGCCAATACCATACTTATTTGATTACTGTAGTGTTGTAATATAATTTTAAACCCAGAATTGTGATGCCTCCATTTTTGTTCTTCTTTCTCAAGATTGCTCTGGCTGTTCAGGGAGTTTGTGGTTCCATATGAATTTTAAGATTGTTATATTTTTGTAAAAAAATGCTATTAAAATTCTATAGGGATTTTATTGAATCCTTAGATCGGTTTTGGTTGTATTGACATTTTAAAAATACCAATTTTCTAATTCATGAATATACAATATCTTTTTACTTATTTGTTTCTTTTTTAACTTTTATTCATTAATATGTTATAGTTTTCAGTATACAAATAATTCACTTCCTTAGTTAAATTTTGACTTAGGTACTTCATTTTTGATGCAACTATAAATGAGATTTTCTTATGTTCTCTTTTGAATAATTTATTACTAGTGTATAGAAACACACCTGATTTTTGCAGATTGATTTGTATCCTACAGCTTTACTGAATTTTTTATTGTTCTAACAGTTTTCTGGTGCATTCTTTAGGGACTTTTACATATAACATGGTCATCTGCAAATAAAAGTAAGATAGTTTACTTCTTTCCAATATGTATGTATATTTGTATGTATGTATGTATGTTTGTATGTATGTATGTATTTAGACTAATCGCTCTGGCTGGGACTTCCATACAATGCTGAATAAAATTGGCAATAGAAGTCACAATTGTCTTATTTCTTATTTTAAAGGAAAAGCTTTCAGCATTTTATTGTTGAATATGTTGTTAATTGTGGGTCTGCCATAGCTATTATTATTTTGTGGCTTATTTCCTCTATTCCCACTAGGTTGACTGTGATTATCTTGAATGGATCTTGAATTGTGTCAAATGCTTTTTCTTCATATAGTCATATATATATATATATATATATATATATATATATATATATATATATATATATCCCTAATATGCGAATAGACCAAACGGTGGAACAACTGAACAACCAGTTGCTTTGATGTGCTGATATGCACTGACCACCAGGGAGCACACACAGAACATGGTGGGCATCAGCCATGGCAGGATAGGGGAGAGGTGAGTGGGGGCGCCAGACCAAGGCAGGCCACCGGTCGCTGTCACTGGGGTGAGCCTCTGATGGTTACTAAAAATTCTTTGCTCCCCTGCGGTCCTGCCCGGCACTCACACCCGCTGCTGGCACTGGCCCAGTCGTCCATGCTGTCAGCAGGTACGAGTGGGGCAGGCACTGTCAGCGCGTGGGAATGGTGGTGGCCGGAGTGGGGCTGCTGGCAGAGTGGGGACCTGGGCCGTGGTGGGAGGGGCCAGGTGGGGGTGCGGAGGATGAGCTGAGACCTGCCCCCTGTGCCCACTGTAGCCTCACGGCCCACAGTTCCTTTCAAGGTGCATGAATTCATGCACTGGGCCCCTAGTATTACTATAATTCCTCATTTTGTTAATGTGGTGTATCACATTGGTTGATTTGTGGATGATGAATCATCCTTGCATCACTGTAGTAAATCCCACTTGATCACATTGTATGATCCTTTTAATGTACTATTGAATTTTGTTTGCTCATATTTTGTTGATAGTAATTGCATCTGTGTTCATCAAGAATATTGGCCTATAATCTTATGAAGCTTCCTTGTCTGGGTTTGATATCATGGTAATGCTGGCATTATAAAATGAGTTTCAAAGTACTTATACCTCTTCTAATTTTTGGAATTATTTGAGAAGGATTAGTGTTAATTTTTCTTATATATTTGGTAGAATTCATTTTGTCTGGGACTATATTTTATTGGGAATTTTTTAATGATTTAATATCTGTACTAGGAATTGGTTTGTTTATATTTTCTAAACCTTCATGATTCAGAATTTGTAGGTTGTACATTTCTAGGAATTTAACCATTTCTTCTAGACTCTTATTTTTTAATCTTTGTCTAAGCATATGTTGTGTGTGCGTTGTTTTTTTTTTTTGTCTCTGACTTTAGAGAGAGAGGAAGGGAGAGTGAGAGAGAGAAAAACAAGAAACATCCCTATGAAAGAGTAACATTGATTGGTCACCTCCAATAGTTTCCCTGAGTGTGGATTGAACCTAAAACATATGTACCCTGATCAGGAATCAAACCCACAATACTTCTGTACATGGGACAATGCTCCAACCATATGAGCCACACAGGCCAGGACATTTCTTCTAGGTTTTCAATTTGTTCTTTATATACTCACTAGAGGCCCGGTGCATGACAATTCATGTACTGGAGTGGGGTCCCTCAGCCTGGCCTGCCCCCCTCACAGTCTGGGTGCCCTCAGGTGCCGGGAGCCGGTCCATCTTTGCTGTTTCAAGGGACCTGGCATATATGGCATACTGTTCTTAAAATGTTTGCTAACCTTCTTGGCACTATGTGTTTTAACCAAGGTCTCCTCTCTGAGAAAGGTTGTTTCCCCAGGTAGGGATTTTTCCCTGAAGTCAGGGAGGGGATAAAACTCCTTAACTAAGTGCCAGGCGGGTAGTTAATCACTTTAACTATAAACAATCACGCTTAAGCTACATAATCTTTACTCCCTGGAATGGAGATAAGAAACGCCTTAACCTTTGTAATAGAGATTGATAGGATTGAATCAACTGGTATAAATACAGACGTAACAAGACAGCAAGACACAGAACTTAGAATACAGAGCTTAGAACACAGAACTAAGAAGACAGAACCTACACAGAACCTACAGACAGAAGAACTTCGCTGGAGAGAACATGGCAAAAGATCCTGGACTGAACCTGACTACAGAAATTGGCAAGAGAAACTGACTAGAACCTGGTGACTGAACCTGGCTGGAGAACATAGCGAGGGAACATGGCTACAGAACCTGGCTGGAGAACCTGGAGAACCTAGCAAGAGAACATGGACACAGAACCTGGCTGGAGATCCGAACCAGAACTTCGCTGGAGATCCAGACCAGAACTTGGCTGGAGATCCTGGCTGGAGATCCTGGCTAGGCTGATGATCAACTGAACACAGTCTCCGTGTTCTTCCTTCTTCGCTGACTCCGTCCACACCTTTGGGGACCCCTGGACCCGCTGGGGTTGGACCCCGGCACTCAGGGGCAGGAGGCAACCTGGGGAACAGGGGAAAGAGATGCCCCCATCATACCCCTGCTGTTGCCACTGCCAGGAGCACAAGCCTCAGCTGGCCCTGGTTACCTGAGCGTTGGGCTGGTCCCAGGTGGCTGGGCAGCCGCCATTCGAGGCTTGCCTGCGCCTCAGGATGGCCCTGGGCGGCTGGGGGGCTGAAGGGACTGGGATATGCCAGAGGCAGCCGCACACGCCTGCCGCTCTGGTGGGCCTGAGGGGACTGGGTGCTGCCTTCTTGTGGCTGCAGGCACCGCCATCTTTGAGGGTGGGGAAGTCAATTAGCATATTCCCTCATTATTGGCTGTGGGTGCTGCCATCTTTGCGATGGTGTGAGGGTCAATTAGCATATTCCCTCTTTATTAGATAGGATTGGTAGTATTTATGTGGTATCAGTTGTCATGTATCCTCTCTCATTTCTAATTTTAAGTGTTTGAGTCCTGTCTCTTTTTTACTGGGTTAGTCTCACTGGAAACTTGTGATTTTTGTTTATCTTCGCTATTTCCTTTTTTTTCTATTAATTATGGGCTTAGTTGTTCTTTTACAAATTCTTTGAGATTTAAAGTTAGTTTTTTTTTATTTGAGATCTTTCTTTTTTTCTTAATGTAGGCTTTTTATTTTTGCTATGTACTTTCCTCTTAGAACTCCTTTTGTCATATCCCATAATGTTTGGTGTGCTACATTTCCATTTTAACCCTTTGAGTGCCAACCAATATCCTAGGAACTATGCTTAAATTGCCAAGGCATTTTTGCTGATTTTACAGCAGTTTAGGAAAAAAATTATGAATCGCAAGTCAATGAAGTTACATATTCAAAAACTTAAGGAAACCTTTACTACATTTGTTTTCTGCACTTAGGTGCCATCTGTCAATAAAGAGTGAACTACTAGCATCTAATAGTGACACTGCAGGAGGAGCGCGATCGCGCTTCAGGCACTTTTGGTGAAAGACAGGAGGAGCGCGATCACGCTCCCCGGCACTCTAGGGGTAAATTTGTCTAAGATATATATTTTTTATTTTAATTGCTTTTTTGCATCTGGGTTACTCAATAGAATGTTGTTTAATCTTCATATATTTGTGACTTTTCCAGTTTTCTTGTAATTGACTTCTAGTGTGGTAAAAAAAAGTACTTCAATGTGATTTCAATCTTTTTAAATTCATTAGGCCTTTTTTTCCTAGCATATTTCTATCCTAGAATATGTTCCATGTGTCCATGCGAAGAATGTGTATGCTGGTGCTATTAGATTGAATGTTCTGTAAATATCTATTAAGTTCATTTGGTCCAATGTGTAGTTAAAGTCTAAAGGTACCTTGATTGGATATCTGTCTGGATGATTTGTTAAATGTTTTAAGTAAACCATTAAAATTTAGTTAGGGTAATATTCTTCACTATTATCATATAATATAAATTACAAAAGAAAAATTAAATTTAAAAAACAACTACATAAATATATTTAATTAGAATTGTTGTATATGCTGATATGGATAAACAGCATAGTAGTTTCTGTTTAAATAGAGATGATGTAAAATATTAGTAAGAAATTTTGTTCAAATAATGGAAAGTTAAAAGAAAGATCATTTGCAATCACAATAATTTTTTTTCTTAACAGGTGACCTCAAAGGATTGTAATTTATTACCATTCTGTATCTACTGAGCATCATTTTTGCATGACCACAGTAAAAGGATATCTTTACAGAAACCAGTTTCTTTTTGAAGTTCCTAATTTGGACCCTGTTTCAGAAATCAGGTACAATTCATCTTTTGTTCATTTGCCTTTAAAATTGAAAAGAACGTTGAAAGAAAAAAAAAACAAACCCATAAAACCTATGTGTTTCATTTATAGAAATCCTGAACAACACCTCGATATATCACAGCTTAAATTTTATATACTCAAAATAAGTGTTTTATCTTGAATTTGAAAAATACCTTAATTGTGTCACTAAACACACACACTAGAAATATTCTGGAAATTATATTAAGGTGAAAAATAAATTGTAAATATTTTCTTTATTACACCTTTAGTTTGATATGAGAATGGCAGGTGCATATAGATTGTTAATTTACTGAAAACAGTAAGGGGAACAATACTCTGCTATGGCCTCCTGTTTCATAATATCTTCCTCCACCAGTGTATAATGTGCGAGTGAATGGGCTTTATGATTTTTGACAGCTTGAGCTTGAAAACAATGCTTATATTATATAAGCAGGAAGTCATAGTCAATAAAAGGTTGAGTCAGTCCCATCTTAATAGGGAATCTCCTAAATGAAGTGACTTTTATGCTTTTTGCTCAGCAGCTGCACATTCTTATATCCTTATAAAAAAACCAAAATCATTAAGTATTAATTGCATCTGTTTTTGAGTAGAAGTGACCATTTGCATAACTTAATAATAATCCTTTAAAATTAATTCAATAAACTATTTTGGAATACATAATTTGACATGTTTAATATTCACAATTAAGTGGGTATTAACAGATTATCTTAAATCCATGGTGTACTATTTACTTGAATATTTAATTTAAATAATTTTAGATAACCAAAGATGTAAAATATTTGGAGGTATTTAATTATATTTGTTTTCTAATTATTTGTAAAATGTTGACAATATCACATCCAAATCCAAGGCTGCCATATATCTGCCCTCTAATTTGTTGTTAATTGATTCAAAATATCGGGAAGTATTTCCCTCCGCCTGCTCTGTGCTTTCAGTTTTGTCAGGCTTTCAGGCTTGAAAATTAGAGTTAAAGAAGGAATGTGAGTAAATTTTATTTTGAGAGCAGTTTTGTAAGAGAGTGTAAGAGGCAAGAGTTTGACCATTGTAATTTTACTTTGTAATAATCATGCCTAGATCCCGGAAGGTTATTGCAGAAAATTTTACAGTTTAAGTATATTTTATGCATTACCTTCAAACATACCAATTTGTCATTTTCACTGAAAGTCCTAACTGCACCAGGTATCCTTATATTAATTTTGTAAGAAAAAAAATCAATTTTACATTTTAGAAAGTCTAGAAAACAAGTGCAGTGAAAAGATAAGTAAGTGGGTAGAAAGTATCTGATAGTGAATCCTCAAACCATGGAAAAGAGTGAGTTCCCCATAAATTAATACATTGCTGTATTCTAATATTAGACAGATTTTTTCGCCAAATTTTGTCAATAGTTCAGTTTGTTGTAAGGATATCAAAATAGGTTACATATGCAAAATAAAATTAAAATAACACTGTGTGTTCTACCTAGAAATTATGCATGCACATTTTGGAAAATATTTCATATATATCTATAATATTTCATATATATGTATACTTCCTATATATAAACATTTTGTTCTTAACTCTTAATCACTGGAGCATATTAACAAATCAAACTCTATATTAACTTGCTACCTCTTCAATATCCGTGAATACTAGAGATAAATTATATGGAGACACCTTAACTGAATTTTGCAATGTAGAAAATGTTTATTTATGGTTCTTGTGACATTTTCAAAGAAAGACAACCGAATATAGCATAGCAGCTGTAGGCAAGAGGATTTTGGATTTAATGCTTACTTCCAGATGGATGATGGATATGCAATTTAAATTTATGGTTAGACGTATCAGCAGATGGAAATAGAATGGAGTGGATGCCTTTGCCACCTGTGAACTGGGGCATTCTATCAATTAACAGCTGAATTATTTTAAATTCAAGTAGTTCAACAGAACTCTAATTAATTTTTGAGAAGAGTCTTTTTGCCAACCTATTAATAAGTGTAGGCTTCAAGTTGACAATGGAGAGCTGATTTAACAGTACAGGGAACCTATGGAAGTAGGTTTGGCAGAGCATAGTTCAGTCTTGTCATGTCACTCTTGTTATTGCTCTGCCCAACTAATTGAAAAGCATATTGGTAACACAGGAAGCAATTGAAACAAGTGAGACAGACTGAGCACTCCAAAAAGACCTAAGTGAATTAGAATTGATGAATCTGATGAGAGTGGGCTCACGGTGTCACTTTAAATAAAACCCCATTTCATTCATGTTCTTGCACCTAATCTGTTACAACTTACAACTACTCAAAACATTTACAACAGGCACTGACAGTTTCATCTTGACACAATCAACCAAATCCCTGCCATAAAAGGCAGCATATATTAAAAGGCATCCTTAGTTCAACCTCTGAGACTGAAATGTTTCACTCAATAACTTACACAACTCTAAGCAGTCGGTGATGGCTCAGTTCCAAGAGAAAGAACTTTGTTCCATCAGAGAAGAGGCTAAGTGGCTCTAGGCTTACAGATTTTCAGGATTGGCAGAATTTTTACCACTTGATGAAAAAACAACAAAAAACCCTCTAGTCTTTAGTATCAGTGTATGCACTACAGATTACTATATCTGAAAAAAAAATAGAGTGGGGTGTTCTCCCAATTTCAAAACTGGAAAATTTAATTTTGATCCTTGATGGTCTTGAAAATAGCACAGAAATTGGAAAGAAAGAAAACAATTATTTTTGCATGCTAGTACATAGGTTGTTACATTGTATGCGTTAACAGTGCTGATATTTGGTATAAAGTTTACAGTGTGGTATCCCTAGTTGACTTAAAATAATTGGGAGTTTTATGGAGATAGTTTTGCTGAATATTAGAAATAACTTTGTTATAGTTGCAGCATTCACAGTAGTCCTTCAGGGGTAGTATGTTCAAATAAATGGGAATGTATAATTTGTAATTGTTAGCAAGAGAGATGGAACAGTTCCTTCCAAAATTATTATTTAACTAGAGGCCCAATGCACAAAATTTATGCAAGAGTAGGCCTTCCTTCCCCTGGCTGCCGGCACTGGCTTCCCTCTGGCACCCAGGACCCCGGCTTCCCTCGCAGACCCGGCTTCGTCCGGAAGGTCATCGGAAGGACATCCAGTCTAATTAGCATATTACGCTTTTATTATTATAGATAGTAAAATCTCAATTCATTTTAAGGTCAGTGTTAAAAACATCTGTATTTTTCCATTTGTAAAATTAGTTACTTAATTTTGACTATATTTGTAGGTTTTTAGGGGGAAGATACTGTTTTAAAATATTTTATGGAAAAATTTGTTATATTAGGTATACCAAAACAGCTAGGCATGTTAATCAAAACAGAATGCCTTAAATAGTTTATCAGTTGGTGTAAAATAATGTATAATTTGAAGTTGTATGTATTTATTAGCATTTATCTCTATCTGCCAGTTATAGAGGTGAGAGGCGGTGAATTGCGGTGGGTAACAAGGGATATCTTTAATATAAGCTTATTTATAGAAGATATGTTGGTGAATTAATATTGCTCCAGTTTGTTGCTAAGGATATGAAAGAAAATTAAGTTTGCCCAAAGCAAGTAGAGGAAAAAAAACATAATATGTTTTAGTGTGGTAATATGACAGTGTGCTCATAGATTATATTGCATAGACTATTAGTAGAATGATGCAAAACATTCACCCATTTAAAAATTGTAAACATTCAAACAGTTCTAGTAATTTGAATGCATGCAAAAGACCTCATGCATGATACCTACCTAGTATAATAACTTTTACTGAACACTACTGTGGATTCTTTCCTATACCTTTAAATGCCAAGGAAGACTGAGCATGGAAACAAAAGCAAAATGGTTTTTCTGGTGCAATTTTCAAAAATGAGGAAGTTTCTGTCCAATCATGCTTACATACCAGCATTTTGAAACCGTTAATCTGAACGCGCAGTTTTCTGAATACCCCAAAGCTATCCTAATAAAATACAGGGGTGGGGAAAAGTAGGTGTATAGTTAGATTACAAATAACTAGCATGATAATTAATAAATAGTAATATAAGAGTAAACTCTGTGTCACATACTCACAACTGTAGACCTACTTTTGCCCACCCCTTTATATGAGGGGCTCCATCTCTACCTGTATATGTTTGAAATTCAGTTAGTCTGTACTAAGCCTACTATACAGACAGAAAAATGATTAACATACAGACTTTTCCTAAACACTGTCACATTTGCTGAGTATATGGGGGTGATTTTGACAAGTGGAAAAATTACAGACTTTAGAATAAGGTAGAACCAGAATTGAAGCTCTGCTATAAATTTGCTAGCTTTAGAAACTTGGGTCTAATTGTTATGAACCTCAAGTTTTCTTCAGCTTTAAAAACGGGATAATAATTCATGTTGCAAGGATGTGAGAAGTTGATATTAAACATGTCTGCCTGTCTATGTATATAAACATACACACACATACTTGGAGTTTGGTTTCTGGAAGATGTTTAACACGATAGCTATTGTGATAGAATGAGTAGAAAAAACAATTTTTTTACCACTGAGTAGAAAAAACAATTTTATTGAGTGCCTGATAAGATTTTTTAAAAAGAGAAGGAGTGAAAGAAGGAAAGAGAGAGGGATGTAGGAAAGAAGTACAAACAAAAGAAGGGAAGAAAACAGAAAAAGAATGAAATAAGGAAAATAAGGAAGAAAGGAAGGAAGGAAGGAAGGGAGAGAAAAAAGAAATGGAGGAAGGGAAGAGAGAAAGGGCAGAAAGGAAAAAAAAATAGATATGTACCTTTTTCTTGTCACATAGTATTTGCATTCTAGGGCTGTTGTGGGATATAAGATTAACATAGAAAAGTAAATCATCTGTCATGAATTATTAGAAAATAAAATACAAAAACCCCTCCCAATCATAGTCTACAACATTGCTTATATAATACTCTGCTGGATTTTGTGTTAGCACATAGCTCTATTTCCTCATTCTTGTACTCTTTAGTATATTAGAGTCCCCAGGGGCCTAATAACTGCCTTTCTCAGAAGACCCATCCTCAAGATTTAAGCTTAGGTGCCAATCAACAAGTATTATGAGATGTTGAAGGTATAAGAGATGTAGAAATCATATCGTTGTCCTTCCAACTGCAATGGCCCCAGATGTTTTTCTTAGAATCATCTGTCAGTGCTAGAAGCTATGGTCATTGCTGACAGTTATCTATAGTTTTTGCAGTTTCTAACTCTTTGAAAGCTAGCAGTTAATTGAACATTCCGCAGTGGTCTTTCCTTACAATTATTCCTTTCACCTTATAAATACCTACTAAATTAATTCATTACTGCTTTAAATACCATGAGTTTTCTTTTCATTTTCTTGACCAACCCTTGACAGGTAAAGAATATGTCTAAACAAACACACACACAGCCCAAATATATTACAAAAGCCTAACAAAATGCATAAACACATAGAGATATATTATGTTCATTGTGGGTAGACTCGATTTCAAAACAGTTTCAATCCTCCCTCAGTTAGTTTTATTTTTGTGTAATTTAACAAATAACAAAGTATGTTATTTGGACAGATAGACCTCTGAAATAAAATAACACAGAAAATGTTCTATGTCTCTGTAAAAACTTGGTAGCAAACTGATAAGATACTGCAGAACAGTGGAGAGAAAAAATGGACTATCCCATACGTTATTCTAGTACAATATGTTATCCATAAGAAAAATATTTAAATAAAATCAGATCTGTCAGCATCCCAAGCTAAACAAACAAACAAACAAAAACTTCAGTTGGATTTAAAATCTAAATTTATTTATTTATTTATTTATTTTTTTTTTATTTATTGCTTAATAAAATCTAAATTTAAAAGGCAAAACTTTAAACATTGGGAAGAAAACATTGGTAATAATTTCATTACCTCAACATAGAGGAAAATATTTTTAGACATGTAAAGCAGTCTATAAATGAACAAAATGACAGATGTGACTAGAATTTAAAAAAAGAAAGAAAATAAGATTATGGTGAAACATCTTGGTACCCAAACTTTTAATAGCTCTCCTTTGCTTGTAAAATAAAAAAAAAAACCACACTCTGATGTTGACAATCAATCCTTTTACAGATGTGCTATAGAATAACTTTCCAAGTTTGCATTTTACCAGTGCAGTAGATTGCAATATTGTCTTTAGTTCTTCAGCTCTCTCTATATCTGTATTATTTGACGGTTCTTCTAAATATGAGTAAAATATAATATTACTTGCCCTTTGACCTTTGACTTATCTATATGACTTGCTATAGTCAATAGAATTAGGCAAAGGCATTGGTACATTAGCCCTGTGGTTAGGCTTTAAGATATATTTCATATTTCCACTAACCCTGTGGTTCTTTTCCCATTAACCAAGAAAATAAAGAGGAAAAGAGATATGTGGAGTTAATCCACTCCAGGTAAACCATTCCAGCTAATCAGCTGACTTTCAGCAACTCAAGATAAGTGAGTGATAATAAATGGTTGCTCAGTGTTTTGAAACATTGAGTTTGGGCATGGTTTGTTATGCAGCATTGGCTAACTGATGTCACAATTATCCAGAAAGAAATTTGTGTTCCACTTATTATTTTTTTTTTATGATTTACGTGGCAACATTTTTCTTAGTAGTATTAATTTCACTCAAATTATTCTTCCCGATTTAAGTTTTCCCTTACTTTACTTACTATGGGCACTATGATTAAGGGAGAGTGTTTAAATCTAAATAAGGTGAACTCTGGGTCATGTCTCTACAGATGTGAAGTGACCTTTAAATGGTCATCTACCATCCCCAGGGCTAATATGTGAAAATTGGTAAGTAGAAAATCCCTACCACTAATATATGGTGAGTTACAAGTTTAGACTACTGTCAGCAAAGATTACACTATAAATAGTTTACTAGTGACAGTATAATCCCTTAGTAAACTTTTTAAAAACCCTAATGTCATTTTGTGAAGGATATATTTCATTTAGCACAATAATATTTTTTCCTTGGAAAATATTTATATTTTCTTAAATTGTAATTTAGAAATTTATATTTCTACATGGTTTTTAGTCATTAGTTCATTATAGAGAGCATGAAAAATTGTCCAAAAAATTTCTCTGGAACCTTATAAATTGGACACAGTGGCACCATATTTTGTTCTTGCTTAGTCAATTCTAGTCTATTACCATGGTTGAAAATCTTACTTTTTTGAATTATGCTTTTAATTTAACACTACATTAAGCAAGTTAATGTATTTACTTTACAAACAATTTTTTTACCTAATTTGCTTCTGACATGTTGAAGATGGGAGGAGGTACTTTTAGTAAAAAGCTTTTGCTCACTCATGCTGAGGTGGGTTGAGGGCTATCCTTGCACATGTGATGGAATGGTAGGTTTTGGGGAAATAAAGAAGCTTAAGATTTCTGGTTGCTTAAGAAATTATAATTAGTCTCTTTTTATCTGCTTTATTTTTCTTATAAATATGCCAGAGTTAGCGTAACCACCATCTCATAGATTTAACCTACAGACAATACCTATATTATGTTAAAGTCTTCATACCACCTATGTGTTTCTCAAATTGATAAATTATTTAAATAATTAAACATTTCATCAGTACATCCTGAACATAACTTTTAACATTAAAAATATTTTATATTAAGGTAGCACATGGAATAGAAAGTATTAAAGGATCTCTTAGGTTTTTTGGGGGATGAAGGAGGTGAAAAATGACCCTTGTGTTTATATGTCACTATAGCAAATCATATTGTTCTAAGATTTCAGTGATGCATAGCAGCGGAAATAACAGAGACGAGTACAATAGACTTTTCCATAGACTGAGTTTTCCAGGTCATTTAATCCTCTCTAGTGTCTTCAGAACACTCCAACAGAGTTAATGATAACAGATTGTCACATTATTGTCCTCACGATGACCTGTTTGGGTAGAAAATAAAAAACGCTATACTCCCAAAGCTTTGGATAAAAATATAGTTATCATCAACTCATCAGTTTTGTCTTCTCTCTCTCTCTCTCTCTCTCTCTCTCTCTCTCTCTCTCTCTCTCACACACACACACACACACACACATACACACACACACAAGCAGAGTCATGTGAATTCTTCAATTGTGTCATTTTATTAGAAAGTGTAGTGTAAGCTATCTAGAATGAAATCAAGATCTGGCAAATTAACAAAAGCAAAAAAGGCCAATATACGCAAGGCTTGAGTGATAGGCATGTCTTTTGATCTTAGAACTTCTCCGAGTTTTACTCACAACCATGTAAGCAATTCACACAGAGTTGGTAATCTGGCGTCACAATCCATGACAGATTAAAAATAGAATTTGAGAAGATAATTCCATCTTGCACCAACTTCCCACTGAGGTTTCACATAGAACATGTCTCAAGATTATTGTACCAAAGAGATAGGAAACTGGGTTAAATGTGTCCCTCATTGGTTGAGAGTTAACTTTTGGAAAATTAAATCCTGGGACCATTTTTAACTGCCCTGCACAGCCTAAAAAACCTTCCATCGTGCTAGAGAAAACCTTGAGACAGAGAAGCAAAGATGTAGTGCAGACCCTGAAGGAGACAAAACATCAGTGAGTACAGGAACTGTCCTCTGTGGCTGCAGGTGGGTTGAGGGATTAGGGATTGGAACATTAACAATATCTCCTATTGGTGTGACAATATGGTCAGATTCTCTGAAAACACAATAAATCCTACAACAAATTTCTTAGGTAAATGTGATAACTGTTCACCCTAACCTTAGTTTGGGGCTAAAAGGAACTTGCTTTTAGGCTGATTCTACAATTCAGTTATTAAGAGGTATGTCTGCTCACACTAATAAAGTCAACAACAAATATCAACTAACATTGCATTTAGTACATAAAACAGTAAGTCCAGGCCCTGACTGGTTTTGCTCAGTAGGTGGAGCGTCGGCCTGCGAACTGAAGGTTCCCGGGTTATATTACAGTCAAGGGCACATGCCCAGGTTGCAGGCTTGGTCCCCAGTGGGGGGCATGCAGGAGGCAGCTGATTAATGGTTCTTTCTCATCATCGATGTTCTCTCTCCTCTCTCTCTTCCTCTCTGAAATCAATAAAAGTATATTTAAAAAGTAGTAACTTCAGTCAAAAATATCAATCAAATTAGCAATTGGGTATAAAAGAGTCAAAATAAATTGTTTATCATTATTTTTCACTTCTGAAATCTCATATTAATATCTTATATCACATTTTACATAGAGAATCTGAGTATAATTAGAACACTCAGAGTTCCCTGAATGACATGGCTTCACATAGTTATACCAGACAGGGTAAAAAAGATAGTGGAATTCCTTACCTAATATTTACTTTATAATTTGTTTTATATTTCCATTGCTATTGCTTATATTTTGAAAGAAAGAATACTTTTCCTATTTACTTCATAATTTTATTTATATCTACGAACTAAATGATTAGGAATAAGAACTACTATTCAGATAAATAGGTATAAAAAACAATAGGGTAATGATGTAATAAGAGGGAAACTATTTTAGAAGTGTGATTTCTATAACAATGACAAAGTCTTAAGTTGTGACTAAATATTCATGTAACTATGTTTTGCATGCTTTATGTTTATAATTTAAAATTTAAGTTGACTTGGAAAGCTTCTTTAACTTAGATCATTTTAAAGTCCCACGGGATACTTACAGAGCATTTGTTAGTACCTTTTGGAGTAGAAGGGAAATCATAGTTGAAGTTCCTGATAACTTTGCTTTGTAATTTGTTTTGAGATGGGGCAGAACATTGTATTTCCTAAGATTTAGCCATATGAGAAATGAGGATAAGCAGAATCTTTGAAAAGATTTTTGAAATGCCTATTATACACAAAGAATTTAAATTATTTTATAAAATTACAGTGAAAATATTCTTTCATACTTTTTCAGAAATATCTAGATTTTTTCTGCTTGAGGCTTTTCAAAGAATAAAGATGATGTTTGAGAAATATTTTTAGGAATAGCTTAATCATTTCCCTGTTCTATAAAACGTTAAATTAAAAAATAAAAGAAAACTACACTAAGTTCGTATTTTTTTACAATTTAAATGACCACTATCATATAAAAATTGGTGTAATTATTTAATGTAGTATTCGCATTTCAAAGTGTTATATGTTGTGTTATATGCTTTAGTTTTATTTATTTTTTAATTTGTATTTACTGGAAGATCATGTGAGGATATTCTGCTAAGGTGACATTTGCTCCAAGATATAAAGGAAATAAAGTGGCTAGCCATGTGGGGTGACAGAGGGACAGCAAATACAAATGTTTGATGCAGGAGTGTGTTTGATATGTTCTGGGAACTTAATATGCTGGAGAATGAGTGAGGGAGAGAATAGAAAATATGAGCTGGAGGGACATAAAAAACAAATAAGTCAATGTCAGATATTGTGAGAGATTTACCTTTTACTTTCTATGAAGTGGGAAACTGTTGGAAGGTTTTGAACTGAGGAATGTCATGATTTAATTTATATTCTAAGCATCTATTGATGGGTTACATAAAACAGGGATGAAGCCAAGAGTAAAAAGGTTATAACTGGTGAGTTTGTTTGCCTCCCCCCACCTTACACCCCCCAACTGGGAGGTGGGTGTTGCCTTGGCAACTAGAAAAGGAGAGTTTCTACTTACTGGGATTTAATTAATGGCAGGATTCTGGTGGGAAGGTAGTGACGTTTATTTTCAGAGCAGTGTGAAATGCCTATTTGTCAAATAAGTGAAGGTATAAAATAGGCAGTTGGGCATATGACTTTAGAGTTTTAGGCAGGTGAGTTGACCAGAGATATAAAATTGGGAAGTTTGCACTGGTGTTTCCTGCCAATATAAAAGAATAAGCAAAACAAAAGCCTGAGCAGGAGCAGCAACAGAAATTAAGGAACAACTGAAAAAGGACGATTCAGATGCCTTGTGAAGATAGCTTTTAAGAAAGAGGAGGTAAATATCCATGACAATTGCTGCTATAGGTCTGATAAGATGAAGGCTTGGTATTGACTTTCTCCTTATTTTGATTTCATTCTTACTTTGCCAAGATCTTTTGCAGTGGAGTGATAGTTATAGTAGGAAGGAACACGTGGTCTCATTGCATTTGAGGGGAAGTGGAAAGAATAAAAAAGCAAAACAGGGAGAGAAGTTTCTCCAAAGCACTGATTGTTAATATTAGCAATCTTAGTAGTAATTATAAAAAAGTAAATAATTAAACAAACGAAAGTAAATAATTGTTGGCAGAAGCTAAGGTACCATGATTGCATAAATCTACATTGAGCATAGACACAACTACAAAATAGGATTCCATTTTTCCTTAAAATTAACGGCTTCAAATTTTCAGTATTTTGAATAAACTTTTTGATTACTTCTGCTTCTTCATCTGCCTGGTTAGACAATAATTTATTGAATATATCTAATTAGTTGGGTGATTAAAATACTTGATGTCTTAGGAAGCATTTATAAAGAGACTTTATTATTTTATGTGCATGCTGTACCTTTTGTAAATTATCAAGTCTAACAATAGATGAACTAAGCATTCAATGTCATCATACAACTGGAGGAGAGGTCTCTCTGTGAAACAGTTCTTACTGTAATGAATATCCATAGCTAACTGCAATAATTTAATTCTATTTTATATTAAAATGCACTGATAAATAAAACACTGAATATTGATTTATAATAGATATAAATATATATTGCAAAACAAAACGCAATGTAATTGTCTCAAAATAAAAGAGCTAGAATTTGATTTTAGACAAAATGCATGCAATCCTAATAATTAAAATTTATAATCACTTTTGACACTTTCTATAGTATAGTTTCATAGCTTGACTTTTTGATTCATTAAAAGTTAGAGGCAGTCTGGAAGTGTCAAATGATATGACATTTGTCATTCAAATGCATGAGTGTGAGTCCCTACTCTGCTATTTCAAAATGGTATGATAGCTAGCAAACTGGTAGTCTCACGTTCCTCACTTGTAAAATTATAATAACCAGAATGTTTACCATACTAGATCTCTGTCAGACAGTGGGCTGTACTATTATCTACAGGTCCCATACTTTGTGTTCTTTGTGAAAGGAGAAGTATTTTTCTACAAACAGTGTAAAATGTGAAGAAAAGGAAAACCTGGGAGCTAGGATTTAGCTTCACCAGAACATCTTAGTCCATTAATCAGTCTCTGTTGAATTATCAAGGAGACAAGATTCCAGAAATAGAGACGTTCATAAACTACACCTTGAGTCCAGTCTCCTACAATTGAAATTCAAGAATAATAAATGAAACACCAGGAGTGAAGAAAATTACTATTAAAAACAACAAAAGGAGTTGGAAAATTCTGGTATAATTGGCATCCAAGTTGAAATTACTACAATAACGCTTATTGCAATTATAAATTATAAAAAAGTGGTCCTATAAACTAGATGTAATAACACCTCCTCCTGCTTTAACCAATAAGCTATCTAACACATGTGGACATAAACCAGTGATGATAAGTATTCATTATACCATTTATTTCTACTTTTAAGGATATAATAAATATTTGGATAAAATAAATTAGAACCAAATAAGCGTAAACTATTATTCCAGCTGTGATATTGATAATTTTACTCAGGCGACATAGAATATGGCTCCAATGAAGACCATTTGTTAGCAGAGAGAAAATCTTAAAATGAATGAAAAACAAATGACAAAATACAAAATAAAATGAAAAAGGAGTTTTAGATTGCTATATTTCAATGGTAGTGAAACATGGTGACTAAAATTGTCAGTGGGAACTACTCTGCAGAATGAAGGCTGATGCTTTGATGTCACTCTGCTCTGTTTTGCTCGGACCCTCTCTGAAAAACAACCATTAGTGACCTGGAGGTTAATGGGGAAAAGTGAGCAGGGGATGATGATTGGCAGGTACCCAAAATGGACAGAGACATTTGGTCCACGCTGGCCCATCTAACTAACCCCATGTGCCATTACCAGGTTGGCTACTGAGGTAAAATGGTTATTATTGACAGTGCAGCCACAACACATGTATTGGACCAATAAAACATAATAGTATTTTTATGTATTAATCTTAAAAGCCAAAAGTAAAAATAAACATCATGATCTCTCTGAACCAAGGGTCATTTTTGAAGTGTGGGTGTTTTGGCATGCACCAAATGTTTCCATGAACGTTTTGCACAGGACAAAATGTCCCACAAGTGTGGATGAAGAGTTTTTATTATCTGGGTAATAAAGAAATTGGTGATGTGTAGTCTGGAGAAAAGGAGACTTGGGGACAATATCCACATTCTCAGCTGTGTAGAAGGACTGTCTTGTGGAAAAGGAGTTAGAACAGACATGCCTTGCTCCAAAGAATAGGACTCCAAGGCTAGCAATCAGAAAGTAAGCTATTTCAGCTCAGTATAGTAAAGAGATTTTGACATTTTAAATTATGTGATGCCAGTGAATGCTTTATTGTAAGAAGTACCCTGCACTTTGAAAATGTTCTGGATATCCAGGGTCACTTCCAACACTTAGAGTCTTTGATTTTTGAGATTTAAAATAGATTTATTTGAAATGCCTATTCGAAGTTTTAGTAAGAAGCCTTGCATCTGGATTTAAGATAATCTGAAAAGTTCATATTATGCCCTAAGTGTATATCTCTATCTCTATCTCTATCTCTATCTCTATCTCTATCTCTATCTCTATCTCTATCTCTCTCTCTATCTGTCTCTCTATCTCAATTCTATCTCTATATCTATCTCATGATTTCACATTCTGCATAATTTAAACTGTTAAACTGGAAAAATACAAAAATGCTTTCATATAGCATGTGTTTTTTGTTTTTTTTTTACATGAGGAGAAAAAAGCCATGATTATTGGTCATTCATTTAAAGAAATGGTCACATTTCCACAGCAATTTCACATAACGAAACTAAATACTGTAGGTCAAATAATGTATTGGAGATGGCAATAGAACAGGTCAAGTAAATGTACAATTAGAGCTGAGTGTGCTGTTATAAGATAAACATTTAAAGATAGGAGGTTAAGCCACTTTTATGTTTATAAAAGTATTGATTCAAGGAAATCAAACATTGGAAAACTATAAACTTAAAAAATGAAGTATTACCATTTATAAAAACAACTGACACATGTATTTGGAAAATTTATCAAAGATAATTCTTTTGTGATTAAATATACTCAGGATACTCATCTTCTCATCTTCACAGTGATCGAGTAAGTTTGTGTTCCTGTCTCTTACTTTCTAGGAGAATTGGAAGAAAGAACTGTGTCCAATAGTAACTCTATGCCTTTCCATTAAATAATATTGGGGAAACATGAAAAACTTGTAAAAATTACATTTTGGTAAAATTTTATTTTACTTTGTCCATCTCTATCCTTAGATAACTAAAAATGGAAAAGAAAACAATAAGCATTTAGTTCTACACTCAGGTCTTGGTTAAAAATGTCAAAATTGGTTCATACAGAAAACTCTCCTTAATAAAAATTATATTTCATGTTTTTAAAAAATTTTTGTAGAAACCTCAACCAAGAGATTGTCTTCATACTAATGAATATTTCCTTTTGAAAAATAAATCAGTCTTTTGAAAAATAAATTTGAAGTTTTTCAGCTCATCTTTCATCCTTAAAAATAAAAGTGAAGATAAATATATGTAATGAAATGAAGCAAGTAATAAGAACAAAAAGTATAAAATAGAAAATAATTATAGAGGATAAGAAAAATTAAAACAACTTCAGTAGACCTTATGATCTCTACGGCAAAAAACAGTGACATGAGCAGTACACTGCTTGGACAAGTGGTGAAAGAGCCAAAAATATATTATGTTACTGTGTTATGAATGTGTATAAAAGTTTTTTATCTTTATTTTCTTTCTTCAATATAGTATTTTATGTGCATTAATATATATAATCACACTTTAATGAATATAATGGATACCTGGGCCATACAGTTCTTTTTAAGGAGAAATCATAAATGGGCTCAGTGTTTCTTTTAAATCTAGCTAATTGCTTATTTCTTAAGATTATAGTATATTTTAAGTCATTGCTCTTGTAACATAAAACATTTCTGGACCTCTTATTGTACAGATCAACAATAAGTTAAAAATGCATAGTTTTCCTTACCTGAAGGACCTATGATATAGCAGAAAATAGCAGTGGATGTAGCCAGGACATCTAGATGTGGAGTCTCTCAGACGCATAGTTGAACTAATATCTATAGTATGTATTGATTCATGTATTGGATTACTCACTAGGGAAATTTAGGACTTGTGCAAGCAGGGGAATAAACCACTAGTATACATACATACATACATACATACATACGTATGTATGTATTTGATACTTCAAATAAAGCATTAACCAGGAATCATGTGGAAAGTTAGGAAACATTGGGATATCATTGCTCATATGTTAGCACTTAATATTTTCTTACTAATTAATTACACATTGCTGTGAATGGTTTTTTAGTTTTTTGTGGCATAAACTGAATCTAAATACTCATTAGAATGATATCTCTTCTTTACTCTTTTCTGCTGCACTACTTCATTGGTAACTCTGCCTCTCTACATGAGTATCTCAAGGCAATTTTAATATGACCAGATCAAAACTAATGATTACACATACCCTCATTGTTGTGGTATTGAACTATTGTTCTCAATTATATACTTCTATCTGACAAAATAGACCTCAAAGTGAAGGCCATAACAAGAGATAAGGAAGGCCACTTCATAATACTAAAGGGATCAATACAACAAGAGGATATAACCCTGGTAAACATATATGCACCCAATGTAGGAGCACCTAAATACATTAAAAAAAAACCTGGGAGATATCAAGGGAGAGATCGACAACAATACAATCATAGTAGGGGACTTTAATACCCCATTGACATCACTGGATAAATCCTCCAGACAAAAAATCAGGAAAAAAAAAACACAAAACAGCAATCCTAAATGACTCACTAGATCAGATGGACTTAATTGACATCCTCAGAACAACCCCCCCCCCCCCCCCCCCCGCCCAAGCCACGGAATATACGTTCTTCTCAAGTGCACATGGGACAGTTTCAAAGATAGACCACATATTGGGTCACAGGAAAAGTCCAAATTCAAGAAGATTGAAATCATATCAAGCATTTTCTCAGACCACAATGGCATAATATTAGAAATAAATTAAAATAAAAACAATAAAAAAACTCAATTATTAAAACTTAAAACAACCCAGCAATGAAGCTGTAATTACTTCCATTATACAAAAAAAAAAAAAAAAAAAAGAAAAAGAAAAAGAAAAAGAAAGAAATTTGAGGCTAATAGAAGAAAGTGTACAAAGTCACATTCAACTAATGTTGACCTTATGTCTACAGGGTGTTAAAGCCCATTTCTTTCTATCACATAAGGTATATAGTAAGAATAATATACATGGAAAAGGCTTTCAAAGCTTAGTTCCTTCCTTCCTTCCTTCCTTCCTTCCTTCCTTCCTTCCTTCCTTCCTTCCTTCCTTCCTTCCTTCCTTCTTTCCATCCTTCCTTTTTCTTTTCTGTTTTTTCTTCTTATTCTAAATGATGAATTGTTCCACCCTCCCAAAGTCACCATTTACAGTTGATCAGATCAGCCTCTGCACAAGTTTCATGGCCAAGGAAGAAATTGGAGCCTGAGATAATGTTTATGTTCCATATGCCAAACAGTTTAGGGCTATATCTTCCCATGTGAGTGTCTTGTTCTAATTCTCAGAAAAGCTTACTAAGGCTGGTGGAGACCCTGCCCTCTCTCCTCCTACCATAGGGTTATTCAAATCCTGCCTCTTAGAGGTCAGTCAGCTGCCTGTCACAGGTCAGCGAACCCAAAGCTAGCATTGTACAATAATTATTACTCTGTCTTTCTCTATAGAGCCTTACCAGAAAGTTTGAGCAAATGTTTGGCAGAAACATCTTAACTGTGCAGGAATACAAAATATTTATTTGAACTGAAAAAGGTAGTATTTATGGGTCAGTTGAGATATTTGTATTGTTTATTAGTTCCAATGGTGTTTGTCTTGATTATTTAAACGTGAAATCCCTCCCACTTTTAAAATTACATAGCACTTTTCTTTGTTTTTTGTTCTCCTGCTGTTATTTCCTATTTTAGTCATTTGTATGAGTAAATTAGTCATTTGTATGAGTGTCTGTGCCTTCTTCTACATTTTGTATTTATTCATGAAAATACCATATCTTATTCATCTTTGATCCCATGACTGGATGTGCATCAATAAGAACACTTTCCAGGAATAAGTATTTTGGGAAAACTGAAACATATTTATATGTCTGGGAGAACTTAAGGAAAGGTATGAAGCTGTCACAACCCTAAATAATATAGATTTAAAGTAGACTATTTTAATCTGTTGGTATTTTCATATTTATAGAAAAAAATCTATACATGAATTGATTTTGTCTCAATCATCATCAAAATTGGATTATATTTTAAAATCACCTCCAAATGGAAGTATTCCCTGAAAATACTTAACATTGTATAGATATTAAAAAACAGAAACACATATTTGCACGCACATATATTAATATCATATGCAAAGCTATTTTTATTAACCAATTTCAGTACAAAATAGGAAGAAACTTTTTAAAATATATTTTTACTGATTTCAGAGAGGAAGGGAGAGGGAGAGAGAGAGAGAGAAACATCCGTGATGAGAGAGAAGCATTGATTGGCTGCCTCCTGCATCCCCCCTACTGGAGATCGAGCCCGCAACCAGGCATGTGTCCTTGACCGGAATCAAACCTAGGACCCTTCAGTCCACAGGCCAATGCTCTATTCACTGAGAGAAACCTGCTAAGGCAGGAATAAACTTTTGACAATGCTTATACAATAGAAGACATATTATACAATAGAAGACAATCATTGTATAATCTTCTATTATACAATAGAAGACAATCATCAATACTTTAAATAAAAATTACAGTAACTCTGTGGAAATAATTGAAAACAGATAAGACACATTAAAATCATTGCCAAATAAGTTTATCAGGGGTTTTGGACCTTAATTTCTTCCTTCTTTTTTGGCTTGAAACTATACCACGTTTTATGACTTGTCTTCTCCATCACACTTTTGGTTTGAATTATATATACTTTTTCCAGACATCAAAGAACTGAAAGTAGAGATAAACTTTAGAAGACTAAGTATTGGGAAAATTATTTTATTGCTTTCACCACATCCCAGATATTTAGGAAACAGGATTATTCATTGGTTGCATGTTTCTTATCTAAGGAATCATCATGGATCAGAAGACAAATTTTATTTTAAAGTCTTTATTGTTTAAAGTATTACATATGTCCTCCATTTCCCCCCAATGCTGCCTTGTAGCTCACCCCTGGGCCCTTACCTCAGGTCTCCACAGCCATATTTTTTGTGACCATGGGTTATGCATATATGCATACAAATTCTTTGTTTGATATCTTCCCACCCTCCCACCAACACCCCCACATACACCCTTTCCTCTGAGATTCCACAGTCTACTCTATGCTTCTATGTCTCTGGATCTATTTTGTTCAAGACTTTATTTTGTTTATTAGATTCCACATATGAGTGAGAACATGTGATACTTGTATTTCTCTGACTGACTTCTTTCACTTACATGGTATTCACCAGGTCCTTCCATGTTGTCTCCAAGGGTAAGAGATCATTCATTTTACTGCTGCATAGTATTCCATGGTGTAAAAGTACCACAGCTTTTTTTATCTGCTCATCTACTGATGGACACTTGGGCTGTTTCCAGATCTTAGCTGTTATAAACTCTGCTGCTATGAATATAATGGTTCATGTATTCTTTTTGATTGATTTTTCAGGTGTGTAGGATATATTCTAGAAAGTAGGATCATTGGGTAAAATGGCAATTCCATATTTAATTTTTTTTAGAAAACTCCATATTGTTTTCCATAATGGCTGCACCAATCTGCATTCCCACCAGCAGTGTACTAAAGTGTCCTTTCCTTCACATCCTAGCCAGCACTTGGCATTTGTTGATTTGTTGATGGTAGGCATTCTGACAGGTGTGAAGTGATACCTCATTGTCATTTTAATTTGCATTTCTCTGAAGATCAGTCACTTCGAGCATTTTTTCATATGTTTCTTGGCCATCTGTATGTGCACTTTAGAAAAGTGTCTATTTAGGTCCTTTGCCCATTTTTTATTGGGTTGTTTGTCTTCCTTTTGGTAAGTGCTATAAGTTCTGTATATATTTTGGATATTAACCCTTTATCAGAGGTATCATTGCCAAGTATATTCTCCCATACATTGGGTTCTCTTGTCATTTTGTTGAGGGTTTCTTTTGCTGTGCAGAAGCCTTTTATTTTGATGGAATACCATTTATTTATTTTCTCTTTAGTTTCCTTTGCCCTAGAAGCTGTATCTGCAAACATATTGCTATAAGAGATTTCTGAAATTTTACTGCCTATAATTTCTTCTAGGATTTTTATGGTTTCACAACTTACATTTACGTCTTTTATCCATTTTGAGTTTATTTTTGTGTATGGTGTAAGTTGGTGGTCTAGTTTTATTGGTTTGTATGTGTTTGTCCAATTTTTCCAACACCAGTTATTAAAGAAACTGTCTTGACTCCACTGTATGCATACCTCCTTTGTCAAATATTAATTGAGAGTAATGATTTCTGGGGTCTGTGTTCTGTCCCATTGATGTATATGTCTGTTATTGGACCAGAACCAGGCTGTTGTGACTACAGCAGCTTTGTAGTATAACTTGATTAATGGTATTGTAATCCCTCCAATTTAGTTCTTCTTTCTCATGATTGCTGCTGCTTTCAGGGTCTTTTTTGGTTCCATATAAATTTTTGGAGTATTTGTTCTAGGTCTGGAAATATATGGTTGGTAATTTAATAGGGATTGCATTGAATCTATAGATTGCTTTGGGTAGTATGGACATTTTAATTATGTTAATTCTACAAATCCATGAACACGGTATATTCTTCCATTTATTTATCTCCCTCTATTTCTTTATTCAATGTCCTGAGTATAAGACTTTTACCTCCTTGTTTCAGTTTATTCCTAGGTACCTTACTTTTTAAAAAAATATATTTTACTGATTTTTTACAGAGAGGAGGGGAGAGGGATAGAGAGTTTGAAACATCGATGAGGGAGAGAAACATCGATCAGCTGCCTCTGGCATACCTCCCCACCCCCCCGGGGATGTGCCCTCAACCAAGGTACATGCCCTTGACCATAAATGAACCCAGGACCCCTGCGTCCACAGGCCGACGCTTTATCCACTGAGCCAAACTGGGTAGGGCTTACTTTTTTGTTGTAATAGTAACTAGAATTATTTGTTTTGTTTCTCTTTATGATAATTCATTATCAGTGTATAAACATGCCATTGATTTCTGGGTGTTATTTTTGTATCCTGCTACATTGCCAAATTCCCTTATTACATCTAGTCGTGTTTTGGTGGTCTTTCAGGTTTTGTATGTACAATATCGTGTCACTGTGAATAATGGCAATTTTACTTATTTCTTTCCAATTTGGATGCCTTTTATGTTTTCTTCTTGTCTGATCACTGTGGCTAGGATTTCCAGTGCTATGTTGATGATGAAAGCAGACGTCCCTGTCTTGTTCCTGTTCTTAGGGTAACTGACTTTAGTTACTGTGCATTGAGTATGATGTTGGCTGTAGGTTTGTCATATATGGACTTTATTATGTTGAAGTATGATCTCTCTGTTCCCAATTTGCTGAGAGTTTTTATCAAAAATGGGTGTTGGATTTTGTCGAATGCTGTATCTGCATCTATTGATATGATCATGTGATTTTTGCCTTTCAGTTTGTTTATGTGATGTATCACGTTTATTGATTTGCAAATATTGTACGAGCCTTGCATCCCTGGAATAAATCCCACTTGCTCATGGTGTATGATCTTTATAATATATGGCTGGATCCAATTTGCTAATATTTTGTTGAGAATTTCAGTATCTGTGTTCATCAGGGATATTGGCCTATAATTCTCTTTCTTTGGAGTGTCTTTGTCTGGTTTTAGAGTTAGGGTAATCCTGGCCTCATAAAAAAGAGAATGGAAGTGTTCCTTCCTCATGGATTTTTTTGGAATAGTTTGAGGAGCATAGTGTTAGTTCTTCTTTGAATGTTTGGTAAAACTCCCCTGTGAAGCCGTCTGGAACAGAGCTTTTGTTTCCTGGGAGGTTTTTTTTTTTTTTAACATATTTTATTGATTTTTTACAGAGAGAAAGAGAGAGAGAGATAGTTAGAAACATCAATCAGCTGCCTCCTGCACAACTCCTACTGGGAATGTACCCACAACCAAGGTACATACCCTTGACCGGAATCAAACTTGGGACCTTTCAGTCCACAGGCTGACCCTCTATCCACTGAGCCAAACCGGTTAGGGCGGGAGTTTTTGATTTTTGCTTTAATTTCCTCAGTTGTTCTTAGCCTATTCAGGATTTCTGATTCTTTCTGATTCAATTTTAGAAGATTTTATTTTTCTAGGTATTTGTCCATTTCATGCACATTGTTCAGGTTGTTGGTATATAGTTTTTCATAGTATTTTCTTACAATGATTTGTATTTCTGTAATGTCTATTGCTAACTTCACCACTTTTGTTTCTAATTTTAATTATTTGAGTCCTCTCTCTTTGATTCTTAATGAGTCTGGCTAAAGGTTCATCAGTCTTGTTTATCTTTTCAAAAAAACAGCCTTTGGTTTCATTAATCCTTTGTCTTGTTTTCTTAGTCTCTATGTCACGTATTTATGCTCTGATCTTTGTTTCCTTCCAAGTACTATGGGTTTTTCTTGTTCTCTTTTGAATCTTTGAGTTGTAAGTTTAATTAGTTTATTATTAATTTTTCTTATTTTTTGAGGTATGCCTGTAATGCTGTGACCTTCCCTCTCAGGAACTGCTTTTGCTGTGCACCAGGATTTTGAGTTGTTGTGTGATCATTTTCATTTGTTTCCAGGAAATCTTTTATTTCTTTCTTGATCTCATTGGTAACTATTCATTGTTTAATAACATGCTATTTAGACTCCATGTGTTTGAATGTTTTTGAGTGTTTTTACTGTAGTTGATTTCTAATTTCATCATTCCATGATGATCTGAGAAGATGCTTGATATGATTTTAATCTTCTTGAATTTGTAGACTTGTTTTGTGTCCTAACATAAGGTCTATCTTTGAGAATAACTCATGTGCACTTGAGAAGAGAATGTATATTATGCAGCTTTGAAGTGACATGTTCTATAAATATCAATTAAATCCATCTGATCTAGTGCGTTATTTAGAGTCAGTATTCCCTTGTTAATTTTTGTCTGATATCTAATCTTATTTGAATAACTCTACTGAAGTAAGCCTCTCTGCTTTTGAGTGGACCCCCAAATACTTTTATTAATTTTTAATATATACACTCAATAGATAGAGAATATCTAAGCCTGCTAACTTCTCTTGGAGAACCTTTAATTTACAGATTACCTTGTGACATTTTTCCTAATTCCTTATTTGCTCTTCCTCAGTCCCTCTTCTGGATAGGTGGCATGGCCTTAAGATCCTTCATACCCATCTTCCACTGGTGAGCCATGCTCTACCTTGTTCTTGATTATCTTAAGCTTTTTTATTTGCTTGTTGACAGTGTCTATGAAACCTGTATGTTTTTTAATATGGATTTTAGCTCTAGAAAACTGCCTAGAATATGCCTAATACTGATATAAATTTTTCTTCTCCCATATGACCCAGTTGGTGCCTAAGTGGTCTGCACATATTTATTCATCTATGCATTCCACAGATATATACCAAGCTCTATGCACCACAGGTCAGCAAGCAAATAACAAAACAAGCAACAAAAATTCCTGCCACTACAAAGCTTATACTCTAGTGGGTGAGTTCAATAAATAAATGAATTAATTAATTACATGTTGAAAGAAGCCTGAATTTGGGGAGATAATCAAGAAGGACCTCCTGAAAAGACAGCTTTAAAGCAAAAACTTAAAAGAGGGGAGGTGCTGCCCTGATGGAATTTAACATATATGCCCATGAGAAACCTAGACTTTAATCTCCTCCATAGTCCCACTATAGATGTCTTATATTTGTGGCAGACAGGGAAAGTATCTGGCAAAGATGTTGGTAGATCTGGTACTCTTCTCCCCACAATGCTTAAGGGAAATGCTATTTGGCTCCCTAGCCCCCAAATTGACAATTTCTTTCTTTCTCTCTTTCCCCCCCACAGTTTTGATTCATTTCCTTAGCAAGCTGGATATAATCTGACTCAGTCCTTACCCTCCTACTGCAAAAGTGCGCACACCATGTTTGGACATATGTTCTTGTTTTTAATGATCTTGTAACCTTTATTTATTATAGATATGCCATGGTGTAATGGATCACTTGGGGGTATTAAACACTCAGATGGAAGCAGTTCTGCTTGAGGCCATCTGGAAATGCTGAGGAGGGGAAAGTTGGCTTCCTTGTGGATAAGCTTTAAAAGAGAATTAATTATGTAGGAGTTCCAGTCAAGATGGCCATATAGGTAAATGTGATCCTCAGAACCTCCAACAACCACATCAGAATTACAACTAAACTACAGAATAAACATTATTCAGAACCTCCTGAAATCTAGCTGAGCAGAAGTCCTACAGCTAAGGATATAAATTAGCCACATTGAGACTAGTAGGAGGGATGGAGATGTGGAACAAGCTGGTGTCCTATACCCATGTGTGGTGGTTATAAATCAGGAGGAATGTCCCAGCTGTGGAGGTCTCCCCTGAGGAGCCAGTGGTATCAGCCCCATAACAGGCCCCCCAGGACTCCAGTGCCAGGAAGAGAAGTCCCCATAACTTCTGGCTATAAAACCAGCAGGGATTGTGGCTGAGTGAGACAGAAGGCTTCTGGAGTCCCAGGAGTTCCTCTTAAAGGATCCATACAGACTTAGTTGGACTCACTCGCTCTGAGCTCCAGCACTGGGGCAGCAGATGGAAAGGTACCAGGAGAAGGAACTACATCATACAGGGAGGAACTGAATTGTCTGCCTTCAGGAGTAAAGCTGGAGGGGCAGACAGAAGAGCTGGTAGAGGCTATCCTTGCTGGGTGATTTAGCCTGTGTGATCTCATTTTTCTAGCATCTGCTTTTCACTTTTCAAAAATTGTTATGTAGAAGAACAAGGCATCCACTTGAATGTCTAAAATAAAGACACACACTCATTTGCCAATACCCAATGTTGGCAAATATTTTGAGATGCCAGAGCTCTCACTCAGTGTTGGTGGGGCTGTAAAATGGTCCAACCACTTAAAAAATGTTCCTGCAATTTCTGATGAAAATAAATATAGACCTACCCTATGATTTATCAATTCAACTCCTAGGTATTTACCAAGATACATGAAACATATGTCCACAAAAATACCACCTTCTATTGTGCTTCACTTTATTGTGCTTCTCAGATCATGTGTTTTTTTACAAATTGAAACTATGACCCTCCACCAGCAAAAAGATTGCGACTCCCTGGAACCTCAGATGAGGTTTACATATTTTCACAATAAAGTATTTTTAATTAAGGTATGCACATTGTTTTTCTCAGACATAATATTGCACACTTAATAGACTATAGTATACATAGTGTAAACATAACACCTAAACTGGGAAACCAAAAAATTTGTGTGACTCATTTTACTGGGACATTTGCTTTATTTCAGTGGTCAAATTCACAATATCTCAGAAGCATGACTATACAACAAAAGCCATAACAGGTTTATTCATAATAGCCTAAAGCTAGAAGCAGTCCTGGTGTCCATCACAGGTGAATGCACAAACACATTGAAATATGCTTATAGAAAGGAATATGACAAAGTAGTAAGAGGGAATAAACTACTGATTATGTAATAGCATGGATAAATCTCAAAAAACATTATGATGCATGAAACAAACCTTACTCAAAGGAGTAAGTACTGTATGATTCTGTATTTATCAAAGCTCTCAAACAGACAAATGTCATCTACAGTGGGAGAAAAAATTCAGAATAGTAGCTAACTCTGATGATTGGGGTAGCGGATGACTGAGAAGGTATGCAAGATATGTTTATGGGATGATGTCCAATAACTTTTTTAAATGATTAAAGAATGCAAAACAATCTTATTTCCGCCACTAAAATACTTAATATTGTATAACAGCTAAAATTATTTTCTTCTCCAGGAAAAGTCTATTCCAATAAACAGAGAAAAATATATTTTTACATGTTTTCTCTAAGTCTCTATTTTGTGCATGGATCTTTTATACGCATTAAGCAGGCACATTCTCCTCCAAGTTTGAAGTAGGCAAGTGGTAGAAAATTGAAGTCCAGGGAAGGTATTATTTGACTGGGAATGTGGTGAGCTGGTACGGATTCCAATGCCTGACATATATTTAATGTTAAATCTTTATCCATAGAAATTTTAAGTGTTCTACATCCCCCAAGTTCCCAATTTCTTGACATCTCTCACCTGCAGTTCTCTTAACAAAGATAAATGGTCTCTTACAAGTGCTTAAGCTTGTAGGATCACATTGCCAGTCTCTATTAGCTGAGGTCTCCTGACAAATCTTAAGACAACCCAAGACACCTTCGCTTTTATAATGGTCTACATGAAAATAGTTGATGTGACCTATGGAAAACATGTTCTGCAGTCCATTATAGTGGGCATGGAGTTACTACTCAGTTTTAGCCCTGGACTCCTCTGTCATAGACTCCTTCATCTAGCCACCCACAACTTTATTTTCTCAGAAACAATCCATTCTGACCTACAGGTTCCAATGGCCACATATTAAACTCTCCTAGAGGTTTTTTAAAGCGTCCCTTAAAGGCCTTGATATGAAGGGAAAACAACCACTCCATTCTTTGCAGACCAATTGGAGAGTATTCAAGGCACCTTTATATGTCTTTCTGACGAAATCCTCTCTCTGGTCTCCACATTTTTCTTGGCCTAACCAACGCCTTGTAAAGGCTGATTGCATGCACTCAGCTCGTGCTGACTAACGTGGTTTGAAAATCCAGCACGGTGACCGAGCACTTCACTTTGGAATAGGCAGTGTCTACCATACAGTTATTGTCTAGGGTTTTCTTCTGAAACAAAGACAGAAAGAGTCCCTTTTTAATTCCCTGTTGCACTGGTAATTGTTGAACTTTATTTTGCAGTAATATTAGACTAAACCAATTACTATCCCTAGTGTTTTGCATATATCATTTCACTAGGCACAGAACTAAAGGAGTAATTATTGGATCCATTTTGTAACTACACACACTAAATGCTTAGAGTGTTTGGACGATTTTTCCTTCCAAGTTTGTCCGCTCTCTGAGGGATGGATCTAATATTCAAATTCACACTTGTCTAACTTAAAAAGCAATGCAGCTGTTGTGGTACTCCATTCTTCCTATGCCAGTGGTTCTCAACCTTCCTATTGCCGCGACCCTTTAATACAGTTCCTCATGTTGTGGTGACCCCCAACAATAAAATTATTTTCATTGCTACTTCATAACTGTAATTTTGCTACTGTTATGAATCGTAATGTAAATATCTGATATGCAGGATGTATTTTCATTGTTACAAATTGAACATAATTAAAGCATAGTGATTAATCACAAAAACAATATGTAATTATATATGTATTTTCCGATGGTCTTAGGCGACCCCTGTGAAAGGGTCCTTTGACCCCCAAAGGGGTCGCGACCCACGGGTTGAGAACCGCTGTCCTATGCTTATATCTTATTTTTCTTTCATTTTAAAATACTTATTCCTGCTTTTAATTTATCATTTTTTATTTTAACTTATATATACAATATCTAAACACCAGTATTTTCTGAAATAAAGCATGATATATAAACAAGGAAACACATGAACATAATCATTTTTAATTTGACCCCAGTTTACCTATATTTTTTCCTCCATGCCTAGCTCTCCAAATTGAATGCAACATTCCAAGTTCTCCAACGAAGCGCTAAATAAATCAAGTTTGAAATATGGAGCTCAGCGTTACTGATGCTATCATCCGAGTAGAAATGCCAAAAGATTACAACCATCTATTTTGTTATCCTGCCAAATAGACTAGACAGCTGCCAAATAAGCTCAGATCTCCAATGGAGCATAAATTGAGTTTGAAAATATAGAGTTAAACTTCCACTGTAGCTAGAACCTGATTAGAATATACTAAAGGGTTATAACATTTCTTTTTACTCTCCTGCCAAACAGACTTTGCTTCTGTCTAGGAAATTGAAATCTAAAGCAGATGACGCTGACAAGACAAATGCCATTAATAGAGAGGGATGTATGCCATGTAACAACACAGATTGAGACATTAAATGCCCAGCATTAAACACAACTAGAAAGTCCAGAATTCTTCAGTGTGTCAGATTTGTAGATGATAGCTGCATGAATTTCCAGGAATATGAATAGATCAGAATAATCTTGAAAGAGCCTGTTTAATTGCCACACAGCCTGCCTTTCTGAAAAGCTGTGGAGAGACCTTACAGCTTTGAAAAGGCAATCTGGGAGTAAATGTTATATATTTATGATGCCCATTATAGCCGAAGTGTCTCATTCTTTAATTGTCTCATGAATGGACAGGTATTTTGAGATTATTAGTGCAGTTGAAATGACTTTTACTGCTCCTTTTCCATAATATATATTTTTTCTGACTTAGTTATTATAATTTACACAATCATAATTACTTTTTTGTGTAGAAAGATAGAAATTCAAACATAAGACAGGTTTAGCAAAAAGTAGTTTATTTTCGAAGACTGATCTAATGTTGCTTTGGAGCCCCTATTTCTTAAGTCAGAACAAAGAAAATAAAAATGAAGCTTGCTAAATAAGACTCAGTTTTCTCTACTCTCCACAATTTGTTTGTGAGCAAATAGCAAGTTGCTTCACAGAAGTCCCTAACAGAGCATTATCTCCCTGGGCAGGGAACATCGTCTTCCACCACTCTTTTCCAAGATGTTTCTGGGAGCAGATGAGAGCTTAAATGTCTTTCATGGTCGTGAGGAGGGGAGAGGAAGGCTCTGCCCTTGGTGCTGTCCTTGATGTGTCATGTCCCACCTATAAGTATCGTCTCTGTTCTTGGTCGCCAAGTGTCAACACCTGGCACAACTCAGAAGGTGCTTTGTGATTTTGTCATTGCCTGGAGATGATGACTTCCCCTTCCTGACAGGAAGAGTCACTTCTGCCTCTCTCTCATATCACAGATCCCCTGAATATAGGCTGTGAATCTCCTGCAATTCCTTCCTTCTGTGCCATCACCAGCCACTCCACTCACTTCCAGACCCTCAGTCAACTTGAAGGTTCCCTATAAACCCTATAGAACTTGGTAACGAGGAGGCACGATCTAAGGCCCATTGTAGCTATTTATCTCCACTACTGATTTTGCTTCTATTTCTAACTTGTTAGACAGGATGGGGAAGAGGCAAAAAGGCACACTATTAATTCCTTTTTTGACCTCATATGAATCACTCTCATTTTACTAATGCTTGGTTTCTCATTGAAACTGATGAAAAATTATTTCATGTACCTGTATGTTCTGAAAATTATTGGCAGATTCTGTAATCCTTGTAAAATAGAATGACTCAGGGAATTCTGGGTACCTGACCCTTATTTCAGCTCTACAAAATGTAGTTAAGGAATGTGCTTATCTCAAAGGCTGAGTGGTGAGTGGTGATTCCCTTCTGGTCTGTGCATATATGTCACTGTACTTAGCAGTCATATTATAATTTATGTTTCTGAGACCACTGAGGTGCAGACAATTCACTTGCTGTGGTCTCCAGCACATACAAGAGTCTCCTCTTATCTGTAGTTTCACTTTCTGCAGTTTTAGGTACATGTGGTCAACTGAGGTCTGAAAATATAAGAAGGACAATTACAGAAATAAACAGTTTGTAAGTCTTAAATTGTACCCGGTTCTGAGTAGCATGATGACATTTAGGCTATGCCAATCTATTCCACCAGGATTTGAATCATCACTTTGTGCAGAGTATCCATGGTGTATATGCTACCCACTTTGTAGTCTTTTAGGAGCAGCTAGGTTAGCAGATTGCCACTGTGCTATTGCAGTGTTGTGTTAAAATAATCCTTATTTGGCCCCAAAGCTCAAGAGTAGTGATGATGGCAATTATAATATGTCAAGAGAAATTGTAAACTGCTTCTTTTAAGAAATAAACAACTTCCAATTAGTGTTCTTACAAAAGGTTTCAGAAAAACAAGCAAGCAACAACAAAACTTCAACTGTTGAGGATCCCCTAATCACTGACATCACCTTCTCCTGACATCCAACAGGTGTTTTCTATATCTATGAGTCTGAACAGAATAAACTAACAAACAAGATAATCCTCCTTCTGACATATCATCAGAAGGCCAAAAGTAGCCTAATGCCACATCAGAATACTTATGTCATTGACCTCACTTTCTCTTACCATATAGGCATTGTATCATCTTATTATCATCACAAGAAGGGTAACTACAGTGCAATAAAGTATTTTAAGAGAAAGAGAGGATGCATTCACATAATTTTATTATAGCATATTATAATTGTTCTATGTCAGTATTATTGTTGTTAATCACTGACTGTGCCAAATATATAAATTAAACGTTATCATAAGTATATCTGTATACATATTGTTTGTTACTATCTACTGTTTAGGCAATTCCCCACTGGGGGTCTTGGAACATATCCTCTGCCGATGGGGGCGGCACTGCCATTTACCAAAAACATTGAATCATGGTCAGATTTAGCCTTGTGAATTTAAGATGGTCAAAAGAGGGGTTCCTCATTCACTCAGCCCTATCATCTGCAACTCTCTTCCAATAGTGAGCACAACTGGGAATAACCAGGATGTTTGCAACTCTTTCACTGGAGAATGTGGTTGGTCTGTCTGCTACCTCCTGATTTTGCTAATTCCTTTCTCCAGTCTCTAGATAAATAAACCTGGTTGATTACCCACATCATATTTGTGTGTGGGCTCACCATCAATCTATTACTGACACCCATCAAAAGAATGGCTGAGGTGTTCTTGTTCATAAGCAACTTCTTATAACCCACGTGAAAGTTGTTTATGAGTTGTTTGGTTGGTTGATGGATATATGTGTGTTTTGACCTATTTGACATTATAATGTTTTGTCCATTCAGAAGATCATTGGAGCTTATATTCAATATACATTGATATTGTGTTTAGCAATAATAGCACATTCAATAATGGGATTTATATTACATTACCTCCCTTTGGTTTCTTATGAACAATTACTTGGGCTTTCCCTACATCCACTATTATATCCCTTCAGTATAGTAAATTCTCAATTACTACAATTTTTCAGGTACAGGAATACACAAAGCATGAGTAGATAACTACATACTATTTAAAATACATTTGTGAAGCTCTGAGATATGGTAATACTGTGCTACTCAAAATTCTACTTTAGTATAGACTTTGGACACTTTTTTCAATGTAATTCTCATCAATTAGAGTTCTAGGCATTCTGGTTTGGATTCAAAGGCTTTGAAGAAATTCTTAAAGGTCAATTGCTATAAGGATTTTAGTACATTTTAGGGATTTTTTGAAAGACGACTAAGGACAGCTTAAATGCGGTTCAACTTTACCATGGCTCTCTAACTGAGGAGAGAATAAAAAAGGAGAGAGAAAATCAGTGATTCCCCTCTTTATCTTGCACCCCATAATCAATGCCAGCAATACCTTTCACATATTCCACAGTATGGTGTCATTTTACATCTTTTGCTACAGCCCAGGCAAGTATTATCTCTCTCCTTACCTATGGCAGTCATCTCCAAACTGGTCTTCCTGCTTTCATTTTCTTAGTTTACCTCAGAGCAGCAAAAGTGATTCTTTTAAAACATAAAGCTGATTATAATACCTCTCTGACCAAAACCCTGTCATAGTTGTAAGTTAACAAAAAATAACATAAAACATCCTTACCATGGCCCACAGTATAATCGGTGGTCCCTGGCTTCCATTACACCCTTTCTTCAGACTCTTTCCCTTGTTTAAGTAGACACACAGGCCTCCTTGCTGTTCCTTAAATACCTGTCTCAAGGCCTTTAAAATTGCTGTTAACTCCATTTAGAATGGCTCCAACCACCATGTTATTTTAACTAGCGCAGTTTCCACTTTTCATCAATCTTAACCTGATTTATGTTTCTTCACTTGCAGTTATGAATACATTTATTATTAGTTTGTTTTCGTTTACTGTGTGCTTTGCCCAATACAAGTACTCCATGTGGTCAGTAATTTCGTTTCAATAGCACCATCCAATCGTTAACAACAACAAAAGAGACAAAAATTCTAGGTGGAAAATATGTTTTTTATTTAAGTTGAGTAAATAATGTTAACATTTCTTTTTGGACATTTCTTTAATTGGTTGTATCATCAGATTCTCTTTTAATGCATGCATAATGTTATATATTTGTATCCATTGGAGACACAAATCTATATATATAAAAGCCTAAGCAACAGGACGACCAGATAATCAGCCAGTAGCTATGATGCGCACTGACCACCAGAGGCCAGATGCTCAACGCAGGAGCTGCCCCCTGGTGGTCAGTGCACTCCCACAGTAGGAGTGCTGCTCAGCTGAGGAGTGCCAGAATCTGGGCTGGCGAGCGCAGCAGCTCAGGAGCCTCTCCTGCAGACACTCCCCCTGTGCTCCTGAGCAGTGGCGGCAGGTGCAGCAGGCTCGGGATGAGCGGGAGCGGCACGGCGCCCAGCCAGGGCTTGGGCTCCCCCCAGCTGCCTGCCACCATGGACAGCAGGCTGGAGCCCGATGAGTTGGCGGGGAAGGCCCAGCCTCAGCGGAGGGGAGGTCCACTGATCCCTGCAGGCCAGGCTGAGGGACCCATTCGGTGCATGAATCCGTGCACCAGGCCGCTAGTATAATATAATGTACTTACTACATATAGTTCAATATGTGAAATTACTGGTGTTTGGCTGCCCTAACCATACTCTCAACCAAAAGTTATTATTAACCCAATAAAAGTGAGTCAGAAATCTGGTCTTGGGAGAAAAAGTTAAAGGCAGCTAATTTATAGTGTAGCTAATATTATAGTGTGCTTATTCTGTGCCAAACATTGATGTCAACACTTTACTAAATTAATTTTCATTTTATCTTCATATAAGTCATATGGTGAAGTTTTTGCTATAATCTCTTTTGAACATGAGTGGATCAATACACAGATAGGCTAAGTAACTTGCTTATCATCACCTAGCAAGTCAGTCAGTGGAGCTGAGATTGAACCAAGAGGCTTACCTGAAAGACAAAAGTTGTGATTACCTCACTCTATATAGTCTCCTCATAGATTTCTGTGTTATCATTTTAGAGATTAACCAGAAGTAAACCTCAATTTTCATATCTGTGAATAAAGAATGAAAAAGGGTTTATAGACTTGTGAGGATGAAATGAACCAGCATGTGTAATGTGCTTAAAAAATAAAAGGCAAAAAAATGAGTTTATACCCTTTTAAACATTCAGTATTTGGGGTGTATGGGTGGGAATAGAAATGTTTATTTGGGAGATAGCATGTGAAGGCAAAAGAATATAAGCTTTGTGTTCAGGCAACCAGGGATTAGACCCTGGGCTCTGTCACATCGTAGCTGTGTAATTGTGGTCAAATGTTTAACATCCCATACTTACTAGTTCCTCATCTATTAAGATAAGAATAACCTCTCATACAGTTTTTATGATCATCAAATAAAATAAAATAGGTTACACACCTAGCACAGCATCTGGGATATAATATTATATTTAATAAATACTTTGACCTGTAGTTTGGCCATGTCAGGGATTTACTAATCTTTTTAAAAATCATAATAAAGTATACAAAACAAAATTACCACTTTAACCATTTTTAGCTGTACAATTCAGTGGCATTAAGATCATTCATCATCACTATTCTCAGAACTTTTGCACCATCCCAGAACTCTGTACTCATGCCAATATATTTATAGCTATTGACATCATACTTATCATAACAATATAACTATACTATAACTACTGTAATACAGTTATTAAACAATAACTCCCCATTCTCCTTTTCCCCCAGCCCTTGGTAATTTATGTTCTACTCTCTGTGTCTATGAATTTTTCTATTCCAGGTGACTCATACATTTAAGTGGAATCATATAATATTTGTCCTCTTGTCACTGACTTATTTCATAATATCATCAAAGATATCTATGTTGTAGCATGTATCAGAATTTTATTCCTTTTCAAGGTTGAGTAATATTCTCTTGTATGTAAATACCACACTTTGATTATCCAGTCATTCATTGCTCGTGTTGTTTCTACCTTTGAGTTGTGAATAATGCTGGTGTGAATATTAATGTTCAAGTATCTGCCTGAGTCCCTGCTTACAGTTTTCTGCATATATACCTAGGATTGCAATTGCTGGATCATACAGTAATTCAAAATTTAACTTTAAAAAAAATTGATTTTACAGAGGGATGAAGGGGGAGAGAGAGAGAGAGAGAGAGAGAGAGAGAGAGACAGAGACAGAGACATTGATGTGAGAGAGGTACATCACCCATATGCATCCCGACTGGGGATTGAATCTATAACCTAGGTATGTGTCCTAACCTGGAATGGAACCCAAGACCTTCTGGTGCATGGGACAGTGCTCCAACTGAACCACACCAGCCAGGGAAATGTTTACCATTTTGAAAAACCACAAAACTCCACTCTGCACCATTCTGTATTCCCACTAAAAATGTCCATAGATTCCAATTTCTCCACATCCTTGTCTACACATTATTTTTCATTTTTTATAGTAGCCATCCTAATAGGTGTGCCAGGATATCACATTATGGTTTTAATTTACATTTCCCTAATGAGATTGAACATCTTTTCATGTGCTTATTGGCCATTTGCATATTATCTTTGGAGAAATGTTTATTCAAATAATTTGCCCATTTTTTAAAAAAATTATGGATTGATTTGAGAATGAAAAAGAGGGAGGGAGGGAGGGAGGGAGGGAAGAAGGGAGGGAAGGAGGGAGGGAGGGAGGGAGAGAGAGAGAGAGAAAAAAAAACTTGTTCCACTTATTTATACATTCATTGGTTGATTCTTGTATGTTCCCTGACCAGGATTCAAACCCAAAATCTTGGCTATGCTATAGGGACAATGCTCTAACCAACTGAGCTACCCAGTGAGTGCCATATGCACATTTTAAAGTTAAATTGTTTGTTTTATTGTGGGCTTTTTATATATTTTGGATAATAATCTTTTATCAGTTGTATAATTGGAGCAAAAATTTCTCCAATTCTGTAGGTTTTCTTTTCACTCCTTTGATGATAACCTTTGATGCAAAAAAGTTTTTAATTTTGATGAAGTCACGTCAATCTATTTTTTCTTTTGTTGCTTCTGCTTTTGAAGTTATATCCAAGAAATTGTTGACAACTTAAATTTGCACAGATTTCCCACTATGGTTTTCTCTAAGAGTTTTATAGCTTTGACTCTAATGTTTAGGTCTTTGATCATTTTGAGTTAATTTTTATATATGGTAACATAAGGGTCCAACTTTATTCTTTTGCATGTGTATATCTAGTTTTTCCAGTAGCATTTATTAAAAAAGATGGCCTTTTTCCCCTTGTCTCCCTTGTCAAAAATAAATTGATCAAAAATATGAAGATTTATTTCTGGCTTTCTAGTTTATTCTGCAGGTCTGTAGGTCAGTCCTTATGCCAATACCACACTGCTTGTATTACTATAGCTGTAAGATTTAAAATCAGGAAGTGGGAGTCCTCCAACTTCATTTTTTTCAAGATTGTTTTAACTATTCTGAGTCCCTTGAGATTCCATATGAATTTTAGCGTGGGTTTTCCTCTTTTCCAAAAATAAACACACAAAAAAAAGCCTGACACCAATGGGACTTGATAGGAATTGCATTAAATCTGTAGCTTGCTTTGGGTAGCACTGTCATCATAACAATATTAAGTCTTCCAATTTAGGAGCACAGAATAACTTTTCATTTATTTATGCCATCTTTAATTTTTATAGCAATGTTTTATCTTTTCAGTGTGCAAGTCATTTTTCTCATTGTTTAGATTTATTCCTAAGTTTATTTTTCATTAAATTTATGTATTTTTAAACATATTCCTTCATAATTTTGATTACCAAACTCTTTCTACAAAGAACATTTGTTGTACTATAATTTGTCAGGTAAAATGTAGAAACTGACATTAATTTGTAACTAGAAGTAGAAAGGAAATGCTATTACTATCTTTTACAAGGTTATACTGCAAAATAATGAACTCAGTGTTATAATAACCAGGTATTTGCTGTTTCCATCATGACAGCTCTGGGTTAGGGCTGAAGCCCTAGGGTCTATTATGGTGAGGAACTGCTCCATATTTCTTCTTCATCTGGGACCCATGCCGAAGGATAACCCTACTGGAGACAGGATGTTCTTTAGAGGGCAATGCCAAGAGGGCAAACAGAAATACATAATATTTCCCTTACCTTTTCCTAGGAGTTAGCCCACTGTCAATTTCCTCTGTATTTCCTTGCTCAAAGAAAATTCCATGGCCACACCCCAAGATTAATGGGACAGGGAAATGTCAAGGGCAAAGTGGGAACAAATAATTGTGAACAAATAATTTCCATCACAGGTACAAATAGGGAATGATCTTTCACAGTTGTGATGGTTAGTTTCTTTTAGAATAAACATCTGTCTTTTACCTGGGTGCTATCATCCAACCTATCTGTTTTCTTTCTTTGTGAAACAGAAGGAAACTCCTAACTTCACATGAAAAAAAAATTAATGAGAGCATAATTATAAAATGGCTTGAGCAAAATAGAAGAGAAGTTTATCAGTTTCCAGTTTATCATGCTTACTAAAAATCTCTCTATATAAAAGGCTAATATGCAAAGTGTCCCCTTGGGAGTTCGGCCGGGAGACCAGGAGTTCAGTCTCTGGCTATGACATGCGCTGACCACCAGGGAGTGGCAGGGAAGGAAGGAAGGCCCCAGCCGGCAGCTGGAAGGCCCTGATGGGCCCAGATCGTAGGCCAGGCCTAGGAACCCTACCCATGCACACATATCTTTATATTTCTAGTTCTTTATATTTTTAAATATCACATATCCATGGGAAAATGCCACAGGGCTTAGAGGGCAAGACAATAACATATTTTTTATTAACTTTATGAATGACAAGAAATAGCATTTTTGATAAATTAAGATTCCCATTAATGTAATAAGTGTGTTTACATTTTAATTAGATAGTTTTAACTAAATTGAATTGCTTGTTTGCAAAGCTCAGCAATATCAATATGCTCTATAAATTTCTTAAGTATCCAGTTTACAGCAATAATAAATTCTTATTTTCACTCAAATACCCAGGTGATTATAGGATTAGCATAATACTCTTAATTTTTCTAGCTTATCCAACATATATTTAGCATATTTTGCTCACTGAAGTGCACACAGTGTTTTCTCAATGTTTTCATATAAGCCTACCTCCTTGCTTCAGGTAGCTCAAGATTATCATCTAAAATTTGGTCAGAAGAAATGCATGGTGTTAAAAAACAAAATTCAACTGAGTAGGTTTAAGTACCTAATTGACTTCATTCATGATTCATGAATCAGGCAGCATCCCATGTAGCGTTTATAGGTAGAAGTGGGTGGGAAAAGGAAGTTTCTGGCAAAAAGTTCATTGTTCAGGCAAGATCACCTTCCTAAGGGCGATGCAAGGGGTCTGTCTACTGGGCTATTACCGTACTAGTGCTGAGCACATAATTCCAGGTTGACTGGGTGAAACCACAATTAAGTTGGTATTATGTCTTGGTTTGGTGACATGAGTCTAACACAGGTGACTCCAATTTAGACCTATTGTGTTTTTTTTAAAAATGGGTTAATTGAGTAAGGATAAGACTTAGCCTTCCCTGATTCCATTTCAATTCACAGGACAAGCAAAGAGTGAATACTAGTTGACATTTTAAGCATTAATAGTGCCCATAATGTGTCAGAGTATAAAGATTTTGTGAAAAATTGGATTCAGATTTGAACAGAACTCTCCCCATCATTTTGTCAGAACAAGATACATTCCTTTCACAGCTTGATTCAGTTATCGGGCATGAAAAGGTAGTGAAGTCCCTAGAAAAAAGGATAAGGAAGAGATGCTGAGATTAATGACTGTTGTAGGACTTAAGTCATCCTTGGTGGAGGTGGGCATTTATACTTTAGAGAGCATCTCCTCTTGAAATGTCCACTAGGTGCTACTGAGGGATTTTAGGCAGCAGTGGTATAAGGTCAGATCTACATTTTATTTTTTAAAATTATCTTTATTGTTGAAAGTATTACATAGGTCCCCTCTACCCTCCACCCCCAAAACCCTCTACCCTGCTTCTGCCCCCTCCTCAGGCCTTCCCTGCAGTATTTTCTGTCCATGGTCTATGCATATATGCACATTTTATATAGATCATTCTGGCAACTGAATAAGGATGACCTTTTTTGGTGGGGGAGAAAAGACTTTGGGAAGGCAAAGACACTGCTTGTGAGGCTGTAACTAAAATGAAATGAAGACCTAAATTAGACCAGCAGAAAGAGTTCAAGTGACCCAAACGGCAGGAGTATGGGTTTTGCTGTCAACTTGAAGTGGCTTGCCCTGCTTCCCAGCTCTGCTGCTTATCCCTCTGACACTGTATGATATTCTTAATCACTTTAACCCTCAATTTCCCTTCTCATTTGTAAATGAATACGACACCGGTACATTTCTCATAAAGTGGTATAGGGAGTTAATGAGTAAGACATCCTATATATACCTTTAGCGTCGTGTCTAACATATCATCAATATTCAATAAATGAGAACTAGTATTATTGTAATAGGTAAAATAGTTTTCTAAGTTTGTACTTTTGGCACTAAACTGCTAAACCTTCTGACTCAAATTTTACGGACTTTCTACTCTACCATATGACTTGAAAAAACATGTTGAGAGAAGATAAAACAATTTTAGACAAGTTCAAACATAGCCCAGTGTTGAAACTGGGGATATAGTGAATTACTTTGGCAGTCCATTTTGTTTCATTTCAAATATTCTGGTAAGTGCCTTCCTTGTATCAGAAGTTGATTATAGCCCAACCGGTGTGGCTCAGGGATTAAGCATCCACCTATGAACCAGGAAATCAAGGGTTGATTCCTGGTCAGGACACATGCCTGAGTTGTGTGCTAGATCCCCAGTAGGGGGCGTGCAGGAGGCAGCCAATCAATGATTCTCTATCATCAGTGATATTTCTTTCCCTCTCTCCCTCTCCTTTCCTCTCTCTGAAATCAATAATAAAATATATTTTTTTAAAAGTTGATTATAAAATGAGCTGTACCTCTGATGTGTTACAAAGTAAATGAGATAGGATATGAAATAACTTGAGCTCCTCAAGAACACAGATTGTTTCCAATTTGCCTTAGTATTCCTCATGCCTAGTATGGTATAGCATCTGACACTTAGTGGCCCCTCAGTAAAGGGTTACTGTATGAATACATTACTCTCTTTGAGAGAAATAGCGAATCAAATGTAGCATAATTGATTTGAATAAAAATAGCAAATTAATGAATGAAAATTAATTAATGAAAAATAGCAAATTAATTGCAATAAAGAATGGTCAGGGAGTTAAAGCAATTCATCCCCTACACTCCTCTGGTAATTTATTGTGGATGCTTTTCCTTAGAAATTATTTTCTTTCAGGGTTGGCCTGGGGGAAGGGATATCACAGAAGGTTTAATAATGGCATCACAAACTGAAACATTCCAGAGAAAAACCCCGAGGTCCCAGGATCCCTTCCCCCCTTATTATTAACTGATCCTCTACGTAAATCTAGATTCAATACGAAGTGAAATTACTGAAAGCCTTACTATTATTGCTGGTTTGCTCACTAATGATTATGTCTCTTCCTCTGTTTTATGATGCTCTGCCTGGGAAATCTGTGGCAAATGAGTGGCCAGAATTTATAATACTTCTCAGGAAGTAATTTCCACACTTGGTGAATGATTTTGCATCCTCCCAGCTCAACCTTCACACCCCTCCATTCCTGCCTGACTCATTTGGTTATGGATATTAATCACAATCACAGGACAGGAAATGCTTTATTATAATGTTTAATAAGTGCACCACTCTTCCAAACTATGCTTGCAATGTGAATGTTGGTAATCATTACACTTTAATGATTTGGGCATATCTGAAAGTGCTGGGAAAGGAAGGCGTCCATTGACAGCAGAGATGAAATAGCAAATATTTATGCAAAAAGACAGGAGATTAGTAGTTATAACGAAAGATCACTCCTATTAGTGTGCATGGACTCAGACCAGGCTGAGCCCCGTGAAGGCTACTCTCAGGCCAGATCCCACTCTGCATGTTGGTAAACGCCTCTGTGACGTCCCACAGGGAGTTGGCTTCTCTGTGCATTGACAGAAATGAGGCAGTAATTAGAACTGAGTGACAAGGTGCTTTTCATCTTTGACGAGGAAAGATTTTTTGTGTCAAAATATCTCGCCAGAGGAGTAATTTTCTCTGTGTGCATTCCTTGTCCTGAACGCATTTTGCATGATAATAGAGAAGGGTGAAGTTGTTTCTGAGTGTTGCTTAGTGACAAATAACAGACACACTGCCTTTGCAGATAACAAGAGTCTGAATGCTGTCATATTGTGATATAGACAGATAGGACCCATGGTAAGCTGGGGATACTTACAATGAAAAAATAATTTGTTTTTGATAGAAGCAAAGATATTAACATGTTTTTTTATGGTATTATGCCACCAAAGGTTTAAAATGTCCTGACAAGATTTAATCATTCAGTTCTAAAATACTTTTTAAGGATTTAATCATCTGGAATTTTTAGCACAATGAGGAGACAAATAACCAGTATAATACATTTTCTGTTTTACACAACCTGCCTTGTCACTCAAAATACAAACTGCTGTCAGTTCAGACCATTTTCAAACAATTCATAATTATCCTGGAAAATTGTCTGCCTTGACTGTACTAAACTGGAAAATTTCAGAACTATTCATGACGTTTAAAAGGCTTGAAACATTAAAAAAAGAAGCATAAAAAACTCAAATTTTAGCCTTGCTTGATATGAGAGTAAACTTGAAACTGATCATGTTCAGAAAACGCAGTGCTTTCTTCCATTACTTCTTTCCATTGCAGGGTATTGAGAGAGCATTTTTTTGGGATGTAAATTAGCATATAGTGATCCAATGTAATAGGAAGTGGGAAGACAGTAACTATCTGGAAATATAAATCTGATATACATTGCTAGTTATGTAATACTGGTATACATTAGTTATGGAAAATGTAGTAAGATCGGCAATTTCTAAAGAAGGAATAAATTAGGATAGCCCAGCTAGAAAATATCAGAGTATATTTATCCAAAAAAAGAGACAAACAGGAAAGAAAAGGACACTTAATATTGGAATGTAAAGAAGAAATTGACACCAGTATCCAACTATGAATATCATAGGCTGTAACCTATTTTAGGCACTTAGAGGGAATATTAAGACTTCTGAGAGTCTTTTTTCATAAACTGAGATAAAAAGGAATAGTCATGGAAATAAAATATTATCCTAATTTCTGAAGTTCAATTTTCTGAATACTTTTGTTAAAGTGAGTGAGGCTGACGATAATCTCTAATGAGTTTACAATGGACATTCTCTTTCAAGATCCTATTTGCCTATGGATTTTGATGTGACTACAATATTTGAAAATACTTGGATCACAATGCTAATATTTGCCCAAATCAAAATGGCCAGAAGACAAATTAATTTTGTTTTTCCCCATTTTATTTTCCCTACATGCCCTTTTATTAATCAATTCAGAATAACAGTGAGAACTTAATATTTATTGGGTCATGTGGAAGTATCCCTGAATATGGTACTTACAATACATCACACAAAGTTTGTGTTGAGGCCTCGTATAATTCTCATATTAGTGCTGGGTGCAGTACATCTATAATTCCCATATTATCAATTGGAGAATGAGTGCAAGTGCAAAATAACTTGTTCTAGGTCTCATTGCTACCAAATTTCTTACAATGCCCAGAGTTAAACAGGCAAGACAAGCTTATTCATGGCTATTGGAATAGGGAAACAGACTGAACGCTATGGACACAAAAGATGGGAGAGTTTTTAAGCATTAGGTGAAAAAGTGCAAAAGCACTGGGGGGCCTTAGGGAAGAGGTTGATCAATGGGATGTGTTGAGCACATTAATATTTTCCCAAGTTTGCAAAGTTTTTTTCTCAGAGATTAGGCTGTGTTTACTAAAAGGCACCCATCAAAGTCGGGATCCCATCCTCCCACAGAGACTAGAAAAGAGGGATGCTCTCTCCCTTAATAATTACATTTCAAAGAGTAGATTCCCAGTCCTTGACAAAGACATTCCATGGGTCATAAAACTGACAAGAAGCCTGAAGATTTATACACATTTCAAATGGGCAGGGAAGTAATTTATAAGGGCAAGTTTTCTAAAGTAAATGTCCATTAAAAAGGGAGGTCAAGCCCTAACCAGTTTGGCTCAGTGGATAGAGCATCGGCCTACGGACTCAAGGGTCCTGGGTTCGATTCCAGTCAAGGGCGTGTACATCGGTTGCAGGCACATCCCCAGTGGGGAGTGTGCAGGAGGCAGCTGATCTATGTTTCTCTCTCATCGATGTTTCTAACTCTCTATCCCTCTCCCTTCCTCTCTGTAAAAAAAAAAAAAAAAAAAAAAAAAAAAAAAAATCAATAAAATATAAAAAAGGAAGGTCAAGGACCTATGTTGAGGAAGAAACCGATGTAACGTTTCGTCAGGATGAGGGGAATGTTAAGGCAGCCTCAGTCAAAGTTCATGTCTGTCAGACACTAGTGTAGGAGCTTCTAATTCTGACTTTACACTGAATCCCACTTATACTGGTTTCCCAATAGCAATTAGGAGTATTAACTGTCCATAGATTGGTGGTTTATTTGCTGATAATATCTCCCCCCAAACTGTGGAACAACAAGTTACTTTCAGTTAATATTTATTTGACAAAGCACATTCTAAATAAAAAGTGACTTTAAAATAGTTTAGTAAACACTTGGATAAATTATGTCAAAATACAGTTGAGAAATTTGGGATTTGCCTATAAGAACACACCTAGGTAAGAGTAGAAAAGAGATTTAAAAATCAGATTTTCCCAAATCCCATAGTTTATGCTTCTTTTTCCATTATTTGAAACTATATGAAAATGTATCATTTTATTCAACAAATAATTGCTGAGTACCTGTATTTGCCAGGCACTATGCTAAGTGCTGGAGATGTATCTATGGGCAAAATAATTAAGATTCCTCCCTTTTGGAACTTGCAATCTAGAAAGAAGCATAAATTTAATTGATAACTTTTATAATTACCACTGTGATACGTTCTTTGAAAGGAAACATAAAAAGTGCCGTGAAAACATATAACACTCACTGTAAACTTAGATGAAGTAGATTTCTCCAAGGGTGCAACTGGGACCTGAATCTGCCAGGTGAAGAGAGAATCTGACAGGGCAGTTGTGAAGGTTGCCCTGCTATTCTTGATCAGTTACCCCAAACAGAAAGAAACACGCTTCCCACCCCAGCAGGAAGATGCTCCTCTACTCTATGACTTCAGCAAGAAGAGGAATCCTCTCCTTGCTAGGCAGCCATGCAGCCAATGAGACTGTTGAAACTCAGCTACTGAAAAGCCACTACACTTGAAACTTCTAGTTTTCTCCAATGGTATCTGTTTACAACAGCCCCTCTGAACTCCCCCTTTTCATGTATAAAAGAACAATCTTCTCCTTTGGTCTCTGGACTTGTACATGGCTCACCATTAGCCTGCATGTGCCAAATTGCAATTCTCTGTTGTTCCTGAACAAACTTATTTTGCTGGAGAAATATCTGGCTATTTGTTTAAGGTCAGCAGATCAGAGAGTTGGCATAAATTGCAGAAATGGGATAGGTCTCCTAGAGTCAGGCATGGGTGAGCATGAGGGATATTGTCACTGCTTTGTATTGAAACATATCCTATATAATAAAGAGGTAATATGCAAAATGACCATCATGCCCTCACAAGATGGTGGCACCCACAGTGGGGCTGGGGCTGGCTGCTCCGCTGCCGATGGCAGTGGCCCAGCCGCCCAGGGCAGGCCCGAGACACAGGTAACCAGGGCCAGCTGAGGCTTGCGCTGCTGGCAGTGGCAGCAGCAAAGGTGTGATGGGGGTGTCACCTTCCCCTGATCGCCAGGTCACCTCCCATCCCTGAGGCTCCTGGACTATGAGAAGGGGCAGGCTGGGCTGAGGGATACCCCCCCTCCAGTGCATGAATTTTCATGCACTGGGCCTCTAGTACATTATAATCGGTTAAACTTTGGTCTGGGCTAGCTTGTACAAGACTCTTGTGGCAAAACCAAAATGAGCTGCTGAACTTTTGAAAGGACTGGATTATTATGAAATCAGTAATGGCAAAGGATAATAAAAAACGAATGCATGTGGGTGTTTGTTTCCCTGCCTCCTCTCCTACAGTGTCTGGGAGAACATGCCTTCAGCATTTGTTTTCCAGCAGCTGTCACAGAGGCGGGCGCTCCTCCCTGCCTCCACACCAGGATGGGCTTGTTCTGCTCAGTCATTCGCTCCACAGCTCTCTGTTGAGGAGTGGCAGCTTGATTCACCAGATTTCTATTTTTGCTCACTTGTTTGTTTCTTGAGAAAGAAAATGCATGTTTTCTACACTACATAGAAATCCTTACTTAGCGAAGAAATATTTGTTGATAGAGATAAGAAAAATTAACCAGTAAAGATTAGTTGTGGGAGATATTTTCAAATATAGCATGCCTCACTCTATATTCAAATTATATACCCTTTGAAAAATGTATAGACTTTTAAAATCATATATAATTATATAAACATTTAAAAATATAATGAACATGATATATATAGTTGTCTTTGAATATATATATACATATATATATATAAATATCACTCACAACAAATGAATATTGAATAATTATTCAGAATAAGTCAGAGCTGGCAGCTGGAGAAATATAGAAATCAGACATTGATAGTGTTTGATGTTTTTTACATGGCTCCAAAGATATCAAGGTAAGGATTTGATGGACTAATTTATTACTGCAAAATTAAAATAAGGTTAATTTGAACTGGTAGAATTTTGCCTTTACTTTGATAGCCAATATTAAAGTATAAAAAGAGAACCAAGAATGCTCTAGATACCAGGACCACCTTGAGGTATCAGATTGTTCCCACATTTATTTTCAGCTTTAGCTTTCCTTAATATTGTTTTTTTGTTTACATGCATTTAATATTTAAAAAAATAACTCCTTACCAAGAGAAATATATATATATATATATATATATATATATATATATATATATATATATATATAAAAAAAAACATGAAGCATGATTTCTGTGGCCTTAGGTACAATCTTCCTTCCTTTAAATACTTAAGTATGCATCTTAACTATTTTCTGTTGTGCATGTTTGTCTTTGTGGTTACATGTTTATGTATGCATGTTTAATTGTGAAGTACCAAACCCAGTAAGAAAGCATGAAGCCTCACAGCAAGAGTCATTGACACTATACAGGGAAAGAAAGATGCTTATGATAAACTCATTTTACAGCAGAATAGTTCGCCCCATTGTTCACAAATTCATACTTGCTCTTGGAGAAAATTTCATCCAAAAGGTTATATCTGACATGTATATATGTTTTCTCCTTACTATTTATTGGCCATTTTTGGCCCAGTGGCTAGAGCATCGGCCTACAGGCTGAAAGGTCTTGGGTTCGATTCCAGTCAAGGACACATGCCTGCGTTGCAGACTCGATCCCTAGGAAGGGGGGTGCAGGAGGCAGCCGATGAATGATTCTCTTTCATATTGATGTTTCTCTCTCTCCCTCTCCCTTCCTCTCTGAAATCAATAAAAAAATATATTTTAAAAAATAAAATACTCTAGTTGTCCTGTTTGATAGCCCTTATATCATCATTGCAATATTCAGAAGTATATATTTAAAGAAACAAATGACTGTGGTACCATATAAGAGTGCAAAGAAAATGAAACAAACATTCTACTTTACGACACATATGACACCAAATAACAAGATGTAAAAATGATAAACATGAAAATATAAACCCTTACAAAATCTACAGGAAGGCAGTAAATGTGCCATGCGCATGGCACTGTGGAGGACCTCGTGGGAAGGGAAAGTTCTGGGACAGTTCCACGTCTGGATGGAGACTCATCAGGGATTGCCAGCAAGCCTGCGGTTTTAGGATCCATTTGAAAAAAGGGAGAAACTGGCTGGAAATCAAGACTTAATGAAGCTATAGAATAGGACATTGCTCAAGCAATTATTTTCATTATGGAACTTGGGATGCTCTGATTAAAAATGTCTAGTTCATATTGTACACGTTATGCCTAGATTTACCTACAAAATCCTCTATCAAACACTTGGATGTTTAATATTATAAAACCCAATACCCCTTAATGCATAAAGAATTTATTTACCAAATCACTTGACCGACATTTACGAGTAAACATGGGCCATTTTTCACATTATAATTAAGTTGTTTAAAAAATATTAATTAAAACACTAACCTGCAAATAGCTATGTTTGAATGCATATCATTTATCCTGGGATTCAGAAGCATGTGAAAAAAATAAGCATTAAATAATTAGCAACGCATACAGTGCACAAAATAATAAAGTATTATTTGCAAAATTCTTCAATATCTCTTCGGTATCCCTTGGTAGTTTGTTCATATTTTTATTATAACCCTATGGCACTATATTATGTTATATCTATTTATTTCTCACCCACAAGACTGTAAGTTTTACAAAATCAGAAATTTATAATGTATTCTCTTACTAACTTCTAGCATGTCAGTTGAGAGTGATTTTTATATTTTATGTATTACTTTATATAAACTAACATAATATCATTATATATAAAATAATATACAATATAGCATTTTATATTTTTCCAGCTTTGCAGGGGAATACTTGACAAAAAGAAGTTGTATGTACTTCAGGTATAAAGTGAGATATATATATATATATATACATTATGAATTGACAACCAAAATCAAACTAATTAACGGATATTAACAGATCATCCCACATATTATACTTTTGTGGTGAGAATACTTAATATCTACCCATTTAGCAATTTCAAATGTACAATACAGTATTAACAATAGTTACCATGTTATACATAAGTTTTCCTAAACTGATTTATCTTGCAGAATAGAAATATAAATGATTTTTCATTCTAGTTTTAAAATTTAAAAGATGCATCTATATATAAAATCTTCATATTTAAAGACTTAATGAGTAGAAGATTTCAACTTATCCTCGCCCCTATGGTTTCAGAAAACACCTACATGCTTGGTGCAATGTGGGTGTCAAGAAATACTTCTTGAATGGAAAGAGTAGCTGGTGGGAGTCAGGAGCTCTCTGCCTGGCTCCGAAGCCCAAGGACAGACCTCTGTCACCACACCATGGAGTAGGAATACAGGTGAAGATTTGATGCAGAAAAATAGAGGTTAAATGTGCATGAGGGACTTGAGTAGACCTTTTCTAGAAAGCTCATTTTCATAATAGGCACCTAGTATTCAGAAAGTAGTCCCTTGATAAATTGAACTCCTGGCTATAATTTGGATTTTTCTGTAGTCTACATATCAAATTCCTTTATCAGCCAAGGATTGTTATCACTGTCAAGTTCCGTAGTGTCTGAGAGATAAGCCAGTTGAGATAAAATTTGTCAGTGAGGAGTCAGACAATGCCAAATATAGCAAGGATGAAAAACCAAAGAGTTCATATTTCAGTTAGAGGTTCTAGACCCAGAAAAGTCTTATCACTTAGGTGTAAAACTGGATAGAATACTGAAAACAGAAAGGTAAAGAGAAGAACAGAAATGAAGGATTCTTGAAAAATAAGAGGAGGTGGTCCTTAAGAGGCATCTTTGATGCTGGCTACCATGTATTTTATGCTCGGTGTCTCATATTTTCCATTTTTATTTAATTGAAATTAACTGATACTTTTTATTATTTTTAATTAAAAAAATTAGCATGGGAATGAAAATCAAGCATATATACAAGCACATCTCATTTCATTAACATTTCCATAATTTTAACATAAGAAACGTAAAAATTTATATTTTCATTACTATAATATTATTTAAAAATTCCCAAGTCTAGTCTTTTCTTTATGTCTCAGGAAATTTGTCAGATACTTCCTCTAAAATATGACAAATATATCAAATTAAATTTACTTACTAAATTTAATTTTTAAGATTATTCATATAACCCAGTAGTATAAGCAAGTAATAATCACAGATGCTATCAAAACATTTCACTGTTTTTCAAAAGAAGTCTCTAGAACAGCCGTGGGCAAACTACGGCCCGCGGGCCAGATCCGGCCCGTTTGAAATGAATAAAACTATTGAAAAAAAAGACCGTACCCTTTTATGTAATGATGTTTACTTTGAATTTATATTAGTTCACACAAACACTCCATCCATGCTTTTGTTGCGGCCCTCCAGTCCAGTTTAAGAACCCATTGTGGCCCTCGAGTCAAAAAGTTTGCCCACCCCTGCTCTAGAACAAGATAAGGAAGTCATGTACAATTTACTAATTGGTAAATGTTATACTAGAACTTAACACACTCTCAGCTCTAATTCTCTTTGATTAATGACCAAGAGTCAAAGGTCCAATCCCAGAGCTGGAAGAATGTCTGCCCTTTTCAACACGTCTATTTATAATTTCACATTCACTTTCTTTCACAGATAATATCAAAATGTAAAAAATAATTTTGACTAAGTGTAAGGCACAAAGCCTTTGGCATCAGATACATCCAGATTTTGGCTTTAACATTTGTTGCCCATGAAGCCCTGCACAAGTTATTAATCTCTCTTGGCTTCAGTTTCTGAGTATGTAAAATACAATTTGTTTGCATGTGTGATTGTTGAGGTAAAAAAATTAATGAGAGAAATTATTTGCAACTGAGTGGATAGTATTGGATAGATAGATAGATATATAGATAGATGATAGATTAGATGGATAGATAGATAGATAGATAGATAGATAGATAGATAGATAGATAGATAGATAGATGATAGATAGATAATAGATAAAATAGAAAACTCTGAAAGAGTTTGAAGGCCAACTGATTGTGTTAGTAATACATGTTGAAGGTGTTGATGGAAAAGTAGCCATGGGACATTCTGAATGTTAACAGAAGAGTGCTTCTGATTCCCAACCTTGGTTTCTGGACTGGACAGGAAAGACGTGGGTGAAAAGGAAACTAAACCTGGAGAAAACTGAGAGATCAAGTGACTGAAGTGTGAGAGGAAAAAGAAAAATAGTAAGTTATAGTAGGAGGAGTAAAATATTTGCCTTGAGGATATAAATGCTTTACATAAGACAGATGTCAAGAAGTAATTTCCAGCACAGTAGATAGTAATGGCATTTATGGGTTCTCCCAGTTACTCCAACCACTATCATTTACCCAAAGATCCCAATGGAGTACACAGGAGAAAGAAATGTAGCTATTGAGCTGATAAAGACACCCCCTTCCCTAAGGAACATTCCAAAAATAACACTTCAATTCCTGTAGTTAATTTTGCATTTCCATATCATATCAGAGGCTGCCAACAGTTAAAAGTCCTTCCTATTTTCATGATGTACACACAGCCTTTCTGCAAAGCTTAGCTAGTATTGAATAGTTAGATTTACTAATGTGTTGCAGCAAGGGAGACCACCCACCACAGTGAGCTATGGGGTATCTCCCTAAGGAGTTAGGATGGGCTTTTTGCTGGGTGATTTAGAAAGGGCTTAAGGAAGTAGGGGGATCTTTTTGCATTAGATTCTGCCAGGAAGCAGGGCAATTTGATGATTGGGTATCTCACATGTTCTTCTTTGCTTTTGTCTAGTACATGTGAGGAAAAAAGCAGGGCTAGAGTTGTCTTTGTTAAACAACAATAACAACAGAAACGGTTGTCACTCATATTAGTTGTGAGTGGGGATTTTTTTGTGTAGTATTCTAGTATGCTTGTCTTTTTCTTACTTTCCAACAAGCTTAAAAATTGGCCCTGCTTTTTTAAAAAAAAATTACCATGTCATAAAATACCTTATTTTATCTTATTATTATTATTCTTGATGTTCTGTAGAATTCTTTATACTTTGACTGTTTCCTGTTAATTCTTTGTTTCATCTTTGCCAAAGGTTCCGATTTTTCTTGAATTTTATATGTATTGCTTTATATTCCTTTCTTAGCAGCTCCTAATTGGCTTCCTCTGTTCTCAGCTTATTCTAAAAATCATAAGGCCACACTTCAAATAATAGAATTATTAATTTTCATCATTAAAACTTTCTATAAATCAGTCCCTGATGTTGACATATCGAAACCTCAGTTCTACTCCACAACCTCCATTTACAAATATGAGGATACTTAGTAGTGACAACTGAAGTGTTACGGATTTTTCTCGCTCCAGAAAGTGCCTGGAAGCTGTCTGTCATTGATGCTTATGAGAGATAATAGGAGAACATAGAGCATAGCATAGTTCCTTGCTAAGTCTTAGAGTTGACTCTGCACTTTTTCTTTTTTTCAGGCTGGAGGCTAACTTCTCCACAGAAATAATTTTTATTCTCTTTGCAACACAACTCATCATGAGTGCTTTACCTCTCTAAGTTACATTTCCATTTATTCTCTTGCAAACATGACAAAAGGAACCCCACTTCTTTCATAGGTAGAATGTAATGCAAGACAGTGAGTTCCTGATACAGTTTAAGGAGGACTTTAGACTATGCCGTCAGCCTAACCGTAATGTAATGTTTTCTGGTTACAAATATAAGAATAACAATAATTACTTCTAATTTATATTTGGCTTTGGAGAGTACATACTTTTCTCTGTTACTTTACCTTTAAATTTGAGAGAGCCCTACTCTTACAATACTTGGACAGGTGGATTTTATTCTCACTTTGGGTCTATTTCCAATTGAGCTTCCTAGTTAACACATTTCTATTTTTCTAAAGCTATGTCATGGCAGCATCTATACTTAGACACTCCTTTGCCAGTCATCTTTTCCATTTTCATTTTTCACTAGATATTTTCCCCTAATAATAAAAAAAGAACTTTTTCAATTAATAGTCATAATTGTCCAACTTTGCATTGGACTATCTCCCAGTCAGTATTATTATATGTGTTCAAATGTTTTATTCACATGTGTTATAATATATAAAATTATAATTTAATTCTAATCTTTAAGAATCAATGATTCAAAGAACAGTAATAGGAAAAACATAATTTTGTATATACTTTGCATATATAACTGATCACCCTATCTGAAGACTCTTATATTAAGTACAACTCTTAGAATGGATGAGTAAAATGTGATAAATGTATTCTCTCATATGATGTGCCAAACTTACAAGAAATTGACTAGGTATACATGTAGAAAAGCATAGCTTCTAGTTTAAAAATAGTGAAAAATAAAATGAGATCTATCGACTCACTATAATCAATTCATCCTATCAAAAGGGGTGTATAGGAGCACATGCAAATGGTATGATATGCACTGAATATATTGGAATAGTCACTTTTAGATGAGAGAAAAAAATGGCGATGGGCAAGGGTGTAAAAGTGAATAGACAAATTAATGAAACAGGAGCAAGGCACTATCAAGGACTATAGTTTGACATTAATTGAAGATCTTATTTCTGTAGTTCTCTTCACATGATATCAAATATGAAAAATAAATAAAATAGCATTAACCCTATTATGTTCTTCTCATTATCTATTCAATTTTATTTTAGTACAATTGTCTTCTGAAAAAAATTTTCTAGTTCATTATTCACTCCCTGCTTCTGCCCATCTTCCCTGACTAGGAAGATACCTTTATATCAGCAAGGGATTTTATTTTGTTCTCTATTTTTAAAATTGTCTCCGGAGAACCAAAAATGTTGGGTGACATCTGTTGGCTACCTAAATACTTATTTCATAAATTCATGAATTACATAGATAACTGTAATGAATTTAAGATTGTGCCACAAGTCCTCTAATTTCTTACATGTTTTCTCTATTTGAGAATTTAAAATGAAGAGAATCTGTGATGGGATTACGTAGTGATGGTAGAAGGTAGAGAAGTAGAAGACATTTAAGTAGTTATCAGTGGATAATTGATTTTTGGTTCAATAACTTTCTCAATGGAGATGTCAAATCAAATTACTGTTTCAGTTCAAGTGCCAGTGGAGACTGAGTAGAGTGTGATCAATATGACATGAAAAGATATATTAATGCTTGAGTGCTATATTTGACCCAGAGAAAATACTATCAGCTATGCCGATATTACTTGCTCTGAGCAAAATTTACTTAAACATTTTTCATAAACTGTAAAAATCACCTTGCCTCAAAAATATATGGAAATATTAACAAGTATATGTGTGTATTTATGATATATATGTCCATATATTACTTATATATACACATACATAAATATATAAAACACACAATGTATGTGTATAATTAAAATGATACATGCTGCTCTTGAAAAAAAAATTATTATGGCCAAGATAATAATTTGAAGAAATGTTTGACCTTCGTTCAAAGGAGCTAATGATGTTTCTAGTTTTTTTACAGGGAATATCATGCACCTCATCACAAAATCGGTATCTTGCTATTTATCCACAGCTGTATTTAAATTCAAGTGCCTGCTCTATCCAAAATATTCTCAAAGAAATGAGCCTATACAAATGAAAGTGTTTTATAATCTATAAACCCCTTTAAAAACGTGCAATGATCATAGACACCTTTTCTATTATTATTCAGATGAGAACATTCTTCAAATCAGTCCATTCAAATACTATTGCTCAGTACCACTTGAACACCAGACATGTTTTCAGACATAGGTTACAATGAGAATCCTTATTATTTTGAATTACTATCAGGTACAGTAGTTTTCAAACCTGTTATATATTAGAAACATCTGCAGTGTTTAAAATATTCCAAAACTAGAACCCCACTCCAGGCCAAATGAATTGAAATCTCTACAAGCAGGACTCAGGCATTTCAATATATTTTAAAGATCTCCATTTGACATCAGTGTTGTACTCAGATTGACAACTGCTAATTTGAAGAATGCCATATGTATATTGGTAAAATATAAATAAGTCCAAATCAGTATAGCAAATACTATCATAATATAAGATTTCCTGAAACCAATAGGATCAACAGGATCATCAGATGAGGGCATCAGTTAACCTGAGATTTGAACAGTAAAAGAAGTTTGCTAACTTTTCTGGAAGATAATGGGGGTGATTTAGACAGAAAGAAAAAGAAAGAAGAAAAATATTACATTGCCTAGACAGAAATCTGCTAGAATCAAGCTCATGTGAATGCACAGATAAACGAAGATGCAGAGGGAAGAGAAAATATAGCTACAAAGATGTTTTGTTGTTAAAAAGGGTAGATTAAAAACCACCACTCTATGATAAATTTTGCAGGCCCCAATTTAAGATATGATATACAGTCATAATAGTTCCTATTTCCCTTCCTCTATTTTGTGACAAAAGATAACAGATACCTGTATGTGCTTTTAGATAAGGTGCTCTTTTCCTCCATATCCATGTGCCTTCTCTTGTAGGATAGGATGAATAGGCAAGTGATAACATTGGTTAACTCCTGAGGCGCCGGGACAATCAGAGACAGGTGATCTAGAAACAATACTGTTTTGCTGGGGTTTTATTATTTTTTTATTATTATTGTTCTTTATTTTTTTTTTAATATATTTTATTGATTTTTTACAGAGAGAAGGGAGAGAGATAGAGAGTTAGAAACATCGATGAGAGAGAAACATCGATCAGCTGCCTCCTGCACATCTCCCACTGGGGAAGTGCCCGCAACCCAGGTACATGCCCTTGACCGGAATCGAACCCGGGACCCCTCAGTCCGCAGGCCGACGCTCTATCCACTGAGCCAAACCGGTTTCGGCTATTATTGTTCTTTAATGTTTTCTATTTCAGGAAGGGCCTTCAGTTTTAACAGGATTCAGTAATACACATTCCATTCTCAAACAAGTCAGAGGAACCGGGCAAAGTATCTCAAAGTGTCTGTAAATAGCTTTTATTTCATTAAAAAATTTTTATGAAGATGAAGTCATTTTTGTTAGTTATTTTTGTGTATAGATATTTAAAACCCTCAAAGCAGTAGGAACCAAATGACCTGGAAAAAAATAAAGATGAGTAACTAGTTTTATTGTTTTCCTAAGAGACTGGCCCCATATGTCTGTAGTTATATGCTGAACAGAAAAGTAAAATAAATAAATAAATAAATAAATAAATAAATAATAAATAAATAAATACTAAGGAAGCTCAAAATATTTTAAAAATTGTTTTTTCTATGTACAAATTAGAAAATTTTGAGACACAGGCTGCCATTTATCTCTAGTTATGTTGCTGGTGTGGGGGGAGGGGTTACTCCAGATTTTGTGTCTGACTAAAATATCAGAACAATGATATCATAGGTAGCAAATAGGCTATGCAAGGGAATTATTACCTGCCCTCAGTTGGTACTCTTCAAAATCTCATATGTTTAGGTTGAAAAGCTTTTTTTTTTCTTTTTTCGCATAAGCCTGTATATTATATTTCTATTTTACCTCTAATTTACTTCAAATGTTTTTGTTATTTTTCATGGCTGCTGTTATTTGTAATATACAGTATTTGCAAATGCTGCCCTTAGCAAAGCAGAAGCTGCTGTACCCTGGGCTTTTCCACATGGAGGATCATCTGATGATAATGACATATTTCCAACAGTGGCGTGGAATCTACAAGGGACACAGAGGCCTGTGCGGATGCCAAGACTGCTATGTATGGCACAGCCATGGTTAATGCACCCAGACTCTGAAGTCCCTTCAAATTCCTTTCGCATAAAAAAGGGAAAGTTGAAGTTCAGCCTCCAAGAAAGAGTATTAAAAAGACCAGGAGGGTTTCATCCACGTTCCATGGGTGATAAAACACATCAATCTGAAACATTACTAGTGTGTTGCTGATTCCCTAGTCATCCTTCCATTTGCTGTAGCTGAACAATGATAGTGCTGCTCCATCAAGGGGAAATGATCCCTCCTCCTCTCTGAAAGCTTTTTACAAGGCAAAGCTATAAAGTGCTAGATTTATTAACAATTTCCATTTCAAGAGAGGCACTGTTTGTAGGGCAGTAAAGCTGTGCTTTAATGCAAATGCAGCACTTCAAGCCTGTTTTCCTAATGTCTTCACAACTCTTGTAAATAATGCATCTCTGGGTGTCATCCTTTACTTTTAAACAATTTGGACAAACTGGTTCAAGTTGTAAAAATACAAATGTACTTTCTTTAACATAATAATAGTTTTGCAAACATTCTGGAATTTCTAATATGCTTTAATAAACCTGATTGATATTTGGTTGCCAAAATGGGAATGTACCTATCAATTTCATCTCACAACCAAGACCTCCAGACAATGGAAAAGTGAGGATGTGATCCAGAACACTTGAACCCTGGTGTTGTAAAGATCTCTATCCAAGTTTTGTAAACTGAAAGCATCATGGGAAATATTTTTATTCCAGTTTCCTTGGATAGATCTCTGAGTCCAACAAGTGTTTATTGGACTATCTTAATTATCTTAAACAAAGAAACCTGATTCAAACATGCTCTCATCTTTAGCCCTTCCCTATTACTGTATTTTTGTGTTTTTAAAACATATAATAAAATGTCAGTTTATAAGTTAAAATAATAAAAATACTGCAATTAAAATGTTTATTATTTGGCAAATAAGGATGATTAGATGAGCATCTAAGGTTTATTTTTAGGGTAAATTCTATGAAAATGAGAATAAAAATTTTTGAACAATAAAAAATCTCTCCAAAAATAGTACATATCTGGTACAATCTATATTGGGTCAGACAAGCCTAACACTAGTGACTTGGACTGAGAAGAAATAATACATGTTACATTTTATTTATAAACTGATAATGTTATAGCCATGTGTTCGCAAAGGAGAAAAATAAATGGCGAGAAACTGTGATAGCAAGGTTGCACAGAAAAGCAATCTATCTATTGGGCATGACATAGTAGAGTGATTTTTTTGGAAGAAAAGGTGTCCTAATAATGCACTCTATTTTTATCTTTAGATTGCTTGGGTATCATTTTAAGGTACTTTTTGTTGTTGCAAGTGGCAGACAAAGTAATGTAAAATGGCTTAGGCAATAAAGGGGACCTATCAGCTCATATAACTGGAAGGTCAATGGTTAAAAAGAACTCTATCTCAAGGATATCTGTAGGATGACATTCTATAAGGTCAGTTTATCCTTAACAAGGTTTTCTCATGTTTGCAAAATGGCCACAGCAATTTTAAACTCCACATGCATAGAAGGAGCGAGAACATCTCCAGTGTAGTTATTTTGAGACTTGTGGCACTTCATGACTTGGAATCTTCAGCACAATTCCCTTGAAGGTCATGTGTCTGCCCCTGAACAAATCTCTGATGACAAGGACTAATGGTATATATTAGTGACTCAAGACCTTTTTGTCTAAACCAAACTTTATTGAGAAGTGGACAGCATTGCCTTTATTGGCCTTCAGTAAAGCAGAGCCCACCTCGGGAACTTGAGTAATGTCAGTTTCCTCTGAGGCAGTGGGAAATGTGGGAAAATGAAAGAGAATCAAAGAAAATTCTCGGTACCTAAAAGGAGACAGATCTCAGGAAACAGATGCTGGGTAAGCAACCAACAGATGTTCACTATTCCAAGCTTTTTCTTCCCAGATTTAAATATCTCCTTACTGCCACTTGAACAATAACATTTATTAAAATTCATCTGACTTGTGACTTATTTTTCCATTTTCATGTGTGTATTTTTTTTCATATTTCTGGTGCTATTTCTAGGGGAGATTTCATTTATTTAATCTGTGCTGTCCATTTTACTGAAACTTTACACAGAATCTAACATACAAATGAAATTGTGATATATTTTATTTTAGATTTGGCACAATAACTTTTGGAAAGAGTGTAGCAGAATTACTGATGGGATATGAGATGTCAAAAACAGGCAGATGCACATTAGAACCTAGAATTTGCCCCAAGCAGTAGGAACTGAATATGATTAGAGGTTTAAATTAATTTGGAAAGTTATGGTGCAGGATATCATTCAGTTATTCCTTAATGATTTCTTAATTAATAAAAATCACATTAACCAGAATGGGCCTTTCCTTTAATCAAATCTGAAAGTTTGATTACTTTTGGATTCAAGTTAAAATTTAATTTTAAGAGCGTTATCATCATAATTCTTAACTCTAAGACTTTCCAGTCCTGAATATCAGACTTTATTATGTAAGTAAAAACAAAGCACAGTAATTGACATATAAGAAATGTCTGATAAATGTTGTTGAATAATTGAATACTTAAATAATATAACATCCTTGCCAACAAAGGGAAAAAGGAAGTAGAACCTTTTCTTTTAAAAGAAAAACATAGTTATTTATAAGAAAACAGAAATTTATTTTAAAACAATTATATCTGTTACTTATAATGAGTTTATGACATACTTAAAATATGTTTAAAATTTTATCTTTACCCATTAGATTAAAATAGTCTTATTTCAGATCCTTACCATATTGTGTCAAGTGTAGAATTTTTAATCTAATTGCCTATACACTATTGAGGTATAATTTAATTTTTCAGCTTTATAGAGGTATAATTGACAAATAAAATTATATGATAAAGTACAGAACATAATGAATATAATATTTTATTTCTCTTTAGAATTCTTCTTCGACTCGTTGTTCTTTAGGCCCATGCTGAGTATTCTTGTGTACATGAGAATTTTTTAGATTTCTTCTTGCAATTGATTTTGAGTTTCATTCTACTGTGGTCAGAATAGATGCCAAATATGATTTCAATAGTCTGAAACTTATGAAGGCTTATTTGTGACCTAACAGATGATCTATCCTAGAAAACTTTTCATGTGAGCTTGACAAGAATGTGTATTCTGCTGCTGTGGAATGTAATGCTGTTAAATACATCTGATCTCACTTGTATTTTAAGTCCAATGACTTCTTATTGATTTTCTGACAGGATTATCCATCCATTGTCAAAAATTGGGTATTGAAAGTCCCTACTGTTAGTGTATTTTTGTCCCTTTTTCCCTTTGATCTGTTAATATTTGTTTTATATATTTAGTTTATCTGATACAAGTAATTTAAATGTAGGTCTTACATGGTATTAATTCAGTGTTTCTAAGGTTCTTTTTCTTATGTTGTTTGTGTGTTTCAAATAAAGTGAGGTTATTGCCAATAAGCTCTAAGACTCACTGGTTATATTTTCAGATATCCCTGAATCATGTTTGAATGATTCAGATATCCAAAAATAATTATATTTCAGTTTTCCTGAGATAATTATGTTATCAGTTTTCTTGAAATAATTATATAGTATTGAAGTACCCATAATATAGTTAAATATATTTTTAATGATACTAACATAAGTTACACTCTAGAAAGAAGTTAGTGAGGATTTAGTATAAGAGTATCTTGTCCCAAATTGCTTTCTTCTGATCTCACAAGAGCATTTTTCATTAAATAAGTTTCCATGTAACTATAGAATTCCATTTTCTAATATTAGGCAGGTGGGCAACATAATATTTATGCAAACCATATTCTGATTATCAGCATGACTTTTTTACCTGTACACTGCCCAGCAAACAAGAAGAAAAATCTAAAGAAATATAACGCAGTTCTTATAAGGGTAAAATGAAATAATGCATAGAAAGTGTTGTGTAAACTAAAATGTTCATAAGGCTGAGATGGTTCATATTATGTGCTTTTTAAAAATATATATTTTTTATTGATTTCAGAGAAGGAGAGAGAGATAGAAACATCAATGATGGGAAAAAAATCATTGATCGACTACCTCGTGCACGCCCCACTCTGGGGTTCCATCTCAAAACCAGGGCATATGCCCTGACTGAGAATAGAACCGCAACCTCCTGGTTCATAGATCAAATGCTCAACCACTGAGCCACGCCATCCAGGCTGTGCTTTTTAACAGAGATTGTGGTTCAGATATTCAGTTAATTACCTATTAGCTGTGTGGAACATGACTTCACTAAAAGTCAGATTTTCTCGTATGGCAAATAAACTTTAAATTATATTTTTGGGTTCTTATGAAGAATAAATGAAATAATATGCAATGTTTTTGGCATAGATCTACGGCATAATTTGTGCTCAACAAATGGCAATTGTTATGACTAAATACTCATGTAAGGGCAAGTGTCTCAAGGAATTGTTGGTGTTACAAGTATTATTAACCCTTTAAGGTCGTATTAAATTTGGACATGGGTGTCGTGCTGGTCGAAATTAATTTCCATTGAAAGAGCAGTGATACATAACATGCAAGATTATGAAGGATAAACAAGATTTATTAATTCTTTTTTGGAACTACATCACTACTAGTGGAATCACTACAAACGTTATCACTTTCTACGTCAAGAGTCAGTATTCAAGGTGCCAAAATAAAACTCTTCATCGTTACTTTCAGATTCGCAGTACACTTCTTTCGGTAACTTTCTTTTTGCCATTTTGGAGTATTATTTTGAAATATCTTAACAAGCGAGTGCTGGGGTCCAACCCCAGCAGGTCCAGGGGTTCCCAAAGGTGTAGACGGAGTTGGCGAAGAAGGAATGACACGGAGACAGCGTTCAGTTGATCAGCAGCCTAGCCAGGATCTCTAGCCAGGATCTCCAGCGAAGTTCTGTTCAGGATCTCCAGCGAAGTTCTGTTCAGGATCTCCAGCGAAGTTCTGGTTAGGATCTCCAGCCAGGTTCTGTGTCCATGTTCTCTTGCTAGGTTCTCCAGCCAGGTTCTGTCCAGGTTCTCCAGCCAGGTTCAGTCACCAGGTTCTAGTCAGGTTCTCTTGCCATGTTCTATCCAGGTTCTGTAGCCAGGTTCTGTCTCTAGGTTCTTCAGCCAGGTTCTCTCACTAGGTTCTGTCTCTAGGTTCTGTCTCCAGTTTCTGTCCAGGATCTTTTGCCATGTTCTCTCCAGCGAAGTTCTTCTGTCTCTAGGTTCTGTGTAGGTTCTGTGTCTAGGTTATGTGTCCTGTTGTCTTGTTACATCTGTATTTATACCAGTTGATTCCAATCCTATCAATCTCTATTCCAAAGGTTAGGGCGTTTCTTATCTCCATTCCAGGGAGTAAAGATTATGTAACTTAAGCACGATTGTTTGTAGTTAAAGTGATTAATTACCCGCCTGGCACTTAGTTAAGGGGTATTATTCCCTCCCTAACTTCAGGGGAAAATCCCTACCTGGGGAAACCACCTTTCTCAGAGAGGTGACCTTGGTTAAAACACATAGTGCCAAGAAGGTGAGCAAACATATTAAGGACAGTATGCCATATATGCCAGGTCCCTTGAAACAGCAAGGATGGACCGGCTCGCGGCAAGCGAGAATGCCTAATTACAGTTAAACGTAATTTGTAAAGCTTTATTTGAAATTCTGCGAAATATCTCCGAAGCTTGTCGATTTCTTCACTCTCAAAAGGCTACTGACTCGCCACGGTGTTTTGCATGGCGAGTGTGGAACGGCCGTGTTTGTTTATATTGAGTTTCGATATCTCCGATTTGTCGGGGCAATGTTTTGGTTCGTGACAAGGTCGCTTAGACACTGAAGAGCTTTCAGAGAAATTATGAACTGATACATGAATGAATAGAGTTAAGATTCGTACGGTTCCTTGCTGTGGTGGCTGAGAGCAGACATACGACCGGAACGGTAAAAAAAGCTTTGGTGGCTGAGAGTAGACAAACGACCGCAAAGGGTTAATGGAAGAGGAATAACAAAAAGACGAGGGAGGAAGATGGCCTCTCCACTCTTTTTATTTAGATTGATAAAATGCTAACCCTTCTTTATATGATTTAGAGGAAGTTAACAATCCAGAACCGTACACAAGGGCACTTCTCTTGTTGTTGTTGAGGTGTCTCCAGTGTTGACAGATAAAGCTACGTCCTTAGTGCAGCCCTTCGGATGACACTGACTTTCACACCATCTGCAATGCCAGTGGTCGTGATGACCTAAATGAATGAGTTTAGATATTATTATCAGGTCCCTAAGGCACCGAATAAAATCTCCACTAAGGCATTGCAAACGATGACAGTCTGTTTCCTCCTAAAAACTTACCAATTCAGAGGCCACCTTTTCCAGTTTATGGTAAAAGGCAAAAGGTCTATGAACAAGGCAAGCAGTATACAAAGTTTGCCACACATCTATCACATCTGCAGTTTTTAAAGGATAACTGGTAAAGAAAGGAAAAAGGCAGATTTTTAAAATCGAAGTAATCCTTTCTTCACTAATTTTATAGGCAAAACAGCAGGGCATGCCTAAGCATACACAATAGAAGTAGAATAGTTATATTCAATTCACTGTAAAATAACAAACCTTATTGAGAATCGACTTGAAACACCTCATAGAAACAGGAATGCAAAGATCAATAAGATGGTCTAGCTTGGGAGACACAGGTGTAAACAGAAAATTACATTCAATTTCAGTGGCTTAAATAAATTTCTATGCAAACCCAGAAATAAAATTTTCCCAGGTTATTTCAAGAAAAGCCACATAAAAAATAAATATTCAGGCTAAGTATTGAAAGAACAGGAACTCCCTCCTCCTCCCCCCCCCAAAAAATATATCCCCAAATGGAAGGAAAATCCAGTTAGTAGTATTACACAAACTTATGAACATGGAAATATGGGTTTGATATTGCAGAAATATACTTCAGGGCATAGGAAGGAAGGAGTATGCAGAATGACCAGGTAGGCATGCCATGGAGGAAAAGCCATGGTTAACTAAAGGCCATCCAAAGGTAGTTGGCAGCTGCAACCATGTGCCATGCTCTGTAATAACCTGTGATAAATGCATATTACTTGGCATTATTAGTCCTCACAACTATTTAAGTTAAATCATATTATAACTTCTTTATAGTTTGTGGAACTAAGGTTAAGAGAGCTAAGTAAACCAGGTAAGGACACATTTCTTGTAGGTAGTAGAGCTTGTATTTAAACCTAAGTCTAACTTTTTGAGCAATGTATTAACTGTGTCATCATGCCTTTCTCTTCTGATTGTTCTTTTTTGTCATTAACCATTTTTTTGTCCCTTTTACTGGCTTCTCTTGCTCCATCTTATCTGACCCTTGAATATAGCGGTTCAGCAGAATTCTATTTTTGTAAAAGTGAAGGAAAGTATGTAAAATTATATGGGAAATGTAAGCATTTTACCAGAAACAAAACAACAAGAGGGAAAAATCAGAATACCTTCAGAAGCTATCATGAATTGATTAGTGAGCACATATTAAATTGTAGGATAAAATACAAAAAAAAACAACACCTAGGTAAATAGCCTATAGATACCCATCAAACTGTTTAATTAGTGAGAGAATAAAATGATTAAAAATTAAAATTACTTAAGCAAGTTCTCAGGCAAATTCTCATTTCTATTTTTTCTTAACGAGCCTTTAATTAGCTGAAATTACATTAGGGAAGTTTCATGCCTTCTATGTCTTTGCCAAAATACAAAGTACCCTCTTTATTCAGAAACGATGGGTGTAAGTAGATAATGAAACATATTCCTCAGGAGAAGGCAAAATTGTAGTCAATTTAGTATTGTTGAATATCAACTTGTGTATATTTTTGGCTAAACAAAATTAAAGTTAACAGCAAGCAAGGGAAAATTTGGTTAGAAATATTTTATGCTGTTTGTTTTCCATATTCCTATGCAAAATACTTTGCAGGGAAAAGCATGAAAACTATTTGATTTTAAAGATTTAATCTATCTTTGTAACATGACAATAAACAAAGGGATTACCTATGATTCACATTAAAATTGCCACCTTCCAAAATATGAAATGAACACCAGGGTAAAATTATAGAATGACTTTATTTTTCTGCTATTCCAGGATCAAAATAGATGCTAGATATCCTATGGTTTATGAGAAACTGTTATGAGATCATTTTCAAACTAGTGATTATTTTGTAGTTATTCTTAAAAATAAGCACAATTGGACAGGTCAGATTTTTCTAAAGTAAGCCTAAGGAGGAAATAAACATTTTGTGAAATACCTAAAGGGCTTGCAATCCTTCAAGTATTTTTTGTTTCTACATAAAATACTGGGAAATTCTGTTTATCTACAGTCCAGGTGATTGTGACTTTTGCCATTTTTACAAATCCAGTAAACATACAACTGTATCATTTATACTTGTGGTTGTAAAACCATAACTTGTATTTATAAACCTCAATCAGTCAGTATCTTTAAATTTTTAAGAAACAAAATGATTCCCTTTGGAATTAAAGTGTAAGAATTTCAAAGGTAAGTAGGATAAATAGAAGTTACTATTACTATCATAAGAGAATGGTATGCATGACCCCAAATAGTAAATAGAAAAACAACCAAAACTGTGAAAATATTTTAATTGGAGGAAAGCATTTTCAAGGAAGCTGCTTCTGTCATATATTCAACATATTTAAGGGTGTCCAAAAATGGGCAATGACCCAACACTAAAAAAAGATAAGGCATCTTTCATGTTTTATTTAAATGAGGGAAAATAAGTGTGGATTATATTTTAATAGTGTACTAAAATGATCTAACAAGTGAACCGGAAATGGAAGTTAATTTGTGAGAATAATATGGTACTTAATAGGAGAAAAAATGACATTGGGAAAGACTAATAAACTATTATTAAGGAGTAAAGTTGACTATCATTTATTGAGCATTTACTGTATGCCAAGCCAGGTGCTTGGTGTTATCACACATTATACCATGTAACTCTCAGAAAATAATTTTAATGCAGTATTGTGTGTGTGTGATGAAGGGGTCTATTCACTCATTAAACATTTATTAAATTTCTAGGTATTACAAGGTGTATTAGGTGTATTACAATAAAGTTGTATCCTTGCTCAAGGCCTGGTTTTCAAAACACATTTATAAGCAGATAATAACAAAAGGATAATAAATGTCTTGATAAAATTATACATAGAGTGGGGAAAGTATAGGAAGACATAGTAAACTCTGCTTTGGTTGTATCTCAGTTTCCTAGCTAGAAAGTAAGAAGGCTAAAATTTAAATTCAATTCACAAACCATGTAGCTTTGTTTTATTTGTCCCAATTTATAAAAACATAACAAGTTCCTTTAGAGTTTCCAGAAGAACTGACACAGTTAAAGCAATGGCTGAAAATAATGCTAAGAATCAACATATAGTAATAAAATGAATATGCCTGTCCTTCTTAAAAGGCTGGCAAGCTAAATCAATATTGGCGGAGCCATGAAAGAGTGCTCTAATATGTTAGATGCCTGATTTGAGTACTAACTATGGAGCAAATGGCTTCTAATATAATTTATTTACAAATATTTTTCTTTATCATTAAAGAGACCTAGAGAGGGAGAGAGAGAAGAGAGAGGGAGGGAAGGAGGGAGGGAAGAGGGAGGGAGGGAGGGAGAGAGAGAGACTTAAACAGTTGTAAATTTCTCCAGAAAGTATTACTCAGATTCTTCTTAATTTTCCCTGGGTAACAATCAGCAAACTTCTCATTAGAAGGAATTCTAAAAGGTTTGCTGATTTGCAAAACATGGCATGAATGATGTGTACATTACATGCATAATTGGTTTTGTGGTTACATATGGCACATGCTATTTTGGAAATGTACCCCCTCTGTGTTCATTATAGCTATCGCTCGCTCTGTTCCATGATAATCATTTGTAGTTACTCATCACAGTTTATTATTAGAAAAGTAATGAATCAGCAGTTTTATGCGTTCTCTTTAACAACCCAATCTTAGAAGTTTTTGAACCACAGTATAATAGGAAGAAAGCAGATTGCCCAAATTTATTTCTGGATATTGACGTAAACATTTTATAGAGACTACCTTAACTTTAATGATAAGTAAGTTTTCCTTTCATCATCCTTAATGGATTCTACTATTACACTCAAAGCGAACAGTTTGCTTTATGTAAAAATACATGTTAAACTTTTAATAAATCTGTACTGTTAATATAAATTTATTTCTACATTTTATATTGAGATATTCACAAAACATAGCTTCAATTTTCAGTTGGAGAAGCCAAAGATCACGTAAGTAGAAAAAGGGGATTATCGGCCCTTTTCAGCTTGTTCTGGACTTTTGTGTCTTTGGAGAGGAGCTTAAGGAAAAGCAACATCAAAGAGACCCTTTTCATTTGAACATTTCTAATTCAAATTATTTGTTTCTGTAGTTCAGAGCCCAAGGAAATAGAAGTTTCTGGCCAGGTTCTAGATCCTCAGACAAAGATTTTAAGCATTGAACACTTTACAAATCACTATGCTGAGCACCACAATCACATTGTAAGCTGTGAAACACCAGTTTCGTATCTTAAATGTGATTCATTTACAAAACAGTCTTTTGACTCCACATATCTCAGGGAAATTAAGAACACACAACAATCACATTTTGAATGATGCATAAGACCTTAACTCTGATCTCTGGTCCTGACTAGCTGGGTTACTTTGTACTACTTCGATACTTTAAGAAGCTCACCACAATAAAAACAAATTAGTGGAGACATTTAACTATTAAATATTCTAATTTGAAATGATTTCAAGTTGTATTATATTAAATGCTTCATAAATGTGTAAGATATTTTCTGTGTGATTTTTATGTAGGGGAAAGGTATTATCTGGACCTTTTGAAGAAGGTAAAATGCCAAATATTTTAATACTTCCCTCTTAGAACATTGTAATAGAACTAGAGGTCTGGTGCACAAATTCATGCATGGGTGGGGTCCCTCGGCCAGGCCAGCGATTGCAGCCCATCAGGGCCGGGCTGGCTGGGTGAGGAGGGGCCGCGAGAGATTGGCCAGCTGGGGAGAAGGGCCGTGGGAGGTTGGCCGGCCAGCCGGCCCATGATCGGGGCCAATGGGGGCAGGGGGGCGGTTGGCTAGGGGGAAGGGCTGCAGGAGGATGGTTGTGGGAGCACACTGACCACCAGGGGGCAGCTCCTGTGTTGAGCATCTGCCACCTGGTGGTCAGTGTGCGTCATAGTGACTGGTTGACCGATCGTTCTGGTCATTCCGGTCATTTGGTCATAATGGTCACTTAGGCTTTTATATATATACTAGAGGCCTGGTGCATGAAAATTCATGCACTGGAGGGGGGGGTCCCTCAGCCCGGCCTGCCCCCTCTAACAGTCTTGGAGCCCTCAGGGGTGGGAGGCACCCCTGCGATCAGGGGAAGGCGACGCCTCATCACACCTCTGCTGCTGTCACTACTGGCAGTGCAAGCCTCGGCCGGCCCTGGTTACCTGAGCCTCGGGCAGCCCTGGACAGCTTTGCAGCCGCTATCCAAGGCTTGCCTGTGCCTCAGGCAGGCTCTGGGCAGCTGGGGGGCTGTGGGAACTGGGGGACTCCAGAGGCAGGCACACAGCAAGGCCAGGCCCTCCTGGGGGTGGGCTCGGCTTTGCCACACACCTGCTGCCCGGTGGGGCTGAGAGGACTGGGTGCTGCCATCTTGTGGCTGTGGGCACTGCCATCTTTGAGGGTGTGGTAGTCAATTAGCATATTCCCTCCTTATTGTCTGTGGGTGCCGCGACTTTTGCAATGGCGTGAGGGTCAGTTAGCATATTCCCTCTTTATTAGATAGGACTAGAGACCTGATGCACTCAATCGTGCCTGGTAGGGGGCGGGGAGTGGTCCTTCAGCTTGGACTGTTCCCTCCTGCAGTCTATGATCCCCTCAGGGACTGTCCTGAACCCTTTGCTCCTTACCGCCTATCTGCTCGCTGCGCCTTAGCGGAAGCAAGAGAGGCTCCTACCACTGCTGCTGCACCCACCAGCCATAAGCCCAGCTTCTGAGTGTGCAGTGCTCCCCCTGTGGGAGCACTCTGACCACCGGGGGTAGCTCCTGCATTGAGCATCTGCCCCCTGGTGGTCAGTGCGCATCATAGAGACTGGTCTTTCCGCCGAAATGGTTGCTTAGGCTTTTATTATATAGACTAGAGGCCCGGTGCACGAAATTCGTGCACAGAGGCATCCCTCAGCCCGGCCCGCAATGACACCAGAGTCCCTCACCTGGCCTCTGGCCTGAGATCCCTTCCCTCCCTCCATGTGGCCGGGTGCAGACGCAGGGCTCGAATTGCCAGGGTGACGCCGCCAGCGTCCTGCCCCAGTCACTATGGGCGCTGCCATCTTTGTTGTAGAGTGATGGTTAATTTGCATATTACTCTTTTATTAGATAAGATAGATAGATTCTTATTAAGGCATTGCTCTGTACATTGATGCAAGGCAGAGGGAAAACAACGATAGATGGATCTCAAAATGGCATTCAACATTTATTGAATATGTCCTGTATACCAGCCACAACTACTGTGACAATTCAGAGAATATATAGAAAGATCATATCTCTAAGTTACTCAAAATCTGTAGATAGCTTCCAATTAGCCTTCACTCTAGTAGGTAATTATGAAGATTGAGTTTTGAAAAATGAATAATATTTAGCACCCCAGTCAATTTAACCATTTCATTATCACTCCCACCTCCATGGCGATCTAACATGTTTTATACTGTACTGCATGCCAGCTACTGTGCTAAATATTGTTTGTATTTTATTTTACCTAATCTTCCCATTGAATCTATGAAATAGATGCTATTTTGATTGTATTTTTCTGAGGAAGAAATTGAACCTTGAGGTAAAAAATTCCCAAGGTCACCACATCAGAGTCAGCATGAACAGAATCCAGTTTTTCAGTACAACATCAAACTGCATTTTCTATTAATTTCTCCCTTTGTAGAATAATCAATATAGTGTCATTGTTTTCACCCATAAATTAGGCTGTATTATTGTTGTCCCTTTCTGTAGGTAAATCAATATGTTTAAATTTGAATTAGAAGATTATTAACAAGTACTCAGAGCAGGATGGGTATAGCTAATTTAATTGTTTTTATTGCCTAAAGTAAATCAACAAGCAGACATCAACAACAAATTGGACATTTGACCTTATGACTTACTTATTATAAACTACAGTAGCAGATGGTGTCCAAGACCAATGATATAGCTTATCTGTTTGCATGTTGTTATCCTTTTATTTCACTATTTTTAAAGTGAGAATTCAATAATCAGAGGAGAATCTGCGTCTGCTGTTTCTCTACAAGCAAATTAATGCACATGAAAGCATCCTGGAGACAGTATTTAGAGTCAAATACTAATAAAGAAAGTTTAACTTTAAAGGCAGCAAAGTAAGTGAAGATTAATGCAGAGCAGAAAACCAACCCCAAAACAGGAGACTTACTCACAAATATTCTGATATGATAAAGGGTAACTGATACTATAACAAATTACTACTATGGCATTCAGCAAGGATAAAATATCAGTAATCCTATTTTGAAATCTAATATTTTCTCATAAGTCTTTATTGACTGACAATTAAATTTATATACTACAATTCATGGCTCTCTTATAAGATGTTTATAAAGTTGGTATAAGTAATAAAGTATGAGACTTCTCCATCTGCAAGGAAAAATACTTGTATTTATAATCTCAACTACTCTACCAAAGCCAATTTTTCTGTCTTGAACAAATTGATTTTTGGCTGTGCATAAATTAAATGTCAACACGTCTCTCACAAATCTACTTATGGGCAGCCAAAAGCCAGGCTGTTGAGCTAGAAAACAAGTCAATACAAATAACTGTATATTCTCTTCAACAAATAACACAAAGGAAAAGGAGCTTTAGTGATTATAAATATGTTTGTGTTAATTAGTTGATTTTTGGAGATAAATTCTGCTGCCTTCCCCTTCCTACCATGGACCATGAAAGCTGTCATATATTATCTTTATGTCCAGCAGTCTATATATATAAAACCCTAATATCCAAATAGACCAAACGGTGGAACAACAAAACAACTGGTCGCTATGATGTGCGCTAACCATCGGGGGCGTGCACGGAACATGACGGGCATCAGCGGAGGCAGAATGGTGGAGCAGGTGAGCGGGGGAACCAGACCAAGGCGGGGCGCTGGTTGCTGTCATTGGGACATGCCTCTGGTGGTTACTGAAAATTCTTTGCTCCTGCATTCCACGGTCCCGCCCTATGCTCACACCTGCTGCAGGCGCCGGCGCCACTCGCACCTGCTGCCAGCACTGGAGCTGTCGCTTGCACCCGCTGCAAGCATCCAGCTCTAGCCAGGATCACTTGGTACTGTCAGGGGATGTGAGCGGCAGCTACTGGCCCCTGTCACCCCTCAGGGCTTCTCCACCTCACCCCACTACTAAGGGGCGATCAGGGCCGGCAGCCGCCTCTCGCACCCATTGCCGGTGCCGGCCCCACTCACACCCGGTGCCAGAGCTGCCACTCGCCCCTGCTGCAGGCCCCACTCGCACCCGCTGCTAGCACTAGAGTTGCTGCTCGCACCCACAGGGCTGCCGGCAGATGGGACTGGGGGCCATGGCGGAAGAAGCCGGGCAGGGGTGCAGAGGATGGGCCAAGACCCACCCCTGTGCCCACCACAGCCTTGCGGCCTACAGTTCCTTTCAAGGTACACGAATTCATGCACTGGACCCCTAGTGTCTTATAAAACATTAGCTCCAGCTGAACAAACACTAAAAGAAAAAGAAAAAATACTCATATTTATAATGTAATATTGGTGTAACTTTATAAATATATTCAATTTAAATTGACTGGCCATACCCTCTAAAAGTTTCACTTGAGTGCATGCATGTGATGTTCTCCCTCTACCCTCCCTAAAAGGGTGTGTGCGTGTGTGTGTGCACGCACGCACACTTAGTGAGTGCCTATAGAGCTTCAGAAACTACTAAGCTCTTCGACTTATGCAATACAAAGAAAACTCAATTATTAACTTTCCAAAGAAACCCCGCAGTGACAAATACATACAGAATACGCCAGGGAGTAGATGAGTGTTAAGAAGAAAAATAGGGCAGGAAAGGAGGATGGATATTGTAGAGTTGTATTTTGAGGATCTTTTTATTAAGGTGATATTTGAGGAGAGACTTCAGTTTAGGAGGATAGAAGTGTGGATATTCTAGAGAAAGTGTTCCAGGCACATAGCAGAGTATCATAAACCCTGAGACTACTAGATGATCTCAAGGTCTCTGTGTTTGGAGTGGGGTGACAGAGAAAAGAATGGTAGGCAATTAAAGGGGTAACCAGATTAAGGATATTTAATTTTATTTTCACAAAGAAAGGGAACTATTAGAAGATGGTATTGCCAGTGTTTTGTATCTTTTTAGATATGTTATTATTGATTTTTTTTTTTTTTTAGAGAAAGAGGAAGGGAGAGGGATATAAGGATAGAAATATCTATGAGAGAGAAACATTGTTGGGTTGCCTCCTGCTACTGGAGATCAAGTCAGAAACCCAGGTATGTGCCTTGCCTTGGAATCTACCTGGTGACCTCCTGGTTCATGGGTTGGTACTCAACCACTGAGCAACACCAGCATTAAGGGTTAAAGTTTATTTTATTTGTAAACTAGAGGCCTGGTGCATGAATTTGTGCACCAGTGGGGTCCCTCGGCCTGTCCTGTGGGATCGGGCCAAAACCAGCTCTCTGACATCCCCCGAGAGGGTGTAGGCCAGGCCAAGGAACCCCACTGGTGCACGATCATGGCCAGGGAGGGACCATGGGAGGGCTCCAGGGCGTATCAGAAAATCTCATCAACTATGTAGAGAGATGTAGAGAGTAGTGATCTCGCCACCATCACCTTCCACGTCAGAGCAGCTCTACTGCACAGCCCTAGGGATGCACTTCAAACTGGAGTCCATCTGAATTGTGTGAACAGATCATGTCACTTTACATAGCCTCACTCATTCACTCATTTTCTAGAGCCTAGGGCATGCTTGCTGGTTGGTTGAAAGGATAATAAAACAAACTTAATTTCTTAGAAGTTGAAAGGTTTATTTTATATCATTATAAAAATGTTTTACAAATTATTGCAATTCTTTATTTCTGGGTTAAGTGGTTACTTCCGCTTTTACCTTCACTCCAAATGTATGTCGAAACCATGTTGTGCCTAGAACGGCTAGTGGGCTGTTTTAGCTTATTAGGGCCGGAAGTGTTAAATACAGATCCTGACAGCAGTGAAATTAGGGACGATACTAAACTAGAGTTCTATGGACTGTAGCTAATGATTGGTATGTATCATGCCCAGCTTTTAAATTGGATCCTTTATGTACAGTAGATTGGGTTGTACAGTGGGGGTGAGATGAGGGGAGGCTGGAGGAAAAGATGTACATTTCTGGGGAAATTCCAGTTGGCAGTGGCTTGGCAATTCTTGTTCTAGAATCTTTCTTCTGTGATATTTCCCTTGACAATAAAACAATTGCCTAACTTCTTGTTATTCTTATACATCAATGAATAATTCCTCTGTATAACTCGTAGAAGCTTGTTAATTAATTTTATTATTGCAATAAATATTCAGTAAACACCATGCACCAAGTATAGTGATCTTCACCAGATATGTGGTGGAGCAAGATGGAAACTATTCCCACAAGACACTCACAGTCTAATGAAGGAGACAGATAATTAAAATAAAGTGGGATAAGATTACAGTTAGAGTAAATACAAGGTGCTAGGGAAACATGTCTGGTACTCAAAGATGGTTAGAGGTGATTTAGTCCAACTCTCTAATTATAAATGCAAAACCATTTGGCTGAAAAGCCCTCTTCAGTGAATCTTGAATAACCAGTCACAGAAAGAAAATGAGTTCAGTAAAAATGTATTTGGAAAAAAACAAGTTAAAAAAATACGGGGAACAAGTTGTCTCCGAAAGGATCTATCAACTGTGTGTCACAGTTTTTAGATAAAGACAGGTTTTTTTCAGTGCGCATGACAACACAGATTTTATACATTTTAGCTTGAAGTACAAACCAAGGTATTTCACTGTTAATCCGTAATAAATTGTAAGAGTTCACACTCATGAGGCCATACCCATCAAAACGACTAGTGTTGAAACAAAAAGAGCAAGTTTCTAGAGCTCAAATCCTGGCACTTTCAGAATTTGAACAACATACAGAATCCTAAGCCTCAGAATCCTCGTCTGAAAAGAAGTGGAATAATGTTTACACAATTGAGTTGTGGAGAAGATTAAACAAGATAATTATGAAAAAGTATCTTGCTACTTACCTGGGAACTTTCAGGTCTTGTGGTTACTTAAGAAAATACAGGCAAAATGGAGCTTTTTTTTTTCTATTTGGAATAAAATTCTCATTGTATTTTCCATTTCCAACTTGAATTTTATCCTCATGAAGACAAAAAAAAAAAAAAAAAAAAAAGGAAATTCTCAGTATTCTTGCCATTTGTTTTGCATATAAAGGCAGCATTACCCAGCAGCTGCACTGTATAGAAATGTAGTTTCTGGAAAACATGGACAGACAACAGGACTCTTCTTCAGATACCTTCTTCTCATTCTTCCCTCCCTGCTTTCTTGCCTGGAAATTATAATCAGTTCTTTCACTAGAAAGATGCTTTCCATCAGAAAGAACACCCAAAAGCAGTAAAGGAGGAGCTTTCTTTTCTATGCAGGGTGTTGTCCAAGCTGCTTATTATCCATTGACATTTTTACTCCAATAAATATGTATAGAGTGCCAAGTATGTGCTAGGCACTATTTCCAAGCTCTGGGGAGACTGGGGGAACAAAAGACTTTACATCCCTTAATAGAGGTTATGTGATATTGAGGAACAGAAATTAACTAAATAAATAATTAAAGCATCATTCCTAATAGTGAAAAAAATGACAATAATTCAATGACCAATGCTCTAATTTCACTAAGGAGAAGACTGTACTCTATATATCTTCATTGTTGAAGGAAGCAGTAAAAATGAAAACAGAATTTATGAGCAAAAGCATCTTCTCTCTTTTCCTGTTGCAAGTAGCTACTTAGAAACCCTGGAACTGGAACTGTTTCCATACATAAGAATTCTAGTATGTTCACTTTTCTAAATGGAGTTGATCCTTGAATGACACGTGTTTAAACTGCACAAGTACGCTTCTATATGAGTGGATTTTTTTTTTTGACAATTATCTGTACTGTTTTCTATCTGCATTTGGGAGTTTGTGGGTGCAAATGGATGACAGTATGTATTGATCTATGCCATTTTATACAGGGAACTTGAGCATCTGCGGATTTTGTTATCTTCAGGAGTTTCTGCAACCAATCCACTGGTACCGAGGGACAGCCAAGTTTTGGGGAGCCAAATCATATATGCGTATTTTTGACAGAGTGGGGATCAGCACCCTAACCTCTGCGATGTTCAAGGGTCAACTATAACATGCTTTATGCTGCATGACATTGGTATGACAGTGTTTAGGTGTAAAGATTATTTGTCATTTTTATTTTATTTTTTCCAACTTCTGGGTGATAGTGCATTGTCTATTTCCAAATTTTAGGAGCTCTATAAATATATATTTTGGTGAAATTTCTGTAAGATGTTTTAGTCTAGAGAATTAGCTTAGAATTCACTTTGATTTGTAATTCTAATGTAGACATTTGAGTAAACCATTTCATTTCTCCAAATCCAATTATCAACCTTATTTACTTTGTCTTTTAGAAATATGGCTTGTAGTGAAAACAAAATAACTGTCCTACAAAACTTGCAAATAAATCAACAACTTATCATAGATTTTTACACGCATCACAAATTTCCAGAGTCACATTTTGTGGTTATAATGCCATCCTGGAAAGAACTGCAGCTGTCTATTCAGGTGTGTTGAATTGCTGCTTGATAGGAATAATTACCTTCTACCCTCACTAGGTAATTGCCTTTTGATTGAGGTCATCAGAGCAATCAAGACAGTGAGAGGTGGAAATCTCGAGTAGAAAAGGAGACAAAGGGAAGACTCATGAACAGAATTTTGAAAAGAGAACAAGAAACAGAAATGTAAATCCTTTATACTATTTTATTTACAATAATAATTTAAATAGTAGCAGTCATTAAAATTGCCGTCTAGTATACCTAGGTCGGCAAGCTCATTAGTCAACAGAGCCAAATATCAACAGTATAACGATTGAAATTTCTTTTGAGAGCCAAATTTCTTAAACTTAAACTATATAGGTAGGTACATTGTTATTAACTTAATTAGGGTGCTCCTAAGGCTTAGGAAGAGCCACACTCAAGGGGCCAATTGGCTTTATAGTTTTATTTTATTTTATTTTATTGGACTGAAGAATGAAGTATTTTTAAGCATTTGGTTAGGATCATTAACACATTCATATGAATAACAACTCACTAAGTTAGTCTAAAAATATTAATTTCACAAATATCTTGTAAAAGGAACTGTACTAGGAACTGGGAGTGACAGAGAGGGATATACTATAAAGAATATTTCAGAGATTGTATTCTGATGATTAAGAAACATGACCAATAAAAGTTATATTATTTTAGATATTAAAAGCAAAGAGAATTTAGAATCAAAGGGGACAGAGAGGATTTTAATAAGTAGAACAGTGAAGAAGAAATATTTGGTTAGTTGACAATTTCTTAAGTAAATAATGTTGATGGCGAACTTAGACCTCAGTTCTTGAGTTTGCTAAGAAAGAATCCAGAACCAAGAGCTCAACTAAAAGCACAAGTTTATTTTAGAAGTCACAGATATAGTAGAAGGCAGACATCTGGGCTGTATGGACTCAGGAAATAAGTTACAGAGGCAAGAGAAGGGCCGTTGGAGCTTAGGAGAAGGAATGCAAAGGTATGTACCTGAGGGAAAAAGAGGGGGAAAGGAACAGGTGTGCTATAGGGAGGGCACCTGAGGAAAGAAGTGGGTGGGGAAAGGATGGGCATCCTTAGATAGAGGGAGAACACACTGGGTCCTTGGTCTTAAGGGCCATTATCTGTTTTCCAAATGCAGGGATTTTAGGGGCGGTCCAATAGAAAATGCATCAGCTTTCCAGGTGCGTCCTTTCAGGGTTGTGGTCTCTACTGATTGGCATTAGGGCAGGGGGTCATTAGCCAATGCATCTGGCCCAGATGTCAGCCATGGCTTCACTTCCTCTGGTTTTGCTGCTTTTCTGGACCTGGACCTGAAACACAACTGAGGCCTAGATGCCATCTCTAATTTGAACAAAACTCTGTCTCTGAGTTCAACAGATACAAGTCGTCTCCCCCCCCCACCCCCCCGCTAAGATTATTTGATGTGGGTCCGAACCTTGTTGTCCTGAGGGTTTAATGCTTAAGGAAGTGGTCATGCAAGGGCTTGTATGGAAGTCATATGTGGCTATTATCTGCCCCTTGTTCCTCCTCCAAAGGGGTCTAAACGGTATGACTCTTGACATGCTAGGGGAGGGAAGGTCACCCTGGGCGTAAGGTCCTAGCCCAGTGGTTCTCAACCTTCTGGCCCTTTAAATACAGTTCCTCATGTTGTGACCCAATCATAAAATTATTTTCGTTGCTACTTCATAACTGTAAATTTGCTACTGTTATGAATCATAATGTAAATATCTGATATGCAGGATGGTGTTAGGCGACCCCTGTGAAAGGGTCGTTTGACCGCCAAAGGGGTCGCGACCCACAGATTGAGAACCACTGTCTAGCCAACAGCGCTTGTTTTTTCAGTTTTGCTTATTGCTAGGCACCAGGGACTTTCTATGTTGATGACATTCTGTACCTTGTCTATCCTTCTTGCTCCTGAAAAACCAATGTGTCAAAGAAGAAATCCAAACAGAAATCAAATATATCTTGAGATAAAATGAACATGGAAATGCAATATACCAAAATTTATGGGATGCAGTGAAAGCTGTTCTAAGGGGGAAGTTCATAGGATAAATGTCAATATCAAGAAGCAAGAAAAATCTCAAATAAACAACCTAACATTATACCTCAAGGAACTTGAAAATGAAAAACAAATTAATATCCCACTTAGAAGGAAGGGAATATCAAAGATCAGAGTGGAACTACATTAAATAGGGACTAAAAGGACAATAGAAAAGATCAATGAAATTGAGAGCTAGTTTCTTGAAAAAATAAACAAAATTGACAAAACTTTAGCTAGACTCAACAAGAAAGAGAAAAGACTCAAATAAATAAAATCAGAAATGAAAGAGTATATGTTACATGATATCATTTATACCACAGAAGGATCATCAGAGACTACTATGAACAATTATAGGCCACAAAATTGGACAAACTGGAAGAAATGGATAAATTCCTATAAACATACAACATACCAAAACTGAATTATGATGAAATAAAAATCTAAACAGACTGATTACTAGTAAGAAAATTGAATCAGTAATCAAAACCTTCCACTAAACAGAGATCAAGATAAGATGGCTTTACTTGTAAATTCTACCAAACCTTTAAAGAAGAATTAATGCCAAGCCTTCTCAAATTCTTTCAAAAAATAGAAGAGGAAGGAACCCTTCCAAACTGATTTTACAAGACCGTTATTACCCTGGTACCAAAACCAGACAAAGGTGCCAACAAGAAATGTTAAAGGACATTATCCCTAATGAACATTGATGTAAAAATACTTGACAGAATATTAGCAAACTATTCAACAGTCCATTAAAAATATCATATACCACCACCAAGAGGAATGTATTCCAGAGCTATGTAGGAACGGTTCAACATCTGAAAAATCAGTGTGATAGACCCCATTAACAAAATGAAATATACAAATCATGTGATCATCTCAATAGATACCGGAAAGCAGTTGACAAAAATCAACATGCATTTATGATTAAAATAAAAACTCTCAATAAAGTCCATATAGAGGAAATGTACCTCAATTTAGTAAAGGCTACATATGTCAAGCCCACAGCTAAAATAAAAAAACAAAACAAAACAAAAAAAAAACACCTAAAAGTCTTTTTGTTGCAGAAAGTAATAAGCAGATCAGAAAGGACTTGTTAGCAGATACTGTTATCATTATTACTGTTGTTCTTATATATTCAGTGCTACAGAGTATTCGATGCTAATTCCTCTCATAAAGAATACAGTTCGGTGGGTAGGGGAGGCGGGGGTAGGTCAGTTGGGGGGTGGGGAGGGGAGAGACATAGGTACTACTATTTGTAATACCTTAAACAATAAAATTAAATTAATTTTTTAAAAAAAGAATACAGTTCCAGACCCAGGCAGACAATCTTAGGGGAAGAGACAAGATGGTTTATTTTATCCTTCAATTGGCAAAGTAATGAATGAAGCAGGATTAGGAATACATGGTGCACAGAGCCTTGATTTTTCTCTCCAGTGTTAGGAGCAAATTTGAAAAATACATTTTGGTGCAATGTCACGGTCCTATTTGTCATTCAACATATTTCTGTAACAGCAGTAGATAGCATTCCTTCTTTTAGAAATATTTTGGCATTCCAAAAATTATGTATGGAAACTGGCTTTATTCCATGCTTAAGTTAGCATAGTAAATCTACTTTAGTCTAGTGAGTTGAGGTTTGGGAGGTTTTTGTTTTATGAAACAATGTACTATACTATATTGTATATTGCAGGTAAAGCTAAAACATTTAAATCATTTCCTCTGGGTCTATGAAACAGAAAGTAAGATGCATAGCTTTTAATTTTCTTTGCTATGCTAAGAAGTCTTTACTATAATTCAAGTTTTCTCACACATTTTGGAGTCTGGGTAAAGAAATAACATAAGGCAAATTTATTCCAATATTGGATACAACTTCTCTAATCAGAATAATTTTAATACCATTTTTAACATAAAGGAAAATTTAAAATCTGATTGCAAGTGGAGAGATAAAGCGATTTTTCTTTAACAGCTGTGTTTTTTATTATTCATTTTCAGAATCATGTTCTTATAAGCAGGTGCCCAAAAATTACTGTGCAAGTGATGCACATATTTAGAAAGACCCTATTTAAACTGGGCATGTTGTTTTGACAATTTAAGGCAAATTTCTTAATTAAAATAAACACTGTCCTCAATTTTTCAGCAAAATCAGCAATTGAGATTATTTGGTATAGTTTAAAATTTAATCTCACATTCAATTTCTGGGCTGTGGTTGCTGTATTCCCTAACAAAGAACATAATCTCAATCATTTCACTAAAATGCGATGTAGCCGAAGTCTAAATAAATTTATTGATGTAATTAATTTCAGATTATCCTTTGAAATCAATGCCATATTTCAGTGTTTGAAATGATGCTTATATAAAGAATATTGCAATGTGATATTGGAAGAACAAATATATTTTTCCTTTTATTATATGAAAGGCAATTTGACAGTTCTCCTATGACATGAATAAAAAAAAGATTTACTTCCTTAATAATAATAATATTCATAATTACTATTTATTAGCACATGCTCATTTTGCTAGGCTATTCATGTACAGTGTCTCTATATTGACAACAACCCACAGAACTGTCATCCTTTGTAGATGATAAGTATATTTGTCAAGATAGCATGGATATGTCATGTTAATAAATAATCTCGAAATATCAATGATTTAGAATAATGAAATTTTATCTCTTGCTCAAGAAAATTCTCCTGCTGGGTGACTTGTCAGCGATTGTTTGGGAGGTAATTCAGGAATTAAGTCTTGGGGATGTTTGTGGTTTGTTATCTCAAAAAGGGGCATCCGCACTAGCAAGGACACGGAAGAGAGCACCCAGAGAGTTCACACTGAAACTCAAACCCACACCCTCTGTGTCCTGTCACATCTCTTCATTTCACTTCACTATCCCCATCTGCTTAGCTGGAAATGGAGCTACAAATCTAAGAGAAAATATGAAATAGTTGGTAAACATTATCCACTTTGACAAATGAGGAGAATGCTGTCTCAGTTTGGTCAAATAACTTGTCTATAGTGTACAACCAATACAATGCAGTACTTTAGGTTGGGGCCAGTTCTTTCTGTGCCAAACCTATAGTACTTGTATATGGTGTACCATCCTTTAGTGGGGGAATAATATACATGGAGAAGCTTTAATGGTCATGTATTCTCATGTTATGCTATGTACATATGGGCAATGAAACTACATATGAGGACATGTATGGGAAAGGCACAACTCGAAATTCTGTGCCTGTACCAGGAATATTCAGAATTGCAGTGCAAGATGTTACAGTTATTCGGAAAAGATGGAATTCAACTTTAAAATGATCCATCTTTTCATCAAGTCTTCATAGACATTTCAGGTTTAAACACATTAACTAAGTAATATGTTCCAATCCAACTAATAATACATGAACTCCTTTTAAAGGAATAGGAACAGATCATGTAGAGTCAGAGGCACCGATTTGAATCCTGACTGACTATATTCAGTACTGTGCTGGGATTGTGATAAGCATTCGTGAATATTACTTTCCTCCTACAGAGAACACTATGAGATAGGTACTATAATGCTCTCCATTTCACATGTGCATATATGATGTCCTAGAGAGACTACATTACTTGTGTTGAGATTCACAATGAGATTGGTCAGACAATATGATCTTGGCAGTAACTACACTTGATGTTTCTGAACACAAACTAGTTTCCTGGCATCTTGCACAGCTTGCTTTAATTTTGAATCTTGGTCACTTCACATATTTATTCAGGATGCTATGCTAAGGAAACCTTTTTCCATTTTGTATATATTTTTTTATAGTGATTGATGTTCTTCACATGATTGCCTTTAGCATTGACAAATACAAATATTGCTTTGTTAGATTTAGTTAATCTGATCTGTTATCCAAAAACCTTTATCACCTCCAGATCACTTCTGGCAACATGTGTACCTAATACAGTGAAGGCAGTAATAAAATTTGTATATACATAACATGATGTCTACAAAGTACTCTCCATTTAACATTATAATATCTCCTCACAAAAATCCTCATAACCATTCCCTTGACCCCCACAGTCTTTTTCCTTCCTGTTCACTAGTCACCCTCTTTCATTCGTTGCAAGCTCTCCCTCACGTACTCAACTTCTAGATGTCTGAGTACCTAAGAACTTCATCCTGGGCACCCTTGACTCTTTTTTTATAACCTATTCAAAGAGATTTCTCTGTCTCCGGGCTGTTAATTCCATTGATATGCTGGAGATGTACAGATTTATTTCTTCTGTTTATTACCCATCTGTTTACTGAGCTTCATCATCTTATCTCCAGTAACTTAATCAACTTTGTCTTTGGATGTCCGTCTTTGTCTTTGGATGCCTTACATTTACAGTGCCCCAAAGTGAAGCCTGAGTTTTCTCTCTAAAAGTTTCACCAATTCTTTAAGTAGATAATTGAAAATAAAAGTTTTAAAAGTTTATGTAGGCCCAAGGATCTAATAATTTACATGGCAAAGAGAACTCAGTCAGACTGTGCCATATAAATATTGTTGATCTTCAGTGATAAAAGTATGTGATTTCCTTAAAGACACATAGCTTACTTGTATGGTAATTATAGGTTGGGTGAATTGCTATGTATTTCTAAGATGGTTCTTACTGTACATAATCATTTAAAATTTTATTTCATACATTCCTCTATTATGTTTAATAAATATGTGTTTTATGATAAAGTTAATTGTGGAAACTAATCCAAGATAGTCTCATTAAGTTATATAAAATCAATTGTAACATCGATAATACAAAACACTTAAACATTATTTCACATTTTATGTAACTTTTTTATTTTGTAGCTGATAATATAACATATCCAAAGTAATGAATTTGAAACACTAAAAGCTCTATAGAAAATTATAAAACCTCCCAATTTCCACTACTTTGAGGCAATCACGATTATAATGCTAGTGTATTTCCCATTTAAATGTTTCTATTTTTTATAGATGAGATCATGTTCAATATGCAGTAGGCCACCCTGTTTTTATTGCTTACCATAATACTGTTTATATATTAAGTGCTTATAAATCATCATTATAGTGTCACATTTAATTAACAAGTAAAAGATTTAATCATGATAGAAGATTAACAATCAAATAAACGTGATTTATTCTGGGTCCATTTAAAATGCCCCTCAATTTTAAAAATTCTAGTTGATTTACCAAACATTTAATGGGACATAATTAAAATACTAAATAATAATTGATTTTATATTTTTTAATTCTTCTATAGAATGAATATTTTTGAATCACAAATGTGGCCATTAATGTATGTGTAGCATAGGTTGAATCTACTATAAGGAAGTATTAATATTATCTCTCTTTTATCAATGATGATATTAAGATAACAAAAGAATATGTCACATGCTAATTGTCTCAGCCAATAATTCTGGGACAGGAATTGGGACCTGGCAGAATCTGGGCTCCTAACCAAACTATCCTGTGTTCCCTACAGGATCCTCAGACATCTTCTCACCACTTCTGTTTCCCTTTATGTTCTTTTTTTCCTTCTATTTTCTTTTCATCTCCCTCTTCCTTGCCTCCCTCTCTCTCACCCTCACACAAATATATAACTTTTGAAAAACATAATCTTATTTAATTCTTGAATATATTATACACCAGATGCTTTAAAAATATCAAAATATCTAAAAAATATATATTTGTATATGTTTTCCTACAAAGCCCTGATTATTTTATGCATGGATCTACTCAATGTTACCGTTAACTACTCCTTAATTTTTATATAGCAATCCAGAATTTTTCTATGTGTATAAATAAAAATGTGCCTATGGCTCTGGCATTTGTTTTATAGCAAATCGACAATACATATTAACTGTCATGTTTCAGGGATATGTTAACTCTTATGCACAACATCAAAAATATAGTCCATGAGAGCTTTGATTATATTAGAACTCCATAGAATTGGGACAGGCACTGAAAAACTAAATAATAAAATGGCGACATACGTAAACACCTGAAATCGCTGCCTTGCACGACCACTTCAAAAATACAACTAAAAGACAAAATGGACATCATCCAGAACCACAGGAAGGCTGGATTAGTGGAAATTCTACAACTAGAAGGAAAGAGAAAAGTACACTGAGACCAGAGGAGGTGCGGAAGTAAAGTGCAGAGGTACGGAGGCGCGCGCGGCAAGGGCTGGCAACTGAGGACGCGGTTGTCTTTTTCAATTGGGAGGGAGTCACAAGCTCCTGGCGGCTCTGGACTCCAGTTACAGGCAAGTCTCTGTGGACCCAGACTCATATGGGGAGAAACTGGACTGTCTGGCAGCGGGCAGAACTCGAGGGTGGCTTTCTCTCAGAGGTGCTTGCAGCGATTACCCGGACAATGAGACCCGGGGCCTCTTAGGGCAGGGCTGAGGATCAGCCATAGCTGTTTACTCTGCCCTGTTGATTCCCTGAGACCCCGCCCCACCCAAGCTGTGCACAGAGGCTTTTGCATATGAATGGGCCGGCCCTTTGCAATCTAAAATCACCTAACAAACTGCAGCTGGGTCAGAGAGACCCAGAACATCCAAAGAAGGCCTAAGGCCCCACAGCAGCTTGCATTGCTTCACAGCTGGGCCTCATCTGGGCACCTTGAAACCCCAATCAAAGAAGAGGAATCTGCAGATCTCTCCGTAACTCCTGCTGGGTAGCCTTAGGCAGAGGCTAAATTAGCACCTCCTTAGAGATCGAAGAGCCTGTGTACCCAGTGGTCAGAGTGGGACCATCCAGATTACAACTCCTCAGATCCATAAGGGACACACTCAGGGGGCAGACTCAGGGAGCACCAAAGCCCCACTGAAGCAAGTCTTGCCCCATAAGGGTATCTCCAGCACAGAAGTTCTCCCAATGTAGACACAGCTGATTCTCACAGCCAGTTGGCCTGGAGGTCAATTCCTCCCAGTGATACCTACAACAATCAAGGCTTAACTACAACAAGATTGTGCACAAAGCCCACAAAGGGGTGCACCAAGAGTGTCCACCTCGGGTAATTGGTGGTGCTGAGCCACTGGGCCCTATAGGACACCTAGCACACAAAGCCACTCAACCAACACAGGGAAGCAGCCAAAATGCGGAGACAAAGAAACAGGTCACAAATGACAGAAATGGAGGAAAGCAAACTACTGGATATAGAGTTCAAAACCACATTTATAAGGTTTTTCAAGAATTTTCTAGAAACCACCAATTAATTTAGTGAGACCTTTAAGAAATCTAGTAGCCAAAACCGGTTTGGCTCAGTGGATAGAGCGTCAGCCTGCGGACTGAAAGGTCCCAGGTTCAATTCCGGTGAAGGGCATGTACCTGGGTTGTGGGCACATCCCCAGTAGGAGATGTGCAGGAGGCAGCTGATCGATGTTTCTCTCTCATCGATGTTTCTAACTCTCTATCTCTCTCCCTTCCTCTCTGTAAAAAATCAATAAAATATATTAAAAAAAAAAAAAGAAATCTAGTAAAACCCTTGAGGATATGAAAAAGGACCAACTAGAAATTAAGCATACACTGACTGAAATAAAGAATATTATACAGAGATCCAACAGCAGACTACAGGATCGCAAGAATCAAGTTAAAGATTTGAAATACGAAGAAGCAAAAAACACTCAATGGGAAAGCAAAAAGAAAAAAGAATCCAAAAATATGAAGATAGTGTAAGGATCCTCTGGGACAACTTCAAGTGTACCAACATCCAAATTACGGGGATGCCAGCAGAAGAGAGAGAGCAAGATTGAAAACTTATTTGAAGAAATAATGACAGAAAACTTCCCCTACCTGGTGAAAGAAATAGACTTACATGTCCAGGAAGTTCAGAGAACCCCAAACAAAAGGAATCCAAAGAGGACCACACCAAGACACATCATAATTAAAATGCCAAGGGCAAAAGACAAAGAGAGAATATAAAAGCAGCAAGAGAAAAACTGTTAGTTACCTACAAGGAAGTACCCATAAGATTGTCAGCTGATTTCTCAATAGAAACTATGCAAGCCAGAAGGGAGTTGCCAGAAATATTCAAAGTGATGAATGGCAAGAACCTACAAGCAAGATTACTTTACCCAGCAAAGCTATCATTCAGAATTGAAGGTCAGATAAAGAGCTTCACAGGTAAGAAAAAGCTAAAGGAGTTCATCACCACGAAACCAGTATTATATGAAATGCTGAAAGGTATCCTTTAAGAAGAGGAAGAAGAAGAAAAAGGTAAAGATAAAAATTATGACAGCAAATACATATCTATCAACAAGTGAATCTAAAAATCAAGTGAATAAATAATCTGATGAACAGAATAAACTGGTGAATATAATAGAATTGGGCATAGAAAGGGAGTGGCCTGACTATTCTCGGGGGCGAGGGGAAGGGGTGTGGGGGATTCGGGAAGAGACTGAATGAAAATCGTACACCTATGGATAAGGACAGTGGGGGGGGGAGGGTAAGGGCAGAGGGTAGGGTGGGAACCGGGTGGAGGGGAGCTATGGGGGGAAAAATGAGGAACAACTGTAATAATCTGAACAATGAAGATTTAATGTAAAAAAAGAAAAGAAATATCAAAGCAAGGGTGTGGGAGTGGCTGGGGAGAGGTCAGTGGGTGGGGGAGAAAGAAAACACATGTAATACTTTAATTAGTAAAGAATAATAAAAAAATATTAAAGCAAGTTCTTCAGAAAAATATGCCAAGTAAATTTAATTTGAAGGAATATGCTTAAAGTCAAAACTTGGATTACACAAAGCAATGAAGAGTTAGAAATTGAATAAAACTTCATTTAATATTAAAAAACACACAAATGCATATCATAAGTTAGGTAACTTGGGAATGTAAATAAGCACTATAGAATACAATCCTATATAATAAAAGGCTAATATGCAATTTGACTGAACAGTGGAATGACTGGTCGCTATGATGCGCACTGACCAGTAGGAGGCAGATGCTCAATGCAGGAGCTACCCCTGGTAGTCAGTGCACTCCCACAGGGGGAGTGCCATTCAGCCAGAAGTTTGGCTCATGGCTGGTGAGCACAACGGTGATGGCGGGAGCCTCTCCTGTCTCAGCGGCAGCGCTAAGGATGTCCACCTGCCAGCTTAAGGGGAGCGGGCCTAAGCTGTCAATCGGACATTCTCTGAGGGCTCACAGATTGTGAGATGGCACAGGCCCAGCTGAGGGATCCCCCCCTCTCAAGTGCACATTTTTATGCACTGGGCCTCTAGTATAAGCATAAAATGGGGTAGATGGTGACATTTTGTGAAAAATCTGTATTTTTGGTAGAGTAATCTGAATGATGAGATGGATTAGACATGTCAGAATTTGCCTGAAGAACAGCCAAGAGAGAGAAATAAGCCTGTATTTAAAAACCCAAAGACCAAAACAAGTTTTATGTACTCAAGGAACTAAAAGAAGACAGCATGTGTACAGCACAGTTACCAGAGAGAGGAAATGGGATCAGGAGGCAGGTTAGAGCTAGTTCACGCAGATGTATTGGCTGCCATGTAGAGTGGGGATTTATGGACTGAATATACACCTTCAATTTAAATACATGTTAAGATAAAATTTAGGGTCTCAATTAAAATATATACCTGTTTAAATTTGGCAAATACTGAATAATTAGTAGCATTGCACATTTGTATCTAAATGTAGATCTTTATTTGTAAATATTTAGGTGTAAATAAAATACATGCATTTTGACCCTATCCAATAATTAAGATTCTTAAACCAATATATTTAAGGAAATACATTAGCATTTGTAATATGATTAAAAATACACACCACATCTAGGGATTAATGTAAATGTGGGTGGAATGAAAAAGAAATGATTGAAAACAGAAATGAATGTATTAGATTTTTTCTGATTATGCTGAGGATGTAATTCATTCTAACATATTTCTTTCAGTTAAAAAACTGTTTTCTTCACATTTTTCCATAACTTTAATACATGGAGATAATTACAACTAGAAATGATTCATCTTGATAAGTGCTCTTATAAATTACGGCAGCTAATCTTTAGTGAATTAGAGTTATTGGAACACTGCTGAGTTAAAAGGGATATGTTTTCCTGTTGAAATTTTCTTACTAATTTAATGATCTCTTGTGCAACTAAAATGACAACTGAAATTATTACTAAAAATTTTAAATCTAAACAGTTTTGTATTAACATAAAATATAATTTCATGTTTTCTTGGTTCGGATTGCTGTAGATGAGAAATTTCTTTATTTAAAAATGTTATTAAGATAAGGTTTACTAGTATATACCATTATACTTAACATGAGTAGGCAACTTAGTTTTTCTAATCACTGTGCTTTCTGAATAGACATTCAAATTGCTTGTTGGATAGTTATTTGGACAGACAACTCACTACTTAGAGCTAAACCTACAAATAGAATGTTCTTTTCTTTTTGCATGCTTCATACTTGGTAAAGTGAAGTGAGGATCTTAGAAAGACTAACAAAAGGGTAAAGAACATGGAGAAGCAAGTTTGGGTGTAGAAAAGGGCCGGATATGTCCAGGCCTGGATGTCACATTCACTGTCTAGAATGCAATGGCATGATCACCACACCCAATTACAAAGGAAGCTGGGAAATGCCCTTAGCTGTATAGCCGGGAAGAAGAGTAAATCACAGATTTTGGTGAATTACTTGCAGCCTCTTCTACTATCTAGAGCAGTGGTTCTCAACCTTCCTAATGCTGCGACCCTTTAATGCAGTTACTTATGTTGTGGTGGCCCCCAACTATAAAATTATTTTCATTGCTACTTCATAACTATAATTTTGCTACTGTTATGAATCATAATGTAAATATCTGATATGCAGGATGTATTTTCATTGTTACAAATTGAACATCATTAAAGCATAGTGATTAATCACAAAAACAATATGTAATTATATATGTGTTTTCCAATGGTCTTAGGCGACCCCTGTGAAAGGGTCGTTCGACCCCCAAAGGGGTCACGACCCACAGGTTGAGAACCGCTGATCTAGAGAATATCATGGCAGAGTAGGTAGGGCAACATTCTGTTTTTGACAACTTGCTTTAAGGCTGAAGTTGTGTCACCTGGTGCATGAAATTCGTGCTCTGGAGCAGGGCCCTCAGCCCAGCCTGTGCCTTCTCACAGTCTAGGACCCCCTGGAGATTGGGCCCAAGCTGGCACTCAGACATCCCTTTCACAGTCTGGGGCTCTCACAGTCCAGGAACCCTCATTCCTTACTGCCGGCCTGCTGCATGGTAGGAGAGGCTCACGCCAGTCCTGAGCCTGGCTTCTGGCTGAGCAAGGGGGAGTGCCGCTCAACTAGAAGCCCAGGCTCAATGCTCCTTAGCAATGACCCCTCCCCCCGCCACTAGTGTGTGTATGTGGGGGGGTGGGGGGGGCGATCTGGGGCTGGGCTGGCTGGGGGAAAGTCATGGGAAGTTGAGGTACTGCAGTCACGCCCTGTCCCACCTTTGAGGAGGTTCTGGGACCATGCAGCCCCCTGTTCCCCACACCCCCGCCTCTGCAGAAGGTGTGGCGTCAGGACCAGGACCAGGCCCACACCCTGCCACTCCAGCTGCTTCTGCAAAAGCGGTAACGCAGGGACCGAGCCATGCCATGGTCTCTCCCGCCACCTCTGTGGAAGGAGCAGCACTGGGACCTGGACTGAGCCCACACTGCAGCCTCTCTCACTGCCTCCGTGAAGGGCCGGGGGGAGGCACCAGGACCGCCATGGCTGGCCTGGTGGCGCAGGCTCACTGGCCCCACCCCCCGCCCACTGCTGGTTATGGAATGTCATCCAGAAGGATGTCCGGAAGGTTGTTAGGCTGTCCAATCTAATTAGCATATTACGCTTTATATATATAATGCCCAACCCAACCAGACTGTCATTGAGCTTTGGACTAGCCTACACTCTACTTTTCCTTCTGGTTGTAGTGGGGAGTTTTTTTTAAGAAGATTCTCTGTGCTATTTCACCATCTAAAGTTGAGTCAGCTACTATGTCTTCTGGGGTCATTACCTAATCATCTTAAGTAGAATTGCTCTTCAACTTTATTGATGGCATTTTCACATTTGTTTCTTATATTTACTTGTGGACATGCCTTGCTAACCTTGTTTCATGGCAAGTATTGGACTCATTTAGGCTACTCATAGCTATGGGGTTATATTTTTAAGTATACCCATATCAATCAGAGAGTCAGAATTTTCATGGATATTATATTATAAGGATAGAGTTCAATGTTACTTTCTGTCATTCTTTTTTATTTTAATCTCTATTATTTGATGTAACTCTGTTTGCCAATGTGTACATTTGTGTGTGTGTGTGTGTGTTTTGTGTGTGTGTATGAGTGATGTATGTTTGTGACACCTAAAATAGAGGTTATATCAAAGACGTAAAACTCTTTTCTTTTTTAATTTTGTAGAATCTAAGCTTTAGTTTCTTTCTGCTCATCTGTCACCATCTTAAGGAAAAGAAAGAAAAGGAAAAAAATTAATAGAAAAATCCTTGCGTTTCAAGCCTTTATAGTGAAGGAAAAATGAAATGGAGGGAAGGTAATAAACCTGTGGCCTGAAACCAAGTACTCTAAATCATGACCCCTTGAGAATGACCAGGTAGAGGTTGTTGACCCATATGAGGGCATTGTGAATGCCCAATGTTACACAAGTTTTGTTGCCTATAGAAGATGTTAAAACTTGCCCAAATTCGTATTTCTTTATGGTGTCTGGAACTGTGCCACTACTAATATAGTAAGTATTCAAAAAATCATGTAAACTGATAAAATAATTGTAAGAGAACTGAAGTGTGAGTGTGGAAGTACATTGAAAAATGAAAAAAAACACACACAATTGAAACAAAAGTCAGAGATTGAAGAAACAAAGGCAAGAATTGAAATTCTTAGAAGCTTGTTGGATAAAAGAGTGTCTGCATCTACTTATCAAAATGCTCACACAAGTTAAAAATGAAAATATTTTCTTTGATCCTAACACACGTGGATCTAAATTGCAAGTTATTCATGAGTGATTAGCTGCTGCCATTTTTAGTTTGTATCTCAGTAGATAATTGTGTTGAATTTTTCGGAAAGATAATGCACAGTCTCAAACAAATTGTTACTGATGCTTTACTATGTAAATATTTAAAGATGATTTTTTTATTAGTGGAACTCCTATGCACAGATATTGGCATTTTGACAAAAACTTTGCAATGAATGTCACAGTTTTTGCCAACAGCCAAAACCAAAACTCCAAGAAAAATGCAAATATATGTCACTTCTCATTTGTAAGAGGCTTGAGAATTATGAATTTATAAATATTTATGAGCAATAGGTCAAACAGAACTTTGCTCTCTCTATAACAGTTTATGCCTGTTTATACATGTAGTAAATACAGAAGAGATTTCTTGAGTCAGTGCGATAAGGATTGAAAAATTAGAAATGGGATAATATTAGGTTGTTTTCTAGGAAGTGTTTGCCTGGTGACCTAAACATTGTACTTAGAAATAACTTGTTTATGGATCATTACTTATTATTAGTCTGAAACAGATAGGATTGCCAGTGATATTAAAGTATATCAAATTTGGAATTGAAAAGGAGGATTTTTTGCTATTTAGACATTAAATAACATTGAAAAAGCTGCTTATTCACTATAGAAATTTCATGTAAGTTAGGTCAAGTAAGAAGTTATCCATTTGTCAGAAAACAATACTAAAAATGAAGAAAAGAATAAAGGAACAAAATATATATGTTTGCATGATTTCATGGTTTACTTAAGCACTTTTCATAGTTTTATAGGATAGCACTTGTATGGGGAAAAGTATAGAGCTAAAATATTAGTAGCTAATCTTGCCATGTTTATATTTTCTATGCACTTATTAGTGAAAAAAATAACACATTTACTGTTTACTTGTCTCTTAAGAAGGTGCAACAATTTAACTCTTTGAGTGCCAACCAATATCCTAGGAACTATGCTAAAATTGCCAAGGCATTTTGAGTTAAGGTTTTTAAATTTTTTCCCCACATAAAGAGTGAACTACTAGCATCTAATAGTGACACTGCAGGAGGAGCACAGTTGCGCTCCGAAAATTTTTGGCAAAAGACAGGAGGAGTGCAATCGCGCTCCCCGGCACTCTAGGGGTTAAGGGAGCCTATTTAAACGCATTCCCTTTACCTTATTCTACCAAAGTAAACACTTCAAAAGGCTGAGTATAGATATAGATATATGTACATACATTCACAATCATTCATTTGGTTTATGTATATATTTCTCTATATACACATATATTGTTTTAATACTTATATTTTTATATGAAAAGTTAGGCTCATTTAAAAGTTCTTACTTTTCTAATCAATCCTTCAATATTATTTTCTATTTTTTGCACATTTAACCTCAAAAATAGAATTTAAAATGAAGTTACAACCAAGATTTAAGGAGGACAGAAAAAAGTCTGTAGAAAGTTTGTGTCATTTGAATACTTTTGAGGGATTGTTTAGAAATTCATAGTATTTTGAAATAGAATGGGGTACAATTCATTTTTATTCCCTTCAGAAGACTGTGTATGTGTGTGTGTGTGTGTGTGTGTGTGTGTGTGTGTAAAGTCCAGGTATATCTGAGGGATCTTTAATATAATCTTTTAAGATCATTTTGACTTACACATGGTTAAAGCTAGTCCCTCCTTTTCCCTAAGGATATTCATAAAGAATATTATTACCATGTTAACACTGGATAGTTAACATGCTTTTATTTCATTTAATATATGTGTCTATGTGTCTGAACATTAATATGACCAATAACTTAGAAAATAGTTAAATTTGTTTGTTTGTTTTCATTTGCAGTTCATGACTTAGTTTTTCAAGTTATAGGATATATATATGTATATATATATATATATATATACACACACACACACACACACACACACATACGTGTGTGTATATATATATATATATACACACATATATATGTATGTATATACAAATTTGTTTTTGTTTGCAGTTCATGACTTAGTTTTTCAAGTTATAGGATATATATATATATATATATCCATCCTATTTAATAAAAGACAAAAAGGGTAATTGACCATACCTTTGCTACACTTCCTATTGGCTAATCAGAGTGATATGCAAATTAACTGCCAACTAAGATGGCGGCCGGCAGCCACGCAGCTGAAGCGAGCAGCGGCCCGGCTCTGAGCTCCGTAAGCAACAAAGTTTCAATTATAGAAGCTAAACAAACCCCAGATACCTGCTTTCAGCAGGCTGTGGCATCAGAGTTGGGAGCGAGCAGGAGCCAGCTCTCAGCTCCAGTGACGGCAACAAAGTTTCAATTATAGAAGGTAAATAAATCCCAGAATAAAAAAGAAAAAGAAAAAAAGGAGAGACTGGGAGCTTCAGTCGCCGGCCAGCCTGAAAATGGCCCTCAGCCCCTCACCCAGACTGGCCAGGCACCCCAGTGGGGACCCCCACCCTGAAGGGTGTGTGACCAGCTGCAAACAGCCATCATCCCCTCACCCAGGCTAGCCAGGCACCCCAGTGGGGATCCCACCCTGAAGGGAGTGTGACCAGTTACAAACAGCCATCAGCTCCTCACCCAGGCTGGCCAGGCACCCAAGAGGGACCCCCACCCTGATCCGGAACACCCTTCAGGGCAAACCAGCTGGCCACCACCCATGCACCAGGCCTCTATCCTATATAGTAAAAGGGTAATATGCAAACTGACCCTAACAGCAGAGAGACTGGGAATGACTGGTCACTATGACACACACTGACCACCAGGGGCAGACGCTCAATGCAGGAGCTGCCCTCTGGTGGTCAGTACACTCCCACATGGGGGAGCTCTGCTCAACCACAAGCCAGGGTGATGGCTGCCAGTACAGCGGTGGTGGTGGGAGCCTCTCCTGCCTCCTCAGCAGCACTAAGGTTGTCCAACTGCAGCTTAGGTCTGCTCCCCGCTGGCAAGTGGACATCCCTCGAGGGCTGCCGGGCTGCCAGAGGGATGTCTGTATGCCAGTTGAGGCCCAGTCCCCCAGGGAACAGGCCTAAGCCAGCTGGTGGTCATCCCCTGAGGGGTCCCAGACTGTGAGAGGGCACAGGCCAGGCTGAGAGACCCCCCCCCCCACCACCGAGTGCACAAATTTTTGTGCACTGGGCCTCTAGTATATATATATACACACATATATTCCCTTTACTATAGAGTTCAGTTTTCCTACAGTTAATTATCTAGGGGTTAGTCATAACGTTAATGGCAATAAATTTATAACATTTATAATAAATACTACTTTATATTTCCCTAACAGTTTCTCAAAGTGTTCATGTTGCTAGAAGATAGAACTTGCTTGATAAAGGTTAGTTTCCTTTATTTTCTTAATGAACATATTTTGTCTGTTCAGTGACTCAGGTTTCATCATTTTATATCATATCTTTAGTAGCACACATTTATTAAAGCACTTCGTTTTGGATTTGTATATACATCTTTGCGTATTAATCTATATTTATCAAATGTGAAGTATAATTTTTCTTTGATCCGTTTTATTACATCTCTTGTCTTCATTTTCTTCAAAGAATCAGGATGTTGCTCGATGAAGAATGAGAGATGTTAACTAAGGAAATGAACAGTATCTGTTCACCATTCATTCAAACTCCCCCTTTTTCAGAGGAAGTAATATTGTTTAGTTACTAAGCCCTTTAAGGAACACTTCTTCAATTTAAAATACTGCCTTGGATTTGTAGAAGTCTCGTGTTTCTATTCCTGCAACCGTACCCTATCTGGGTTTTCTCCCATCCCTCAGGTTGCTCTCAATCACTTTCCTTTCATGACTTCTCTTCTTTCTACATTTTACCTGTGGGCATTCCTGAAGGCTTAGTACATGTTGTTGTTGTTGTTGTTGTTTTTCTGTGACATATTTCCTTAAGACCTCAACTTTGGAGAATGTGCTATTGGTCACAGTATTTCGGTCCTGTCTTCTCTCCTGCCTAGGATCAAATGTCCCTATGATTTTTATGCTTTCATTTGGCTATCTCAATTTCACCTTTATTTCAGTAAGTCTACCACTGATTTCATTATTATTTTACTCACAGATTATTTTCTACTTGCAGTTTCTCTGTTTCAGTCAGTGAAACTACCAGCGTCTATGTAATAAGGCTTTAAAATTGAACTTTAAATAATGTTTTATTTTATTATTCACATTGCTTTTTATAATCAGTCAGCCAATCTGGTCTACTGTGTGTGTGTGTGTTTGTGTGTGTTTGTGTGTTTGTGTGTGTGTGTGTGTGTGTGTGTGTGTATATATATATATTTATTTATTTATTTATATATACTATAGGAATGTGCATCTTAAAAGTGTTTTATTAAAGTAAAGTTTTATCAGGATTAATATAATTTATTCTGTCTGTATCTTCCTTTATATTTCTATCACCAAAGATCACTTGCCTATTAATTCACTAGACTACAGTCTCTTAGCTGACTTCCCTGCTCAAATATATTCAATATAATCTAGGGTAGCCTACTTTTAAAAGATGTAATTGACCCTCATCCCCTTCTTCTCAATCAATACCTATCTCTACTCCTCAGCCTGGCTTTCAAAGACCACTTTATCCAGGGAGTCTCCACCTGTTTGTCTTGTGTGCCCTTCTTTCTTGTGAATCTATTACACACACACCCCCGTGGTTTAAGGACAATAAAAATTCCCATCTCCTCTTCCCGCTGGGTCCTTTTTTACTAATGATCTTTAATACAGGGACCACCTACCCTGACCCACACAGACACAACTCTCAACATCAGCATCATCGCTTACTGACTGTTTTGCCTTGGCAACATTACTTAAACTCTGAACTTTATTTTTTTTCACTTATTAAAAGATGGTCATTTTATCTCCTGATAGGATTAGCATAGGAAACACCATTTATATATATGTACAAGAAATGTTGTTGCTTAGTTGTAATAATAATAATTGGCTATAATTATTCTCTGCCACACAACTTAGCATGAACCTTAATGCTTTCTTTTATGTATGCCATTTTTCATCTTTATTAAGCACTTCCAAGCAGGATGTTTCCCTGACCCTTTGAATTTAAAAACTATATGTTGCAATTTAAGCAAGTTTAGCACAATGCTGAAAGCAGAAGGCAATACACTCAAGTTGCCTGGGTTCAATTTCTGGCTCTACTACTTACCAGATGTATAACCTTGAGGAGGTTACATAATTCCCAGTGACAAAGTTTCTTCATGTGTAGATTAGAATACACTAAATTTTCTAACTCAAGGGTTGTTGTGAAATGAAATTAATCAATATTAGTAAAGCTTTATGAATGTCTGGTTATGTGGAAATTCCAATATGTCAGCTCACACAACCAGTATGAGTTCTTGAATACATTACTTTACATTTATTGAATATATAGTGTTATAATGATAAACTAACATTACATGTGTAGAGAGAGATTTGTTAAATTTATAGTTAAATGTTTAATGGAGTAATGCAAATTAAGGGGCTTTCTAAAGTCATCTTTTGTTGGAAACATAACTGGAAAGTATCCTGTAGAATCCTATAATGTATAACTCTAGGACACGTATGAAATGACAAATACAATTTCTAAGAATACTACCTACAGAATAGCAGGAATTTGTTTGATTACATTAATATACAATAAGTTTAATTGACATAAACTGTGGGGAGCTAAAATTTATAAATGTGTTCTATTAATAGCTATGAGTACATCATGTATATACACAATTTATCTCATTTAAAAAAAAACTTATGGAAAGATAGTAAAATAAATAAAAGGAAACCAGTAAGAGCCTAGAAACTCTTCACTTTTATAAACATTATATCAAATACCTCATTAAAATCAGATATACAATAATTATATATATTTTTTGTGACTATTGAGTGTGAGCCTCTACCTTAGGCACTTCCATTCCTTGGTTTCATGAAATTCTACATTACTGTTCTTAAGGTAGAAACTCACTCGTGTTATTTTATTTTATTTTTTATTTATTTCAGAGAGGAAGGGGGAGGAATAGAGAGATAGTAACATCATTGATGAGAGATAATCATTGATTGGTTGCTTCCTGCACACCCTAACAGTAAGGATCAAGCTACAACCTGGGCATGTGCCCTGACCAGGAATTGAACCTTCTGATTCATAGGTCAATGCTCAACCACTGAGCCTGTCGGCTGGGCTCATTCCTGTTATTTTATATAACAATCTCTCACTATTTAACATGATCTTGTCTTTATACTAGTGGACACAACGAAGAACAAAAACTTAGCTTTTTCTTCAAGGAGCTTCCAATTGCTCAGTAGCTTTTTAAATGAGTTTTCAGTTTTCAGAATTCTGTAAAACATTTGTGAAGTTTCCTAACTACATTCAAAGTTCATGGATAATGATCTTGAACATTAATTTTAAAGCTGACTTAAACAGAAGCCATTAGCTAAATAGAAAGTATTGAATTTCAATTTCCTTCTGCAATCTGTTCCCCTGGAACAAAAACCAAAAATGTTAAAGGACTTTAATTGCTTCCTCAAAATTTATATTTGTATGGCTTGAAAATTAATGATAACATTTAAAATTCTCTTTCTAATATGATCAAATAATATCTGAGGGATTTGCTAACTTTTTGTGTAATTTCTGACTTCTTTTAGCCTTTCCTATCTAAGTGGTTGCAGCAACATTCCAGAATGCAACCTTCCAAAAACTTACCAAGTCTGTACTGGTGTCTCTTTGCACTTTGGCTCATGATCCATTGTCCAAACCAAGTTATTTTGGTCAGGCCCACATGTGGGGAAGACCAACACAAGGCTCTGGATGTATTGTTTTGTTCCATACAATGCTATTGACCAAACGTAAAGATTTTAAAATAAGAAACCTAGAAGGGACAGTGAGAATAATCATTAGTACTTTATTGATGAAAAAAATTGATGCAGAAAGAAAATGAATTGACCAAGGTTAAAAGTCCAATTGTATATGGAGACAGATTTAATGTTAGGTCAATGATAAGGGCTACTAATTCAGTGCATTTTTCCCTCGCTCTCTATATATTAAGTTAACCCCAAGACTCATTAACTGTAATGTATTTCAGAAAGCATACAACCTCATGATGATACCTTTAAATCAGCTTGTGAAGTTTGTCAGAGTATTCGAAAACTCTTTTAGGGTTATGCTTCGCTGCCTGGGGAAAATAACCACTGAAAGGGGTTAATCATGCTGCTTTAGTTAACAAAATGTAGATTTGTTTTAGGAATGTTCAAAATCTATCTATCTATCTATCTATCACCTATCTGTCTATCTATCATCTATCTATCTATCATCTATCTATCTCTATCTATAAAGATCGTTTTTTTAAGGCTATGTTTTAGAGTAGCTTTGGTTCACAGCAAGATTAAAACGAACAATCCAGAGTTCTCATGTACCCCTTACCCTGACAGGACCACAGCTTTCTCCCTTACCAACATTCCCCACAGAGTAGTGCATTTGTTATAATCAGTGAACCTACACTGACACATTATAATCAAAGTCCATGTTTATATTAGAAGTCACGCTGGATTTTGTGTATTTTATGTGTTTGGAAAAATGTATAATGCCACGTATTCATCATTATAATATCACACAGAGTGTTTTTACTGCCCTAAAAGTCCTTTGTACTTCATCTGTACATCCTGCCTCCTATTCCCAATCTCTGCTAACCACTGATGTTTTTGCTGCCCCTATAGTTTTGTCTTTTCCAGGACGTCACCTAGTTGGAATTACAGAGTAGTAGCCTTTTCAGATTGGCTTCTTTCATTTATTAATATGCATTTAAGTTTTCTCCATGTCTTCATGGTGATGCTTTTTAGTAATTAATTTTATTAATGTGTCTACTTTTGAGTAAATTTACTTATGAAAACGATTCATCTGATAGAGTAGATATAGAATTACTTTTAAAATCCTGTTTAAATTTAAAATGAATCCATTATACAAATAACTATTACAATAAAAATCAAGATGAAATAATATTATGTTACCAGTAATATAAAGAAAGCACTTGAATAGAGAGAAATAGTTCCATGTTAGGTAAAAAATCCATAAGTATGTTTAAAAACTTAATGTTAAAATATTAAGTATAAATGGAGGCAACATTGCATGGCAGGAATTAGTTGATCTATTGTTTAATATCTCTATTTTTTAATATCTGTATTTCCTATTAGTCAGCAAGATCCTTCAAGGTAGGAACTCTGATTACCTTGTTCTACACTGCATTCCCAGTATCTAGTATAAAGTCAACTACAAAACAGATCCTCGATAAATAATTGCCCAATAAATTGACTGAGTGAGTAGTGGTGAAGGCTAGTAATTCAAGATGGAAAAGATTCAGTGGTTTCAATACACACTGCTTGCCGCATGAGTCATCAACACAACTCATGTACAGTCAAACCTTGATTCTCTAATGTCTCCCATCTGGAACATTTCGGTTTTCAACCAAGTTGTTCACACCAAAAAGTCTCAGTTATTGAACAAACTTCAGTTCTCTACCTATCAGCCTTTCATGCTGAAACATTAAGTTACTAGAGAAGAGTAAAATTACTGCTCAACCTCATGTTGTTAACATCTCAGGATATTCTGCTGTGAATATTTTTGTGTGATTTCTTTTTTTGCTCTGTTGCTAGCAAAATGGATGATTAGCCCAATTTTAAAACATAAAGAGGCTATCAAGAGTGCTAATGCCACTAATGGTGTGGGGAGAAAAATGATCACAGGAAATTGAAGAGGCAGAAAAACTGTTGTTGATTTGGACAAATAAAAAGCCGTTAGCCGGTGACAGCAAATGATGATGCTACAAGCTGACCTGAAAGATACCCCTGGATTGAGTGATGAAAGTAATTAATTTAAGGCTAGTAGGAGATGGTTCGATAAATTTGAGAAGTGTTTGTTTATACATTAAGAAGTACAGTAGACATGTACTGAATATAAGAAAGGTTACCAACCAGGTTTGGAATTTTCCTCTACATTATAGCAGACAAATGCAGCTGTTGAAAGAAGACTCAGAGAAAACTTTTTCGCTTAACAGGCAGAAAGACACTAAGCATTCCTTGGAGTCTCTATTTAGTGATTTCTGTATTCAGGATGTACATTTGGGGAGTATCATATTCTGCCTTTGAGCATAAGTACACTTTTTTTTAATGCATGTTCACTTTATAAAGCTAAACAGCTGTTCCATCAGGGTGAATTGGGGATAAATGAGCACAGTTCAGCATTTGAAGTAGGTGCTATAGTCCTACATATCCATCTTTTATGAGGGGTTCCAGCTTTTCACTTCAAATCACAAACCGAGCCATCAAACAATTTCATCGATGGTGTATTTTCAAGGTATTTGGTAGGAACACATGTTAAAATTGGCAAATAGATTTAAATATATTTATAGGTCAAGATGAGCATTAAAGAAAAAGGGGAAGGTGTTTAAGTTCTGTAAGTATTGTGATTATGACTACAGGAAAGATTTCTCTCTCTCTCTCTCTCTCTCTCTCTCTCTCTCTCTCTCTCTCTCTCTATATATATATATATATATATATATATATATAACTAATCTATAGATTTGATGTGGAAATTGAAACTAGGTATGTAAACTTGGATTCATGTGAAAACGCTGGATTGGAATATGAAATGTTTTTGCCGTGAACCGAACAAATAGTAACCTATGTGAAATATGCTTTTCTTATTTTTAAAAATAATTTAAAAATTTTTTACAGTAGGAGATTGGTCACTAACTCATGTCATGGCAAAAGTCACAACTTTTAGCTCTAGCCAGTGTTGCTTAGTTGGCTGAGTGTTGTCCCATGCACCACAATGTCATTTCTGGTTGTGAGCAGTGTAGGAGGCAGCTGATGGATGTGACTGATGTTCCTCCCTCTGGTATTTCTCTATCTCCCTGCACACCTCTGGGTCTCACCCTGAGGAATTAGAATGATAGTGACCTCAATGAGGTCTCACCATTCAAACATTTATCTGTATTTTCATATTTATTCTTCTCCTTTTCTCTACCTCAATCAAAATAATATCCCTCCACTTTCCAGTGTGATTGTTCATTTGCACTTTTAAGTCTACTCAGCCTAATTCCTTTAGTGTTGACCATGAAAGAATGAAAAGGCAATAAGCCTTCAACTTATTTCATTTTCTTACTCTTGCTCTCCAGTGGTTTAATTTCTAAGTAAAAAAAAAAAGTTTTCTATTTACTACTTTATAAAATACCTGAGGGTATAACATTTGAGGGTGTGTATCTTATCTGTATCAGCCACAACTAATGCTCATTTCAGCTCTTTGCCCATTGGAGGCTCGAAGTGACCTGAAAAAGAGAATTCAAACTATCGATAAAAATTTAAAGAAGAGCCACAATATATAAGCTTAGTCTTAGAAACATACTTACATTCTTAATTTAAAATTTAAATATATAAGGAACATCAAAGATTTAAAAGATTTTAATCATTAAAATTAACATCCCAAATAAGTTTACAGTTTATATTTTAAAACACTTTCATAAGTGTAAAATATAGCAGAATTTAAAATAAATAACACGTTGAGTAGATCTAATTTCTTTCTCTAAGTTTCCATGAGTTAAGGACTGCTAGCATCTCAGAAAGAGCTGTCATTGACATATTCAGATCTGGATTCAAAATAACAGTAACTATACATACTCTCAAGGTGAGACATACTGAAACCTCAGAGAGTTTCCAGTCTCATTTCACGAACTTTTCAGATTTTTTTTTTTGTGTGTGAATACAATAACAAGAAGTGCATTTTATATTTACCCTAATGTTGCTAAAAATGTTTAAAAATTATTCTATATATATAAAAGCCTAAGTGACCTTTATGACCAGTTGCTATGATGTGCACTGACCACCAGAGGGCAGATGCTCAATGAGGAGCTGCTCCTTGGTGGTCAGTATGCTCCCACAGCCAACCTCCTGCGGCCGGCCAACCTTCTGCAGTCCCTCCCCCCAGCTGGCCAGCCCCAATCAGCCCTAATAGCTGGCCAGGCCGAGGGATCACGCCCATGCACAAATTTGTGCACCAAGCCTTTAGTGATACATAACATCCTTAAACTACAATAAAAAGTAACACAATAGTAACTCACAATGACATTTTATAACTTCATAAAATCCTCATCTGCTTTTAAGATAGGAAATATCTTCGAAACCCAATCTGGTGCTGTAAGCAATATGCATATCCTGATTTTGTAATCACAGGTGATTTAAATTTTGTTAGAATTAAAGTCAGTTTTTACTTTCATGTATTTTCTCTCTGCATCATACTCCCACCTCTCTCCTTTTTGATTGACTAGATACTACCTATCTTTAAGGTTTCACTTCTCCAGGAAGCTCCTTTCCTGATCTAACATACATTTCATCTCAGGAAAGAGATTAGCTAAGAAATTACAGACTACTCTTAATCCTGACTCTGCAAATTAAAAGTTGTGGGAGCTTGGGCAATGGCTTAACATCTTGTACTTCACTCTCCAGTCCCTAAATAGGGATGATTACCTATTTCACTGGCTTTTCTGAGGATTATATTATTTAAGGCACAAAATGTGCTTAAAACAGCTCGCAGAAAGGCAGGTTGTATGTGAGTAATATTTAGCACGATCCTCTATAGTACCCTGTACTTCCCCTATCATGACATTAAACACTTTGTAATTACAGCTTGCTGATTTATCCCATTTTCCAGAAAGATTATAACTTCTTGCAATTCTGAGAGAAACTGTCTTTTATTTGCCACAGTATTCCCAGTGCCTATCATAGTCCCTAAGACACAACAGACTCTTTAATAAAAAGTATATGTTTTTTTATTGATTTGAAGAGAGAGAGAGAGAGAGAGAGAGAGAGAGAGAGATCAGTTGCCTCCCATATGCACCCCACTGTCCAAAGATCAAACCCACAACTGGGGTATGTGTCCTGACTGGGAATTGAACCTGTGACCTTTCGGTGTTCAGGATGACACTCCAACCAACTGAGCCACACCAGTCTGTGTGACTCAGTAGACTCTTGCTGCATGTTTGTTGAATGAATTAAATCCCTGCTTTGTCATAGGGAGTGCGATAGGAATTTTACATACATTATGTTTTTGAAATTTCACAATTAGCAATGAACAAAATAGTTACATTCTACAGGTAAGGAAACTGACCCTCAGTCTACAGGATCAAGTCACAAGTGAATGACTCTGATCACAACTACTTTGTTTGATATTGAGCTTTTATTATTTTTGTTCTTTTCCTCCTAACAAATGAGATATATGTATTCTACCACATGGTTATGCCTCTCTTGAAATATTTTTGCTAGGTTTTATTTTCTTATGCTATCACTCCAGTCAAACTTCTTTTTTAAGTCTCCTTTTTACTGCTTTCTTCCATTGCATCCTTTCCATGTACTTAATTCACTCTGAGTGCACTATGTATCGATATAATTTTGAAAAATAATCTGTAAATATTCTAAAGTTAAAATATAATTAAGTCATAAACTGGTCATAACGTTTTGAATACTTTATAGTTTTTTTAAATACATTTAATTGATTTTTTTACAGAGAGGAAGTGAGAGGGTAGAGAGTTAGAAACATCCATGAGAGAGAAACATCGATCAGTTGCCTCCTGCATACCCTCTATGGGGATGTGCCCGCAACCAAGGTACATGCCCTTGACCGGAATCAAACCTGGGACCATTCAGTCAGCAGGCCGACGCTCTATCCACTGAGCAAACCAGTTAGGGCTATAGTTTTTTTTAATAAAGTTTATTAATATCACAAAATTGAGACCCTAATTTTTGGTGGTTATTTAGTGGTCCTACATAAGATAAAATTCCCTGAATTTGCCATATAACTTTCTTGATAAAGGTTTTTATAGATCTTGTCTTCTTGAGAAAAATAATTCAATAAACTTTTGAAATATGGTCATTTTGAATACATGTCTATAATTTAAACTATGGTAAATGTACCTTTTTGGTTTCTCATTTTTAGTGAACTTTTTTATTTTACTTTTTACTGAATCTCTTTGGATTGGCAAATAAGAAAGGCAGTGGAACTAAACTGGGATTTTTATATGTTAAAAGTAGCTTGTTCTAATAATTTGTGTCTTTCTTATTGATTATTTTGTATAGATCTTTTCTAATTGTCATGAAAAAAAAATGTATTCATATTGAACGTTTGTCCTATGTTGAGTTCAGTGTTTTTTCAATCTATAATTGATCTATTGTCAATTTATTTTATTTTATTACATGAGCATTTTTATTTTAATGTTTTATTTTGAACTTTATTGTATTTTAACTATTCTAAGAGTAAAGTAATATTGAATTAATAAAATTATACATATAGAGACAGAAATTATATACCTGTTTATGTGTGTGTGTGTACATATACATATATATAGAGAGAAAGAGAGACAGACAAGACAGAGACAGAGAGAAATTTAGAAAACTATTTTCATAAGTTTACCAAAGATAAATTTAATAAAAATAACAAGACTTCAAGAAAGATTTAATTTTCTTTTGCATGAAGTAAGAACAATTAAAAATAACTTAAATATTTGAGCTATAATATATTGATTAATATTTTAAAATAAATTTTGCTGTTATAAAATTAAAAAATAAATGAATGTGATAGAGCCATATTCCATAGATTTGGTTGGAGATGATTCTTTGCCTCAGAAAAGATTGTGAAATTAAGTCCATGGTACCTAATGGGTATTCAGATCTCTTTTATTACCTATTGCTACATAACAATTTAGTGCAAGTATAGTGACTTCAACAACATTTATTGTCTACAGATTCTGTGGGTCAAGAGTTGGCATGGCTGAGCTATGACCTGCTTCAGTCTCTCACAGGCTACAATTGTGGTCTCAGGTGAAGACCCACCTAGAAAACCCCCACTTCCAAGCTTCTTTGCATGGTCCTTGGAAGGGTTCAGTTCCTTCTGCGTCATTAGACTGAGGACCCTTGACTGGAAGCCACCCTCAGTTTCTCATCACACTGGTCTCCCCAACATAACTTGATTTATCAAAGTCAGCAAAAAGTCCACTAAGCAAAATGAGTCTACTAATCACAGAAGCAGCATCCTATTATATCTATTATATTCTATCAGCCCCAAGGAAAATTCTAGACTTAGCCCACACTCAAAGGGAAGAGATTACAAAAGGGTATGAATATCAGGAGGAAGGGATCATTGGGAGTCATCTTAGAGTCAGCCTGCTACAATTTTCTTTCTTCTCTCCTCCCCTTTTTCAAAAATATCCACTTTCAACAATGGAGATATGAATCATCTTTTCTGAAATGGTTTACTCCAGTGACATCATTTAAAATGAAAGTGCTAAAATGTTTTTAAAAATTCAAAATATTTACATTAATTTATTTGAAGATAAATTATATTTTATAAAAGTTACATGGCTTGCTTCAGCAAGAGTGGTGTTGCCTATTTTTTTAAAAAATAGATATACATATATTTCAATATGCCTATTAAATAGGAGCCTTTCTATTTCAGGAGCCAGCAACTTAATTTATACATTATTGTACATCTAAACTGAAAATATTTTCCTTTCTAATTTTTTTATTCCTTTTGATTGGTTTTAAATTGTGTTTGGGATTTTGTTTAGCCCCTAAACACTAAATTGTTTGAATGCATATAAAAAGAAAATAGTACCTATTCATCATAATGAACACTAGTGTTAATTAAAATGTAAAACAGTGGGTGAAAATTCATATGGCTTTTGGTTTTTGGGGAAAGTAAAGCATAAAGGGATCAAAGTCTTACTCTTCCAGTTCCATCCATCCTTCTGTTTAAAAACTATTTGTTTAAGAATATGAATATTCATAAAAATGGAAACAAGTTACATTTATGAGATTCAGAATGTCCTTCATGTTTATTAAAATTTTACAATGAAACATTATATATTATAAAATATAACAAGAAATAATTTAATTTTTGAAGTGTTTTACATCCATTTTTAGCTTTTATTCTCAGTAAGTACAAAGATCATGTACTAGACTTACAAAAGGAAAACTTATTTGGTTTTATTTGATTTTATTTAATTTTGAGTAACATATAGCAGGGTTTCAAAATGTTGTAAACATGTTGAAAGTAGGAAGATAGGTGGTATATCTTTGGAGTCAATTTGAAGGTAAATAAAATTTCAATAATTCAATTAGAAATAAGTAAATGTACTTTTCTTGTCTTTACATTTTAAATCAAGAAATATGTAATACTCAACAAGCTACTTAGCATAAGGATTTAGAAATTCCATTTTTAATCATGTTTTTTATTTCTAAGTCTTAAAAATCTAAGTGATGGAACAAGTTCTTCTTCATATTCTCAAAATGTGTTTAATACCCTACCTGATTAAATCTACAAACTGAAATTTATTAATTGTGATCTTTGTTAACAAATGTATATATTTGGAGAATCAGGGGAAAAGCAGGAATATTCTATAGAATGTTTTAGTTATCTGTCATTTCAAAATTTCAAGCCATTCACTTCTTTCTTTTTTCAGTTCAGTTTATTTACTTACTAGAGGCCCAATGCACAAAATCCATGCAAGAGTAGGCTTTCCTTCCCCCGCTGCCAGCACCAGCTTCCCTCTGGCACCCGGGACTCTGGCTTCCCTTGCAGCCCTGGCTTCATCTGAAAGGTTGTCTGGAGGTCGTCTGGAAGGACATCTGGTCTAATTAGCATATTACGCTTTTATCATCATAAATTAGAGCTGGACAAAGACCTTTTAGACTGAGTTCATTTCCAGATGCAAAAATCAAAATGAATCCTTTGTTGTAGGACACAAAACTTTGATTTGGCTAAAAGGAGAAATACAGCCTAAGGCAGCAATTTTCAACATTTTTCATCTCATGGCACACATAAACTAATTACTAAAAATGTGTGTAAACTACTATGGACGTCTGATGATAATGATGTGTCAGTATGGGGTCATCAGTTGTAATAAATCTACCTCGGTGGTTGTGGTACCAGTAGTGGGAGGTTTGCATATGTAGGGATGGGGCATACAGGAGCTCTCTGTACTTTCTACTCAACTTTTCCATGAATCTAAAAATGTTCTAAAAATAAATTCTGTTAGTTTAAAAACTTGGCTGAAAAAAAAATAATCATTAGCAATAAGTGCTATTTGTTTCTTGTGTAATAATTGAATGTTTGAAATACATTTAAAATTTAAAAAACTGATTTTCTTTTTCAATAGTATTATGTCAAAATTACACTATGGGCATCTATAAAACCATAGATTTGCTCCTTTAAAAAAAAATATATATATATATGTATATATATACATACACACACATATTGATTTCAAAGAGAGGAAGGGAGAGGGAGAGAGAGATAGAAACATTAATGATGAGAGAGAATCATTGATTGGCTGTGCCCTGCATGACCCCCACTGGGGAATCAAGCCTGCAACCCAGGCATATGCCCTGACCGGGAATGGAATCATGACCTCCTCATTCATAGGTCGATGCTCAAACACTGAGCCATTCTGGTTGTGCTAAATTATATTCTTTCTTTGCTCTCTAAAATCATGGACAGCTAATGAGTAGGAGAACTTTATTTACCCATAATAAGTAATAAAATGATCATTTTTCACTTACTAAGTTTGAAAAAACTATAAACATCATTCATTGTTTATAATCATGGGCTAATAATTACACAAATTGTTTTGTCTCTGATTCTATATCTTAGCTTTATAATTAATATGAATCTTTTGGGTTCAGTGACTCTACTGCTAATCACAACTGTCTACTATCTGTTTCCCCAGCAGTTTATTTTTACTCTGCAATATTTGAGGGTGCATTTTAGTTAATTTCTATAAATTACTAGTTCTTTCCTGCTTGTATGAGCCAAACTCAGTTAATGGTATTTTAAATAAATACCTGTTGTCATCTCTGGACCAAATTGGATGTATTACATTGAGCACTACTCAACTTTTTGTTCTTTGTTATTTACTATGAATTAAAATGACTTTTCTTTGTCGACTATGTGTAAAAAATGGGGCAAAAGAACTCAGTAAAAGTAAAAAGTTAAGAATAGTTTTAATTTTCAAAAAACTGTTAACTATGACTATCAAATGCAAAAATATTGGATAGTTGACTTTTGTTGTTAACTTCAAAAACATCATTCTGATCACATACAGAGATTTTTGAAACTCAGAGTGCAGAGGTTAACCAAAAATCATAGAGTGGGAAAGGAATAGTACATTTAGGACTATTTTCTTACTGTACAGATATTATTTTTAAAAAAATTTTATTGGCTATAATATGATGAGACAGAAGGCTTATAGCTTATAGATTGGGGCAGTATATTATAGAATCCCTACATAACTTTAGGGAATCCAAAGACACAGCGGACCTGTGTCTGTCTTTCCATCTGGAATTATAGAAAGAGTCAGCCTTAACAAACACACTGCATGTAGGTAAGAACCTGAAGACCATCAGAGACAAAAGGATCCGATATGGGAAAGGAACTAACCATTCAACAAAGGAAAATTGCAGAATTCCTAGGCGCTATCTCTGTTTATGGTCTCAGGCAGAGACAGTTATTTAATGTAGCAGATGTTTGCAGAGAAATGACCACAGGTGAGAGGCTTGTTATCTGATGCCAAGATCCTTTCAGTCGATAAATTTTCAGTAATTATAGGGATGAGGCAAATAGTCACTTATAACTTGGGTAGTCAGGTATTCCTAGAGAAGGGTTTTTGAAATAAAACTGATTCTTTTGTAAAGGAATGTGGTTCTTTGCCAAAAGCATCCTTATAACAATCGATTTTCTTCCCTCATGAAACTTTTCCTCTTGGCATCTCTAATACACTTCCCTGCCAGAAGACAACACTTGCATCATCTCCATCCTTCAGGAAAACAAAATCTAATAACATGAAACATCAAACATGTCTAGCCTCTTTCCAATCAGGCGACTCCTTGGCTCCTATGACCATTTGCCTAATGCCTCTCTAAAACCAGCTCATTACAACAAAATATATAAGTGAAGGCGACTTTCAATGAACTGAAAATGATTTCTGCTCTCCCATGCACCCATTAATGAAGAAGGCTCACTCGGATGTCACTTAGGAGGGAGAGAAGGTCTACCCATACTGACTACCTGTCAACCTGTGTTTCCATGTACACTCAGAGGTAGTTGGTGGTTTCTAAATAGACCATGTTTTGTCCCTTTATGCAGCCTGCTTTCTGGTCAGTAAGTACTGCTTATAAGTATTGCTTTCATTTGATTCCTCTTTTTTCTCTGTCTGTTCTCTTGCTATTTCAGTGTTTAATTTAGAAAAAGAAGAAAGTTAAATATGCATATGGTTAAAATATGTACCAAAGTCAGTAATAAAAAGTAAAAGCCTGTTGTCAAAACTCCCTTTAATGGCAGCTCTATTTTTCAGGAGTCAACAGAGTTAACTGTTTGCATTCTCTTCTTAATTAACCCAGTAGTGTTAAATATCATACTTTTGTCACTATTCCTTGCATTAATTCTAGGCATTATCTATTGAGTCTTAGCTATGGGAGATGAAGCTTTAAACACCTTAAGTTATGCCCAATTTTTTTAGCCAATAACCACCTACAACTATTGACCTCTTAATTTTCCTCAGTATAACTTGATTTTTCTCTATAAAAATATGAAGACATGAGCACCACTACTCTTATCTCCAACTCTACTTCTCCCTTTTACTTTCCAAATTTTGTGACTATATTTTTATTTTTATATCATTCATGTAAAAAACATTTATAATCTGATAATATTCTTATCTTCTGTGTAACCTATTATAGGTTAATTTTAAAAGATGAAAAACAAAAACACAATTTATATAAATTTTATCTACTTATTTGGTTGTTTGTTTTACTGCAGAACAATTAGTGCACTAGGATGTTATTTTTTTCTTATAGGTCCAGTGTCCCTAACCTTATCATTCCATGTATAATGCTCATAGCTTTCAGTCAGTTTCTCTCAAAACTTCATTAATTATAATTATATATTTTAGCTTGCTTAAAATGTATTTTCTGTAACTTTCTTAAATGCTTTCTCTATACACATTCCCTCCAGGAGGCCTAGTTACTTTATTATTGAAACCAGTGTAAGTTTTTTCAGCATACCACCAATATTTTCAGTGCACCCTTATAATGGGTTTGCTAAAAAACAGCTCTTCCCACAATAATCACCATCCCTGCTTTCACAAATACCTGGAAATTCAAGCTCTAGGATGATAACAGCTCAGAGTGGTAGTGCAAGAAAAAGGTAATCTATTGCCTCCTGGGAGATAAAATATCCTCAAGTAGATATCTGTGGTCAGAATTTGAGAATAAGAAACCTTGTTTCCGGTCACAGTAAGGACTATGATTTTTTATAGTTCATGTGTTCAGATTGTTAGAGAGCCATCCATCAGAGTTGAACATTCATCTTTGTTCACTGATGCTTTATAGATGAATGTATATGAGATGATCAAAGTTAGCTGAGGAGTTACACACATCAACTTGCCCTTCTAATATCATTCTGATCACTATATTTGACTTTCAGGATCACAGTGTTTGACCCTAAAATAATAAAGGTATTTTCCATGTATTGCTACAATGAATAATTTCCAAATTTCAGTAAATTAAGCAATCAAATTATGATTTATTTATTTATTTTTTTTACTTAACTCTCTGATGCCAGTAAGAGATCGCTTCTGGGAACCTTTTGTCTAATGGTGATTCTGGACTTCAGAATCATTCTACTGTATGGCTTTGACAACTAAAAATTATTTAATTATAGTCATAAGGATGGAGGTTTGGTCCCTAACCAAGGATCTGGGAGGAAATTTTCAGGACAAGGACAAAGTAGGGTACATTACTACCTTCCACATTCTGTTGTCCAGGAATAGTCACAGCTACCAGTTTAACTACATAGCATTTTGGAAAATGTAGTCTCCCTGTGTATACTGTAAGAAGAAGCAAGATTGTTGAGACTCTATCCAGTCATGTCACTCCATGCATAATAATCAGAATCTACTCCATGCATTCTGATTATTGCTACATATCATGTCAGCATAGGTCGTTTCTTCTTGGAGAATTAGTAATGTAATTAAGGAAAAAAAAACGGTAGGTGGGAATTGGTTGAAAATATTGGAAAGGGGGGGGCCGGGATAAGCATTATTCTAAAGTCTAGAAATTTAAAACTGTCTTATCACTGAAAACAATATGAAATAGCCTTCATTAACAAGGGCAAAAAGTCATACTGAGCCAAAGGTAAAATATTTAATTTACATCTTTGTTTAAAAATTAAACGTCTTAGCTTTTTCTCTTTCTTTCTCTTTAGTGGTACAATTGACTATTTTTTATTTGTTTGAGTTCCTCTGAATTTAAAGACATTCCTATTGGAGCAAGTAGGTGCCAATCAAATAGGTATTCATTTTATGCTACTTGCTAAACTACATTTTATTCAACCAAAAAGTAGGTTAAATGACATTTTGGTGAGTTTTCATTACTCCAGAGAGTCATGTAACTAAGTAAATATCAGCCCTCAAATGCAACACACCATTATTTATTCTGGTGTGTAAGCATGTAAACATGACAAAGTGAAGCTGTTAAAACAATGAAATATTAGCACTGTAAAGATGTGGAGCACAATTTAATATATTTCAGCACCAGACTTACTCTTATGAGTATGTGATTTTTGTCATATAAATATATTTTTAATTTCTCATGCTCTCTAACAGTTTCTGCCTTTAGGGAATGTCAGTGTTGCTTTATTTATTAATACTGACACACCTATGATGAATGAAGGCTTATCACCTGAGATAGTTTGTTCCCACTCAAATTTCCTACACTGTTATATAGTCTACATAGTTTTTGATGTCTTATTTTAGCTTAATGACCTAAATAAGATAGTATTTATATGAATTATGGGGCAACACACATATTTTGTAACATAGATTCTGCCAAGGGATGATCCAATCTCAGAAGGACTTCAGGAAGATTCTGGTGTTGCCATATTGCTACTGCAGACCCTTTGCCAGAGAGAATGTGGAGTACAAGAGGTGAAAGAGCAAGAACAAGCAAGAGACTAAGAAAGGGTTTGAATTTAAAATAGAAAAATTTAAAAAAAGGAAGATGGATGAATTTATATGGTATAAGGGGATTGAAATAAGTGTCTTGTTCTGAAATTTCAAAGTTTAACATCCATTTAAATCTCTTATTATATCTAGACCTATTCACTCCCAGAATTTGGACATACTATTTAACTTCTTAGATTTCTTACTTGGTGATTTGATAAATTACACAGAAAGATAATTACTAAGTTTTTCTTTTAAAATGTGTTGGGAAATTACATTTATTATGTTCATAACTTTCAAATAGTAAAATGTCATCCTGTGATTTTAATTAATCTTAAAAAAATAGGTGCTAAATTTGACTATCATTCACAGATTTTGATCAACCAGAAAACACATGATTTAGCTGGCCACTATTTGGGCCTTAACTTATTACATAAATTAATAAAATATAATATATTTATAAGCAGAATATTGCACTGAACATAAAGTCTGTACATTATTATTTAGTGGAAAATACAAGTGCCATTTCTATCCACAGTTCTTACATCTTCAAAGTTCACTTTTAGTGCACTCAGGTCAGTTAAGGAATGTGTAGCAGACTAGGAACCCATGAAAATAATTTTTAAGAAGTGGTCCAGTAAATCAAAGGAGGGAAATATCTTTGCTCATCTTCTGATTCCTAATGTTTACTATTTTGCTTGATATATTTAAAACTTCCTATCTGAAAACAGTCCAAGTGCCCATCAATAGATGAGTGGATAAAAAAGCCGTGGTACATTTACACCATGGAATACTACTATGCAGCAGTAAAAAAAAGAAGGATCTCTTACCCTTTGAGACAGCATGGAAGCTCCTGGAGAGTATCATGTTAAGTGAAAGAAGCCATTCAGAGAAAGACAGTTATCACATGATCTTATTCATATGTGGAATCTAGTGAACAAAATAGATCCAGAGACATGGAAGCATGAAACAAACTGGAATCTCAGAGGGAAGGCGGGGTTGGGTGGATGGGAAGAGATCAAACAAAGAACTTATATGAATATATGCAGAACACACTGACACAGACAACAGGGTGGGGAAGGCCTGGGGCAGGGGGCAGGTGCAGGCTAGAAGAGCTCAGGGAGGGAGGAGGGGAAGAGGACATATGTAATGCTTTCAACAATGAAGATTTTTAAAAAAAAAAAGCAACACCACTTCATATTGTCTTGAAAGAAGAAATCCTGCTTCAACAATTAGAACTTAGCCAGTAGAGGTTCTCTATTAAGTATAAGTTGACATTTGTAAGGCAGAGGTAATTAATTCTACACAACAGATCAATGGCGGACAAGTAAGTTGCTGAGGAAGTGAAATGCAAGCATTAAACAAATTATGACCCCCTTTATGCAATCACAGAATACTCAGATGGGTTTTTTGAACAATGGATGGGAAGCAGTCTCTGAAGTTATTTAGAAAACGGCATCAGTCCCTGAGACTAGATGTTAAATACTCGCTGTTTATAAATAACTACAGATTTTTATATATTCTTATCCTGTCTAAATTCAAAACTTGAACACCAACTGTACACCCTCATAATCATAGTTAAAAAAAAGAAAACAGAGAAGAAGCAAAGTACAATGATAAAATATATCAGGCTCAGAGTCTGATCCACCAAAATTCAAGTTTAGACTGAAACTCTTCTTCATTGTTTAATTTTGGGTATTTTTACCCTCATGGAGCTCAACTTATTCTTATGCAAAACATGTATGTTCATGCTATGTACATCACAGACTTGAATGATGAGAGAGAAAATATTTGAAAAATGCCTTACACAGAGCAAGGCACATGTTTGCACTCAAAAAAGAGTAAGATCATTAGAGACTCACTGGAGAAGAGTATAACAATCCCATATAAGAAAATATTAATTTAATATTGGTCAATTAATTTTTATGGATAGGTTAATATCCATATTTAGTAGACTTTTTTTCTAAAAATAGAATAGATAAAACTAGAGGAAAATTAAAATGTTTTGATAAAAATAGAGTGAGAAAAGTTGAGTTAGATATCAGGAAAGATTGACCAGAAGCCAGTTGTGAAAAGCCACAAGGGACCACTGCCTTTGATGGAAGTTCCAGCAATTAAGAAGAGAAATTATAGTAGTGTAAGCCAAGGAAAAAGCTAATGAACACAGAGAGAACAAAGCTACTGAGTTCTTTTTCTCCAGGGAGTCGGTAGTAGAAAAGTCTAGAAATAGCTTAATATCAGCTCTCCCCCCCGCCCCCTCCCAAAAAGGTGATAATGACATAGGCCAGGGAGAGAAAATAAAACTAGCTAACGTAGAGGGAGCAAACTAATAAAAAAAAAATTTTCTACAAGAGTTGAAATGACATGCATGCAGCCCAACTTATATAATCATGAGATAGTGAGCTTGGAAATACACTTCACTCAATATCTATTATTGGAAATTAGAGTTTCCTTCATACAGCTGTAAAAAGTGGAATGTATCTGACAGGTGATAGCTGTAGTGAAAAGGTGACAAATATACGTCACCAAGGAAGTGAAAAATGAGGACATAATAGGAACATTCAGGCTTTTGTAGTGAAGGGTTCCAGAACCGGTCTCCCCCACATGGCCACTTTGACGCGGGAATTATTTTGAGTTGAAGGTAAAAGAGACCCTGAGAGCATAAGAGAAACTTTTACTCTTCCCTTAAAGAATTTAAATTGGGGGCCTTTCCCATAATAAGAGGTGTTACCATAAACAGCTGTGTATGTCCTAGCTCTATGGTAGGTCAAAAGGTTGCTCATCTTGTCATCCTATGAATTATCCTTCTCCCCTCTGAAGCCCCACACGCGTTATCCCAGCCCTTAGCTTAGAATGTCATACAGGCCTCGTTTAGCTTTCTGTCTCTGTACCTCTCAATTATGTGAGGTCTCTGACTCTCTCGTGGATGTGGGGTTCCCCAAAGTACATAATTAAATGTGGTTATTTTATCCTGTTAATCTGTCTCCTGTCGAATGTCTAGAACAGCCAGAGGAAGCTAGAAGGGTACAGGAGCATTTCTTTGTCCTTGGCAGTAGGAAAAAAAAAAAAAAATCTCCCTTTTTAATTCTTGAGTGATAACTTCAGGGACTCACCTAGGAAAATTGGCAAAGAAATGTCCCCTGCATAGACTTCAATTTGGGTTATATTCCAAAGGCCATAAAACTCTATCCAGCTGACAAGTTTTCATAGAGTTGATTTTGACCAGAGATCTCATTTTGTACATTGCTAGTTACTGTGGGTTCAGGCTCATGGTCTTGACCATTTTATACTTGCTGCCCTTGTAATATGATTATAGTTACCTAATCGGTCCCCAGACAGCCATAGTGGGTTTAGAGATGAGACTGTAGGTCACATATCAACGTCTTTTTGCCATTTTTGTTGCTTTTCTCTAGTTCCTCTTAAAATTGTGCTCTCTAAACAGGATCAATTTTTATAATAAAGTATAATATATAAAAATTATGTTTTCTTTTTATAGCTCTTAATAGCATTATTGCAGTTTAGGGAAGAGTCACTGTGCCATTTGTTCTTATAGTTTTAGGCCTCCCAGATACATTTAGGCCTGGTGCACGAAATTTGAAATTTGTGCGGGGGTCGGGGGGGGCGGGGATCCCACAGCCCGGCCTGCACCCTCTCACAGTCCAGGAGCCCTCAGGGGATGTCTGACTGCCGCGGAGGTGGGAGAGGCTCCTGCCACTGCCGCTGTGCTCGCCAGCCGTGAGCCTGGCTTCTAGCTGAGTTGCACCTCCCCTGTGGGAGTGCACTGACCACCAGGCGGCAGCTCCTGTGTTGAACATCTGCCCCCTGATGGTCAGTGCGCATCATAGCGACCGGTCGTCCTGCCGTTTGGTTGATATGCATATTATCCTTTTATTATATAGGATTACCACAGCTAACTTCATGGTCAAAGCTTTTATTATCTTGAGTCTGAGTTATTGCAATTGTTTCTGACCTACTTTTTCTCATTTTAATTTATCCTACTCTCAGGTAATCTTTCTTAAGCAACTTTTCATATGTTAATTTCCTCAACTACTCTATTACCCAGCACCATTCTTCGATTTTCAAAAATTTCCATTGTAAAACCTCCCCTTCACATTATTTAGGCATGGGATGGGATAAACCCAACTTCCTGACAAAGAAATAAAAGTAGGCTCCGATTTCCTGAAATTAGCCATTGGGCTTCACACCTGTGAATCCAGTGATGGTCTTAAGAATGAATACGTAGCACAATAAAACACAACGAGGTATCAGTTGTTAGTTTTTGAAGAAAAATATTTCTCCTCCCGTTGCAGAGAGGTAAAAGTTAAATTTATTTCCTTCTTGTGGACATCACAGTAAGAATATGTGAGGTCTGAAACCACAGCAGCCATTTTTGTTGCCAGGAGAACTAATTTTAGAATGAAACTGACATGTTAGAGTGAGTAGAGCTAAAAGAGGTAGCATGATTTTTATAGCAAACTTGATTAAATGATGCCATGATTAAAGCCAGTCCTATCTCTGATCTTTGCAAACACACAAGCCAATAAATTCCCTTGTTGGCTTAAAGCAGTATTATATTTCTGCCTTCTTTTCCTATCTAAAGCATTTTATCAGGTAGAATATATTTTTGGTCAATAATATCACATCTAAAATTTTACAATGCTGCTTTGAATTCCGTTTCTATTAAAGTAGCTAATACCCAATGTTTTGAAATTGGAACATGGACTATTACCTAGTAATCATGTTTCAATTGAATTTTTAACAAAAGTTAGTTAGTCTCAATATTTTCATATCAAATCCATATTGAAAAGTTGTCAACTCAATCCAGATATTTTTTTGACACACATATTTATTTTGGTGAGCATAAGATTTTATCCAGTTTTATTGAGGTACTAGAGGCCCAGTGCACGTAATTCATGCATTGGAGGGGGTCCCTAGGCCTGGCTGGTGATCAGGGCCGATTAGGGCTGGAGCAGAGAGGAGGAAACAGTCGCCAAGCCGGGCACGAAAGGAACAGACACTGGACACTGATGCTGCCATTGTCAGCACCCCGCCACCATGAGGTTCCCCATCTCCCCCCTCCTCCTTCCCTCACCGCTGAACCACCACAGCAGGCAGGTGGCGGGCGGATTTGGGCCTGCTGGCTGGGGGGAGAAACAGGGTATGGAAGGTTGGCCGCTGGCCCCAAGTAGGGAGCCGGCCCTTGGACCCCCTGGGAAAGGGGTTGTGTCCACCACCACCCACCCCTGGTTCCCTGTCCCAGCCTGGGGGCTGGCCCCAATCAGGCGACTGGGGCCTGCCAGCCGGGGGGAGGGACTGAGGGAGGTTGGCCAGCTGGGGGAGGTTTGCTGTGGGAGCGCACTGACCACCAGGGGACAGCTCCTGCATTGAGCGTCTGCCCCCTGGCGGTCAATGCAAGTAACAGCAACTGGTCGTTCCGGTTGTTCCTGTCACATAGGCTTTTACATATATAGATAATTGACATATAACACTGTGTAAGCTTAGAATGTAAAACATAATGATTTGATATATGTATATTATGTGAGACTATTATCACAAGTTTAATTAACATCAATTACTCACATAGTTACAATTTTTTCATGTGATGAGAACTTTTGCCAACTGTTCCCTTAGAAACTTTCCAATATACATTACAGCATTGTTAATGCCAGTCACTCTGCTGTACATTATATCCCAGAGGCTATTTATCTTAGAATTGGAAGTTTGTATATTTTGACCACCTTTACCTATTTTCATCCACCTCTATCTGCCACCTATAGCAACAACCAATCAATTATGTTTCTACAGATTAATATTTTTTAAGATTTCATATGCAAAAGAGCTCATACAATATTTATATTTCTCTATCTGATTTATTTTACTTAGCATAATTTTCTCAGGCTTTATGCATGCTATCATAAATGACAGGATTTCCTTCTTTTTTATAGCTGAAGTAATATTCCATTACATGTATATTTTTTGCTATTAATCTGTCTTTCTATCTGTCTGTCTATTTATTATCTATCTATCTATCTATCTGCCCATCTATATTACAAGTTCTGGTTCCATTTACACGTCAATGGACACATGTTATTTCAATGTCTTAGCTATTGTAAATAATGATGAAATGAACATCAGTGGGTGCAGATATGTCTTAGAAATAGTGATTTTACTTCCTTCAGATAAAAACCCAGCAGTAGCATTGCTGGACTATATGATAGTTTTATTTTTAATTTTTTGAACAACCTCCACGCTATTTTCCTTATTGACTTCACCAATTTACATTCCCATAAATCCTTTACAAGAGCTTTCCTTTTCTCCACATCCTCACTGGCACTTCTTTTTGGTCACTTATAGGTCTTCTTTGGGGAGAATATACTCAAGTCCATCTATTTATTTATTTTGCTATTGAGTTGTATTTTTGTTATATATTTTGGATATAAACCCCTTATCAGACCTGTGGTTTGGAAATATCTTCTCCATTTCCATAGGTTGTCTTCTCACTTTGTTAATCATTATTTTTCTGTTTAAAAGCAAAGACAATTTTAAAATAGTTTAAAAAGTAAAGAAAGCTTTTTGTTTTAATGTATTCCCACCTGTTTACATTTGCCCTTGTTGCTTGTGCTTTAGGTGTCATATCCAAAAAGTTATTAACAGGATCAATGTCAAGAAGTTTTTTTCCTATATATTCTCCTAAAAGTCAGTAGCATTTCCATACACAAACAATAACTTATCTGAATTTCTTTTTTCAAAAAAACAAACAAACACACTGACATCTATAATAATAAAAGCATAATATGCTAATTAGACTGGACAGCCGAACGACCTTCCCGACCAGACAAAGCTGGGCTGCAAGGGCCAAGCCCCTTGCATAAAGTTCATGCATCAGGCCTCTAGTTTACAATAATATCAAAACAATAAAATACTTAGGAGTACATTTAACCAAGGAGGTGGAAGAGCTCTACACTGAAAACTTTGACACCAATGAAAGAAACTGAAGATGCAAGTAAATGGAAAGTTAATTTCATGATCTCAAAGGAATCCTGAGAAGGAAAACTGGAGGCATCGCACTTTTCCTACTTCAAACTTTATTACAAGTCCGTAGCAATCAAAACAGTATGGTACTGACATAAAAACACACCTAGACCAGTGGCATAGAATCTAGAATCCAGAAATAAGTTCATGAGTAAAGAGTCAAATAATAGTTAACAAGTAAGCCATGAATACTGAATGGATAAATGAATCTCTTTAATAAATAATGCTGAAAAAAATGGAAATTCACCAGCAAATGAATGAAATTATACCCATATCACACACCACTCACAAAAATTAACTCAAAATGAAGTAAAGACGTAACTGTAAGATCGGAAACTATAAAACTCCTAGCAGACAATGAGAGTTTTATAATTATTTTCATAAATGCTTCACGCAGTTATATATTTTCAGGTCACATTGTTTTCTGTTTTGACTACTTTTCTATGAGATTCATCCTACAATGTAACCAAAATGCTGTTTTCTTCTTTATGGTTTAGCTGCAGTAGAAAAAGTTAGACTTATCTAATAATGTATGCTATGTCAGGAGTATATGTGACTACCATCAGCTTTCATATGATTATTCTTTAATTTGAGTAAGAATGGTAAAACTGACTGATGCCAAATATTTTACCATGCCACGTTCTGAATTTCAGCTCTCATGAGATCGGGTTCTGGGAGTTGAAGAAAAGTGAAAATAGAGCAGTGGTTATAAGAGTTTGGGTTTTTTTGTTTGTTTGTTTGTTTGTTCTTTTGTTTGTTTGGCTGGCTGGTTTTTTATAATGAAAGAAACCTAAGCAAAGTACATTCAAATGTTATAAATTATTCCTGGCCCTGGCTGTTTTGGCTCAGTGGATAGAGCATCGGCTGGTGGAGGCCCCAGGTTTGATTCCAGTTAAGGGCATGTACCTCAGTTGCAGGCTTGATTCCAACCCTGGTCGATGCAGGAGGCAACCAGTTGATGTGTCTCTCTCACATCAATGTTTCTCTCTGTCTCTCTCCCTCCCTTCTAAAAATCAATGGGAAAAATATACTCAGATGAGGATTAACAAAAACAAAAAAAGTTATTCCTGAATAAAATTACTCCATGCCTTTACTCAGAGTGCTATTAATATTCCCTTTAAGAATAAGGTTGTCAGACTTAGCAAATAAAATACAGAACTCCCATTAAAATATTAATTTTAGCCGAACCAGTTTGGCTCAGTGGATAGAGCGTCGGCCTGCGGACTCAAGGGTCCCGGGTTCGATTCCGGTCAGGGGCATGTACCTTGGTTGCAGGCACGTCCCCACTGGGGGACTTGCAGGAGGCAGCTGATCGATCTCTCTCATCGATGTTTCTGACTTTCCATCCCTCTCCCTTCTTCTCTGTAAAAAATCAATAAAATAAATTAAAAAAATAAAAATATATTAATTTTAGGTAAACAGCAAATAATATTTTAGTATAAGTGTGTATCAATACAATACATAGTGTATTGTATTTTATTTTATAACCATAATTGAACACATCTTCTGTTTTCATAATTCATAATTTTTACTGGATTTTTAAAAATAATTAATTCATATTTCCTTTTTGTAACCAGAGGAACATAGGAGTTATCCTAATATGATGAAATACACAGAACACAACATATAAAAATATTCACTCAAACAAACTCCTTGTATGATGAAATATCTTTATGGTGTTTGGACTTCATTCAAAGCAATATCATTGTAATAAAACATATATTCCTTGGAAGAGCTGGCCAGCTAAACATGAAAATATGTTCTCATCTTACTAGTATTCAATTTCATCTAGAACAGTGGTTCTCAACCTTGGCTGCACATTAGAATCACCTGGGAATCTTTTTAAAATCCCGATTTCTGGGCCTCATCCTCCGGAAATTCTTTCTTTGTTATGGGATGGGGCCACAACATTGGTAACAAAGAAACAGAATTTCCGGAGGATGAGGCCCAGAAATCGGGATTTTAAAAAGATTCCCAGGTGATTCTAATGTGCAGCCAAGGTTGAGAACCACTGATATATATATATAGATATGTGATTATAGCAAATTTGTTTGAAGCCAATAAGAATGCAGATTTTGGAAGAATCTGTGAGTGTATTAATAAGCCACAAGATTTTGTGGCAATATTAATGCAGTCCAATTATAATGCTTGAGAAAAGGTTTGTTGTAAGGAATGACTACACCTTGGGAAACATCAGCTTCCTTGCTAATTATACTTTCAGGGAGATGAAAGATCACTCTGCTTTAGAAACACTGTGCCCTCTTCAATGGAAACATAGATTTTCTTATAGGGCAACACAGTAACAGGGAAAAATCAAAGGCTTAATTTGTTAGTCAAAGTTACTAGTTTCAGGGACTCAGCTAGCTGGATGACTGTCTCATGTAGAGATCTAGGTGGCTCAGGCATTGGAGAAGTAAAGTTAAAGCTAGAGATAAACAAAACTGATTAAGCCTTACCAGGTTTGTTTTTATTTAGCTCCAAAAGAGCTATTGCATTAAGCTCTGGGTTTTGCTTGTTTTAAGTAGAAGGTTACTCAAACTAAAACAAAGATACTTAAAAAATATCTTTGTGACCTACTGTCCTCACTGAGTAGAAGAACACTTTTTGTTTTGTTTTGTATGTGTCTTTACGGCACATTCAAAGAGGTAAAAATAACTTTATTGGTTAAGTTTAATAATGTTTCTGCAGGCTAAACTGTCAAATCAAAGAGGTCCTTGTTTGATCTTATATCAAAAGTCTGAGTAAGTTTGTGCTTATGCAGTGGTAGTAACTTCAGGCAAATAGACATATCGATTAACCTCCCTTTTAAGTTACTCTAATTAACACTGATGGTATCCTTTAAACATATATTGTAAAAGTAACACATGTTCATTGTAGTTAAAGATAAAGAGACCTGAAGAGTTCAAAACAGAAAAAGAAAATCCCCTCTTTCACAAATCTGTTTTACTTTCTAGCAGGTCCCTTTGAATTTTTTCAGGAAAGTGCATAAATAGCCTTGGCTGGTGTGGCTCAGTTGGCTGGGTGTCATCTGGGCACTGAGCACTGGGGGGTTGCTATTTCAATTCCCAGGATGGGCACATACTCAGGTTGTGAGCTCCATCCCAGGTGGGGGCATGCAGGAGGCAGCCAATCAATGTTTTGCTCTCACATCCATGTTTCTCTCTCCCTCTCTATAAAATATCAATAAAATATTTTTAAAGTGCATGATTAAATTTTCTTTTTCATTTTTATTCAAGTTTCATTTTATTCAACGTCCTCTCTTTTTTTATTCACTTTTTAAATATACATTTTGTATAAAACTTGCTTTCTGTTTTACCTGAGTATATTTGGGATAGTATGCTGTATCCGTGCATATTGTTCTGTTTAATGGTTACATAGTCTTCCATGGTATGCAACTACCACATTTTTTATATTTATTTCAGCATATTTGCATTATTTCTGTAATTGTATTCATACAAACATACAGCAATGAACCTATTCCCATTAACAAGTTTATTTTTGACTTAAGCCACTCTATTATGTATAGGTTGCTGAAATGGAATTGTGAAAAGTATGTTCATTTAAATGCTTTGATATTAACAAATTCCCAGCAAAGTGAGAACTTATAATTCTAGCAAAGACTGCTACAGTGCCTTTTCTCTGACCCGGGTGCCTTTTGGAAGAAAAGGGCCACAGAAAATTGTGTGCCCTAATAAAATACTATATCTATATCTCTCTCCTATCTCTCTTTCATTCTATCACATTTTATGTGTGTGTACCTGGGTGTGTTTAGTAGACTGTAAGTAGAAGTTCCCGTTTGAATCTGTTATTCTCTAGAGTGTAATCGGAACACTCAGTGATAAGTTTCTTCTCAGCAATTTGCTTTTCAAGTAACGATTGTTGTGCTTCTTCCTGAAATAAATGAGGTCTAGGTCAACTCAGTTATGAAGGGAGAAAACACTGACATTAACGCAAGTCACTCAGAACAGGTTTAAATAACCTTAGACTTGTTTAACTAACATTTAATTTAAAGAATGCTTGAAGTCCCACCTCCTCAATAAGTCCTTTTCCAACTAAGGAAATCCGGGATGCAGAAGCAGCCTCCAAGAAACCACCGACACAGCAATACTCTCCTGCCTCCAGCAAAATGCTGCAGCTGAAAAATACCTGATTTGCATCTTTAACAACAAGGGGGCCCATTTCTAGAACAAAAAGTTCTGAATTTTATATTTAGGTAAAAGATAATCTGACTAGCAAGGGAATCAGTCATTCAGTCAGTCATTCAGTCACCCACTCAGCAAACATTTTCAGTTTGTTATTTCTGAGATAACGGCCTCATTCTCCCTTAGATAAATAACAAGGCACACCTGGTTTGGAAAGTAATTTTATCTCTAGCCCTTTGACATTGGGTATGTTATTCACATTCTCAGAGGTGATACCCTAATATCTATGTATCTATATAAAAGGCTAATATGCTAAGTATCCTTCCCACCTTCCAACCAGTCACTATGACACCACCAGGAGAAGACGCTCAATGCAGAAGCTACCATGACATGCATAGATCACAAAGCAACACTTGCCTTCCCCCAAGTGGTACATAGGCCCTGCCACCGCCCCAGAGTGACACCCCACCAAATAGCAGCCGACACTGCCAAGAACCCATGGTGCAAAATGTGGCCCACATCTCAGCCCAGCCCGGAAACAGTGGCTGGGGGTACCGAGTAATGACGTCACATAGCAGTGCCTGGCTTCCTCTCCCTAGTGACTAGCCTCCTTGCAGTTTCTGCAGCCTAGGAACACGACTTGCTTCATAACCAGGTGGAAGCACTTTACACTTTAACCAAATGTCTGTGAAGCGATTTTCCTTGTCTCATCTCATTTGATCCTCACAGAAGTCCTGGAGGAGGTAGATAGGAAACTCGGTGGAATCCTATTTTCTTTTCATTAGCCAGAAAATGGAAATTTAGAAATCTTAGAAACTTGACCTGACTGAATAGAAGTAAGACATGGTAGACCTTGACAATGACTTCAGGTTTTCTCACTGTGCAGTATATAGTCAAACACTGCTGCAGTTAAATATTTTACCCTTTGTTCTCCCTGCGTGATCTACAATAATAATCTGCTTCGTGTTGATATTTACTGCTGTGTTGCTGACAGTTACCTGAAAGAGAAGTTGGGGTGCTTCACTGGGCTGGAAAAAGTTTAGGAAAATCAGAAAGCAGGTCTAATTAAGCAAGTTTGTTCTATCCTATCTAATAAAAGAGAAACATGGTAATTGCCGTACGACCGCTACCCTTCCCATTGGCTAATCAGGGAGATATGCAAATTAACTGCCAGCCAAGATGGCGGCCGGCAGCCAGGCAGCTTGAAACTAACATGAGGCTTGCTTGCTTCAGTGACAGAGGACTCCAACGTTCCCCACCTGCCTTGCCGGCCTCTAAGGCTGCAGTTTAAAAAACATTGTAACAAATATAGAAGCTAAACAAAACCCCAGAAACCAGCTTTCAGCTAGCCGGGATCTCAGAGCTGGAGTTGATACAGAGTTTCGATTATAGAACCTAAACAAACCAGATACCTGCTTTCAGCAGCGGATGCTAAGAGCTGGAGCCTCAGAGCTAAAGCTGGCCCAGAATAAAAAAAATAAATAAATAAAGGAGCAGTTGGGAGCTTCAGTCCCAGCCTGAAAACAGCCCTCAGCCCCTCACCCAGGCTGGCCAGGCACCCCAGTGGGGACCCAAACTCTGATCCAGGACACCCTTCAGGGCAAACCAGCCAGCCCCACCCATGCACCAGGCCTATATCCTATATAGTAAAAGGGTAATATGCCTCCCAGCACCGGGATCAGCGGAGCTGCAAGGCCTCCCAGCACTGGGATCAGCATGACAGGGGGCAGCGCCCAACCCCCAGATTGCCCTGTGGCTCTGTGTGTGACAGGGGGCGGGGCCACAACCTCCCTATCTGCCCTGCTCTGTTTGTGACAGGGGAAGGCGCCCCAACTGCCTGATCAGCCCTGCTCTGTGCCTGATAGGGGGGAGCTCCCCAACCTCTGATCGCCCTGCGGCTCTGTGTGTGACAGGGTGCGGCGCCCCAACCCCCTGATCGGCCCTGCTCTGTGTGTGGCAGGGTGCAGCGCCCCAACCCGCCCCCCCCCCCCCAGGCCCTGCTCTGTGTGTGACAGGGTAGTGCCATAACCTCCCCATCGGCCCTGCCCTGAGTGTGAGAGTGGCGGCGCCCCAACCCCCTGATCGGCCCTGCTCTGTGGGTGATAGAGGGCGGTGCCACAACCCCCCCCCCCAAACGGGCCCTGCTCTGTGTGTGATGGGGTAGAGCCATAAACTCCCCGTCGGCCCTGCCCTGAGTGTAATAGTGGCGGCGTCCCAACCCCCTGATCCGCCCTGCTCTGTGTGTGACAGGGGGCAGCGCCCCAACTCCCTTATCGGCCCTACTCTGTGAGTGACGGGGGAGCTCCTCAACCCCCTGATGGGCCCTGCTCTGTGCATGACAGGGGGGAGCTCCCCAACCCCCTGATGGGCCCTGCTCTGTGCGTGGCAGGGGGGAGCTCCTCAACCCCCTGATCGACCCTGCTCCGTGCTTGACAGGGTAAGGAGCCCCAACCCCCCTGATGGGCCCTGTTCTGTGTGTGACAGGGGGCAGCACCCCAACCCCCGGATTGGCCCTGCTCTGTGTGTGACGGGGGTGGCGCCGCAACCTCCCCATCGACCCTCCCTTGAGTGTGACGGGGCGGTGCCCCAACCCCCCAATCGGCCCTACCCTGAGCGTGACTGGGGGTGGCATCGCAACCTCCCGATCTGCCCTGCTCTGTGCATGACAGGGGGCGGGGCCCCAACAACCCAATCGGCCCTGCTCTGAGCCCGACCAGGGGCTGCACCTAGGGATTGGGCCTGTCCTCTGCCACCCGGGAGCAGGCCTAAGCCAGCAGGGCATTATCTCCCGAGGGGGTCCCAGACTGTGAGAGGGTACAGGCCAGGCTGAGGGACCCCCCCTTCCCCCTGAGTGCACAAATTTTTGTGCACCAGGCCTCTAGTATATATATAAAAGGCTAAGTTGACTCACACATACTTGATACATATAAAGCTCTCCCTGGCGCCAATCACACACGTGTGTTTCCATCTGTCATTGTTGATCATGAATTTGGTTGACACTTCTATTATAAAGAGCAAATAGTGATATTAAAATATTTCTTCTAATTACTTTTCTTTCACTGTGCAAGAATTCATGCATCCAGCCCCTAGTATGAAGATAAGCAATCACTGTTTTGCAGTATTTTCACTATTTATCAAGAAAACATATACCAGGCCTGATAAATAAAATGAATAAAAACTAGGCAATGATTCTGTTCTCTTTTTTTCCATAATTCATCCATATAAACAATTGTTCTGACAATCTGGTCATCAGCCAGGGACTCCTGGTTTACAAATATCCTTAGGTACAATACTAATAGCTATTTTGAAATTTCCCATGCATAATTTAATACATAAACTGCATATGTAGCTACTCTTCCCACCTGGAAACAACTATGATCCCTGAACACGTTAATTAATCTTGCTTCTGTATTTTCTATATATGCATTGCTAACAGCCAACTTTGATGAGTTTGAATTATAATGAATTTGTAACAAAAACCTAGTTTAATAGAATGATTTATATGCTTCTTTTCAATATTCATTCTTTGCTTTACATTTATTTGTTAATTGCTATCATGGCTGTTAGGCTTACAAATATTTCTTCATTCACTTTCAGGTTAATGAGTTTGAATTATAAATCAGTAGTAAAACAGGGCTGAACAGGTTTAAAATAACTTTAACATGACCAACCAACTAGCTTTTTTTAAATAAGAATTTTGCCATAACCTAATATTTGATGACAGCCCTAATGCTCATGAGTATAATCAAGTGCTTTTTCTCTCATTTGGTCTAAAAGAAATTAAAATATTTATTAAAAGGTTATAAAATTTGGGACCCATTAATAATTTAGTAGCCTGCTTCAATATTTCTAGTCTTTTTGATTCGTATGGGAATATATATTTTATTCTAATCCAAGGATGTTTATGAGAGAGAGAGAGAGAGAGAGAGAGAGAGAGAGAGAGAGAGAGAGAAGAAAGAAAGAAAGAAAGAAGAAAGAAAGAAAGAAAGAAAGAAAGAAAGAAAGAAAGAAAGAAAGATCAGTTGCTTCCCATACCCTCCCTAACTGAGGATCTAACCTGCAACCTTATGGTATAAGCGTGACACTTAAACCAATTGAGCCACCCAGCCAGGGCTGGGAGTCTATATTTTGAATAGAATTGTTACTGATTAGGGTTACCTGCTGGGACCTCAGTTCTCCTTGATGCAGAAAATATTTTAAGGTCAACAAAAAAGAAAGTAAAGCAAAGTGGATTTTATTGAAGATACACTCCAAGTGAGGAGTGGCCAGTTGAGAGAGACAATGGCACCGAACTCCTGGGTTATATGGTTAAATGAGGGAGGGAACTTCTTCAAGCTCCAAATGAAAAGGTTCTTTCTTTGCTGGCTTCATAAACTTAACCATTTGTGGCTAGAGGTTCCCTAGACACTGAGATAGTGGCCTTTGATGCTGTTTTCCTTAATCAGCCATGAACGCTGTAAGTGTAGGAAGCATAGTTTCTTACTACCAAAATCCTAAGTAAAAAAGAAGAGAAAGAATGTAGAAAGCAGGGAAGGGTCAAGAAGGAATAGTGTTTGTGCCCACACCCTCCATTTATATGTTGAAATCCTAACCCCTTAAGCCAGTGGTTCTCAACCTGTGGGTCAAGACCCCTTTCGGGGTCAAAGGACCCTTTCACATGGGTCGCCTAAGACCACTGGAAAACACATATATAATTAAATATTGTTTTTGTGATTAATCACTATGCTTTAATTATGTTCAATTTGAAACAATGAAAATACATCCTGTATATCAGATATTTACATTATGATTCATAACAGTAGCAAAATTACAGTTATGAAGTAGCAACGAAAATAATTTTATGGTTGGGGGTCACCACAACATGAGGAACTATAGTAAAGGGTCGTGGCATTAGGAAGGTTGAGAACCACTGCCTTAAGTGCTAGTATTAGGAGGTGTGACTTTTGGGATTTGTTTAGGTCATTAGGATTTACTGATCTCTAACTGTAGAAATGGACTGTAATTTGAGGATATAAGTGCATTGATTATCAGTACCTCTCATTGTTCTAATAATTAATATATTCAAAAAGGAGAAAAAGTAAACTGACTAATTTCAAATGCTAATATAGTGGGGGGGGGAATAGAATTCTAAGAATTTAAGGGATTTTTTCAACATTTGAATCATTCACTCTGTGTCAGCAGTAGGTTCAAACAGTGATGGTAGGAAGCTGGCAAAGAGTTTGCAATACAAGATAAACTCAGCCTTTGGAAGAATCCGTGGTCCTACTTACTAGCTGCATCGTTTTTTTGTTTGTTTTTAATGCTTGCAAGGCTTGGAGACTAGATGATAATATGATTATATGCTGCCCTTCTAAATAATACAGGCTTCCCAGTTTGGGATTTTTTTTTTTAAATGATAATATAAATCTTTACATTTCTCCAAGTCAGTAAAAGTACAGGCCTCATTGCACTGCTAGAGGATCATACTTTTCTGCCTTGTACAAGACTCATGATCATTGGTCCATAAATGAATGACACTGTCCAGGCTAAGGGCTAGCTAATTACCAGTTCTGTATTCTGCATGTGTTTGCTACTGTGTGTTCTTTTTTCCTTTTCAAAGCCATAACAGATCAGGTACAGTAACTTCTGCCTCCATGTTTGAGCTGCTTCACTAAACAGGAGGTAATCCCTCACCTCAGGCTACTGCATAATGCATTCCGCTTGCTGCTCTGAGTATTTTTGACGGCTTCAGCATTTCTTATTGGTGGTTGATCTTGGACTTGTTGATGCATGAATCTGAGTGACACGGCTGGTCCCCATTGTCATTTTTTCTTGGATCAGCAAAATAGTCTGGGAGCCTTGATCAGGAGCTGGACTAAAAATGAAAGTCCTCCCAAAATAAGTTATTTCAATATTTCTGAGTAATTATGTTTTAAAAGGAAAAATGCTCTCTCTGGACATATAGCACAAGGTAGTTATTCTTCATTGTTGTAACCATCTTGTCCTCCCTTTACAATACATATGTTATGCAGATTTAATACATAAGGCTTTTATTTTTTTAAATGAAGACTAGTTTGCATCTTTCTCGTGCATTCACTTTTTAGATACCACTGCCTCCTACTTATTCTTAGTATTTCATGTCGCAATTTGATTCAGATAGATCATTTGTATTTTACATAACAGTCATTGAAATTTAATATGTCAAAAATGCAGTAAGAGTGTTTGTGTTGGAAGAGTAAATGATTCAAACTATATGGCAAGAAGTCAACTTTATACAGATATTCTAGTCTATGCAGTTCTTTTCAGTTTTGTTTCTTTTGAAAAGTGAATGGTCAGGAAAATAGAGTAAGAATAGCAAACACGCATACTAGTACATACACAAACACATAAACGTACATATGCACATACACTCCTTTGCCACCCAAATTGATAACATCAGGTCAATGAGTCAGAAATGCGAATTTCCTTCTTTGCTGTTTGAGTAGTTGATAGGATAATTTTAAAAGTACAACTTTTTAATTTTTTTAATATGTTTTCTTTTTTAAAAAAATATATTTTTATTGAATTTTAGAGAGAGAGGAAGGGAGAGGGATAAGAGATAGAGACAAAGATTGGCTGCCTCCTGCACAGCCCTCAATGGGGATTGAGGCTTTAACCTGGCCGTGTGCCCTGACTGGGAATCAAACTGGCAACCTCTTGGTTCCTGGGTTAACAATCGCTGAGCCACACTGGCGGGGCAGTACAACTTCTTTTTTAATAGCATTATTTTAAAAGTTTCTATTTTAACCCTTTTAAAAAAAATTATGGCAGTTATTTTAGTTTTTAATGAAATTTAATCTCATGTGTGGATTATTGATATTAAAAGATGTAAGAACCCACATTGGTTTTTTTTGCCTTTCATTTGAATGCACATAAAAATCACTCTGAGGTACTTATGTTAAATGACCTTTATTAAGGGATTTGTGTCAATCCCAACAAGAGATATAATTAGAAGTTTATACAATGAAAAATGAATTGGCACTAATTGTGACCAATATTAAGAGTATTTCTCTGATATTTTCAGTTATCTGGTATGTGGAAGAAAATGGTAAAGGACACTAAATCTGTTTTCGATATGTAACTAGAAGCCTGGTGCACGGATTTGTGCACCAGTGGGGTCCCTCAGCCTGGCCTGCAGGGATCAGGCCAAAAGCAGCTCTCCGACATCCCCTGAGAGGCCCTCAATTGTGAGAGGGCATAGGCCAGGCCGAGGGACCCCACCGGTGCACGATCGGGGCCGGGGAGGAAATGTGGGAGGGCTCCAGGACGTGTCCAGCTTGTCTCGCCCAGTCCCGATTGACCAGACCCCAGCAGCAAGCTAACCTACCCGTTCGAGAGTCTTCCCTCTGGTGGTCAGTGCACGTCATAGCAACTGGTCAAAAGTCAAATGAAAGGTTGGACCCTTAGCATATTAGGCTTTTATTATATAGGATACCTAGTGATAGTTTCTTTGTAAATGCTATCTAAATTTATCCTTACAACACCTTATAGCAGTTTTAAATCTCCATTTTGAAAATAAAGTGATCATATGCATAGAGGTTAAGTATAAAGTCATAAATATGAACCATAGCCCACCTCTTCTCTTTACCCACAAATATAATGTCATCAAACTCTACCAAATTTTCCTTCTTAGCTTCTTTTATATCAAACCTCTTTTTATAAATTTCCCCTTTTCAGCCTTTGACTTTTGAAATAGTCCTCATAAAATGAGGTAGATCTTCCCCTCACTGCCTCTCCTTTTCTGCAGTGTAAAACTAAGCATGTGAATCTATTAATACCCTTCAGTGTGTCTGAATTTTTCATAGGATGTAGTCTGGAACTCTTGGCGAACTCTGCGAGATTCTCTGTAATCCTGTCTCTGCTCATCACTCAAGATTTATTTTCACAAAACTCTCATTCTACTTCTCTTCCAGATTTCTCGGCCATCTCAAGATAATTACAGTTCTGAATCTATTTTCCACTGCTTTCCCTCTGAGTACGTTTCTTACCTGTCTCCCTCTGACTTGAGCTCTCCACCTCTGAGTCCCAATTTCTACCTAATTGTCTTCTGTGTGCTAGTGATAATGTCACTTTCTACATGAAGCACGTTCGCATCTGCTACCCCTAGTTTCTAACCTCTCCTACATGTAACTTGACAACTCCTGCCCCTCACATATTACTACTGAGGCCATCTAACTTTCATAGAATAACGTACAATTTTCCCTGACTATTAAACTGTGATTTCCTCCATTATACGAACAATGGCATATTTTGTATGTAACTCTGATGGCCAGTACAGGCTTGTGACATAGCAGACAATACTGTTTTGGTTGTAAAAGAATATTGCTGGAGGATAAAAAGAATAGTACATTTGATAAAGGGAATGGTTGAATAATCACCAGTACTTAGAAGGGAATGAATTAGGAGTCAATTTGGGCATCTGAAAAGTTATAAATTATGTACCTTCTTTTGGAGTTGTGTAAATAATGTGACTCAACTCTAATTGTCCCATATCTGTGTGTGTGTGTTACAGGTTTAAAATTTCCCGTAGACTAAAACTGATTTGATTAAGTTGGGTCAGGAATTTCCAACTGAATTTACAACAGTAACTTAGGTTCCTGTGGTTAAATGTGAAAACTTGGTGCCATTCCCAGCGAAGGAGGACTGTTGATAGTGAGGCCATCATCACCTTATGAGGTGTCTACTAGAGCATTTAATAGAATTGAACACCTGAAACCTGCATAATTTTATTAACCATTGTCAGCCCAATAAATTCAATTTAAAACATTTTTTATCTGACTAGGTGGTGGTTAACAGGAAAAAAGAGCAAGCACGTGTACAATATATTTATCAGCAGGAAAGCAGTAAATCTAGAAGTAGAAAACCACTGAGGCTTCTGAGAATTTAAGAGCCCAAACAACTAGAGATGAACCGTCAATAAGAACTTCAAACTCTTTTCAAAATTCCTTGATCCTAAATTATGCATATAAATGCACTGACTACAATTTTGAAATTTTTTTCATTCCAAAGGCAAGGAGTAACAATAAGTTTAAGATTATGATTCTAAAAAAAAATCTTTGTGCAGAGCAGTGTGGCAACAATGGATGGATTAGGTATTCAGTCAGACACATTATAGGTTTATGGCCTCCTTCCATTGTTTGTTGTTGGCACTATTGCAGATGTCCCCCGTTTTCCTCACCTCTACATACCTGCACCCAGCCCCTGTCCCCCTCCCTCTGGCCATTACCACACTGTTGTCCATGTCCATGGGCTATGCAGTATATGTTCTTTGGCTAATCTCTTCAGCGTATTGTTTTTTATGATAGTAAATATCATTGCCCTCTGTCATTTCTAACCCAGGAAATCCAAGGTCATTCTTGATGCCTTCTCCTCTCTCCTTGATTTAATATTTAATTTCTCACCTAATGTTAACAATTATTTCTATATAACATTTTGCCCACCTCCACTTCAATACTTCAAATTACCTTTACTTTTCATTTACACTAGTAAAGTAGCCTCCTAATTTAAAAACTATTAGTTTAAATTCATCCACTGTGCCAAGCTCCCCTTTTCCATTTGTTTTTCACATTCCATCTCGAAGGCACTTTTTTAAAAAAATATATTTTATTGATTTTTTACAGAGAGGAAGGGAGAGGGATAGAGAGTTAGAAACACTGATGAGAGAGAAACATTGATCAGCTGCCTCCTGCACACCCCCTACTGGGGATGTGCCCGCAACCAAGGTACATGCCCTTGACCGGAATCAAACCTGGGATCTTTCAGTCCGCAAGCCGACGCTCTATCCACTGAGCCAAACCGGTTAGGGCTCGAAGGCACTTTTGAAAACACAAGTCTAAGCATGTCCACATCCTCTCTGTAAGCTTTCAGTGGGGTTCCATTGCCTCTAGAATAAAAACAACCCCATCATTTGGCCCACCAGTTCCCCGTTTCTAACTTCACCTGACACCTGGCCCTGCCTATACAAACTGGTCTGCTTGCCTGCCCTGTGTTGTTGGACCCCTCTCTTTATTGCAGGTCTTGTTGTCTGCATCTGGAATTCTCTCTCAGTACCGTTTTGCTTAATTAATTTCTAAGCTTCCTCAGATTCTCAGCTCAAGCTAATTCCTCAGTGAAGACTTCCTTGATCTCCCTGCTAGGTCACATTCTGATAATACACGTGTTCTTACTCAATCCTCTTATTCTTAGCATCTTGCCTCCCTCCCAAGAACTTGTCACAGAACCAGTTTTACTCCTGGAGATGTCATTATTGGAGTCATACCTCCACACCACGCTGTGCTCTGTGTTCTTTGGGTGTCTTTCATCTGCTGACAGTAACTATTTGCTGAATGAATGTGTGAATTTGTTACTATTAACTGAAATGTTACAGATCTCAGATAGCAGGATTTTACTTTTTTGTGGTTTTTGTATGTTTTATATATTATTTTCATGATTTGAATTTTTAAAATAAAGACAGTGCTATAGCAGTTTTTTTAAGGTGACTTGAATATGTCAATTTCCTTCTTTCTAATTATATTCTTACTTGCAATATATATTCACAGTAACACTTCTACTTTTTGTATCTATTAAAAATGGCTATAGATTGACAATGCTAAATTATAATCTGAACTTCATTCAGAGTAGATAAACTTCGGTTCTTTTTTACCAAAGAAAAATATAAATTTTCCACTCAGCTGTTATTCAAACTAGTCTAGGAACACAATCCTATAGTTTACATGAAAAAGTAGCACTTTGTTCTGTCAATAAAGTTGATATGCCCTAATTCTCACCCTAATCAAGACTGCAAGTTTCTCTGTCAGAGACCATGCATTTAATGTTTTACCTCCAAAGAACCAAGAGCATTCCGGGCTCTAAATGGGTAGTCAATAAATAATTTACTCTATTTTTCTTCCCACATTCACACTCTCGTAGCTGTTTAGATTACTTATCTGGCATTTCTGCAGCAACCTTTTGTGCCAGTTCACTGAACCAGAATATTTAAATGTTTCTGTATAGCATTTATTTTATGCTTGCCTTGGCTTTTACAGCAGATGAGAATTCAATACACCCAGAAAAGTATTTGGTGAATTGAAAATTGAAGCATTTATGTTAGATTTTCTTGCTGAATATTTACATGTGGATTTATATACAGATATGAAAATACCACAGCAGAAGAAATTAATAACACTAAATGTATTTAGCCTCTTCTAAATAACTGCTTTTTGAAAGCTATGATACCCATCTCCTTTCTCTTTTCAGTCCTCTCAAGTCCTGCCCGTGATGCGAAGGAGAACACACATGCTTTATGCACAATCAAATAGCTTACACAAAGGAGAAAGGGAACTCCTTACTAGAATGATGGAGGAAAACAATGGGAAGATGTTGCTTTCTTTCCTCCTGGCCGTTTGCTTTTCTTTCCTGGTACCCAACAGTAGCTTTAGAACAAAATTTATTCAAATACTATGTTAACTTGGGATGAGTTTTTTGTTACTAGAAAGAAGACCAAGCGACATGCTCAACATATAGAAACTTCTGCGCTTTACCGTTGGGGTACTTTTTTTGTTTGTTTCTGCGAGTAGCCTCGTAATACTCAACATATGAGGATTTAGAGGTTGGATAATGAAGAGAAAGAATAAAAAGTAGTCTTTGATGAGGCTGTCGACCATGGGGCTATTAAGGCCCAGGACATATCATGAGAAATTACCTTTAGGGAAACGGGCACACAGTGGAGGAATTTCTTTCTTGTTTTATTTTAGGAACTAGAGGCCTGGTGCACAAAAATTTGTGCACTCGGGGGGGGCGGGGGGTCCCTCAGCCCAGCCTGTGCCCTCTCACAGTCTTGGACCCCTTGGGAGATAACGACCTGCTGGCTTAGGCCTGCTCCCGGGTGGCAGAGGGCAGGCCCAATCCCTAGGTGCAGCCCCTGGTGGGGCTCAGATAGGGCCGATTGGGGAGTTGGGGCGCCGCCCCCTGTCATTCACAGAGCTGGGCAATCGGGAGGTTGTGATGCCACCCTTAGTCACGCTCAGGGTGGGGCCGATTGGGGGGTTGGGGCACCGTCCCCTGTCACACTCAAGGCAGGGTCGATGGGGAGGTTGCGGTGCCACCCCCTGTCATGCACAGAGCAGGGCCAATCAGGGGGTTGGGGCACTGCCCCCTGTCACTCACAGAGCAGGGCCCATCAGGGGGTTGTGGCTCTGTACCCTGTCACGCACAGAACAGGGCCCATCAGGGGGTTGGGGCGCCGCCCTCTATCACCCACAGAGCAGGGCCGATCAGGTGGTTGGGGCGCCGCCACTCTCACACTCAGGGCAGGGCCAATGGGGAGGTTATGGCTCTACCCCGTCACACACAGCAGGGCCCGTGGGGGGGGGGGCGGGGGTTGGGGCGCCGCACCTTGTCACACACAGAGCAGGGCCGATCAGGGGGTTGGGGCGCTGCACCCTGTCACACACAGAGCCGTAGGGTGATCAGGGGGTTGGGGAGCTCCCCCCTATCAGGCACAGAGCAGGGCTAATCAGGGGGTTGGGGCGCCTTCCCCTGTCATGAACAGAGCAGGGTGGATAAGGAGGTTGTGGCCCCGCCCCCTGTCACACACAGAGCCGCAGGGCGATCAGGGAGTTTGGGCGCTGCCCCCTCTCACGCTGATCCCGGTGCTGGGAGGCCTCGCGGCTCCGCTGATCCCAGTGCTGGGAGGCATATTACCCTTTTACTATATAGGGTAGAGGCCTGGTGCATGGGTGGGGCTGACTGGTTTGCCCTGAAGGGTGTCCTGGATCAGGGTGGGGGTCCCCACTGGGGTGCCTGGCCAGCCTGGGTGAGAGGATGATGGCTGTTTGCAGCTGGTCACACACCCTTCAGGGTGGGGGTCCCCACTGGGGTGCCTGGCCAGCCTGGGTGAGAGGATGATGGCTGTTTGCAGCTGGTCACACACCCTTCAGGGTGGGGGTCCCCACTGGGGTGCCTGGCCAGTCTGGGTGAGGGGCTGAATGGTGTTTTCAGGCTGGGGGTGACTGAAGCTCCCAACTGCTCCTTTTTTTCTTTTTTCTTTTTTTTATTCTGGGCCAGCTTTAGCTTTGAGGCTTGGCTCCAGCTCTTAGGCCTCCGCTGCTGAAAGTAGGTTTCTGGCCTTTGCTTACAATGTTGTGATTCTGCTGGCTGAAGCCCGGGGACTAAAGCAGGTTTCTGGGGTTTTGTTTAGCTTCTATATTTGTTACATAGTTGCTTAGAGTTGCAGCTCAGAGGCCTGCAGCGGCAGGCGGGGAACGTTGGAGTCCTCAGTCACTGAAGCAAGCAAGCCTCATGTTAGTTTCAAGCTGCCTGGCTGCTGGCCGCCATCTTGGCTGGCAGTTAATTTGCATATCGCCCTGATTAGCCAATGGGAAGGGTAGCAGTCGTACGCCAATTACCATGTTTCTCTTTTATTAGGTAGGATTAGAGACAGCAGAAGGAGGGAGAATTCTGCCTACTACTAATAAAATGAATTGTTTACTATGCAGAAGACATGTGGAAAACATCTCTGTTGGTGCTTACTGTTTTATTTTAAATAGATCAACTCTGTTGTTATGTGAGTTTAGTCACAGGTTAGGGTGCCCAGCCTAACTCATATGAGCTTTCATGAAATTGTACCAAAAAAGTTTTGAATCATATATAGTAGAAACTTTTTAAATAAAGTCTATACTCAAAACATCATCTCCTGCTAAATTATAGCTGTTACCATCATGGAGTTAGCAGCTATTAAAAGTGGATTATTTTTACCAAGTTATTGAATTTTCATCATTAGCTGAGGCTTCTCAGTCTGAATTGAAATATTATAAACTAAGTAGGTATTTTTAATAACAAGAGTGGAGAATAAAATATTAAACATTGTTTCAAATATGCTAAGGACTAGTACACTAATAATGGTATTCTAGACATTTTTATTCCTATTTACATGAAGGGACTTTGAAGAACAACAAAAAAATGACACTTTATGTAAAAAATGAAATTTCCTAGAGAAATTCACTTAAAAGCTATCTGTTTTGAAAATGTAAGTGAAATTATTTAACAATCTGCAATGCATATTTTCAAATTGTTTGGGTTTTCTGCCATTATTATATAATCACATGATTATATAATCAATGCAATAATAATGAAAAGAAAATAACTTTAAGTCATACTTTCCAGCTGCTAATTTTTCAGTGACATTCACATTTTAAAAACTGACATGTCTCTTTTTTATTGATCTTCGTTAAAATCTTCAGTACCAACATAATGGTCTCTTACCTTCCTCTCCTTGTTGCTAATCCCTGCCCATCATTTATATGCTATGAGAATCAACCTTCTACATAAATCTGATTTAAGTCACAACCCCACTAAAGAACATTCAATGACCTTTCTCTTGCTTACACAATAAATTCTAATAAAGGCGAAGACACTCATGTATGATCTGGCTGTGATAAAATCTTGTCTCCTTTTTCTTTTCTCACATTATATTCCAGTGATACCAAACCTTACATGCAATTTCCTACATTCTTTTCATGCTTTCTTTTTTTTCTCTCCTTGAAATACTTGAATGACTCTCCCACCTCTGCACTGTAAAGTCTTTCTCATCTTTCAAAGCCTACAATATTCAGCTGATGGCACTCCTTTCTGCATGCTACTATTGTACGTTGGGCTAACTCATATTTTTGTTCTGATAACACTGTATTTGAACATATTGGTAAGTTATTGTCTACATTATGAGCCTTTGAAAACAGAACGCTTGTTTATTTTTGCATCCCTAATGCCTACCTAGCATATTTCTTAAGAATATATCTAGGAAGAATAGTTCATCAAAAAACAGGAGAGTTGCAGAGTTAGACTAAAAACTTGTTAATACATTTTTTCTTTTTCTTTTTTTGAAGTCATACTGCTGTCTGCAGGGCTTAGTTTGGACTGAGTTGTAGCTCTGGACCTGGGGCCATTTTTACCACCTTCCCTGGAGCCTGACCAACATCATCACCTCACAGGAGATCCATTAGCCCTACCCTGCCAACTCCCAGTGCCCCGCCCAGCCCAGATTAGGCTTTGCAGAAGGCCTGGGCAAAATCTGGGACACACTAGGACAGGGCTGTTTTTCACTTGCACACTAACCAGTATAGTGCCCTCCCTTCAAATAGCTAAATCTTGATCTTTTGCGGACTGATAAAGTCTCCTGCCCCATCACAAAGGCCTGTGGGCACCCGACAGGTGGTAAGTAGCCTTGGTATAGTGTGGGACTTTTGCTGAGTGGCTTCAGACCCAGCACTGACATAGATTTGAATCTGTATCAATCTGGTGAACACTACTCAGCCCTAACTAGTGAGAACCTACCTCATACAACTAGACTACTGGCAGAGGCTCTTTGATCTTAACAGGCAGCTGGAAGGTGGAAGCAGGTGGAGGTGGATCTTGCTGTGCCTTGGGCCCTTTGCTGACCTGCACTTGGGCTTAGTGCTAGTGGAAACCAGCTTTGGTGCACAGCTTGGCCCTTTGCACTCAAACAAAGCCCAGCAAAGGCAGCTACAAACTGTGGACCCCTTTGTAGCTCCAAACAGGTTTCCCAGGGCCAGTCACAGGCAGAGTCTGATATAGGCCTGTACTGAAGTTCCTCCCAAGAGGCCCCAAAACCAACACACTGAGTGGCGAACTTCAGAAAAGATCAAAGTGGGATCCAATTAACTCCATATGCAGCACATCCAAAGGAAGATGCCCGCAGGCACCAGACCCTGTTGAAGCGGATTCTGCCTCCTGTTGTCAGCACAGCACAGCAGCATATACACAGTGGTCAGGGTCAATCCTCGCAGTCAGCCAGCCTGAGGGTCAGTTCCACCTAAGAACAGACCAACAGCAATTAAGACTCAAATACAAAAGGGAGGCTCACAAAACCCACGCAAGAGACATCCTGGAGCACCCAGCTCAGGCGATCAGGGAGACTGTGCCACTGAGTGTCTCAGGACACCTATAAATATAATGCTACCCTAGCAAGACTGGGAGATATAGCATATCTGCACATAAACAAACACAGAGAGGCAGACAAAATGGGGAGACAAGGAAACATGCCTCTAATGAAAAAAACAACAACAGGAGAAATCTCCAAAAAAAGAACTAAATGAGTGGGAGGCAAGCAATCTACTAGATAGAGAGTTCATAGCAATGGTTATAAAGATACTCAAGGAACTTAGGGGAAGAATGGATGAAACTAAGTGAGAACTTAATCATAGAGATAGCAAGCATGAAAGAGGACATGGTAACCATAAAAAAGACCCAGTCAAAAATGAAGAGTACAATATCTAAAATGAAGAATATATGAGAAAGAATAAATAGTAGGTTAGATGCAGCAGAGGATCAGATTAGTGATTTGAAAAACAAGATAGCAGAAAACAATCAGAGCAGCAAAAAGAAAAAAAATTAAAAAGTGAGGACAGTTTAAGAGACCTTTAGGATGACATATAGTGTGGCAACATCCACATCATATGGGTATAAGAAGGAAAAGAGAGAAAGCAAGGGATTGAGAATATATTTGAAAAAATAGTGACTGAAAATTTCCCTAACCTAGTGAAGGAAAAAGACACACAAGTCCAGAGGGCACAGATAATCCAAAACAAGATGAACCCAAAGAATCCAACACCAAGACACATCATAATTAAAATACTTAAGATTAAATAGAAAAACAGAATCTTAAAATCAGCAAGAAAATAGAAGTTAGTTACCTATAAGGGAGCACCCATACGACTATTAGTTGATTTCTTGACAGAAACATTTCAGGCCAGAAGGCATTGGCAAGAAATATTCAAAGTAATAAAAACCAAGAACACTTTATCTAGCAAGGCTATCATTTAAAATTGAAGGTGGAATAAAGAGCTTCACAGACAATAAAAAGGAGTTATTGCCACCAAACCAGTATTACAAGAAATGTTAAGGGTCTTCTTGAAGAAGAAGAAAAAGAAGAAGAAGAAGAAGAAGAAGAAGAAGGAGGAGGAGGAGGAGGAGGAGGAGGAGGAGGAGGAGGAGGAGGAGGAGGAGGAGGAAGAGGAAGAGAGAGAGAGAGAGAGAGAGAGAGAGAGAGAGAGAGAGAGAGAGAGAGAGGCTAATATACTAGTAAAGAATAAAATGGCAATAAATACACAACTATCCATAATCAATTTAAATATGAATACTTAAATGCTCTAATCAAAAGACATAGGGTAGATGGATGGATAAGAAAACAAGACCCATATTTATGCTGTCTAGAGCAGACCCACCTCAGAGCAAAAGACACATATAGTCTAAAATAAAAGAATGAACAAAGATATTTCATGGATATGAAAAAACAAACAAACCTGGAGTAGCAATACTTATATCAGACAAAATAAACTTTAAAACAAAGGCTATAATAAGAGACAAAGAAGGATACTACATAATGATAAAGGGAGCCATCCAACAAGAGGATATAACCCCTTGTGAACATTTATGTGCCTAACAAAGGCACACCTACAAATATAAAGCAAATCTTGATAGGCATGAAGGGAGAGATAAACATAATACAGTAATAGTAGGGGATTTTTAACATCCATTGAAATCAATGGCTAGATTTTCCAGACAGAAAATCAACAGGGAAGCAGTGGCCTTAAATGACACATTAGATCATAATGATTTAATTGATATCTTCAGAGCCTTTGCCCCCAAAGAAACAAGTTTGTTTTCTAGTTCCATAAGATATAATTTAAATTGAATTTATAATGACACCCTTATTTCTTATTTGGGATTTGAGTTTACTTTTTGTATATATATATATATATATATACACACACACACACACATGCACACACATACATACATATATGTATATATGTATATATATATATATTTCATCTAGTTTGTCAAATTAAAATTAAATCTTAAAAACTGCTGAATAGTGAGAGACCATTAAAGCCTTCTGTAGTATATTTGTGCAGATAAATCATGAAATAATACCTGCATCAATTAAGTATATTTATACCTGTAGATACTTCCCATAAAAAAACATAGTAAATGATAAAACTACTAAAATGCTCCCATTTTTTATCCTAATTTTATTCATTAAATTTTTATGATCAGATGGCTTTCAGAGCATATTAATTAGGCCTCCATAGCAACAAGTGAAACTTCTAAAGAAATAGTCTTGAATCATTTAGAGTAGGACAAACATGAAAGAATTTTAATTGATATGGGTCAGTTGTCATAGAAATTATTACTCTAGAGATAGTATAATGTGTCATATTTTCTTATGTCATTGTCATTGTTTTTTAAAAAATATATTTTATTGATTTTTTACAGAGAGGAAGGAAGAGGGATAGAGAGTTAGAAACATTGATGAGAGAGAAACATCGATCAGCTGCCTCCTGCACACTCCCTACTGGGGACGTGCCCGCAACCAAGGTACATGGCCTTGACGGGAATCGGACCTAGGACCCTTGAGTCCGCAGGCTGATGCTCTCTCCACTGAGCCAAACCGGTTAGGGCTCATTGTCACTATTTATTCTAAAATTTGGATTTATGAATTTATCTTAAAATTTGGATTTTTTTTTGCATCAGAAAGACCTTGTCTATCAGCAAAATACTATAAACATGAGAGCAGGTTGAAAAAAAGTGAGAACAGTAGTTGATGAATCAGGAAATGAAGGTCAAATGTGACTTTGTGCACCAACTTACATTTTTTTAAAAATCCAAAGTTTGCTTAAGAAAACTTCTAAATGCTGCTGTATCATTAGAAATGTCGGTTATCTTTTAAGTATCCCTGAGGTACAATGGTCACTGTTACCAGGAGCTTTTAATGCACGCATGGAAAACAAACAAAACAAAACACAAAGAACTACATATACAAGGCTGCAGTGTGACAAATGCATGGTGGAGATAAGTAGTATAAGAGTTATGCGGAAGGGGAATTCTCTTTAAATTAGGGTGAACTGGAGACATTTAAAGGGTGGATAAACTTGCATGAGGTGACACAAATGAAGTGACAGAAGATATTCCTGAGTTGGCATCAGGAGAATTAAGGGTGGAGCTATGCAATACAACTGTTTGAGAGAATGCCAAGACCTATTCGAGTGCAGCAGTGGGTGCATTGACTCTCTCTAGTCAAAGGAAAAATGTGGTTTTAAGATCCAGGAAAAGATCCAATGAAGTTCGTAGAGACTGGTTCATGAATTTCTGATCAGAAACACAATGATTCACTTAGTATTTTTTTCCAAGATGTATCTTCTAACAAGAATAGAAAGAGGGTGATTGCTAATTTGATTATTATGAAAGGTATAAAAAAATACAGATGAGAACACAAAACAATTAATTTGCCTTAATATATTAAAGCAAGAATAGTCTTAAAAGACATTATACTTTTATTTTTTACGTTATAATGTTTTTTTTTTTAATAAAAATAACATTTTTCCTTTGAGGTGTTGATTTATTTCTGCTCATCAGATTTGCAAGTAAAACATAGATACCTTCAGATTTTTTTTTTTAAAGCAATGAATAGTGAGGCAACATTAGAACTTATCAGTTTGCTAATACATTCTCTGGGCCTGCTATGCCAATAACTTGATTTAATAATCAGGAACAAAAATATTTAGAAAGAAAGAAGTGTGGTTGAAGAATAAAAAGACATGATTGTGTGGTTTCCTTTCAAATGCTTCAAATCGAGCTCTTCCCACTGATTTATATATGAGACGGTGGGGACTCGGACGTGCCAGCGGCTGTGTGGTCGTCTTTGATACTCAGAACTGCCCAGAATACCTCATTCAATTCATTAGATGACTTCATTTCAGAAATTATGCTTTTTACTGAAATCTGAAAGCAGATAAGTGCGGAACTGGCTTTACAAAGAGACTAATGGTTTATGCAAGAATAACTCAAAAGGAGAGTGGAGGTGCCTTCAGCAACAGGGATGCGTGTAGAGTTTGGGGGCATACTAATATCTCCCTAGATTGGAGCTCATCAACAGCTGAGAAATCAGCAAATTTCTTTCAAGTCATGATCGCTGATTCTCAGAGGCAGAGAAGTGACACTTTACGTAGGCAAATCCGTGAACATGTATTCACCACCTACTCTATGACATCTTATGTGATGAAGTGTAAAACTGTGTGCTATTGTTTCTTCACAACAGACACCTATATATACATCACGGCAGCCTTGTTCCCAGTTCGAAGTGAACTTGTTATTGCATGAATCCACGGCCTGTAAAATTCACCCCACATCCAGAGAAACACATTGCTGCTGCAATTTTCATTTCCCAGATCCTGAAACTACTCTGGCGTTTTAATCACAAAGAGATACCTTTACACCATTTGCGCCATTGGGTCTGATGAAGCAAACAGGCAGTGCATTTGTGACTAAGCATGAGGATGGAAACACAAAGTGCCCAATTACCTGTGTGCTCATGGTCAGCCTGTTAACATCTCGAATGTCCCCTGAGCTCCGCTGCCCTTTTAACTAAGAGTAAAACCACCTGTCCCCCCTGGGAAGGCTGGCATGCCTGAAATAGCTGATTGTTTGCTTTTGGGCTAAATGCCTCTCCTGCTTGCTGGTTTATCTATTGATTATGCTTGCGACTGCTTTGCTTCAAGAATTATAATCTATCTAACATTTATTCAGCAGAACTGAGGCCCCTAACCTTTAGGGTTCCCTGGGGTGGCTTCTGACTGACCTTGAATTCCTTTCAATAAACTCCCAGAGTATATGCCTAAGGGATATGACTTGTAGCCCTAGGTTAAGTATCCTTCCAATCCCTTTATGCAACAGCTGTCTTAAAATCCATTGCATCATTCCTTTAAAATATATTTAAAAAAATAGGTTTTGATCAGTTGCCATGAATTTCACAATACAAAGGATGTAGTGTTAAACTTAATCCCAGGACTTCCAGCCTAAACATGGCAGCGAGACACAGTAATTCCCCTCTTTTTTATGTATCATATAAAAGCAACAAGGTAAGTAGGAACACAAAATACTAAACACCTCTATTTTCACTGAAATGGAAAGGCATTTATCATTCACAGACTGGCTTGCCAAGAGCAGGTACCAGGTACGACTCACAAAAGCCACGTGAAGTAAAGTGAAACAGAAGCCTAGAAAGGGAAAGTGAACAGAATGACAGTAAAATTCCCTGGGAAATGCCAATAAAAATACAATTTCATGAAGGCATCATGCAAACTCAGAACTGGAAAATCCCACAATTTGCATCAAACAAGAGCTGCAGATTTAGGGAGGGTTGGTAGGGAATCAAGCAGCCACATAGGAAGAAGGGACCACGCAGATTCACAGAGAATGGCCAAGCAGCCCCGGGGTCCAGCTTGCAGGAAAGGCAACAAAGCATGCACTACGCCCGGAACCTCCTCCCAGCCCCTGGGCCAGGAAGCCCAGCTCGCTCTTGGATGAGCATTATATAAGAAGAGGTTGAAAAGAACCAATATAAAAATACGGAAGAAAATCTTTGCTGGCATAATGATTCCATGGAACAGAAAATTCAGAACAAACATTTTACCACAACCTAGAAAAGGTAACAAAACAGGGGCTTTGAGGAAAGAATACAAAACAAAAAAATGCAAGAGCTCAGGAAAAAGATGGTGAGGAAATGGTGTTGTTCACTAAAATAAACTTGTTGAACTCAATATAAGGAGAAAAATTTTAAAACAATGACGAAGAAGAAGGACAATGTGGACGACAACATAATTATTATGGAAGATAGAGTTAGAAAAAGAAAACAAAAGAAGTAAAATAGGATTAGAAAATGTTAACCACATAAACAAGCAAAGAGATTCAATATTTACATAATTGGAGTTTTCTATAAAGACAAAAACAAAATATTTAAATATATTTTTAAAGTATTAAAAATAGCAGACATTTAATAAAAGCATTGTTATTTTTCTGTTTTTGGTATTTGCCAAACTTTATATATTTGCAATGTGTTGTGGCATTTTTCTCTGACTATATAAACATTTATCTTGTACTAATTATGTATATATATTCTTTTTCCAAAGAAGGACCCAAAATTGTATGGGCATCAAGTCCACTAACCCCTTGACCTGCCCTTGTGTAGTTATATTCCCCCACCCATTAGAAGAATATAAATACTAAAGGCATATTTTTTCATTATTTCTAATAATTCTTTTGAAATCACTGTAATAAAAAAAAAACCTGTAGGCTAGTGACTGTCTAATTTTACATAGTAAAATGATTTTATCACTCTACCAAAACCATAAAGAAAGGCCCGCTTTTATGGGAATGATTATTTTTTCTCATCAATTCACATTATAGCCAATACTGAAAGCCTACTATGTGATACAGGTTTAAACTAGTCAATGTTCAAAAATAGGAGCCACACTAGCTGTGGCCCTGAACCTCATGGAACTTATTCTCAAGTAGGAGGTTGGAATCAAAGGTCTCATATTGAACTGGGATACACACTGGTAAGGATAAACTAATTGATTCTTACGAACCAGTTGGTAAAGTGGATAAATAGCTGCTGTCCCAAGGTTTCTGCCTCCGCCTTCCCTTCCACTCCATTATCCAGCAGGTAGCTACACCATTACCATCAGGCATGGAATTGGTCTCCAGTACTCAGCTCCAGTTCTATCCACTTCTATTTGAAAAGGTCAGTGCAAATACCACCCTCTTACCTCAAAATGCTAACTCCTAGGCCAGGGGTGGGCAACCTTTTTGTGAGTGCATGCCAAAACCAGCAAAATCTCTGACTCAAAATTCTTCTGTGTGCCAACCCTAATTTTTTGAGAACATGTTACGCCTACTTGATATCTCTTAAGGTGTACGTATGTGAAGAACCTTGAAGAAATAATAAAATTCATTTGAGCGACAACACAGTATATGATGATAAAAAATACATTTATTTTTTAATGTATACATGTGCACTGATAGTCCGACAGAAAACTTTATGACTCCGTTTGATATTATCAGTGGGACTTTTGCTGCTGCATCACTGATGACAGAGATTTTACATCAGGTTTATATATTGTGGCCTTCAGAGATATGCACGAGCTACTACTTTCATCCGTCAGGCTACTCCTACTACGAGACTTAACAAAATTCATCACTGAGAACAAAGATTCACAAGTGTATGTGGATGAAACCAAAACACTGGTGAGATCTAAGAAGGCAGGGAAAGTTAAGGCAGAGGCATAGAAATTGCTCTTCCCCTCTCTCCTCAATCCATGTCCATGGTCTTTAAGATAACTTGTTATGTAAAATTATTTATTTATCTAAGATGCTCCTACACTGAATTTGTCTGAAAAATAAAAAAGTCGATATTAAGAAAAAAATGTAAATGGAAGGTTATAAGAGAGTGTTTCACGTGCCAGCAAAAGTTACTGGCGTTCCATGTTTGGCACGCGTGCCAGGAGTTGCCCACCCCTGTCCTAGGCTCTGCCATTTGATCCAAGGAAGGCAAACCAAGGTAGACATTCCATTCTCTAGTTTTCTGCCTTGCTCCATTGAATGGTGGAGGAGGTTACTACAGGAGCAGGCTCGTGTCAGTCACCTAAAAGCTAACATTCCTCCACCCATTTACTTACCCCCCCAGCCAATGGAGGAGGGATGCGGCAAAAAGAGATACCTGCTGTCACTGGTGAGGGCATTGGAAGCCCAATGGCCAAAGGTCAGAGCTCCATTGAATAAAAGAAAGAGTGTCACGTGTTGAGGTCTGGGAAGTAGTTGGAGGCCAAACCATGTAGACTGTCATAGGCCATGATGGTGAATATTGTCAATATTAATGAATAAGCCTTTAAAGGGATTTTATGAGCTTAATGAAGTGAATATTTTTTGAAATTTGTAGGTCTTACTGTAGCTGTGTGGACAACAAACTGGAGGGAGACAGTGGCAATATTAGAAGACCAGATATTGGGAACTTTTAGTGGTCCAGGCCCAAGAGGACGGTAGCTAAGAGCAGGCTATTACTGCCGCATGGAGTGATGGGTTAACATGAGAAAAACTTGGTAGGATTTGTGAATGTATTGGATATGGAGGATGGGAGAACAGGAAATAAGGTAGAAAAACTCAAATTCATCTTTTACTTTGTTAAATGTGAGCTACAAATACTAAGCTATGTGTTAATTCTATTCCCTTCTCCTTTGGTGCTACAGAAGAAGAAGAAAAAAAAATGACCCTTAATATATTGTTACCACAATCTACTCTGGACACATTAGAATCACATGGGAGCTCCACGCTCAGAGATTTTGATTCCATTGGTCTGGCATATGGCCCGAGAATGGGGTTGTGTCAAAGTTTCCCCAGATGATCCTAATTACAGCTAGATTAATAATCACTGATCTAGTGAATAGTAAGTTTGACTGAACTACAAAGTTGTAGTAGAAGAGAAATAGGCAACAAGTTAGAGATAATTTATAGGCGATGAGAAATAATACAAAATACTTGAAAAAATTCTATTCTCTTTCTCCCTCTCCCCCATGCCCTACCTCTCTATATTATGTTCATTTTCCTTTGGAATAAAAACCCTTCCAGATAAGGTAGACAAAATTAAACCCACTGAGCATGCATTTTAGAATTGTCTTTAATTCACTGAAATTGTACTTCTTATTTAATAACATTTATTTATTTTCTTTATAATGCAGGAGAAAAAAAATCAGATGGGTTCTGATAAGGGCAATTTTAGTATACTGGTTTAGTATATAATTCCCTGTCTGGGAGATGTTAAGATATATAAGTTACATTCTCTGCTCTCAGGAATCTCAAAATAAAGAAGGACAGATTGATAAATAATTGCACTCAATAAGATATTAAATTTAGAGTGGCCTGTAACTTGGGGAAAGATGCAGGTGACCAACACAATCTTTTGCTTCTATTCTAAGAACATAAACCAGAAAAATGCAGCAAGCAGGACCTCACAATTTAGGGAAACTTGCTCGCCAGCCCACGTGGAAGAGGAAGGGAAGAAAAACTATAGGATATGACACTAATAGCTACTGTGTCCTAAGCTTTGGAAAAATTGTTTTTATACATGATATCATTAATACCCATAGAAACTGTTTGGAGAAGGTATGATTAAAATTTCTGTTTTACAGAAGATAAAAGTAAAACTGAAAAACTAATTGTTCAATGGAAGTGTAAAGTGAATCACAAAAGCAAGACATATCTGTAATTTGAAATTTTCTAGTAGTCACATTTTTTAAAAGCAAAAAGCAGCAAGGGAAATCAATTACAAATCATATAATAAAATTAAATACATGTAATCCAAAATATAATTATTCCAATATTTAATTAATATTAAAACAAATTACTTCAATATTTTATATTTATTTGTTATATGGTCTTTAAAGCCCAGTGTGCATTTTACAATTATAGAATCACAATATGGCTAATGGCTACTCCAGCTCAGACGTAGAGATTTTAGACAAGTTGTCTATGTTTTGTACATTACTGGAAGAGAGTAGAGCTGAAATACAAACCTGGGTGGTCTAAACCCCCATCCTGAGCTCTTTAGATCCTGTCCTTCTTCAGAAGATCAACTCTTAGATTCACAAATCTAAATTGAGATGGTCTTACAAGTACAGAATTTTCTAATACATTCAAAGAATTCTGTGCATCCTTATTCACACAAGAAAATACATGGTCTTAAAGATGTTAAGTAAAATCCCAAAGGATTCACAACTCGTAGATAATTCAGTAGATACTGAACTCACAAATGTCCACTTTCAAATCTCATATTTCAACTCTACCACCACCAGAAATAACTGGATTCACTGAGGAAGGAATTCAAAGCCCATCAGGCTCTCACTGGATAGAAAAGATCGCAATTAGAAACCAAGCAGGACGTCCTTGTGACCAAGCATCCCCCTATTGTTTGTTCAGTTTGCCTGTGCCTTTTCAACCTCTTCAAACATCACTCCTACCACTACCAACACCACGACACCAAAAAGATTCCGTTAACAGCGTATGGCCTATAGGGCTGGTGTTTTCCTAGGTTTTCTATCGACAAACAGCTATAAGAGGTGTGTAACTAAGCATCTCAGAACCATGACCAGTATTTAGATTACACATGGGTGTGTTAGGAACACATCACCCCATGGGTACGATGCTGCCCAGATAGCACAGCCTTCTCAGAAATACCAGAGGCAACCAGGAAGTGGGAGGATACCTCAATGCTTTATCATTAATGGCCTAGAAAATTTCCCGTTATGGTGTCTTGGGTTTTAAATTAAATGTCAAATGTAATTTGCCACTGAAAATGTGAAGTGTGGAACTGCCCTCAGAGGTTCTGAGAGCTCAGTTCTCTAATTGGTGGCTGCCTAATCCTGAGTTAAAACAGTTAGAGATCATTATTTGGTGAATTGTCACACTCGTCTGCCTAGTAATGTGTGAATATCTGCCTCCTTCACTTTGAATCCATAGTAAGCTCTTGGGACAGTTTTTAAAATGTGCGGAGTTCAATGTGATATTAAATACAATGGACGCGATAAACTGTTCCCTTTGGGATCACGCCTCCATTGATGTCCTGATCCCTCTGACGTTTAGTCTATAACAAGAGGAAATTTGTGAGAGAAACTGAAGCAGCACCTATACCATGTGTAGTCGTTTATTTATTCATATTTTTTTTCCTGCTGAGAAGGGTCTGTATTAACAATTGGCCTAATAATAGGATTTTCAATCCACTTTAATGTGTTAGTGTTATATCTCTCTGAACTACCTGTACATTAGTGCTAATTATGAGGGGGTTAAGTCTAAAGAGGCAGGTTTAAATACCAAAACATCGTTTTTATTTCCAGTTTTAATTAGAAACTTTAAGAAAGCACGTGCAATTAAATATGCTCATAAAAATAATAGATACATTCCTATAATGCTAGTCAATTTGTAGCGCTATTAACATCATTCAGTGTGGCAGTTTTAAGAATGTATTGGAGTAATTCAAGTGGAAAGTGGCTAAGAACAAACTTAACAGCATTTAACCACCATGACTGCTGCAGAACAGCAAGTGCCTTTTCGCGTCTCCAGAAGCAGCTCTTTTGCTTTGCAGTTGCATCGTGAAGTGAACCGGTCACCTACCTCGTTGTACTCCTTCTTTCTAAGAACAATTAGTCTCGTACTAAATGTACACAGTTTCAGAATAAAAGTAATTTCACTTCAGAAATGTATAATTGCAAACATAATTTGCAAAAGAAATATTAATGTGGCCAGATTTTCCTATTGCCAAGGGAGTGACTTATGTTACTTGCAGTAATAAACTGTTTGGCAAGTCTCCTCCTCCATAGAGCAGGTAGACCCAGGTGAACGTGAGAGATGACGTTCGGGATGTCTTAGAGGCCATGGGGAAGACCACGCAGACCAGGCCATAGGTCCAGGCAGTGCACTTCACGATGGGATGTCGGGATGTGGCGTGCAGCCAGCGATCACTCTCCTTTTTCATTTGAACATCAGCTAGGAGTCACTACCTTATGTTCCCTTTCATCCCAACTTTCTGAATATAATAAAGACAGATCTCATATGTGCTTTATTTCCAAAACATTGTCACGTTCATACTTTCATTTAATTCTGTCAGCAACCTTATGTGGTAGAATATTATAATGCCACGTCAGATGTGAAAAACGTCTTAGAACTTATCCAGTGCGTAGAGTAAAAGAGCATGATGATATATGCTAGTTTTATTCATACATAGCTTGAGCTTCATACCGGGTCTAGTCTAAATGACCATAGATTCTAAACTGATAAGCTTTAGATTAAGTTTTATCAGAATGCTATAGTTCATTGCAAAGTGGAACAGTTTTATGCTGCTAGTTAAGATGTAAATTATTGCAAGACTGCTTCTGACACCTTTCATTTATATCTGAGGAGGCTAGGTGTCGGAGTGTTTAAAAGTTTCAAACACTATCACATAACTGACACATTTATAACTCATGTCTGTTCTTTCAAAATCTTACGTTCTTTCCATAATATCACAAATGTCTCCCATGCTATAGTAACTTAGGAAAAGTATTTAAGAGACTTTCTAAATTCTTATAGGAAATGTGTATAACACTCAAGAGTTTGTACCATACGTTTCTATCATTCATCTCACTAATAGCCCCACTGTTCTAAATATTAATTAAGATGATTAATTTAGAAGATTGATTCAGTAATCTTGTTTTTGTAATATATTTTAAAGTTTAGATATTTTTTTTTTCTTTTGTAAAAATGTCTAAGCTATTACACACAGTATGTTCAAAGCTGGAGAATTTGCCTTGATTACAGATACTTTGTGGTATTTGTTTTTTGTTTGTTTGTTTTCAGTTCATTTGAGAAAAAGTGAGCCAGTTCCATAAGCATTCTCCTTCTCCGCATGCTTTGCCCTTGAATTAAGCGGCTTGCTTTGGTAGATGATAAGGAAAACAAATTACAGAGAAGATGTCTGTATAGTAGGAAGCATCTGTATTGGGCAAAATGCCCAAGAACTAAGGCTGATTAAACGTGTACTGAGTTTTCAAGACCCAAAATAAAGAAAGACAATGCATATTTGACCATCACAATGTCATACATACTTGACATTAGGATTTGCTTTTGTTTGCTTTGTTGGCAATTTGATGATAAATCCATCACAAGTGATCACTTATTAAGTGTCTAACTGTGCCAGGCACTTTTCTGGGTGCTTTGGAAACAAGTATAGCCAACATATAGCTTATATATTCAAAGTGTTCACAAGTTTAGACCAGAAGACAAGCTCATCGGTGCTACAATATTATAAGTGAGAACCGTGATATAAACAACGTATTACAAAAGCACAGCAGTGTTAGATTAATGTAGAGGTCGACAAAAATATTTGAAAGATTCAAAACTTGAAATACAGAAAAAAACATCATTAGTCTAAGGAACTCTAAAGGAATTTGAGTCATGGGAAGGAGCATTGGCAAAGAAGAAGCATAGTCAGCTTGGAAAGGGCAAGTAATGCTTAATGACCACGCACAACTTCCACACGGAGGCTGTGTCCATCTTGCTCGTGTTAAATCAGCACTGCCTAGCACAGAAGATAGTATATGATAAATTCTCAGGTGCTGAATGAGGAATGAATGAAAATTTAGGTGCCCTAACCGGTTTGGCTCAGTAGATAGAGCGTCCGCCTGTGGACTGAAAAGTCCCAGGTTTGATTCTGGCCAAGGACATACATGTACCTTGGTTGCGGGCACATCCCAGTAGGAGGTGTGCAGGAGGCAGCTGATCGATGTTTCTCTCTCACTGATTTTTTTAAAATATATTTTTATTGATTTCAGAGAGGAAGGGAGAGGGAGAGAGAGATAGAAATAGCAATGATGAGAGAGAATCATTGATTGGCTGCCTCCTGGCACGCCCCACACTGGAAATTGAGCCTGCAACCCAGGCATGTGCCCTAGGCCAGAATTGAACCCGGGACCCTTCAGTCCGCAGGCCGACGCTCTACTCACTGAGCCAAACTGGCCAGGGCTCATTGATGTTTCTTGATCTCTATCCCTCTCCCTTCCTCTCTGTAAAAAAAAAAAATCAATAAAATATATTTAAAAAAAGAAAATTTAGAGTGTATATGGGAGATATATAAGTCTAACCAAGAACACATACCGATCATAAATGTGGTTGCAACAAAAAGAAGCTCAAAGAACATGCAATAAACATAATAAAAGCAAAAGGAGAAATATAATAATTCACAGTTCTAGTTGAGGATTTCAACACTTTATTCTCAACCGCCGCTGGCCACTGCCCTCCCCCCTCTATCGCCGTCCCCTCCCTCTGCCTGCTGGCACGTTCTTTGGCTGGCCTGGCACTGCCTGCTCGCTGGCCCCGCCACTCGCCTAATGGTCATTCTGCCATTCGGTTAATTTGCATATTATGCTTTTATTATAAAGGATAAGATGCTAACATTGGGGGAAGAAAGGAAAAAGTCACATAAACCCTTCCTTTACTTTTTTTCAACTACTGCCTCCCTGTGAATCTATAGTTATTTCAAAAATAGATTAGAAAATCATTTGTAATATATAAATCTGCTACTTACTTTAGATTATGAAATAAAACAATCTGCTTGATTTTCCCTTCCCCAATTTCTTGACTTATACAAAAATCAACTCAAGGATGTCTGCTTCAAACTATAAACAATAGTATTTTGTTGGCCAGTCAAAAATATTTTGATTTAATACGTTTTAAGGTTGGGGAGTAGCCGAGAGGAGCTACAAATGTCTTAAATACTAACTAAGCCTTAGCAACTTAATGTTATGAAAAAAGTTACTATAACAAGACATGGTTTTTCCCTTTCCAGTTCTCTTACTTGTCAGATCTTGATAAGCCGATTTATTCATTTTACTGAAACTGAAATTACACTGGGCCCTTGGGATCCCTGTCAGAGTGCTCTCCTGGGTGGACTCTGAACCTCGTAGTCCTGGAAGGTCCTACGCCCTTAAAGATTCTCTCCTGAATTATTTGATGGCTAAGAGTACAATTGATTGAAGTATATCTTGTCTTTCATAATTTACCTATATTTGCAACTCTGTGAACTAAAAATTTACGAATGTTCTAAGCTCTTTAACTGAATTAAGGGAAACAACGCGAGGAAATATATGCTCCTTTGGGGGGTTTAGACTTTTTAATTGTGAATGCTTCAAGGAGTTAATGAAATCAGGTAACATTGCTGGGCACCAGGAAAGGCCTGTGCAGAGAGAGGCGGTTTATCAGGGAGTTGGCTTTGCCCCGAATTTAGTGTTTTTTCATTTTCCTTACTAGTCCCTATTGACCTGGTCACATTGTTCCTCCGCAGTTACTGTGTGAGAAAAATCAATAGTTGTCATTTGTATTAAAGTCTGAAGTATCAAAAGATGCAGTGCATATTCCTGTAGCCTCTCGTTTTCATTCATTGAGATTTCTTTATAAATCCTTTGTCAACAACATAGAAGATGACACTTACAGATTCTTGTCATATAGCTAGTAAAATTCCACTAGGGGAGCTGCCTAATATTTTATAACAATACTATATTTGTATGGGGCATGTTCCCGAGTTTGTGTTTATTTGTTTGATTTTTTTTTTTTTGTCATTCTTTGTCATTTAGCAGCCCTATTTTCCGTGTCTTTAGAGAATATAAATTTTTCAGGCAAAATGTTTTAATATGGAAATGAAGAACAAAGAAGTGTGTGATTCTTAAGGGGATTGCTATTAGCTGTTTCAAACATTGCCTTGGATTTAGCTACAATTCCCACTTTAACTATGTGCCTATAATGAAACATTGTTTATATACAATTTAGCCCTCTGGTATCTACTGCCATGCAAAGATAATGATCCAAAATGCCAGTTTTCTGAGGACAGAAGGGTTAAATTTTAAGTAAATCATTAAAACCAAATTTAACCAAAATTAAGTGAGCACAATTATTGTTATTTTAACTGTCTTCGAAAGATCCTTGTTCCGCTATTTAAATAAATTAAAAGAGGATTAAATATCAGTCTAAATGTGGGTCCATCTCTCTTGCTACAGACCATGGCTCCAAAATCTTACTCAAATCGCGTTATGCAAAGGACATCTTTATTGCCCTTAGTTAAGCAACTTAATAATTCATTTCATCTTTTCCACAACTAGATATTTTGAAATAAGGAATTTTATGGTAAGGGGTGTGTGAGTATTTCTGGGAGATATATAACCCTAATTAGGTTTGCAAATGAAAAATTATTTGAATTAGCTGGCCTCCCCAATGTTTGAGGTGGACTAGTGGAAGATGTGACAAGATGCACAGATCATATCAAACTGTGGAGACCTTCTAATGGGATACTAAGCAATTTAGGTTTCTGTTTCACGCGACGGGAGAAGTTGTGCATGTGCTAAATTCTGTGTAAAAGAGTTTTAAATACATAATTTCTTTTCATTACCAAATAGCTGTGCAATCTTAGAAAATTTGCTTAACCTCTAACTATCTCAGATTTATCATCTTTAAAATGAGAGTATATAGATGGGTCTCACGGAGCTCTCGGTATTAAGTGAGTGCCCTAAGGTAAAGCAGTTAGAACACTTCCAGGCATATAGTAAACGTGTGAGTTAGCTTCTGTTATGTTCCTTTTACTCATTTCAGAACTTCCCACTGCAGTTATTTTTTTCTTCTATCTGATGACTATCGTGTTATTTTCCAAAGATTTATTATCAACAAACTCAGTTTTTCCCCAGTTTTATGAAGACATAATTGACCTCTCAGTTGTTGATTGAGTGGGAAGAGCTTTATTTAGCTAGTAACCTTTCATTTTGGCTGTGTTTAGAATTATAGATTGACAGTCATTTCTTCTCAGCACATTACTCCAGACTTTTTTGGATGCCATCACTGCTGTCATTAGGTCAACTGAGATCCTGATTTTCCTACTTCTCTAATTAATACCTCTTTATCTCTTCGCTGTTTTTTATCTCTAATATGCAGCATTTTCAGTGATTTGCTGAGGTAGTCACTCTTGGGTGTGTGTGATTTTGTTTTGTTTTTCAGGCCCCCCTGAATCTTAAAATTATTCAATTTCATCAGTTCTGGAAAAGTTTAGCAATTATCTCTTCACATAGCATTTTATCCCATTCTTTTTTTCTGGTAGTCTGATTGATATATAAGACATTCTAACTGTATCCTTTATTCTGTTTATCTTTCTTTCATATTTTATACTCATTTGTCTTACTGGGTATAAATTTCTCCATCTCTGTTTCTTATTTTTCATAATACTAATTTCTTTTTGTTTAAAAGCAGACCGCATACATTTGTTTGAGCATCTGTGTCTGAAAAGTCAAATGTCTGCTGTCTACAACATCTGATTCTGACTTTGACTGTTTCTATTGATTCTCTCACTCATAATGACATTATCCTGTATAGTTTGTGAATATTGACTGTGAATTTTTAATTATGAGATTTTCTTTTTCCTTTCCATCCATTCTTGTGGTTTAAGACTGAAATTTTTATTTTATTATTCTCTGGGTAGTGTATTTCTGTGGGGAGATATTTCTAGCTCATTCTAACTATGATTTTGGAGCCCTTTGGCATACTAGATATACAGAGGTGGGCAAAAGTAGGCTTAAAATTATAATACAAATGAATAATACAATAAGACATAATAATACAAAAATAAACTCTGTGTTTTGCAGACTTACAATGGTAGACTTACTTTTGGGCGCCCCTGGATAGAATTTCTTAATGTTTATTTTTACCTTATGTGGCCCTAGGCTTTCTTTTTGGCCCCACACATTCAGACAAGCTATAAACACTGACCTCAAGTTGACTGGGATTTAGTAAGTGGCCTAACAGTGAAAGTTAGCTTCATGTCTCAGCTTGCTGCTTTTATCTAGTTTTGATCTTCAGTAAGTTTTATTTTTTTTAAATCAGTTTATTGAGGAGTTTAAAATATTTTGCAGTATAATTTGTAATATTTTAAAAACTCAATTTTGTCATGGCACCTAGTTTCAATATCACCAGAAGGGGAAATATGCTGTCAGCTGGCCATGGATGGGGCTCAGCATCCCACACAGGTCCTGTCAGAATTTGCATGGAGGCTGGCATCAGGCTCAATGAGCCACTGTTCTGTCTTCACCCTTTTCCTATGTCAATCACCAGATGACAGGAATTATCGAATATTTCTGACACCATATTCCTAGAGTCAGTGTTCTTTTCCCCCCCTGATTTCTGCCTTTATTAAATGCACTATGTAGTATTAGATAATCTTGTGTTTTAAATAAAATTAGAAAGTTGACTTAAGGTCTCAAAAGACTAGTGATTCTCTGTCTTAAATCTTTGCTGTATGTACACTTTTCTTCAGGGAAAATTCTGTTAAGGTAAAAAAAAAATGTTCTTAGTTTTCAAAAGATGAGAAAGATAGACCAGAACTATGCTTAATTACACTGTCAAAAATCATATTTAAAAATACCTCCAAAATGTCTAAACATTATGAGCTCAGATTTCCATCTACAACCCATAGTACATTGTCAAGGACACAAAATACAATTTATTTTGTTGTGATTCACAATATCATAACTCACTCTGGTTATGTTTGAAAGTGAGAATTCTGTTCATCCACCTCCTGACACGGCTGCATGGTCCTCAAGGGTTGTATGATAGCCAGCATGACAAGACCAACAGACTTTCTTTTGTTTCTCCGCTAGATCTTCTGTTGCGTTTTATTATCTATATTTTGTCCAGGTGCATTGGGGTAGAAAACTTCCAGGACACGTAGAATACAATTTCTCATAAAGGCTTCTTTTCAATGTTACTTTTCTGTGAGCCTCGCCCTGGCCCTGCTCAGCCTGGAAAGGATAGTCATTCCAGGCAAAAGTGCCACTAGTCCCTGTCTTAGCAAAGAGTTGGGACAGAGAATAAGGTGCAGAGAAAAAGAGATGTTTGATCATTTTATTCTTTTCAACCAAACTTAATTCCAAATCCCTCTTATTATAGCCCTGTCGCACACTAATCAAAGTAGGAACACTTTTCCTCAACTTCCACTGTTCTTTATAAAAAAATTTAATATGTTTTTATTGATTTCAGAGAGGAAAGGAGAGGGAGACAGAAATTGAAACATCAATGATGAGAAAGAATCATTGATTGGCTGCGTCCTGCACACCCCCTACTGGGGATCCAGCCCACAACCAGGGCGTGTGTCCTGACTGGGAATCAAATTTTCACTTCCTGGTTCATAGGTCGAAGCTCAACCACTGAGCACACTGGCCACACCCACTGTTCTTATTTGCCAAGTAATTGACATCTTTTATTATCTCCTCCATCTGTTCATGGAAGGTGTACATGTTGATGTTATTAAGTAATTCAAATAAACATTATGCAGAGAAATGACTTATGAGTGCACCAAGAATGAGAGTATTGTCTGTATGAAAAAACCACAAAGCTAATACAGTGGGGCCTTGACTTACGAGTTTAATTTGTTCCGTGACGGAGCTCGTAACTCAAATTACTCGTATGTCAAATCAAAAAGTGAACGAGTGAGACACGTGATGCTGGGCTGATGTTGTGGTGTTCACTGTGACGTCCGCTGCGCCAACTAGCGGTGGGGTATCTGAAGCTGGCTCGTAACCCGAATTTTAGCTCTCAACTCAAAGCAAAAAGTTGGCCGAAAAACTCGTTAGTCGGGACACTTGTAAGTCAAGGCCCCACTGTAGTTTTGAACAAATTCAATAAAACGAATGACTTAAGAAATGTATTATATAAGCATAACCAATGGACATAAGACACTGGGGGGTAGGGGAGGCCAGGGGATTGTCAAAGGTGGGGAAAAAAAAAAAGGACACATATGTAATACCCTTTGTAATACTTTAAGCAATAAAAAAAAAGAAATGCTATTATATTAGATGTGTGTAAGAAACTGTATAAAAATAACAAAAACCTTCAAGAATGCTATCATCAGAACACTTCACATTGTTTCAACACCACTTTAAAGAAACTAAAAATCGTATATGATACATTACAGGCAGGATATATATTTTAAAAAGACTCATCATGTTAAAATAAAAGAATTTTTCCACTAGAATGCTATCACATAAAAAATTATCATTCTTATATAAGATTGGCCCAATAATGTAGCATTATATTATATTAGTTAAGTCACAACATTTAAGTTATGAGTGCATGGTTTTAACTGATTTTTTTTATTAACTCAGTACCAGCCCTGATTGTGGCAGATGAGAGCTTCTGGAGACTTTGTAGACATTGCCACAAGTTCTTTGGTAGGAGATGATGTTGCTGAAAGGTCTATATTACTTTTACCTCTGTTCTGGCTTTTGCTAGCTATGTGATCTCAGCCAGTTATCTTCATAAATATGAGATGTCAGGCCCTAGCTGGTTTGGCTCAGTGGATAAAGCGTCGGCCTGTGAACTGAAGGGTCCCAGGTTCGATTCCGGTCAGGGGCACATACCAAGGTTGTGGGCTTGATCCCCAGTGTGGGGGCATGCAGGAGGCAGCAAATCAGTGATTCTCTCTCATCATTGATGTTTCTATCTCTCTCTTCCTCTCCCTTCCTCTCTGAAATCAATAAAATATATTGATTATTTACTTAATAATTTTTACTCAAAAAGATTAATACCTCCTGAAAACAGGCACGGTATGTTCTGGATGCTGTGTCTACAAAGGTGAAGAAGACAATCTTGCTTTTATGTATAGTACATCCCAGTAATACTGATAATTGCTAAGAAGAGAAATAAAGCAGGGACAATGCAGTAAAATCCAGTGACAAGGCTGACAGAAATGGTTGGGGCAGCTTGCCATTTTAAGGAGAATGATCAAGAAGAATTGAGGAGCCGTCTTTAAAGATTTGAAGCTATGCAGTAGGGTAAAAATTGTCAATCAAGGAGCAAGGCAAAGGAAGCAGTGAGATGATGAATGCTTGACATATTTGATGAGCAACAAGAAAATCAATGTGGTGGGACTGGAGTACAGAACGCTAGAAGATGAAATCAGAAAGTTAGGAGGAGATCAGGTTAAAAATGGTCTTGTAGACCACATAAGCAATTTGGATTTTATTTAAAAAATAAACCACTGAAACGGGGAAATAATGTAGCCTGATTTATGTTATTAAAATATGAGTGGATAAATACCACATGATCTCACTCATTTGTGGAATATAATGAACAACATAAACTGATGAACAAGGACTGATCCAGAGACGAAGAGGCATTGATTGGACTGTCGGTCCTTGGAGGGAAGGTAGGGGAGGGTAGGGGGTAAGGGGGAAAGATCAACCAAAGGACTTATATGCAAGCATATAGGCCTAACCAATGGACACGGACAACGGGGGGGGGGGGTGAGGGCATGAGCGGGGGTGGGGGGGTGGGTAGGGGGTAACGTGGGGATAAGGACACATATGTAATATCTTAATAAAAAATATATTAAAAAATATATATATAATTCTATCTGCGATGTGATAGCCTACAAGTGGCCCAACTATAGGAAATTGTTTCACAGAAATGGAGAGAGATCAGCAGGCAATAATAGAATTTTTTCTCTCTCTCTTAATATCTTTACACACTCATATACACACATCATTAACAAGGAGGCAGTTTTCTATATGCACCTTTTAGAAAAAAATAACTAATTTGTATTCAGGTGGCAACATGCTGTCACTTGATTTATTTTATATAACATATGTTTAATAATCTTATTTCAGACTCCAGTAAAGATGTGATATTTTTAAATACTTGTCTATGCAATCAACTGCACAATGCATGTATTATTTATAATTTATGGCTTAATACTAAAGCAATGCTCTGCTTATTTTACTTTACTTGCAAATATTCGTAATAACCAAGGAAAAATTGCCTCAGCACTGAAATAAGGTCTTTTTAAAATGGGAGGGTTTTTTGTTGTATTTGATTAATAGTTTCCAAATTAAAATTTATAGCTTTTCAATTTATCCATGAATAACAACAGTTTAATGTACAACTGTTAGTCTCAGTTAAGATATACATCCTGCCCTGGATGGTTTTTCTCAGTGATTAGAGCGCCCATGGACTGAATGAAGGGTTGTGTGTTCAATTTCTGGTCAAGGGCAGGTACCTGGGTTGCAGGTTTGATCCCTAGCCTCAGCTGGGACTCTTGTAAGAGGCAACCAATCCATGTCTCTCTCTCCTTTGATTAACTTCTGTGAATATGGGCACATGAGTGTGTGTGTGTGTGTGTGCGTGCAAGCATATATTTAAGACAATAGAGGAAATTGTAAATAAAGAGGGAAATACCAGTTTGAGGAACATGGGCTGTGCAGAAGCTCACCAAAACAAGTTAAGCAAAACTATAATGGCTCCCCAAAACTCACGTTGTGGGTTGAAAATTCACCAATTCAATAATGCAGTTCTCATGAATCATAATCGTAGTTCTAGCAACTTTAAGTCTTTAATTGTTGTGTGAAGTGCTGATTTTCTTTTCCTTTCTGGAAAAAGCAGTGTATAAAAATAAAAATGTTTTAAACTGTAATAATATTAGTGATAAAGTCATTTTTTGTTCTTCAAATTGTATTTATTTCTGATTTACATGGAAGAAAATAATAATAAATATATCTGTTGAAGGGGTGGCTAGGAATCAACCATTATTAACTCACTAGAGGCCCGATGCACAAAAATTCATGCAAGAGTAGGCCTTCCTTCTCCCGTCCACCCTCAGGCACCCAGGACCCAGCTGGCTACCCTCCAGCCCTGGCTTCATCAGGAAGGACATCCAGAATGATGTCCGGAAGACGTCTGGTCTAAATAGCATATTACCCTTTTATTATTATAGATTACCTTTCTTCTCCATTACTGATCCCTAGCCATGTAATTAAAATAGCTTACCAAGGCTTAGATATAGAAGTATAAATAAAATGGAATTAATGGTATTAACATTATTAAGGTAGAAGACTAATAAGATATTCCCCTCTTTGGGTATAACTATATTAAATTATAACTTACTGGGGAGGGGGGATGCTTATATTTTTAATATGTTTTCTAAAATATATATATAACCTCTGAGTCTGTAAGAGAAACCAATTGCCAAGAAGCAATTATCATTTAAAAATCACGAATATACTATACAATTATTTCTCAATTTAATCGCTTCTGGCCTAGAAGGACTGCACCGACACCTGAAAACCCCGAAGTTACTTGTTTATTATAGAAATCTATGACGTACATCTGTCCAGTTCTTGCAGGAAGTTTCATGCTAGAATTTTACATTTTTAATGTTTATTGTACCTTTCAGAACAAGTAAAGGGACCAAAGGTTATTAATGTGCTATAGTAATTATTGTTATAAAAATGGCATTAGACAAAAAATTTAAATATTCATGAAAATCCTTATTTCCCTAAGGTTTGGTTAGGAAAAGATGCTGAGAGAAATCGCTCACCAAAGGAGGGAACTATAACACAGTAGATCATCACAGGAGTTATAAACAAAGGCAGCTGACATTAATAATTAAGTGAGAAAAATTCCCTATGGAGGTTGAGATGAGCTACAGGCACATGTGTAAAGTCACTTGGCTAATTGATCATTAGTTATGTTCTAGACTAGAGGAATATATATTAATGTAACTGGTTTCTCTACCGTATTTTTCTAGTCCAATAATTTGTCTAATGTAATAAATATAGCTCTTATACATTCCCCGTGAGAAAAAAAAATCATCTCCATTACAGCCTGATGTTTTTATTATGTGCAAGCAAGTATTCAATATAAATAAATGTGATAGGGAAAGTTTATCACTTCTCTAAAGTTTTTTGTGTTACACTTTAAATTAATTCTAATAGAAATTGTATTATTGTTGTCAATATCCAAATATATATATATTAATCTGACCTTAGCACTTAAAGCTACTTACCATTTTATTATGAGATTTTTAAATCAGTTTGCATTCACATTTTTGTTTATTTTCTGCGTTTTTAAAAACTGTTATCTATCTCAACAGGGCATTCTTTAATGAAGAAACGTTAGAGCTGCTTACCACACTGCAACACGGGTTATTTTAGTGAAGAACATGGCTTCCTCTTGGAAACTAATCCTGTTTCTGTCAGTCGCTGGGTGTCTTTCAGGTAAAAATCCTGCTTTATGTATCAAATAATGAAAATATATAAAAGCCTTCATTACATGTCTTCAGGTGTTCATTTAAATATATTAGTATTCATACTTTTCAACAAAAGAAAAACAAACCTTAAACCTTTGTTAGATTGCAAAGAGTCATATACAACTCAATATAATAAGATACTTAGAAAAATGCTATATAAATGTTAATAAAATGAATAGCCACCTCATGTTATTGATTTTCATTTATAATATAAATCATTGTTAGCCTTCAGAATATTTGGCTATATATATATATATATAAGTATATATATATATATATATATATATATATATATATATGTATGTATTTATAATTTGGAGCAGATAATTATAAAGATATCTCATTATCATGCTAAATTTCACCATATAAAAGCAGAATCATGCTAGCTTTATTATACACACACACACACACACATAGACATTTATGGGCATCTCTAACACAGTGTTTTTTCTTCATTGTCTTGGCTTCTTTAACTTTGTTTTGATCAATTTTATTGTTCTATATTTTGGATCTAAAGTGAGAAATTTTATTCTGCAAAAGTAGTTTATGTGTTTTAGGGAGTAATATCATCATAATGCTAAGAATTAATATACCAGAAGCCTTTTTGTTTAAATTTAAGAATTTCTATAAATTATATTGTAGTGATGATTAAATGCTATACATGGAACATTCCGGTGACTAGATTTAACTCAATGGCTGTGATCTTTTATTAAGTACTATCAATGTGACTTCAACTACATATGATGGATGATCCTCTTTAAAGCCAAAAAGTCATCCTCAATTTAGGTTGGGCTCAAAACTTTGAAATTCAAAGGAATATCTTTACATACAAATATAAATATAGTATTTCAGTCATAATAAATGCATATGTTTAAATGTACATGTTTACCTGTATTTAAGGCTTTTAAAATATAGATAAAAACCTTTCTTGTTGAAATACAAGTAATTAACTGTAAAAACAACAAAACAGTATTAATATGTTGTTATTCTATATGAGCACCATTTCTTCCAGGAAAAAAACAGGTTTAAGAAGAGACATGAAAGGTAAGGTAAGACCTCTATAAAATGTTGATAGAGCATCTGTGAAAAAATGAAAAATAAGTAAACCCTGGTATGTTAATATTATAGTTACCTAAAAAAAAATAGTCTTCAAACATTTTATCCTATTTAGGTTCTTTTTGTGCAGTTTTATGATCTTCCCTACTGATCTAGTCTATTTCTCTTGTACCTTTCCAACGTTGCGCACCTTTCGTACTCCTAAACTAACTGAAGGGAATGGAGACAGGCTGTGAAATAAAATAAAGGATGCCCAATTAAGTTTTAATTTCAAATAAAAAAGTAATTTTTTTTAGTTTCAGTATGTACCATGCAAAATTTTATTTAATTTAAAATTTAAATGTAACAGGTACCCAGTGTTTTTATTTATTAATCTGGCAATACTTGGTGGAGAGAGAATATTGGTCTGTAAAATCACTCCAAAGTTTTCTTTTCGTGTATTGGTCCAACATGATTCTCCCAGACCATTTATCTGGGAGATAAATCTCAAAGGAGAGATTTTCCTGTGATTATGCAAAGATGAAAATATTCGGCCTGATAACTTCCATGCTTCCAGCTCATAGGGGAACCAAAATGCTGTTCTTTTCATAGAGTAAAATGAGACATGGGAAGGTAGGAAAATGAGGCTGAGTTTGGAGGTAAGTTACTACTCAAATATTGTAGATAAAACTGGTAAAAAGTTGAAAACAAAGGACATTTCTCATTTTTATATGAAATTTGATTTTTAATCACCTGTATTTAATATTAAGCATCTATAAATTATTTTTAAAAACTGATTAATTTCTTCTCTGCTGTAGATATCTGTTTATAATTGATTAGATACTTGAAAGAATTAGTTTTCAAGGATAATTATATTCAAAACTTTCCCATTTACCTTCTTATTTTAACAAATTATTCTGGAGGTACAGTCTTTATTTTGCTCTTGTTACTTGTTAATACTTACTTTCAATATTTATTATTTAACATTTTATGCTATAGTTTTCTGTGGTTACTGCCTTTATTTGTCTATGAGTGTCATTTTAGAGGACCTGTTGGCACATTGACTTGATTACTCCTACAGAAAATGAGGGAAATTATAGTCATGAGCACATTTTATGTTGTTGCTGCTCTTTGAACCAGCAAAACCTATTAAAGAGATAAGAGATGATCCAGGCTGTATCTCCTATTGGTCTTATTTATTTTAATTAATTAATTAATTAGTTAATTAATATTTCTTTCATTACTCTTCAGAGAGAGTGGAAGGGAGGTGGGGGGGGGAGAAAGAGGAAGAGAGAGAGAGAGAGAGAGAGACATTGATGTGACAGAGACACATCAATTGGTTGTCTCCCACATAAGCCCTAACCAAAGGCTGGAAGCAAACCCACAACCCAGGTACCTTCCCTTGACCAGGAATCAAACCTGAGACCCTTCAGTGTGCAGGCCCATGCTCTAACCATTTAGCGCACTGTCCAAAGGCTATTTTTTCATTTCTTAATGGATGGATTATCTTGGGTGTTTTTAACTAGGAAACACAACACTATGTTTAAAAATTGGCTGAGAGCCATAAAAGGCTGACAGATTTCACAGGAATATACAAACTCGTATTAACAGTGTACTCAATCAAAACAATGAGATACTACTACACATATCAGAGTGGCTAAGATCTAGAAAAACAAACCAGTAAAAACAATGCCAATTGCTGGTGAGGATGCAGAAAAACTGCAATGTTCATTCATTGCTATAAGAAAAAGTGGTACAGCCACTTTGCAAGAGGATTGCACAACGTTTACAAAGCTAAACAGTCTTACCAAATAATTAAACAATTGGACTCCTAAGCATGTACCTACGTGATTGTATTTTATTTTTTAATCAATTTTATTTTTTTTATTTCTATACAAACAATTTTTATTGTGATAAAATATTCATAATGTAAAGTTTACAATTTTAACCATATTAAGTGTACACTTCAGTGGCATAAGTACATTCACAATGTTGTCCAAACATTACCACTGTCTATCTCTAGAAAGTTTCATCATCCCAAATAGAAACTGTGTACCCATTGAATAATAACTTCTCATTCTCCCCTCTCCCCCAACTCCTGGTAACTCCTATTATAGTACTTTGTACCTTTATTCTACTATTTGGCTATTCTTGGTACCTTATATAAAGGAAATTATACAATATTAGAGGCCCAGTGCATGAAATTCATGCACTTGGCGGGGGGGGGGGGGGTCCCTCAGCCCAGTCTGTGCTCTCTCACAGTCCGGGAGCCCTCAGGGGATGTCTGACATCAGTTTGACACCCTTAGCACCGCCGCTGCGCTCACCAGCTATGAGCTCGGCTCAGGGCTTCTGGCTGAGTGGCGCCCCCCTGTGGGAGTGCACTAACCACCAGGGGTCAGCTCCTCCATTGAGCATCTGCCCCTGGTGGTCAGTGCACATCATAGCAACCAGTCATTCTGCCATTTGGTCAATTTGCATATTAACCTTTTATTACATAGGACTAGAGGCCTGTTGCAGGAAGATTCCTGCAAGAATAGGGCTTCCTGAGACCGCAGCGAAGCAGAGAAGGGAGCAAAGCCCACCAAGGCGGGCTTTGCTCCCTTCTCCGCTGCCTCGCTCCCTCCCTTTGTCACTTAGCCCTTGGCTCCCTCCCTTCTCTGCCACCTGGGCTCTCTCCCTTCTCCACCAATTTGCTCCCTCGCCAGGTCACGGATCCAAGGCCTGGATCCCACGTGCAGCATCGCTCGCTGCCAGCCCCGCCTCGCCGGGTCAGGGGTCCAGGGCCCGTATCCCCCGGGCAGCGTCTGATGCTACTGGCCCCGTCTCGCCGGGTCAGGGTTCCTGGTCCCAGGTCCCACGGGCAGCATTGTGCGCTGCCGGCCCTGCCTGCAGTATGCAAATTAGCCACCATCTTTGTTGGTGGTTAATTTGCATATTGTGCTGATTAGCCAGTGGAAGGCATAGCGAAGGTACTGTCAGTTACCATGTTTGTTTGTTATTAGGTTGGATTGGTTCTTTAAAACTTCTGTTCACACAAAATACCTGCACATAAATGTTTATAGGAGTTTTGTGAATAATCACCCAAAACTGGAAGCAAGAGAGATGTCTTTTAATAAGTAAATGGATAAGTAAACTATGGAAATTTCATACATTGTAGTACTTTTAAGTGATAAATAGTAATGAACTATTGCACCATGCAAAAACATGGGTGGACTCTAATATGCGCATTGTTCAATGAAAAAAAGCCAGTCTAAATAGACCACATGTTAATATGGTTCCATTTATATGATCTTTTGAAAAGGGCAAAACTATAGAGACTGTATAAATCAGTGATTGCCAGGGAATGAAGTCAGGACATGATTGAATGGATGAATGACACATATGCCATTTTTTAGGGTGGTGAAATTATTTTATATGATACTGTACCTAGTTTATGTGACATTAAGCATTTATCAAAACCAATTGAACTTTATAGCACAGAGAAACCTTAATGTATACAAATTTAAAAAGTAATCAGTTACACTATATGATTAGATCCTAAAATAAGACAGTAGTTAAGGGAATTAACAAGAGATGAAAGTTTCAAATATATTTTGACAATAAAATATTTAGGACTTGGTAAATGATTAATATTTTGTCTACAAGGAAGTAGTTAAGTTTTTATTTTACTTATAGGTGTATATAATATTGCTAGTTACTTGGATATTAAATAACATAAGAGATATAGTGAAAAAAGATAAAAAATGCACATGTTAAGTTTCACATATCTGTCTGTTATAGACTCAGGTGAAAATGTCTATATTTTAGGAAAGATAACTGATCTAAAAGTAAATTTCCAGTTTATGATTACAGAGATGAATTTGAAGGTCTGGGAAGGGAAATAATTACCCAAGGATTATGTATATGAAAATGAGTCAGAAGGCAAGGAAGAAATTCTAAGAAGCAAGCACTTTTAAAGGACAAGAGAAAGTATAGGTTGAAAAGAATCAAAGGTGAGTTATGTTTGGAGAGACTCTTGGAAAGAGTAATAACAGAACATTATCATAAAGGAAGTGGCCTGTAGCAGAACTTTTGAGTTGGGAAATTGGACAGGTACATGCAAAAAAATGAAACTAGACCTCCAACTTACATCATACACAAGAATAAATTCAAAATGGATAAAAGACTTAAATGTAAGTTGTGAAACCATAAAAATTCTGGAAGAAACCATAGGCAGCAAAATCTCAGACATCTCTTGTAGCAATATGTTTGCCAATATATCTCCTAGGGCAAAGGAAACTAAAGAGAAAATAAACAAATGGCACTCCATCAAAATAAAAAGCTTCTGCACAGTAAAAGAAACCATCAACAAAATGAAAAGGGAGCCCACTGTATGGGAGAACATATTTGACAATGATACATCTGATAAAGGGTTAATATCCAAAATATATAAGGAACTCAACCAACTTAACAAAAGAAAGACAAACAATCCAGTTTAAAAAGTGGGCAAAGAACCTAAATAGACACTTCTCCAATGTGGACATACAGAAGGCCAAAAGACATATGAAAAAAATGCCCAAAGTCAGTAATCATCAGAGAGATGCAAATTAAAGTGACAGTGAGGTATCACCTCACACCTGTCAGAATGGCTACCATCAACAAATCAACAGATGCCAAGTGCTAGCAAGAATGTGGAGAAAAGGGAACCCTAGTACATTGCTGGTAGGAATGCAGATGGGTGTGGCCATTATGGAAAACAGAATGGAGTTGCCTAATAAAATTAAATATGAAACTACCATTTGACCCAGTGATCTCACTTGTAGGAATATATCCTAAAGATCCTGAAACACTAGTCAGAAAGAATATATGCACCTCTATGTTCATAGCAGCACCATATACAATAGCTAAGATCTGGAACCAGCCCAAGTGCTCATCAGTAGACAAGTGGATTAAAAAGCTGTGGCACATTTACACCATAGAATACTATGCAGCTGTAAAAAAGAAGGATCTCTTGCTCTTTGAGACAGCATGGAGGGACCTAGAGAGTATTATGCTAAGTGAAATAAGCCAGTCAGAGCAAGACAAGTATCACATAATCTCACTCATATGTGGAATCTAATGAACACAATAAACTGACAAATGTAATACATACATCCAGAGACATAAAAACATGGAACCGACTGAGGAATCTCAGAAGGAAGGCGGAGGTGCATTGGGGGTATGGACAGATTAACCAAAGAACTTATATGCATATAAACATAACACATGGACATAAACAATAGTGTGGTGAAGGCCTGGGCGGGGGGCTGGTGCTGGGTGGAGTGGGGGGGGTGGTTAATGGAGGGGGAAGGGACATCTGTAACACTTTCAACAATAAAGATACATTTTAAAAAGAAAGGTGGAATATTTCTCTAGCTTTATATCAGAGACAATGACTGTAAGAGCACTGTAACCTAACCACGTTAGCTGAGCTTAAAAACAACCCAAAAGTTTATCATCAGAAAGATATTTTTATTAATACGAAATAATTACATAAAATTGAAACTATTCATAATAAAATGTGTAAAAACATTTGTGGGAGGATTCATAATTACTATAGCCTAGTTCTGAATTTGTGACAAGAAGCATCAACATTTCAACCTCTGCGACCAAATCCATGTTATTGTTTTTGTGTTTTTAAATTGTTCTTCAAAGATGTATTATCCTCCAAATATATAGAGAGGTAGTGATTGGGAGGAGACAGTATAGTTCAGGATTTATCTTTAAATTTGTAAGTAACTTCACTCACATTCCTTAGCTCTATGTAAATTGTTTTTTTATTCAATCTCCCTGTTTAAACAAACAAACAACAACCATAAAAACTAAAGGTTTTAAATTGTCCTTCTCTGTTATACAGAGCATCCTATCCAATGGGTTTCTTAATCATTACACCCCTTTTGGAATGTGGCTAATATTCATTCTCAGGGAATCATCAGGGTAAAGCAAACAGAAATGGTTGCCAGTCAGCCCTGCAACCCTGGAGGTCCCAGTACAGGAAGAATGACCCCTGTGAGCACCACCGTCTGGGAGAATGCTGCCCCTGAGTCCCAGCCCTTATGCCAGACATACCAGTTCCTCCTTGTATGTGCCTCACCCTGGTGCTGCAGCTCAGAGGAAGCGAGAACTTAAAAGTCCAGTTAGTGAGCCGGCCCTTTTAGAGGAACAGCTGGGTCTCCAGCAGGCTCCGTGTCACTGAGCCCCAATACCCACTGATTTTTAGTTACGGGGACTTCTTTTCCCAGCTCTGGGAGCCTGGGCTGGGGGTCTGTTATGGGGCTGGAACCCCTTGCTCCTCCCAGAGATGCTCTCCCTCTGGATTAAAAGAGTAGCACTCCTGGGTGCTGGACCAGCCCGTTCTGCGCCTCTGCCCCTCTTACCAGTCTCAGTGTGCTTTCTTCTTAATTTCTCTAGTTGTAGGACTTCCATTCAGCCGGCTTTCAGGTGGTTCGGGATGCTGGCTGTTCTGTATTTTAGTTGTAATTTTGATGTGGTTGTGGGAGGCGGTGAGTACAGGCGTTTACCTATGCTGCCATGTAGGTTCTCCTCAAGAATATTTAATTATTAATACTAGGGATATTTATAGCTCTTCTAAACTTAAAAAAAAAAATCCGAACTAAATTTTAAAAATCTTAGAATTAAAAATTGTGAAAATTGTGTGGCCCAATTTCTCATACTTGGGCAAGTAAAATACTATTTGTTCTCAATAAAGATGACGCTCAGGGAGGTTCTATTACATGATCCATGTCACACAGATGGTAACTAGCGAAAGAAGAATGTCTGTGTCATATAGAAATGCTTCCAACATACCAGGCAACATGAAGGTGAGATAAGAGAGCAATCCAGTTGCTCAAGGCTGTGCGACCTCCTTTTTAGATAAGTATATCTAGTTACTTTCCCCTGAGTTACTTTCAGATGTTTCTGAAGTAAGCTGTATTGCTTTAAAAAACACCAAAATAACAACAAAAACCATTTTTCTTATACTTTGACCCTATTTTCCACCACTGGGTTAAATTTATTTTATTGGAGAGGTGACAGTTTTTTTCGTTCTGCCAAGAGGCTGATATAATATTGAACAGAGAATGGCTGTCATTGATAAGCTTACACAAATACTCTCCTTCTTCCTGGTGGCAGTCGTGGTAAATAGCACAGAGCTTTGTCACTGTCGGCTAGTGCTGCCTAAGAACTCTAAAAGGAAAATGAAAACAGAAGTGTTACACAACATAGGTACCTGATAATCGTAAGTCTGACTGCCTACTGCAGGGGAGAAAGAGAAATGGATTATGGCTCCTCCATGGTCATTTTAAAATTATATATGTGCACATTGTATTGGTCCCTAGGAAGCCATGATGATAATGAGCTCACCTCAGTGAAGGAAACCAAGCTGACTCTTATCAGCTTTGCACTGGCGGTATTAGACATGTAATTAATCAGAAGACAATTTAATTTTTCCTTGTCAGCAGGGGAGCGTCACTTGAATTTAGTGAGGTTTATTTTGTTAGTTTTATCTTAACGGCAAATAAAATGTTAAAAGTTATCTATAATTATCTGTTATTTCTGGAGTGATAAAAACCAGATTCAGCATCCTAAAGAAATGATATCAAATATGTGTTCTCAATGTTCTTGGGATTAAAAAAAAAAGAATTAACTAATTTATTACGTTATTTCTCTTACATAAAAGTTATTCAAAATGTTTTCCACTAAAGTATTAGGTGAAGAGTAAGTGATATGTATCATAGTGTTTTGTAACCCAGAAAGTGTCATAAAAGTTATCTCGTGCTTCTTAAAGTAGACTGATTCTTGTTGCCATTATTATTTTCAACAGAGATAAATCTTTACTGATAGGAAATCAATCATGTACATTGGTTCTCTTTGTTATTATAAAATAATGCTCAAAAATTCATATTGTATTTCATATCCATGAGAACTTGTGAATGAATGTTTACTACATTATTATTTTATTTTTTAAAATATGCTTTTATTGATTTCAGAGAGAAGGAGACAGACAGGGAGAGATAGAGACATCAATGAGAGAGAATCATCATCGACTGCCTCTTGCACACCCCCTACTACTGGGGATCAAGCCCACAGCCAGGCATGTACCCTAACCGGGAATTGAACCGTGACCTCCTGGTTCATAGGTCAGTGCTCAACCACTGAGCCATACCAGCCAAGCACTGTATTATTTTTTAAGCAGAGATAAATTTTCATCAGAGTAATACAACTGAGAAATATGTCAACTTAAGGTGAAGATTGTTTTATAGCTAACATGATCTTCTGGGGATCCATTAGTAATTTGAATCATTTGTCAGCAAGAACAGCTACTTTTCTATATCTCATTGCTTCAAATATAGGTTTCTTCTGCATCTAAAATTTAGAGATGGATACATTCATTGAGTACCCACGCAAGCTGAACACAATTAAGATACAGAAGAAATGCAGGGAAAATTTTCTACTCTCCTTGGCTTTAAATAAATTTGTCAGGACTCAAATACCAAAAGTCTATCATGTGTAAAATAAATCATGTATAATTAGTTGTGAGAATGAAAAATCCTTGTGTTGTATATTATCTTTTGTATATTTTAGCTTTTTGGGAAAATCTTATTTGGCTAACCATCAATCAAGTTAACTACACATTTCTTGAAACGTTGCCAACTTTTACATTGGGTGATCTTTATTTGATGTAGGCGTTAACAACAATATTTAACTTTTCCAGTATTTGGAAAAAATGCTTTCCATTCTAAATCTCACTGTAGTGTTGACACTGAAATCTGTCAGAGAACTCAGTTATTCCTAATGATGTGTTTGTGATGGTGGCTGTGCTTCCAGCATGATCTTAATCTCAGCATAGATTTAGAGCAGGGGTCCTTAAACTTTTTAAACAGGGGGCCAGTTCACTGTCCCTCAGACCGTTGGAGGGCCGGACTATAGTTTAAAAAAAAAAAACTATGAACAAATTCCTATGCACATAGCACATATCTTATTTTGAAGCAAAAATACAAAACGGGAACAAATACAATATTTGTATTTGCATGTGGCCCGTGGGCCGTAGTTTGAGGACCCCTGATTTAGAGTATGATAGAACCACCCAATGGTCCAGATCAGAGATAAATATAGTTTTAAGTGATTACCTTTTCCTTTTTAGTACTTGCGTATTTTTCTATTATGATTCTTACTAGAGTCCCAGTGCACGAATCCATGCACCAGTGGGGTCCATCCACCTGGCCTGTGGAATTGGGCAGAAACCAGACCCCTGAGGAGTCCTGGATTGTGAGAGGGCGCAGTATTTGTGTAATTTTTTTTCTTCACCAGGCTAGGGAAGTTTTCTGGTATTATTTCTTCAACCAAGTTCTCAATCCCTTGCTCACTCTCTTCTCCTCCTGGTACCCCTATCATACAGATGTTCTTATGCTGATATTGTCTCATAGGTTCCTTAGGCTTTTATTTTAATTCTTCTTTTTCTTTTTGTTGTTTTGCTCTTGTGCTTACTATTATCTTGTCCTCTAAATCATACAATTATTATCTTTAAATAGCTAAAAGCTTTTTCATATATAAGAAGATTAGAATTATTCTAAAAAATCTAAAGGGACAAATCAAAGTACATAAGAGTAGGAGGTAGAATTAATTTGTTTAAAAAGATTTCTCTAATCAATCATATTTGCTCAGTGTCAAAATCAACTCTATCTCAAGAGAGTATGTAAGTCCGCTATAAAGAAATTTTAGTATGAAGTAATGATTATGATGTAAAAATAATTGTACCTTCAAAGGGCTTTCTCAGTCAGAAGGTATGATATAAATAGATTTTCTATGATATAAATAGATTTCTTCCCTTTAATCCTTAGATCTTTGATTCTGTTAGTTGGATTTTAAGGAATATTTATATTTTTTTAATTGTAAATGTAGTATGTGTTTAATAATAGAAGATGTTTAATTATAAGGAATATACCAACCAAGAAAAAGGTGAAATGTTATAGGTAGAAGAACTGATAATGGGAACAATGGGTTGGAGGTTAGAAACAATATATGTATACATGTAATAGTATTGACATTTATTGGATATGAGGCCTAAAAGAGAAGGAAAACAGATGCTTCTGTCCGTTGTTTTGACCCAGCATGTGGGAGAAGAGTGAAGCCAGCAATAGAAATAAATACCAAAAAAGGAGATTAGTTTGAAATTAAAGATGGCAAAGATGATGATATATTGAATTTAAAAAATAGTTATCATCAAATAGAAAGCAATGAATTGAGGAGGAAATTAAAACACTAGAGCCCTGGCTGGTGTGGCTAAGTTGGTTGGAGAGTCATCTGGTGCACCGAAAGGTCACTGGTTTGATTTCCAGTCAGGGCACATACTCAGATTGTGGGTTCCCTGGTCAGGATTTGTGCAGGAGGCAACATATATCATTCTCTCTCTCTTTCTCTTTCTCTCTCTCTCCCTCCCACCTCTCTCTCTCTGAAATCAAATTTTTAAAAAAAACATGTCCTTGGGTGAGGATTGAAAAAACGAAACCATGGAATTTGTTTTTTTTCTTTGTGAAGAATAAATTAGCAAGAATCTAATCTTATTTGGAGTCCATCTGAGGAGATTTATTTTTTCAAGTAATAAAATAGACCTGATTGTAAAGTGGTCTTTTCATGAACTCAGGTTATATTCTGTGAAGCTATTCTGCTTGGTCAAAACCTTGTTTTAAATGTGGTTTCCTAATAAATTATTCCTTTCAGAATGCAAAATAGCACATTTGAAGAACAATAGCTTAGAATTAGGAGAGCCAAGTAATAATTTTAGCTTTGCCGCAAATTGTGGAACTTTGGGCAAGTTACCATTTCTTTCTATGTTAACCGATGGCTTAGACTGTGCTATTTTAAATCCTCTCCCACATGCTAGTATTTCTTTCTAATTATCTCAGAAGTTTTAATAAAGCCTCAAAGTTGAGAACAATAGACATTAAGTGACCCAATATTTAAAAGAACAGTAGACACTAGAAGATGACAATACGGCCCAGCTTAAAAAATCAGAGAATTGAAAATTTAAAGAAGATTAAGAAAAGTAAAAAGGGAAGTCATCAGACTATATAAAGCTGATGGAAGTAGACTGAGTTTTCTTTTTGCTTCACGGAGGGGGAAAGAAAGAGGACACTTCCCTCAAGTCAAGACATAAAGCTCCAGAGGAACTCCTTATGTCAATAGCAATGTCATCTGGAAGAAAAATCTTGACTCTCACTCCCCCACTAAATGCTTGCTAGGCTACAGAAACTTGGATGTCTATAAGAGAGAGCGTGATGGAGCAGAACATGCTAGAGAAATCTTGGGAGGGTGGGCATGGAAACTAATTCCTGCTTATTTATTTTTTGTCACAAATTTGGTTAATTATCATTGAAGGGTGAATGAGATTAAAATGTCACAAAGGATAGGACAAATTCCAGCTTTTGGGAGGGCAAAGGGTTGTAGACTTTCTGGGGAATAGAAGTTGGTCCTGCAGAGGGAGCCAGGCCTGAGCCAATGCCACCTGACAGAAGGAAGTAACCTCAAAAGAAGAAAATGAGGGCAAATTCATAGAGGCTAGACCTCAGAGAGAGGCAGGAGCATAAGATATTAGTTGAGGGCAGTGATGGCGAACCTTTTGAGCTTGGTGTGTCAGCATTTTGAAAAAACCCTAACTTAACTCTGGTGCCGTGTCACATATAGAAATTTTTTTTTTATATTTGCAACCATAGTAAAACAAAGACTTATATTTTTGATATTTATTTTATATATTTAAATGCCATTTAACAAAGAAAAATCAACCAAAAAAATGAGTTCACGTGTCACCTCTGAGACGCGTGTCATAGGTTCGCCACCACTGGTTGAGGGAGTAGATTGCTCCATCCAGGAGCAGGGCAGCATGATAGATTATAAAAGCCTCCAAAGTACCATCACGTGTAGTCCACTTGAGAGTCAGTATTTGGCATTTGCCATGTGGATAGCCTTGATGGCCATTTCACAGCAGCGACTAAGTCTCGCAACCTCTATATTTCCAACAGCATCTGAAAAAGTCATCAGGAGAAGGGAGGGGAAGAAAAAATAACAACCCATTTGCCTTATCACAGGTCTTCTAGCCACAGGACAAACCTGATTTGGGGAGAGAAGGGGTATGAGACTGAAGTTTTGGTATTGGGAAGGCTGAATGCTGGATACATCAGTATTCTAAAAATCAGTCAGAGTTTTTATCAGCCAAAACAGGCCTTGTTCCAATACCTTAAAGTATATAGTACACTGGGGACCATCAATAGCAGGGGAAGGGAAATCTGACAGGAAATATTTAAAAGCAGTAATTAGAGAAAAATAAAAATGTTCAGTCGTATCATAACTAAGTTAAATTTTCTCTCCTTATTGACATATAACCTCCTAGTAGCCTTTCACTGGTATTATTTTTTTCTATAAAAATGTATTGAATATTACTAAGTCAGGCAGTGTCCTGAATACTGTTGGGGGGGGGGCGATAATGGGGGAGATGAGGGAGTTGAGAAAAAGACCACCCTACGTAGTCTTCAGTCACAGAGTTTGCAGACATTTGGACTGGTAAACAAACTTAAACTAACATATGGTATAGAAAATACCTTATATGAACCATATTTTCATTAGAGATTTTTCTTGAACCCTCTACTGGCTGATTTATTAAGTAATTCATGCCAAAGAGCTACAGGAAAAGCCAGGGTTTTGAGTGGATGGTGAGGTATTGAGTGTATTTGAATAGGTGGAAAGAAAAGTGCATTAGTACACCATATTTTGCAGAGAGAGCCCAAGCTCTGCCGGCTCATATTTTTGGCACATTATAGAGATTTTTGCTCAATTTCCCTCCCTTTTCCCCAAGCACTTATATTACATAACCATATGCTCTAAGTGGACTTTACATTTAGGAAATAAATTGAGAGCATATGACTTGCAGATCTACAAATGATTAACCTTAATCTTTAAAGAAAGCATGGAATCCAGAAGAAATAGATATTTTACTAGAATAATGTGCAGAAGTTATGCTATGTAGGTTTTTATTAGGCATTTTGCTGTAACTTATGCTAATATTGTAGTTTGTTATTGAATGTTATGATTATCATTTAATTAAGAAACAGGAGTAGCAGATGATTTTTTTCTATTTTGAGATAAAATGTAGAAAAATATATTCTTAAAGTGATAAATAATATAGAACAAATGGAACGTTTAGCATAGCTTATGGGAATATCACATGATAAATGCCATAGACATTTCTTCAAAACAGTGTTTGGACGCTATTTCATTTGTTGCTTCTAAAATATTTAAAGATGATTCTGCATTTTCTGAAAACTTTTATAGTGAGGAACGGATTCCCAAAGGTTTCCATTGTGTTCATTTATTATTGGGTACGAATAACAGCCATATCACAAAATTAATCTTTTGAAATAGGTCTGAGGTTTATTTATCAGTATTGGAGGCGTTTGTAAGAAAGATATGATTTCTACATTGTGTTCTATACTGAGTTCCTCAAACAATTTCTCAGTTTACAACTACAGTATGTCCTCCCTGAACATCACCAATATGTTCTTCTAACTGTGCAAAAGATGTATAACAAAAGCAATTTTACCGTAGGCTAATTGATATTAACAAGGCTAAGTTTCTGCAGAATATCATTAAGATTATAAAGAAATATCATTGAATGAAACAATCTTATTTGAGGACCTGCTATATTAGCTTTAAAAATGAATATTTAAATTATTTGCTTCATTCTCTCTTTTGGGGAAAAATATATGCCGGGTACTTTAGGTCTGATCCTTATATTGCCTTAATATTCTGCTACCCCATAAAGAACTACACCACTTTTCCATCTTTTAGTCGCATTGGCCTTGCTTACTATTATACCCAGTACAGGTCGTCTCACATATGGCAGGGTCCTGGAGGGCCTATAGACACCCAGCAGTTGCCTTAATGGATAATGGTTGATCTTTATTGATCTCCAAAAATTATGACACAATGAAACAGGTCCCAATACAGACCCTCATGGTAGCAGCAGGCCTACCTGTGTTGGGGGCTGTCACTGGAACAAGTTTCTGCAATGTGATTAGACTTCCTTAAAATGAGTAATTGTCACAGTTTTTGGTATGGAAAGGTAATTAATTATATGAAGTAATTATAGTTTTTCCTGAAGTACATGTAGGTTTGACGTATTTTTTTTAGAAATTAAAATAGCAATATTTTTTGTATCTTGAAAGGTAGTGTGTTGTTTGGGGCCAGTATTTCAGGGTAGACATGCCATTCACAGAATGTGGGAAATGCTGGTGAAACTAAAGCAGTGGTAGAGCAAAATGTAAACATGAACAGTATCTTCATCTAAAGGAATGATTTTGAAGGGCAGCTTTAAAATGAATAACCTGTTGGTAGAGGGAAAGGCTTGATAAACACCGTCCGCCTGAAGACTAGGATCAGAGTAAACCAGACAAACACAGCCATACCACCTGTGATTGTGTAGCTTCAGAGGAAATCACCATGAATAAGATGCAGAACTGCAATAATTTGGAAATGTGATAAGTGAGCCTATTTAAATCTTTTGATTATTTTCAACTGAGAATTTAATAAGTTCTAACCTGATCATTCAGTATTCATGTATTCAACATTCTAATCCACCAAAACCAGAAAAAAATACCTCATTAGAAAAAGAATCTCAAATAAAGAACATGTATATTTAGAATATTAAAGCACTCATAGTGCCTTGAATAATTGCTGTAATGGAAAGTAAAAGTCAGAGGTAATCGTGGCAATATGTTGTCTGGAGAGAATTTCTCACATATTAATTAGTATGTATTAGTAAATTATTGTATTTTTAAAATATTGGAAAAATATTTGAATAAAAAGTAATAATTTGAACACAGACACTTTCATTTTAATATCAACTCAAAGGTTATTATTACTCTCCAGTCAAGTATATATGAAACAAAGACCATGTCTCCAACATTGGGATACTGGGACACAATGCTTACAGAAATATAAAACAAGCTTCCTTCCTTATGGTATTCTTAAAATATTCTTGCATGTGGGATAAAGTTAATGAGTAGAAAAATAAATGTGAATAACAGAAGATAAGCCGTCAATTAGAGAATTCACACACTTTATAAATGATCAAGGAAGGGTGTTTTATAAAAAAGCAATTAGGGAGAGATTAATTGGAGTAGTGAGTCTATAGCCATTCGTTTAAAGATAAATTTGAGTTATTAAGAAGGAAAGATCATCTGTGCAAAGGTAAATATCATGAGCAGAGGGATACATGTCTATAGTCCATGGAAAGAGTATAGTGAGCTCATAGGAGAGTGGTTTGAGATGATTATAGGAGGCAAGTGCTAATCATCTTATTGATAATTAATTCTCTAAAATATCAGAGTATTTATTTTGTAAACTATCATAACACTAGGAATACTAGTGCTGTGATGTATATAATGTATGGTATGCATTAAGAAAAAGGTATTCAAAACTTATTTTTCAAAATGCTCATAAAAAGTTCTAAGGTATGACTGTGAAATCATGTTGCAGATTTAGTATAGCCTAGACAACACTTATTTCCTGGACATTTTTCCTGGTTACAGCTATTCTTGAACACAGACACTTTCATTTTAATATCAACTTAAAGGTTATTATTACTCGCCAGTCAGGTTTTTGCTCTTATCTCTGACTCTTCCCTGATTTCTCTAGTTTTCTTTAGCTTCAGCTAGAATAGTCTCTTGACTGTCTACCAAATAGGTCATCCAAATTCCCACATCCACCACATGGAACGTTGCATTCTACCCTTCTTCCTCACATTCACTCCCCCTATTTTATTCTGTCTATTCAATTCTTACTCATTTTTCAACAATTTTGACTATCATTCAGGTGAAGCTTCTCCTAATTCATCCAACCCAGAGTGATATTTCCTTCTTTCAAGCACATTGTCTGAATAGCATGCACAATTCATTTGGCACAAATAAAATATACTCTCTTTTAAAATACTTTGTGTTACCTCGATACCTATAGCACTTATTTAGGGCAGGCTAATTACTGGGAAACCACAGACTATCCCAGTGACTTAACCATATGAAGTTTATTTTTCACTCAGCTTACCATCCCATCAGTGTTGTTGGTGGGGTGGTTTATAAGGGAATCAGGGGCCCATGTTCCTTTACTAGTGGCTAGTGGCTTAGCAGTGCATCTTAGGGTCTGGGGATCTTCCAGAGAACCTTGGCCATCTGGCTTTTCCGGCTAAAACAAAGATGAGAAAGTAAGGAGGACTGTTTCCAAACATGATTGTGTAGGGAATTTAACTTACTGTAAAGTCCTCAGCTTTTACTCTGAATTAAATATGGTGCCATGAAGGATTTATGTCAAGGGAAGAGGACAATTAAACTATGTTTTGAAAGGAACAGTAGGTAAGCAGGGGAGAGTAAGGAGGCTAGTACAGTAGGCCAGGTAAGAAGTGATGGTGGTTTAGACCAGCTTGGTAACAGAGGAGGTGGTGATAGTTTCAGGATATATTTTTAAATTACAGCCAATAGCATGTCCCAGTGGTTAGCATGTGCATTGTGAATGATAAAAAGGGAATCGAGGTTGATAGGGATGACAACACCTAGAATATCTCATCGGCATTCGATAAATAAGTTTAAAGAAAGAATGAGTTTTAAAAATAGTTGTTGTTTTTTCTACTTACAACTTACTTAAATACCTCCCTGACTTCTGGCCCTATATTTTCTTGTATCAATGGGAATATTTTTTTTTCTTCCATTAAAACCCTGAAACCCAAATGCATATTTTAGATATTTATAAAGATTTTTGATCTTCTCTTGTAATATACCCTTGATTGCTAGAATGCACAAAGGATACATAATAAAGAAAGCTTTATGTTATAGGCCAACAAAGCACATAAGACATAAAAATTGAATATAAACCCTTGTCACTAGTATGAAAGGCACTGTCAGTTTTTAGTGTATCTTTTACACACTGGGGACCCCTGTCAGTGCAATTTCAACCTTTAACTGCCTTTATTAAAAGCACATATTATCATGTGGCCATGAAAGCATGATATAACAGAATACTATTTGTTTCTTCCTCTTGTCGTCACTCTCTTCACCATAGGGGGGGGGGGGGAAAGGTTGTATAACTGTGCTTTAGAGCTATTTAATTTGATCTGAAGCAGACTTTAAAAATAGAGAAGACTTTTATAGATATGCACAAAGCTAAGTTAATGTTTTAACATATTTTTTAGGTTGCTGTGTCCTATCAACAAAATCCCACCATCTAAAAGCTGTTAATGTATCACTGTTTTTCGCCTTAGCTGTCCTTCTCCCTTCCCTATGTTTACAAATGATCTGTACCAGAATATACAACTCCTATCACATCCCCATATTTGGATTATGTCCACCCATGTGTTTTAGCATTCTCCTGAATCTCTTTTCTACTCCCAGCATAATGACAAGATGAGGTCAAGGACTGGCATATACACAGCGCGAAGAGCATTCTCTCTTTTATGTACAAAGATTGTGGAGTGACTAACAATATTTATCTCCAGGGTTGGTTCAATTTAACCAGAATTTCTCACAGAAGTAGCTGATGACTTAATTGCTACCCAGGCCTGCTTGTTGATCTACCTAGAATAGTCTCTATTTTTTCTTTTATGCACAACATATCCAGTATAATGGCATAGTTCTCGTTGGATTCAGTGGGCAATTTCACTTTATTGTGAAGAAACATTCTAGTTTCAGACTTACATGACCTGGCCTTGTTCACTCTTGTAGCAGTGCAGGAGGTAGCATTTATTTTATTTGCTGTGAGGCTTTGACTGGGAACAGCTTTCCTGGAGTGGAGTGCTTTGGTTGGTGACTTTTATCATTAAGTGCAGCCGTGTGAAAAGCTGCAGATAATGCAGGCAAGTGAGGCTTTAACACTCTGCCTGTCTAGGGGATGTTGCAAAGCTTATACTCAGAAGGTAACCTTGGTCTGTTTCTTTGTGTTCAGATTCTTATGTGAGTTCATTTCATTCGGTTATTCCTCATCTGTGCAGTGTTAAGAAGAGCATTACACTTTAGGAGAAAGTAAAGGTTAACTCTTGAACTCCATCCGCCATATAACGGGATATAGTGGGGTAGTAGGTTTGCCAAGGCCTGTCCTGACTGTATGAACTCTTGACTTGGAACGCAACTGTGAAAAGAAGTGCTTTAGTTGCAATGCAATAGGTAGCAGCAATTTTGCCCAGCAAAAAGCTGTAGGTGGTTAACAATGGCTTGCCACACTGCTGTTAATGGTAGCACTTTAGATTCTTACAACCCTGTAAGTGGTAACATTTAAACTCAGCACCACAATGTAAAAGGTGGTACTTTCATCTCTTTCAAAAAGACTCTGGTGTGGTTATCTTCACTTTCCAATTGATTTTGATAGACGCATAGGTGATAATGTGGATTATTTTCATTACTATCCTCATCAAGTGACAGGACATTAAATTAGTATTAACTGGAAAAAGTTGTAGACTTTTCTTTAGTATCAATGATTTCCGCACATATAAAATAAGTAAATTCAATAAGAAAATAATTTAACCCTCTAAAGCATGCCTCTTTTTTAAAAGTGTTAATTTAAAACATTAGTGAAAATAATAAGTAGAGTGCAATTTTGAAAAGCAATCTAACCCTGACCCATGTGGCTCAGTTGGCGGGGTGTCCTCCCATATACCCAGAGGTCGCTGGTTCAATTTCCAGTCAGGGGACAACCCAGATTGCTTGCAGGCTCCATCCCTGGTAGGCAACATACAGGAAGCAGCTGATCAATGTATCACACATTGATGTTTCTCTCTCTCCCTTCCTCTCTTTCTAAAATCGATACAAACGTATTTTAAAAAGGAAAGAAAGCCAATCTAAAGAAGAGCAAAACTGAATATATAACACAACTCAGGAACATATGATAAACTCTAGAGTAAATGGTAAATGCATGAATTATCAATCTTCTAAATAAAAATAACTAATAACACGGAGGTTGTGCCCGTGATTCTGTGAATGTCAGTTTCTAAAGAGTCACTGAATTTCTTTTTTTTTTCTTTCAAATATATGCTACCCTGTGTATACACTGTTAATTGCAGATGATGTTGTAGGTTTCGCCTGTAAATATTTAACCTCATGGTGCACTGAATCCCTGAAAAGAGTCTGAGGCATTTTAAAACCCTTCTGCTAAAGGTGTGGACCTGGACCAGCCCTATCAGCATCACCTCGGAGCTTGTTAGAAATGCAGAATCTCCTCCGAACAACCAAGATGGTGGCATAGGTAAACACCGGAAATTGCTGCCTCACACAACCACTTCAAAAATACAACTAAAAAACAAAACGGACATCATCCAGAACCACAGGAAGGCTGGCTGAGTGGAAAGTCTACAACTAGAAGGAAAGAGAAAAGCACAATGAGACTCAGAGGAGGTGCAGAAGTAAAGTGCAGAGGTACGGAGGCGTACGTGGAAAGGGCTGGCAACTGAGGACACTGTTGTCTTTTTCAATCCGGAGGGAGTCTCAAGCTCCCGACTGCTCTGAACTCCAGTTCTAGGCAAGGCTCTGGGGACCCAGACTCATACCGGGAGAAACTGGACTGTCTGGCATCGGTCGGAACTCGAGGGCGGCTTTCTCTCAGAGGTGCTTGCAGCGATTACCAGGACCCAGGGCCTCTTAGGGTAGGACTGAGGAGCAGCCATAGCTGCTTGCTCTGCCCTGTTGATCCCCTGAGATCCCGCCCCACCCAAGCTGTGCACAGAGGCTTTTGCATATGAAAGGCCTGGCCCTTTGCAATCTGAAAATTACCTAACAAACTGCAGCTGGGTCAGAGAGACCCAGAATTTCCAGAAGAAGGCCCAAGGCCCCACAGCAGCTTGCATTGCTTCACAGCTGGGCCTCATCTGGGCTCCTCCAAACCCCAAACAAAGAAGAGGAATCTGCAGATCTCTCCATAGTTCCTGCTGGGTAGCCTCAGGCAGAGGCTAAATTACCACCTCCTTAGATCCAAGAGCCTGTGTACCCAGTGGTCAGAGTGGGACCATCCAGATTACAGCTCCTCAAATCCATAAGGGACACACTCAGGGGGCAGGCTCAGTGAGCACCAAAGCCTCACTGAAGCAAGTCTTTCCCCAGAAGGGTGTCTTCAGCACAGAAGTTCTCCCACCGTAGACACAGCTGATTCTCACAGCCATTGGCATGGAGGTCAATTCCTCCCAGTGATACCTACAACGATCAAGGCTTAACTACAACAAGACTGTGCACAAAGCCCACAAAGCGGTGCACCAAGAGTGTCCACCTCAGGTAATTGGGGAGGCTGAGCCACTGGGCCCTATAGGACACCTAGCACAGAAAGCCACTCTGTCAACACAGGGAAGCATAAAAAATGCGGAGACAAAGAAACAGGTCACAAATGACAGAAATGGATGAAAGCTAACTACTGGATATAGAGTTCAAAACCACACTTATAACGTTTTTCAAGAATTTTCTAGAAACTGCCAATAAATTTAGTGAGACCCTCTAGAAATCTAGTGAGACCCTCGAGGATATGAAAAAGGACCAACTAGAAATTAAGCATACACTGACTGAAATAAAGAATATTATACAGAGTTCCAATAGCAAACTACAGGATCTCAAGAATCAAGTCAAAGATTTGAAATACAAAGAAGCGAAAAACACCCGACCAGAAAAACAAAAAGAAAAAGAATTCAAAAATATGAAGATAGTGTAAGGAGCCTCTGGGACAACTTCAAGCTTACCAATATCCAAATTATGGGGGTGCCGGAAGAAGAGAGAAAGCAAGATATTGAAAACCTATTTGAAGATATAATGACAGAAAACTTCCCCTTCCTGTTGAAAGAAATAGACTTACAAGTCCAGGAAGCACAGAGAACCCCACACAAAAGGAATCCAAAAAGGACCACACCAAGACACATCATAATTAAAATGCCAAGAGCAAAAGACAAAGAGAGAATCTTAAAAGCAGCAAGAGAAAGACAGTCAGTTACCTACAAGGCAGTACCCATACGACTGTCAGCTGATTTCTCAACAGAAACTTTGCAGGCCAGAAGGGAGTGGCAAGAAATATTCAAAGTGATGAATAGCAAGAACCTACAACCAAGATTACTTTACCCAGCAAAGCTATCATTCAGAATTGAAGGTCAGATAAAGAGCTTCACAGATTAGAAAAAGCTAAAGGAGTTCATCACCACCAAACCAGTATTATATGAAATGCTGAAAGGTATCCTTTAAGAAGAGGAAGAAGAAGAAAAAGGTAAAGATACAAATTATGAACAAGAAGTACACATCTATCATCAAGTGAATCTAAAAATCAAGTGAATAAATAATCTGATGAACAGAATAAATGGGTGAATATAATAGAATCGGGGCATAGAAAGGGAGTGGACTGACTATTCTGTGGGGGGAGGGGTGTGGGGGATGCCAGAAGAGACTGGACAAAAATCGTACACCTATGGATGAGGACAATGGGGGGAGGTGACGGCGGGGGGGGGGGGCTGGGTGGAGGGAAGCTATGGGGGGAAAAAAGAGGAACAACTGTAATGATCTGAACAATAAAGATTTAATTAAAAAAAAAAAAAGAAAAAAATGCAGAATCTCACCCCCAGGCTGCTGACTGGCAGTCTGCATTTTAAGGTCCCCTAGACTCAGACACATTTTAAAGCTTGAGAAGCACTGATCTAAATGATCTAACTAATCTGGGTTCTTGCCTTGGTGAAGATTTCTTCCAGGGCCCAGGCATCTCAAGGAAAATTAGAGCTTTTCCAGGACAGGTCAAGGAAGCTGTGAATGAATCAGGCCAGAGCCCTTTGTTTAACATTTTGGAGCCACTTTAGGACTTTTCTCAAATTTCTTGAGATCACCCATTTCCTGGATGTAAGATGTTGCCATGTACCAAGAGAGCATTAGGACATCATCAGTTGAGGTAATCTGGAATCCTACTAAGGGACTGAACTCAATCAGTGATAGCGAACCTATGACACGCGTGTCAGAGTTGACGCCAACTCATTTTTTTGGTTGATTTTTCTTTGTTAAATGACATTTAAATATATAAAAAAATATCAAAAATATAAGTCTTCATTTAACTATGGTTGCAAATATTAAAAATTTCTATATGTGACATGGCACCAGAGTTAAATTAGGGTTTTTCAAAATGCTGACACGCCGAGCTGAAAAGGTTCGCTATTGCTGGACTAGCCTGTAGTTAGAACAGTACGATCAAGGAGGTTTTCCTGGAAACTCAGAGAGAATTAGAGACTTATTTTCTCATAGATGCAGTGTAAAGAAAAGATCACAACAAACCAACCAAGATCTATCTCTTGTATGAATCTTTCATTTAATATACATTCATCCAAGCAAGATTTTTAAATATCCCATAAAACTCAACAAAAATCATGGATTTGGGGAAAATTCATAAACTTAAATAGGCATGATTCTAAAGAAGTCTGAAGCAAAGTATCTTAAAGCATAGAAAGGTATTCTTGTATGTCTTTGTTTCAGAGCTTAAATTAACATGGCATGCTTATTAGTATACTGGAGACAGCCATTTAACAAACATTCAGGGGAAAGAAAAGTTTCCTTCCCATTGCATTTGTTTTGTTAGCAGATAGCCAATTCTCTAGAATTTCCCTGCTGGAGTGCTAGAAGCTGACTGCTTTTTTTCCTATTGATTTGCAAAGCGCAAGTTGTTCTTTGGTGGGGAAGCACCACTTCATCAATGTAAAGGGAATTCTGTTTGTCAAACTGTAAAACTAAAGATGTCCATTAGACATAACTATTCAAACTTTTATAAATGGATAAGTCATAGTAATCACAATTATATTATGTTGAAATAGTCATGTGTATAAAACTAATATAATTGAAAAATGATGACATGCTTTGGCCTGTTATTGATTCTGTTTATTATACATGAGAAGTTTTCTTCAACCAATAATTGGCAGGGAAAATAAATAGCACTTAGCCTTTTAGATAAGCTTTCTTCATATATATATATATATATAAAATTTCAGATGATATTCACAGTACAGTATTCTCTTTCAGGCCTCAACTGCATAATGAATTAGAGTTGAGAACTGGTTTCCATCTAAAGACTCTCCTATTGTTTAAAAGGGTATATTTTTTAAAGTACATGTAGTATGATTCACTTAAGTAACAAGCTAATTGAACATCTACTGTCAGGTATAGGCATATATAAAATGAGTTCCATGCTCTAGCTGGTTTGGCTAGAGTGTCAGCCTGTGGACTGAAGGGTACCAGGTTTGATTCTTGTCAAGGGCACATGCCTGGGTTGTGGACTTGATCCTCGGTATGGGGCATGCAGGAGACAGCCAATCAATGATTCTCATCATTGATGTTTCTATCTCTCTCTCCCTCTCTCTTCTTCTCTGAAATCAATAAAAATATATATATATTTTAAAAATAATAATAATAAAATAAAATAAATAAATAAAATGAGTTCCGTGAACTAACCGTTCTTGGCTCTGGAGCCCCCATCTTCCTTTGTAGCAAGTGACTGATTCCAACCAAATCAGTTAAACTAGTCCACCCTAGTAATATGTTAAGTCACTTCAGATTTGAATAATCTTAGAGATTTGCAAAATTCAACTATTTCTTCCTTCCCCTTCCTGTTGCTAACTCTATATATCCTTCCAAAAGACTTCAAGCTCACCCAAAATGGTGGCGATGAGGGCAGCGCCTGCCCTCTCTGTTTATGTTTGGGACTCGGTGAGGAATTCCAGCGGTTGTTTGGTTAGTTGGTACTCCTTTACCTGCTGGTAATAAATGACAAACTGCCGGGGTCCTCACCCAGTCTGATTTCTGGCACTGGTTGGATCCAAGTGCTTGTTTTTAGATGCTTGGCTTTCTCTGCTCTGGCAACATCTTATTCTGGCTCTTTTGTGTGGCACATTTAGTGTTTCTCAAGTGTCCAGCTAGCACCTCTCCAGCCTCCTTGCTCATAAATTCTATGGGGAAATGACCACCCCTTCCCTACGCCTTCAATGAGTGATCTGCTCTACAGCTGTGTTGGGCATTTTTCTCTTTTGGATGCCTTGTGGTGGAGTGGGCAGGGGAGAGGTCACCCGGCCAGCACTGGAGCATCTGTCTTTACCTCTTCTAGGTGTCTGGCCCAGTGACTCCTTGAGAGTATACCTGAGTTCTTCAGGAACTGGAGCTCCCCTTCCTATCTTTCTGTTTGCTGTGACCATATGCCATCTCTCTCTGGTATTCACCCACAATTCTGAGTCACTAGGGTATCTGGAGATTCTATTGGTTGCAAGAATCCCTAGAGGGAACATGATGCCAGTCTTTCTTACTACCAGACCTCCCTGCACATTGTGGGAGTTATATGAAGAATCATAATTTTAAATTCCCCAATTCTTGCTCTCTAACACTCTACCCATGCAACTCCTGTTCTGCAGGCCCTTTTCATACCGTGTGTGTGTTTCAGAAAGTTTTTTTTTTTTTTTGATTCTTTGATACTGTAGATGGAGATAAGGAAAGTGTGTCTTTTAGAAAGAAATTTCTTTTAAATTTAGAATCCAAACAACAGCTTGTTTTTCTTAGGTAGGGATTAAAAGTCCAGCACTTTCTTTTTAGCACTCAGATGGAAAGGGACAGTTAATAAATAAACTAGAGGAGCAGGAAAGGGTATGTGTAGGTGACACTTCACATTATCATGTTATATATGTGATCATAAAATATTGTTAGTATTATTATGGAACTTTATGGCTTTCACAGTAGGGAACAATTCATATTTTAATATACATGAACAACATGAATTTTACTGACATCGAATGATATATTTCATTTTCATTCATGATAAATATTAGTCAGTTTTTAAAATGCTCTAAAACTCAAAACTATTCCTGTGATATATACTGTATATCTTTAATAGTGCTCCTTATTAATAAAATAAGATTAGGGAAATTGGATATGATTAAGTTAAGAGAGGTAGCATTTAAGAAAGTTATAATTATGAGTCAGTTGCACTTCTTCAAATCTATTTTGGAAATGCTACACATAGGTGGTTAATGGTTTCAAAGCAGCAAAACCTTGTATCCTCATAATATAGACTGTGTCTAAAATAAGTGTCTTGACATCTCAATTTGTCATTTTGAGATTTTTGAATGTAAATAAGATATCTACATTTTGAAGGCATTGAGAGAATTGTGTTGTTGGGGTTTTTTGAGGTTTGGGTTTGTTTGTTAGATAACTATAGTAAACCTCTTTAATCATTTTATTGAGCTGAGTTTTTTAAAATGCCTCTAGTTTCATAGGCCAGATATCGACATGTAACTTTAGAAGAGAACAGTTTTCTACCTGATTCCCGGTCAGGGCATATGCTGGGGTTACAGGCTCAATCCCTTGTGTGGGGTGTGCAGGAGGCAGCCAATCAATAGTTTTCTCTCATGATTGATCTTTCTCTCTCTCTCTTTCTCTCTCTCTCCCTCCCTTTCTCTCTCCCCCCGTTCCTCTCTGAAATCAATAAAAATACATTTAAAAAAATAGAACAGTTTTCTGACAGGTTTTTAACAATTGATTCACTCACGTAAGAAGTTTACTTCAACCAGTTATTTATTGGTCTATTATTTTACATATTATATCTGTCAGATCTTATAACAAAATTGAACGTGCTTTCATGTTGTCAGCTATCTATGAAGTAATGTTTCAATTTGAGATTATTTGGTATTATTTCTAAATGCAGTATTTTGGCCTAAAGGACACAGATGATATTGCATTGTATATTTTTAAATACAGAAAGATGGGTTATACTAATTACATATAAAGAATTTTAAGTCTCATATTAAACTCCCTCCCTCTTCCACTGCCAAATACTAATGTTGATATGCTGAGTTCTATGTGCAAATAATTTTCACAGTCTTTGGGTAGCCATCTTCAATGCCTCAATCAGACAAAAAAAAAAAATATTGAATGTTTACAACATATTTAATTGTGTGGTATTTGATTTCTTAAGCACTTTGTCAAAGCTTAAAATCCCAGTGGGAGAAATGACAAACTTACAGAACATTTAGAAATCAATAAAATAGGTAATTAATAAAGGGACTTAATAAAGGCCATAGTACTTTAAAATTAGGGCAAAAATAAACCTTTCTGATAATGGCCGGACTTAAGATTGACTTCTAAGTATTGATAAGAAAAAGAGGAAGGCGAATAACTAACTTTGAGCCCTTCAAATAGTACCTGAACACAGGTGGACTAAGGGTCCAGTCACTCTGAGTCTACCCCAGCTTTCCAGGAAAACTGTCCCTTCTACCCCCAGAATGAGTGGTCAGCCCAGGAGGGCTGGGGTACCTTACTTACTATGAAATCCTCAGCCAGCCTTCTGCAACTATAAGGCCAGTTCAAGAGGGAGATAAGCAAAGCTAATTTTTCCAATAATCTCATAGACCAGTGGTTTTCAATCTTCTCTCCCTTTAAATACAGTTCCTCATATTGTGACCCCAACCATAAAATTATTTTTGTTGCTACTTCATAACTGTAATTTTGCTACTGTTATGAATCATAATGTAAATATCTGATATGCAGGATGGTCTTAGGCGACCCCTGTGAAAGAGGTCATAGACGGAGTTCTACACCACCAGTGTCAAAACATCTAGCTGATTTGAACGTTCTCTATTTCGTCGAACAAATGGATGAAAATGATGCATTGCTTAAGCTGTAGAAAATCAAAACAGAGTTCTTATGACCTGTCTCATTCCACTTTGCTGCCTCATTAAATGTGGGAGAAAAGAGATACCATTGAAATGAACTCAATGAGAAAGACTTCCATTTGGGAATAAGTTATGATCTGTAATGAAAATTTTTAACTACTTTCTTTTCCCAGCTCTGCTTATTAAAGAAAAATTCCACTGTTTAGCATAGAAATGAAAACCAAAACAAAACAAGGATGACATGTTTTCAAGTAGCTTAAAGATGTTTTTTTGTTGTTGTTGTTTGGGGTTTTGTGGGGTTTTTTTGTGGGTTTGTTGTTGTTTCTGTGTTTTTGTTTTTTGGAGTGTTTTTTTTTTGTTTTGTTTTGTTTTTTTTTCCCCAGTTAATCACCAAGAAACTATTCACTGAGCTTCTGTGTTGTCAACATTTGTATTTACTACCAGGGTAATTGTCCTAGTGCCTTTATCACTGTATATTCTCTCAAATACTTATTTATTTACTTGTTTGAGCATCTGTGTTTCATGCTAAATTGAGCAGTAGAGATCATGTCTATCTTATTGCACATTTTATTTCCAATGCACTTGATAGGTATTTTGTAAATATTTTTTAAATAAATTTCTGTCTTTACTTGTGAACTAACTGCCTGCGATTTATTACCAAATCTATATCCTAGTTTTGATCTTTATCCAACATGCTGAAAGTAGAACTTGTCGCCCGGCTAGAGTGGCTCAGTGGTTGAGGGTCGACCTGTGAACCAGGAGGTCATGGTTCAATTCCTGGTCAGCGCACATGCCCAGGTTGTGGGCTCAATTTCCAATGTGGGGCGTGCAGGAGGCAGCCGGTCAATGATTCTCTCTCATCATTGATGTTTTTCTCTCTCTCTCTCCCTCTCCCTTCCTCTCTGAAATCAGTAAAATATATATTTAAAAAAAGAAAGTAGAACTTGTAAATATTTATATTTTCTACTTTAAAACTTCAAAAATATACTTATTTCTTACTTTTCCCTCTTCCCTAAGTTGACTAAGCTCAGTTAGTCAACTATCAAGTTTTATGATGTTTTCTTTCCTTCTGCCTCTCTTGTGTATACCTCCTTTTCTTTTTATCTGGCTGTTATTACCTCCTGCCAATAGTTTGTTGTCCCTCAAGTACCTTCTACACATTAATAATAGAGAAGCTAGGTCTTTGAAATGCCTTCATCTAAACTTTGCTCAAAAATGTTCCTTACTCATAAAAAAAATCTAAATTCGTCTCATATTTAAAGTACTCCACAGGAATTTCTGCCACAACCTTCCCAAATCTATTATACATAAACTCCTTGCCAAAGCAAACTTTGTTTAACACCTAATCTAAAACTTTCCTTTCCTTAAATCTCATCCTATTCCGAGACTAGCCAGTCCCATCTTCTCCCTGAAACTGTTTTTGATCTCCCCAGGATGGTGCTGGTTTGCTCTCTGAACGGCTGTGCTGCTTTGGCTCTGGGCCAGCCATCGGGCAAGGCTGCATGTGATGTTTACATTTATACGCAAACATCTCCCTTCCACACTTACATTTTATTTTCCCAATGATAGGAAGCATGCCCTATCCCTCTTTAATCTTACACATTACAGACTAGCTTATATCTGTAAAACGTATAGCCACTTAACATACATATTATTAATAAATGTTTGGATATTATATATATTTATATCTATATGTAACTGTATATAGATATAGATATAAACACATATCACAAACTTTTATTAATATATCTATATAGGAAACAAAAAAGAAAAAATATATCAATATAGGTATAGATATAGATAGATACAGATAAAGGTGTATATATATATATATATATATATATATATATATAATCACTATGATGTGTAGATTCCAAATTTATCATATGAAGTTCAAGTTCTCAAGAATCTAGTAATAGATAAAAACCATGTAGATGAATGAAGAGATGTAGATAAGGGAATTACCATGAGATACAGACAAATTCTTATAGGAATATATGTTATATTATGTAAAATAAATTTGAGGGTCTGACTTTATATATTCACCTCTAATCTCTATTATTGTTATTTTATTTTTTGAGTAATATTAATAAAAATGAAATATGTTTTTGTTAGAATATAGAAATAGAGTTAGTTGATAGAAATATAACTTGCCAACTTACACAATTCAAAGGAGATATTTAAAGGGAAAGTGCAATATTTATACTCTTTGACCTCAATAGTCAAGTGAGCCAAGAACACAGCAGAACTTCCAACAAAAGGAGCAGAATGCTCAGTGGAGACTGTACTGTTCGGGCACCATTTCCGGTTACCCCAGTTGAAGGTCCTATCCGTAAGCTAATGATATGACTGAAAAAAACAAAACATGAAAATGAGCATAGCTAAGTAAGATAGAGCAACAAGTGATCCAGGTACAACCCCACTAGGGGAAGGTCTGGGGAAGAGTTAGTGCAATGTTAAAAAATTAATAATAAACATATAAATAATTTTCAACTCAAAGCTTCCTCTATATGACAAACTTATTCTATCATCTGCTGAAAATAGTCTTAATCTTAATTAAGATGTTTAATGAATCCAGGTTCACACCTAAATGTTAGCTGCATACCAGGAGTTAGAAGTCTTTGGGGTTACTGGCAGTTGTTTGAGGCTGTTCCCTTGTTTACTTGCCCAGAAAATTGCTCTCAGCAAGGAGGATGAGGCCTACAAATACAACAGTTAGGATAGTTTGTAGTCCTTGTATGGCAGCAAACTAACACAGGCAATAAGTTTACCCAACTATGCTTCCCATTTTTTATGCTTTTCTACGTGCAGATTATTATGAACAGGAACAGAGTACTTTTGTGTGAGTTTCAAGTCTCAGGGTAATAGCTATAAATACGCATTAAGTGGAGATCATAGAACTGTGGAGTATTACAGTGTTACAAAGGGAACAGACATTGTTAACATAAGTTTTGAAAATTAGTTTTAATGCTCTTCTTTCTCAGTGATAAATATGCAAGTCCATCTCTTAAGCCTGTCCTTCACCTTCCTATGCCAGCTTCCCATGATTATCCCCAGAAGTCTCCCGTTCTTTCTGGAATTGACATTAGAATGACAGATAATGCAAATAGGTTACAATGGATTCTTTTAGATCAATCCATGTATAAAAATCCAGGTAGAATTCAAATTTTTGTCCTCTTTGTTCTATTCATACTTATAGTTGCGTAAACTGACCTTGTATTATAATACTAACATCTATCTTTAAGGCATCTCTTCTTTGTGACTTTGAATTCCCTGCCTTTTCCTTTCACTTAGAATGCTCAGCTATTTGTAAGGGGAAAGAAGATGTGTGGAAGATTTGTAGAAAAATAAAGAGCATTAAAACACAGAGCAACATTTAAAGGGAATATGTACTACTTATATTTTTAAATATGTTTTTATTGACTTTAGGCAGAGAAAGAGATAGAAACAAGGATTGGCTGCCTCCTACACACCTCCTACTTGGGATTGAGCCCACAACCAGGACATGTGCCCTTAATGGGAATCAAACTGGCGACCTCTTGTTGCATGGGACAATGCTCAATCCATTGAGCCACACAGTATGCTTATTTTTGTTTCAGTAGAAACATATCGTTTTAGCTTAGAAGTTTACAAATGTGTCCACTTAGACATGTTAAGAATATGTTTTCTATAGAAGAATTTAGTGCAGAAAATTTAATAAATATAATCAACATGTTTTAGTAAGAATTTTAGAATACTTTTGTGAAAGGAAGAATCTTTGACACATGACTCTGTATAGAAATAGATGTTAAAAAATGTACATGTCCCAGAAATACTGACTTCTGGTGGACTGTCTATCACCTCTCTATGTGCGCCTGTAATGCCTCTATAATCCCAAGATTCTCCATGTTTATCCCTCAGACACTATGCATCTAGTTGTGGGAATGTACTCAAAGAATATACATGCTGTCTATTGTTAGCAGCAGATTATATTCCAGAGTACTTAATCTGGGATTGAAGGTTATCGAATCACAGTTCAACATTGGCTCAGGCAGCACTGGGGTAAGACTCTGCCAGGAAAGGTGAAACCAGGAGCCCATGACTGCTGGTCAAGATCATGCAAGATTCTAAAACTCCCAGATCAGATTAGGGCACAATTAAATATATATTTCTATTAAAATATCTGCACTCAGTCAAGCACCCTAAAAAGGGAGGGTGTATGAAGGAAAACACAATTGTGCATTGTGAATCTTCAGTAATGTGAGGAAGTATTAATGGTGTGATACGTGCTAGACACACATTAGATACTTTACATATCTTATATCATGTAATCCTCACAATCTTAGAAACATCATATGTGACTTACCCATGTTCAAACCTTTTGGAATGCTGTTTAAGTCAAGCTCTTCCTAATGTCGAAGCTGATGTTTCTCAGGTACCACAAAGCAGAAGAGAATCAAGGGATCTGCAGTCATCCAAATGGCATTAATCAGGTCTAGATAAGCATCTCACCATAGATCTGATCTGACAAGGGTTGCAGGGGCAGGAATCTTGTACAATGGGACCAGGGAAGGCAGTTATTGGTTGTAGGCCCAGTGATAAGCTGTGGAACATTCCAGGTGGGCCTTCTGCTATTGATTTACCTGGGATGGTACATGATAAAGATCCTATTCGCTTTGCATTTGAGAAAAGAAAAAAGTACACATTACAGAGAAACAGGATACATAGACCCAAAGAGATGATTGGCAAGCAATTAGACTGAGCATCTGACAAAGTCTTCTCATAATACCAGTGAATATAGGTAAGATCTTTCCAGATCAAAAAGAACCCCATTAGTTTTACTGAATGCTATTTTTCTTTTCTTGGGGTTATTGAAAAGATTAAGTTAAAATGATAGTTAAAAATTGCACATCAGATACTATGAGCAAGACACTGAGTGCAGTGACTCAATTGTGTTAATTTATTTAATCCTTATAACATACTTATAGGATGAATAATACCATTATCTTTTTAATATTAATGAAGAAATTGCAGTTTAGTTAGTCCTTTAATGCTGCAAAGATAGTAAGTGGAAAAGCTTAGGCAAACTTATTTTAAAGTCCAAACATTTAACCCTGTGTTCAAATGTGCTCAAAGCACTTGGCATGATATATCACTCAGAAGCATTAAACAGATATTACATCTCTTCCTTTCAACTAACTCTAAAATACTAGGGAATCCATTTAGATTCTTTTTCCTTTCATAAGGTAATATCTGGTACTTAATATAATCACCATTATATTCAGGGGACTGTGAAACATACGGAAGTTCAGGGGAACCCAAGTTAAAGATTATGAATTGATTGTTAGGGAAACGGGAAGGAAATTGGAATTGGTTGATACTTCTATCCCGGCTCAAGCTGATGCAGCTGTTAGAATGTATGAACATATTTTCAAGAGATAGAAATATCAATGATGTAGTGAAAGAACATGGACTTTGATAATAGAAAAAAAACAAACTGCTTAGGAGCTGTCATTGTTTCTTCAAGGTCTTTCATTTTACTGAGTGCTATTTTTCTTTTCTTGGGGTTATTGAAAAGATTAAGTAAAATGATAGTTAAAAATTGCACATCATATACTATGAGCAAGACATTGTGTGTAGTGACTCAATTGTGTTAATTTAATCCTTATAACATACTTCTAGGATGAATAATACCATTATCTTTTTAATATTAATGAAGGAATTGCAGTTTAGTTACTCCTTTAATGCTGCAAAAAGATATAAGTGGAAAAGCTTAGGCAAACTTATTTTAAAGTCCAAACATTTAACCCTGCATTCTAATGTGCGCAAAGCACTTGGCATGACATATCGCTCAGAAGCGTTAAAGAGATATTACATCTCTTCCTTTCAACTAACTCAAACATTCTAAGACTGTGGTCTCTTATTAATGAATTCCCTAAGCTCCCAATAGGAACATTTCACTGATGTAATGGTCTGATTCTTGTCCAGATACATCCTATTCTTTGAAGGTGGCATTATTTATCAGAGATTTCATGATAAAGAATAATTAGATCTAAATGGAAAAACGTGGAAATTATTCCTAGGACATATTTTATTTTACCAAATACTGTTACAATCAGATTCAAGTACCGAAGACAAATTTAAGCACAATATGTTGAAAAGTAAAACTGTTACAGCATATAAGAGGTGGGATTGTGACCCTTCAAAGTGGAACTCTGAGAAGAGACAGAGACACTTGTTATGTTATTAGGTGAAAGTAAAGTGTAGTTTCAGCTAAAGTATAGTTTCAGAGAGGAGGTGAAAAGAGCTACAAGGAAATGTGTGATGACACCTGACATTAAACAACGCAGGGATTCCAGTGGCCACATGTTAGAAAATAATGGGAGGAAGATGAAAAGTTACAATGAAAGGCAGTGGGCTGGGTTTAGATGGTTTTCATTAAATGTTCCAGGTAATAAGAGGTTTTCCCAAGGTAAGTGTATAGCAGGGACGGGGAAAACAATGGTTTGAGAAGCATAGTAGAAAGAGTCCTTAAAGAGAGCAATAAGGAAGCAGAGCCCTGTACTCAGAGAAAAGCAGGGGGTGGGCACACAATTGTAAGTGCAGAGGACTGAATGCTCACATAAGCATATGATTGAAATTGCTTATTGCTGGGGCGGGCCGTTTAGGCAGTCCTGCTTCTGAAGGCATCAGACCTTCTAATGTAGTAGCATGGTGCTTTGATTAGTGATAAAAAAACAAATAAATAAGTCTTGCCCAGCCAGTGTAGCTCAGTGGTTGTGCGCCAACCCAGGGAGACGGCGGTTTGATTCCCAATCAGGGAACATGCCCGGGTTTGGGGCTCCATCCCCAGTGCAGGAAGCAGCGAATTGATTATTCTCTCTTCTTATTATTGACTAGAGGCCCAGTGCATGAAATTCATGCACAGGTAGGATCCCTAGCGGCTGCCGGCTGCCAATGGGGCCTCCCTTCACACCCACCTAGGCCTGGCACTGCCCGCTCACCTGCTCCACCATCCCGCTCTCGTCAGGGCCCATTGGGGCCAGCAGCGCCTCCACTGCCGCCCACTGCCAGCACCGCATTGCTGATGCCTGCCATGTTTCACACCGCCCCCTGGTGGTCAGCACACATCTAACTTTCAGTGGGTTGAACTGCCCATGGGGACAATTTGCATATTAGCCTTTTATTATATAGGATATTTCTCTCTCTTCCTCCCTCTCCCTTCCTCTTAATCTAAAAGTCAATAAAAACATTTTTAAACAATAAGGCTATTTACTGCTTCTTTTAAGGTAATACAAACTATTTTAAATCTTTATTTTTCAAACTTCCAGCAAACACAATGCAGACGCTCATTTTCCTATAAGCGCTGCTATGCCTCATACATCAGAAATTCTATTTCAACACTTACCTCTCATGAACATTGTGAAATAAACATCTTCATTATAACCACAATATTTCTTAATGCAGGAGGTCTCTCGCCCGTAACAACTACGTATATTAAAAGAATACTGATCTATTCTATTTTGCATTTCAATAGTGTAGTCCATTCAGAAAAAAAGACACATTCCAAAAGCTGTTTAAACCCACTGGTATGTAGAGATCCCTGAACAGATGTAATTCTTCTGAGTAAAATGTATACAGCTGTAATTTATCAGTTTGATTCAAGGGAGGCACATCTTACCAAAAACATAAATTAATCATAGTGCTTCTTGAATTTATCTGAGAGTTTAGAAAAGTTAAATGTAAAAGTTGGTTCAGATTCTTTAAGCTTGCTATTAACAGGTCTATGGTTGAGAGTAAATAAACAGTGAAAAATTGACTTATGTCCTATTTCGTTTAAAGTAAAACTATATTTTTTAAGATAAAGTTGTTTTTTATTATTATTATTCACTTGAGGGAGAGAGAAACATTGATTTGTTGTTCCACTGAGTCATGCATTCATTGGTTGGTTCTTGTACTACTATGGACCCTGCAACCTTGGCGTATCGGGTAGACACTAACCAACTGAGCTCCAGCATTGTTTCAACAGCTCCATTTGACCAAAAGCAAAATTATGGATGAGAATATTGTGTTTGTAGCCCATGATCCGGGAAGTAGTTTTTCACCCTATGGTGCTGTAACTTTAAGCAAATACTAAGAAAAAGACCTCAAACTCTTTACAAATATGGATAACAGACATCTAAAATCCTACAATATAAGAGGTGCTTACTCCATAAGGGAAAGTAAAAGGGAGTTAATGCAGGTTGTTGTTCATACCTACTACTGCATTTAAAAAGACTTACCAGAGCCATCCTGGCTGGGTAGCTCAGTTGGTTGGAGCATCCTCCCATACACCGAAAGGTCATGGGTTTGATTGGTGGTCAGGGCACATACTCAGGTTTCAGGTTCCATTCCAGGTCTGGATGCATATGGGAGGCAACTGATTGATGTTTCTCTCTCATGTTTCTCTCTCTCTCTCTTTCTCTCTCTCTCCCTCTCTCTCTCCTTTCCTCTCTCTCAAAGCAATAAACATATCTTCAGGTGAGGATTAAAAAACTAAAAAAAAAAGACTTACCAGAGCCATAAACTTCAAAGATCAATAACATTATTCAACAACTAATATGTAGCAGGCAGTTGCACTAATATTTTCTCAATCCTTATAGAAACCTCTTGAGTAGATCATATTATTTAAACTTCCCATATGAAGCATATACTGAAGCATATAATTTTCTTTTTCTTTTTTTTTTTTAAATATATTTTTTATTGATTTTTTACAGAGAGGAAGGGAGAGAGATAGAGAGTTAGAAACATCGATGAGAGAGAAACATCGATCAGCTGCCTCCTGCACATCTCCCACTGGGGATATGCCCGCAATCCAGGCACATGCCCTTGACCGGAATCGAACTTGGGACCCCTCAGTCCGCAGGCCGACGCTCTATCCACTCAGCCAAACCGGTTTTGGCGAAGCATATAATTTTCAAATAGAATTTTGAATTCACAAAGCAACTAAACTGTACAACTCAGATTTAAACTCAGGATTAGTGTTCTTTCTACATAAAGCAAGATGTTCTAGAAACAGCATGGGCTTGGGGAGTTTGGAGTCAGGCGAATGTACATTAACTAGAAGGACTATTCCACTTACCAATTGTGGACTAAAGGCTAGTAACTTAAGTCGTCTGATAGCTTCCTCCTCATCTATATAGTAAAAATATTAGTGTATCCCCTGTAGTGTTACTATAAGGTGTACAGATTATGAATACAAGATGCCTAAGATAGCAAGATTTAGGTACTTTGGATGGGGTCAGTAAAAAGCTAACATTTTAGAAATCTTAAAAATGGTGCCATGTAAGCACTCTGTTGAATTTCCGTCTTAGTATACTGAATATCTTTTTAGTATGTAGTCCTTAAACTCATAATATCTTCTTTAGTCTTTTTTAACACTTTTGATCATGAGAATCCTGAGTCTCATAAATTGACAGTATAGTAGCCTGGAATGTCAAATGCAGGCTTTACAAAATGTAAGGTACACTTTATTTTCTCAAAACATAGGGATTATAATTTTGCCAGGGATTTATCCAATTAATCATAATTTTGTCTACATGTGTTTCATGCATTCAATCACTCCTTATTTCATATTATTTAGCAGCTGTTTATTATGTATCTGTTATTTGAAAGGCACTCTGCCACACAACAGCAGTTGAACACACAATATTGAAGGAGAATAACAGAATGAAGGGCTGACACTAAGTTTTTAAACTTTTCTTTACATTATATTTGGTTAATTGTAGATCAGCAGGTTTCATTACAATCTCAAGATTTTGATAAATATGTTAGAATAGGGTAGAAAGGTTGCTTAAATTTTATTTTCTGCATTGTTATAACTATAGAATAAAAATGGAACATACTATATAATAAAAGTTGGCTCAGTTTCTCTAAGCATCAAGATGCAGCATATATTTTCATAAAACCAGCAATAAAATTCCAAATGTGTTTAAAATATTGCTTTATTTTGTGTGAGTTTAAACAAACTCCTTGCGAGTTGAAGAATTTAGGTGAGCCAGTTTTCCTCTCAAGGTCCAAATATATAAACATATAATCCCATGTTTTCATATGCTCTTTATGTGCTTGTTTTTATATATTAATTATAAATATCTATATCAAGTATTTTCAGATTAGTGATTCTTAGCATTAGGGGATAAGAGGGAGGGATACAGGCTAGGGGTGGCAAGAAATCCAGTATTTACCTTACATCTCCCAGTTCTTGGACTTTCCTGGCTATTCTCCTGGCCACTGGTGAAGGCCTTTGCCCATTAATCCAGGAGCTAAATGATAAATTAGAAATATCTACACTGTGAGAGTGGAACTTTGGGAAACTATCCTATTTTCCCCAATCTGTTGCCATACTATTTTTTTAAAATACTTTCCCAAGGCTGTTTATTGATTTAGGAGAGAGGATTAAGAGTGAGAAATATCAATGTGAGAGAAAAACATTGTTCAGTTGCCTCCCATATGTGCCCTGACCTGGGATGGAACTCGCTGACTATTGGTGTGTGGGATGATGTTCCAATTAATTGGGCCACCCAGCCAGGGACTTATGTTTCACCTGAAATTAGTGATAAAGAACACGGCAGCCAGCATTGACAAAGTACCACTCTATATAGAAGTACAGTGGGGCCTTGACTTACGAGTGTCCCGACTAACGAGTTTTTCGAGATACGAGCCGTCTCTCGGCCAATTTTTTGCATTGAGTTGCGAGCTAAAATTCGGGTTACGAGCCAGCTTCAGATACCCCAGCGCTAGTTGGCACAGCGAACGTCACAGTGAACGCCACAACATCAGCCCAGCATCACGTGTCATTGTAATGATGAAAATTGATTTGACATACGAGTAATTTGAGTTACGAGCTCCATCACGGAACAAATTAAACTCGTAAGTCAAAGCCCCACTGTATCTTTATGGGGATTGCAACAAGTATCTTCTTGATGCAATCCCCATAAAAATCCCAATGCCAATTTCAAAGAAATAGAACAAAAAAATTATCAAATTTGTATGGAACCACAAAAGACCCTGAGTAGTCAAAGCAATCCTGAGAGAAAAGAACAAAGCCAGAGGTATCACACATCCTAACTTCAGATTATTGCAATGGTACAATAATCAAAACAGTATTGTATTGACAGAAAAATAGACACACAGACTAATGAAACAGAATTAAGAACCCAGAAATAAACGCTCACATTTATGGGCAACTAATTATTGATAAACACCTCCCTAAAAAGTATTCTTTTTATATTTAAGCTTAAAATATTTATGTAGTTTCCCAAGAACAAGTTGATATTTAAGCCTTTCCTTTGAGTTTTTCTTTTCTAAGAATGGTGGTTGTACGAAAATAGAGATAATAATGCTAAGAAGTTCATAAAGAAAGAAACATTTACCAAGACTAATTAGTTGATAATCAAGATGTCATAAATACATGAAAAGAGTATTTGTATTTGTCCTTCTATTATGCAAATGGAACCATATGTTTCATTAAAAAGTTATTTTGCTCTATTGTCCTATTTGACTTTTGGACATCTCAAAAGGAGTTGACTATGTTTATCACTGAAATAATATTTGTCTTGTTAATAATTTTTTTTACAAAATCGCAAAATTAGAATTTAACCTCAAGTTCAGTTAGTATAGCTCATTTATAAGAAAAATAAAGCTGACTTACAATCAAATTGGCCAAGTAGGTAAATGTGATACATCCTCTCACAACCACATGAAAATTACAACTAAACTATTGAACAACCATCATTCAGAACCACCTGAAATCTGGATGAATAAAAGTCTTACAACTAGGGAATTAAAGAAGCCACATCAAGACTGATAAGAGCAGGGAGGACAAGGAATGGGCTGGTTTCATACCCACACGTGGTGGATAAAAATTGGGAGGGGTATCTTAGCTGCAGAGGTCCCTCTTAAGGAGTGAGGGGTCCCAGCCCCACCCCAAGCCCTCCATCCCAGGGTTCCAATGCCAGGAAGAGAATTTCCCATAAGTTCTGGCAATAAAATCTATTAAAGATTGAAGCCTAGGAAGGTGCAGGGCTGCTGGAGTCCTAGGCAGTTCCTCTTAAAGGGCCAGCACATGAACTTGTTTGGACTCACTCCCTCTGAGCTCCAGCACAGGGACAGAAGTTTGAAAGGTACCAGAGACTACAGGGAGAAACTGAATTGTCCGGCATCAGGAGGAGAGCTGGGGGTCAGCTATCTCCAAGACAGAGTGCTGACAGAGGTCATTGTTTCTTTGATGAGCCCTTCCCCTGCACAGCAGGCAGATGCCATATCTGAGACTCCGTCAACCTGGATCCACCCTGGGATTTCCTGAGGCCCTGCCCAACCCAAATTTGGACTTACCAAAGCTATTTCCAGTGGCTTTTCCATATGAATGGCTTGTCTTGGAACATGTTTCAGATTCTCCTAAAATCTCTCAATCAGCCTCTGATTTCTGTGTGCCCCTTGCCTCTCACTAACTAGCTGCCATCTGCAGATCACTTTGTAGGTCATGCTGGATGGTCCTGAGCAGAACACAGGTGGTGGCTGAACTTGACCTGTACCTCCCAGGAGACCTCAGAGCCAGCACACCCAGTGGTCAGCTTTAGACCATGTCAAAGCACAACCACTAAACCACCTCCAGAAGTGACATACCCCAGGGGTCAACTCAGTGGGCACCAGAGCCCTGCTGAAGTAAGTCTTGCTCTGTGGGGTAGACCCCTGCACAGCTGATCCTCCACAGTGGTTGGAGGTCAGTGGTTGGGGGGGTCACAGTCAGTCCACAGCTGATCAGCCTGAGCATAAATCTCCCTCATTCACATACCTACAGCAATCAAGGCTTAACTCTAAGAAGAGGGAGTACAAAGGAGTACCTGTAGTGCCCAGCTTGAGTGATCCGGGAGACTGTGCCACTGGACCCTACAGTACACATGCTATATTATGCTATTTTATCAAGCCTGGGAGATCTAGCAGCTCTAATATATATATATATATATATATATATACACACACACACATATATACACAAACAAACACAGGGAGGCTTTCAAAATGAGGACACACACACATACACACACACGAAGTCTCAAATGAGAACAGAACTAAACTCCAGAAAAAGACCTAAACAAAATGGAGACAAGCAATCTACTAGATGCAGAGTTCAAAACACTGGTTGTAAGGAAGCTCAATGAACTTAGTGAGCATTTCAACAGCATAAAAAAAAGGACATGGACTCCATAAAAAGGGACCAGTGAGAAGTGAAGAATAAACTAATTGAAACAAAGAATACTAATTGAAATAGGAATCAACAGTAGAGTAGATGAATCCCAGAATCAAATCAGCAATTTGGAATATAAGGAAGCAAAAAACACCCAATCAGAACAGAAAAAAAATAGAGCCTCAAAAATGAGAAGATAAGGAGCCTCCAGACATGCCAATATTTGTATCATGGGAGTGCCAGAAAGAGAAGAGAGAGAGAGAGAGGGAGAGGGAGAGGGAGAGAGAGAGAGAGAGAGAGAGAGAGAGAGAGAGGAATGTTAAACCTATTTGAAAAAATAATGACATAAAATTGCCCTAATTTGGTGAAGGAAATAGACATATAAGTTCAGGAAGCACAGAGAGTCTCAAACAAGAGGAATCCAGAGACCCACACCAAGACATATCATAATTAAAATGCAGAAGGTTAAAGACAAAGAGAGAACCTTAAAAATAGCAAGAGAAAAGCAGTTAGTTACTTACATGGGAGCTCCCATAGACTGCCAGCTGATTTCTCAACAGAGACTTTGCAGGTCAGTAGGGATTGATGAAAAATATTCAAAGAAGAGTATGGACCTACAACCAAGATTACTCTACCCAGCAAAGCTATCATTTAGAATTGAAGGACAAATAAAGAGCTTCTCAGACAAGGAAAAGCTAAAGGAGTTCATGACCACCAAACCAATATTAGAAGAAATGTTAAGGGATCTTTTTTTAAAGAAGAAGGAGGAGAGGGAGGAGGAGGAGAAAAGAAGAGGAAGAAGGATTAAAAATATGAACAGTAAAATGTCAATAAATACATATCCATCAACAATTGAGTCAAAAAAATAACCACACACACACACAACATAAATGAACAAACAGAACAAAAACAAATTCATACATAGATACGGCGAATATTTTGATGGTTCCCAGATGGGTGGGAGGCTGGGGGGGAATGGGTGAAAAAGGTGAAGGGATTAAGGAGTAAAACTTCATTGTCACAGAATAGCCATGGGGATGTAAAGTAGAACATAGGAAATGTAGTCAATAATATTCTAATAATTATGTATGGGTTCAGATGGGTGTGAGATTTATCAGTATGAACACTTAAGTAAGTTATGTAATGTCTAGTCACTATGGTGTACACCTGCAACTAATAATGTATCTCAACTATACTTGAAAAATTAAAACATGCTTTTAAAAAAAGGAAAGTTGTTGTTTGGGTGAAGTGATGAGAAAAAGATTAAGTTTTGTAATGTTTTTCTAATATATGAGTTTTCTGTATTATCATGCTCAGCTGGCAATACATACATGCTAAAGTCCATCTCCTCCCAAATATCCTGAGTTTATACATCTTTGCGAATGGGATATTTTCAGACAATAAACTGCTTATATATTCAAATTCAAATAATTTATTTCACTGTGACTTGGTCTATTGTTACTCAATAAATCAACCAATAAGTAAAAACAAAAAGAAAGAAAAGGAGAAGAAGAATGAAGTTTAATTAAATGTGACTCCTGTATTAAAAATTATTTGATAGGGACTAACCCATAATTTTCCTATCATTCTAAGATGACCAGTGATATTCCTGCTTCTAAATAATAAAGTCCAATTATTGAAACTGACTTACCTTATTCATTTTTTTTATTTTTTCTGACCTTTTTTATTTGAAATAATTATAGATTCACAGGAAGTTGCAAAAATAATACAGAGAAAGTCTTTACCCAGTTCCCCCAATGTAAACATCTTCTTTACCTGTAATATTACCAAAACCAGGAGATTGACATTGGTAAATTCCACAGACTTTATTCAAAATATACCTGTCTTATATGCATTCATTGTGTGTGCATGTCTGTGTTTAGTTCTATGTATTTTGATCACGTGTACATATTTGTATAACCACCACTGCAATCAAGATACAGAATTATTTTATCACCTCAAAGATCTCTTTTGCTACCATTTCATAGCTATGCCCTTTTCCCTCTCCTACCTTCCTTAACACTTGCCAATCATTAATGTGCCAGACATCAGTGATAAAATGGAAAACAAAACAAATAGTTAACACATTGTGCACCAGTAGTTTTATTGCTAGCTTTACCCAGTAGCCAGATAAGTTTCTATTGCATGAGTACAAAAAACGTTTTACAACGTATCATACTTTAAAAAGATTTTAGCTTGTAAGAACATGTAATAAATAACTTCAAAATGCAGTGGGTATTTAATTTTAAGGTGTGCCTTTAACATTTATGTAAAACGCTGTGTAATATGAAAACAGGAGAATGCTCATGATCCATCCGCCCGCAATGTGTTAAGAATAATTAGGTCCTGAAATCAGACCACTTGATAATACAAATAGCCTTACCAGTTGCTGTCTATTTAATTTTAACCTTGACCTTCTTAAACTTCAATTTCTATTCATAATGTAGGTATATAATATCATATCCTTTGAGGAATATGATGACTAAGTCTAGTAATCTGCTACGATGGAAAAATTATTATTATTATGTTTTTCTTTGTGAGTTTTACATTCTAGTAGAGAATATAGGTAACAGGATACTATAGAAGAGTTTATTAGCTAATATGATATTACTATAGGAAAATTTATCAGAGAATCTAACCTAGAACTGGAGAAATTAATTTGAGGAACAGATTCTTGGAAGGAGTGATATAAAAAACAAACCCCTGAGATTTGAAGGATGAATGCAATGAGGCAGATGTAGATAGTAAAGGACTTCTCAAGGAGATAGAGGCTAGAAGAAAAACACAAACTTTGGAAGACTGAGAAAGAGGGACCTTATAAGATATAAGGAATCTAAACTTTATCCTTGGAACAATGGAAGGAATTAAGGAGAGTACAATAATTAGATAAGATTGGTATTTCAGAAAAAAATCATTCTGGTGATGACCCAAGAAATGTCCAAACCTGTAAATAATTTTTATGAGATTTTATTTGAGGCACACTGACACTTAGTTACGGGGAAGCAAAATCTCCAGCAAATGACAGTTTTTCAGTTCTTTTTATAGATTTAGAAATAAGGAGGGAATTTAAGGAAGATTACATGAATGTGGGAGAAAGCAAGGTGGGGAAATCTCTGTGGCTGGATTACAGGTAGTTAAGAAGATTATGTGCTGCCTTGAGGGTGGTTACACCTCCAAAGGGTCTGAAAAGGAGGATCATTCTGCTGTCATTTCAAAGGTGTGTTAACCCAGATAAACCTTTTACTAAAGAAGTTATATGCTTGGGTGCTTGGGTCTTGACTACCCACCATGACCTGCCCATTAGGAATTAATGATCAGATCACCCTGTGAGGTTACCTTGTTCAATGGACTTGCCAGATTTATTACAGAACCCTTTTGTTTGTGCACACTGGCTGCAACACAAATTATTATTCAGCAGAAGAGAGGTTGATGGGCATAGTTCTTTATATAAGGGAATATAATTCTAAGGAGGATAATAGTACATTTTCAATGAATATCTGGTGCAGATGTCCTTTATGTAATATTTAACTTACAAAACATACATAATTTATTCATTATCTTTCTGAAGACTCAAGAAGTTTCCATAAAGTGGAGCTAAATGACCAGATAGAAAATTGAAAGATAGATTTAGGTAAAGACTAATATAAAATTATTCTTTGAAAAATCATTGCAACTCTTATTTCATCATTGACAGCCTAGGAAATAAACCTGGAATTTTTATGGCTCTAGAAGACATTTCCCCAGTATGCTGAGCATCATTAAGGTTAACATATCACCACCCTCATTTTGTGCACTAGCAATTGGAGAGATAAAGATACCTAGCTAATGAATGAAAATCAAAGGAAGCATGAAGAAACAATTTTTTAAACTTTTTAAAAAATGTTTTTATTTATTTCAGAGAGAGGAATGGAGAGCGAGCTAGAAACATCAATGATAAATATCATCTATTGGCTGCCTCCTGCATGCCCCCTCCTGGGGATTGAGCCCACAACCAATGTATGTGCCCTGAGCAGGAATCGTGACCTCCTGGTTCATGGGTTGATGCTGAACCACTGAGCCTCACTGACCAGGCATGAATAAATAAAACTGTAAAATGAAGCCACTGGGACTAGTCAATCTGGAAAAATAAATAGAGGAAAGATAAGTCAAATTTCCTATAGTGCCCTATGCATAGTTTTATTACAGATTTTATCACTTGCTTTGTTTATTATTGGCTTACTTTCCTATGTCCGGTACTAGAGAACAAATTACTCAACATCAAAATCCAAATCATTTTATCTGTAATTATAGCATTTAATATGGTATCACACAATAACCTAAACTTGGCAGAGGTTAATTTAGAATAACAAGGTTTGATAATTGAATAGTCTTCGTGATACTGTTATATTATAAACTAATTGAATGAAGGGGCATGATGGGTGGAAGTTGTCTCATTGCTTCGAAATTCTGAGCAATGATTTTATGTGCCAATCACAAATATATTGGCCTTTTCTATTCTTCACTCACTTTATCTATCTAATCTTTATCTACTCTGTAATCTCTATGGAGACAGATACAATATTTAACAGTTTTTTTGGCATGTAGCAGAAGAGGAAATTGATAATCTCTCTTAAAAATCTCTATCTTCAGCACACAGTGTCAATCAATACATGTTGTTATTATTTTTCAATAAAAGTGATTTACTAAGGAAAACTAAAGAAACTAAATATATCTTCAGTTCTAAAATATGGTCCACAATAAGGTGATCATATATTCTAGTTTACCTGAGACTGCTCGTGTTTATGTTTCTTATACCAGGGTAATTATTAATAATTCTTTCTCACTTAAAATATTTGGACTTAGATAATAAATTACTTGGATTACCCTACCATAGTGCATGATGTCAAAGTCTGAAATAATCAACATGTCTGATTGACTTTGCATTCCAGATGGGTATCTATGTTACCTAGATTATCCAGTTTCAAAAAAAACAGTTAATATACACTGCATTAATTTAATAGTTCATTCAGTGGAATGTGTGTTCTCAAACTTAATTTATTCCAGAAGGCAGTTCAAGAAGTGATTTCTTCAAACACCGAATCATTTTTCCCATTAGAAATAATGTGAATTGAATTGATCCATTCCAGACCCACAAATGATTCCGTTTTAATCTTTCTTATATACAGTACATGTCTAATGTACTGTTTAACCTATAAACAAACACTTATTTTCTTAAATTTATTGAACCACCCCCTACTAGCCTTAAATGAATCCCTTTCTTTCCAGGGGTGTCTTTCAGGAGGCCAGTATGCAGCATCTTCACTTTTTCATAAACCACTGCCTTCAAAATGCTGTCACTGGCTATTTTAACAATAGAAGGATATTTTTTTTCATTATTATTGTTATACTTATTTGCTTTTCCTTTATCCAGATCAACACAGTTTTTCCATCTCTTCAATTGCCTCTGATCATTGTTTCTTTCACATCCTCAGTAACATTAGCATTCTTGATGGCCTCTTTGTGTTTTAAAATTGTGCTAATTCTTGATTTCACCAGCAGCAAAAGCATTCTCTCCTTTGTTACCTGAAAGGTGTTTTTTGTCATGCTGAGGTTTGTTCCACAACCAAATCATCTGAGACATTTTTTTGTGTGAACAACTTGGTTGGGAACCGAATTGTTTGATATGAGAGACATTTGAGAACCTAGGTTTGACTATATTACAGTTATCAAATGGAAAAACAAAAAGTGCAGAATTATAGCTAGAATGCTTGTAGTAATATTATCCCTTTTTGTCCAATTCAATATTATAAAAGCTAATGCTATCAATATTGTTAATTAAAAGCAGTGTCTTTTTTTTATCAAAGCAAAAAAAAAAAACACACCCACAAGATTATTTAGATTTTAACAATGATTTTATAGACCCTAAAACTATGCTAGTAGATCAGTATAGTCTGTATCCTAAATTTGTCAGATATATAAAAAGTTAATTATGATTTTGAGAAAGATACTTTTATAAAATAAATGTATAAGCAACAAATTCAACATCGTGATAAATAGTGCATATTTTTGCTTAGTATTTTTTTTATTGTGGTTAAATATCCATAACATGAAATTCACCATTTTACCCTTTTTAAATGTAAAATTCAGTGACATTAAGCACATTCATAATGCCATGCAGCTATCACCACCATCCATTTCCAGAACTTGATCTTCTCAATGAATCTGTTTCTTTGTCATTTTTTAAAAATAGAAGGATATGTCTTTCAATATTATTATACTTACTTGCATCAAAATAAAATTTAAATACATTACTGAAAAATAAAATATCTTAATTTCTAAACTCTGAGACATTGTTTTAAAATGCCTTATAAATGACTTGGTCTTTTATTAGAATGAGTTGAATAGATAATAAAATATTTATTCAGCTTTTAAAAGCCTGTAATAATTACAATATTAAGAAATAAAGCTTGATTAGACCAGTTGAGGACCCTGAAAATTTTAATTTATAATTATTTTGCATTACACATAAATGTTCATATTCTTTTTGCAAATGCCGAAAGCAAATCTTCAGGGTAATATTGATTAACAGCTAAGAAGAATTATTTCACTTTACAGCCATACTGCGTTTAATCATTATGTCTGTCCTCAAGGGCAAGTATAAGAATTCTCAATCTTCGTGCTTATCGTGTATCTTCTCCATAACTAGCTCTACAATATCTTTTATAGCATTTCATACCTTGTCTTTAACTTTATCTCAAAATACGCATTTTAAAATATCTTAATAGTTTACTTAAATGAAAAGTAAACAATATGTTGTTTGCCAGTATACAATATTTTATGATAATATTGCAAAAATCATATGCCCTTTTTTGATATTTCAGAAATATGTTTTCTTCTGAGTGAGTGAATAGTTAATGATTTAGCAGGATGTTAAAGCCTTTTTATTTTCTCTGTTTACCACACAAAACAGAGTGAGTAAATAAAGGTATATTTAAAATAGTTAACTACATCCTAATTTTAAAGACCAATGGCCCAGTAGTTAGTACCAACAGAAATCCCAGGAAAGCTATCTGCAGCATATCAAATCATGGGCCTGGAAAAGCCATGCAATGGAAAGCTAGCCTCTCAGCAGCATACAGTCTCACGGAGGCGCATATCTCCCTGAGCCTATGAGTTATCAAGTTAAAAACTGTGAATTTGTCAAAGAGAATACTAAATGTATACCTACAGATATAGAAAATGGTAAAAACTTGAATATTATTAGAAACATTTAAGCATCTAACTATATTTAGAATTATTTTTTTAAATTCTCTTAAATTTTCTTCTCGTGAACTCATTTAATAAACACATCAAAGCCTAAGTTCTACAATGCACTGTGTTAGCCCAAAGAGATGCAAATGCCAGACATTATATACTCTCTACCTCCAAGCAATGGAGTCTGAAGGTAGAGAACAAAAATTAAAAAGGTTTTCATTGCAGTATATAAAAGTATACACTAACACATTGTAAATCTTACACTTACAAAATATGTCACTTATATCTCAATTTTTAAAGTTTATCTTAGTTAAGGGCTATGATATGGTAGGCACAGGGTACTACAGAGTACTGAAAGACCAATATTGAAAGACTATCCAAGATAATTTCATTTAAGTTGAGATCTTAAAGTTCAACCAACAAGACAGAGCAGAAAGAGCAGGCCAGTCAGAGGGAACACAATGTGCAATTGTTATGCCCAGATTTCAAGATCCCCAACAGACCACGCGAGGGAGCCAGCCGTGACAGATGCAAAAGCAAAGAGTCCTTTATTTCAAACTCGAGTCTGGCTCCCTTACCCTCCTTACTGACACAGCAGCAGGTGGCAGAGAGAGGCCTAGCCTGATGTGAAGAGGAGTTTTATAGGTGGGTGGAGCAAGGGCAGGAGAGGGGACTGTGGGCCCCGCCAATTGGCCAGGCGCAAGTCGGTGTCTCGTTACACAGGATGTGGTCATATTGATGGCGTGCACTTCCCTTGATTATCATAGGTTAGTCCAGAGAAATCCTGGGTGTGGCTAGCAGAGGCTTGGGCTTCCGGGAAGAAGCCTTGCCAAGCAGATGGCTCTGCCCAAAAATGGAGGGCCCAGGGTAAGATGGAGGGCGTAGTCCTCGCCCTTTCACAATAAGTCTGGAATCAAAAGATGGCTTAAGTGTTAAAGTCAAATAAATAAGTAAAAGCAGTGTTTTTTAGTGACTAAGAGAATTTGAGTATAAATGTTAAGCTATCTATGAAAAAAATGGTAATATAAAATGGTGACTATATGTAAGTACAGGAAATGATGCCAAAATAATAATAATGAAAAAAATGCTCTGAGTAATGAGGAAATTTTTTTAAATACAAAGAACAATTAAAAAATGTATTGTGTGGTCAGTAAATATTGTTTAAAATTTGCTCATAATTTGGGGAATAATGCATTTTCTACCACTCTATAATCTATTTAGAGAGCTTGGTTCAGGCAAATAATTACTAATCCTTTCTTATTTATTGCATTGGTTATATAGAAGAAGAAAACAATATTATTTATTATTACAAATCATTCTTTATTAGTTATCCTTCTTATGATAGTCAAGTTATTCTGAAAATTAGAAAAGTTAGACATACAAATCATCTTCTCAATATGCTTATCATTGCCCACATATGTTTAACAGAAAATATTATAGAAAATTTATCAGTGGATATAAAATTGTATGGTATGGTTCTATTGCATGACTTTCTTTAAATAAATGGAAATATGGTATTGACAGCATTTACTGAGCACTGCTTTCCACTCAGCATTTGAAGATTATTATCTTATGCTATTTTCTAAATAGCTAAGTGATTTCTATAGCATGATAATAAAACCTAACTGATTTTATCTGGAATACCTCAGAACTACACACAATTGGGTGGTTTATACGTTATTCAGTACAAACACTTACATAATGAATCTTTTTAAGAGGGTTGTGTTACGTTTTTCTCTCCTACCAAGGCACTCAGTGAACACCTTATTTCTGTTGCTTTGTTCCTGGATATGTGGAAATCCTACTTCATTTACATAACTTTCCATTGACATGCGAAATTCAGCAAGTTAAGTTAATAACTGTATATTTGAAACAGCAGGAGACTTTTTGCTCCTTTTTTTTGGATCATATATTCCAACGTTAAAATTAAATTTACAACACCCTAATGTCTTAAATGTAAATGAGCTTGCACTCTATTTGGTTTAATGAAATTAAAGCCATACAGTTTGACTAGAGAGAAGAAAGCCTTTGGTTCTTTTTTGAACTCATAATGGAAACAACTGTTCTGGTCTAAATAGATCATGAGAAACATGGCTCTTCCAAAACACAGAAAAAAGATTTATTTTGTATTAATAAACAAAGTAGAAAATTCTAATTATATTGTCTGAGGAAACTTTAGAGTTTGAATTTTCAACTAACGTGTTTCTTAGGTACTTTGTAATGCTTCCTGTACATTTCATTGAGCTGTGGAATAATATCAATCACTCTCAATGAAAGGATGATTCAAGAGTAAATGTTGAGCCAACCCCTCTAAGCTTTGTTTTTAGTAGAATGCTAATTAACAGAGAGGTAGTAATCTAAATTTCATTGTGTTCTTAGATTTGGGAACAGGTATTATGGAATTGATTATTCAATGAAAAGGGCAGTTTCCTAGAAAGGTTATATACATGACTTTTGCTAACTTTTTAATTGATTTTTCCCCATGGTGTTCTATTTCACCTTTTTACTAAAGACTAAGAAAACCAAATGTCAAATGAACCCACATGTGTACAACCTAATGCTCTTTTTTCAAAAATCTTAACAGCTTTCTAAATATAAATCTCCACTATGATTGAAGTCCAACACAGTGTCTAGCTTTAACTCCACTACTCTTTAAATTATCTCTGCCTTGTTCAATCAGAATTGCCATTCTGTTAAACACATCCTATGCTTCCCCAACTTCTTCCTTCATATTGAACTAACCTCCTTTGCCATATATATCATTAAAACCTGTTCATTCTTTAAGATCCAGATCAGTTGCTACCTATATTGGATCAAGTCTTGCCTGATAATCTTTCTCTATGAGAACAATCAGTCTCCTTCTGAGTTTACAAGTGTTCTTCCTACTTATTTGCCAACTAAAATTATATTAATTAGGTGTTCTTTTTCAGCTGCAAGTGTGAAAAATCCCACTCAGATTAGTTTACGCAATAAAGAATGGAGAGAATTATTGCTCCCAGAATATGGGAAGTTCAAGAAATAGCAACGATTTTAGGCTCAACTATATCAGAGGCCTCAATTTATGTAGTTAAGGTGTTTTATCTTTGACTTACCTGCCTTTCCTTTGATTGGGTTTGACTCTCAGTTACTCTGCCTCCAATGGGATGGCATTGGAATCCACCAGTCTCTTCAAGCTTAAATTCTGTTTAAAAGATAGCATTCTTGAGAGTCGAATAGAAAATGGCGGCTGATTAGGCAGCAGTGTCATGCACCTCCTCCTAGGGCCAGTCCAGAACAGCAACTATATCGGAGAACATCCAACCTGAATTAACAAATTAGACATAGCTGAGGAAAGTTTCAATAAGGAAGGGCTGAGGATGCCTAGAGAACTTCGCTTGCCAGCCATAACCCACCTGGAACCATCACAGTGTCCCAGCAATGAGTGGCGCAGTTAACTCCCAGCAGGCTCCCAGATGTCTGCAGGGAGTGCACGCCACCAGAGTGAGCTCCTGCACCAGGCCTCCTCACCAGCCTGCTGGGACACAGAATCCTAGGATCTGGCTCCAAGACCCCATAGTGAGTGCAAGCCAGGGTGAACCCTATGCCCAACCCCTGCCCCAGACCCCAGAACCATGCTGCTAGCCTGACCCAGGGTCACCCAGCACCTGCTCCACCCTAAGCCTCAGGACCTGCTGCAGGGGTGACCCAGAGCAATCCAGAGCATGCCCAACTCCGGGCCACAGGAGAGTGTGGACTGTGCAAGCCAGAGCAACCAGTGCCTGCTCCAACTCAGCCCCCTGGACAGCCCTGCTGGGGAGAACCAGAGCAACCCATGCCCGCTTTACCCCGACCCAGGAGGTGTGACCCAGAGCAACCTCATGCATGCCTCACTCAGGTCCACAGGGGAACTCTGACTGTGCAACCCAGAGAAACCCAGGCCTACTTCACCCCAGCCTCCCAAACAGGCCTGCTAGGGCCATCCAGAGCAACCTAATGCACACTTCACTACAGACAACAGGAGAGCACAGACTGAGCAACCCAGGGCAACCTACCCCTGCTCCACAATGAGGAGTGGCAAAGTGGAGCAACCTGGTGCCTGTCTCACTCCGGGCTACAAGAAAGTGAGGACTGCAACCCTGAGCACCCTGTGCCCATTCCATCCCAAGCTCAGGGACTTACTGCCAGGGCAATCTGGAGTGACCAAGCACATGCCCACTCAGGCCACAGGGGTGCTCTGACTGTGCAACCCAGAACAACCTGCACCTACTTCTCTCTGTTCCCTGGGACAGTCCTGCAGGAGCTACCCAGAGAAACCCAGCACACACCTTACTCCGGGCCATAGGAGAGCACTGCCAGGGCAACCCAGAGCAAGTTGGTGTGCCCAGCCAGGAGCCACAGGACTGCACTGCAAGTGCACTGCCAGAGGGACCTAGGGTGCCACCCTGCCACAGGTGCCTCGGTCGCACAGTGAATTGCATTCCAGAGGGCTCTGGGTACTCACAGGGAGTCCCACACCACAGGAACTGTGCATGTGCTTCTACCACCTCAAGCATCTGAAGCAGACAACTGAGGGACCACATCTGTGGGACAAGGGGATACAACTCAAGAGCAGAGACAATAAAGGCATGAGACTCAAGGCATACCCAGCCTCTGGGCTAACGATTTCCGGAACATTGCCCTAATAGGATCTTCAACCTCTCAAACCCCTAGCAGGGTGCCCAGGAGCAGAAAAAGACAGCAAAAATGGGGATACAAAGAAACAACCTTCAATGAAAAAAAAGGAGGAGGTGGCAGAAAAGGAACTAAAAGAAATGGAGGCATTCAATATGTCAGAAAAAGAATTCAGAGTAATAAGCATACAGTTCTTAAACCAAATGGATGAGAAAATCAACAACTTATGTAAGAATCAAGGGGAAATAAAAAATGATATAGCGACAATAAAAAACACGATGGGAGATTTCAACATTAGATTAGAAGAAGCAGAGGACCAAATTAGTGAGTTAGAAGATAGGACAGAAAAATACACCCAATCTGAATAGCAATTGGAGAAAAAAATTAGAAAGCAGGAGGAGAGTCTAAGGGAGCTTTGGGACAACATAAAACCAAGTAACATACGTAAATAGGGATGCCAGCAGGACAAGAAGAGCAGCAAGGATTAGAGAACCTATTTGAAGAAATAATGACAGAAAACTTCCTGAAATGGTGAAGAAAAAAGTCACACAAGCACAGAGTCCAAATCAAGATGAACCTTTCAAAAAGACCCACACCAAAAAATCTCATAATTACAATGGCAAATGTTAATGACAAAGAGAGAATCTTAAAGCCTGCAAGAGAGAAAAAGAGAGTTACCTACAAAGGATTTCCAATTAGATTATCCATTGATTTCTCAACAGAAACACATCAGGCCAGAAGGGAATGGAATGAAGTATACAAGATGCAACACAAGGGTCTAAACCCAAGAATACTCTATCGATCAAAGGCTATCATTCAAAATAGAAGGGGAAATCAGGAGCTTCTCAGACAAAAAAAAAAAAAAATGCTAAGGGAGTTTATCACTACTAAGCCAGCAATCTATTGAATTCATACCAAGCATCTTCTCAGATCACAGTGGCATAATATTAGAAATAAACTACAATAAAAACAATTTAAAATTTAAAAAATTGGAGGCTAAATAGCATGTTATTAAACAATGATTGGGTTACCAAAGAGATCAAAGAAGAAATAAAAACCATCCTGGAAACAAATGACAATGAAAACACAACAATCCAATATCTATGGGACACAGTAAAAGCAGTTCTGAGAAGGAAATACGTAGCATTACAGGCCTACCTCAAAAAAAAAACAAGGAAAAGTGGTAATAACTCATTTAACCTTACAACTTAAAGAATTAGAAAGAGAGCAACAAGAAAAGCCCAAAGTGAGCAGAAGGAAGGAAATAATAAAGATTAAAATGGAAATAAATTATATAGAGACCATCAAAACAATATAAAAGATCAATAAAAGTAAGAGCTGGCTCTTTGAAAGGATAAACAAGATTGAAGAACCTCTAACTAGGCTCACCAAGAAGCAAAGAGAGAGGAATCAAATAACCAAAATCAGATATGAAAGAGGTGAAATAACATCAGGCCCCACAGAAATACAAAGGATCGTAAAAAAAATACTATGAATAACTCAATTACAACAAACTGGTCAACCTAGAAGAAATGGACATATTCCTAGAAAAATATGTCCTTCCAAAACTCAATCAGGAAAAATAAAAAAATCTGAATAGACTGATAACTATGGAGGTAATTGAAGCAGTAATAAAAAAAAAAACAGCTTACAGCAAACAAAAGCCCTGGTCCTGGCTTCACAGGGGAGTTTCACCAAACATTCAAAGAACAATTAAAACCTATCCTCCTCAGACTAATCCAAAAAGTTCTAGAGGAAGGAGGACTTCCAACCTCTTTCTATGAAGCCAGCATTACGCTAATCCAAAAACCAGATAAAGACACTAAAAAGAAAGAGAATTATAGGCCAATATCTCTGATGAACATAGATGCCAAAATCCTAAACAAAATCTTAGCAAATCTGCTCCAGCATTACATTATAAAGATCATACACCATAACCAAGTGGGATTTATTCTGGGAATGCAAGGCTGTTACAATATCTGCAAATCAATAAACATGATGAACGACATAAACAAATTGAGAGATAAAAATTACACAGGCATATCAATTGATACAGAAAAAACACTTGACAAAATCCAAATCCTTTCTTGATAAAAACTCTCTGAAAAGTGGGAATAGAGGGATCATACCTCAACATAATAAAAGCCTTATATGACACACCTATAGCCAACATCATACTCAATGGGCAAAAAGTAAAACCATTTCGCCTAATGACAGGAACAAGACAGGGATGCCCACTCTCACTACTCCTGTTTGACATAGTACTGGGAGTGCTAGCCATAGCTATCAGACAAGAAGAAGAAATAAAAGGCATCCAAATTGGAAAAGAAGACGTGAAACTGTCATTATATGCAGATGACATGATATTGTACATAGAAAGTCCTAAAGACTCTATTAAAAAACTATTAGATTTGATAAATGAATTTGGCAATGTAGCAGGATACAAAATTAACACCCAGAAATCTATGGCTTTTTTATGCACCAACAATGAAGTCACAGAATGAGAAACTAACAAAAAAAAAATCTCATTTACCTTTGCAACAAAAAAATTAAGATACCTAGGAATAAACTTAACTAAGGAGGTAAAAGACCTGTATTGGGAAAACTACATGACATTGAAAAAAGAGATAGAGGAAGACATAAACAAATGGAAGAACATCCCATGTTCATGGATTGGTAGAATCAACATCATTAAAATGTCCATACCACCCAAAGCAATCTATAGATTCAATGCAATCCCCAGTAAAATACCAATGGCATGCTCACAGACCTAGCACAAACTCTTCAAAAATTCATATAGAATAAAAAAACAAACAAACAAAAACATGAATAGCCACAACAATCTTGAGAAAGAAGAACAAAGTTGGAGAAATCACAATACCAGATATCAAGCAATACTACAAAGCCACTGTTCTCAAAATTGCCTGGAACTGACAGACATATAGAACAATGGAACAGAACAGAGAACCCAGTAATCGACCCAAGCCATTATGCTCAATTAATATTTGAAAAAGGAGGCAAGAGCATACAATGGAGTCAAGACAGTCTCTTCAGTAAATGGTGGTGGGAAAATTAGACAGATCTATGCAAAAAAGAAACTAGACCACCAACTTACACCATACACAAAAATAAACTCAAAAAGGATAATGGTCTTAAACGTAAGACAGGAAACCATAAAAATACTAGAGGAATCCAAAGGCCCCAAAATGTCAGGCATGTGTCGTAGCAATATCTTTACTAATACAGCTCCTAGGGCAGTGGTTCTCAACCTTCCTAATGCTGCGACCCTTTAATACAGTTCCTCATGTTGTGGTGACCCCCAACCATAAAATTATTTTCGTGGCTACTTCATAACTGTAATTTTGCTACAGTTATGAATCGTAATGTAAATATCTGATATGCAAGATGTATTTTCATTGTTACAAATTGAACATAATTAAAGCATAGTGATTAATCACAAAAACAATATGTAATTATATATGTGTTTTCTGATGGTCTTAGGCGACCCCTGTGAAAGGGTCATTCGACCCCCAAAGGGGCCGTGACCCACAGGTTGAGAACCACTGTCCTAGGGCAATGGTAAATAAGGAGAAAATAAACAAATGGGACTACATCAAAGTAAAAAGCTTCTGTACAGCAAAAGAAACCATCAACAAAACGAGAAAGCCCACTGCATGGGAGAACATATTTCCAATGTTAAATCTGATAAGGGTCTAATCTCCAAAATTTATAGGGAACTCATACAACTTAACAAAAGGAAGATAAACAACCCAATCAAAAAATGGGCAAAGGACCTAAATAGACACTTTTTGAAAGTGGACATAAAGAATGCGAAGACACATACCAATCATCAAAGTCACTAATCATCTGAGAGATGCAAATCAAAACGACAGTGAGATGCCATCTCACACCTGTCAGAATGGCTAACATTAATAAATCACTAAATCAATAAACGACAAGTGCTGGCAAGGATGTGGAGAAAAAGGAACCATCTTGCACTGCTGGTAGGAATGCAGACTGGTGCAGCCACTGTGCAAAACAGTATGGAGTTTCCTCAAATAATTAAAAATGGAACTCCCATTTGACCCAGTCATCTCACTTCTGGGAATATATCCCAAGATATCAGAAACACCAATTAGAAAGGACATATGTACCCCTATGTTCATAGCAGCACAATTTACAATAGCTAATATTTGGAAACAGTCTATGTGCCCATCAGCAGATGAATGGATTAAAAGACTGTGGTACATCTACACAATGAAATACTACACTACTGTAAAAGGAAGAATTCTAACTATTTGCAACAGCATGGATGAACATGGAGATCATTATGCTAAGTGAAATAAGCCAGTTAGAGAAAGATAAATGTTACATGATCTCACTCATTTGTGGAATATAATGAACAACATAACCCTATGAAAAAAAAACAAAAAACTAGAGACAGAGAAGCATTGAACAGACCGTCAAATTTCAGAGGGAAGGCAGGGGAGGACGGGTAAGAAATCAACCAAAGGACTTGTATTTATTCATATAAGCATAACCAATGGACACAGACACTAGGCGGGAGAGGGGATGTGCTGGGGGGTGGGTGTGGCTATTGAGAGGTAAATGTGGGAAAAAGGAGACATATGTAATACTTTAAACAATAAATAATTTTTAAAAAGATAGCATTTTTTTAAAAAATTATTGCAACAATGGTTCCAGCAAAATTCATTAATACATTAGCCTATTTTGAATCATCTCTCTCTCTCTCCCCAGATGAATCACTGTGAGTAAGAGAATGGAGAGCCCTTTTCTTACCCAGAGATCCAAGGATTGAGGTCAGCCCCACAAATATCATATGGATGAGAAAAGGAAGGGATACTTACATAAAGGAAATATGGACTATTTATACCAAAAAAGGAGTGATAGAGAGTTAGAATGTTTAGCTGAATGAAAAAGAAACAAGCTATATACTATATCTGTATTTGTGGTTTATTTGCATATAGGTAGTATCTGGTTTATAAACTGAGGTTAAGATGCATATTTTACTAATCTGGATAGCCACCAAAAGCTTATTTCCTAATACACATCCATTTAAATAACTGAAGTTCTCTTTTTAAAATAGGGTTGAATGAAAATTAATAAAACAAAAAATTAATGACACAGTTTTAAAATCAAACTTACTAATTTAGGGTGAGAAGTCAATAGTCTGTATGCAATTGTTAAATGTAGCGATCAGAAGATAAAAGTGTATCTCAATATGTTAAATTAAGAACTGAAGAAAAGTTAAAGGCAAAATTTAATGGTAACCTTCTAAAACCTCATTTTATAATAAATGAAGGGCATTTATTAACAATTAGTGGCCCGGTGCATGAAATTCATGCACGGGGGGGTTGTCCCTCAGCCCGGCCTGCACCCTCTCCAATCTGGGACCCCTTGGGGGATGTTCAGGGGATGTCCCTGTGGGATCGATCAGGCCTAAGTCAGCAGTCGGACATCCCTCTCGCAATCCGGGACTGCTGGCTCCTAACCTCTCACCTGCTTGCCTGCCCTATTGTCCCTAACCACTCTGCTTGCTGGCCTGCTCACCCCAACTGCCCCCCCCTTGCCAGCCTGATGGCCCCCAGTTGCCCTCCCCAGCCAGCCTCATGGCCCACAACTGCTCTCCCCGGCTAGAGGCCCTCTGATGTCGGGTGCGGAATGCTTGGCTCATTGCTGGGGCAACGAGGCAAGCATTCTCTGCCCCCGCCCGTCCCACCGGCTGCTTCATTCCTGCTGCCCAGAGGCCTTCCACAGCCAATGTGGAACGCTTGCCTCATTGCCGTGGCAACGAAGCAAGCATTCTGCCAGGCCACTCACGCTGCCTGCTCTCAGCGGCCGCCCCCCCAGGACTGGGGGACTCGGGCGGGGCTGAGAGGACTGGGCGCCACCATCTTGTGGCTATGGGTGTTGCCATCTTTGTGGTCAGTTTGCATATTCCTTCTTTATTAGATAGGATGCCTTGCAGGTGGCTTATTCTCCTACCAATAATGTAAGGAGCACATTGTATCCCATGTCCTTGACAAGACTGGGAACTTATTAATGGCAGAACTGTTTCCTTGGGTCTTCTGTGCACTCATTGTCTAGTCCAGCATGTATAGTAGTTATTTTAAGTAATAGTTTTGATACTCATAAAAGTAAAACTTTTAAAAACAAAAGTACTGTTTCTTTAATGGGATTATTCTATTTACTTTGGCTTTAAATAGTCTCATTGCTAATATTTGAATAGTACTTTTTTTTTTTTTTATAAGCTTTCCTCCTGATTAACTAGTCATTTCAGGTCTACCTATGATTTGCAGGTTGCATTTGCATTTTAAGTTTACTTCAAATAATCTATATGAGTTTCTAGGTGAACATTAATTTGCCTTGTCAGATGATAAATTATTTGTTTTTACCTCATACTGTTCAGTAAGAATTAATTGACATTTCACATCTATTTACATTTTTGATCTTTATGTTCCCATTCTGCAAAATATTTTTTAAAAATAGAATGTACCATCACTTACAAAGTCCTCTACAGTGAAATTGGCAGTTGAAGTAGCAAGTTTGAAGGTGAGAAGAAAGGCATTTGAGGAGGAACAAAACAAATAGTCTTTGACCAACCATTGCCAGAACAGGTTTTTGCTTTAGTCAATACAGGCTAAAAGACATTAAGTAATTAGATGGAATAATAAATCATTAATAATTACTTATCTTTGCCCAAAAATACCTCTAACAATCTTTATATATAAAAAAGCATAAGATGGTGAAATTCATTTCTGAGAAGCATTCTATTATATAGTTACTAGAGGCCCGGTCCACAAAAATTTGTGCACTCGGGGGGGGGGGGGTGGTCCCTCAGCCCGGCCTGTGCCCTCTCGCAGTCTGGGACCTCTCGGGAGATAACGACCTGCTGGCTTAGGCCTGCTCCTGGGTGGCAGAGGGCAGGCCCAATCCCTAGGTGCAGCCCCTGGTCGGGCTCAGAGCAGGGCTGATTGGGGATTTGGGACGCCAGCCCCTGTCATCCACAGATCAGGGCGGACCGGGAGGTTGCAATGCCACCCTCAGTCACGCTCAGGGTAGGGCCGATTGGGGGGTTGGGGCACCGCCCCCTGTCACACTCAAGGCAGGTTCGATGGGGAGGTTGCGGCGCACCCCCTGTCACGCACAGAGCAGGGCCAATCAGGGGGTTGGGGTGCTGCCCCCTGTCACACACAGAGCAGGGCCCATCAGGGGGGTTGGGGCGCTGCCCCCTGTCACACACAGAGCAGGGCCCATCAGGGGGGTTGGGGCTTGGTACCCTGTCACGCACAGACCAGGGCCAGTCAAGGGGTTGGGGAGCTCTCCCCTGTCATGCACAGAGCAGGGCCCATCAGGGGGTTGAGGAGCTCCCCCCTGTCACTCACAGGGTAGGGCTGATAGGGGAGTTGGGGCACCGCCCCCTGTCACACACAAAGCAGGGCGGATCAGGGGGTTGGGGCGCCGCCCTCTATCACCCACAGAGCAGGGCTGATCAGGGGTTTGGGGTGCCGCCACTGTCACACTCAGGGCAGGGCCGATGGGGAGGTTATGACTCTACCCTGTCACACACAGAGCAGGGCCCGTGGGGTGGGGGTGTTGGGGCGCCGCACCCTGTCACACACAGAGCAGGGCCGATCAGGGGTTTGGGGTGCCGCAGCCTGTCACACACAGAGCCGCAGGGCGATCAGGGGGTTTGGGCACTGCCCCCTGTCACGCTGATCCCGGTGCCGGGAGGCCTCGTGGCTCCGCTGATCCTGGGGCTAGGAGGCATATTACCCTTTTACTATATAGAATAGAGGCCTGGTGCATGGGTGGGGGCTGGCCGGTTTGCCCTGAAGGGTGTCCTGGATCAGGCTTGGGGTCCCCACTGGGCGCCTGGCCAGCCTGGATGAGGGGATGATGGCTGTTTGCAGCTGGTCACACACCCTTCAGGGTGGGGGTCCCCACTGGGGTTTCTGGCCAGTCTGAGTAAGTGGCTGAGGGCTGTTTTCAGGTTGGCAGGTAAATGAAGCTCCCAACCGCTCCTTTTTTTTCTTTTTTTTAATTCTGGGCCAGCTTTAGCTCTGGCTCCAGCTCTGAGGCTTCTGCTGCTGAAAGCAGGTATCTGGTTTGTTTGGGTTCTATAATCTCGAAACACTGTATCAACTGCAGCTCTGAGATCCTGGCTGCTGAAAGTGGGGTTTCTGGGGTTTTGTTTAGCTTCTATATTTGTTACAATGTTTCAAACTGCAAGCTCAGAGGCCGGCAGCAGCAGGCGGGGAATTTTGCAGTCCTCCATCACTGAAGCAAGCAAGCCTCATGTTCAGTTTAAACTGCCTGGCTGTCGGCCGCCATCTTGGCTGGCAGTTAATTTGCATATCACCCTGATTAGCCAGTGGGAAGGGTAGCGGTCGTACATCAATTACCATGTTTCTCTTTTATTAGATAGGATTAGTCTAATGAGCCAATGCAATACTGATAGTAATATTTTGTTCAGTGTACAAAAACGTCATTCTTATGCAAATATAGTCCATCATTTCTGCAAATACAATCCATCAGTTACAGGGAGAGAGCATGGAGAAGGTTTTGAAACCCAACACCATTGAAGGACACATGTTGAAAACTAGTTCAGACCCATGCCTGCTGGTGCAGAGACTATAGTGTGATTTTTTTGGACAAGATTGCCATTTTTATTTCAGTTACCTGACAGTCCTGTTTTGTCTATCATATAATAATTCCAGTTTATTTTCCCTAATATTTAGTACAGTTTCTGACACTTGGTAGGAGAATTAAATATTTGTTCCAGAATTAATGAATGGATACGTATTTATTAAAGCCATCATGAGGGAAGGAAAAGGGACTCACAGTGTCTCGTTTTGTACATTCATGTGCTATTGAACTTCACAGTGATCTGATGTCCATTTAAAATCCAATTCTTATTTGACTTCCTTACCAAATGTTTGGGATTAAATTAATGGAAGAGAGCATATGAATGCCACGAATGAATTAAGTGGAACATTACTTTTATTCCTTTTATAGTAACTAAAGCTGAAAGTAATTGTATTTCAGGGAAAGAACATTCTTTGGAAAGTTATGAGACTAAATAGAACAGAAACATCACCAGTAGCATAATTCCTCCTCCCCCAGTAGAGACTCTAGCAATACTGACTCTTCCCTACCATACTTGAATTACCCTTTCATTTATATTTATTCTGTAAGATTTGATATGGAGGAGAAATGTTAATTTGCACTAATGTAAAGATTGCACTAAACTCTTTTTAATTCATGGCCCAAATGCATTAAAAGGATGTTCATATTTTTACGTATTCATTGAGAATCATTTTCATATGTCCCAGAGAATAAACAGCTATTAAGGATAAATTACTACAGTTACATCATTAAATCTTATAAAGACCTCCCATTCTGCATACATCTTATTTTCATTTAGGCAAGGTAATGATTTACTGACTCCCTTTAGAACAGCGTTCTCAACCTGTGGGTCGAGGCCCCTTTGGGGGTCGAACGTCCCTTTCACAGGGGTTACCTAAGACCATCGGAAAACACGTATATAATTACATATTGTTTTTGTGATTAATCACTATGCTTTAATTATGTTCAATTTGTAACAATGAAAATACATCCTGCATATCAGATATTTACATTACGATTCATAACAGTAGCAAAATTAAAGTTATGAAGTAGCAACAAAAATAATTTTTTGGTTGGGGGTCACCACAACATGAGGAACTGTATTAAAGGGTCGCGGCATTAGGAAGGTTGAGAACCACTGCTCTAGAATGACATGTATTCACACAAAGCACTTGCTTAGATGTCGCATGTTCGGGTTGGGAGTGCAAATAAGGGTAATATGCGATCTTCCATCAAGGATCACATGAGTCATGGCAGGGCAAGATAGTTATAAATAAATCTAGTCAAATTCAGAATTAACATTCTCATAATACAATGGATAGAAATATATAGATTGAGGACCAAGACAGGCAGACTTCATAAAATTTTGAGGTGGGCTGGGAAGGAAGCACAGAAATTGCTTATGTAGATTAATGGGCTTTCTTGTATGGACAACATAGGTTTGTTATGTGGAATGTGATATCAAAAAAAAGAAGTAGAAGTTGCATGCAGAGAGCTCTGTAAGAAAAGACATGGGCATGGAGTGAGGCTGAGTCTTGCTCTTTATTAGAGATCAATTCGGCCTGACAGAAACATACTTTTTGTTTAGGAGATTAACGAGAACTGGCAATGGAATAGTTGGTTGGGTCTACACTGTGCAGCTCCTCAGACCTGGTGTAGAGTTTATAAGGAATTTACTGGGACATGAGCAATTTTTAAATCTTTTTAGCATCACTGCATCCTATAATTAGAATGACACTTTAGGAAGACTATTTTAGCAGCAGGAGTTAAGAATATTTATAGACTTTTGCCTTGTTCATTCAGTCTGATGCAGCTGAAATTCAATTTCAAATTGAAATAATGTGTTTATTTAGAAGACTTCAGTAATTCCTCGGTGCTCAAGAGAATGAAGAAAAGGATGATTAATAAATCACTAATTCTGTCCTGTGGTATTTGTGATCAGTGCAGTACTCTCATAGAGTATTTCACAGCCTCCTTAACATGGCAAAGAATAGTACTGAAGGACATTCGTTAGAAGACCTTTGTCTTGTTTAGTTCCAGGACAGAATCTACCAAGGAAAAACACATGTGTAAGATTCGGAAGGCAAAAGAGAAGGAGTTCAGTCATTGGGTACAAGATCATCTCCTCTGAGACTATTCTGCACTGCAGGCAGCAAAAATTGTGGGCACTCACTCTCCTTGGGATTTGCTGACATTTGGCACAACTCCCTCGAATCACCAGAATCCATCAGCTATGGCCCTGGCCTTACTTTGCAGCCCGTCCAATATTTCATTAATGCTCCTAGTTCCCTATATTGAACAGTTCCAAGTTGCACTAACGAGAGGAGCTGTGGTTTTCTTGACGAGAACTTGACTGATGCAGCTTCTATTGAAAGAGTAATTCCTATTCTAGTTAAAGATTTTACTTAACGTGTAGAATACGAGCATGATGGTACCAATCTTGATTAAGGTTACAAAATGAAAAAATATTCTTTTAGTAAAATGAGGGGGCGGGCACCACTGCATTTGAAAAATATATTGCCGTTCCTGCTGAAAAGAAAAATTATTTAAAAAGAGCACCTCAAAATGATCAACCAACAGATGGGTTTTAGTTGAAAATAGAGTCATAGAAACGTTCAACTGGAAAATTTAGAGCACCTAATGATTTTTGTATAAATATACAGTAAGAACTGGAAGATGACACCATTGGCAGATTTTATTTTTTTGAGAGTGAAGGTTTAAAGGTTAGCTAATATTTTCATTTGTATGACTACATTTTCTTTAATTTCATATTTTAGTTTATTTTTGAATATTGTTTAAATTTTCATTAACCTATTAGAATGAAAATATTTGTTTAACATTTACATTTCCATAATTATTTTATTAATACATTTACACATTTTTTGTATTTCAATTATATTAAATGAGGGATCGCCCCAATTTTGGGGGAGGAGAGTGTCAGATAAATTTATTCTTTTACAATTTCTGCTCTTATATTTTCGGTTTTTTTCATAGGAATCTTAGTGTGTGTTCTTCTAAAAAACTTTGAAGAAAATATTTAGTTCAAGTGCTCTACATAGTTTCTTAGGGAGGTGATTCCATGTTCCCAATTGGAGAAAATAAATGTAGGACAGTAAAGGAGAATAGTCAATATCAGGGAAGAAAATGTTATTAAGCAAGTTGTCACTGTGCGCAATTGAGCATAATTCCCCTTGGGCATTTTGCTTAGAACATGGTCCTCAAAGTTGATTGGAGGGGCAAGATTGAGATAGTTATACACCAGCTCCTTTTAGGCATTAAAGTCAGTTCAGGTGACATTAATTATCAAGCACTTCCCTAGCAACGCAGTTGGAGGCCAGCAAAAGTCTTCATGAACTTGTTGGTCTTAGACATCTAGACTAGCCAGGCACTGATATTGTAAGGCCTGAGAGGATATAAACAGAACACTGAAAAACAGGTGGAATGTTTTCTTTATCTCAGGATTCCTTATATGACACAGACTTCTCCCCTCACCCCAGGTTCGGCGACTATAAACTAAAATACAGTTCTACATCAGATAGTAATCTTGGCCACCACATCAGGGAAGCACATTCAACTACAAATTGCAGACATTGTATTCTTATTTGCATTGAACTTACTTGAGTTAAATTAAAAATATTTTGTAGAACCTTGAATTTGATAAGGCAAAATCAGTCATAATTTTTATATTGTTTATACTTCAAGCTTTGAAAGTAGCAGTCTGGGTATGCCTTTCATCATCAACTGGGTTCACATTGCAGACAAATTAGGGCCTGATTTATTCTTTTACAATTTATCAGCATCATTATCATTTACATGTAGCTAGGAAACTTAGTATTAATATTTTTAGAGTAAACAATTAAACTCAGCTAGAAGTCTCATCTCTGTATTGTACTTTACTCCTTTATTTTAAAAACAAAACATTGCTTGGAATGCAAAGTAACTCTAGACTGCAACACTACATCTTTAATGAAAACATAACCTCACTCTTTCTGGTACTTGGAAAACTATACCACTATTTTAAAATTAAATAGCTCTTATTTTTAAGATATTGATCTATAATTCAATCAGCATCAATGGTTTATAATAATATTAAGCTGGCCTCCAGGTTGGTCACAATGCACCATGTGCAAAATATAAATCGTACTATTTTTACCAAAATTAAAATAGGATATCTGCATAAAAATGAATTATATCTATCTACACACATTTCTATGGGCCCAGAAATAAATGAAGTAAATATTTTGCGCGCACACACACACACACACACACACACACACACACACGGCAGGAGGATCACATTTACAACAATTATATATAATTCTTCAGAAAATTCTTATGGGTAAGAATATAGTTAGAGAACTAACAAAGGGCATAAAGAAAGGTTAAAATACACTGGATCAATTATTTTTTTTTCTTTTTTACTGCTTTGTCAATAAAATGGAATTGCATCTGAATAATGGCCTACCCTTATACTTTAGAAGTAGAGGTGCTTATAAAATCTCAAGCAAGTAAAAGCTGTGACCAGTTAATTTGTAGACAATTTACTGTTAAGATAATTGAGATAGCAGCACTTGCTTGTGACAGCATTATTGGAAAAATCCGATGGACTCAGCACATAATCACAAGTACAAATTGAATACTAAAACAAACAAAAAGCCAACTTCTTAAAACTATTAACTGCTTCTGAAATTTGCCTTACTAAATACAGATTGAATAATAAATATGTTAAGACTATGCCAGAAAAGCATAGACCTAGTAATGAAAAGAACATAGTCTATTTCTATTAGGAGAGGAAGTGTCCCAGATAGTAATCACCTTTTAGAGGTTTATTTTTTTTTCTTCTTTTTTGACCACAGAATCAAAGAAAATAGTCACTAAAGAACATAGTCCAAGAGCTTGAATTTATGAAAGTATTTGGATTGTTGTTTTGTCAGGGAACTTAAGAAATTCATAATTTAAAACTGGTACTTTACTAACATGTTGAATGAGAGAGATTTTTCCTATTTTCTCTACTTGGGCCAAAGTCCAAAAGTTTAAAAGTTTAATAACAATGTTTCTCTAAATTAAAAAAAGGAGGCATCCATTATTTAAGAAATGTACTCTTTAGGGGCAGAAATTTTCCTAAGATCTATTAAGAAGTGACTCAAGTGGTCCTATTACCCCACCATTATCTCAACATCCTCCTACCCACCTTATAGAGTAAAATATTAATATATTAGTGGAATTGGCTGAGAGAGCAGTCATTGGGAGTACATGATTTATGAGAAAAATATGCTCAAATAATGTAAGGGTGGTCTCTCTAAAAGAATCATTCATAAATTTTAGTCATGTCTACACGAAAAAAGGTGGCATCTCATTTTCCTTTTATCCATAATTTTTAACTGATTTGTTTATCTTCTTTATAAATGTAACTAGTATTTTCAGAGAAATATAAAGAAGTGACTGAGTAGAGATAAGTGTCTATAATGAGGCTGCTTATGCTTCCACCTTTAGGAAAGGCAGGTGAGCGTCAGGAAAGGAGCTACACATGAGCTACTATCCAGTAAGACTAAACATGAGTGAGTGATCCAGCAGCAAGATTCCTGTTAGTACATTTCCAAATCAGAAGTAGTCAAGGCAAAACTGACCTCCCACATCAGGGAACCATACATTGAGAAAGCCCCCATGAACGCCTCTGAAGAAAGCTCATGTGACCCCATCAGATATCCAGGAATTTTGTGCTTGCCTCCTCGAATTCATCAATAGTTAGAGGTTATATCAGCATAGATCAGTTAAAAGACAGCTACCATTTTTCCTTCTACCTCTTCCCTGCGTCCTTCCAGAAAATCTGACCATTGAAGGGATGAGCAGAGGTGGGGCAAAATAAAAGACTCTCGCAGGCCTTAGGGTCTCAGGCAAAAAGATGATCTACATTAGCTTTACCTGTGAAAAGCACATGGATTAGAAGATGACCATTACATTAGAAATGGGAGTAAAGTTCACACTTGAGCAGACATTTTATACTTGAAAATATTCAGGAATCTGAAGATGTCAACTCATTTGGGAGATAGCTTAGGTGAGGATAGTAATCAGAATAAATGATAAAAAAAATTCTATTGTACCCCAGTAAGTTTAAAATATCCAATGAGCTGATTATAGTCAATAACCAAACTTCAATATATTAGGCAGCTTCTTAAAAATATCGCACCTATAATAATTTTCAGAACAAAAAATAAAAATATATCTAACTCAAGGAAAACAGCTCAAATCTCTCCAAATACCAGGAGAGCCCTACCTAGGTATTTTTCAATGGCCTTGTCTACCCTTGCTTCCTAAACTTAGTGTGTGCCTCCTCTGAAATCATCAAGCAGCTTCTTGTGTCAGCAAAAATGTCCTCTTTCTGTTCTGATACCATGAATTATTGTCCTGAAATGATAAAAAAAATGTTTCTTCTTCCTCTCTTTCACTTATGTTATGGGCCCCAAAACACAGCTCTGTCAATTTTTAGGTAGCCAGGATGCCTCTAATGATAAACATTTTATTTGATTCATTTAAAAAAATCTTTTTATCTATTAATAATAGGTTCTTAGTTTGCTATGTCTTGTCCTGAGTGTATTATCTACATTAGCTTCACCTGTGAAACACACACATTTTTTATTTCATCATCACAACTGTTATCAATAGTTATTTATTATGCCCATTATTTTTATTTAGAAAAAAAGATGTAGAGACGATAACCAGCTTTCATTAGGTTACACAGCTACTAAAGAGCAGAACTAGAATTTAAACCTGGATGGACCTCCAATAAAGTCCCTGTCATTGGTTTTTTGAAAATATGTTAATTTACCAAGTTACACTCAAATTTACTCTTTGCTCTAAACAACTAATTGCTCTGCAGACCAAGGATAGGTATTATGTATCACTCCTTTTTGCATTTTCTTTTTTCATAAATCAAGATAATTTGTGACATTTGTGGAGTCTTATTTTCAAGTATTTATTATTTAAGCGAATAGCTCCCTGGCCAATTTACTTTTTTGGTGGGTGGAGAGTAGAAAGCTTCCTGTATTAAGTTTTGCGAAAATATTTTTATTTATTGATTGATTTCAGAAAGGAAGGAAGAGGGAGATCGAGAAGGAAACATCAATGATGAAAGAGAATCACTGATCAGCTGCCTCCTGCACACCCTCTCCTGGGGATTGAGCCCGCATGTGCCGTTGATGGGGATCAAACCTGCTCTATCCACTGAGCAAAACCTGCTAGGGCGCAAAAATATTTTTAAAGCTTTAGAGAAGGAAAAAAGATTGTCTTGGGGAGCTGCTGTAGGCTGTGTGGCAGTCATTTACAGTGATGTGAGAGAGGTCAAGAACAATTTTTTTTAGAATACATAGGCAGGACATTATGCAACTATTCACCCTGAGATGATTTCCTGAAATACTTCCATAAAGAGTTCAATAAATTCCAAATCTTTTTGCTCCTGCATGACATTTCCTTGAATGTTTTATTGTGGTGAGATTAGACTACTTGGGGCTGATTTTATACAAATTACACTCATAGTTAATATCTGCTTTTTAGTTTAGATCCTCAACTTTTTATCACATTGACATTGGTTGACTAGACTGTAATGTCTTCTCTGCATAGTGCTTTTACTCTATCATTATGTAACATGTGGAGGGGTGAGTTGTGGATATCAGATGATGCTCATTAAGTTTTAAGAGACCGTGACAGGTAGAGGTTTACAATATATCAAACTAGTATAGCCATCTTGTATACTTATTTCTTTTGAAAGCCGTGCTTGACAGATTAAGTGAATTGGTCATTTGGATGTCTGATCTTGGTAAAACAATTTTTTGAAATGAATATTTTTATTTCTTGTCAGTACTTAGGCTCATGTTTAAAATTTTTTTAAAAAATGAAAGCCTAGGATTAACTTATTTTATTTTACTTTAATTCGTTTGCACACACAAGGGTACAGAGAAAGGGAGTAGTTGGTGTATAACTTGTTAACCAATATCACTCTAATGAATTTAACAAAATCAAAACAAAGTCTAAGAGGGAAAAAAGATACAAAGTAAGAGTCTGTAACTCAATAGTAGATCAGCAATTGCAAGTAAGGGTAGAGCCCACTTAACATGTGTAGGAGCTATGATATCTTGTCCCTTAAACTGTTTCGATTTAATTGATTGCTGAGTTAAATCAACAATACCAAGATTTGTGATTTCTCTTGGCAATCTGTTTGCGAACACATGTTGTTCAGAAATAGACATTTCTTAATTTTAAAAGGACATAAAATTACAAAAAGTTCATAAATTTTAAATTATTTAAAAGAGAAATAAAAATAATTGAAATTTATTTTGTGAGTTAGTAAATCTATGAACTAATTTTGGTTTTTAAGAGATCTATCTGAACTCAGCCACTATCAGTTTTGGCTCAGATTTTTCTCTTTAACTGCTGTCTACACATAAAATGATTAAAAATTGGCTAAAATTATACCAGATATGGTGATTTTAAAATGCAGATTTGATAATATATAGTTACTTTTAATTAATATAGAGACTTTCAGTGATTGTGATGTTTGAAAAGTAGACTAAGTAGGTACGAAGTATTTATAATCCATTAATTTTCAAGAAGACATACAGAACTTTAAATAAACATTCCCAGATTACAGTGAAAACAAAATAATATTCCAGTAGTTATAAATAAATAACTCTGATGAGCCAAACAATAATTTATCCAGTTTGTTGAGACAATCTTTGAAATTATGCATGCATATGTTATTACATATATATGCACACATATGTAAATGTAATATATATATAATTATGTTGCACTCATATAAAAGATTAAAAGTTAAAACTGAAGCCAGATACATATCACAAAGTAACAAAATGAAATGGAAAGTACATTTTCAGAAGGAAAATAAAAAATATAAGTTGACTATTAGACTATATTGAGAATGTTCAAGATTTCAGAATATTTATTCTCTTTCCTCATTAACATATTTGTCTTTATCCAAACATTTCACTTTTCAGAACCTCAGTTTTTTGTTCACAAAATAAAGACAAAAAGTAGAACTCTAAATTCCCTTTCAGCTCCAAAACTGTATTATGAAAATTAAAAAAAAATTAAAACTGTTTAAAAGATTGATTTGCACATTAATCTTTGCTAAAAAAATAACTTACTTTTGAATTGAATATGAAATCTATGTTACATAATTTAAATTTTATTATGAGTTGTTATTGAGAGATTAATCTAAAATTAACAAGGATAAGATAAGCCTTTATTCTTATTAGAGAATATGTATTTACAATTACAATATTTTGTCCATCAATATGACTTATGCCAGAACAATTGAATAGACAGAATCACCACCAGGTAGTCAAGACATCTTATTTCTAGCACCCACTCTTCCATTATCTGTGCTAAGTATGTTACATGCCTTCATATATAAAATGAGGAATTTTGAGGGTCTTGCATAACACCACCTATGTCTCATACTTAGGGTTGTGTCATTAAAAAATAAAAAAATCATTATTTAATATTACTCTCTAAGATTATAAAAAAAAAACCATTAACAATCTATGATTTATATGCAGTTTTAATAAATGTAATCATTATAACAACATGAAATTTATGTAAATATTTTTGGTGACACAATTACATAGTTAGGTACTATAAAAATATAGAATGAATTTCCAAAAACATTTCTTAGCACTTTGTATATATAATTTCAGACACATAAATGTTAAAGGATTGACTTATTTTGATGAAGTTCCAATATGGTAATAGTTGATATATAAAATATCTAACTTTAATATTCAGATTACTACTAAATAAAAATGTTTTAATAGACATTTTTAAATGGGCTTTAATTTAATTGAAATGAATTGAAAAAATACATGCACACTGTGGGAGATTGAAAAGGTGTCATTATAATTTATGTTTTTTATTCATTCAAAACTGAAAACAAGCAATTTAAATGTTCATGTTAAGCAAATCACAATAAATTATATTACATTTAAATAATTAATTAAAAATAAAAAGATAGCTATACATTGATAAAAATAATAATAATCCCAGCCAGTGTTGCTCAGTGGTTGAGCGGTAACTTATGAACCAGGAGGTCACGGATTGATTCCTGGTCAGGGCACATGCCCAGCTTGCAGGCTCAATCCTCAGTAAGGGTTGTGTAGGAGGCAGATGATCAATGATTCTCTTTTCATCATTGATGTTTCTATCTCTCCCTCTCCATTCCTCTCTGAAATCAATAAAATATATTTAAATAATAATAATCATCATCACCAAAATATTTGGTTATATTAAAGAAAAGTTTCAAAACATTGTGCTTAGCTCTGTTGATGTATATATATGTCCAGAATATTGTATATGTCTAGAATATTACTTGGAACAACCTTAAAAGAAAAAAACAAACCTGCTACTAGTAATTACTCCTCGAGAAGGAGTAATAGGACTTCAGGGTGACAGGGTTATGGGAAAGACTTTCCATGGTATACCTTCCCTTTTTCTATGGTTTGATTTATTTTAACTATGTGAACATAGATGGTTTTCATTAATTTTCTTGCTGTAATTTAATGTCGCTCAAGTAATTGCATTAGCTGTCTTTACACACACACCACCACCACCACCACCACCACCAGGAAGGACTGTGTTACACTGCCTGTTGCCCACAATTAAGGTTTAAGGACACAGATTATAGAGAACATGAATTTTCTCAAGACAAAATTTTCCTATTTCTTAGTCACAATTCAGATTTGCTGTTAATATTTAACTATTAATTCTATGTGTTGGAGGTGGCACTTTATTTCAGCAGTATAATGTAGAGTAACTAGTTCCCATATCCAGGGATATACTCCTGGGTCTTAGTAATTTGTAGATTAGACAGCAGAAACTTTATATCAAGTCCTTGACCAATCTCTTAATTATTTACCATGTCAAAGATTCTTTAACGTTGTTCTTTTTATTGCACCCTTGTGGACCATTTGCTAAAAAGCAATTTGCTATTTTAGAGATGAATTAGCTTTATTACTTCCTGTTCATGTACATTGAAAAGCACCGTGGACTGCTGTTTTCCCTACCCCATTTCCTACCCTCAGCATCAATGCACCAATTAAATCTAAAAGCCTTTATTTTTCACATCATAAAAAGGTAGCATTTGGGTTATTTCTCATGATTAAAAGCACAAAATATTTTCACTAATTTACCCTGCAGAATCACTTATTTTTGTTCCCGTAAAATTAATCATACAAAGCAGCAGGGGAGGAACCACCTTGAGTGCTTTTCAGAATACTGAAGTAGAAATTAGCTTAATTTTATGTACGTGGAAGATAAGTGTTTGAGGTTTAATACAGTACTAAATATCCAGAGAGAATGTAGCACATGGAATTATTGAAACATTTGATTTCAGTAAGAAAAGAGAAATAGATAAAATAATATTCCTCTTACCTTAAATAACATGTTTTAGAATGACATAACAAGTCACTTACTTATTTATTGGGTATTATCAGCATGTGTAGCAATAACGCTAGTATAGAATGGATTTTGCAAAAGTTTTCAGAGTAAGTCCTTCAGTTAGTAAAGGGCAAAACTAAATAGACTTCTCAATAAAAGCATTTTTAATAATTAGATAATTTTAATGCTACTGGTATAAGGGCAGTGAAACCTGTTTACTGCAGATTAGAAAAGCTATGATGTTCTGTCCATGTTCATTTTCTTTAATTCCATTATATTTATTTTTTATAATTAACTAGAGGCCCAGTGCACAAATTCATGCACCAGTGGGGCCCCTCTGCCTGGCCTGTGGGATCGGGCCAAAACCAGCTCTCCAACATCCCCTGAGGGGTCCTGGATTGCGAGAGGGTGCAGGCCAGGTTGAGGGACCTCACCAGTGCACGATCAGGGCCAGGGAAGGACACAGGAGGTTGGCCATCCATGGAGGGACTGCCGGGGGTGGGGGAGGGAGCTCCAGGGCATGTCTGGCCTGTCAAACTCAGTCCCGATCAGCCAGACCCCAGCAGCAAGCTAACCTACTGGTCGGAGCGTCTGCCCACGGGTGGTCAGAGACTTAGCATATTAGCCTTTTATTATATAGGATAATTATATTGCTAGGCAGTTTTACATAACTGATCTTTCTGAAATACAAACTAAGATATCATTTTGTGATCTTCATATGAATGCCTAATTAACACAACACAATGGAAAATAGAAATAAATACATATAATCTAATATAGCTAAATGTATATTTATATTAAGTAGTTAAGATACAATTATCTATAGTAATTGCCGAAACCGGTTTGGCTCAGTGGATAGAGCGTCGGCTTGCGGACTGAAAGGTCCCAGGTTCGATTCCGGTCAAGGGCATGTATCTGGGTTGCGGGCACATCCCCAGTAGGAGATGTGCAGGAGGCAGCTGATCGATGTTTCTCTCTCATCGATCTTTCTAACTCTCTATCTCTCTCCCTTCCTCTCTGTAAAAAATCAATAAAATACATTTTTTAAAAAAAAACAAAAAACAAACAAACAACAAAAAAAACCAACAATTATCTATAGTAATAAAAGCATAATATGCTAATTAGACCAGACAGCCAAATGACCTTCCAGACATCCTTCTGGTGACCTTCTGGATGTCCTTCTGGGTGACCTTCTGGATGAAGTCAGGGCTGTGAGGGCCAAGCCCCTTGCATGAATTTCATGCATTGGGCCTCTAGTCCTATATAATAAAAACCTAATATGCTAAGTATCCAGTTGTCCGGTCTGTCGTTCAACCAATCAAAGTGTAATATGCTAATGATATGCTAAGGTTGCTCAACCACTCGCTATGCCGTGCACTGACCACCAAGGGGCAGATACTCCTACCAGTAGGTGAGCCAATTGGGATTGAGTGCGATGGACTGGACATGCCCTGGAGCCCTCCTGTGGTCCCTCCCCAGCTGGCCAACCTCCCATGTCCCCTCCTGGCCCCAATCGTGCACCGGTGGGGTCCCTTGGCCTGGCCTGCACCATCTCGCAATCCAGGACCCCTTGAAGGATGTTGGAGAGGAGGTTTCAGCCCGATCCTACAGGCAAGGTTGAGGGACCCCATTGGTGCATGGATTCGTATACTATATGCATGAAATCTAGTATACTATAAAAGCATACATAGTTATTATAATTATAAAATTTTTAATAATACAAGTAACTTTTTAGCTTTAATCCAACTGAAATGCAAGTAGAGCTCCATGATTAATTTTAGGGAATTGGAACACTGCCAAGGTGGAGAGATGATTTAGAATGACTCCAAAGACTCAGAATACATAGACATCTATGGGTTGGACCTCCTTGGGATTTCTCTACTCTTGACATCCTTCTCATTCTCTACTAGTTTCCAAAACTAATTTCTGCCTAGTACCCCAGGTATCTGGACTTACCACTTCCTGCTTACCAAAATGTCAAAGTGGAGAACTTTATAAAACAAGGTTTATACAGATATTTAATAATATTAGAGTAAAGAGCTGAATTAGGATGTATGGGTTTAAAGGACTTGGGATTCAACAATTCTTAATGGTTCTGCTAAATGCAAGGAACGGTCTTAAGGATGCTTCTCTGCCTTCTCAGCACCAGATTCTCAGAATTTAAAAGTTGCTGGGTTTTTAAGTTATTAAATTGTCCTATATTTGGAGGGTTTTATTTAAACCATCACTAATGTACATAGTCATTTAAGATATCTTCCAGGGACCACAGAGGTGACCCCCTTCTTTTAGTTCTGAGACAGAGTATATTGCACAAATAAGTGTTATATTCTGAATGTGAATGGAATATGAATGGAAATGTAACTGCATGCTAAGCCATACTCCTCCCCAGGTAGTTCAAAATCTGTATGTATTTAGGACTATATTTTATAATACACATTTATCAAGCAGCTTCTATAGGAAGAGCATCTTCTAGCTACTTGCTGCTGAAAGGTGAAAAAGGCAGCCTACTTCCCCACAAGATGGAAACTGGCACAGATGACAAAGCGATGATAATAGCAAAACCACTTACTACCCGGTAAGGTAAACCCTGTGATAGAGATGCCTTCGGTGTCCAAATCACAGAGGACACACCCACTGCTTTCTCTTAGGTGGTTGGAGAGTGGTGATGGGAGGCTACTTTAGAAAAATATTGCATTTAAAACAAAGTTTAGATCTTTTGAAATGTTGTGAGGGAGTTTGTGGAAAGCAGGATATTCAAGAAACATTTAAAATGTACACACGTGTGTCTCATTTGGGAGACAAGTATCTCAGTACAAAAGGAGTACAGGGCACATATTCTGAGGAGGCTACTGGTTAGGCAGGGGAGGAAGAAGGTGGCGGGGGTGGGGCAGTTCAAGGAAAAGGTTTTGACAGTGCTCAAGAGGTTAGAATAAACATTGTCTCAAACAGCAAAGCTTTGAGCAAAGAGAGAATCATCAAATTTGTATTTTAGAAAGTTAATCAGCTAATGATAAGCAGGATACATTGGAGATGGGAGGTAACTATTTTCTAAGTAAATATTACAGAAATAGTTTATGTGCTTGAGAGTGTGGGGTCCAGGGCCAGATTGCCTGGATTTATATTTAGGTTCTGACACTAGTCACGTTACTTTGGACAATTAATTTAATCCTTTTGGTCCTCCTGTTTCAGAAGTGATAAAATATTATGTAACTCTGGAATTGTGCCATGTATTTTGGAGTTTTATTTTTTGTTAATCCTCACCCAAGGCTAGTTTTCCATTGATTTTTTTTTTTTTTAAGAGTGAGCGAAAAGAAGAGGGAGAGACACAGAGAGAGAAATATTGATGTGAGAGAGGCACATCGATTGGTTGCCTTCCTATTGCTTCCAGAAGGTGCCCTGACCAGGGATGGAACCTGAAAGCAAGATGTCCTTGACCAGAATCGAACCTGGGATCCCTCAGTTAGCAGGCCGACACTATCCACTGAGCCAAGTCGGCTAGGGCTAGTGTCATGTTTGAAAAGATAAGTTGGTGGTAGTAGTAGTTGTTATGGAATTATAATTTAAAGCCATTGCACTAACAAATGTGGTCTGTCTTCTCATGTCACATTTCCAATGGGGATTTCATGGCTCCAAATGTTATCATTCTGGACAGTTTTAACTGGATATACTAGTTTGTAAGAACTGCCATAACAAAGTACGACAGACTGGGTGTCTTAAACAACAAGTATGTATTTTCTCACAGTTTTGGAGACAAAGTTTGAGATCAAAGTTCAACAGGGTTGATTTCTTCTGAGGTCTTTTTCCTTGGTTTGTATGTGGCCGTCCTCTTCCTGTGTTTTCACATAGTCTTTCTTCTGTACATGGAGTCATATTGGATTAGGACTAATGACCTTATTTCAACATACTTACCTCTTTGACGACCCTGTCTTCAAATAAGTCATGTTCTAAGATTCTGTGGATTAGGACTTCAACATATGATTTCTTTTGCAGGGAAGGGCAGGGGCACAATTTCATCTATAACACTGGGTAGCATTCAGCAGATCAAATTGAATAGGCTCCAAACCCCTCCCAAGTCTGATTCTCTCCTGATAACAAAAATCATTAAAGTCTATTTTCCAAATTTTAAAATTTGATGATCTTTGATTTCTCTTTCTCTTGCACACTTACATCTGATCAATTGCCATGTCTTCTTGATTCTGGTCCCCTATTATTTCTCATTGTCTTCATTTCTTCTTCAGGATGACATCCACTTAACTGATGTTTCCACTTGGATTGTTGCACAGTTCCCTATCTGTTTTCCCTGTTTCCTGTCTTTCTTACTCAGTCAAATCTATGCACTGCTTCTCGGATAATATTGTAAAGCATCCTCCCTCTGTCAAACACCTTTCATTTCTTAATGTTTAGGGATGAGGAACTCTGTCATCCCACCTTATGTTTTCCTGTAGTCAGTATTGCCAACAGCAGTGGTGTACTGAGAAGTAGACTAGATAATGGCTCTTCTGGAGGGAAGCGACCCCTGTCATCAGTACTCCCCTCGAACACCTGCCTGCCCCACCCTACTGCATAGCAGGAGGAAGCTATGAAACTTGATACCCCCAATATATAGGGGAGAGCAAAAGTAGGTTAATAATAATAATAAATAAATAATACAATAATTAATAAGTAAGTAACATAAGAATAAACTCTGTGTTTGCCTACTTACAACTGTAAACCCACTTTTGACAACCCCTGCATTTATTGGGTCAGAGGTTGGACTAAGGGGAGTTTAAAAAGGCAAGAAAATGCTCTTAGAAGATAGCTTGCAGTGGTCCAATAATAACCACATATTAATAATGGTTCCATATATTAATAATGACTCCTTAAAAGGGGACATGGATTTGGCAATAATAACAAGGAGAATTTTATTTCTTGCTGGTTATAATGTATTTTTAAGTGTGACATGTCAAGGAAATTTTTTCCCTTTTTAATTTTAAATATTTTTCTAATGAGTAAATATTTCCAATGTGGTTTGTGTATGTCAATGTATAATGTGAAAACGATAGTTTTAGAGAATCAGAAGCAATAAACTCAACAGTCACAGAGGTCAGCATATTATCATTAAATACTAGATTTACTTACCAGCTTTACCATTTGGCAAATCACTTAAATTATTTAAGGCCCAGTTTCTTTTTTTACTAGTCTTTATTTTTACTGTTACTTTACGTTATAGAAAAATTTAAATATAAACAAAATAAAAAAGAATACTATAATGAAACCCCATGTACTCAATAGCCAACTTCAATACTTTCCAACTCATGATCAGTCATGTTGGGCAATCACCAATCTGAGATTATTTTGAAGCTAATTCTAACATTATATATTTTCATGTATAAATAGTTCAGTAGGTTTTTATAAAATACTAGAGGCCTGGTGCATAAAATTCATGCGGGGGGGGGGTGCTTCCCTCAGCTCAGCCTGCACCCCCTCCAACAGGGGACCCCTCAGGGGATGTCCGATAAGGCCTAAACCGGCAGTTGGATATCCCTTTCCCATCTGGGACCACTGGCTTCTAACTGCTCACCTGCGTGCCTGCCTGATCACCCCTAAATGCCCCCTCTGCCAGCCTGGTCACCCCTTACTGCCCTCTCTGCCAGCCTGGTTGCCCCCAACTGACTCCCTCTGCCAGCCTGGTCTCCCCCATCTGACCTCCCCTGCCAGCCTGGTCACCCCCAACTGAACCCCCTGACAGCCTGGCTGCCCCTCCAACTGCCCCCCCCCCTGCTGGCCTGGTTTCCCCCAACTGACCCCCCCTGCTGGCCTGGTTGCTCCATGCAGCCTGCTGTTCAGTCATTTGGTTGTCCCTCACTAACCCCCCTGCCGGCCTGGTGGCCCCATGCAGCCTGCCAGCCTGCTGTTTGGTCGTTACTGTTACTGAGCCGGCGTCTGAGACAACTTGCATATTCCTCTATTATTAGTATAGATTAAAACTCATTTATACTTATAACTACTATTATCATACTTAAAATTTAAAAAAATACACGAATAATCTTTTATGTCTTCCAATATCTAGTACTTAAATTTTCTCAATTACCTCATAAATACTTACACAATTTCTTCTAATAAGGTCCAGTCATTGTAATTGGTTAATATGTCTTTTATGACTCTTTTAACCTAGAGGCTCTCTCTTCATCTTTTTTCCCCTTATAATTTATTTGTTGATGACAATGGATAGTATTTTTTATAGGAAGGCCCAGTTTCTTTAAGGTGAGGACAATACTATAAAAATTTCACAGTTCTATTAAGATTAGATATTATACATTTTTTAACAACTTGGACAGCATAGAGTAGGAGCTCAGTAAATGATAGATGACAAAACTAGAAACCCTGGCAGTAGATGTATTTTACATAAAAATTCAACCTCGTACTTGTTATTACTACACTCTCTACCTTCCCCCCTGTCATCTTCTGAGTCTAGGAAGGTTTCTGTTTTCTGAGATGTGACCACTACAGGGAATCTGAATCCCAGGGATATGGTAGCATTTTTATTTTTACAAATATATTTTTCAGTTATGTGAATAGCTGCAAAAACAAAGAGGAGAGGGAAAAATGTCTTTTAAATGACAGCATCCCAAGGGAAAGTGACAAGCTCATGGTTGGTAAATAAATTATGTTTATATATTTGTATGTTCATGTCAGTTTTGTTACTATATTCAAGCTGGCACTTGGGGTTTCACAGCTTTCATTTTATTACAGCCACTTTATATATAAAAGCATAAAACCCAGGAAAAAAGAATGTCCCAAGTGGTGTGCTAAAATAGTATTTTGAAACAAGAAAAAGCTTTTGTCTGCTTCTTTGACTCCTTTTGAATGGAAAATAAACCAAAAAAAAAATTAGAAATACTTTAAAAATGGATGAAATTCAATTAAAATTTATTTTTTATTTTTACTCTCTTGAATACATTTCATCCTTAGATAGGAACCAAATTGGAAAGCTATATAAATAGGAAAGCATTTTTTATGTCCTATAAAGTCCTGAGTTAGGAAAACACAGACACCTATGCATATGCCAATGAAACACTTCATAATTTACGTAAGAACAAAAACCAAAGGGAATTCTATTTTTAACCTTAACTATATTTTTAAAATACTTTCAGTACTGTAGCTATTTGGGGGAGATGGGTGGTCTAACTAAGTAAGCACCTACTAAAATTAAAAAAGCATTTTCCCTGCTATCTACCCAAGACATAGGCAGGGGTCCTCGAACTTTTTAAACAGGGGGCCAGTTCACTGTCCCTCAGACCATTGGAGGGCCGGACTATAGTTTTAAAAAAAACTATGAACAAATTCCTATGCACACTGCACATATCTTATTTTGAAGTAAATAAAAACAAAACGGGAACAAAAATAATATTTGTATTTGTATTTTCATGTGGCCCGCAGGCTGTAGTTTGAGGACCCCTGACATAGAGGCATCTTTTGCTATGACATAGAGGCATAGCACACAAGGGGAATGTTAATTTGGGCAGGTTTTTGTGTTTTGTTTTTCCTGGATCCCCTGTCCACCCTTCTTCGTCCCATCCTGCTTCTGTGTTCTCAGATTATACCAGTGGTCTTTCTTTACCTCCAGTTTCTATTTGGGTTGAAGTTACCAGAAACACAGGTTGAAGACTGGAGAGCAAAGGAAAAGGGAGATAAAAGTAATCATTCCCTGGTTTCCTCCCAGCCACGTCACGGGTAGTTGCCTGTATCCTTCTACTAAAGACCACAACTCAGCAGGCAACTCTCTTCATGTCGCAACATCTTCTAGCATAGTCACCTGGTAGGTCAAAGGATAAATACTCACCACTGTTGCTATCTGCAGGATATTGCACTATTACTTTAGTGTTTGTTTTTTAAACTCTGATAACTCCTTGGAATATTGTCCCATTATTTGAAAATAATAATAAGGCATTTGGAGTTAACTATTGTGTTCTATCTGATCCTGCCCAAACTCTGTTACAATTTATAATAACAAAATTGTAAAAACCACTTACACCATTCTCAAGAAAAGCAACCTGTAAATGCCTGTAACAACTGAATTCTAGTTACCAAACTTGTGAATTGGTTCCACTCCTCCTGGGCCTGGGCCTCAAGAGAGGCCGAAGTTCTTACCTCTGTATGAGAATTGGGGTGAGAGAGAATTTAAAGGGGAAGACATGTCCTGGAACTCAGGGGTGATGTAATGGCAAGCAATGCATCCTGGGAAGTAGAAATGAACCTGTAACTCCTTTACCATTACCTGGGATCTGGACTATGAAAGGAATGCCTGACAAGAGGGAAATTTCTGGAGTCCGTATAATTAGCCTTCTATAACTAGGCAGTCACAGACCCATGATATTTCCATCAACATTTAAGCTGCTAAGAGGCACCAAACCCAAACTGAAACTGGGGCATATTTGATCTCAAGGTTGGGTAGATGAATAGGCTTTCCTTACCTTCTTACCTCCCAAATCTGGCCCCACATTAAAGCCTTTATTAACTTCACAATAACAACAAGTAACATTTATTAATTTATCTGTCATGACTTCCCATCTTTGAGAGAATTATTTCACTCTCATCCCCACTTTTTGGTTCATTACCTCTCTCTCATACCAACATTTTGGTTGCCAATTACTGTAGCTAACTCCCCTAATCATAGGGATGGACATGTGACCTCATCCTTTTGGGCATAATAGTTGAGCCAATGATGGTCAAGAAACTCAAGTCAGATTACTCAGAATCCTACTCTGAAATATTTTAATTGAAGCTAAGGAGGAAGATTTTATTTATTCTGCTCAAAAGAATGGAAGAGTTCCATTCTTGAGTAGCCTCTGGTCATGTGCCCTGCTGTGTTGGAAAAATCTCATTTGATGTGTTTTCTCTAATTGTAAAAGATGGTGCTGACATAGAGACAAGACTCAGAGACATAATGAGAGTCCAGAGAGTATTCAAATTTCCCATTGTCCCTGAGTGGCAGAGTCTATACTAGTATTCTGTAATTTTTTGTCACATAAGCCAATACATTCCTCTGATTTTCTTCTGTTCTATTCTTTTTAAAAAATCTTTATTTGTTGACAGTATTACAGATGTCCCCCTTTTACCCCCGTACCCCCCTCTACCCGGTCCCTGCACCACCAGAGGCCTTCACCACTTTATTGTTTGTGTCCATAGGTAATGCATATATGCATATAAGATCTTTGGTTAATCTCTTACCACCCCTCTTCCCTCTGAGGTTCGTCAGTCTGTCCCATGTTTCCATGCCGCTGGTTCTATTTTATTCATCAATTAATTTTGTTCATTAGATGCTTTGTTCGTTTATTTTTATATTCAATTGTTGATAGCTATGTATTCATTTCCATTTTATTGTTCAGATTTTTAACCCTTCTCCTTCTCCTTCTTTCTCCTCCTCCTCCTTCTCCTCCTTCTCCTTCTCCTTCTCCTTCTCCTTCTCCTTCTCCTTCTCCTTCTCCTCCTTCTCCTTCTCCTCCTTCTCCTCCTTTTCCTCCCCCTCCTCCTCCTTCTCTTCCTCCTCCTCCTCCTCCTCCTCCTCCTCCTCCTCCTCCTCCTCCTCCTCCTCCTCCTCCTCTCCTCCTCCTCCTCCTCCTCCTCCTCCTCCTCCTCCTCCTCCTCCTCCTCCTCCTCCTCCTCCTCCTCCTCTTTCTTTCTTCTTCTAAGAATACCCTTCAACATTATATGTAACACTAGTTTGGTGGTGATGAACTCCTTTAGCTTTTTCTTGTCTATAAAACTATCTGACCTTCAGTTCTAAATGATAGCTTTGCTGGGTAGAGTAATCTTGGTTGTAGGCCCTTGCTGTTTATCACTTTGAAGATTCTTGCAACTCCCTTCTGGCCTGCAAAGTTTCTGTTGAGAAATCAGCTGACAGTCAGAGGTAACTGCACCTCTGTAGATAACTAACTACTTTTCTCTTGCTGCTTTTAAGATTCTCTCTTTGTCTTTCTAATTATGTGTCTTGGTATTGGGTCTCTTTAGATTCATCTGATTTGGGACTCTCTGTGCTTCCTGAACTTGTAAGTCTATTTCTTCCACCGGATAAGGGAAGCTTTCTGTCATTATTTCTTCAAATAGGTTTTCAGTATCTTGTTCTCTCTCTTCTCCTTTTGACACCCTCTTGATGCAAATGTTGGTACACATAATGTTGTCCCAGAGGCTCCTTACACAATCTTCATGTTTTCTGATTCTTTTTCTTTTTACTCTTCTGATTGGGTGTTTTTTGCTTCCTCATATTCCAAATCCCTGATTTGATTCTCATCATCCTCTCCTCTACTGTTGATTCCCAGTCTTGATGTGCTTTCTTCTTTAATTTTCTAGTTGTAGGGCTTCAATCCAGCCTGATTTTAGGCAGTTCTTAATGATGGTTGTTCTGTATTTTAGTTGTAATTTTGATGTGGTTGTGGCAAGTACCTGCATTTACCTATGCCACCATCTTGGTTCTCCTCCTGAAACTTCTCTTTTATTGTTAAGCCAGTTCAAGTGAACTGACATTTGTAGTAAAAATTTATCCTATATTAAAAAAGGCTAATATGCAAATTTTCCCCTAGACTGGGAGTCTGACCTGGAGTGGGACTGGCTGGACAACGACCCGTGGCCCCTCCCCCTGACTGACACCACCGCTGATCAGCCCCTCCAACCCCTGATTGGGGGCAGGGGCAGCTGGCAAACCGCCCACAGCCCTCCCCCTATCCTGATTGGGGGCAGGGTCACCCTGCCAACTGCTCGCAGCCCTTCCCCCCAGCCGGCCCGGCCCAATCAGCCCCAATCAGGGCAGGCTGGCCAGACCCCACCCATGCATGAATTTGTGCACTGTACCTCTAGTCTTATTATATGCATTTATATGAGCCAAATGCTAAATTAAGTTTTTGAAATGCATTATCTCAATGTAAAACTCAATCCTGTGGTAGCAATTCTTCACAGTTATTCATGCTAGGAAACTAAAGAAAGAATGTGCAAAATAATTATATGGAGCTGGAATGAATGTGTAAGTATGTATATATACATGAATGTGTTTATATATCTATATACAATGTACTTACATACAGATATTTTAGATAGATGATGGATAGATAGGTAGATAAACAGATAGAAATGCAAATATTTAAAAGGCAATACCTAATGGTTATTAAGAGAATGTAATTCTATTCCTGGAATAGAATTCTGTTTCTGGCACTATAATTTCAGTCGTGTATACTTATAGACTACTTCAGGTTCAGTTTTCACATCTGTAAATAAGGATGATAACTGTATTTACTTCATAGAATTACTGAGTATTAAATGAGTTATTATACATATATCATTTAGAACAATGAGGGATATATCTATATCTATATATATGTATGTGTGTGTGTGTGTGTGTGTGTGTGTATATATGCCTAAGTGACTGTTCGACCGTCCGACTGGTAGCTACTGACCACCAGGGGGAGGATGCTCAATGCAGGAGTTGCCGAGCTGCAGTGACTTGGCAGCTGCGGTTCTCGGGTGACACACCCAGACCCAAAGAGGAGGGAGCCCGATTCCGGGTTACATCCCTCAAGAACCACCCTCTCGCAATCCAGGACTCCTTGGGGGATGTCAGAGAGCTGGTTTCAGCCCGATCCCCACAGGCCAGGCCAACAGACCCCACCAGTGCATGAATCCGTGCACTGGGCCTCTAGTGTGTGTGTATATATATATATATATATATATACAGTAAATATAAACATTATTTTTATTATTACTAACTATATATATAATTTCAATGCATATGACACAAGTAATACATATAGATTATTCAGACCTGTTAATGTTAATAATAATTATATTGATAACACACCACTGTCTGAACTCTTACTATGTGTCAGGTGTATGCCAAGCACAATTGGTGCAGTTTGTGAGTGTGATCCACACAAACCATACATAGGTTCCTGCTCTATTGACCTTTAAATGAACTGAGTTTTTCCAGTGAAATAACGTTATTTTTAAATAACATTTTATTTATTTAAATTTAAATATTTATAGTCTAAAATAACTTTAATTAAAATAGCACTTAAAAGAACAGTGTTAACTTTTGAAAGTTAATATATGTGGTCTTAATACAGTTCATTAATTTTAAAATACAAATAATTTTTTCAATATTTCTGAGACCTGTGTCTGATGAAAAGCCTATATTCTGTATGCATACATGTCTCTTAAAAATATTTTTCAATTAAAAGTATATTTGCATATATAAAATACATGTGCCTTCACATACAGAGCTATATATAAATCTATGTGGTTACCTCCAAACTTGTGCCTATTCCCCTCTGAATCTCTGAACATCATTTACATATAAGACTTTCTCCAGTTGCATAGAAATAGTAGAAGTTAGTATTGTGTATTGTCCTTCTGCATGACTCACAGATGAAACATGAGCCGCTGCACATTTTGCATGAGTTTCAGTTGAGAATTCCTGAACATATTTGAGAGGAAGAAAACTTTCTTTCTTGTCTCTGTCTCCATTTCTTTCCATCTATCATCTATCTATCTATCTATCTATCTATCTATCTATCTATCTATCTATCTATCATCTACCTATCTCTATCTCTATCTCTATCTCTATCTCTATCTCTATCTCTATCTCTACCTATCTCTATCTCTATCTATCTCTATCTCTATCTCTATCTCTATCTCTATCTCTATCTCTATCTCTATCTATCTCTATCTCTTAACCTGCCTCACAATTGACAAGGTAATGATTTCTTATAATGCATTTAGAAGGCACTGTCACTGAGATCTGGGAAGAGTTGAAGAAGGAAGGGTAGGAAAAGTTGAGAAAGGAAAGGATAGTGCCAGATTCTGTCCCTATATCATAGTGTGCCTCATAATTTGGAAAAGAATCTCAAGTTCAATAATGTGCTACAAATAATTGATTTTTTCTATTTATAGTATCTCAAATGGACAAAACTTGACATTAAAATAAAATTTGAACTTTACAAATTTTTCAACACAGATTCTTATCAATATTGTGAAAAATCTTCAAAAATACAATTTAAATATTAGGGGAAGAAAGCATTTAAAATTTGCTACTTAGGACAATTTTAGTTATTGATCAATTTAAGAAAATTTATTTAAGCCAATCTTCATTAAACATTCACTAATAAAATAACTGAGCAAAGCACTGTAACTTATAGCTATATCAGAAAAGTTCTCTGGCTGATTAACACTATTACTCTAATATGTTCATTTTCTGTGATAGAGGATAGAGACTAAAGGAAATTACCCAAGAGGATTCCGTTTAGAACACTTTTCTGTAATCTAACAATAAATGGACAGTTATGCTTCCTCAGATCCTTGAATGTAATATTGTGCTTTGCAGTTTCAAAACATTCCAGAAAGTTTGTCCCAGAAATGTTGACATTATAAAGAAACAAAATTACAACAAAAAAGATTCTGAGATAAAAGCATGTGTCTTTTACTGAGATATATTACACGGTGGTTAAACATCCTTTGAAGTTTGCTAATGAAAGAGTTAGTTAGATATGCAATATATTCTTTGATTGAATTGCTATCACAATAGGGGTTAAACAAAACCAGAACAAAAGCTTGTAGAACAAGTCCAAGTCACTAGTGCAGTTAATTTGTTTTGTGGAGCCCGTTTCTCAAGATTGATCTTTGATCTGGGCAATGCTTTGCCAGGAACTAGAGTTATCTGCAGTTGAAAGCATTTGCTCTGCTTTGTTTATTTCGTTGGGAAGCTCGTGTCTATGTACAATCACTGCCTGGAAAAAAAAAAAAAAGAAGGAAAACCATGTCAAAAGTGAAGGAGCTGCCTTAACAGGTTTGGCTCAGTGGATAGAGCATCCGCCTGCCGACTGAAGGGTCCCAGGTTCGATTCTGGTCAAGGGCATGTACCTTGGTTGCGGGGACATCCCCAGTAGGGGGTGTGCAGGAGGCAGCTGATCGATGTTTCTCTCTAATCGATGTTTCTAACTCTCTATCCCTCTCCCTTCCTCTCGGTAAAAAATCAATAAAATATATTAAATAAGAAAGTGAAGAAGCTTCATAGCAATGTGGATTAATACCTATTTTATATTTGGAGGGATTAAATCTACCTTAATATGCATATGCAATGAACTTGGTATTCCATTTTTACTATCAGTTGAATGTGACAAACTCATTCTATCTGTATTGACAATTTCCATGTATCTTCAGAAAGAAAGACAAATGTCTTTATAGTAATGGTAATACTATCTCCACCAGAATATGGAATGAAAAGATCAACCAAAAAGATAACAAATGCAATATCAGGCAGTATTTTCCAGATCTGTATTAGAATATACATAAATCTGCTCACATACATGTCTAGTAGACTATTCAATACAAGTGCTATTGAGGACATAAAGTTGTCATGTGCTTATTTGCTTATATATCTAAATTCTCTAATATTCTGAGGGGTCTTTGAAGAAGAATATTTTATATTATTTATTTCAATAATTTTTTTCAGGCATTTTTTCTACCTAATAGATCTTCAAAATGATTTGTTGAATAGATAAATTAAACAATGAAAGCATTAACATTTTATTGACAGAGACTAAAGATAAGGATGCATTTAAAAAAACACACAAAAACTTGAAGTCTTTATCGATGCCAGTTCTTTTACAAAAAAAATAAAATTAAAACTTTCTCTGCAAATATTTTTCCATTTTTCTGTGAAAGTACTTTCCAAAATATTTTTATTGCTTTAAACCTATTTAAAAATTCTGGGTATATTAACTTAACCATTTAGTTTGTTCTTAATCAAAGTTAATGAGCATCCTTCTGGAATTCTAAAAGAAGGGAAATATGAATAAGGTAGAATTGTTATTGGTAGAAAATTCAGAATATATGAATATATTGACTGGATATTATAAATATAAAATACCATATTGCAACTTTATTTTTCCTAGAATAACCTTCAAATTTTTCACACATAGAGATGGGCACATAAGTATATGAATAATGAACAGATACTTAAAAAATATTAGGACTACCAAACTGCAGTACATGTCATAAATTTACTTTGGTTTCGTATAAATAGGTAGAATATTAAAAGATATTTATTGTATAACAGATTAAAAAATGAACTTTCATCATGAAATAAATTTAGTATCTCTAAGAAGGGGTATCACTCAAAAAGGCAATTATTAATGAAAAATTAAGATTTCTTTGTTTTCTCTTTCTATAATGCAAGTAAAGAGATTTTGCAGGGAACATTCTGGAAATTTGAGTCAAAATTATCTGCGATATCACCAATACTTTATTCTGGTTATCACTACTTGATGATAGCTTTGTATTTTCCACCTTTTCACAAATGAGTATTCCTTATACCAAGACTTTACTCTTTTTCATTCCTTTAGAAATGATTTCTAGAATGCATATGTGTATATCAGGATCCTCTTCTGTTTCAGGAAAAGTTGTAATCTACCTGAAATGCATTTTCCTTTGCATTTGGAACTTACCAAGACTATAAAAGTATTTTTCATTAACTTAAATGCCAATCTGAAAAATGAAACCTATTACCATAAGAAAGTTTTTAGTATGGACCATTTTTACCCAAGTTAAAACTGAATATTACAGAGCCACACAAAAAGTATAAAAGCCATAACACGAATGAATTAATTTACAGTGAGAAATATAATATCAAATAGGCTACTCATGTTTAGGGTTAATGTTTTCTTTCCTTATTAGCAAATCTAGCGGGAAACCAAATATTATTCAGAGGGTATTTGGTAAGCATGAACTCTGAGCAAATGGACCTTTTTCATTCATCTGAACAGTTGATTATAGTAAACTGAGGTAACATAATGCATCCATCTCTTTTATACTAATATCTGAGCTGCATGAATGAGACCCAGGCTTTTATAGGTCAGGCTATTCAGACCCAGATAGCAGCATAAGAACACTACCAATGTTTTTATCCTAGTTACATATTCCATGTAGACTACTCATTTTCATTTTCCTTAGATTAAAACAACAACAACAACACACAGAAAGAAAGAAAGGAAGGAAGGAAGGAAGGAAGGAAGGAAGGAAGAAAGGAAGGAAAGAAAGAAGGAAGGAAGAAAGAGAAAGAAAGAAAAAAAAGAAAGAGAAAAGAGAAAGAAAGAAAGACCCACAAGGTGACTTTCTGGGATCAATTCCTTCTTAGTTATGAGAAACAGCATTTAGCTACTCTTCTCTGAATGAATATCACTTTGAATTTGGGCAGCAAGTTCATGTCATCTTTCTACTACAAATGAGATAAAATCTGGTAATGTTTAAAAATTCTAGCTCTAAAATCAAACTATTTGGGAAAATCTCCAGGATCTTAGATAAAGTACAGATCATAGAATATTCCCTTTAAGGAGGATATATCTAGAACATAGAAAGTGCTCAAGTGGTTATGTACTTTTCCCCCCAAAGTTTGAATAGAGAATATGGGTTTGGGGATCAAATGGATATTTCATCATTTAGCAAATATGTATTTGAGAGCTTCCATGTACTATTTGAGGAATAGAGTGATGAGCAAAAGCAACGAGATCTGAAAAATATTTCACAAATTCCCTCATTGGCAGATAGTTTACTCTAAGACATAAAAGAAAAAAGAATCAGATTTGTTTTTGCCTTTCTCCTACTCCCACCTCTATAAGCCGGTGTTGGGGAGAATAATGATGTAGGAGAGAGACAGCTTTGTATTCTTTAGCTGTTATGTGGACAGCAGGGATAATCTTTATAATACCTCTTCAAGGAGCATTAGACACCTTAGGGTAACTGCTTGAAATGTCAACATATTCAGTTGGGAGTCTTGTGACATACAGACTTGACCCATGGGTCCCAGGGCCCTTCAGCCCAAACTGAGAATCTAGTTTTTTTCTCTTCTCTGGAAACGCTGTCTTAATATGTTTAGCCAATTCATCTCAGGCTGTCTCCCACTGTTTAGAAACACTGATAATAATGATCCATCTTTATAAATAATGTTTTCTCAATACTGTCACTCCAAAGGTCAGCTCTCAAATAAAATATTCTTAATGGGAATAAGGAGAATAAATATTTTCCTCAAGATGTGTTTGGAACAAGGAGATAAAATGGTCATCAATTTGCTTGCCTCACAGGTTCCTTGACGTGAGGCCTCATCACATTCACTTATTGATACTCTTTAGAGAAACATAACTGTAATCTGTTTAGAGATCTGCTTCTGACTTTGCCTCAGTAGGAATCATTATGTCACACCTGGTTGATGCTGGGCCCTTAGAGAACACCAAATGGAAAGATGCAGTGTGTTCAGGAGAGCTGTCAGTCCTGCTTAGGATGAAGGCCCTGGCCTGTAGAAGGGCGCAGGTAATATTCTTGTCTATTCCTCCCTACTTAAGGCTTTGAAGGAATCAGGTCTCTACCTTCAGGAAAGACACTAAATGGGAAAAGTAAGAAAAACTTTCATATTTTTTTCTTGATTTCACCCTCAAAGTATGTTTCAGCTCAAGAAGTAAACTTTAAAGAAGTTATTTAGCATGTGTAACCCATGGGATCTGCCCCCATTAAAGAAGAAAAGTGGCTTAACATCAAATATAAAACACTAAGATTGTATAGGTGACTAAGTTGAGCACATGTATCTCAGCTAATGAGGTCTGAAATTTGAAAGGGAAAACAAAGGTGCCATGAACAGTTACCATAAATTCAGTAATTTTTACAAGACAGCTTCTTAACTAATTCTGTTAAATATTGGTTGTTCATAGTAATTGGATAGTTGAGAAAAATGAAAGAGGTTGAGGAGTTAAAATATGGAGAGTGGAGATGGTGAGGTAATTTTAAAAAGAACAATATCGCCCTCAAAACAAGTTCACCCTGGAAACGCTGATAGAAATTCTAAGTGGCAGGTAGACATTTTGATCCAAAGCACATTTAAATTTAATACCATAGAACAAGCTTTTCCCATGCCCCTAGTAAGAATTGAAGTGACAGGTATAAAGTGTTTTAGCTTTTAGACTTTCATGAATGATATTCCAAATTGCAAAATATTGTGGGTTTTATTTTGATCAGATTTCTGTTTCATTTTTGAAGACGGACTTGTTGAAAAACTTCTAGTTAAAATAAAAAGAAATTTCATATAAATTAAAGCCAAGCCTCTTCTCTAATACACTTTCATCAGAGCTTCTTTTTTAAAAAAATCCCATCCACTCTTTCTGTATTATACATACTTTCTTTAGCATGAAAATCAACTGTAAAATTGAAAATCCTCATCTCCAAGTATCTTTTTATCTGCTTGCTCATAGGACTGTGACAGTGACTCAATAAGAATTAGAGTAAATGAGTTAGATTGTGGATAAGAATCTGAAAGAAGATTTGAATTGGAAATGAATAAAATTCACTGCATTATTTTTCTGTTGCTACATCACCAGTTACTACAAACTTTGCAGCTTAATGCGACCGTGGACACTGAGAAGAAAGGTTATTTGTATGTGAACCTGGAGAAGGAATTTACCTACTGAGGTGGACTCCACACGGTCAAACGGGGGCCCAGTGTTCATGAATAACGATGAGTCTAGCAGCCACTTACTGCCAGGGGCCCCTTGGGTACTCTCTGTAATGAGAAGAACCTCAGATTGAACCCTCGGCTTCCTGCACCAAGCTTTGCTTGTTTACACTGTCAGCCACCGGTTTTGTCTCCCCACCAATGCATTGAGACCTGCCTTTTCCATTCACACTGCACAGTTTAAATGCCTCATTTACATAAATCAGAGCTCATTGAGAATGTGAGCAGGGACATTTGCTTTAAAAGGTGGCTTCCCGCCCTGACTGGTTTGGCTCAGTGGATAGAGCGTCGGCCTGTGGACTCAAGAGTCTGGGGTTCGACTCCGGTCAAGGGCATGTACCTTGGTTGCGGGCACATCTCCGGTAGGGGGTGTGCAGGAGGCAGCTGATTGATGTTTCTCTCTCATCGATGTTTCTAACTCTCTATCCCTCTCCCTTCCTCTCTGTAAAAAATCAATAAAATATATTTAAAAAAGAAAAAAGGAAAAAAAAAAAGGTGGCCTCTCCTTTGTCTCAGTGAAACACAATTAAATAGCTACCTAAACCTGTGTCTCCTGTGTACATAGTTCCTTCCATTCAAATAAGTGTTTATTATTCTTTATTACAGTCTAAAATTTAATTTCAGTTTACACAACACAAATTATCTCACAGTTGCTGTCAATCTGAAGTTGGGACACGTTGTAGCTTGTTCTTTGCTCTGAGTCCCACCAGGCTGAAATTAATATGTTGGCAGAGCCTGCAATCTCATTGCTCATCAAGCTTGGGATCTTCTTTCAAGGTCATTGAGGCAGCTGGCAGAATCCAGTTCACTGTGGCTATGGGACTGAGGTCTCCATTTACTTGCTGTCTGTTACCTCCTAGAGATGGTCCTCAGGTCTTACCCAAAGTTACAGCTTATTTCTTCAAAATCAGCCGGACAGTCTCTTTTTGTGAAGCTTTGATAAAACCTGACACAATCCTATATAATAAAAGGATAATATGCAAATTGACCCTAAGGGTGGAACTACCAGGAATGACCAGTTGCTATGATGGGCACTGACCACCAGGGGGCAGATGCTCAATGGAGGAGCTGACCCCTGGTGGTCAGTGCACTCTCACAGGGGGAGCTCCACTCAGCCACAAGCCAGGCTAACAGCTGCAAGCACAATGGCAGCGGCGGGAGCCTCTCCTGCCTCCGTGGCAGCACTAAGATGTCCAGCTGCGGCTTAGGCCCGCTCTCTCCAGGGATGTCTGACTGCCAACTTAGGCCTAATCCCCTGCGAAGTGGGCCTAAGTTGGCAGGCCGACATCCCCCAGGGGGTCCCAGACTGCAAGAGGGCATAGGCCGGGCTGAGGGATCCTCCGAGTGCAGGAATTTTCATGCACTGGGCCTCTAGTGTAAAATAATCACAGGAGTGACTGGTTACCCACCTTTGCAATTTAACCTAGTCTAATCAGAAAGTGATATCTCATCGTAACAGGCCCTACCCACACTAAAGAGAAGGGCATGTACATCAGAGAGTGGCATTCCTTGAGTTCATTTAAGAATTCTGCTTACAAGTCTTACTTTCATTTATTTCCTATTATAAAATTCCTAAGCTCTAAAAAATTAAACTTTTCTAACACATTTGGTGACAAAATATGAACAGAACTGACAAATAACTTTTAGAATTTATTTAATCCATTTAGTACAAATGTGCATGTGCATTGCCAAAATATTAATATGCCTGAGTATGAGGTGTATCATGTATTCACTGGGGTGTTCATTAATATACTGACTATCTTAAGTATTACCTTTCTAAAATCTAAAAACTATTCTGAATACTGAAATACATCTGCCTCCAAGGGTTTCAGATAAGAAACCTTTAGATTTGGACAAATTGCATTAAATTTCTCAGAAAAGGAGCTCATTGGGAAAGGGATTATTTCAAGACTGTAAACCTTGGGGCAACTCAACAGTTGCTGCATGAAATCACCTTCATCAGGATAAGAATGAGAAAAATCAAAGAAAAAAACAATATTGTTTGCTTAAACTTCAAGTCTGAATTCACTGGTTCCAATTTCATTGATGACACCTTTATTAAGAAGGGCAATATCAACAGAACTGAATATTTTGCAAAAATGTGAGGGAAAAGGATTCCTCTTAGTAATCTGTTCAAGTTATCCAATGAATGACTTCACATAGAGACTGATTAGATTTGTACTACTAACCATTAGAACAAAGAAGAATTGTGTTTTTTGTTCTCTCAAAAATATATGGTATTTTAAAAACAAGCATTTTTTAATAAACTATTTTTTTTTTCTTATTTTTCTTCCTTACGTAAAATATTTGGCTCTGAAGGGTAAAACCTGTTTCATTTAAGAGTCCAATTTATTCATCCAAATTTTGAGTCAACTAGTAAAATTTTAGATACTACAGCTTTTTTTCTTCATCCCAGCTTTCAACCTTAAATCGCCAAGCAGTTATATTTACTGAAGGAATTTCCATATTTTAAAGGAACAAATGTGTATCTTGGTAACAATAGCTAGGAAAGCTAGTCCTCAGTCTGTATCTATTAATGCTAAATGTAAAATGTGAGAAGGAAAAAAAAAAACAACGAAGTGCTTATAACCAAGAAAGAAATGTAAATTGGACTGTCACCAAACTCTCTCTCCTCTGAAATGCCTTACAATTTACATGTAATATATGTGGATTTATAAGCAATGCCCAATGTGTGCTTGAAAGCAATGCTCGAGTTAATTAAATGAGCTCCTATGAGAGCACAGATCTCATTAGATGTTTGCTATAGTCAGGTTGGACTTTGAGAATTTAATTCAAGATATTTGATTCTTCATAATGAGCACAGTGATTTTACAGAAGCTTTTTAAAAAATGTCATTTCTACAATGAATTGTTGTGAAGCTTCTAAAACTGCTAGTTAAAATGATCCCTCATTACCTAAAAAGTACCAAAGCAGTCAGTCAATCAAGTCAGTTAAATCAACCTACTGTTATTTCCATTAAAAAATAATAATAAATCCATCAAGTTAAGTGCAAAACAAAACAAAAGGCTATTAATGGATTTGTTTCACTCTTTGATAGTCATACAAATACTTCACTGTCGTTTAAACGAATCAGGTGAAAGATCAATAGGCAAGTTATCAGTGCTGGGACTTTGCTTTTCAAATAACCATCCCAGCTCATCTAAAGAAGGAATGGTGAGTCATTACAGGTGTTTAAAAAAGCATTCAGTCTGGTGGAAAATATATATTTTTATTTTTTTCACTTTAAGTTAGCGTGCATTCACAGATATTAATGCATTAGCAGCATTTAGTTTATGGAGCTAAAATATATGTGAGAAAAATATCTGAATAGTGGTAGAATTTTTGGATTGGTGACATCCTCTTTCTAAGAAAGCAGCTTGGTAAGGAGTTCAGCAGATTCTTATATAAGCTACTGGGATTCTATAGAGGACATCACTGGGTTGAAATTGGTAAAGGTGGAGTTTCTTTCATTTAGGGGTTCTCATAATGTCAAAGAGACAGGGGTGGAGACCATGAAGACAACCAAATGGTGCTACAGGAATGGTACCAACATGTTGCAGGTTCCACTTAGATCAGACTTGCTGATAGAAATTTACTGGTGAAGTTATTGGGCTGTGTGAGTAAAAATGGAGACCATCGTTTTATGCAAGGTGGGTCAAAGTAGGTTTAGAGTCGTTCACATAGAAAAGAATACAATAATTAATAAATAATAATAGAAGATTAAACTATTTTGCATACTCACAACTGTAAACCTACTTTGGTATCTCCTTATATGTTAAACTGCTGACCTAAAAACAAACGTTCTGCCTAAATGATGCTCATTGAGTATTTAAAAGGTCAGAACATTAACAACATTTTCTGCAAAGTATGTTTGGACCAAAAGGAAATTACTTAAATCAAATAAATCTTGGAAGTTGTATTGCATTAAAAAATTATAATAATTTATGTATAAGCCTTTAATAGAGAGTCTGTAGCTTAAATGTTAAATACGTAGACTCAAGAGGGGAGTGTCCTTCCCCCCTGGGAAGAATCTCTTGCATGCTTTCCAGGATAGCTCACCCAGGGTCACGTTATTCTTATAAAAGTCTGCAACTCTTTGGAATCAAGCAATTGTAATCTCAGTTAATCACTCCCTGAAACTCATCTTGCAAACTAAAAAATTAACTTGGCCTAGGAGTCTACTGAGTTATCAGCCTTTCTTTATCCATTAATTAAAAATTGTTGTGGAGACTCTGCATAGCTAAATGAAGTAAACAGCAAAATGTATGAAGTCATGAATAAACATATTCTTGTTTCCCACCCTACCTCTCCATCCTGCTATAACCTCTTCATCACTTAACAGTGACATGTGCAATATGAAAAATTAGGTTGATAAAAACAACTGTGTCTGATTAAGCTTTGGGGCTATTAATGTGCATTTTTATACTACCCAATTTTTATACTCCCAATTTTTATACTACCTCACCCCTCCCAAAGACCCAATTTTTATACTCCCAATTTTTATACTACCTCACCCCTCCCAAAGACCTCCAAAGAGTTAGGTCTTTCATACCTTCCCTTGGGAAATTTTATAAAACACAAAGTAGAAAATGCCGAAAAGCCAAAGTTCCTCCTGTCTAGAAATTGGAGCTCATTGAAAAGATGATGCGAAGTGTCAGAGGTAGGGCGAAAACTGGATGACTGTCCCTTAAAGTAGCATTTGAGAAGGGAGAAATCCCTGGGTATTGGGAATACAGAAAGTTTATCAGATTGCTCAGTTGGCCAGGACCCATGCCTTGGTGTATGGACTGCACAGTGGAGCTGGTAAAATCTCAGAGTGTGGAATTGTACAGGACACCCTGGTAAACTAGACTCTCTGCCAGATCATCTTGATCCCATCAAAGGTGCCTGTCTGCACCAGGGACATGGAAGACTGGACGCCAGGAGAAACGTGACTTCAAACCACAATTCTAGAAACTCAGAGATTATCACAGTGAGCCTAATAAAAGCAAAAGCCCTTCCTGAAATTTTGGGGTATCTAGTAAGCCTATCTGATTCTCTACAGAGCCTTCAAAATACCCAAAGCAATAGCTTTCTGCTATTTTAGAAGAATATAAATTAGTTTCAAATTTAACTTGATTTGGTCCCAAGACAATTTTTCAAAGTAAAAATTTCTTGAAGAATTAATTGTTCAATGTGGACTGAAAGCCATACTCTTTCCAAAGAAGTCAAAGATCAAAAAAGAAACACTCAAATAAATACGTAATACATACAGCTAGCAAAATGAAAAAACACAACCCCCAACAAACAAAATCCACACAGAAAGCCTCACCAAATCTTTATTGTCAGTTACAAAAAATAAACATCTCTAATATCAACTATGGGAGTTACAGGGGGTAGGGAGCTTATAAAGTCATAATCTTTCCAGAAATGTTGAAAAAAAGCTTCATGAATACCACCAAAAGCATATAATGGATATAATAAACAGTCTAACATGCCTGTACAAAAGTGCACCTTCATCTATATGGTGGGGTTTGGAGGTCTGAGGTTTTTTATATATAATTACTGATGACCTAGGGACCATAAGTAAGCACTGGGCAGGGACTGCATAACAATCCCATTGAACCAGTTGCCATGGTATCCATGATTGCTCTAATATGTGTGTCAAAAATTCTTTCCATAGTGTCGTAACCTAAAAAGGAATTTTGCCCCACTGACTAATAGTACTCAGTAGTGATATTTTCTTTAAAAAAATATTTTTAACTCTCCCATGTGTTTCATAAGATTTTTTAAAACCACAAGTTAAAGAGACCTAGAATAGTTTCTAAATACTTGACATGTTGCATGGCTGTGCTGTCAATTATGACATGTTACAATGAATGGTGATACAAATGAAACATCTGTTTGATCACCCACTGACTATGTCTGTTCTGTCACACTTGACACATTGAGCAGCAGTTCATGAAAAATTCAAGAAAAATTTGTAAATGTGAGTGCTAGATCACTGATTTTGAAGGGTGAGATGAGTTAAGAAGATTAGATATATTCAGAATGTGTTGTAAAAGGACCAGCCCCTTAATTTGGCCTTGTTGCAACATTCGGACCTTTTCAATAATGGATCCTCTCTTTGTAAATACACTTATATATGCTTTTTTAAAATGTGAAAATATAAATGATCATAATTTATATTTCAGTATTAAAATTTATTTTAAGTACTTATTTTTATTTATTTATTTGTCATTTTTTCTTTATTGATTAAGGTATTACCACAGTGAGGTCTCACTAAAAGCATAGTAGAATAATTAAAATTTAAAAGATAGACTAGCAAGTACTGGTGAGTGGGAGGAACTTTAACTCTCATGCTTCGATGGTGGGAAAGTAAAGTAATACAATGGCTTTGGGAAAGAGTTTAGCAGTTTCTTAAAATGTTAAACATACATCTATCACAGGATCCAGTGTGGTTCTATTCTTAGTATTTACTTAAGAGGAATGAAAGCTTATGTTAATTTAAACACATGTATCTAAATGTTCATTGCAGCTTTATCTGTAGGTAATACTTCTAACCTGGAATCTGCTCAAATATCCATTATCAGGAGAATGGGTAAACAAATTGGGTATCTTTATACCAAGAAATAGCACTCTGCAATAAAAAGGAGTGAGCTATTAATAGACACAATATTGAAGAATCTCAAAATAATCTTATTAAGTGAAAGAATCTAAACTAAAAGAGTATATACTGTTTGATTCTATGTAAACTTGAGAAAGTGTAAACTAACCTTTAGTGACAGGAAGCAGAACAATGATTGCTTGGAGATGTTGGAAGGTGGGGCAAAGGGGAACACAGGTGAGATAAGGAAACTGGGGGATGATGGATATTGTTCATTTTCTTCATTGTGATGGTTTCATAGGTGTCAAAACTTCTCAAAGTATACATTTTAATTATGTGCAGTTTTATTATATTTCTATTACACATCAGTAAATGTGTTCTAAAGCAGAAAAAATATTACTCATAGAGACTAAATGATAGGTGATGTTTACCTGAATTAGGGTGGTGACAGGAATCATGGAAATAAAATAATAGGTTAAGGATTGCCAGAACTGGTTTGGCTCAGTGGATAGAGCGTCGGCCTGCGGACTGAAAGGTCCCAGGTTCGATTCCAGTCAAGGACATGTACCTGGGTTGCGGGCACATCCCCAGTAGGAGATGTGCAGGAGGCAGCTGATCGATGTTTCTCTCTCATCGATGTTTCTAACTCTCTATCTCTCTCCCTTCCTCTCTGTAAAAAATCAATAAAATATATTTTTAAAAAAATAGGTTAAGGATTTATTTTTATGGTAGAGCCAGCATGACTTGTTGAAAGTGAATAGTGGGATAAAGGAGAACTGGTTTAAGGCAGGAGAAGCTAGCTAAGTAGTTGTTCTATGTCTATAATATTTATTACATTTTTGGAATTCCAGATAGAAATACCTCACTCTTAGTTTCAGTGGAAATACAAAGTCAGTGAGTGGAGCCTCACTCAATAGTTGCTTTCTGCCTCTTCAACTTTAATCGTAATATATCATTTTTGTCATATTTTCTATATTAGTATGCCATGGAAGGTTTATTTGGAAAACTAAATTCTCTTCTCACCAGAAGACCTGAAAATCACTTCACTAGCATCTAGAAAAATATAGAACAATAACATGAAAATATTGATATCGTTATTTCATTTTATTTTTATACTCCTGTTATGTTGGCAGTATCAACCCCAACTTTTACATAAAGCAATAGGAGTGGAGGCATTAAATAACTTGCCCAATACCCAAAGCACACAAATAATTGGGATGCTACTTAAACCAGGTCTGATAATAAAGTTTATGTTCCTTCCTCTAGTGCACAGACAATCCCTCAAGACTTAATAATAAAAATCATAAACTATACTTTCTAATATATGTCTTTGCTGCAAATCAGTAATGGATTAAAATAAGAATACCATAAGGAAAATAAAATAAGAAAGTAAAGTGATTTACAGTGGAATCATGGTTAATTTTAAAGTTCCTTGAAGTTATCAATAATGAGTAGAATGCACGTGTTCATTAGTAATTCATTGTCAAGAGTAAATGATAATGTAATAACTGGGATTATTTTAAATTTTTTGATACATTATTATAGATTACATTAGAGTATGTGATTTAATTATAATTATTTTATGCATATTCAATATGTATAGATTTGTTTAGGATGGGAGATATAGGTTTCAATGGTACCTAAATATTTTTTACACAACTAGTTATATATACTCCAGAATCCAAGACTTCAAACATGAGAGGTCTTCTATGAGAATATATCTACTATTTTTAATTCATAATGAAGCAAGATATAAAGTTCATTAATAAAATATCATAGATATAGACAGACTCATGAAAACAATAGGTTAATTTGATTATTCACATTTTTTGGTTATTTTCAGAACAGGTCATACTTTCAAGTTTACAGACATTATCTAGGTAGTTCAAATTTCAATGGAGGGAATTATCTTTTTATAAATTTATTATTAGTGGGGTTTTCACTTCTGAACTATTTATAATAATAAAGTACAATATGCTAATTAGACTGGACATCCTTCCGGATGACCTTCCGGATGAAGCCAGGGTTGTGAGGGAAGCCCGGGTTCCTGGTGCCAGAGGGAAGCCGGTGCTGGCAGACAGGGGAAGGAAGGCCTACTCTTGCATGAATTTCGTGCATTGGGCCTCTAGTACACTTATAAACACTAAAATATGTGCTTCATTAAGTACTAAAATATTTCTAAGAAATATCAGACAATTAAATCATCACAACATTTTTGATAACAGCATAAAATTGGAAATGGCACAAGTGACTAGTAAGAATTAACTAAGAAAAGTTGGTATATCCGTATGACATAATAAAAAATAGTCATTAAGTGTTGTGTGGACAATATCTGGAAAGAAGGAAATATTTATAAGGTAAGAAAATAAAAGAAAAATGTAGCACAACAGTATTTACAATCTCATCAAAATTTTATTAAAACAAATTAGATTGCAAAGTATTAGACACAAAAACATAAAAATGCAGTGATGGCTATCACTTGATGTAGTGATGATAGCTGATGCTCGTTTTCTTTATGATTTTTCTTACTTTCTACATTGTTATGGTAAATATAAACTTACATTCAGGAAATATTTCTGGAATAAGTTAAATATTTGAAGCAAATATAGTACTATTAATGGTAATAAAGTATTACAGTATAAGCTCAAATACCTGTATGTGAGTTAGCGCTACTATTTTCCGCTTTGGAGAACTCAGGTACATTGGAGCACCTCTGTCATGTAGAAATTTGCAGCTCAAAGTGTGTTCCCTTAGCCAGCAGCATCTGCATCACACGAGCACTTTTTTTTTCTTTTTGTTTTTTTCTTCTCTCTTTATTAAGGTATTACATATGTGTCCTTATACCTCCATTGCCCCCCCACCCTCCCACTCATGCCTCACCCCCCTGGTGTCTGGTGTCCATTGGTTATGCTTATATGCATGCATACATGTCCTTTGGTTGATCTCTGCCCCTTACCCTCACCCTCCCCTACCTTCCCTCTGAGGTTTGATGGTCTGATCGATGCTTCTCTGTCTCTGGATCTGTATTTGTTCATCAGTTTATGTTGTTCATTATATTCCACAAATGAGTGAGATCATGTGATATTTATCTTTCTCTGATTGGCTTATTTGCTTAGCATAATGCTCTCCGGGTCCATCCATGCTGTTGCAAATGGTAAGAGTTCCTTCTTTTTTACAGCAGTGTAGTATTCCATTATGTAGATGTACCAAAGGTTTCTAATCCACTCATCTGCTGATGAGCACTTAGGCTATTTTCAAATCTTAGCTATGGTGAATTGTGCTGCTATGAACACAGGGTTGCATATATCCTTTCTGATTGGTGTTTCTAGTTTCTTGGGATATATTCCTAGAAGTGGGATTACTGGGTCAAATGGGAGTTACATTTTTAGTTTTTTGAGGAAACTCCATACTGTTCTCCACAGTGGGTGTATCAGTCTGCATTCCCACCAGCAGTGCATGAGGGTTCCTTTTTCTCTGCATCCTTGCCAGCACTTGCCGTTTGCTGATTTGTTGATGATAGCCATTCTGACAGATGTGAGATGGGACCTCATTGTTGTTTTTATTTGCATCTCTAGGATGATTAGTGACTTTGAGCATGTTTTCATATGTCTCTTGGCCTTCCTCATGTCCTCTTTCAAAAAGTATCTATTTAGTTCTGTTGCCCATTTTTTATTGGGTTGCTTATCTTCCTTTTGTTAAGTTGTATGAGTTCCCTATAAATGTGGAGATTATACCCTTATCGGTGATAACATTGGCAAATATGTTCTCTCATGAAGTTGTTTTGTTGATGGTTTCTTTTGATGTACAGAAGCTTTTTATTTTGATGTAGTCCCATTTGTTTATTTTCTCTTTAGTTTCCATTGCCCTAGGAGCGGTATCAGTGAAAATATTGCTTCAGCATATGTTTGAGATCTTGCTGCCTATGGATTCCTCTAATATTTTTATGGTTTCCCATCTTATGTTTAAGTCCTTTATCCATTTTAGGTTTTTTTTTTTTGTGTATAGTGTAAGTTGGTTTAGTTTCATTTTTTTTTTTGCATGAGCACTTTTTGTACATGAAGAATCCAGAGCCACTGTTTCAAAAGAAGCATTTTAAAAAGCTACCCAGATGTTTATACATTATAGTCTGAGAAGCACTCCTCAATAGGACAAAACCTTCCTTATCTAGAAATAATGTATTCCTGATTTTGACTAAATGAATACAGAGAATATATTGTAGCATTTTTTAACAAAATATTATATAAAACAGACACCTGTTGGTTCACCTATCTGTTTGCATATGGGGAGCTGCAGTCTGAGTCACCTTTTAGCAATGCAACGTACATTATTCATATAGATTAGTGCTGTCCAAAAGAAAACTATAGTGTGGACTGTATTGACACTTATAAATATTCTAGAAGTTACATTAAAAAGAAATAATTTACAGGTGAAATTAATTTAATAACATGTGATTTACTAAAACTATTCTCATTTTTAGATATAGTCAATTCAAGTATTATTAATGGTTTATCTTGCATTATTTTTTTCAGTGCTCAAAATGTGGTGTGTACATCTCAAGTTCAGACTAACAACGTTCAAATGCTTAATAGTTATATGGCTGGTGACCACTGTATTGGACAGCATAATAAAGCCTGTGTGCTTAATTTGTCAGCAATGAAACTATTAGGTCTTTCAGTTTCTAGCCTATTATTAGTCATGTTATTTGGATGTGAGAAAATGTGTTTTGTACACCTATCTCAAGTAGTTTTCAAAGGATATGTAAACATTTCAACTACAGTGTTGTTTATACATTTTGCTCTTCCCAAGTTCCCACTCAATGATTAACAACCATCGCCACCAAAACTCCGTCTTCATTCACTACCCCAGGTGTCCAAATTGAATTAATACATGTAGGTTGCGATGCTCCTTTATTTCTCCACTGGTACAGACAGCTCCAGCATGCAGACAAGGCTGTGCTCCAGGGACAGGGTGTGACGAGGGCCTGGGGCAGCATTCTCAGTAACAGCGTTTTCCGTAATTCTTGTACTAGGAAGCTCTGAATCACTGGCATTTTTGTTACAGCCATTGTTTTGGAAGAACACTTTATTACATTAGGATTATAATGTTCTTTTCTATTAGATCAATTTGGGAAAAACATGGGTGCTTAAGGAATAAACACTTTGATCACTGTAACTATTATACATACTGATTACAAATTAAAAAATGTATCTTAAGTTGATGCCCAAAGTTATTATAACAAGTAAATAACTCAGAGATGCTACTTTTTCTTCTATTTATATAATTTGTCTTTATGTGATTGACCTTACAAGGCAATTTATTAATTTTAAGTTATGCTATAATATACAACCCCATGTGCACATTTTACATTTTGATTAAATGTCAAATGTCATATCTACCACAGAATATCTTTCCTAGTCGCACTAGAGTCTTTTTTTTTTTTTCAGGGGAGATTTATAGTGCGTCCTCAAAAATGCAAGTTAACTTACAACCAACTTTTAGAAAAAAAATTTCATCATTAAATATATACTTTAGTTTTAAAAGGTGTACCGATTCAGAAGTGTGGAAAAGTGAATAATAGGAAGGAAACTGTTATTTTCAAGTGAAGCAAACATAATGTATGCGGGGGAAGTTAATACAGCAGTGGGTGCTAATTTGCATAATTTGCCTTGCTATATCCTAACAAAAGAAATGTATGAAATTCAAAACAAAAATTTTGACGTGACCTGAAGTTAAGAAAGTGAGATATCAAGTGAAAACCTAAGGCAAACAAGCTAAGAATATTTAGAGAACAGTAAGCATGTTGGGAGAGAGGACATAGGTAACAAGATTGTCAGACAGGACCTTTGGCGGGGTGGGTGGGGCTGAAGTGAATTAATAAGTGTATAGGAATAATAGAATCCTCAAAGACAAATTCTGATAGGATTAACGGAGTTAACATTCAGAGTACAGAATCCCTTTTAACACAAGACTACACATAACAAAACAGTACCTAGAGAGTGGATTATTTTTATTGCATTGTATGCGATCCTTTTGCTCTCTGATCATTCTCCCTGTTTGGCCACTGGGAGTGAAGAGTTCTTTTGGTATCACGTACCAAAAAATCATGACCAAGAGCCACGTCTAGGAGCCTTATTCCTGCACTTTCTTTTAGGAGTTTCATGGTTTCAGGTTTTGCATTTAAGTCTTTAATCCATTTTGAGTTAGTTTTTGTGAATGGTGTAAGAAATGGGCCCAGTTTCATTCTTTGGCTTGTGAATATCCAGTTATCCCAGCACCATTTACTGAAAAGATTGCTTTTCTCCATGGATTATCCTTGGCTCCCTTGTCAAATATTAGTTAACTCTATATACTTGAGTTTATTCCTGGGCTCTCAATTCTGTTCCATTGTTCTATTTGTCTTATTTTATTGAAAACAGAAAAAATACTGTCAGGAAAATATCTTGCTGAAAATCTTATTTATACATTACTTAGTTTTTGTCCCATCTCTGAGATATGTCACAAAGCTTTTCAAGATTAATCAATTATATTTTTGGAATAAAAATAAAAATTACTTCTGAGACTTTTCAGATGGTTATCGATAATTGTAATAGTTTAGAGTGGAAAAGAAACTAAGTTTAGAGGCATAATATTGCCTCTCTAAATTAAACAAATATCGTGTGTGTGCAATAACTTACACACTCACATCCACACACACCTGGTTTGCTGAGAACTCTCTGTCTTTGAAGGTGTAACATGAAAAATGTTAATTTCTTGTAACCATTCCCCAAATATGCTGTCACAATTCCCTTTCTTGATGATCAGCTGTTACAGTGTAATCGGATTCTGTAACTTCTTGTCACCTGTTCTTATTCTAGCAGTCCCTTTCTTGTTCTCATGAGTCAGTGTTGTTTATTTTACAACTTGAATCATATGGGTGTTTCAAAATTCTACGATGTCCCCTTCAAGCACAGGTTACTCCTGCCTGTGGTCTGTACTTCACTCACTTCTTTCTCTCTGCCCCTTTTATGTGTGCTACCTGTCCAGTATTAAGGGAGGGAAGGGGAAAGGAAAAGACAAGTGTTTCCATCCTTCACTATCATTCTCTCCTCGTTAGGCTTGACTTGCTGATCGCGCTCATTGTCTTGCCTGTGGGCTCATCACCGATGAGTGCCGGGTGCAATGCGCTCTTCCAGGCTTCTCTTAGGAGCTTTCACAAAACCCTAAAAGGTTTGTTGCCCAGTGGGTGGGGTGCTGCAAGCTTTATTCCTTTGACATAGACCCCACCCACCCACCCACAAGCAGTCTATACAATGCCTCAGCATCTCACCCACCTTGCACCAGCAGCAGAATATACTTGAGGTCTGTCTTACATTAATAGCAGAGAATTCCAGCAGAATATTCCTGGACCCTTGCAACCTGACTGACCCTCCTTGTCATCTCTCTCCAGTTCTTGCTTTCCTTTTCCAGTGGCATAAAAAGAAGAATTATCAAGTCCACTAAGCAAGTAATGTTACTTAGCAAATGAAATTCTAGCTCCTTGTAGGCTTATACACTCTTTACCACCCTTTTCTTTTTTGGGGGTGGGGGGGGAAAGCTGTCCCTTTGCTGTGGGAGGTGGGGGGGGTGGGGTGGGGAAGGGGTAGGAATAACTTCTTTTCATCAATGCTGTAATCTACAAAATCTGAGTTTCACTCTTCTAGCCCTTCTTTTATATTGACCGAGCAGATGCTCTTAGGAGTGGGCTCAGAGGGCAGTGGTGTGGTGGTTTGTGGTGGGGCCCTTTTCTCAGGACAGGCTGTTAGGAAGCCTTCCAGAGTGGAGGTTGACCCAGCTGGGAGTGGCTTCCTGAGTATAAAAGGTGAGGCACTGACTACCCTTTGTCCTGGGCTTAGAGCTTTAGCTGCAGTTCAGAATAACAGGGAAGATCTCAATAGCTTCCTATGATTCTAGCTGTAACTCCAGCTGTACATCTCAGAGAAGATAAACACGTTAGTTTTACAGGGACAGCCTTAGCCGGTTTGGCTCACTGGATAGAGCATCGGCCTGGGGACTGAAGAGACCCAGGTTCAATCCAGCCAAGGGCATGTACCTTGGTTGCGGGCATATCCCCAGTAGGGGGAGTGCAGGAGGCAGCTGATCGATGCTTCTGTCTCATCAATGTTTCTCTCTATCCTCCCTTCCTCTCTGTAAAAAATCAATAAAGTATATTTTTTTAAAAAAAGTTTTACTGGGACAGCACCATCAAAAATGGAAAAACGTTAAAGTCTTATTTCATGGGAAGTATAAATGATTGGAAGCAAAGATTCTGGAGCCCAATGGCCTCAGTATGTACTAACAATTCTAAACTTCTTTGGAAAAGATGGAGAACAGTCTTAATGACTGCATTGAGTTGTGGTAACAATTTGTATAAAGAATCCAGAATGGTGTTTGTTAATATGTGGCATTTCTCCTGTGTGTTATTTTTCTTGTCACTACCATGTTTGGACCTGCTCCCAAGATACACAACTTCTTCAAACTGACCTCTGGTTGCTGTGGATGCCTCTTCATTGTCCTTTTCTCTAACTAAGTGTTGGCTCCACTGTTTATTCGACTAAATAATCACTGTAGTCAAAATTGCTTCATGACCTAAAATAATCCGAGAGGTTACTGACTACAAGTGTATAATAGGTGCAGTCTTTTAGGATACTCATTTTTCTAGTTAGCAAACCCTTCCACCCAAATTAGAATTTTCACCCAACAGTACTGAATGAGTGGGATGGCTTTTTGAATAGATTTCTGAGAATTTCTAAATCCTCGTCTTAAAGAAGCCATCTGTAAGAAGGGAATAAACTAGTTCCAAATCCTAATGGATTTTGGTAGGAGAGTGAGGCAACCTGGTAGAAGCAACTGCCAATAAAATATAGAAACAAATTAATCCAAATGGGATTTTTAAAAATTAAAGATACATAAAGCAATGGAAGGAAAACTGAATAACATAGACCCTGGGTCCTAAGTTGCAACTCTGCTTCATATTAGTTGGGAAACCTTAAGGATATCCTCTCAGCTCCTTGCAAATTAGTTGTAACTATATCTGATTTCTTAGCACGCAGGGTTGTGTAATATTAAGTGACATATGAGAAAATACTCTGAAAAATGTGAAATTCTCCACAGATATAATTAGTAATAATAATTTTAGTACATTTTCTTGTAACTCTGATAGTGTTGGAAGATGCTACTCTTGTCTCATTTCAGCCTTTCAAGGATATGATTTTTTAATGGAATAATAAATATGTAAAACTCTTAACAAATTGTCCAGCATATAATAAACTCTATAGGATCTTTTGTTATCATTAGTATTGCTGTGATTTATAATTACTATTATATTACCTAATTTCCATGTGAAACCATGAGTTCTTACATAATACCTACTCTATTTTAGTTAGCTTTGAACACTAGTATATGATAAAGACTTAATAGATGATTGTTGAATTAATTTTTAATAATTACATTAATATAAAGAAAGTCATAACATAATAACAAACATAAACTATCACAATGAAACAATAAAGTAAAAAATTCAAAATCCTTCTTGCTCTGAGACACTAAAACTCATGCAGAAATAAGTATATCATACATTTTTTTTGTCATTACAAGATTTTTCCAAAAAATATATTTCTGTCTCATAGGCCCTTCACCAGACCGCTGCAGCTGGTATGCTGTGCTGGCACGTGTGAAGAGTCTGATGCCATAAAACTACAAGGGCTCTGCCTATAAAATTTTATGTACTGCAGACTTTGAATCTGCATTCCTTTGCAGAAGCGATGTTTTTTTAGAAAATAATTTGGTGGTTGTTAAGAAAAACTTTAAAAAATTAGTAAGTTCTTGAACTTGCCACTATGAGAAATGAATTTATAGACCAAAGTCCTAAATGCAAACCATACAAAGGAAACATTTATTACTTAAATAAAAGTGCTGTAACTTAAAGAATTCTGCATTATGTGAAACCTTAGGGTGTGGAATTGTGTTGTATGCTAATCACACTGCTTAGAGCTTTTCCCTGACATGCAAGAGTGGTGTGAGGTCTTCACTATATCTTTGACACATTTGACGACATTTCTAGAAACTCAAAACTTATTTTCAAGCTGAAAATTTATTTAAATTTCTATCTCCTGGACAATTTTTAAAATTATTTTCCAGTAAAATAACACAAAACCTCCAGAAGTACAGTTTTTTTTTTTGTAAAATAAAAGTATGTTTTATAATGTTGCACAACAATCAATCGATACCAAGCCACCTAGACTATTAGGCAAAGATGTGCTTATTGAGTTCCAAAATCATCTATGTTTTATCAACCATTGCTTTGAGCGGGAGAGAGAAAAAAGTGTCTTCTTCGTTTTTAAAAATGATCTCCTCTGTAAAGGCTTAGCTCAGAGACCTAAAGCCACAATGGTGAGTGTAGCACATTTATTTCCATGTTCATGGGAATAGTTTTCTCACAACAGGCATCTTAGATCTTTTTTAGTTTTTTGCTGGTTTTAATGATATTACATATGATTTTATAAATTTATTGTTTTGTTTATTGCTGATCTATATAGAACTTATTTTGTTTATTGAATATTTTTAGTTTTTCTAAATTTATTTATCAGTTATAATCATGTTATCTGTGACCACAAAAAATTTCTTTATTTTCTTCTAATTCTCGTTCATTCATTCTTTCATTCATTCATTTATGTCTTATTTCATTGGATAGAATCCACAGTACAATATTGCATTAAAATTCTGACAGCCCACATCTGTCTTCTTGTTGATCTTAGCTAATATTAGTTCTTAGTTTTCCTTCCAGATTCCCATTACATAACTGATAAAATTATTTTATATTTCTAGCTTCCTAATTTTCCCCCATAAGTAGATGCTAAAATTTTATTTAAATGACTAGAGGCCCGGTACACAACATTTGTGCACTCAGGGTGGGCAGGGAGTGTCCCTTCAGCCCAGCCTATGCCCTTTAGCAGTACAGGAGCCCTCAGGGGATGTCCAACTGACGGCTTAGGCCTACTGGCCTAAGCTGGCAATCAGACATCCTTAGCCCAGAGGCAGTGGTTGGAGAGGCTCCAGCCACCACCGCTGCGCTTGCCAGCCGTCAGCCCAGCTTGTGGCTGAGTGGCACTCTCCCTGTGGGAGCCCACTGACCACCAGGGGGCAGCTCCTGCATTGAGCATCTTCCCCCTGTGGTCAGTGTCTATCATAGTAACTGCTCGTTCCGTCGTTCTGTCGATTTGCATATTACCCTTTTATTATATAAGATTATATTCTCCAACATATTCAGATAATGTGGTGAATTGCATTAATTTTCATATGTTAAGCTAATCGTATTTGCCTAAAATAAGCCTAACTTGTCCCAAGTGTTTTATATTTTGAAAAATATACCTGTATTGCTGTATTTCATTTGCTAATATTTTGTTTAGGAATTCACATATATGTACACAAGAGAGTGACTTTTTTCAATTATTGTAGTAATCTCATACTTCATTGATCGGTTGCCTCGCGCACACCCCATATTGGGGATCGAGCCCAAAACCCAGGCATATGCCCTAACCGGGAATTGAACTGTGACCTCCTGGTTCATAGATTGATGCTCAACCACTGAGCCATGCTGGCTGGGCTTTACTATTATTTTAAGGATAATCTGGAGCATCAAATATCCATCCTTCACTTGTTAATGCCCATTAAGTATTGGTACCAAATAATATGAAAAGTTTAGAACACTTTCTTTTCATTTAATTCCCTTGTATATACATACCGCTGTTTTTATTTATTTTATTCTGTATGTATCTTTTAATCTCCAAGTGACATTGTTACTGTTTTATACAGTCATTATTTAAATAGATTTGTCCACCTATTCATCCAGAGCTCTTAATTTATCCCTGCAACTTTTATTTCTATATAAAATTTATTTAATTCCGTCCAAAGAAATTTCTTTAGTGGGCCTGAAGAGGATGAATTAATTAACTTAGTTTCCGTTTATCTAAAGATATCTTTATTTTGGTTCATGTTTGAATTCTATGCATATATATGGCTGGGAGAGAATTAATCTGAATTTCTTATGGTTTGTTTGTTTGCTTGTTTGTTTGTTTTCTATTATGGTGCTCTCTTTTTAAAACAGCTACAGAAATTTACAGTTAAAAAGTTACGTTTTTCTTGCCCCAAAGTCCTATGGAAATGTGTTTCTTAAAGTTTTCTCCAAGCTATCTTTTAGCTTTCATGTGCACTGTTTCGTTGTAATATAATATACTTAATTTCCTTCTCAGCTCAGAGATGTTGTTAGTGAGTTGGTTCTCTTTTGCTCTGATGTGTGTTCTTGGGAACTCTCGGTGTCAGCATACCCCGAAGTGAAGGGAATGAGTGAGCTCTCTCTTCCTCTGGCTGGTGATGGAGAATGGGTGGCTGCTTTCTTAATTAGAATCTTATATTCTCCCAGCTCATAAAACTGGAGGACTCAGCTCATATTTCAGACAGTTTTTCATAGCCTGGGGAAAATGTTAACCTTCATCTCAGCCACCCAAACTCTTCTCCGGATCCTGACTCCACAGCTGCCCTGCCTTTACACAGCCCAGAGGTGAGCAGTCCTCATACCAGTTATTTCTGTCTAGACCAGCCGTGGGCAAACTACGGCCTGCGGGCCAAATCCGGCCCGTTTGAAATGAATAAAACTAAAAAAAAAAAAAAGACCGTACCCTTTTATGTAGTGATGTTTACTTTGAATTTATATTAGTTCACACAAACACTCCATCCATGCTTTTGTTCCAGCCCTCTGGTCCAGTTTAAGAACCCATTGTGGCCCTCGAGTCAAAAAGTTTGCCCACCCCTGGTCTAGACTCTCAAGAACCCAAGGCCTCACAAATCATTTTACTCAGGAGAAGTCAATAGACTGGTATTATTAGTCTACTAGAGGCCTGGTGCACAAAATTTGTGCACGGGTAAGGTCCCTAGGCCTGGCCAGAGACCAGGGCCTATCTGTGGGGGGACTGGCAGGTGATCAGGGGCCCCCACTGGCACCCGCGTTGGCTGGCCTGGGGCCACCCACTTGCAGGCCCTACCCCCTGCCACTGCCACTGGTTGCCTCCCCCTGCGGGACGACCAGCGGGGTGATTAGGGCCCCCGCTAGCACCTGCCTTGGCTGGCCTGGGCCTGCAGGCGGGGGCAGCTCCTGCATTGAGCATCTTCCCCCTGATAGTCAGTGTGCATCATAGCAACTAGTTGTTCCACTGTTTGGTCAATTTGCATATTAGGCTTTTATTATATAGGATGTGAAGATCTGTGTTTAGGTAATCTTCTTAGACACCTCCACACTTATTTTACACAAGAAGAGTTGAAGATTAATGTATTTGTATCTACAATGAAAATTCTGCACTTTTTTCTTTTTGCATACCGTTATAGTTTGGTACTATAACTGTCCTTCCCAGATGGAGAATTGTACACAACAACCCCTCAACTGGTACAGACACTAAATATTATTTTAATAAGGTCAATTTAATACTACTTAATATATTGAAAGTGTAATTTCCTGAGTAATTAGATGCCTGAAAATGCACCATTCTTTGTAAACATAAAATAGTTTAATAACCCCATATGATACACCTCATTGTATGTAGAGTCTCCTTACAATCAATAAAAAAAAGTTTTGAAGTTATTTTCTAGGTAGTTAAGTTGCTACTTATTCAAGTTTAAGTGTCATAGGTCTTATTATGTGGTGCATCTTAAAGGTCAAGACCAGAGGCACACATTGAATTTTCAAAATGCTCACTGAGCAATACTTTATGGGCTGCCCCTCATTCTAATTGCTCAAGTTACATAGAAGATAGTTCATGGTATTCTTTCTTGGGCTTTATGAAAATGAATACTACATTTAGGTAGCTCAGTGATAATTGATACCACTAGAGACACAGATTATAGGGAACATAAGATTCTGCTGCCTTTATGTACATGTAGAGTTCTCATGAAATAGATTCAGTTACTTGCAAAAATCTTAATAATATGTCTTGATGTAGCATATTGAATTTCAACAAAAGCAAAAATAGAATCATGTGCTGGTCCTGTGACACAATAGGAGCCCAAGTTATATTTCAATCTTATTTGCATCAATCCTATGCCTGTGTTTACTATTCAGAAGTATAACTTCCGTGAGCAGCATTCTGAAATACAGTTTTGATAATTCTCTGGCTACTTGGGATATTTTCAGGATTTCTGGGAGTTATAAGATGGATATAAGTGATATTTTGATTGGGTGTTAAATTACTTATGTGTTTTATAAGTCAGCAGTGAATTCAGGTTGTAATAGACTCAACATTGTTATTCCTTCTTAACTTGGAGATTTCATAATTTATATGGACATATATAGGGAAACAGAATAATTGTAATATAGACTAAATCAAGATAACAGAAAAATATACAGTAGACGTTTATTTGAAAAAAAAATCCTGGACCATTCAATTAAATAGAGAATGTAAAATTTAATGAACATGAATTATTTACACAGTCCTGTAACAGATGAGAAAGAGAGAAATAACAGTGTAATCCTACTTTCAGTCAGTTTACTCAAGCATAAAAGTTCTAAACAGATACATGGTCAATAAAATGGTTCCAGAGTCAAATAGGTTTGGGGAATTTGATTTTTTGGTGATTTCAAGCATTAGCATATTATGGTCTCTTATAGAAAGGAAACATTGTTTTTGCCTTATTTAACACCAAACTCCATTGTCCAAAACCCTCCCTGGCCTTATTTTCATTCCAAAACACCTACTCATGTCTCTTGGAAACTATACTTTTATGGAACACTAAGTTAGGTAACTATTAAACCTAGAGAAAGTAATTAAATATAACAAATTCTGATTGTGGGAACCATGACAATATAATAGAGTTGGTGGTTTGAGGCACAGAAGAATGAGAAGGAGATCTCAATAAGTGAATCTATAAATTAAAACAGCATATAAAAAGATGAAAGAAATAAATGTTTCCAAATTTAATAAACACGTAGGTAAACACCTGAAGAAACATTTCTGAAATAAGAGCTGAATATGTACTACTAGCTATTTTTGAAAAGTAATGTAGTCATCAAACTTAAAAATTATTGATGTGTGTGAACAAACCATCAAAAATACAAATAAATATAATATTTTGACATCACAGAGGAAATACTGTCTAAATGATATTGCTACAAGAAAAATAATTAAATTATTACAGTTTCATAAAACTATGAGAAAAATATTACAAAATGAAATTTCATCATTTTTTTATTTATTCAACACATTCATTGAGTATCTACATGCCTGGTAAATTTTGAGCTGCTAGAGACATCTAGACTCTCTTATGCATGGGACTGAGGGTTCAGTTCACCTTTAAATCAAATAATTATAAATCTAAAATTACAATACTTGATACAGAAGTACAACCTAGGATGATGGTGTGTAAAAGGCAGACATGCTTGAGTTGAAGTGGAAAGATGAGCAGAGTTGACAAGGTGAAGGCTATGAAATGAGTCACACTGGGCAGAGGGCACAAAGGCCCGGGGAGGGGAAATGTGAGGCCTTCAAGGATGGAGTAAAGGCCTGTGGGTTGAGACAACAAAGAATAGCAGGAAATGAGTCTCTGCACACGTAATGCCCAAATTTAGTAGCTGATAAGAAAAGAATTTCATTTCTTAAATGTAAAACCAAAATATTAATAGGATTTTGACAAACTAGATTGTTGATTTGATTTAAAAAACTGTGACACACTTGCTCTTGGAATGGATGATATTTGATGCCATGATAGTTCAGTTTAGCTCAACAAATATTTATTGGATGAAAGCACCTTTGAGGTTGTGCTGCTAGAAATGGTTCTGCATTATATTATCCACGGGTAGGATTGTAAATAAAGTGAGCCTGGAAATGAGTAATTCTGAACAAACTGTGATGGACTGTAGTGAGCTGTTGAGCACTATTATAAGTGAAACAAGAAAAAATCTATTTATTCTCCATATAACTTTGGCTCCCAGTGACAAAATCCCCTCAGAAATTTGAGTTCTATCCTCAACATTTCTATAATAGTTTCTGTGTTGTCCAGTACAGAGAAAGCACTTGGTACCCACATAAGAACTTAAGAAGTGTTATTATATGCATGCATATAAGCCAAACCAATGGACACAGACAACAGGGGGATGAGAGCATGAGGTGGGGGGGGAGGAGAGGTTGGGGGTTAATGGGGGGTGAGGACACATTTGTAATACCTTAACCAATAAAGAAATTTAAAAAAAAAAAAGTGTTATGTTAAGTGCTACGGTAAGGTCATTATAAAATTGATATTGGTTGGGACATGAAAATTAGAAGCCAGAGTAGCTTTTGATGTCCGCCTAGCATATTAATAAGTGGCATTGATGAGTAGACCTAAGTCACACTTCACAACTCAGAATAACAGTTTCTGGATGAAGGTGACAAATGGAACAAATTGAGGCATGTTGTTAGTCATCAAGATAAAAGTATATAGTAATGCCCTAACCGGTTTGGCTCAGTGGATAGAGCATCGGCCTGCGGACTCAAGGGTCCCAGGTTCGATTCTGGTCAAGGGCATGTACGTTGGTTGCCAGCACATCCCCAGTAGGAGGTGTGCAGGAGGCGGCTGATTGATGTTTCTTATCGATGTTTCTAACTCTCTCTCCCTCTCCCTTCCTCTCTGTAAAATATCAATAAAATATATTTTTTTAAAAATATATATAGTAAGAACTAGAAAACGTTTTGTCCTTTTTTTGTACTATACAGTGTTGATCAACAAAGATTCTCAATATAAAATAAAAGAAGGGGAATCAAATTTTATCTCAAATTCTTATTAGTACAGAGATGCTTACCACATACATACTGTATTTAAATTATTAAATACAACCTCTATATTTTATCTATCATGTTTTTAATGAGAATAATAATAGAACCACTAAACTATAAAGTGCTTTGAAAGTTCAGCAAAATTCCACCTTAAGGAGAGCAGAGAGGGATGTCAGCAACACTTTTCCAAAGAATAGACTTTTAAAAGAAACATAGTAATCATTCATTGGATATTTAGTAACTGAGCTCTGTTGGATATAGAAATTAAAGAGTTAAAGACAATGGCTGATCAACCGAAGGACTTGTATGCATGCATACAAGCATGCAATGGACACAAGACACTGGGGGGGAGGGGAGGCCGGGGGAAGGTCAAGGGGGAAAAGAAGGAGACATATGTAATACTCTTTGTAATACTTTAATCAATAAAACAAAATTAAAAAAATTAAAGACAATGGCAAAGTTTCTTTTGCTAGTGGGTGGTTAGAACTGTCACCAATTGGCACAGGAAATAGATATAGAAGGGGGAATAAATTTGGTGGGTGGGGAATGGGTTAGGCTATAGAGGTGGAAAATTCATCCTACACATTGGCAAATGTTATTTGAGCTGAAACTTTAGATTTGGAGATTTAGATTTGGTTATCATTTAAAAGCATAAAAAGCATAAAAGCATATGTGATTATCCAAGACTTTGTATAATAAAAAAAGGAAAAAGATAAAGAGAGAATAGTACAATAGCAATATTTAGGGGATAAGTAAAATAATGAAAATAGAATTTACACTTGTGTATGTTATTTAGAACTTTAAGAAAACAAAATTTATTGGAACCTTGTCCCGCATCTATGCAATTAATTTGATTAAAATGTTTTTCTTACCACATTATACATGTAATAGTATTCACTTGAGTATTTATTTTAATTCATTCAATATAAATACTTAATTATTGTCATATAATAAGAATTAAAAACTAATATATGGTGACTGAATATTTTCTTGCTCTGTTTGTAAATACTATAGAAAATTATCCATTATTTAAAGGTAATTCACTATCCCTACCCATTTTTGGAAAATAACAACAACAAAAATTTTGTCATTATTAATTAAACCTATTAATTTAAAACTCTCATTTCCTAAATTTGATCTGTTGATGTCAGAAACTATAGTAAAATTTTACTTTAAATGATATACCTAATGATGGAATGAGGTTTTTTTTTTTTAATTATGAGCTCTATCTATCAGTCTCTATATACTATCATTTATCCATCTTTCTCTCTATGTTTTTAAAAAACATTCTTTCTCTCACTATTTAAGTGACCTGTTTACTGACCCAAGGAAAGAAGAGTTCTCATTTTTGTCACGATAGAATATTGATTTATTTGTTTGTTTTTTTAACAGTAAGGATGCAGCATTAACTATACACACTGTAGCATAATCAGAGTAGCTTGAAATCCACTAGATGCAATCATGTGCTATATATCTCAATTAATCTTGCAGGCTGTGGCTAATCACATTCCCACCAGGCAGGATCACACAACTCAGAGAGCCAGGATTATTAAAATCCATATTTCATGTTAACCGCCATGTGGTTGAGATTAGTTCCTAAGTAGTAAAGCACCTGCCATAAATTCGTCCTCTCTGTCATCTTCTGAAATACTGCTCTGTCAGATGATGAAAAATTACATGGTGTGTATTCAGAGCCAGTTTACAGTCATTTTTTTTTTCTATTGGTCAAGTAAAATTTATCTTCATCCCTCACTGGTTTTAAATGCACTGGAGTACATGAATGGTATTTAAACCTCTTATATGAAACTAGGGGCCCGGTGCATGAAATTCGTGCACTGGGTGTGTGTGGGGGGAGAGTGTCCCTCAGCCCAGCCTGCCCCCTCTCACATACTGGGAGCCCTCAGGCGTTGACCCCCATCACCCTCCGATCGCCTGATCGGCCCCTTGCCCAGGCCTGATGCCTCCGCCAGAGGTGTCAGGCTTGGACAGGGGACCCCCATCTCCCCCCGATCACTGGCTCTGGCCCCCGCCCAGGCCTGAGGCCTCTGGCCCAGGAATCATGCCTGGGCAGGGGACCCCCATCTCCCTCTGATCACTTGCTCCACCCCCCGCCCAAGCCTGACACCTCTGACCCAGGCTTCAGGCCTGGGCAAGGGGACCATCATATCCCCCCAATCCCCGGCTCCGCCCCCCACCCAGGCCTGATGCCTCGGCCAGAGGAGTTGACCCCCATCATCCTCCGATCACCAATCACCGGATCGGCCCCTTGACCAGGCCTGAGGCCTCCGGCAGAGGTGTCAGGCCTGGGCAGGGGACCCCCAGCTCCCCGCGGTTGCAGGCTCCGCCCCTGCCCAGGCCTAATGCCTCTGGCCTAGGCGTCCGGCCCGGGCAGCGGGGACCTGCAGTGGCAGCGGGGGGCGCCGCGATCGTGGGCTTCGCTTTAGGCCTAGGCAAGGGACCCCTAGCTCCTGGGACTGCCAGCTTCGACCGTGCCCAGCTCCCATTGCTGGCTCCACCCCTACTTCCTGCTATCACTGGCCAGGGCGGCAAAGGCGCCTGATTCTCCAATCATGGCCCCAGGGCCGCCTTTGCCCCGCCCCCCAGCTCTTAGCTCCCCCCTGGGTTTCCGATCACTGTCAGTGGCAGGGGGCTTCTTCCTGCTTTCCCTTTCGCCTCCCTGCATTGTGCCTACATATGCAAATTAGCCGCCATCTTGTTGGCAGTTAACTGCCAATCTTAGTTGGCAGTTAATTTGCATATAGCCCTGATTAGCCAATGAAAACGGTATCGCCGTACGCCAGTTACCATTTTTCTCTTTTATTAGTGTAGATGAGACAAAGACCAAAGTGGTCAGGCTTTTCAGATAAACCATAAGTATTTTTCCTGTAACTAACTGTCCTAAACAAACCTAAACTAAAATAATAATTAAGGATTACAACTTCGAAAAGCCATTGCTATTTGAGTATCTAAATTAATCTCCCTTCCAAGATTATTAAAAAAGAAAATCCTGAATAATCTGCACATTTAGTTGTATATGAAATCTAAATGAAAATTAAATAAATTAGAGTGAAGATAATAATTGACTAAGAATCAAAATGTCCAGTTCTCTGTTATGAAGCGAATAATTTAGAGCTAGTCACACAGTCTCTTGTTTTCCATAAGACTGGCGTAAGTTTTGCATTTCACTTCACTTTCTTCAATTTGAAAGCTAATCACTCGGAAGAAAATGAACAGGCAAGCTCAAGCTTTATTAATTTGAGTGTGAAATATGTCTATGTGAGAGATGCCAAGAAGCAGGTATTCTCCTTGTTTAAACGTATAGTATTCCTGAAATCTCTCAGCAGTCTTACCTAAAACACTCTGTATTTGTTTGGTAAATATTAAAGTTTAGAAATGTCCCATTTTGACCAAAATAGGAAACCTATTTTTTGTCACTATTCATAAAATAGTAGCATGCATAAATACTTTAAAAGATTAAGCTTTCTCCCACAAGCCCTTTACGAGAATCCTTAAAATGTGTGCCCTATACAGGTTTGCAGTTATTAATATACTTGGTTTGTCACCAAATCTTTTCGTGTCCTTCCTACAGAAGTTTAAATATGAAAGTGAGCAACTTTCAGAAGGCTAACTTAAAAAGCTGGAGAAAAAAAATTATGACCTAGACCACTGTCCTTGATAAATAAATATATAGAGAGATTTCCCCTGGTTTGGTATAAAATTCACATCTTTCCCTACTATGTGAAATACAGAGAAAATATTACACCGATGAAAAATGAATACGGCAGTACAACTTTAGTTTTCAGACCTGTTAAGAAAATAAATGTTAAGTCTTGCTGTTGACTCAGTATATTTTTCACATGCACATACATAGAGATATCTTCAATAATTTTCCCTGTTTAATAATTTAAACATTTAAATACATGCATTTCATATTTTCATACCATAAGTAATTTCAGCCAATCAATCAGCATTAGACTGGAAGAATGAAAGTGTAAGTAAATAGGAATATAAAAGTTGACAGATACATTAACTTTCCCTTCTGTATATATTCTTTATAATAAGACTAGAGGCCCGGTGCACAAAATTTGTGCACAGGTGTGGCCCCTAGGCCTGGCCTGTGATCACAGCACGAGCGTCTGGTGTGGACGGGCAGGTCCCAGCTGAGCTCTGGGCCCTGGGCAGCACCTGGGCCCCTGTGTTCCCCCCTCTGCCTGAGTCATCGAACCTACCTGGCTCCCTCAGCACCTGGGAGCTGATGCGACCCGCTCCACCATCCCACCTGCTCACCTGCTCCACCATCCCGCTCTTGTCGGGGCCCATCGGGGCCGGCAGCGCCTCTACTGCCGCCTGCTGCCAGTGCCACACCACCCCCTGGTGGTCAGCACACGTCATAGCAAGCGGTTGAACTCCCGGTCATGAGGGCAATTTGCATATTAGGCTTTTATTATATAGGATGTTTCCAAAGTTCTAATGAAACATCAGAAATAAGCAAATCTCTGATTTGTTAGGGATTAAGCACTGCCAAGCAATCAAATATAACTAAATATTACATCATGTTCATTTTTCTTCTAAAATTGCTTTCTTCCCCTCACTCCTTGGTAAATGCATCTCTACTTGAAGCTAAAGAAAGAAGTGTATACACACGCAGATATGCTGCGTTCATAGTAGCATTATTTACAATAGCTAAGACCTGGAAACAGCCCAAGTGGCCATCAGTAGATGAGTTGATTAAAAAAGCTGTGGTACACTATGTGGTTGTAAAAAAATAAGGCATTCTTACCCTTTGAGACAGCATGGAGGAACCTGGAGAGCACTATGCTAAGTGAAATAAGCCAGTCAGAGAAAGACAAGTATCACATGATCTCACTTATATGTGGAATCTAATGAACAAAATAAACTGACAAACAGGGACGTGGAACTGACAGGGGCATGGAAACATGGACTGATCTCAGAGGAGAGGGGAGTAGGAGGGACTAGAACAGCTGTGGGCAAACTACGGTCCGCGGGCCAGATCCGGCCTGTTTGAAATGAATAAAACTAAAAAAAAAAAAAGACCGTACCCTTTTATGTAATGATGTTTACTTTGAATTTATATTAGTTCACACAAACACTCCATCCATGCTTTTGTTCCGGCCCTCCGGTCCAGTTTAAGAACCCATTTTGGCCCTCGAGTCAAAAAGTTTGCCCACCCCTGGACTACACAATATTAACCAAAGAGTTTATGTGTATATATGCACAGCCCATGGACACAGACAATAATGTGATGATGGTCTGCAGTGGGTTGGGGGCTGTGTGGAGGGGAGCAAAAAGGGGAAAATGGAGGACATCTGTAATAGTGTCAACAAAAGAAAGAAAAAGAAGAAAGACAGAGAGAGAGAGAGAGAGAGAGAGAGAGAGAGAGAGGGAGGGAGGGAGGGAGGAAGGAAGGAAGGAAGGAAGGAAGGAAGGAAGGAAGGAAGGAAGGAAGGAAGGAAGGAAGGAAGGAAAAAAGTCACAGCTTTCCTTCTACCAGTATAACCAGTATTCTTGTGATCAATGGGGCTGAAAAATTCCGGGATCATTTTGATTGATTCCTCTCTTTTATTTTATTCAAAGTCATAAGTTCTGTCAAATCTGATTATCTTCTAAATTTGTCACTACTTTTTCTTCTTACTATTCCTGTTCAATTTACAGTTTAGAATTTATTCTCAAATTGATTATATCAAGAGCCACTTACTAATCTTTCCGTCTCCCATCCTCCCTTATTCAAATCCACCCTTCTCACACTTCTACTGGTAATGTTTTTCAAACACAATACTACTCTTACCATCCCTTTTTATTTAAAACCTTTCTGTGGTTTAAAAGTGTTTCCACAAATAATGTGCAAATTATTTTGCTAATCTTATTAGCCACATCATCTTTTTTTTTTTCTGAGATAAGCTTGATGTTCTAACAGTAACATTTTGTTTCCAAGAAATTATTTTACATATTTTACTTTTTTTTTTTCTATTTAAGATACCCAACTAGCCTAGGCCCTTGTGCCTAAATTGGCTATTTCTCAGAATTCTTTAAAATGCATGTTAAACATACGAGAATGTCAAGATACCTGGGAATCTGGCTTTAACAATTCTCTGAAGAAACTCTAATATTGCTGGTATGGCATTCAGGAATCATATAAAACTAGATAATACGTTGCCTTTTTAAAAGTGATATCAATTCTTCTTAACCTAGCACAAGCATTTTTCCCTCCAGGAAGCACTTACTAATCTCATAGAGTTTTAGGGTGGATCAACAAATTGCTTCTATCATTAAGAAGTAGAAGCTCTGAGACTGAAACTCAAGTCAGGCTAATTTCATACTCCATAACCTTTTTTGTGTGTGTGATTACTCACCTATGCACAGAAAATAAATTTCAACCCCGAATTAGTGTTAGGGCCAAGAGACAATGAGCCCCCTTAGATGATCTGCAATTTTCATCTTCTCTCTCACCTCCTAATTTTGAAATTTGCTCTAAGAATATTGGCTTTTTAGAAATTTCTTACTCCTGCTTTTATTGCTTTATTTCATTTTCTTTTGACTCCTCCCTACTTTCAAAGTCAAATTCAGAAAAGATAATTACTGGTTTGTAAATTAGTTTTGTCAGTGGTTTTCTGTAATCCCATATCTTTAAATTTTGGAAACAGTACAGAAATTCAATGTAAGTATTGATGCTTTTAAAACTTTGTGGGAGAAAATGTAGTAATGATTTGTGATATCATGGAGAAGATTTCAACTGAGATTTTTATTTTAAAAACATCAGACTCACTTACCTAGAGGTATTTCAGTAAAAGGTAATACAATTTAGTGGAATGAGCTCAATGCACCTGGGTTTGATTCCCATCTAGCCAGATCAGTACTGGTATATGCTTGAGTATTTTTACTAGTATCTGTGAATATAAATGATGTATACTTTGTGTTGTAAAATTTGATAATATATGTACAGCATCTTGCACATAAGTAGATTCTTTAACATGAGTCATTACTATTTAGATTAACTTATCCTCTTTGTAGTCGCAATGATTTAAATCCAATAACGTTTCATGAGTTTTTGGTGCAGCAAATCTAAGCCCTTTCCACAGTGCCACAGTACCCCTTATATAATGGAAATAGTACTGGAATATATTTTTACAAATATCAGATCACTTAAAGTCTAAAACCACTCCATGAACAAAATAAAAATTTATCTCCATTTTATATTGATAAGAAAATTGATGCATAAAGAGGTTTAGTAACTTGTTCGGGCTCAATCAGCTGGCAAGTGGAAGAACTGGAACTCAAATCCATGAGGTTTCAGTAGGCTTGCAATAAGGGTAAATGACTTGCCTTGCAAGACTGTAGGAATTTCCCAGCTTGGGCCTGTAAAGATTAAATATTTCTCCATTAAACCCTTCCTCTAGCTAAGGAGTCTCTCCACCCAATAATTTAAAAGGAATAATAAATTTTGAATGATGAACTTTTTGATCTGTGAATTAACCAAAGAAGACCATGCACTGGGCTACATTATTTATAAAAATGACCCATAGGACTTTGATGAAAATTATGTTCTTAGTAAAATGTCTTTCTCTGAATGAACATGAGATCAAGATCATACACTTTTTTAAAAAGTCACTCAATAGCTGAATAATTGGTAATACATTTTTGTGTCTGTGTGTGTTTTTTTTAAAGAAAAGTGAACAATATCCCTTAAAATTAGGTTGAAAAATGCCAAGATTTTGCCTAAACTTTTCAGGGGAACTTTATGTTAAAAGTTATAGTGTGTTTATTTCATGTACCCAAACTTTAAGTATTTAAATTATTCAGGAATTACGTAAACACTCTATATGTACACATCCATGTAAGTATATTCATAAAAATAATACAGACAAATATATATATATATATATATATATCACCAGAACAATAAATACATTTCTGGAAAGTAGTTTGCAAATTGAACATTCTGAAATATGGAAATACTTCACTTAACCGGGATAGTTGCAAATTAAAAAAATTTAATAAGCAAATAATTCTTTGATGTTTGTGGTAAATCTTAATGGGAATTTCAAAAGGACTTATTAAGGTATATTAACACACCACTGAGTTTGGATTAGTTGGATTTTTATTAAGAAAAGGGTATTGGATATTAAAGTGAATTCATGCCCTTTGGTTTTGTTGTTGTTGTTGTTTGTCAAGGAAAAAAAATTAGAGGAGAGTCCTTAAGTTTAGAGTTATATATTAGAAAAAGTTCTAACCAAGGTTGATTCCCGAGAAGTTTTCTTGATGTTTACCTTATAATTATATCAGTGAAAAAAGTACATGTGGGATTTCTGCATTTGTGTATCTTTAAACAAGTTACTCTCTTCCTTCTTCCAGAAATGTTTCCTTTCATATTCTACATTTATTGCACCACTAGTATTTTTTGTTGCTGTTCTAAAAACAAAGAATGTACATTGTAGGCAGAATTTGCTGATTTTTATTCCTGAGCTAACTCGTAAATGCAACAAGCACTTCCTTGGCTAACACTTTTCCATATTTCAGTCAAGGCACGTTCTCTAGCCTCATTCCAGGCCACCACGTGGCTGTTTTTCTCATCATTTCTGCCAGCATCCTACTCAGTGTCAAGCATCCCATGTGCACTCTGGGGCAGGAGTAGTGACCACAGTCCTTGCATCCACTGTGGTTCCTCCTCTATCCCTCAAGGGTGCAAAATAGCCTACACGTTTGTCTCTATTTGCTCTCATAAAACTAACAATGCACTGCTTTAGCAGAAAGGAAGACAGAGAGAGAAAGAGAGAGAGGGAGAGAGAGCGAGAGAAGCCATTGTTTGTGAATCTGTGTTGGAGAGGAAGGAAGGATGGTGACACTGAACAGTGCCCGTAAGGGGGGCATTGCCCCTATGTTGTGTGTGTGTGTGTGTGTGTGTGTGTGTGTGTGTGTGTGTGTATGGATAACCATTGCCTACATCCCACGTGTGACACTTTTTTCCTAGAGCAGCCATCTCATACTCTGGGGAATAAAATGACGCTAAAACTAGTTCATTATTAGAGGATTAAGAACATATTCCAAAGTTGGCCAAACATTCTGGGTTTTATTAAGGAGTAATAGGTTTGTTCAACAAAGGACAAGAGAGGAAGAAGGAGGAATTAATTTTGAATAAGTAATAGATTCTTTAAAGGTAAATTTTGTTTATATATTTATTTATTGGACATATTTGGCACACAACTAAAAGATAAGTTGGAATTTAGAGTTGTTACATAAAATATAAGATTGTTAGTTAAATTTGAATTACAGATGAAGGATAATTTTTTTTACTATTCATATGTTCCATATATTGCATGAGACATATGAAGGAGTCCGTTAGTTTTTAAATATGGCAATTCTAGTTGGATGTATTCTCTGTAATCACTTTTCAAATTTCCAGTGAGGTCTTAGAAAACTATTTTTAATTGTTCTTTTATCTTATGAATAAGTCTTGATTTAAAAAATAAACTTTTAATAGAATTTTGTAGAAATAAAAGATAATATTGATCAAAGTAACTCTATGGAGATAAGGTGATATTGATGAATCTATTTTTCTTTAGGGGGGCTTTTGTAATTCCTATAGTATATTCTTCTTTTAAAAACAGTAATGTGTTCATGAGGCAGAGGTATTTTTGTGGTTATATTGTTATTCCATGTTTCAATCCTTGTTACAACTCCTAATTTTTTCTTAGAATTCAGCAAAATTATAATAAAACAATTTTACTTTCATATAAGATAGTCCTTGCAAATTGAATAGTCTATATTCTCTTATTCATCTTTCAAGAGATACTTTTAGAACCTACCCTTCATGTAAATACTGGGCTAGGGTGAACTGCAGAACAATTTGTTGGACTATAAATTGCTTTCTGTATTATAAATGTGTATATATGTCCACAGATAGAAATAGGGGACCCGATGTACTCTTAACTATTAAGATTTCATCTCTTTCACTCAAGGGCATAAACTACACATTTCTGAAACTAGCAAAACAATTCAAATACTTGTACTTTGAGTTTGAATGCAGCCAAACCCAGGGCATTTTATTGTAGAAAGTAAACAATCCATTTTCACCCTTCATTTAGAGAATGCATTACTGAAAAAAAGAATTCTTGCTGTCTGTGTACATTGTAAAGAAACAAAAGCTGGAGAATTGAATTATCTGCATATCTGAGCAAAAAATAGCTAATCTGTGCTTGATATGAGTCAAATACTTTTTTAAAATTTTTTAAAATATATTTTATTGATTTTTTTTTTACAGAGAGGAAGGGAGAGGGATAGAGAGTTAGAAACATTGATGAGAGAGAAACATCAATCAGCTGCCTCCTGCACACCCCCTCCTGGGGATGTGCCCGCAACCAAGGTACATGCCCTTGACCCGAATCGAACCTGGGACCCTTCAGTCTGCAGGCCAACACTCTATCCACTGAGCCAAACCAGTTAGGGTATGAGTCAAATACTTTTAATATAATACTTACATGAGCAGAATTATGACCAGGAATGACCTTGAAATTTCCCCTGGGTACAGAATAACTTGACCTACAAATGATCCATAAGTTTGGGGATATATTTCATTTTAGGGTTAGAGTTAAAAAATTCGGCATTATGTCATCAATGTAAAAATTACACTTCTGAATTTCCAATATAATAATGCTACTAATATTGCAAGTAAATAAAATATATTTTAATATAGCTACAGCCCAATTACTACATAAATTATAGAGTCTTTGGTAGCAGCAGTTTCGTCTTATTTTACCAAAGGGAAGTATTACATTTCATGGTAGATTCCTTTTGCGATCTACAGATTACTTCAGAGGGAAAAAGTAATCACTATTGTAACTAGCATAGCATTTAATTTAATTTTTAATGGTAGCTTATAGCAGAAAATTGTTTATTATGTACAATATTTAAAATCCTGAGCAGGACCATCTTCACCATCTTGAGCTCTACATTACAAAAGGAATCTACCTAGTGAAGCACAGTATCTGATCCATTGCTTTTCTTCTTTTCAAGGCAATTAAAGAAAACAGACATTAATACTAAGTGTTGGCCTTCCAAGAACTGTATGCATCATGCGGGCTGTTTTATTTTACATACACTACTTATTTACTCAAAGAATATTCATATTTTAGAGATAATCATCATCTTTCCTTTTTATAGACAAAGAAATGGGGGTTCAAGGAGTTACAATAAGTAGGCCAAAGTCATACCAAAGAAATAATGACATTCAAGTCAAGAACCAAGTACCATTTAATTCATAAAGTTCATGTTATGATCGCTATATTCTGCCTAATTAAGGGGAGGTTATAATTTTTGATGGAAATATAATACTATATTCTATAAATGCATCAAACTATTTAGTCTAGTTGGCCTACAGCTCATGTAGAGAGCCACCTTCAAACTCTCCCACTCCTAGAGGTTATTTTGGGGAATGACAGGCACTAATGAGAAGGATGAAGAGCAAGGATTGCTGAATCTGAAAGCTCACATACAAATCCAGGCCCTACCATTAATCAATCTTTCTGTGCCTTCTCCTCACCTTTAAAATGGGGATAATAATAGTACCTAACCTAGTTTGTTATTAGAAGTGAATGAGATCATATAAAGTTCTTAGAATGATTCCTGCCACATAGTAGTTGTTCAATGCATATAAACTAATTTATTTGCATGTGACATTTTATGACAGCAGAGAAAAGGAAAAGCTTTGAGGATCGAGGAACCTAAATAAAATAAAATGAGCCCTGGGGTTTAGCAATTAGATGGTAAAAGGCAGCAGTTGGAATAGCTGATTTTTGTTCATTTGCTTGCTAGTTTTAGAGGCTATATATGAAATCAGTAGGAGAATCCTTCTCTATGTAGCTGACAGAAGCAAGGGCAGCATGACGACGCCAAGTAGTGGAGTAGTCAATGGCTCTCTGTAGTAATGGAAGTGGTGAGGGTGTGTCAACATTGGATCAGGCCATGTATGTTGTCTAGGGAAGGCGGGGCAAGAACAGAAGAACAGGGTAGACCTGGTGTATATCTGTATAGTTTTAAGAGCCTTACTCCATACTCTCTTAAATGCCTGGGGTGACTTTGCAAGGAAGAGTTCATGAACAGAAGGCAACAGACGGAATTTCAGGTATTGTAACATGACATTTTCATTCAGATATTGTAAAATGTCATAATAAATTGCAGTGTGCTATAAAATGGTATCTTCATATTGGGAAGATCTAAAGCCCCTGAAAGAATTTAATATTTCTATCACAATCATACATATATTTGTATAGAAGGGATACTTGCATCATGGTCTCTTTATTTTGCATAATCATAAATTAGCCTTACCCCCTAATATACAATTAATGTCTAATATCTTGGGAAAGTAAATTTTATCAAGCAAATATATATTTAAATGATAGAACTATTAACTCCCACAAATTATATTTTGTTGTTAAAAAAAAATAAATCCTTAGAACTAGCATAGGTATTCTTTTCCCCAAAATGGTAACATTTTTGGTTTCTACATGTGATTTAGTCATCTAATTTCAAATAGACATGTTGTTTGGAAGGTTTTCATTAGCAAAATGGCCCTGAGGAGGTATGTTCGCAGTTATACTCTGTATCTTAGGATTTAACATTATATTGCAATGACTGAATTTTTTTTTTCTTTTGTCCTTTCAATTGTGAACTCTCTTGGATCAGCAACTAGTTTGTTTATTCTTTGTGAGGCTGTAACAATTCCTAGTGGAGCAGAATGTCCATGTAAAATTATTTTTAAATATTATTAACTGATTGAGACAGTATCCAATTTTATACTTCTTTTTACTGCAGTTTACTGTGGTATTTTAAATTGATGACTCTTTCCTCTTCTGAAAATTCTCTCCACACTGGAAGCTTACTGTGACTTCCATTATATTCTGACTTCTTATCTCCTAACCTTTGTCATTCCTCCTCAGAATCCACAGTGAGGTCACCCCCCTCTCTCTGTCTCCATCCAGACCCATGCCTGGGTGCTGGCATTTATCATCTGCCTTCCAAACTGCTGTCATGCAAGTTGCATAGAGCAATTAACCTCCACATGTCCAGCAGGACTCATCAGCTGCAACCTCTTCCCTATTTATTTTATATATTCTCTGTCTCAAACTACGTGCAGCATTTACAGATTGCAATAAACCTCATATGATCAGTGTTCACAGGATTAATATAGCAACCAGTGCTTGTATAGGGAAAGGCTAGATCTCCATATTTTGGGGGGCTTAACACTAACTCTAAAAGTAAGACTATCCCAGAATATTTTGGTAAGAAGAGTAAAATTGTGTTTTGTATGTTCATTCATCAAACAACTTTTTTAAAATGAAAATACAGGGTGTCCCCCAAAAATGTATATACACTTTGAATAATTAATTCCAATGGGTTAAATCTGAAAAGAAACATCAATTCGGCTATCAGCTGTCAAAGGTGTATACATTTTGGGGGGACACCCTATATTTTATGTTCAAGCATTGGTTTAAATGCAGCGTGTGTTGGAGAAAATCAGAAAAAAAAATAGTATGCAGTTCCATACTTAAGAAGTATACCATGGGAGCAACTAAGTGAACCAACTCTGCTTTTTTTTTTTGTACTTTTTAAAAAATCTAGTAGCATCGGTGAAATTACCATTGAGCATCCTTCTTCCACTTGTTTTTTCCTTTGCTTAGTATTGGGACCCACAAATTGTACATCTGCATTTTCTGTTTTTAGATGGCATGCCAATTACCTAGTATTTTTCTGTCCCTTTGTATTAAGAACTGTGATTTTTACTATTTGTAGTTTTATTTTTAGTCTTTCTATGTCTAGTGAACTTTCTAGGGTAAAAATAAATCCAAAGTTGTCACTATTCTCTTGAATATAGAAGATCGAGGGAAAGGCAGGTATATAATATAGATTGATAATACTTATATACATTACTTATTTTAAAGTATTTAAAATGTCATAATAAAATTTCAGATCTGTATCTGCTTATAAAAAAGGTAAAAAAGTTTCTGATAGGGATTATGGGTGTGTAGTACCAATACCATGTTCTTAGACCTAAAAATTTTATAGAGAAAAAATAAGAGTACAGTTTTTTCATTTTGTCTTTCGATGAGGAAAAGAGGTGTGTTTTTAGGTTTTCTTTTTTTAATTCTTTAATTAAATATGTGTTCTGAATCAACCTTTTTAAATTAACACTTATAAAGCAACATTTGTTCCATTAACATGCAAATAAATCAGAGGTAACATATGGGTGTATCCACAATATGGTTTCCAAAAATGAATATAACAAGATGATAGAAAAATGTGTAATACAAAAATCCAGGTGTTCTTCAAATGTATATACGGGAAAAAGTGTAAAAATTTACATGGTGCATAAGTACTTTAAATGTTAGTTTTAATGGAGTGTTTCTGGAAAATGTTCAAAATGATCCAGAAATTTGAACACCTTATTATTCAAAGAAGACCATAGCTGAGAAAAGGGGTTTAGTTGCATGGATTCAATGCATCCATGACAAACGAACCTTCAGGACCACCCTAGAATCTTTACCACCCTGTCCTGCTGTCCCTTGTTGTCAATTCCCATTCTCTGTCTTCTTTCCTGGATTTTATTAATTCCCTCACTCTGAAATGCCAACTTTTTTTATTCCTCATCCAAGGATATGTTTATTCATTTTAGAGAGAGAGGAAGGGAGAGAAAGGGAGGAACATCAATGTGATAGAAAAACATCAAATGGTTGCCTCCCATAGGTGTCCCAACTGGGGATCGAGCCCAAAGCCTAGGTGTGTGCCCTGAGTGGAAACGGAACCCACAACCCTTTGTTGTATGTCACCACGCTCCAACTAACTGAGCCACACTGGCCAGGGCTGAAATGCCAAACTTTGTTAAAGAATATCATATGACTATTAAATGACCGCCCTTTGGTATGCGAAAAATCATCTTTAGGAGTCCTCATACTGCTTTAGGAGTCATTTTATTTACTTCCTGCTAATGACCTCCTTCATCATTGTTCTTCTAAGCCTTTTCCATTGTCTTCAATTTGTATGCATTAAGTTACTTATTCAATCAATACATATTTATTAATCATAATGTGTCAGACATTGGTCTAGGTACAGTGAGAAATCACACAAAAAAACTAATACAAAAATGCACTTTTTGACAAACTAATTTGTCAAATACATGTTAATTTCCAAATTTGTCTTAACATAGGTACAACAGATCCTATTCTTAGAAATTCCGATCTGGGAGAGAATCCAGGATATTTAAGAGTACTGTTTCATTGTTCTGGTGTACAGCCGGTTTTGGGAGCCAAAATGTAGATGAGTGGAACATGTTTGAAACTTGGAAGAAAATTTTTGGAAATGTAGGCTTGTAGATGCTTCTTGCAGCTGTATGAATATGTGGAAAGCTGAGAGAATAAGAAAGTGCAAAGGGAGGAAAGACTAGAGAACAGTTGGCAGCATATCTCTTACCTGGTCACAGGCTTGAGCATCACAAAGTATAAGGACAATGTTCTGTGGTATCAAATACTAGAAAGAGTTAGTATATGATTAAAAATAATTTCAAGTGCTATACACTGTGATAGTACTATGTATCAAACACTATGCTAAGTGTCACAAACATTACTGTGTTCAGTTCTTTTTTTATTTTATTTTTTTTAAAGTACAGTTGACATGTAATATGATATAAAGTTTCAGGTGTCAACAGTATAGATTCAACATTTATATACCTCAGGATGTTATCACCATGATACATCTGATCTGTTATTCTATTTATTACAATACTAAGTCATTCTTATAACAACAATTATTACAGTTTTATTGACTGTATTCCCTTTGCTATACATAAATCCCCATAACTGATTTATTTTGTAAATGGAAATTTGTACCACTTATTTCCCTTCATATTTTTCACCAATTTCTCACCTTTCTTTCTTCTTGCAACCATCAGTTTGTTCTCTGTACCTATGAATCTGTTTCTGTTTTGGTTTATTTGTTTTATTTTTTAAAAAAATATATTTTTATTGATTTCAGAGAGGAAAGGAAAGGGAAACATCAGTGATGAGAGAGAATCATTAATCGGCTGCCTCCTGCACGCCCCCTACTGGGGATCAAGCTCACAACCCAGGCATGTATCCTTGACAGGAATTGAACCAGGGACCCTTCAGGCTTCAGGCTGATGCTCTAACCACTGAGAAAAACCAGCTGGGGCTCATAGGTTTTCTTTTTGTAGATTCTACATATAGGTGAAACCATATGGTATTTGTCTTTATATATTTTGGATATTGTCTCTTAACTGGATGTCCATTGGCAAATATCTTCTCACTCAGTAAGTTATCTTTTCATTTTGTTGATGGTTTCCTTCACTCTGCCAAGTCTTTTTGGTTTGATATAGTCCCATTTGTTTATTTTTTTCTTTGTTTCTTTTGCCCAGGGAAATATTCAAAAAATAGTGCTAAGAGCTATGCCCAAGACTTCACTGCTTATGTTTTCTCCTAGGAGTTGTATGGTTTAAGGCAGCCGTGGGCAAACTACGGTCCGCGGACCGGATCCGGCCTGTTTGAAATGAATAAAACTATTGAAAAAAAAGACCGTACCCTTTTATGTAATGATGTTTACTTTGAATTTATATTAGTTCACACAAACACTCCATCCATGCTTTTGTTCCGGCCCTCCGGTCCAGTTTAAGAACCTATTGTGGCCCTCGAGTCAAAAAGTTTGCCCACCCCTGGTTTAAGGTCTTACATTTAAGTCTTTAATCCATTTTGAGTTTATTCTTGTTTTTTTATGGTGTAAGAGAGCAGTCTAGTTTCAGTTTTCTTAACATCACTTATTGAAGAGACTGTCTTTAATGATTGTATATTCTTGCCCCTTTGTCATAGATTAATAGACTATGTAGGTTTGAGTTTATTTCGGGGTTCTCTATTGCATTGATCTATGTGTATGTTTTATGCCAGCATCATGTTGTTTTGATTACTATACCCTTATAACATAGTTTGATATCAGGTAGTATGATACTTCAATCTATGTCTTATTTCTCAAGATACCTTTGGCTATTTGGGCCTTTTGTGGTTCCATGTTAATGGAAAGCCTTCAGTCTTCCTTCAGAAGGAATTGCTGGCCTTGCTGGCCTGGCTCAGTAGTTGTGCATCGACCTATGAACCAGGAGGTCATGGTTCAATTCTCGGTCGGGCACATGCCCGAACTGTGAGCTCGACTCTGGTGTGAGGTGAGTAAAAGGCTGCCAATCACTGGTTCTCTTTCATCATCAATGTTTCTATCTTTGTTTCTCCGTCTCTCTTCCTCTCTGAAATAAATAAAAATATATTTACAAAAAAGAAGGAATTGTTGTATATGTAGGTGTATATTTGTTGAGTCTGTGGGAGGACGTACTAGTAAGTTCAGGGTCTTTCTATGGTAACATTGCGGACCTGCCACTACCATGTTCAAATCTACAGCATCTATTTGGCAGTGAAGCTTCCTATGCATTAAGTCTACAATATTAAGACTAGAATTCAACCCTCTATCTGCTACACTGTCAATGTATTGGTTATTTGAACATCATTCTCCTCAAGGTTTTTAACCCATAATAAAAATGAATAGATTTTTACTCAAGAGAATAAAAAAAAAAACACAATTGATAGAATAAAGTTGCCAATATGAGAGATTATGGAATGGAATTAAGATCACAGTAGTGAATGTTATTTACGAAGGTTATTTTTTCCTAAAGAGTTTGTGTGAGAATATGTTGAAAATGTATATAGAAAAGTATTTGAGGAGGTACAGTGCATACAAGTGAAAAGGTTCCTTTTTAAAATGGAGCAAAGGTAGAGAGAAGAGAAAGGATGACGATGAATCAAGTTTTTGAGGCAAGGGACTAGAAATTTAAGGAAGTTCAAATCAGCCCCAGTGTTTTTAATGTATGAGGAAGAATACAGGTTCTGAGGCAGATAAGAGGACAGGTTTTGCCCAGATGATTCTGGGTACTCTTAGTAAGACTTTCTCCTTTCTTATCCCCACAGCTCTCAGACCTTCCCTTCTCCCTCCTCATATATATTATGTACCAGGAGACCAGCAGGATTCCCAGTCAGCCAATATTCTTGTTTTCTGATCCCCACGTGGGTTTTTACACCATTTTATCTGATACCATGTCTTCCCTATCTACACTCCTGAATCCCTTTTACCTCTGAAAGTCAAGATCGGCAGCAAATTCCCTGAACCCTGAACTTCTTCTCTCAGTATTCCCTCAAACACCATCCTCTAATTGAAATCTGGTACTCCCCTAAGCACACATTTTACCCTGACACCCTCAGTATTTTAATTTTTACTATCACTATTGTCATTACATTATTAACATTCTTGCCTTCTGTAAGAAAATGAGGCAGCCCCCAAAAATATGTCATGAAGATGGGAGATGTATCCTCTTTATTTCTTGCTTCTTTTAGATTCTCTCTTGCTCTCTCTCTCTCAAAAAAGTTTAGATAGCGCTATCCATTACTCTTCATTACAATCAATTTCCAACTTGCCATTTACTCCTCTCATATAGTAAAGGAATGTATATGGAAATGACAGGACCATTTGTTTGTTTGCTTGCTTGTTTTAGAGGCTTTATATAAAATCAGCAGGAGAATCAGGTTCATTGTTATTTTTTCCAATATATTCTTATCCTAATTCTTAGTGATGTCAATATCCACATACTATTCTTCTAATACCCAGCCCTATTAGTACCTTGTTCTCTCTTTTAATTACCTTGTCCTTCAAATTTTCTCAATTACCCATTTTCATTGTTGTATCCTAGATGTTGTCATTACCAATAGCCTTAATCACTTTCTAACCACACTCTCCCCCAACCCCCAAATCATACATCCTAGTGTTTCAATTTCAACTACCTTTCTTCCATTGGAATCTACAGTCCATTGCTCCTAATGCTTTTTCACTGTCCTTCACTACTTCCAGGCTCTCATTGTCAGTATCATTTTCAAATGAGAAGGTAGGATACAGCGATCTTGTCACAAGGTCTCATAGTTATTGATTATTTGAGCTGGGATTTCAACCTAGGCACCTAAGCTCCAGAGAACTTGCATTTAACCATGAAGAAATACTCTCAGGTAATGATTGGTACATGTACCCTAAGATATTGGTTGAATCCAATAAGCTGAATAGCAGCATCTTTAAAGTATTATAGTAACACAGAGGCTACTAGAGGAGTAGAGGTCATCCAGTGGTTATCTATTGATGACAAAAGTAAGTCATTGTAATTACAAGTGTTATATATGCTGCCTATTAGGAGAGATCAGGAAGGGCTCATTAAGGCTAATTGTATTGAATTAAGATGGAATTTGCATTGTACATCAAGTCATAAAAGATGGCATGCATTAGGCAAGTGCAAAGTTTGAATGTGTGCTTTCAAGATTAAGTAGACTACCTGATCATGTAGAAATAATCTTAGTCTATTGTAGAGTTTCAAAGTGGTCCAGCAAAGGGTAGAAAACAGGAATTTTCTAATTGCCTGATTAACTCTATAAACTGATGTGAAACTTGTCTTTCACAATTTTTACTGAAACTCTGGTGGGCCTCAGGAAACAGTCATGCTGTTTCACACTTAGCACCAGAAGCACTGAGATTTGTGTGAGGAACACTGTATAAACCAAAATTAATTTTAGACTGTAATAAGAAAATGTTAAGAAACTATGCTAGAGAGCCATTTTCAAAGTATCCCCATAAAGATATATTTCTAGCATGTCACTGAAAGGTATTTTTATTTTCTAATTCACATTACTTTGATGTTTGAATAGTATTTATATACTGTGGGCAATCCTTTGATCCAAAACAAAAGTGGTTTAATTTCTTTCTTTATAACTTTTTCTTTCCTTAATTTTATGGAAAAATAAGGAGGAAATGGATCCATTTATTAAAAACTATGATCAATAAATCTCAATTCATTTATTTTAAAAAATGATCCATATCTCCCATTTTTTCTGAAACACATCTATTATATAATGCAAGTCCCCCAATATATTTGCATGACCTTCAGGATCCACCACTCAACAATTTCATCATAAGTGATTAGTTGTGCCCTGCTTTACCCTAATTTAGAATGGTCGAACTGTAAGCTGGTACAAGCTTTACTAAACACAAACATATATGCAGATTATGATGACCTGGCCTTCAGTAAAGATGCGGCCTTTTTCAAACCTGATGATTGGGAAGCAATCTCCCAATTCTCTCCTTTAGTTTTTTTCTTAAAGACACAAGCTACTTGACAACATCCAAATAAATAAATCCAGGGCTGAGTCTGTGCATTTCAAGGAAATGTGAAACTCTTTTTAAAGCATTATTCCCTTGTGGACATATTGTCATTGGCACTTCCAGCCTCTCTCTTCACCTCTGGGGCCACGGCTACCACCACTAATGTAATCACTTATGAGTATTCTATAAATGAAATAAACTGAAAGGATCCCCATTTCCTTCCTCAGGAGTCCTGACATTAAAAGTAAAGAAATAAGCCAGTCAGAGAAAGATAAATATCACATGATCTCACTCATTTGTGGAATATAATGAACAACATAAATGAAAGGGCGAGGACTACACCTTCCATCTTACCCTGGGTCCTCCATTTTTGGGCAGAGCCATGTGCTCGGCAAGACTTCTTCCAGGAAGCCCAAGCCTCTACTAGCCACACCCAGGACTTCTTTAAACTAACCAATGACAATCAAGGGAAGTGCGCGCCATAGATATGACCACATCCTGTGTAACGAGATACCGACTTGCGCCTGGCCAATCAGCAGGGCCCACAATCCGCTCTCCACCCCCCTATAAAACTCCTCTTCCCACCGGGCTAGCCCTCTCTATGCCACTTGCCGATGCGTCAGTAAGGAGGGTAGGGGAGCCAAACCCGGGTTTGAATTAAGACTCTTTGCTTTTGCATGGGACTCGGCTGGCTCCCTGGTGGTGGTCTTTTGGCGATCTTGAAATCTGGGCATAACAATAAACTGATGAACAAAAATAGAACCAGAGACATAGAAGCATCAAACAGACAAATATTTGAATTCAACAATTGTTTGAGTTTATTGGGCAAGAAAAAAAAGATGTGTCAGTAACGGATTTAAAGATATACACAAGGCAGTTGCTATAGTAGGCAAAGAGCCAAGAGAAGAAGTATGCGAGAGAGTGGATGTTGAAAAACTGAATTGAGGACCTTTTGGGGTTAAGGAACTATTGGGATGGAAGTAATGAAGTTACTGGAGCTGGAATGATATAGAGCAGTGATGGCGAACCTTTTGAGCTCGGCGTGTCAACATTTTGAAAAACCCTAACTTAACTCTGGTGCCGTGTCACATACATAATTTTTTTTGATATTTCCAACCATAGTAAAACAAAGACTTATATTTTTGATATTTATTTTATATATTTAAATGCCATTTAACAAAGAAAAATCAACCAAAAAATGAGTTCGCGTGTCACCTCTGACACGCGTGTCATAGGTTCGCCATCACTGATATAGAGGGTGATCAGAGGGCAGATATAAAGAATCATAGTTATTGGCAATGATAAGGAGACACAACATAGAACCAGAAATATCCCAGTGACAAAACAGTATAATAACCAAGTATGTGGTATAGTTCTAAAAGTTAGCCTTAATTTTAAAATAGAGAGTGATCATCAGAAGCTGAAGTGGACAGTTCCATACAGAAGGTGAGAATGAAGCAGAATTTTTGGACTGGAACACTCGGTGTTCCCCTGGGCAGGATGTCCCGGATTCTTTGTCCGCTGGAGTCGAAGAATGAATCCACGGACAGAAGACGGTATAGCAAAAGTGGAAATTTATTAAAGAACAAGTACAGACTCCCACATAGGGAGAGGGAAAGAGTCCCACTGAGTTCTTTTTCTCTATGGCTTATAAAGGCTGCAGATCCTGGTGCCTTGATATCCCCTTTGATTGCTCATTATTCCCTTAGACTGGTTACTATAGTAACTCATGGGCTCAAAGGTTGAACCTCATGTGGGACTTGTGAGGTTCTCCCTCCCTCCTTCCTTATTGTTTTCCTATTTCCTTATGGCTTTCTTCTTCTCCTTCTGGATGAAGGGCTTCCTTCCCTTTATTTTGTAAATATAGACATTTTGCTGTTCCCAGCTCCCTCATTCTATGGAAATGTACTAGTTGCAACCTTTCAGCTGCCCTATTCTATGGAAATATATTTTCTGTTGCTCTGCAGCCCTGTGCTTCCTCCATGGTCCTCTTAATTTCCCAAATCTCTAAAATTTCCTAAACCTGTCCTATTTTACCCCTAACATTCCTGTTTCAAGAATTGAGTTGAATCCTGGAGATAAGTAGGAACCAGCTAAAGAAGGGTGCAAGAAAAGGCACAGCTAAGACTTGGTAGCACTATTTGCACGGAGCGCTTAAAGAATTAAGAATGTATCAGGCTTTCCCACTCTCAGGTAAGCAGTTTGGAATTTGATCTTTGGAAAGTGGGAGTCATTGAAAACCTAATTTAGTAAGCAAATGATATGAAAATAATTATTTAGGAAGATTACTTTGACATGAGGAGAACTGCAAGATTGACTTTTGTAAGACTATATATATATATATATATATATATATATATATATATATCAGTTAAAAGGATAGTGCAATAACCCATTGTGATGAAGTTCTTTAACATGTTCTTATTAGATGTGTAGAATTAAAAACTTTGCCACTTCATGTATTTACTTAATTGGGGAAATCAAGAATAAAAAAAGGAAGAGAGAGCCCTCAAATTTTTTGAACATATGATGAAGAGCATATGGTCTGCAGATGGTCCTGGAACAGTGAAAACCCTCAATGAAGCTGTTTCCAGTTGAATCTTTGCAAGTTTGACTATGTCTATGGATCCTGATATTTTGTCACAAAGTCCTAGAAGGCTGTCTTGTATATGGTTTGAAAGCCATTTAAGGAAAACTCAAAAATAACTTGAAGAGTTTGTAGAAATGAAATAAAGTAGTAGTTAAAGCAATAAATAGGCCCATTTCAACCATGAGTTGTCTCAGCAATCTCCTAACTGGAGAAACATGGTGTTGTCTCCAAAATGCTTATTTGCAAAAATGCAAGGCGCTGCATAATGCTGATTTCACAATTCACATAATCAGATTCCTGATTTGCTTTAGAAAGAGACTTCTAAAAGGCATTGATTTTGTTTTCTCCATCTACTGGATTCCAATGGTTCCCAGCCAAGAAGGATACACTTGGCTTTACAGTGTTTAATATTATACTGACTTTTTTTGCTTGCTTTTGCACTGGAAATCAATAATCCCTAATTCATACAACAAGTTTAAACAACAACAACAAAAAACAACTACGTAGACCACAGTCTCTTTAAAGCTTCTAGTCTATTATGATATAAAGAGAATCTGTCAACATTTGGGATTCATTCATTCAACATATACTCACTGGCACTTACTATGCATGAGACATTGTGCAAAGATCTTGTCATTATGAAACTTGCTTTATATAACTTACATTCTAGAATATGCCATGTTAACAAATGGTCCCCTGAAAAAGCTATTTCAGTAACGGGCTGTATCAGAATCCTCCTCCTTGTACACAATGGCATGGTTCCTCCAGCTGTCTGGTCACTGCTCCTTCATTTGCATACTACCTTATTGTCTCGATAGTGAAATTTGAGATACCAAGTAAATTCTTCCGTATATTTTATTATAGTTTAAGCAGAAACTAAATGTTCATTGTGTATACCTGCTCATACACTATACTATTTCAATATTTTGATTAAATTTCTCCATGAATGTTGTAGGCCATAAGAAAACTGAGCATTGGAGATTAAATTCATTCATTCAACAAAATAGTGTGATGTCTATTCTATGTTAGGAATTGTGTCGAGGTCATCATTGATACTTAGTGAAAATAATTAGTTATATAATTAAAGGGAAATACACTAAGTTCTTGTATAAATGGAAGACATGTTTTGATAGTTTCTTTATTTTTTCATTTATTTTATTTTCCTATTTTATTTTTTCTTTTGCTTCATTTCTCTTTCTCTCTTTTTCTCTTAATTTCTTAATTATTTTTTAACTACTAAAAATACTAGATGGCTTTGTTTTCATGAAATTTTGATGATGGAACATACACATTGGCACTGGGCAAACTCTTACAGCATTGAAAAGGAGAGGCTGCTGGGCAGAAACACTGGTTTCACCCAGGGCCAGTATAGCAGCACTCTGGAACTGTAACAGCAAAGGGAGCTGGTTAGGTATGGCAAATGGGGTAAAATAAGCTAGGCTTCTTAAAGCTTCCTGAGGGTTGGCTAATTTGAATAAATTTGGCAGATTCTGGAGCATAGAAGCTATTCCTATTAGATCTGGTGCCTGGTGGCTCAGAGTATTGAAAGGGCGAGGGCTACACTCTCCATCTTGCCCTGAATCCTCCATTTTTTGGCAGAGCCATGTGCTCAGCAAAGAGCTCCTTTCCGGAAGAAGCCCAAGCCTCTGCTAGCCACACCTAGGATTTCTTTAAACTAACCAATGATAATCAAGGGAAGTGCGCGCCATAGATATGACTACATCCTGTATAACGAGGCACCGACTTGTGCCTGGCCAATCAGCAGGGCCCACAGTCCTCTCTCCTCCCCTTACTATAAAACCCCTCTCCCCACTGGGCTGGGTCTCTCTGCCACTTGCTGCTGCGTCAGTAAGGAGGGTAGGGGAGCCAAGCCCGGGTTTGAATAAAAGACTCTTTGCTTTTGCATCGGACATGGCTGGCTCCCTGGTGTGGTCTCTTGGGGATCCTGAAATCTGGGCATAACAGTATAAAGGTCTGATACAGAAAGAGGTTGGAATGTGGACTTACTCAGATACTCAGAAAGGGTAAGTGACAGGTCTCTAACCAGGGCCTGAAAACTGAATCAAGACAAATAAACAAACAGCAACAAAAAACTATTACATGGCTCTATCTAATGTGTTTGATCAGGCTTATGAAAGACAGCATTTTTTTAAATCTACAATCGAGCAGGGTAACTTTATTACCCTTTCCAAGCTCAGGGAACTGCGCCAGTTCACCATGCATCTGCACCCATGATCATAACTCTTGAAGTATGAAAACAATACCAGAGGTGTACATTGTCATTTACATCTATCAAATATTTCACTTTTCCCATTATGAACACTGCATGTGTGTTTGTGTGTATGTGTGTGTGTGTGTGTGTAGTCTTATTTAATCCTTAAAATAATCACTTTGAGTGTATATGATCTCCATTTTGCAGGTGAGGATTAAAGTTGAAATCCTTTGTAACTTGCTCAGTGAATGGCACAGGCAAGACTGCCTGATGCTGCCACCCATGTTTTTACCTACTATATGTGAAATTATATCCTTCATTAATTCCAAAACTGCATTGGCATTTGGAATTCAGTAGTGAATAAGATAGACAAATATCTGCCCTCAAGCATCTTACATTCTGGTGGATTCTTTAAAAGCAAGGTAGCCATTGAAGACAGTTCTTTGAGAGATATTTGATCATACATTTTTCTACTGATGTCTCATCCCCTGCACTTTTATAGTTCAGTGCGGTATGATTTGCTAATATAAACAACATATGTAATTTCAAATCTTTTAGCAGCCAATTAAAAAATAAAAATAAACAAATGGCATTAACTTAATATAGTTATACTCAAAATGTAACTATTTCAGCATATATTTATGGGAAAATATTTAATGATATAGTTCAATTATTTTTATGTTACCAGATATTCAAAATCTAGTGAGGATTTTACACTTAAATGCATCAGACTAGGCACATTTTAGGTGCTCAGTAGCTACATGTGACTAGTGTGTACTTTATTGTACAACACAGTTTTGGTGATATGACTGCTGCTATCAAACACTCCTAATGTATGAGACATGCCAATAATTATCCAATTACCTAATTTTCCAGCACCATCTTTAATTAAACCTGCATCATCAGTGAGAAATTACGAAGTTTGTCATCACTGATACCAAAGTACATAAAAAATCATACAGCTTTGTGAAATCAAGGATCTTACAGCAACAGTCTCATATTTTTACTAATAGTGCCTTCTGTACTCAAGTTTCAGAAGTCTTCACATTTTTCACACCCACACTCTTTGTTTTTGTCAAAGAGAAAAAAATCTTCATATGAGCAGAACCAATGGACACAGACAGTAGCGGGGTTAGGGCATGTGCTGGGCGGTGGGGAGGGCCAGGGAGAGGTCAGTGGGGAAAAAGGAGACATATGTAATACTTTAAACAATAAAACATTTTTTAAAAAATGAAATCCACTAACAAACCTAGCAGGTAGTCAAATTCAGCCAGTAAGAAGTTTATGTATAAATTTGGAAGTTCACATAATTAACCTAAAGCTTAAAATCTAACCCACTTGAAAATCACAAATGGTGCTTTTATCAACACATTTCTTATCACATGTGAAAATAATAATATGTGGATTATATATATGTTTACATTATACAGAATATCATTTTTACTTTGAAGAAATAAGTAATAGGAAAATTGTGGACAATAGCAAAATTTCACTTCAAAGCAGATTGCATTTTGGGGGGAATCTTTTACACTTTGGGTTGACATTTACATCATCATAAAGATCAGGAAAATATAGCTTGGAAGACATAATTATTAAAACATTCATTCAAAATGAATGAGTTAACAAATAAAGCACCTCTCTCTCTGAACCATGCTGGGATTCCCATTTGACTAGAGTATGTGTCACATTACCAGGACAAATGGAAAGGGGTGGGGCTGGTTCAGCAAGGTTCCCCACAGAGAGAGTGGCATCTAAAGTCCAACCTGCATCTGCTTACCTACCACGTCCGATTGCATGACATTGTCTTCATTGTTGCTTCTGTTCAAAGAGATTTTTGTAAGGATCAGTTTCACTCTAGAGTCGGGCACACAGTAAGCACTTCAAATACATAGGTAAATTGAACTGAAGTATTAAGTCTAGGCAGGGAGCTTTTAAAAACTTTAGTTGGCATCAATGACTGGGTATGTTAAATGTGGTCATAACCTTGTTGTGTTGTCTGTAGGTTAAAACATATCGATCTTTATATTTTAGGCATTTGGCAAATGCTGTTTCCCTCACTAATTTATCCTCACTTGGTAATAAATACACCCACAATCCCTAAATATTATGAAATACTACAAGATTATTTCAGAAGTTTAAAGATAAAGCAATTTAGTTGTAGTTAATGACTTTGAGGAAGACTAAGCCCAGTCATAAAGCAAAAGTATTTTTAGAAGAACTGGAAAAAGAAAGGGTTTTGTTTAGTTTTCTCTTCTTCACTAGGCTTATAAATACGAAATACAAGAACTGAAGTTTTTCCTTCTCTAAAGGGGTATATCAGTGGGTGGAAAGGGTACTGAAAATGGAAGGACCATAATCCAAACCCCAATGTGGTTCCACAGAAAGGATTTACCCATTGCCATGATTTGAAGGTTTGTTTCTCACCAAAACTCATATGTTGAAATTCTAGTGCCCAATGTGATGATGTTAGTAGGTAAGAGGATTAGGTCATGAGGCAGAGACCTCATGAATGTAGTTTGTACCTTCTGAAAGAGCAAATAGAAAGATCTCTTACCCCTTCAGCCATGTGAGGATAGAAATGGGAAGAGGGCTGTCACCTGACCATGCCTACATTCTGATCTCGACTTTCAGCCTCCAGAACTGTGGGAGGTAAATGTCTGTCCTTCATAATATTGGTGGTGGTGTTAGACCTCTTTTCCTGAGTTGAGCAAAAAAAAAGAATTCAGAGCCAAGAACTGTAGCTCAAGAAGTTTATGTAGCATTTTAGAAAGAAAGTCTCAGAGGCTTCTAAAAGTGAGCCAGTTAGGCTGCGTGGACTCAGGAAACAAGTTACAGAGGCAAGAGAAAGACCCTTGGAGTTTAGTAAGAAAGGCAGAGAAAAACGTGTCAAAGGAAAGAGGTGGGAGAGGGGGAGAGGGGGAGGTGCAGATACGCTCTAGACCACGCTCACTGGACCCCTTGCTTTAAGGATTTTTTAATCTGTTTTCTAAAGGTGGGTCTTTAGGAGAGATCTCAGGGGAGGATCTTGATAGAATGTTCCTGCCCTGCCCATGCCTAACTGTCCACTCTATCAAAAGGCATTCACTCTGTGGTATTTGTTATAGCGGCCCGAATGGACTAAGACACCTGTCGTACTAATCGCTATGGGTGCACGTCCAATAAAAGGTGACTTGCTTGTCAAGGACTGTGCAGTGTAGCATTGCCAGTATAGCATATGCATATTATTTGCTCATTATTTTGAGAAAACCAAGTGAATAGAATAGGAATAGAGCTGAAAGGACAGAACAGGACTGATAGCTGTGTTCCTAACACCTCTTCCAGCAAAAGCCATAGAATGTATCAGTTACTCAGCCTGCCCTTATCTCAGCCAGTGGGAATGCAAGAAAAAACAAACTCAAGGCTGAAAGTATGCTGAACACCCCCCGTCTTTGTGTAACCAGACCCTAACTGCACCCTGCCCTTGTGTCACTAGCCCCCGGCCCTCACTCAACCAACCGGAATTGGCCAAATCAGTGGTCCGAGTGTGCCCCCACCCCCCAACCCCAAGCCCTATAAATTCTTTGTTCTCTTAGGACTCCGGGCTCTCTCTCGCATCCAGTAATGGAGGCAGAAGGGGACCAGCTAGCTTGAATAAAAGACTCTCTGCTTTTGCATCGAATTTGGCGTTCCCTGGTGGATCTTTGGGGGGTCTTGAAATCTGGGCATAACAGAGCTATCCATTTTTGAATATGGATCAAGAAGAAAGAAGCTTGAGAGCATACTTGTGTCAGGGCTGCCCCAGCGGCCTGGAAGCTTTATGTGAATTAGAGCTGCTTTCCCTCCTGCAGCTGAGCTGACAGGAACAGGCTGCATTCCAGCGCCTGGCCGGCCTCAGCGGGCATCAGGTGTAGCGCACCAACGAAGGGGCAGTGAATATGTACCAAACACTGCAGTGAATTTCTTAACTGAAGAAATACAAATGTCTAGTATTAATAATACTTAATCGCTCCTTACTCCCTCCCCAAAGAAACCACCAACACACATGGAGTAGCCTGCGCTTGCCTCACTGCTTATGGTAACTCTGCTGTCAAAACCAATTCGATGTTACATTTTCTGCTCACCTGAAATTCTCTTTATTTGACACTATTTTATTTTTAGCTATTCAAACTCTATCCATTTTTATTTTCTTTCCAGCTTGAAATCCATATTTGCCAAGAAAAACAACAACAACAACAAAAAAAAACATTTTAGCCCAGATATATATATTTTTTGTCTTTGAATTCTGGTAGGGTATTGTTGACTAGAATATTTATGTGTGCAATTACTATTTATTTGCTTATTAATGAATTATCCTCTCCCTTCCAAAAGGCTTTGAAGCACTTTACAGTTTAAGAGGTTTGAGGAAATAAGGTAGCAGAGAATATTAGAGTTCTCCAGAGAAAAGAAAGAATAAGTGTGTGTGTGTGTGTGTGTGTTTATACAAATGCTATATAATATGCTATAGTATTGGGACATAGAAATTTTACACATATATTTATTTTAAGGCGTTATCTCGTGTGACCTTATGATTGTAGAGCAGGTGTGGGAAACAGGCCATGAAATCATTTGAGCTGGCCCTGCGAAGGCATTATGGGTGAGTTAATGAAATGTTTGACCAAATACAGCAGGCTAATTTTTAAGTTGATAATTTTGTATGGCCCTCAGATAACGTTATAAATATCCAAATCCCCTCGACAGAAAAAAGGTTCCCCACCCCTGTGGTAGAGACTGGCAAGCCCAGCATGTATAGTTCAGGTCAGGAGGCTGGAAATACAGACGGAAGTTGATGGTGCAGTCTGGAGCCTGAATTCCACAGGCCAGCAGGCTGACAATATAGGCAGAGTTTCCAGGTTTCCGTTTTGAGGAGAATTCTTTCTTCTCCAGGAAGCCTCAATCTTTGTTTGGAAAACCTTCCACTGGTTGGATGAGGCCTTATGTAGGGAAACTCTCACTGAGATAAAATAATCAAGCAATTACAGTTTAAATTACCTTTGAAATTCTAATTAGACCAACATGAATTACAGTAGCTTTGTACCTATCAGAAAAAGCCATGTAAATCACCAATTTCAGTACATTGAAGTTAGCATGAAGTAGTCAGAGTAACTTGTTTCTTTATCTGGGTTACTATAGTTTTCTTCAAGGCAGTGCTAATTGTTTTGTATTCCTAAATAGTGGGATGGGATTCTGTAGGTTATGACAACCTCCTCTGTTTCCTAAATCTCACATACCAGGAGATTTCACCTCTTGTACTTAATTTATGGCTTAAAAATAAGCCCTTTAGCCCTGGCCATTGTGGCTTGGTTGGTGGTGGGTTCAATTCCAGGTCAGGGCATATACCCAGGTTGCAGGTTTGATCGATGTCTCTCTCCCTCCCTCTCTCCCTCTCTCCCTCTCTCTCCTGCCCTTCCTCTCTGTAAAATCAATTTTAAACAATAAAAATAAGCCCTTTGGAAGCTTTCTACTTTTTGTCCTACTTGGAGTTTTATTAAAAGAGAATTCAACAAAATTTTATCTACCTTAAGGCAGGATAAGTATTTCCTCTCTATTACACTTACATATTATATCCTGGTGCTATGTGACTGTATGGTATTATAAACTATTATGTATTTCATTGAATGAATTTTGTAAAAATAGACCTCGTAAGGACGAACTGTTCCATCCGTGTATGAATCCCCCATGGCCTCCTCCACCGAGGGCGCAGCATTTTACTCACCAGGAGAAAAATAGCTTACTTTCATGGTTTACAAGTAAGAAAAATAATACCTTCAATAATGAAAATTAGGGTCTATAAAAGAATAGAAAAGGAAATGCAACTACTAAATGTTATGGGAAGCAATATAAAGATTAGTTCATTTAATTAGAACATAACACAGCCATCGTGTTCAGCTATTCACAGGAGAATAAAGTGTGAGAGACAGGGTGGTGAGTCTGGGTCCTCGGTTGGCCCCTGAGGACTCTGTGACTGTTACTGAGTCTGTGTTCTCTCATAAAATGTCAGAATCACAAAGCTTATCCTATAGGGTGATGGGCAATTATGTAATTGTTTAGTAAATTCTGAGTGTATTCCAAATACGAAGTATGCCATGTAGTACTTAACATTTAAGTTTCCTTGTTCTGATAGCACTGGGATGGGAAGCAAGAAACCTTGGTTCAAAAACTAATAATTTGCTCTCTTTTGTCCAATATTTTTGGATGACAGTAATTTCTAAGTGGCGTTTCGGTGGAAAGAAAGGCATTTCCTGGGTTTTTATAGCTCTAAAACTCTTAATATTATTTGCAGCTTTATTGTAAATAACTATGTAGAGATTTGGTCTATTTAAATTAGATCAATAAATTTTAATTTCAAGAAAGTATTAGTGACTCGTGCAAGACCCCATAGGAAGTCAGCAGCTGTGTGGAGATAAGAAATGTAGAACAGAGCCCAGAATATGTTACTACTGGCTAGTGTTATTTTACTGGAAGTTATTTTATCCCTACCTTGGTAATACTTTCAGTTACTATAATCCAATTGATTCTGTTCTTGTAAATCATTATGGGAAATATGGATGTACTCGGCACACTTTCATTCACTGTGTCAGACCCTGTGCTAATTAACGGATCGGAACAACCAGAAGCATAAGGCATAGCTTCTGCCTCCAGAAACTCAGTCTTGCAGAGGATCTTACAGATTGCCGTTTTTGCACCAGGTTGTGTCGCTGAAGTCGGTAATGTTCAATGTGCTCTGGGTACTTCAATTACACAGCTTCCTTCAACATTTGCTATGCGGGATCTCAAAAGGAAGGATAGAAAAAACGCATTGCTTTGCTCATTCACAGCATGGTGAAGAAAGAGACACATCATTCTGAAAGAACAATGAAGACGCTCATTTCTATCAGGAATTTGTACATTCGCTGTGGCATTTTGAAGTCCTGTGCCTGATTATGTATGCACACATCACACATATAAGTCATCCGCATCATACACATTTTCTATTTAATCTTCACAGCAAACCTGTGGGATAGATTTATCCTACTATTACAAAAGATGAATCCAATGTTCAGATATGAGGACATATAATTTAGCTATTTGTCTTCCTCATTAAATTGTAAGTTCTTGGGAAAGAGAATATAATAGTGAAAACAACTTGCTTATCCTGAATTATATGCCCCATGAAAGCTGCGTATGTACCAGAGCAACTTAACCTCTCTAAATACTGGTTTCCTTGCCTAAAGAACAGAATAAGTGAAAAGAATAGAAAGTCTTGGTAGGGCCCAGCACAGATTAGTTATACGATACATGCGTTCTACATGCAGGACACTATTCTATATGGTGGAGAGCCCACAAATAGCTTAGTAATGATGTGGGACGGATGTCATCCAATAACTTCTACATGGGAGCTGCTTATACAGCCGGTGGCTTAGCAGCGCTAAAAGAGTCAAACCCATTTATTACTTATTTTCAAAATCATAAATGACTTGCAAATGATAGGGGCACGTTATTTTAATAACTCGGTGAAAGCTTAAGAGACGCTTGCCTAAATCCAGGTAGGAATTAAAGCGTTATAATTCTTCTTATTCTACCTCCAACACGCACAGAGTAGTGATCCAGAAACAGTGAATGCTGAATAGGACTTAAAGTGAAACACACACATGATAACCTCTATTGATCTTGACTTTTACACCTCGGTCAAACCTAACACGGAATATGAAAGCTTTCTCACCTAAAATAGAAAAATCCATATGTTGCAATTTGGGGGAGAAAAACACAAAACTTACAAACACGTCTGAGTTGATAAAAAACAATGTCTGATTACCAGGACGGTACCCACAGACCAAAGCATTCAGCCTCATTAATTACCATTTGGAACCAAAGTGGCCACTGTCAGTCCTGTGGCTTATACCCAACCTGTGACAAAAGAAACCAACAGCCTGAGTGTAGCAAATTCCCTACAGAAGCAGGACACATAGAGGATGATGGTTCCTTTAAGCAATATTGGAGAAGCTTAAAACAGCTGCCCTCAAAAAAGGCAGAGACTCTTTAAGGACAAAATGAAAAGTAAGGAAGTTCTGTCCCTCCGTGCGGGGAAAGTGAGCAGCTGTCTTACCTGCCAGTGCAAAAGCTGTGTTTGAAGACCTAAACTCCAAAATTTTAAAGGAGACCTTATTTTTACTTTCTATTGCTTCATTCCCTGTGCTATTCAATTTCACAATTACAAAGATCAATCCTTTCAACGAGTTGATTGATTGCCATCATTGATTTTGAACACAGAGGGTGGTGAGGAAACATACATAAGTCTTGCTCGACATTTCAGCAAATTTCCTTCATTAAGTGTTTATATTGGCAAACCTGAAATGTATGTTCTTGCCTTGGAAATGGTTCCCTGACGAGCATAAATTGCTGGTCGTCCCCTTGCTCATCCTTATAATCTTTTTAATTAGGGCAGTGGTAAAACAGAATCGAAGAAAAGTGCCACCTTCTAAGTGCTGGAGGAACAAACAAAAATAAAACTTGACTAGTGGCAGTGCAAACCGACTCTAAACTTCTAAAAGCCTTCTAGAAATATCAGAAAATATTTTCACGCCTAATTTCTTTTCTCTCCTTTTCTAAAGTCTCAATATTCTGTTTCCTACAGACTTTCTTACACAGGCATATTGGCGTGCTTAGCTGGAACTGAGTCCCTTTGGCTAAGAATGGAAAATAGTACTGTGATGCTCAGCTAAGCAGTTTTTGCAGAGCTAACCCATGTGGCTGCCCTGTGAAATAGCTTTCATCTTACGTCAGCCTCTATTGCTAGACAGCACCTACTGGTGTTAAAAAGGATTCTCTTGGCCTTGCTCAGAATATATGCAATGACTGCTATTTTAAGTCTACTGCTGTGGGTACCAAAACATTCAACGACCACACAGTTCAAATATCTGCTTTCCCTCTTTGCACCTTCAGCCAAACCTCCATCCTGTATGCTGTGAAGACATTTAAATCAATTCAGTGAACATTTATGAAGAGCGTTCAGTACTTTGTTAGGCACAGGAAGCACACAGGAAGAAGACATGAGCTTATAAACTGATAAGGAAGACAGTCATGTAAACAAATATAACCAAGTGTGATAAGTGAACACACCGGACTCTACTGAAGGTACAGAGGTGAGAGAGGAGAGCAATGCTGAACTCTCCCATTGGTGGAGGTGAGAAAGGTGATCAGGAAGGCACCCTCAGAAAGACAACCTGAGTTGAATTTGAAAAGATTATGAGGTTTTGCCTTTTTTAAAATCAAAAGTGACAAATATATGGTTAAGTTTTCCTGAAAACATTTAAGTTTTAATTTGAAAAACAAAAAACAAAACAACAACCACAAAACAAAATAACTGTAGTCAAATTTTGGAAACTCTCCTCTCTTGAAGAAGAGTAACTCTTGACCTCTCCCTGCTCTTTGCCTCGCTACCCATGTTTATGTCTGGTGACTCACACTTCCTCTGCTGAGTTTGACAGCCCACTCTGCTAATTACTACAGTCTGTCTATGTGTTTGCTATAGCACTGCACTAAACTGGAATCTTTTGTTATTGCCCCTTTCTCACTTTTTCTTTCTTTCTTTCTTTACTGCTGCATCAGAATTAACAGATTTTATTTGTCCATGCCTCATCAACATTGCTTATTAAGCTTTTCATATGAAACTGTTTCACCTTACTGTTTCAATTTCCTCATCTCTAATATGATAGCAGCAGTACCTACTTGAAAGGGTCCTTGTGAGGATTAAGTCAATCACCATGTGAAAAATGCTTAGAACAATGCAAAGCTCATTGTGCAAACTCAACAAATATTATCAGTATTTTTTTTAAATATATTTTTATTGATTTTTTTTACAGAGAGGAAGGGATAGAGATAGTTAGAAACATCGATGAGAGAGAAACGTCGATCAGCTGCCTCCTGCGCATCTCCTACTGGGGATGTGCCCACAACCCAGGTACATGCCCTTGACCAGAATCGAACCTGGGACCCCTCAGTCCGCAGGCCGACGCTCTATCCACTGAGCCAAACCGGTTTCGGCTATTATCAGTATTGAGATAGTCAAGAAAAGCACCTCCACCCAGGAACCTTCTCAGGTAAATTGCCTGTTTATCCCCCTTGGCATACTCCCAGTTTGAAACTAGCACTTTCAAAATTCAGTCAATATTTGAATGAATGTAAAAAAGCTCCATGAGCCAGACACCTCTTTGCTAAATCCAACAGGACTTTTTCAAGTATGGGTAAAAGGGACATTCAACTTTTACATCTGTCTTTTTATCTAACATGCATATTTTTTCATCTAAAGCAAGTATATTTTAGTTATAGACTATGTGGCGGTAGCTCCCAGTGGGGGATGAGTAGGGGCCAGCTTAGAGGTTTCAAGCTTCTCTCATGGCTAAGTGTAGCCGTATAACTAACTGCGCTCTGGCCAATGGCACATGCAGAGCAGCACTGCTGGCTCTTGACTTTAAAACCATAGGATGTTGAATTCCCTGCTCCCTTTCTTCTTCCTACTGGCTGGGAGATGGTGGAAATTGAACCACTTGCCATGGATGCACAGTGAAAGTTAAAAATCAGAGATGGCATGCACAGGTAGCTTCAAAAAGCTTGCTCACCTTTGGATGGATACACAAGAAAAAGAAAACAAACTTCAATTTTGGCAGGTCAGTTAGAGTAGGTTAGTCTGTACCCAGAGAAATGAAAGAGAAGTAACTTAATGTAGAGAAGTGTAAATCTACATTGAATTGATGTTTCCTTTCTATACTAATATTCTGAGTCTATTCACTACAAAGTATTCGAAGCACTCAATATAATATTTAACATCTATCCTCCTTCTAAATAAGCAGTGTTTCTTTAAAAGTGGTAGAAGAGCCCTGGCCAGTTTGGCTTTGTAGACGCAAGGGTCTCAGGTTCGATTCCTGGTCAAGGGCACGAACCTGCTTTGCAGGTTCCATCCTCCACCCAGGTTGGGGTGGGAATGGGAGGCAACCGATTGACGTGTCTCCCTCACATCGATGTTTCTCTCTCTCTTGCCCTCTCTTCTCCCCCCTCCCATTCTCTCTAAAAACCAATGGGAATAAATATCCTTGAGTGAGAGAGAAAAAAGTGGGAGAAGAAAGTTTCAGTGGTTATAGTATCTATATTATCTACTTTTACCTTGACTACCATTTCAGTCTAGTTGTAGAGCAATATCGTAACTCTATCAGACTGACATATCTCTACACAATCATATATCGGCTCCAGGATTCATGAGCCTGAAGTTTGACAAACTAGAAGGAGTTCTATGTTCTATTCTACCTGGTAGCTAAGAGCCACTCTTACCTCTTCTATCAGTGAAAAAAAAGTTAAATCATGTTTTCCCCAAAATATATTAAATGATGTTTTCCCCTACTTATTATCAAAATCTAACTAAATGTGCTATATATAGCTATTCCTTAAGAGATAGAAGAAATAGAAGTATCACTTGGAATAAGTGAAATTAAGTGTGAACATTTATGCTCATCATAGGAATAATATCTTTCTAAACATAATCTCTGAGAAAATTCCCTCTTAAAGAATCAGAGATAAAGTGCAATTTATATTCATACTTTTTCATCTCATTAGAATCTTTTGTGAGCAATCTTTAGCCTGCAGCATCTGTTTCTGCTTGTAGAAATGCGGTTAGAAAGCAAAATTGAACTATTTGGGCTCTCGAAGTTCGCATTAAAGCTGCTCTAGACAAAATTTACTTTGGCCTTTCAGTTAATTAACCAACCTGTTAACCTCACCTCTTACAGTGTTAAAGAAGTGAGATGTTCATCTCTTACAATTATAACTTAAAGCTTGTATGGGACAAGATGATAGTTTTTCTCATCAACTTAATGTCCTTCCCCCAAAGAGAAATGTGCATTTAAATGGAAGATACGGAACGTATCAAATTTAACATAACAACTTTTATTGCACTTTTCAAAAATTTCTATTTTTCACCGTAAGGGGAATTTTTTCACTCCTCTTTTGTAATCAGGTAATAAAACATTTCTTGTACAACTTTGTTTAAAGTCTCTGCCCCCTCACATCCTTCCAGCTGCATATTAAGTTATTGTTATCTACACACTTTCTGCCCTATATAGGAAAGAGGTTGTATTTCAATTACTGACATACATATTATATATATACATAAATATATATAATTGTCCACCAGAATAAATTAATATTTTCATTCTTAAATATTTAAAGGTGACCCTGCTGACAATGCTATTGAGAAATTGTTGAAAATTACTTGTTTGCCTTGTATGGGGCTGATTCATTCAACGTATCTTACCCCACTCCTCTATGCAGTCACTGAGGACACCATTGGACGAAGCTTGTCATTTTACATGCTCTAGAGAGATTTAAATTGCAAGTCCACTGTCATTAGCAGTCTGTCTGAACATCTGGTGAAATAACTAAATTAACTAACAGACATTTATAAATATATCAATATATAACAAAGTAAGGATTAAGTTATACACATAACATGCAATATTCTTGGAAGTTAGGTTCTTAGAATGTAACTATCTAGGAATATTATAATTAAAATAAATGATCTAACATAGAAACCATGAATGAGTTATACATCACAATTTGATTTTTAAAATTTCTGACTTTACCCAACACACTAAATATATTCAGTATTCTTATTAATATTACTGTTTAAAAAATGCAGATTATTTAAGTTTTGGTTTTTCTACTCATATTTTCTTAAAGAATAAATAACATCATTGAACTTCTGATCTTATAATTAATTATCACTACAAACCCAAGTCCCATGGTATTCCAGAACAGTTGCCCCTTCAGAATTTTAAAACAGCGTCATCCTGCAAAAAATGTAACTCCTATGTTTGAACTAATTTAAGAATATTGGAATCAAATCTTAGTCATGCTATAGCCACACAGTTTCCTTCAAGAGAGGAGGATTTAAAAAGTGATGTATTGGGCAACATGAAGGACAGAAGAATATATAGGTGATGACTTCCAGGAAATAAAGGAATCTGTAGTTGTTTAGCTTACAGAAAGTCATCTTTAAAGTTGTGTATTTTTTTACTGTAATCTGGAAGATAACAGAATTATGCAAAATGTGCTCTATATTGTCAATTGTAGAGACTCAACAAAGGGTAATAACCAATGAGTGTACCAATGGGTGTAGAGAGTTGAGGTCCTCTGATAGATTTATAACATTTCAGGCAGTATTTCTCTTGGTGTTTGCTTTTTATCATAATGTTATTTTGCAAACATTGAAAAAGGAAGTGCTGAAGTATCCTGCATAGGGACATAGAAAATGGTCCAGATGTCAGCTGCTGCTTCTTGTCTCATAAGATCGCAAAAAGATAGACTTGCACCTCCGGTTTCCAATCCCTGCAGAATCTTGTACCCTCTTCAACATTCAGCAGATTTTGGAGAACTCACATTCTTAGGATCTCCTTTGGTTTCTGCTTCAGTCCACTTATCACTTGTGGTTCCACATGTGCTACCTCAGCCGCATGCAGTTTCAAGAAGATAGGAATCTAAGCCCAATTTTTCACTTAAACAAACAAGCAAAAAAACCAAAAAAACCCAAACAAACAAAAAACCAAATAAAAAACACTCCACCTTTCTGGTAAGGACATTTTGCAGGGGTGAGTTCAGAGCTATTGTCCAGGTGTCTGCAACAGCAAGGTCAAGCTGGTTTTACAGTTAAGAGCTGTTGCCCATTCTGATTGATCAGTGAGTCCATCCTCACTTGAGGTGCCCATTCCACACAAATTGTCAAAGATTTTAAATATCATTTATTTTTTTTAATATATTTTATTGATTTTTTACAGAGAGGAAGGGAGAGAGATAGAGAGTTAGAAACATCGATCAGCTGCCTCCTGCACATCTCCCATTGGGGATGTGCCCGCAACCCAGGTACATGCCCTTGACCGGAATCGAACCTGGGACCCTTCAGTCCGCAGGCCGATGCTCTATCCACTGAGCCAAACCGGTTTCGGCTTAAATATCATTTAAATGTGGCAGGATTGGAGGAAAGATGGAGATCTTGGAAAACTTCAGGAATACAAACAATTTCAACAAATAATACATTTCTTTTTTTTATAATTAAATCTTTATTGTTCAGATTATTACATTTGTTCCTCTTTTTTCCCCCCCATAACTCCCCTCCTTCCAGTTCCCACCCCACCCTCCGCCCTCACTCCCCACCCACTGTCCTCATCCATAGGTGCACGATTTTTGTCCAGTCTCTTCTCGCATCTCCCACATCCCTTTTCCCCCCCAAGAACATTCAGTCCATTCCCTTTCCATGTCCCTGATTCTATTATAATCAACAGTTCATTCTGTTCATTAGATTATTCATTCACTTGATTCTTAGATTCACTTGTTGATAGATGCATATTTGTTGTTCATAATTTGTATCTTTACCTTTTTCTTCTTCTTCCTCTTCTTAAAGGATACCTTTCAGCATTTCATATAATACTGGTTTGGTGGTGATGAACTCCTTTAGCTTTTCCTTATCTGTGAAGCTCTTTATCTGACCTTCAATTCTGAATGATAGCTTTGCTGGATAAAGTAATCTTGGTTGTAGGTTCTTGGCATTCATCACTTTGAATATTACTTGCCACTCCCTTCTGACCTGCAAAGTTTCTGTTGAGAAATCAGCTGACAGTCGTATGGGTATTCCCTTGTAGGTAACTGAGTTTCTTTCTCTTGCTGCTTTTAAGATTCTCTCTTTGTCTTTTGCTCTTGGCATTTTAATTATGATATGTCTTGGTGTGGTCCTCTTTGGATTCCTTTTGTTTGGGGTTCTCTGCGCTTCCTGGACTTGTAAGTCTATTTCTTTCACCAGGTAGGGGAAGTTTTCTGTCATTATTTCTTCAAATAGGTTTTCAATAGGTGCACGATTTTTGTCCAGTCTCTTCTCGCATCTCCCACATCCCTTTTCCCCCCCAAGAACATTCAGTCCATTCCCTTTCCATGTCCCTGATTCTATTATAATCAACAGTTCATTCTCTCTTCTTCTGATACCCCTATAATTCTGATGTTGGTACGCTTGAAGTTGTCCCAGAGGCTCCTTACACTATCTTCATATTTTTGGGTTCTTTTTTCTTTTTTCTTTTTTGGTTGGGTATTTTTTGTTTCTTCGTATTTCAAATCTTTGATTTGATTCTTGGGATCCTCTTGTCTGCTGTTGGATCTCTGTATATTATTCTTTATTTCGGTCATTGTATGCTTAATTTCTAGTTGGTCTTTTTTCATATCCTCCAGGGTCAACATGTCTAGTTTTATATTTTTTTATTTTTTATTTTTTTGCTTTTATTTATTTCAGAGAGGAAGGAAGAGGGAGAAAGAGATAGAAACATCAATGATGGAAAAGAATGATCGGCTGCCTTCTGCGTGCCCCTTACTGGGGATTGATCCCGCAACCCAACACGTGCCCTTGATCAGAATTGAACTTGGGATCCTTCAGGCCATAGGCTGACGCTGTTTCCACTGAGCCAAACCAGCTAGGGCTCAACTTGTCTAGTTTCAAAAGTTCCTTAGCTGTTCCACCATTTAGCTCATCTACCCAATTCCATCTTTCTCACGTCTTTTTTACTATCCTCTCTGTCACCCCTTAATTCTGTGCATTTGTAATGTTGAGAAGCTTAGCTATCTCTTTCATTTACTGATTTCCCTCCAGTGGTTCTCAACCTGTGGGTCGAGACCCCTTTGGTGGTCAAACGACCTTTCACAGGGGTCGCCTAAGACCATCCTGCATATCAGATATTTACGTTATGATTCATAACAGTGGCAACATTACAGTTATGAAGTAGCAACGAAAATAATTTTATGGTTGAGTCACAATATGAGGAAATGTATTTAAAGGGCCAGAAGGTTGAGAACCACTGGTAGAGCTTCTCTGCACCTCCCCCTCTCACACAGAGAGCGCCCCACCCCGACTATCTGGATTTTTATAGGAACAATCCATAATTAGGAACATAACAACAATAAAAACAGTATAATATAAAGTAACTGTGGCTGTTGTTATGTTACTTTGAGTCAGTGTTCATATGTATATTATTCATTTTAAAATCATTCTCTGAGGTCACCAGATAGATAATCTGCTTATAGCCCATATTCCCCAACTACTCTCATATGGACCTCCAAAAGAGGGCTTCAGAATTAGCATAACAGTGACATTTCTGTAGCATAGGAAGAAACCTTTATTTCAAGTACTTTTTTTCCTTTTAACCAGTCCTTAAGAAAAAACAAATCAGACTCTTCCTGACACTGGAAACCACCCGTTTATTTAGAACTGATCTTATATGTTAGCATTTCCAACCTTGGAAAAGATCTGAGGAAAAACAGGAGACATGATCACAGGTGCATTTCTCTCTCACTACTGCACACTCCCATTAATAATGCATGTTGATTGATCTGCAATATCTGGAGACTCCTGGGTATGCTGTTTGGATGTTTCCCTGTCATCTCAAACTCAGTGTTTCTAAAACTACATGTAATATCTCACTGAATCCTCTGTAAGCCTCACTAACTCAGATTCCTTTAGCAAGCTTTCTCTCTGTCACCTACATTCCTATTCTTAGGCTTACATGGCTTGAAATATGTTAATCTTTCTTTATGTTCTAACGGCCAACCGGTTTTAAAATTAGATACTTTTTAACCTCTAAGGCTTTATTTATTTCTAAAAAAAACCCCAATCCTATCTGTTTTAGTCCCATTGCCAACAAACTTCCTGCCTATAACCATTTCTTATCTGATTCTGGATCTGGGGTCATCACAAGATACCTGAATTGGTACTTGAATAGCTTCCTTGACAAATTCTCATGTTAATTTATCTCAGTGAAATAGAACTGACCTAACATTTATTTTAATAACTTTACTACCTTCCTTGGAAATCTTCCTCATTCTCAATTTTCATCACCTTCAAACCTATGCGTGAGTTTATGCGTTTATGCTTCATAATCTGACTGCACTCTCTAAACCCAGATTTATTTAAGTAGTTTGGTCAGTTATTTCACTTACCCAACAATGTACTATACAAATTTTACTCAAAGAATTTCTCCCAAGGCCTTTGTTGTAGTGATTATGTCCAGTCATCACACACACGATGTGTCAAACATTGTCATTTGTCCGGTGACCTTGCCTACATGTGTTAACATTTCTGAGCCATTTTTCTTCTCTGCAGAATGGAGTTAATCCCCACCTTGCAGATTTGCTATGGGGATTGCATAGGTACTGTCTATAAAATTATCTTCTATCTACATAAAGTATAAAACCAATAAATGTTAATTTCTTTAGTTCCCCAACTCTCATGAAATTATCTTGGAACTCTATTGCAATTCTCTTTGTTTACACAGATAATATGGAATCAAATTCTACTATATTGAAAACACTTCAAACTCTGGTCCTGCTTTTTGCTTCAGTTGCACTGTATGATCTTTCTCAATAGTGCCTTGAAATGCTACCAAGCTGAACTATAAATAACTTTAAAATGCTCATGAATTTGTTAGCCTCTGTGTATTTTTTCACAAACTATTTTTCCTTCCTCATTTTTTTTTAAATCTGTCCTCTGTTCTTTCTCTAAAGGAGTATCTATTGCTAGTGATTCAATAATCAACTCAATGTCACCTTCTCCCAGAAGCCTGGACATACTCCTGTTCATCTGTTATACAGCATTCTCCACAGGTTTATCATAAACTTAACAACATTCTATAGGCATAATCTGCTCATTCTTTTATGTCTCTCACTGCTCTGAGAGCATCTTGAAGAAGAAACCATTTCATTCATCTTGGTGGCCAATACAAGGGTTTGAAATATATTTGTTGAGTAGGCTCCTTGTTAAAATTACAATTGATTTGCCTAAGTATGCTTGTTATTTTATGTAATTCTGTTCTCTTAAATAAACTACAAGCTCCTTGTGTATATGACCATATAATATTTCTATTATTCCTATTACTTAGCATATTAGTTTACATATAGTGGATGACAAATAATTATTGATTGGTTGACTATGAATATTAAAAATGATATTTATAAAGAGAAAAGGGGGTAGAGTAGTTCTTTTGAAGTGGTATAAAGCGCTATATCATGTATTTTCATTAAGATCAATTCTGAGGACAATATATTTCCATGTACCTCCTACAAATTTGGCTGAACTCTGGGAAGTGTGTAGTTTAACAAGGCTGAAGAAAAGTGATAATATTTTAACATCAAAGCAATAGTGTGACACTTTTACAAAATTCTACATGTGTTAATAAGATTTTTTTCTATAATTTTACTCTAAAACTGAGTATTTATAAGAAGCAGATTAATGGGAAAAGGGGTTCATCTGTAATACTTTCAACAATAAGATAAATTTTTACAAAAGAAGTAGATTCTCTGATTCTATATAAAAACAATAATTATAAAAATGATGACTTGGTACTTTTTGAGCCTTTTATGTGTCAGATACATATTTGACAATTTACAAATATTACTAAGATTTATAATAACTTGGCAAAATAAGTAATATTATCCTTTTATGTATAGACTGATATATAACCAGAAAAATTAAATAGCTAGTCTTAGATTACAAGGCTACTAATTAGAGTCAACACTCACGTTCAGATTGATCTGTATCCTGAGTTCATATCTTCATTGGATTGAATCCTATCACTCCCAAATTCATATCCTTTTGGAATCTGAGAATGTGACCCCTTTTGGAAGTAGGATCTCTGTATAGATTATCATTGTGTGTGTGTTGTTTTTTTGTTAATCCTCACCTGAGGATATTTTTCCATTGATTTTTAGAGAGTGGAAGGAAGGGTAGAGACACAGAGAGAGAAATGTTGAGAGACACATAAATTGGTTGCCTCCCACATGAGCCCCGCCCAACAGGGGCTGGGGATCAAGCCTGCACTGAGGTACATGCCCTTGATCAGAATCAAACCTGAGGCCCTTCAGTCCTCATGCCAATGCTATATCCACTGATCAAGACTGGCTAGGGCTGCATATGTTATCATTTTAAAATGAGATCATATTTAATTAGGGTGGGCTCTAATCCAATATTACTAGTGTCCTTATAAGAAAACAGGCATAGACATTGAGACACAGAAATATGAAGACAGAGGAAATATAAAGACAGAGGAAAATAATTGATGCATCTATAAACCAAGGAACATCAAGCATTGCCCACAGCACCAGAGCTAAGAGAAAGGCCTGGAAGTGATTTTTGCCTTATAGCCTTCAGAGAGAGCATGGCCCTGCCAACACCTTAATTTGGGGCTTTGTAAGCAATCCAGTTTGTGGCAATTGGTGCCCATAGCCCTACAAAACTAATACACATTGTGATAAGTAATATAAAAATGTTACCAACAGAAAGTTTGATATTAGCAGGTATGTTTTCAGTGATAATACATCTCAGAAAAAAACTCTTGCTTTCCAGTTTACTTTTGGCTAACATTACTAGTACATTTTAAAATTACTAGAGTTATTATTTCTGCTTTTTACATTATACACAGCTTAAAAAATTCTTAACATTTCTGCCATCAGAAAAACATCATATTTTTATAATTGGTGATTCAAGCATTATTTCTTTATTATATCGAAAGACTATGCTTGAAGGAGTTAATGAAAATATTTCTATAAGATCTGCAAAATGGTAAAGTTTAAGTACCTTGAGAATGGGTGACAGTGATGAAATTTACCTAAGCCACTGTGTAAATGTCCAAAAGTCTTAACCACACCAGGTTTGAGGGACAGACCTTTCTTCGTGTGTTTGTTTAAAGGGACAACTCTGATCCTAGCAGAGAGAAACATCTTCAGCTCACTCATTGTGCTTCAATTTGTGACAAGATGCAATCCACCTTTTCTTTAGCTTCTTCTTACATTAATAGTGTTTTGTATTTATATTGTCAAGAAAATAATGGAAAATCACCTGTGAAAAGGCTAGGCTAACCTATGCAAATAATGCAAAATTGATGTGCTTATATGTGTGGCCTTCCATCATATGCTTACAAGGGACCTATTAAAAACAAGGCTAGGTAGAACTCTTAGTTAGAAAAACACACACACAATAATCGAATATAACCATTCTAGTAACCTCCATTTCACAAGTTACCTTTGAAAGTCCTGTTCTGTGGTTCTTATGTAAAGTCAATGCTTCCTCACTGAGAAAAACATTCAAGAAATTAGATAGGACAGCCTGACTTTATTCATAGTCCTCATGTTCCTCAGAGTTTAAGAATGGTGATCTGAAAAAATTAATAAGCTGTCAAATTGTAGACTTTCCTTAGCCCAGACTGTTCCTCATCAACTTTTGTACCCTACAATTAACTGCATGCTAGGATCTATTAATGTATTAATACATGGGGAAGCATGCTTGTTTTAATTTTCTTTTCCTAACAGAGATCAGAATCTTGACGGGCTTAATAGGAAGTTGAATGCTTTCATATGTCAATGAGTAGCTTTTATTAATGTTATTGCACTCTGTGATATGTAGTGATGACCTAATGCCATTTGAAAACATACACTTCTTAGGGTGTTTAGAGTTGGAAGGAAGCTTAGAAAAATAATCTAGTAAAATTCTTTCAAAGTCTCTAATTTCTATATTAGATATTCTAATAAAGCTATCACAGTAGGAAAAAAATATGAAAGAAATTGGCAATAGAATGAGAAAACAAGCCATAGACTAGGATAAAATATTTGCAAAAATGTATCTGATAAAGGATTGTTATCCAAAATACACAAACACACACAAAAATCTCTTAAAACTCAATAATAAAACAAATAGCCCAAATAAAAATGGTCAAAAGTTCTGAAGAGACACCATGCCACAGAAGATAAAAAGATGAAAAATAAGTGTATGAAACCATGCTGAACATCATCTGTCATTAGTGAATTTGCAAATTAAGCAATAAGGTACCTGCCGGGAGCCAGTCCATCCTTGCTGTTTCAAGGGACCTGGCATATATGGCATACTGTTCTTAATATGTTTGCTCACCTTCTTGGCACTATGTGTTTTAACCAAGGTCACCTCTCTGAGAAAGGTTGTTTCCCCAGGTAGGGATTTTCCCCTGAAATTAGGGAGGGAATAAAACCTCTTAACTAAGTGCCAGGCGGGTAATTAATCACTTTAACTACGAACAATCATGCTTAAGCTACATAATCTTTACTCCCTGGAATGGAGATAAGAAACGCCCTAACCTTTGGAATAGAGGTTGATAGGATTGGAATCAACTGGTATAAATACAGATGTAACAAGACAACAGGACACAGAACCTAGACACAGAACCTACACAGAACCTAGAGACAGAAGAACTTCGCTGGAGAGAACATGGCAAAAGATCCTGGACAGAAACTGGCAACAGAACCTAGAGACAGAACCTAGCGAGAGAACATGGCAAAAGATCCTGGACTGAACCTGACTACAGAAATTGGCAAGAGAACCTGACTAGAACCTGGTGACTGAACCTGTCTGGAGAACCTGGACAGAACCTGGCTGGAGAACCTGGAGAACCTAGCAAGAGAACATGGACACAGAACCTGGCTGGAGATCCTAAGCAGAACCTCTCTGGAGATCCAGACCAGAACTTGGCTGGAGATCCTGGCTGGAGATGGACCTGCTGGGGTTGGACCCCAGCAGGTACCTTGACATACCTACTTAGAATGGTAAAACCCAAAACACTGACAATAAGCTATCAAATCCGACATATGCTGGCTAGGATGTGGAGCAACAGAAACTCTCATTCATTGCTTTTGGGAATGGAAAATTGTACAGAAACATTGGAAGACATGTTGGCAGTTTCTTACAAAACTAAACATTCGTCTACCAAATGACCCAGCAATTGCAACTCTTGGTGTTTACCCCATAGTGTTGAAAACATATTCACACAAAAACCTTTATAGCAACTTTATCAGAATTGTCACAATTTTGAAGCAACCAAGATGTCCTTCTGTAGGTAAGTGGATAAATACATTGTGGTACATACAGACAAAGGAGTATTAATCCTATATAATAAAAGCCTAATATGCTAAGTGTCCAGTCGTCCGGCCGTCCATTCAACCAATCAAAGCATAATATGCTAATGATATGCTAAGGCCGCTCAACTGCTTGCTATGATGTGCACTGACCACCAGGGGGAAGACGCTCCAACTGGCAAGTTAGCTTGCTGCTGGGGTCTGGCCAATTGGGACTGAGCAAAATGGGCCAGACATGCCCTGGAGCCATCCCGCATCCCTCCCCAGCCCCAATTGTGCACCAGTGGGATCCCTCAGCCTAGAACAGGGGTGGGCCAACTTTTTGACTTGAGGGCCACAATGGGTTCTTAAACTGGACCGGAGGGCCGGAACAAAAACATGGATGGAGTGTTTGTATGAACTAATATAAATTCAAAGTAAACATCATTACATAAAAGGGTATGGTCTTTTTTTTTTTTTTTTTTTTTTTTTTTTTTTTTTTTTTTTTTTTTTTTTTTTTTTTAGTTTTATTCATTTCAAACGGGCCGGATCCGGCCCGCGGGCTGTAGTTTGCCCACAGCTGGCCTAGAGTGTATCCTTTCACAATCCAGGACTCCTCGGGGGATGTCAAAGAGCCAGTTTTGGCCCAGTCCTGCAGGCCAGGCCAAAGGACCCACTGGTGTATGAATTCGTGCACTGGGACTCTAGTCAGTAATAAAAAAAAGTGAACTATAGAGCCAGAAAAAGACATTGAGGATACATACTGCATATTATCAAGTGAAAGAAGTAAATCATAAAATCCATGAGAAGTTTTTCTTTAAAATAATCAGGATTAAGGAGAGAAAGCACAAACTTCTCACTACAGTATTTACTCCAAAGTTTCTGTACCCCCTGAAATCATCTTGATGCCCTCAGTGTCATGTACCCCACACTGAGACTTAACCATTGGGAGCATTCTTTAGTTCTTTAGTAGGGCCCATTGGACAAAGCTATATTTTATAGTTTATTCAGGCTAATCTATAATTTACTAGAATTTTATTTCAGAGAGATGATGAAAAAGTCAAAACACTTTTAATTCAGTTATCTTGCTACATTTCTTTATGTTAGTGAATTTTATTGTATTTCATTGGGGTCTGACAGACTGATTACCTGAGATACAGTGACATAGAGAGGAATTCTGAAATTTTTAAAGTCAGTAATACCTATAGAAGAGACTAGGCTTTTAAAAATACATGAGTCATAGAGAAACCTCAAAAAGGATATGGAATGATATTTTGGAAATGTCTGATCTCCACTTATCTGTAGGTAATCAAATGTCAAGAACATGGACTTGTGCTCTTTCTGGTTAGATTAATAAGAGTATCCCAGAGTACAATATCATATAATACTAAGATAAAATAGTGAAAAGTACATTTATATCTGTCAAAAAACAGACTCTAGACACCTAGGTTTTTATTACTCTGAATAATTTTAATAATTTTACTAGTATCTTGAGTATCATCTGTGATCAGAGACCATGAATATTTCCCCTGGTAATTAAATGCTATTGCAAATAATATAGTAATTTCCACTGACAACATACTATTCCATTGTGATTTGCATGTTAGGTAGATATATTTGTAGGAATTTATAACTTCATAGCTTTGTGTTAGATGATAAATAATTGTATAAAAACAAGAGGCAATGCAACATGACTCTTTAAGAAATTGACTTTACGGAATGAATATGTATTTATCTCCATAATATGAAAGACATCCATTGTTCCTAGCTCAGAGATCTTAAAAATATATATTTTTTGAATGAATGGATGATATTATTCCTATTTGTAGGCCTTTAGAATAAAATTATTTTTTTTAAATATATTTTATTGAGTTTTTACAGAGAGGAAAGGAGAGAGATAGAGAGTTAGAAACATCGATGAGAGAGAAACATCGACCAGCTGCCTCCTGCACACTCCCCCCTGGGGATTGCCTGCAACCAAGGTACATGCCCTTGACCGGAATCGAACCTGGGACCTTTCAGTCCGCAGGCCGACGCTCTATCCACTGAGCCAAACCGGTTTCGGCTAGAATAAAATTATTATAATGTCATAGCTCCCAAAAAAATAAGATACTAAATTTTATAATTTCCTAAATAAAATAAATGCAGAGGGGAATTGTATTATACGATAACAATAGCATGGTGAGTCCGGAAGGATTATGGATAACTATTTTATTTTCCACTTTCCTTCAAAGAAATAATATTACTTTTATGTTGAAAAAATAATATACAGTTTTAAAAGACTACTCTTTTGCCAAAGAGGGTGCAGTTTGAGCTACTAAATTTAAGAAGTTTAGACCACACTATCTGCCACACATTATTCCATATCACCTTAAGTCTTGTGCTAATTTCTCCATTACTGTTATCTAAATTCTTTATTCATTGTTCACCTATCAGATTTATCTGTTCAGTTGGGTTTAACATGCTTTAAATTATGCCTGTGATAGCTAGTGTTTTTAAAACCTGCATTAATTATTTTTGTATATAAATGATGACTCCAATGTATTTAAGAGCACTTCAATTTCCTGAAAAACAAATGAAACACCAAAAAGTAAAGCCACTATGAACTTTTCAGGTCTATCTCAGATCCCAACAATTTCTGCTTTAAAAGAGAAATTGTATTTGGGGCATCATTCTTATTCTTCAGATACTTGCTTATCACTTATTGTCCTCTTGTAGTTCTAGAATATACATTTCAGTCACTTGCCATTCTCTGAATTGTTTCCCACTTTCTCCCACTATTATCAAATACAGGTGTTCTCTGGGATTTTTCACAAGGATTTTGTCTGTACTAGGTGACAGAGTATATACCTCTATCTCTATCTGCTTATCTACTTATCTACCTGATTACACACATACACCTGAATGTACATCAGTCCCTCCTTATCTTCATGAAATATGTTCCAGGACTCCCAGTGAATGCCTGAAATCACAGAAAATATTAATCCTATAAGTAACATGTTTTTTTTCTATACATTCATATATACATACATATATACCTATGATAAACTTTAATTTAAAAAATTAGGCAAAATAAGAGATTAACAGCAATAACTAATAAATAGAAGTTATAACAAGGCATTGTAATAAAAGTTATATGAATGTGGCATTATTAAATAAAATGAAGGTTACCTGAACACAAGCACCATGATACCCTGACAGTCAATCCGATGACGGAAATGGCTACTCAGTGACTAGCAGGCAGGGAGCTTTACATAGAGCAGATGCTGGACAGAGGAATAGCTCACATCCAGGCAGGACAGAGAGAGCCGGTGTGGAATTTTATCATGCTACTCAAAAAGGCATGTAATTTAAGACTCATGAATTGTTTATTTCTGGCATTTTCCACTTAATATTTTTGGACCACAGTTGACCATGGGTAATCATCCACAGAAAGCAAAACTGCTGATAGGCTGGGTCTACCATAGTGATTTTTAAATGATTAGCTTTGAAGATCTTCAGACTGTTTTCTGGTCAAGAACTTACATGCATATATGCATAACCCACGGACACAGACAATAGTGTGTGAAGGCCTGGGATGGGGCTGGAGCAGATGGAGGGGGTCAGTGGGGCAAAAACAGGGCATGTCTGTGATACTTTCAACAATAAATATGAATTTTAAAAAATACTAAATTTGGTTTGCCCCCAAAGGTAATTAATCTGAGTTTTCCCCTTTTGCTTCTGAAGGTTCCCCTGTTTCATGAAACCTTAGAGCTACAGAAGATCTCAGTGATTCAGGTCAAAGTCCTGGGCAAATGAATAATAAAGAATTTTGTTCTATGTTATAGAAACTTGTTAAACACAGAACACCTTTCATTCTTCAATAAGAGCTGTAAAGCCTAGTAGTCTTCCTAACTGTTCCCAAAAGATCCTGGCATAGGCAGTCCTTGGTGACCATCTTTTCTGTCCTCCTGTTCCCTGCACTTACTCCCTTGCTTCCCTCTCTCCTGTAACCTCGCATGCCTTGTAATGGCATCCCTCTCTATAAATGAACAGGATTTCAGTTCCGTCAGGAACATGAGTCTGTTCTGGCTACTCGTAATAAGTCTGCTTTCCAGATATAGGCTGCTCTACTACATTAAAGCTATTATAATCAAATCCAAAACAAAGAAAATAGCACTCTTTAAAAATACTAATAACCTAATTATTCATGTATCTGTTTCTTGGTGATTGGGTTGCATTTAAAAATATATTTATTTGGGGATACATTTCACATTCACTTGAAAGTATCACTTTAGTGTGGGTCATGACTGCAGGCCTGAAATAAATTGGCCATGCTGTGGCAGAGCCATTCGAAGGGAATTGTGGCCGACGCCTCACATCTCTGCAGACGCTCTGTAGCTACGTCAATCCAGACTGATTGTTACGGTGACCACACTGAGTGGTTTCACTGTATCGCTGGCATGATGCTTGGCTGTAAAAAAACTTGCTCTTGAGTGATAACATTTCTTATTTTCTGCTAGCCTAGTCTCCCATTTTTTTCCAATAACATTAGCAGGTAAAACAACTTGTTTTTTAGTATAGCCATTTTCATTTAGAATTTTTAAAACTGTCCTTTAACAATGCAAAGTCATGCAGAATGATAAAAAAACAGAAACAAAACAAACCTCTGAGATGCGTATTTCCTGGGAAAAACTGGTTGGGATTATTAAATATCTTTTCATCAGAATATTCCGAATGACTCTAGGTCATTTTGGAAATGAAAGTTAATATCGAATCTAGCTGAAAGAATATAAAAGAACATAGTGATTACTGCTTCACCTACCCAAGAGTTTTTAATCAAACAAAAGATAACTTTTAAAAACATAGATACATAATATGAGAGAGGGGAAAAAAGATATGCAAACAATTACTTTAAAACCAATTTTAAGAATCATTTTACACATACTTATATTTTATGCATTCACAGTTTTTAAGGGCATTGTCCTTTGGAAATATGTCTAAGTATTAGATAGGTAGATAGGTAGAGCTAGATACATAGCTCTATATCTTTTTACATATGTATATCATATATGTGTGTACTGTACAAGTAAAATCTGAAAAGTTCTTTTGCATATGGTAATTAATAATGCTAAGTATTAATCTACTTTAAATGAAGATTTTACTGAAGGAATATTTTTTATTTTATCAATTTTTTTTTCTTTGGCATTTAAACTTTTTAAAAAAAAACAACAAAGAGGAAAGGAAAAACTTTAAAATCATAAATAAAGATGAAATAAGTAATGATATCAAAATATGTATTGATAATTGAGTTGTTCTCTTAGTCATGGCTCCTTAGAATTTATATTTTTATTGCTAATTTATAATTCTAGGGAAATACTTTCTCTTCTTTTGAAATAATTTCCATTTCCATTAGTTAGCCATTTGGTCATTTGTCCAATGCATATTTATTGAGCAAACACCCTGTACCACGAATGGGAAGAATAGTGAGAAGAGAACTCTTCGCTCATAAAGACCATCATTCAGTAGAGCCTGGAGCATGGACATAACTATCTGAGTTAAGGAACCACATGTACAGCATCGTGGGAGCACAGAAGCGGAAGAATCCAACTCACCCATGGAAGATAGAATTGTCAGAAAAAGCTCTTCAGTAGGGAGGGACATTTAACTTAAGTTTTTAAAAATGGTTTCAAAATTAATGTCCAAGTCTTGCAAGCCATTTATTAAAAAATTATCTTTAAAAACTTTTTTTCTATTTTTTTAAAATGTGATTTAATTATCACAGACTAATTTTTTCTGGAGGAAAAAAATGGCTGGAATGATTTTTATAAATTCCCACTGATATTAAACTTACTATTTAAAAGAATAAAAATTTTACATTTGTATTAATATTATAAAATATTAATATCGTTAATATTTCTCCTCTTGCTCTGTGCACCAATTTATTTGTTATAATGATTCACAAAGCATTTGTCCTGTTAACTTTTATTTTCAAGTTTTAATGTTCAAGGGGGATTGGATAAATATACAGCATCGCCCTCTACTGGACAGAAGCCCATCAATTCACATGGAAGATGCTTCTTTATAGGGTACTAGGACGGATGTACATCTTATTATAGGAATTTCAATGATAGATAAAAAAATAATAATAATACAAAAGTGCCTGCTAAAAATAGTATCATGTTACTTTAACTTAACATATTTCCAACAATATTACTTAGACCTCCCCGCAGTGACTAGAAAAGCTCTGGTAGAGCTCATTTTCATGTCTCCAATATAAAGGTGAGGTATAAACAAACTCCCCGCTTCCTCCAAGAATTGTATCATTCTTTTGGAAATGTGTTTCTTTCATTTCTAACCAAAATATTGTGGTGTGTGTTTTTTTTCTTCTAACTTACTTTTAGAGTATTCTCCTTCATTGGGACAACTACCAATCCCATTCCCAGGTAACAAGATTGTGATGATTGTTAATACAACTTTCAAAGTGTTAAATTGAGCATAATTTTTATCACAGTGAATATTACATTTACCGAATTATTTATACTTTGTGGCAATTTTATATTCAAGAAAAGTAAGGTTTACAGTAAGGCAAGAATATATTTTTAAGTGCAACATATCATTTAGATAGCATATTTACACACTGCCCATGATTTTCAGTTTTTGCACATGGTTAGAAACACAAAATCCCTGCACATGGCCCCCCAAAAAAGCATACCATGAAGAACTGGAACCTCTCAGAGGCCATACAGCAGACCACAGTCCTTGATCTGCTTCATTGATAATGAATGTAGCAGGCAGCTCAGCTGTCACCTTGATATTCAGAGCCTCACTACACCCTAGGAAATGTTTTCACGGCACATCGTTCCTTCCCACCCCATATTCCAATTGCCCATAGTTTCCTGAGGCATATGTGTGGGGAGGGAGCCCTGGTTGCTCAATGGAGTCAGACTGTAGCTGGTTTGGCTCCATGGATAGAGCCTCAGCCCCCAAACTGAAGGGTAGCTGGTTTGATTCTGGTCTAGGATGCACATGTGGGAGGCAACATATGGATGTGTCTCTCTCACATGGATTTCTCTCTCCCTCCCTCCCTCCCTCCCTCCCTCCCTCCCTCCCTCCCTCCCTCCCTCCCTCCCTCCCTCCTTTTCACTCTCTCTAAAAATCAGTGGGAAAATATCCAAAGATGAGAATTAACAACAACAAAAAAGACAGTGAAGTCAAGACATGGATATTATAGGGACTGCCATAATCCTTAACATTGTTTTATGAACATTGTCTCTTTTCTTACCTCGTAGATAAACTACTGATACTTTCGTTTACTGTTGTCTTCAAGTCCTCCTCTTTTGGTTTCTTCAGCGGGAGATTAATTTTGCCTTAAGCATACAGTGCCCCTTTCTCTTAACAGAATATATGTTATTAGCACTTTACATATTAGTAAGCATATGAGCAGATGTGTGATTATATGTTATTCATCAATGCAGAAAAGTTCAAGGTAACATAAAATAATAATGTTACCTAGTAATAAAATATTTTAAGTGGGGATGATCAGAATTGGGTTTAGAGAATAAGGTTGCATTTAGCTGGGTGGAAAGGAAGGACATTTTAAATTAAAATGTGTGAATGTGAATAAATAATGGGTTGAACAAAAGTGGGTGAGTCAAATCTTAAGAATGGGACTCTCAACTTATTTAGGAAATACTCAAAAGGGCAATGAGAAAGAAGCTCTTGGATTATCTCTGAAATCTAATGGGCAATCTTAAAATAGTTTTCCAAGTTTGCATTTCTATTTCACAATATAGGTGCCTTTACTATAACATCAAAACAATACTTTAAATTAGTTAATTTTTGTGCTTAAGTCTTGGAGTAAACTTGATGCTTTCTGAAGTTGTAAGGTTTCTGTTTTTTGGGTTTTTTAAAATATATTTTATTGATTTTTTACAGAGAGGAAGGGAGAGGGATAGAGAGTTAGAATCATCGATGAGAGAGAAACATTGATCAGCTGCCTCATGCACACCTTCTACTGGGGATGTGCCCGCAACCAAGGTACATGCCCTTGACCAGAATCGAACCTGGGACCTTTCAGTCTGCAGGCTGATGCTCTATCCACTGAGCCAAACCGGCTAGGTCAAGGTTTCTGTTTTGCTTTTCTTTTTGCTTTTGTGATATACAGACACACGTTGTGTACCACGTTGTCAGTAATTGAATTTAAAATGTGCAACTTCAAGGAGAAGTTAAGGACACGGTAGGAAAACATGAGAGATAACATTTAGTAAATAAGATGGACTTAATGTATACATGACTTTGAATGTTAGGCTTATGAAGGGAATCTAATGGTAACACATGTGGCGTTTTAGGAAATTTGAATGCATAGTATTTCAGGTCTCCATCAAATTTTGAGAAAAAATATTTTTAGATGCTTACCAACCACATTAAGCATCTTTGCATTGGCTCTACTTTAAATTAAAAATTTTGTCTTAGTCTGGCCTAAGTGTGTCTTCTGAAGAGGATATTTTAATTTATATAACATTTTTTAACTGTCAAATAGTATTCAAGAGTAAAATAGACTGTAATTGCCTGAGGATATGAGCCATCTCTTTATGGTCCCTAGCACAAGGTCTCACATACATTAGTGATTAAGAGGTATACCTTTTAAATGCATATTTACTATAGGAGATGGACTTAGACACTAGAGTAAAAGATTAGGTGGCACTTGTCTTGTAAAAAGGTATTGTTTCTATGTTTCTTGGCACATTGGACTCAATACACCTCTTGTTTTAATGTGTAATGACTATATACACTGAGTGGCCAGATTATTATGACCACCTGACGTTTGTAGGCAAAGTAGCTATAATTTCGTGTGAAGTTGCTAGAGGGCCAGACCATTATAAACGTCTGAATAGCACAACATACCTAAGTATCGCTGCTGATCAAGTCCATCCTATCATGTTGATGGCGTATCCCAATGGAGATGGCTTCTTCCAACAAGACAATGTGCCATGCCACGGTGCTCGTATTGTGCAGGAGTGGTTTCAAGAACATGAGGGAGATTTACCTTGCTTAGGTGGCCCCCACAATCACCAGATCTCAATCCAATTGAGCATTTATGGGACGAAGTTATGAAGTTAAAAGAGCCATCAGGCAGCTGGTTCCACAACCATCAAATCTCACAGAACTGGACAGTGCTATTCATCAGGCATGGTGTCAGATTCCTCGCATCACCTTTCAACATCTCGTCGACTCAAAGCCAAGAAGACTCGCCGCAGTATTGAAGGCAAAAGGTGGCCCAATGAAGTACTGATGGGGTGGTCATAATAATCTGGCCACTCAGTGTGTGTGTGTGTGTGTGTGTGTGTGTGTGTGTGTGTGTGTACACCTTAGTAAAGCTTCTTGAGATTGAGAAGTGAAAAATGTTTTCCCATACCAAGTGACATGCTGAAGTGTCTTCTTTAAGCCCTTTTCACTTTGCAGGTCTTTGATCATCTCTTTTTTCACTGCCGGGAATTATAGTTACTATACGTACAGGTTTACCGGCTCCTTCCACATTTGCATGCTCTGGCAACCACATTGAGTTGGAGCACTGAACAGAGCTCCTGGCGCCCAGGAGATCTGACTTTCATGGGTTCCAAGGAATCATATTTTGAACATCCAACAGCATCACATATCTATACATAAATGTTTGGAAATACTAAGCACAAATGTTGTGTGTGTCGCTGGCTCCTATTAAAACCTGGTGAAAGCTATGGGCCCTAATACTGTTGTCTCTCTTCCAATGCATGTATTCATATTTTAAGAATCCCTAAAAGTTACCAATAGATCCAGTTCAAGAACTTTCATTCAGTTTATTTCACAATGCTGGAAAAATGTAGAAACAGTCTGTATATTAACTTGTAGACCAGTGATGGCGAACCTTTTGAGCTCGGCGTGCCAGCATTTTGAAAAACCCTAACTTAACTCTGGTGCCGTGTCACATATAGAAATTTTTTGATATTTGTAACCATAGTAAAACAAAGACTTATATTTTTGATGTTTATTTTATATATTTAAATGCCATTTAACAAAGAAAAATCAACCAAAAAAATGAGTTTGCGTGTCACCTCTGACATGCATGTCATAGGTTTGCCATCACTGTTGTACACAAATCTTTATTAAAATAAGATTTCTAAGAAAACATATAGATATAAGAATATGAGGTTCTCATTTGGTGGTGATTTTCAAATATGTTCATATATATTGAATAATATGAAATGATAGTAGATTTTGATTCACATAAAATATCAATATAAATATTGATTTTTAAAGGGTGATCATCAAAACCAGGGAAGAAAAAAAGAATATAAGGCATAGAGTGAAGAATGTTCATAAGTACACTTTAAAAAAAGAAGAAAACGTGTTACATTGAATAAAAACCAGAACTTGTTTGTTCTTTTAAAGAGACAGTAGTCAAGATTTTATAATATTTACTAGAGGCCCGGTGCACAAAAATTTGTGCACTCGGGGGGGAGGGGGTCCCTCAGCCCGGCCTGTGCCCTCTCGCAGTCTGGGACCCCTTGGGGGATGACCACCTGCTGGCTTAGGCCCGCTCCCCAGGGGATTGAGCCTAAGCTGGCAATCAGACATCCCTCTGGCAGCCCAGCAGCCATGGGGGATGTCCACTTGCCAGCGGGGAGCAGACCTAAGCTGCAGTTGGACATCCTTAGTGCTGCTGAGGAGGCAGGAGAGGCTCCCACCACCACCACTGTACTGGCAGCCATCAGCCTGGCTTGTGGCTGAGCAGAGCTCTCCCGATGGGAGCGCACTGACCACCAGGGGGCAGCTCCTGCATTGAGCGTCTGCCCCCTGGTGGTCAGTGTGTGTCATAGTGACCAGTCATTCCCAGTCTTTCTGCTGTTAGGGTCAGTTTGCATATTACCCTTTTATTATATAGGATGGCTTCAGTTCCTAAGAAATTTCACCCCTACTTTTCCCAAAACATGGAGGTAATTAGAGCATACACAGATCTAATCTCAATTACTATTTACTTCATTTTATTTTTTAAAATTTAAATACTTTATTGTTTAAAGTATTACATTCTCCTTTTCCACCCCTTGACCTTTCACCACCTACCCCCCACTCTCCAGCACATTCCCTCCCTTTCCCTGCCCCCCCCCCCCCGTGAACCTGCATTTGTGTCCATTGGTTATGCTCATATGCATGCATACAAGTCCTTTGGTTGATCTCTTACCCCCTCACCCCCTGCCTTCCCTCATAGGTTGGACAGTCTGTTTTATGCTTCTATGACTCTAGTTCTATCTTTGTTCATCAGTTTATATTGTTTATTATATTCCACAAATGAGTGAGATCATGTGATATTTATTAAATAAGCTCTGACTGACTTATTTCGCTTAGCATAGTGCTCTCCAGTTCCATCCATGCTGTTGCAAATGGTAAGAGTTCCTTCTTTTTTACAGCAGCATAGTATTCCATTGTGTAGATGTACCACAGTTTTCTAATCAACTCATCTGCCGATGGGCACTTAGGCTGTTTCCAAATCTTAGCTATTTTAAATTGTGCTGCTATGAACATAGGGGTGCATATATCTTTTTTGATTGGTGTTTCTAATTTCTTGGGATATATTCCTAGAAGTGGGATTATTGGGTCAAATGGAAATTTCATTTTTAGTTTTTTGAGGAAACACCATACTGTTCTCCAGGGTGGCTGCACTAGTCTGCATTCCCACCAGCAATGCAAGAGGGTTCCTTTTTCTCTGCATCCTCTCCAGCACTTGTCTTTTGTTGATTTGTTAATGATATAACAATGGAAAATAAGGAGAAAATAAACAAATGGGACTACATCAAAATAAAAAACTTATGCACAGCAAAAGAAACCATCAACAAAACAACATGAAAGCCCACTGCATGGGAGAACATATTTGCCAATGTTATCTCCAATAAGGGTTTAATCTCCAAAATTTATAGGGAACTCATATAACTAAACAAAAGGAAGATTAAACAATCCAATGAAAAAATGGGCAAAGGACCTAAATAAACACTTTTTGAAAGAGGACATACAGAAGACCAGGAGATATATGAAAACATGCTCAAAGTCACTAATCATCTGAGAGATGCAAATCAAAACGACAATGAGGTACCATCTCACACCTGTCAGAATGTCTATTTACTTCATTTTAATATGGTCTATTGTATTACAATGCCATTCTAATGCAAGGCAATTAAGGATGTTGTCTAAATAATAAAGCCTTTACTTACATCTTAACTTAGTTTAACTCCTTTGTGCTCTTGGCTCATCTCACTTCCATTGTCAAAGAATACAAAGCCTGCCCTGACTGGTTTGGGTCAGTAGATAGAGCATCAGCCTGTGGACTGAAAGGTCCCAGGTTTGATTCCGGTCAAGGGCATTTACCTTGGTTGCGGGCACATCCCCAGTAGGAGGTGTGCAGGAGGCAGCTGATCAATGTTTCTCTCTCACCAATGTTTCTAACTCTCTATCCCTCTCCCTTCCTCTCTGTAAAAAATCAATAAAATATATATATTTTTAAAAATAATATAAAACCTTCCATAGCTAGGCCTTCCTTTATCTCCCAAGTCTTACAGTTTATCTTTATATCTGTCTGATATGGAAAGTTTATACAGTTTCCTCTGGTTTAACTTGTTTTCAGTTCTCCTGCCCTCAATATCTTTCTCTATGATTTTTTCCTTTAATGGATAATGTCCACTCATCAAGTTTTACTACTTTGTATTATCATAAATAGATCTGCTTTTCAATAATGTATAGCCATAAACTCATAATGCCATAGAAACCATTTCAAAATAGATGTTAAAAAACTGTTTTGATTAATAAGAGCCAGTAGCAGTAATAGAAGTGAATAATTTAAAAGACAGAACTTTCTCAATATATAAAATCTGGTACAGATGTAACACTATCTTTTTTATTCATTGTATAGCTCATGAACAAATTATCATTTTTATATTAACCATTTTGTAGTGAGAAATACTGAAAAGCAATTACTCTTTTAGCTTTTAGGTCTCTCTTCTATTCAACAATACTTATTCAGTACTGACCACATACAAGGCACAGTGGTAGGCCCTGTGGGGGGTTAATTCAACTTTTTACATTATTGCAGCAGATGAGAGCTCTATTCTTTATGCAGATTTTGCTAACAACTCCTGTGAGAAAATGCATATGATAACTATCACTAGGACATATAGTCATTAAAATTTTTATTCAACCACCTCTTGGCCAGATTAAATTTACCCTCAATAGAGAAAGAAAATGATTCAATTTTGTCACATGTATTTTCTTCATCTTTTAGTTCTAAAAAAAACTTATTATTTTAGCCGTGGGGAACAGTTTTATTAAAATAGCTCAGTTTCAGATTTCATCAACAGAGATATTTGAATAGTATATATTAGATCACTTTCTGACTCAAAGTTTCAATTAGAAGCCCCCAAATCTAGTGGCTTATTTTTTTTTCTTAACTTATTTTTAACATCATGACATAAAATCTAACACCTCCCTTAAATGAACAATTTGACCTGAGAATCAGCAAAAATAATTATAAGAAATAATTCCATATTGCTTTGAAGAATTAGTAGATGAATATAACATTGATTTTTCCTTTCAGGTTGTTGTAGTACTATTGGGTTAAATAACAATAACAAAAATAATACTGATACAATTTGCAAACTTCTTATTTTGTACCAGTGTGCTTGACAATTCATCTATATCTGAATATTTAGAATGGCCATTATGAATTAGTTAATATTATCCCCACTTTATAGGTAATGAATGACAGAGTTGGGATTTGAACTCAAGGAAAATAGTTTAAATATATTTAAAAATATTTTTACATACCGTAATGTATATTACAGGATACAGCACACTGAATAAAGAAACTGTCGATAAAGTACACTTTACTGTAGAAATAAGGAGCAATTGGATTATCATCACTTCCCTTCCTTTGTTTGCAACCTATAATAATAAATGTGTAATATGCTAATTAGACCAGACGCCCTTCAGGACGTCCTTCGGATGAAGCCAGGGTTGCGATGGAAGCCCAGGTCCTGGGTGCCTGCCAGCAGCCAGAGGAAAGCCTGGGTCCCAGGTGCCAGAGGGAAGCCAGTGCTGGCAGCTGGGGGAAGGAAGGCCTTCTCTTGCACAAATTTTGTGCATTGGGCCTCTAGTCCAGCCGTGGGCAACCTGCGGCCCGCGGGCCAGATCCGGCCTGTTTGAAATGAATAAAACTAAAAAAAAAAAAAAGACCATACCCTTTTATGTAATGATGTTTACTTTGAATTTATATTAGTTCACACAAACACTCCATCCATGCTTTTGTTCCGGCCCTCCGGTCCAGTTTAAGAACCCATTGTGGCCCTCGAGTCAAAAAGTTTGCCCACCCCTGGTCTAGACTGTATAATAAAAGCCTAAGCGACTGTTACGGCGGAACAACCAGAATGACCAATCACTATGATGTGCACTGACCTACAGGGGGCAGATGCTCAACACAGGAGCTGCTGCCCCTGGTGATCCGTGCGCTCCCACAGGGGGAGCCCCACTCAGCCAGAAGCCAGGCTCACAGCTGGCGAGTGCAGTGGCGGTGGTAGGAGCCTCTCCGGCCTCTGTGGCAGCACTAAGGAAGTGGCAGTGAGCCGAGCCGTAAGGAGCAGCGTAAAGGCTGGCGGTAAGGAGTGAGGGTTCCCAGATGTGAGAGGGATGTCCAACTACCGACTTAGGCCAGATCCCCAAGGGGAGCGGGCTGAAACCAGCAGGCAGACATCCCTCGAGAGGTCTTGGACTGTGAGCGGATACAGGCTGGGCTGAGAGACACCCCTACCCTCAGTGCTCGAATTTTGTGCACTGGGCCTCCAGTAACTGTATACAATTCTTCCAGATTTGATATTTCTATAATTTTATTTCATGTTGTATTTCAGAAGATATTTTTAGCATTTAAAATATTAGATATTTTTAAAATTTTTATCTATTAAATCTATTGTCTGCCACCCACTAGGCCCCATCGTGACAGTTCCGCAATGAGTAGGCTACATGTTTCCATGCTTGAGATGAGAAACTGAGTAAACTCTTAGCTAGAGTTTTAAATTTTTCCCAACATCAATGAAAAATTCATAGCAGCAAACATTAGAAAACATTGAGTAAAAAATGCCCCCAAACTTCTACTATTATAGTATCACCAAAAGGCTGGCAGTTTCTATATAGTTCTACTTCATTGAATCTGAAGAATAATTAGCAAAACTAAATATGGCTGAGATTTTAATTTTGTTTATAATATGGTAAATACATTTATTTAGGAAAATATATTTAATAAACTGATCAAAGGAAAATTAATTGACCAAACACATATCCATATTTGCAAAACATTATTTTTTTTTTAATTTCTTTATTGGTTAAGGTATTACAAATGTGTCCTTATCCCCCCATTAATCCCCCCCCCCCATGCTCTTATCCCCCTGTTGTCCGTGTCCATTGTTTGGCTTATATGCATGAATACAAGTCCTTTGGTTGATCTCTTCCCCTTACCCCCACCCTCCCCTACTATCCCTCTGGGGATTGATAGTCAGATCGCTGTTTCTCTGTCTTTGGATCTGTCCCTGTTCATCAGTCTATGTTGTTCTCTATAATCCACAAATGAGTGAGATCATGTGGTATTTATCTTTCTCTGACTGGCTTATTTCACTTAGCATAATGCTCTCCAGTTCCATCCATGCTGTTGCAAAAGGCAAGAGTTCCTTTTTTTTTACTGCAGCATAGTATTCCATTGTGTATATGTACCATAGTTTTCTAATCCATTCATCTGCTGATGGGCACTTAGGCTGTTTCCAAATCTTAGCTATGGTGAATTGTGCTGCTATGAACATAGGGGAGCATATATCCTTTCTGATTGGCGTTTCTGGTTTCTTGGGATATATTCCTAGTAGTGGGATCACTGGGTCAAATGGGAGTTCCATTTTTAGTTTTTTGAGGTAGCTCCATACTGTTCTCCACAGTGGCTGCACCAGTCTGCATTCCCCCCAGCAGTGCGGAAGAGTTCCTTTTTCTCCACATCCTCTCCAACACATGTTGTTTGTTGATTTGTTGATGATAGCCATTCTGACAGTTGTGAGATGATACTACATTGTCGGTTTGATTTGCATCTTTCATATAATTAGTGACTTTGAGCATGTTTGCTATGTCTTTCAGCCTTCTGTATGTCCTCTTCCGAAAAGTGTCTATTTAGGTTCGTTGCCCATTTTTTTATTGGATTGTTTATCTTTTGTTAAGTTGCAAAAACATTAAATTTTTAATATAAAACTATTTCTACTGAAAATCTTAAACTTGGATCAGCTGATTTACTAAGCAATAGTGTGATATTTGAGAATAGTATAGCTTATCTAAAAATGTTTAGATGGCTAACTATTTTACTATTCTTCAAAAATATATTCAAACTCTAAAATTATACCTAATATGTCAGTTCTTTCAATATTAGATTAAGTCACTTATTTTTCCCAGTTTTATTGAGAAATAATTGACATGCATCCCTGTATAAGTTTAAAGCATACAGCATGATGATTTACATATATTATTGTGAAATGATTACTACAATAGGTTCCCTTAATGTCCATCTTCTCACATAGATAAAATGAAAAGAAGAGAGAGAGAAAAAAAGAAAAAAATTCTCTGTGTGATGAGAACGCTTAAGATTTACTCCCTTATATATTATACAGCAGTATTAGCTATATCATAAATTGTACATTACTTCGCTAAAGGATGCTTTTTAAGGTACCAAAAATATCTTCCTAGAGTTACACTTTGGTATTATGATAGATTTAATTTTATGCTTATCATCTCAAAACTATATGCAAAGATTTTTTCAAGAGAACAAATTTCTTTTACGTCAACCCCATATGTTTACTTAATATAAATAAATCTCTTAATGTGGGAAGACTAAAATATTTTTAAAACTATAATAAAAAGCTAATTTATGTAATAAATGTTTGATATCTTGAAACGGTAATTACATTTTATAAATTAAGTAAAATGGCTTATGAATCTTTAGTTCTATAAATAAGTGATTAGTTATGTATAAATAGAACATCCACTACATTACATTTTTTATGATATATTCACTGCTTCATAATCAACACATAACAGCATTAAGGAAATAGCAAGTACAAAGGCACAGTAGCAAACATAGCCTGACTTGAGAAACTGCAGGTAATTCAATATTGATTGATTAAAATTTGAGAGGGGGCCTGGCCAACGTGGCTCAGTGGTTGAGCATCCACCTATGAACCAGGAGGTCATGGTTTGATTCCCAGTCAGGGCACATGCCCAGGTTGTGGACTGGAACCCCAGTGTGGAGTGTGCAGGAGGCAGCCGATCAATGATTCTCTCTCATCATTGATGTTTCTCTCACTCTCTCCCTCTCCCTTCCTCTCTGAAATCAATAAAATATATATTCTAAAAAATTTTAAGAAGGGGAAGACAGGAAAGAGAATTATGAATTTGGACAAATAGATAAGAAGGGCCTTATCTCTCAGAAGATAAGTTTGCTTAGCCATGAAGGTTTAAAGGAAGGATTGTAGTATTTGGAGCAGGCAAGGTCAGTTCCATGCTAGAAATATCACTTTCATGAAGTTGAGCATGGCCTCAAAGGATGGGAGGAGAATTTAGGAGAAGTTAAAGTTAACTAGAGCAGTGCTTATGGGTATGAAGATGGTAGCATTTGGAAAGTATGGGGGTTGGGTTATAGCTGCAAATCTCTGTAGAACACCCAGGAGGAGATTTCTCCCAGGCAATCTATAATAATAAAATAGTAATATGCTAATTAGACCAAACGTCCTTCTGGACGACCTTCCAGACGAAGCCAGGGCCACAAGGGAAGCCTGGGTCCCGGATGCTAGAGGGAAGCCGGTGCAGGCAGCCAGGGAAAGAAAGACCTGCTCTTGCACAAATTTTGTGCTTCAGGCCTCTAGTTAGATATAAGATGGCGAGGTGAGAGGAGAGACATGGGCTATTTTTAAAGAAAGCCAAACCAATCAAGCCCATGTCACATCCCTTATTTGTGCAGAGGAAAACAAATCAGAGCTATTGTTTGGCATCATAAAGGCAAACCAACTTGTTAATGGAATGAATTTTGACTTTTCATCTAGTTGTCTTGGCAGCTGGTAGACACAGCCTAGCCGTCACTGCTCATTAGGGCACTAGACCCACAGCTCCCCACTCTCCAGGGGAAAAGTGGGATTTCATGAACCATCATAACTGAAGAATGAACGTTTTCAACATGATATAATTAAACATTATGGGAAAGAATGGATTAGGGTCCTCGGTGACATTTGGCTAAACATGCTAGCTAGCAAAAATACACAAATGAAGGTCACATTTGCAATTATTATAAAAGTGTCTACATTTTAATTAGGTAGCTGATAAATGTCATTGAGCCTTAGCCACTGACCAACTGTCATTTAAAAAAAGAAGGAAAATGTCACCTAAAAAGTCAAAATTTTTTGCATTGTCATGAAATTAAAACTTGTAGCCACACACACAAAAAAAGTGTTCGACACTAAGGTGTTAGACAGGCTTAGTGACGATCTCAAATAAAATTTTAAAAAGGAATATTTTGACAGCATGTGAAATGCAGTGATAACAGATTTTAAAGTTGTTTTGTGAAGCAGGTTCACCTTTACTGTAGAACCATGTGGAGCCTCCCTAGTTTTGAAAGGCTCTTCTTATCTTAGAGGGTGCAGTTTAAATAGCATTTTTTGGCCTGTGATTTTGGCTTAAATTCATTCTTTATTTATTTGAATTAAATATTCACTGACTTTCTCCCTCCCATGGTACATCAATCCTCAACCTCAGGCAATTTTGTGCCTAAGAGTTTTAAAACATTGAAACCACTTCTTAGAAATTCTAAAAATATTTTGAACTTTCTAATCCTATTCAAAAATCATTTTCCCCTTCCCTGAAAAAAAATAAAGGAAAACTTGTATCACCTTATATGAATTTCCTTTTAAATTAGCATTTGAAAATGAGACAGAGAAAAGTAAATATACGTAGAGCTTTTATGGTAAATTTGACTAATATTTCTACATATGGATTTTTAAAGCAGTCAAATAAATTTTTAAAAAATTAAATGGCAAATATATACAGTACATTAAATCATAAAGAATATGATCAATACATTTACCTACAAAAAATCTAAATCTTCTTAGTTAGTACACTATCAGCAAATAAAAATTCAGACCAAGGTAAATGTAATTGTTGATGGTCATAGTATACAAAGTGCTTTTAAGAACCAAGAAAAAGAAATCAACTCAATAGGAAAAAAAGGGAAACTATTTTATATATAATTCAAAGAAGAAATATGAACATGTGAGAAAATGAAGTATATAATAACCAAAATGCAAATACAAACAATAATGAAATAAGATTTTCACTAGTATATTTTAAAAGATAATTGACATTAGCAATCATCTCATTAAAGGGTATACAAAATGTGATAATACAACGTTAAAATTATTGCTGTCTCATGATGCTAGCAGGAGTGTAATTAAGGCAAAATTCCTAGAAAATAATTGTAGCAAGAGCTATTTCAGATTCAAAAATACCACTTCTATTAAGGAAATTATTAGTAATACAAAGATTTATGTACAATGATATTCCTACAGCATTATATATGACAGAAATAATCTAATCATCAATTAAATAATGGTTAAATAAATTATAACAACACACATCATTGGAATGTTATGTGATCAATAAAATGCTTTTGAAGAAAATTTGTAAAAGAATATACTATTTACAATGTATTATTAAATAAAAATTAGAAGTTTAACTAATCCCAGTTTCCTTCAAACAAAACAAAATATCTGTATATCTGTCTATAAATCAAATGAAAAATAATAGAGTTTGATTTTACAAAAGTTACTACTTCGAGAAACCAAGATTAGAGCTGATTTTGATTCTACAGTGAGCATATACTTTTTAATTAGAAGGTTTAACATTAGAATTCATGGGAAACTTAATTTACTGCTATTCCTGTTGATGCTGAACCCCATAATTTATCCCATAACAGAAAGCATTAAGATAATGACCACTCTGAACCCAAGATTAAATGACAGCTGAGCTAAACACTCACAGATTGAGAAAATACCAGATACCTATTTCTCTGAAATTAAATTTATATGAAGTAAAATTTTTTATTTGGAAAGTAGTAGAGTTGTGATCTGTAAGGGCCAAGAAATAACAGTTCCACAGTTGGGAGTTGCTTTCTGGAAATAGAATTTGTTAGATATTGAGTAAGTGCCACAGATGAGGCAGACATGGAGGCACTGACAGCGAGAGTGACATTATGATCAGGCTGCAACATTTTAGCCTGCCCCATGTCTTCATCATTATTTAACTAAATAGCTGGACCAAATCAGCTGTCTGTTAAGGCTCGAATATCACAACCACTGCAGCTGAGTGAATTTAAATGAGTTGCAGGATTTTCTTCTGTTAAATGAGAATTCACCTAACTTTGCTAAAGTCATTGAGAAATTGCCTTTTGATGTCTTCTTTGAAGAAACTGCAGTTAGCTGCACAGTTTCCAGTTTATTTCAGTATCTGCCTCACCAGCATATAGTTACTCCGGTCAAAGCTGTGGGACTGTCTTTGAAGAAAAATTGCCTTCCTGTAGTGAGGTCATTTGGGGACTTCAATAAGTAAGGGCCCTTGCAGGGATTTCTGAGCAATTTTTCATGTGCTAAATAGCAAAATAAAAGTCACATACATATTTCATTTTTTAAATGACTATTTTTAATGTTGAAATATGAGCGAAGCTCAATTCAAATTTCATCTCGGGATCCACGGCCTTTTTTCTCGGTATCAATTGCTTCTTCCTAGATGTTCCCACACAATTACTGGATTGAACCATAATCCATTTACGCATCTATTTCACTCTCCCTTTTAATACTGTGGTTTGTGGCTTGGCCATCACAATGAGACTGTTCTTATTGGAAACGGTAACAAACTGCTGGAGAAAATGAACATGGGGATTTCTTTAATGATTAAATACAGAAGGGCACTGATTTGCTCAGAGGAGCTGCACCACGCAGGAGCTAAGGCACGAGCCCAAGTCGGAAGTGCAGCTTCCTGAGACCCTACACGTCTGAACACGCTAGTGCCCATGAGGAGTGAGGGTTCCACCGGGCCTGGGAGAAACCTCGATTCTCCTAGTTGGGGGGTGTGGCGTTTTGCCCTCTTACTGCTATATGGCTTCAGTCTACACAAGTCTAAAAATCCCTTCTCACACGTCCCATATTTGCAGTAAACCTATGACAAACCTTTTCTCTTAAACTGTCAGTATATATATTTTTATATACTATGCAGACTGAGTTTTGTTCAGATTCTATGATTATAAAGTGGTGTCCCTGAAGTTTACACTATTCTGTACTTAGTGGATAAGAACTCTCTGTGAAGGCAAAGATTTTACATTTTATGGCTTTTTGTATTCCATAGTTAATTTTCAATTTGGCAGATACAATAGTTGGTAATTTCGTGTATAGTGAATAAACGCTAAATCTCATATTGCATTATGTGTATCTGTGGCATTTCAAGATTATTCTTAGCAGTCTAAAACTCCATGGACATAATGATCATCTTTAATTTCTCTCCCAAATCCACAATGACTTAGTGATGAAATGCATGAACATTTTATAGATCTTAGGGACAAATCTGTAATAGCACCAAAACATGGGACATAATGAAACATACAGGTTTATTTTTTTGCATCACCACATATAAAGAAGACATAACTTTCCCATAAAATCTTCTCAGAAATTGGGAGGAATACATTTTGTTTAATTATTTTTTCACCACAGCATTAATTGCTCAACAATATCAGCTTTATTTGCTTTATTATCAAATACTATCTGAACTATCTTAAATGCACAGGTTCTAGGAAGGTAAAAGCTAATATAATCATTGCAAAGTTAAAACTTCACTGAAACCTTTAATTATCCAAAACAAAAGGGAATTCTTTAATCGCTAAATTAATTTGGTTATATTTCACAACTAGGTACTTACCTAACTAATTTCCTCAGTGATTATAAGACAATACTCATAATATAAAATAAAAATGTAATTCAGTCACACTTTATCCTTTTAGTAATTTAAAGAAATATCATCTAAATCCTGTAGATTGTTTTAGCAATAGTGAAGAAATATGCCAAACAGAAGAACTTTAAGAAACTCTCTTTCTAAAATGTGTTTGCAATAAAGGCATATATAATACCCCAATTAAGACGTAATAAGTTTTATGCTATATCTATTCATACAACTAAGCATTCACTATTTAGAAAAGAATACAAAGTTCTCCAAACCTTAAATCGTTTTGACTTTAACTGTTCACAGCGTATCTGAGAAGGAGTGGTAGAAAAATTTAGAGCTATGTTGTTGTTGTTTTTTCAGCCTGTAAGTATATCTACTTTTCAATCTTATGCAAAGAAGACTGTAAGTGCGGTGCTGTTAAATATTGTTCCTTATATTCTAGAAGTACTACACTTTACATGTCTGACTTTGGTGCTTTAAAAATGGCGAGTTTCATCCTCTGCACACCCTGTCTTGCTCCTGCAGCTAAAAGACGGTAACGTTTACACGTAAAACATTTCTGGAAGAAAGTGCTGAGTTGAGACGTAGACTCGGGCTATTTCAAACTCTCCTCTGCCACAGATGCCGACAACCAAGTTGGAGTGATGCACATTATTTATCAATTATTTACCATTTCTAAATATGCTCCACACCACTGGCTTTGCTGAGGTGCTACATCCATCCATGCAAGCGTCATAAAGCAGTAGCAGGCTAAAGTTGCACCGTTAACATTAATTCTCATCAAAGCGAGGACAGCCTTAGCAATTACCCTGAAAAAGGTCAGATACCAAACTTCTTTATGCTGACTTTGATGCCAAATTAGGTCACACCGCGGGCTTGGCTACCGCGTGACTTCTGCTCTTTCTGCACCCTGAGTCATCAATATACGGTGGCACGTTTGCTCCCCTGACTTATGAGCCAGTGATTAAACATGAATATTCTTCAGAGCTTCGCGTATCGTTAGGTGATATAGTTTATTTATGCTTACTTTTATGTAAGAGCTTAAAGAAGTATTTAAAATCAAACTAGAACTATAGGGAATAAATGGATTTATGCAAAGACCGGCCATTTCATGAATTTTTGTGTTGTTTCTCTTTCTTTGGCTGTAAAAATTGACAGCTTTGCTGTTTCATGCAGAAGTGAATGAAACAATTTAAATAGAGGATCCAGTGGTGATGCTCTGCTTTTATCATCAGTATTATAAGAAATTTAAAGTTCTTTGTAAACATGTTTTTCACACTTAGGGACAAAGATAAGAATCTGAAGTTTTTTTGGTGTCAGAAAATTCAGGACATTTTAAATATAGTAAGGGATATATTCTTAAAGGTTGACAGAAGAAATCCTAGTTCTACTAATTCTAATTCATTATTTCATGAATATTATTTACATTGAATAGCAGTGTAATATCTATAAAAGGGCCTTTTAAGTAATGAAAAAGAAATGCTATTAGTTCCCAAACTGCAAGTGGTGGCAATGTCATTTGGACTTAATAGACTATAATTTTATTAAATAATATAAGTCCAGTGGTCCCAGGGTCATTTGATTAGAAAATATTTAATGAAGGCATTAATATTTACTCTCACCCAACCTCCAGCTGGAATTTCATGGTGTGAGAGCACCAGGTTAATTGAGTTTTATCACAAAATCTCCAGACCACTTCAGAAGTAGTTGTAATTCATGTTCCCTAAGGTCTGATCTATGAAAAGTGAGAAAATAGAAGAGAAAAATGATTAACATATAGCTAGATTCTGCTGACATCTTTAACATAGATACTCATTAAAAGTTGGAGCCACTAATGATGATTTTTCTGAAAAGGAATTAGGACTCACTCTTCCTTCCAACCCTGAACAGGAATATGGAGAAAAGATGGGGTGATCTTGTTTTAGCCAATAGAAGCACAAGAACATAGAAGCATTGAATGGTCTATAACTCAATAATTTTCATCAGTAGCGATTTTTTTCTAATTCATTTATAGGAATACCCCTGTCAGAAAAATAGTAATTATTCCCCTTCTATTTTCCAATCTTTTAATTCCTCAGAGTAAAATGATTATTCAAATTTGGTGTTTATATGTTTGTATTTTGTAGCCTAATCAGATGTGGAAGGCATAGCCAGGTATCCAATTATGTCCACCATGTAATAGTACAGGGTAATAACTAAAGTGCAGATAACAATCAAAAGTAACTAAAAATAGTTATCAGTCATTGCATTTTACTATGAGCCAAAGTTTTGAGTGCTTTATGCAGACCAGTTTTTTTTTTATCTATATGACAGCCTGTGAGAGAAATACTGTTGTTATCCCCATTCTAAAGGCCAAGACACTGAGCCACTGAGCGATTCATGTACTGCTCAAAGCCACACAGCTGCTGTGAGGTAGAGTCCAGATTGAAATCCCAGCATCTAACTTTGGAGTGGATATTGAAGAGACTTACTGACAAAGCTGCTTTCATCCAAAAGTCTAAACCAATAAAACGAGTGGCCAGGGCTTAGGAGGATGTATACACCAGCACCAAGGGTTATGTTCTCAGGAACTGAGTCACGATGGTAGCCAAGTAAGAAAAGGAAGAAAAAAAAATGATATTGGCAAGTTTCCTCTCTAGGCACTCTGCTTTCACTTGCTTTAGGTATCATACTTCTTAGTTTTATATGTTTTAGAATAATTTAGCTTGTTCATTTAATGTTCCGCTACTAACACTTCACCAATTTGTAATCCTTTACCAGTATCCCCAGATTGTATATTTCATGAAGGCAGGAACCATTTGTGGTTTACTCACAACTAACTGTATTCAAAGTTTCTAATACATAGTGGAAAGCCCATAAAGAGTTGTTGAAAAAAAACATGCATGCTGAATAAGGTGGGGTGAAGTAGGGAGAAAATGTGTGTGTTTGCTGAAAGAAAACAAGGAGTTATCTGAGAGGAATCCAGCCCGGAGTCCACTGACGTCACTTAGCATTTGTATTTTACTCAGGCTCTTTGAAATCCTGGGTGCAGAATTTAGACCCAACCTGTCCTCCTTTTCTTAAATGACAGCCCTTAAGGGTGACTGAAAACAATTTCTGAGTCCTGAATGAGATTTACTTAATGATCTATCTCAGAAGGTGCTTTTCAGTGGCAGAGACCAGGAATATTTTAAGAGCAGAGGCAGACCCACAAAAGGAGAGCAAGTAAAGGGCTATTAACTAGATGTAGGCGTTAGAATGAGCATAGGGAAATACTGGAGTAGCAAAATATTTGAATAGCTGAGTGCAAGTTACTGAGATGGAGTAAAGCTAGAAATCATCTGGGAGGGAGCTGATGTTCATGAGTAAAATCACATAAGGGATAGTTTAAATGGAAAAGATTTTTTCTAAAATATACCAACATTTAGAAGTTGAGGAGACAAAGAAGAACTAGCAAAGGAGATAAGGTGTAGCCTGTGAAATAGAAATAAAAGCATAAATTGTAGGAGCCTGGAATAACACAAAGATAATGTTTAAAGTAAAAAGAAATAGTTAACCCTGTTGAATACTGCTATCAGGTCTAATACAGTAAGAAATGATGCTTAGATTTTGCAATGACCTGGTTACTGTTAACCTTGAAAAGAGTTTACTTATTGTGGAATCATATAAACAAGACTATTTGGAGAAGCTCAAGGAAGGAAGGAAGGAGAAGAATTGAACACAGTTGACCACCAATAGTGCTTTTCAAGAAGTGTTGCTGTAAAGGAAAGAGGTAGAAGGAATGGTAAGGTCAAGATAGCCTTTTTTAAAGGTTAGAGGAATTTTTGCATATTTATAGGAATGATCTTATAGGGGGACAAAAATTTGGATGTTGAAGGGGAGATGCAGGGGTAGGCAAAAGTAGGTTTACAGTTATGAGTACACGAAACACAGTTTATTCTTATAATATTTATTATTTCTTGTATTATTTATTTGTATTATTTCCATATGAACACCTGTGAACCTACTTCTTCTCACTCCTGTATAGGGGATTTTCTGGAAAGACTAGAGGCCTGGTGTACAAAATTCATGCATTTAAGGCGGTCCCTCAGCACAGCCTGTGCCCTTTTGCAGTCCAGGAGTCCTTGGGGGATGTCTGCCTGCCACAGAGGTGGCAGAGACTCCTGCCACCACTGCTGTGCTCACCAGCCATGAGCCCGGCTTCTGGCTGAGCGGTGCTCCCCCTGTGGGAGGGCACTGACCAGCAGGGGGCAGCTCCTGCATTGAGCTTCTGCTCCCTGTTGGTCAGTGCACATCCTAGTGACCAGTCATTCTGGATGCTTAGGCTTTTATATATAGACTAGAGGCCTGATGCATGATATTTATGCAAGAGTAGGCCTTCCTTCCCCAGCTGCCGGCACCAGCTTCCCTCTGGCACCTGGGACCCGGGTTGCCCTGAGGCTTCCGGCAGGCACCTGGAAGTCCTTGGGCCTAAGCTGGCAGTCAAACATCCCTCTGGCACCCCGGGAGCCCACAGGGGAGTGGGCCTAAGCTGTTAGTCGGACATCCTTAGCGCTGCCACGGAGGTGGGAGAAGTTCCCACCAATGCTGCTGCCTGGCCAGCCATGAACCAGCTTCCCCCTGTTGAAATGCACTAACTACCAGGGGGCAGCTCCTGAATAGAGAGTCTGCCCCCTGGTGGTCAGTGCACATCATAGCGACCGGTCATTCCGCCTTTTGGTCAATTTGCATATTAGCCTTTTATAAAATAGGATATCCTTGTGCAGTCAAGATGGGATGGAATGGGATTCAATGCACTCAAGTGGAGGAGGTGACCTTCAATAGATGCACAATTATTCACAGCATATCATTGAAAGCAGGTCATGGGTGTACATATAAGTGGTGGGAGCAAGTGAGGAACCTTTTCTTCAGATTGCTTCATTTTCCTCAATGAAATAGGAAATCCAAGACCGTGTGGAGCTTGAGGACAGAGGATAAGTTGTAATGTACCCAGTAGGGTGGGATAGTAAAGGGAATAGGGAAATGTGACAGTATTACCAGGAAGCTTAGAAATCTCACTTGCGGTGAATATCATTGACTGAGACCTTTAGCATGACTTTGTGTTATTCTCCAGGAACAGAGTGTGGCAACAGTTTGATTTAACTTAGACAGGAGATTTTATCCTTCAAAAAAAATAAATAAAAGGCAAGGTTAGTGTGATTGAAGGTACATTGAAGGGAGTAAGGATAGGCAGGGAATTGAGAAAAAATGAGGGTGCAGGACAGTGAATGGGTTCTTAAAGGTGTTGAGATTCTAGAGAAAGAGATGAAATAAAATAAGGACAAAAAATGCAAATGCTGGCATTTAAACTTAGGAAGAGAATTCTGTATTTTTCACCCTTAGCAGAACCTGTATGTGTTATATCAATTCAGTCTCACAAAGTTGAGGGTTAAAACAAAGTCCTATAATTGAAACACTATTTTCCCATTTATTTGTGCTAATATATCTATTTTCCAGAGCTGAAGATCCCCAGAACTGGGATTCAGGAGAAGGAAAATTAAAGATGTCAGGAAAAGGGTCTGGGCAACTAGGAGGAATCAGCCCTGTCTGGTGGCTCAGTTGGTTGGAACGCTGTCCCACGCACCAGGAGGGTGTGGGTTCAATTCTAGGTCAGGGCACATACCTAGGTTGCAGGTTTGGTCCCAGTTGAGGCAAGAATGGGTGGCAGCTGATAAATGTATCTCTCTCACATTGATGTTTCCCTCTCTTTCTCCCTTCCTTCCTCTCTAAAAGTCAATAAAAAATAAAATAAAGCCCTAACCGGTTTGGCTCAGTGGATAGAGCGTCGACCTGCGGACTGAAAGGCCCCAGGTTCAATTCCAGTCAAGGGCATGTACCTTGGTTGCGGGCACATCCCCAGTGGGGGGTGTGCAGGAGGCAGCTGATCTATGTTTCTCTCTCATCAATGTTTCTAACTCTCTACCCCTCTCCCTTCCTCTCTCTAAAAAATCAATAAAATAAATTTTTAAAAAATAAAATAAAATAACTTTAAAAAAGTACTTGTGAGTGGGAGGACTCACTGAGTTGATAGTCAGTTGCACTCAGGTCAGGAGACTGAGGGAGGCAGCAGGCTAAGGCCCGGGTCTGTATGTCTAATGCAATGGAATTGGCAGTTTAGGGGTGCCAGACTGTCTTCCTGGCTTGGAAAACCCTTTTGCCCTGGCTGGTTTGGTTCAGTGGATAGAGCATCAGCCTGCAGACTGAAGGGTCCCAGGTTCAATTCTGATCAAGGGCACATGCCTGGGTTGTAGGCCTGATCCCCAGCAGGGGGCATGAAGGAGGCAGCCAATCAATGATTCTCTCTCATCATTGATGTTTCTATCTCTCTTTCCCTCTCTGAAATCAATAAAGACATATTAAAAAAAAAGAAAAAGAAAAGAAAACCCTTTTCACCTCCTGGCTCTGACTCACGTTCCCATGCACCGCGCACTCAGACAGCGTGACACTGCCGGGCACCCCAGTCTGCTGGGCAAGGCTCTGCACTGATCGTCCACACTGTCCCCTGCTCTCTCCTCTGAGTGGACTCTCTTCCCTTCCCCTCAGTGACATCCCACTTTTCCAGCTTTCCCTCTTTCCTTTCCAGGTTCTACTACCTCTGCTTTCCCCGTAAATGCCGGTGCTCCCCAAAGTCCCATTTTCAACACTCTATTTCTCCATTTACACATTTCCTTGGCAAACTCGTCAACTCAAAGAGTTTTAATAACCATCTAATTGATTACGATTTAATAATCTCAGGAGCCTGCATTTCCTTTATGGTTACAGAATCTTATAATCAACGTAAATGCCTTAGAAGCGTCTCACACTTTCCACCTGCCCAAAACGAATTAATGAGCTTTCACCTCAAGCCGGTGCCTCTTCCTACATTCTTATCCATCTTACAGACGCACAGATCATCCCGTTATTTACGTGCCTGTCCTTACCTCCAATCTAATCAATGAGTAATCCTATTAATTTTATTCCCATATAGATTAACAACTCCTCATTCCTGGGTAATCTTTGCCTCTATTACAGCTTTAGGCTCTTGAGTAATCATTTTTTCTTTCTGTTTTATTCCAAAGGCACTGTAGCCAGAGTGATCTTTCTAAAACCTATTGCTGTCTGTTCAAAGTCATACCATTTTAGCAGGATGTGTTAGGCATTTCATCATTGGCCCCTTGCTTACTTGACCAACCTTCCCTCTCCCCTCTCTCTTCTCCCTCATGCTCCGAACTTCTGACTACTTACCTTCCAGGCATGCCAGGCTGCCTTTCCTTTACAAGGCTTCATGTGTTTTCTTTTTCCCTTTATCTAGAATATTTTTTTCTTCTCCCCTCAGAGCTTTGCTGAGCTAATCATGAATGGGCTTTCAGGACTGAATTTAGACAGACTTTCATTTGGAAAGTATTTTCTGATAGTCACTGGCTGACTAAGAAGATGCCTCGTCCTTGGGAGGGAGCCCATAGGTCCCTGAATTTGCTGTTATGTCACCTTGGGTTAAAGCTGCAAGTATTAGTTGCATAAATTGTCAGATTTCCAGTCACAGCTTTAGAGTTCACTTTAATTGATGAAAGAGGAATATCCACTGCAACAATTGCAACTGGTTACATAACAAATGACGTTCTGGTGCGGAGCACAGAGGCAAACTAGCATTTGTCTCATCGCTCTCTGTATGGAGTGGCATAAGTCAATTATTGTTCCACTTGGACAGTATGGATTTTGTTAATATATGTTAATATATATTAACATGAATGGATAGATACGTATGATCTATAACTAAAATCTTATCCTGCTTGTTTGAACCTCATTATGGTCCCTCTAGCTTTCCACTGATTTACCTAATTTAGCTTATTTTCGTGTATGAGCAGGGTAGGCAGTTAAAACACAAGGCAACAGAGTGCACTGATAAATGAATAGGTTCTGAGACTAAAACTACAAACTACCTTAAAGGAAAACTCATTCTCTTTTCATTACCTTATACCTCTAGGTGCCAAAACTTGCATTTAATTCCAGGTTTTAAAGAAGACTTTATGTCTACCCATAATCTATTCTCATATACTTTGCCCAGGAGAGGTTAGCTATTTTCAGTTAAAATTGATCCACCTTCACCAGACTTATGGTTGAACATAAATACTAAAGGATATGATTTTCATTACAGCTCCTTATAGGCATGGGCTACACATATTACATTAAATGTAGAGAACATCTGAAAATATACTTTTTCAACTTACAGAGAAATCATGTTTACAATTTAACAGAGCAGAAAATGTTAAACTTAATTTGATGCTTAACACCTAAAGTGTTATTTTCAAATCACAGAAATGGTTCTTGCATTCCAAAATATCTCTGAGGCAGGATAATGACTCTAAATTATTTTAATTATGAGAAAGCCTACTAACAAGATAAATTATTTTTTATCTACAATTAAGTCCAAATGTCAGATACCCTGAACAAAAATGACTGATTCTAAAAAGTATTTTCAAGATCAACAAATTATCAAATTCAATTGATATTAGACTTAGAAAAAAATCCAATTTCAAATTGTTTTTAAGAAGTCATCAATTAGTTTGTATTTTTAAACATTTGATCTATACACTGAACTGACTCTCCCCTGTAGATATAAAGGAGTGATAGTACCACCCACTTTGCACATCTTTTATAATGAAAAATTTGGGGGACTAAAATAAAATATGAGCATGACATTTCTCAGTAACCAATAAAAGCAGAAATTTCCTGATAGTATCCCCACTTGATAACATTAAATTACATAGATTGTACAACAAAAACTACAAAGCAAATTTATCCAAAAATGTTGCATTGCATAATAAATTTGGCTGCTTTTTAAGAATATGAGCATAACTTACAGCCTACTCAAAATATATATGATACATTAGATACACTTTCTACTTTATGATAAATTTTAAATGACGATCATAGTTGTATATTGTTTTTATTTTTCTAACCTGTATTTATAGAATATAATCTACAATATTATTTTTTAATAATAAAAAGGTACTGATCTACTGTATATAAATGGACATTTTAATATTAAGGCAAACAGAAAGTTAATTCCAAAATTGTCCTGACCAAGAAAGTAAAGACAAATTTTGGATGTCTTCCCTTTTTGCTTCCTTCCTTCCTTCCTTCCTTCCTTCCTTCCTTCCTTCCTCCCTTTCTTCCCTCTTCCTCTTTTTCTTTTATTTTCTCCTTTCTTTCCTCCTTTCTCTTTCTTTCTTCCTTTCTTTCTTTCTCCTTCCTTCCTTCCTTCTTTCTTTCCTTCCTTCCTTCCTTTCTTTCTTTCTCTTTCCTTCCTTCCCACCAATTTAGAACTAGTAGAATTTTCAGAAAATATTTCAAAATATAAAAGTAACATTTTCTTTCCCCCCACTCTCACTGTAATTGGCATTTAGTTGCAGCTGCAAGGGATGTTTTCAACAATGTCTTCAGAAGAAATAATTTTCACAAGAATTCATTTTTTATTATTGTTTTTCTTCTACAGAATATTCCGGAGCTCTTCCTGGTCTCCCTACTTCCTATGCTGCTTTGCTAAGAATTAAGAAGAGTTCATCTTCACCCGTGTTTGGTTCAAAGACTAGACCACGATACAGCAGTCCTTCATTAGGAGCCCTGAGTGTTTCTTCACCAAGCTGGCGAGGGACAGCTCAACATTATTATTCCCCCATCAACCTTTATCATTCATCAGATGCTTTCAAACAAGATGGTAAGTGTCAGAGGAAACTATACCGTTTCAAGTTAAACAGGCAAGAAGACATTATTCAAGACAATTGCAATAGGGGTCAAGGCTATTGCAATAGTGCCAACTCCCCTAAAACAGAAAATGGCAGAGTTTCCAAGACTAGGACAAAAGGGAAGACACTGAGGAAGAGGTTGGTCAGTGTGATTAGGTCACCTGTATTTACTAACTGGTGGTTGTCAAAGTTAGTCTCTTACCCTCCTGTAGAGACTGAAAAATAGAGCCCTCTCTTTCTTAATAATTACATTTATTTTTAATAATATATATATATATATGTGTATATATATATATATATATATACATATATATATATATATTAGTTGATATTACAGATATCTCCCATTTCTCCCCCTTTTACCTTTCTCCTCCTAGATCCAACCCCCAACCCCAGGTCTTCACCCTTCTATTGCCTGTGTCCATGGTTATGCATATAAATATATAAGTTCTTTGGTTGATCTTTTTTTGTCCCCCCAACCCTGCATCAAGGTATGTCAATCTGTTCCATGCCTCCCTGCTTCAGGTCTGATTTTGTTGGTCAATTCATTTTGTTCATTAGATTCCACAAAGAAGTGAGATAAGGTGATATTTGTCTCTCTCAGATTGAATTATTTCATTTAGCGTAATAGATAATTACATTTCAAAGAATGGCTCCATTCTTTGAGAGATCCTTGAGAGAGACATCCCTGGGTTTTAAAAATGGCCAGAACCTGAAAGAAAATTTACATGTCACAGGGGCAGAGAAGGAATCTTAATTGAAAGTTTTCTAAAGTAAATGCTCTAAGAAAAGGGAGTTCGGGGACTACAGTTAGTAAGAAACCTGCCTAAAGTTTAGTCAAACTGAGAAAAATCTTAAGGCCTCCTTGGTAATAAGTATGTTTTCTGTCCCACACATATTTCAAAAAATGTTCATATATATATATATATATATATATATACACACATATATATATATAAATTATATCTGAGACCAACTTGATTTAGGATTAAGACTACATAATAAATTCATAGACTGAAAGAAAAAATATAAAACTTCTGAAAGATAATTTAACAGTAAATATTAAGAGCCTCAAAATAGCCATATTCTTTAATCCCATGTTTCATTTCTAGAAATGTATTCTGCACGATAAAATAATAATACACTCAGAGATATAAGTATATACTAGCTTTACTTATGAGTGGAAAATAAGAAATCATTTAAATGTCCAACACTAAGATATCAGTTAAATGAAGGACTGCTATACAGATATTAACATTACGGGTGCAACAAGATTTTCTAAGTGTTCTCCAACTTTTTCACTTTTGGATATGTCAATAAAACAATACAAGGTGGATTAATAGTCAGAGAGAAGCACTAGTATGTGATTATTACCACTTTCTGTGCCAGGCTCTTTTGTATAGCTTACATCGTTTATACTCTCAACAAATATGTAAGACTAGAGGCCCGAAGCACGAAATTTGTGCACAGGTAGGGTCCCTAGGCCTGGCTGGCGATCAGGGCCCATCCAGGCCTACTGGTTGCTGGCTGGGACCTTCCTTTGTTCCGCGTTGCCCCCTGGTGGTCAGTGCACATCATAGCGAGCGATCGAACTTCTGGTCTCCTGGTCGAACTCCCGAGGGAACACTTTGCATTTTAACCTTTTATATATATGGATGTAAATTCTTACTGTTTTCAATGGGAAAGGCAGATGAGTATCTTTGAAAAGGTCACACTGCTAATAAGTAGTGTTAAAGAACAAAATTCAACTGAATATATTTGAAGACTTAATTGGCTTTATTAAATTTCTGAGTAGAGTAATATCCCAGGGGTTATATAACATGAAAGTTTGGGAGTTTTTTAAAAAAAAATACATATAAGCAGAAGGGTGGGCAGGGGATTTATTAGCAAAAGAAAAGTAGGGAAAATTATTTCCTCCCATTCTTATGGGAGGAAGGAAATGGCAGAGGTTTCCTCTTGCATATCACCTCACTAACATTGAGCAGAAAATTCCAGAATGATTGCTTTAAATTCCACTCCTGGGAGAGGCTGAAACTGCAATTAGATTAGTTAATGAAATTTTGGTTTGGTGACATGTCTTAGTAAAAGTGAATCATTTGGACTGCTGTTTCTTGTTTTAGCATTTCCCACCTTTTTATCAAATTCTTAACCTGTGTGATATTCACAGGCCATGATGTTTCTGTTTAATCCCAGGGATACTCACAGGCCATGGATTTAGTTGAAAATGCTTAAATTGGTCTTTTCTTCATTCCCTTTTGATATTGCAGTCTTAGGGATACCTTTTCCTGCAAACATACATTTCAAGCATGTGAGAGGGAGATTATTAGGACAACTCTAAATAGGATAATTCCCAGTGCTTTGAATGTACTCTGGAGCCATAGTCTCTAAGACCCAAACCAATCAAAGAAAGACCCTTGTTAAAGTAATCACCTTTAAAAAAATTCTTTATTGTTTAAAGTGTTACATATGTCTCATTTTTCCCCATTGAACTCTCCCTAGACATTCCCACCCCCCAGCACATGACTCACCCCCCCTACTGTCTATGTCCATGGGTTATACTTATATGCATGCATACAAGTCCTTTGGCTGATCTCTCACCCATGCCCACCCCCCCCCCCTCCGCCCCCGTCCCATTCCTCCTCCTCACCTCCACCTTCCCTCTGAGGTTGGATGGTCTGTTTGATGCTTCTCTGTCTCTAGATATGTTTTAGTTCATCAGTTAATGTTGTTCATTATATTCCACAAATGAGTGAGATCATGTGATGTTTATCTTTCTCTGACTGGCTTATTTCGCTTAGCATAATGCTCTCCAGGCCTATCCATGCTGTTGCAAATGGTAAGAATTCCTTCTTTTTACAGCAGCGTAGTATTCCACTGTGTAGATGTACCACAGTTTTTTAATCCACTCATCTGCTGATGGGCACTTAGGTTGTTTCCAAATCGTTGCTATTGTAAGTTGTGCTGCTATGAACATAGGGGTGCAGTAATTACCTTTTTAAGCTAAGTGACTTTCTCAGTAATCTTATGTAGCTGAGTTTCAACTGCTCAAGAAGTGTTGATGTAGGTATAGCAGGTGATGTTGACCACAGCACAGATACCTTCTTGCTCAACTAAAAATTAATCAAGGGCTCTTCAATGTCTCCACGAGTTAAGTTAAGGCTATTCCCATTTACATTTCCTGCTAACCAGGGAAGTAGTAGGGCTCTGCCAAGTTAGCAAACTGCATCATGAAAAGACCCCTGCTAGGTTTGTTACTGACTGGGTCACTGGCTGGGACACCGGTTCTTCTCCTCGGTGCAGAAAAGATTTTAAGGTCAATGAAAATGAAAGTAAAGCAAAATAGGATTTATTTAAAATACACTCCAAGCAAGGAGAGGGCCAGTCGAAAGAGACAATGTCCCCAAACTCCTGGATTATATGGTTTAAAAGAGGGATTTTCTGGGTGGAGAATTTCATTTGCAGTCAGGGATGATGGGCTAAATTTATAACTAAATTTATATAACTGCATTTCTTCTGCACGTGCCCTTTCCCATAATGCACTGTAGAAAAACCATGGCAGGGAGGGGTTGTCAAAATCTTAATGCAGAATTTATTATAATTAGTCTGGGACCCTAGTAAGGTCAAATTGAGGCCCTTTTATTTTCCTCTGAGCTTGCGCCTAGAACCACTGGTTCTGAACCAGGCTGCTAGCAGTCTGCTGGCTGCTGGCTGCTGGTTGTCCATCGAGGTGGTCTGAAGGCAATGTTGGTCTGACCCCTGTCAGGATCCCAAGACAGGTCCCGCCCCAGCCACTCATGTCTAACTTCCTACCTAACAGGCTCTTTCTTAGCAGTTAGGGGCATTGCCCAGCTGTGCACCAGCTCTCTAGGCATGCATAGACCCAAGGAGAAAGATAACCATGATGACAAGTGAAAATCCAGTCAGGGCATGATTGCTCATTCAAGCCAGGGTTGAAATAGGTTTTCTTATAACTTTAAATAAAAAGTTGTTTTGAATTACAGAGGTTACCCTCTTAGCAATGACTTGGAAAATACAGATGATGGCATTATCTTTTCAGGTCAATGCCTGTATAAAAGAAAGAAAAATGGAAGGAAGGAAGGAAGGAAGGAAGGAAGGAAGGAAGGAAGGAAGGAAGGAAGGAAGGAAAGAAAGGAGGAAGGGTTTCATGTTTAGCTAAGTAGGAAGTCTGATCTCTTGGGTGGAAGTTGTTTATATTGATATCAGTCTCTTCTCTTCTTAGTCATTTTTGAAGGTCTCCAGCGTTTATACAGAATTAAATGGCAGGTGCAGCCTTCTTTTTTTGTTTTTGTTTGTTTGTTTGTTTTGTTAATCCTCACCCAAGGATATTGATTTTTAGAGAGAATGGAATGGAGGAGGAGAGACACACAGAGAGAAACATCGATGTGAGAGAGACTTATAATTGATTGGTTGCCTCCTGCATGTGCCTTGACTGGAGCATGGGATCCAGCTTGTAACTGAGGTTCATGCCCTTGATCAGAATCGAACCCAGGATCCTTCAGTCTGAGGCCGATGCTCTAACCACTGGACAAAACCAGCGAGAGCCAAGTGCAGCCTTCTTTAGTTGTGAGGTGTGTATCCAAGGCTCAGCACCTCCAGTTTTGCAGCAGTGGCAATGCTTGGGAGTACTTGCTAAGATTCTTTTCAATAGGGATCAAGGGCTGTCCTCCTTTGAGGATGCTTCCAGAATACCCATCCTCCAGGCATTAGAATGTAACCACAGCATCCCTTGAATGGAGATCTGGAAAATCTTCCTTACTCTGTTAATAATAAACTCAAGCAAACGACATTAAAGACTTACAAAGCTAATGACATTAGCATGAGACAACAAGGGACCAGCAGAAGATTATATACCAGTAGTTACTGGTCTACCAGTGACTATCTTGTGTGGAATGAAAACACATTTTCTTTGCCTTTATAAGCCATCAGTTTTGCGACAGGAAAACATACATGTTGTAACAAGGACATATTGATAACCCATATTACGTGGCAGGAGCTCAAAACGTTCCGAGGAAGGAGGTCTGAGGCCTCTCGGGACCATATAGTTTTTCTTAAACTCACTATGGTGGAGGAAAGAATGCAAAAATCCCCATCATGGGGTTTATCAGGGAGCATGGACAATCCATGTGGCTGTCTTGGGTTTTTCATAACCTTGACTGTGTGTTTAATGAATAGCTATTTTTTATCCATCTTAATTTCTCTCATTCAGGAGCACACTGTTGCCATGTTACAAAAACATCGGTATGGCCAAAGTCTGGCACTGAGGGGCCATTTTTGCAGAAGCTGAATGGACCACATCCTCCACATGTGCCACAGTCTTTATAGATTCTGTTGCTGCTGCCTTTGCCTGAAAGTCAGCCAGGGCACGTCCCTGATATTCAGGTTCAGTCCTTATAGTGTGAGCCTCAGTTTGGATGACAGACAGCTTATGCCAGGACATATCAGACTTCCAGGAATCCTATTTAATAAAGAGCAAATATGCTAATTGATCCCCACGCCATGGCAAAGATGGCTGCTCCCACAGCAAATAAGAAGGGAATATGCTAATTGACTGCCATGCCCTCAAAGATGTCAGCGCCCACAGCCACAAGATGGCCAGCAGGGGAGGGGAGTTATGGGCAATCAGGCCAGCAGGGGAGGGCAGTTGGGGGGGACCAGGCCTGCACCGGAAGGCAGTTGGGGACAACCAGGCCAGCAGGGGAGGGCAGTTGGGGGCAACCAGACCTGCAGGGGAGGGCAGTTGGGGACAACCAGGCCTACAGGGGAGAGCAGTTGAGGGTGACCGGGCCAGCAGGGGAGGGCAGCTGGGGGCAATGGGGTCGGCAGGGGAGCAGTTAGGCATCGATCGGGCTGGCATGGGAGTGGTTAGAGGGTGATCAGGCTGGCAGGCAGAAGCGATTAGGGGCAATAAGGCAGGCAGGTAGGCAAGCGGTTGGGAGCCAGCAGTCCTGGATTGTGAGAGGGATGTCCGACTGCCATTTTAGGCCCAATCCCACATCGGGCCTAAACCGGCAGTTGGAAATCCCCTGAGGGGTCCCAGATTGGAGAGGGTGCAGGCTGGACTGAGGGACAACCCTCCCCCCACCAAGTGCACGAATTTTGTGCACCGGGCCTCTTGTTTTACATAATGTCTGAAACTCATAGAACATATACAGACACAATGTAACTAAAACTTACTACTTCTTATTTGACAATGTTACCCATGTAATTAAACATATCAAATAAGCCCAATTAGTTCAAAATCTCCCTTTTTATAAGGAGAGAGACAAATCCTTTGATATTTTCCCTAAACTCTCTGAAAAATATCAAAGTTAGTTTGGGGTCAAAAAAGACTATTTAGAATTTGATTCTTATGAAGTTTGTCAAAATATCAAAAGGTCCTAAAGCACTTGACTAAATAGGATCACAAGTTATTATGAAGTAATACTTAATTATTTGACCAAAGCGACATCAAAAGATTTCAAAGACAATTACAGAAGGTTAGCTCTAACTATTGAGAAGATTCAGTTTTCTTAACTAATCAAAGACCTAGTTCAGACAACATGAAACACAGAAAATTATTTGGATAAAACAGTCTTTGCTTTCTCAATAGATTACTTGAAAAGAGAAACCTTTTGGCAGATGAAAGAAAATTAAGTTTGGAGCTTACATAAGTACACCATTGATATTAAACTTTAATTTTTAAAACCCTTACCACTCACTTAGCCATATTAGTTACACAGGCAAAAGTCTCTCTTTATCTCTCTCTCTTCTGCTTTTTGTATATATTTAGTTTGTCCTTCATAGCCAGAAGTTCTAGTTTAAATAAAATTACTCTAATTTCCCTTAATAAAAATGCCTCTTCATTCTTATTCTATTTCTGAGCAAAAAACCCACATCTTACTATATACAGTCACCCTTCTTATTATTTCTAGTGGTGTCAATTACATATATTAGAATTTTTAACCTTTAAAAACTTAAAATTTTAGCCAGAGCTGGTTTGGCTCAGTGGATGGAGCATCGGCCTGTGGACTGGAGGGTCCTGGGTTCGATTCCAGTCGGGGGCATGTGCCTGAGTTGCGGGTTGGTGTTTCTCTCTCATTGATGTTTCTGGCTCTCTGGCTCTCTCCCTTCCTCTCTGTAGAAAAATTGGTAGAATATATTAAAAAAAAAAACTTAAAATTTTAGTAAAATATAAGAAGTAAACAATGATAAACTGTCTTTTATATTAGTTGTCTGTGGCTTGGAAAATTTATAAATACTTTTTATTATTTTTGGAAATGTACTTTCTCAGAGTAAGTTACTCAGTGTGACATATGACATGTTTAATAATAAACTCAAATTTATCTTTATTTTTTCTGCAATCAGAAGCCAAAAGTACATAAACTTATGTTCAGTAATTAATTTTCAGTGTTTTTTCTTATTTGGAAATGATCTAGATATCTTCTATATATATAAAAGCCCAAGCAACTGAATGAATGACAGAACGACCGAACGACTGGCCGCTATGACGCACACTGACCACCGGGGGAAGACGCTCAATGCGGGAGCCGGTGGTCAGTGCACTCCCACAGCTGACCCAACTTCCCGCTGTTTCTCCCCTGGCCAGCCAGCCTCAATGGCCCCAATCAGGCTGGCTGGCCAACCTCCCACCGCCCCGATCAGCCAAGGGACCCCACCCGTGCATGAATTTGTGCACTGGGCCTCTAGTTTAATATAATTTCCATCACCTAATTTAACTTAGCAAAACCTTAAGGTTTCATAATACTGAAAATATTTGGAAAACTTATTTGAAAAGTTTACCTAAAAACTTTTAACCCTACTTATATATATTTAATTTAATCACCCGTAATTATGTTTAGACTACTTATAAAACTTTCATATCCAGTTATAAATAACATGAATTTATTTGAGTAGAAAGAGTTCATCCAACAACACAAGCAGAGCCAAACACTAGACTCCAAGCATTGCAGTGGAGAACAATTGGCTATTTTATTAATGGCCCCGCCCAGGGGGAATGGGAAGCTAATGATCTGAAGCCGGAACTCCAAGATGGTGTGTAGATTACAGAGTATAAAAGGAAAATTTATAACCACACAGAAACCTGTTTTCCTTCATGTGGCCTTTTATTTTGATTTTTTTTTTTTTTTGATTCAACTTGCCTCCCCTAGGGCCCTGACTCACCTACTTCCTCCTCTCTCACTTGCTTAATTGTTAAGCCCTCAGGACAATGAGGTCCTGGTCAGCATTCAAAAGTCTTAGAAACAAGGCCCTGGGTCCACTGACTATTGAGACAGAGTTTTCAATCAAACTAAACATAGTTCCTTGGCCTCAGTTGTGTTTTGACTCTGGACCCAGGAAAAGGAAGCGGAACAAATCCTTGAGGAACTGGATAGAACCACTCCATTGCTGACATCAGGACCAAATGCAATGATCAACATGAAATTTTACTTTTCTCTATTACTGGACTGAGGAGAAATATTTGAGAATATTCCAGGGTTTCATAAATTCTTTGCTTGTGGTCCTTAGATGGGTCTCTTACCTAGGAGTGAAAGATACCTGAGAGGAATCATATGTAGCTTTAGGTGGCTTTATTTGAATAGGTAGCTGTTTTTTTCACAGTGGAAAGGCAGTTCAGACAGAACCACTGGAATGTACTGGAATAAAGGAGAATAGAGGGGAGCAGTAGCAGTTATGTCAGCCATGTAGTTTTCTGTGTTAGGTACCTTTTATCTTTTTAATTTGCTATTAGACTTTGCAATGAATCTTTTCATAACAGTACTTTAGAATTCTGAAACATTTTGTAAACTCTTGCAAACATTTTGTAATAATTAAATTAGAGATCTCATTCTGATGGTTCAGTTTAGGAACACTTATTTTCAAGTCCACTTAAACAATTTTATCTAACCAGAATTCTCCTCACAATGGCTATTGCAACTCAAGAATCTCCAGCAAGATTCTCTCTCCTTTGCAAATATCTGCAGCTTCTCGGACTGTAATTCGTAAACATAAAATAAGCAGGTGTGCTAAAAGACGGCACACTCAATTTTTTGATATAATGCATCCCATCTCTTAATAGTCACTTGAAGGTCTCCTGTTGGAGCCTGTCCAGCTCAAATCAAATGCAGTCTGATTCCAGGACCCAGTTCTTAAGTTGGACTCAGTTTAAAATCCCACTCCTGTGAGAGGCTGAAACAGCAACTAGTTTGATTATTAACTTTTGGTTAGCAAGAGTGATTCCATTTTGGCCTGTTCTTTCTTTTTTAACAGCAGTATAGTCAAATATTTTGTTCACATTATCTACTGATTTTAAGTCCAATACACTTTGGGCTACCTTTTAATTATGATTGATGAAGGACTGAACATTCAAAGAAACATTTTGCAAGAACTGCCTGGAAAGACTCCATAAATGTCAAATTGGGTTGTGGTGCCAATCCCAAGCCAACTCACGCTGCATGATTATGCCAATTGTTTCCACGTGGAGCATCATCTCATCGTGTTGACATTTAAAATTTATTTAAGCATAGTGCTACCTCCTTTAAAATGTTTTATTTTTCATAATACTTACACTTAATACAAGTTTTTAAATTCCCATAACATGTTCTGTGATAGACAATATGAAGAGAACTAGAAGACAAGCCACAGACTTGTCTTTTAAAATATTTAAAAAAGATTTTTATCTGATATATGACTATTACCTAGAAATATAGAAATAACTCTTAAAACTCAATATAGGATAATAACCTGGTTAAAAATATGGGCCAAAAACTTTAACAGATGCCTCACCAAAGAAGATACACAAATGATAAATAATTATGGAAAACAATGCTTCACATCGTATGTCATCAGGGAAATACAAATTAAAACAATGAAATACTACTATCTACTTATTAGAATGACCAAAATCCAGAACGCTGAAAACACCAAATGCTAGTGAGGATGTGGATCAACAGGAACATTGATGGTGGGTATACAAAACGGTACAGCCCCTTTGGAAGGCAGTTTGGCAGTATCTTACAAAACTAAACATACTCTTAACATAATCCAGCAATTATGCTCATTGGTATTTTTGCAAAAGATTCGGAAATACACATTCACTTAAAAACCTGCACGTGGATGTTTTATAACAGCTTTATTCATAATTGAAAATCTTGGAAGCAACCAACATGTCCTCAAATATGTGAATAGATAAATACTGTGGTACATCCAGACAAAGGAATATCCTTCAGTGCTAAAAAGAAATTAGCTATTAAACCATGAAAAGACATAAAGGAAACTTAAATTCACATTGCTAAGTGAAATAAGTAAATCTTTAAAAGGCTACAGTAAAAAGATTAGTGGTTTCCAGAGATGGGGAGTTAGAGCAGAGATGAGTAGGCAAAGGAAAGGTGACTTTAGGGCAGTGAAAATACTCTGAATGATATCATAATGATGAATATGTCACTATACATTTGTCCAAACCAAAGAATGTACAAAACCAAGAATGAACTTTAACATAAACTATAGACTTTGGGTAATTATGATATGTAAATATATGTTTACCTTTGGTTTTTAAAAAAAGTACTACTCTAGTGAGTATGAAAGAAGGTATGCATGTGTGGAGGTGGGAGATACATGAAAATCTCACTCCTGTGAAAGGCTGAAACAGCAACTAGTTTGATTATTAACTTTTAATTTTATTGTAAACCTAAAAATGATTAAAAAAAAAAGTCTTTTAAAAATCCCATTACATTAACTAATGTCATATTCATCAGGAGAGATGTGTTGTGATTGTTGTTCTTTAGGCATCATTATTTTACGGATGACAAGATGGAATGTACAATCAGGCACCTCCTAATAGCACTTCAGTCAATGACAGATGATATACAGGACAGTGGTCTTGTAAGATTCTAATGGTGCTAAATTAACTGTAAGAAATGGAAGCACATGTGGCTCGGGAGGGATTTTTTCCCCTTTGACAGGAGACATATCTGTGGGGTCTGGCAATGTATTCCCTCTCACTCACAGCACCTCAATTATGAGTGCATAGGTTATATCTCAGCCAGTCAGCCACTGACCTGTGTTAGCACAAAGGAGTCTGTCCCCCAGGTGCTACATACTCAGAGGGTCTGATCAGAGCCCTCCCAGATCTAGCCTGATGGCCTTCAGAGGACATTATGTAAGTTCTTTGTTGAGGACCTCAGGTCCTGTACAAGGACACAGGTCCACAGGAGCTGCCTTAACAAATTTAAGTGCCACTGCCTCTTTAGTGAAAGCTTTCTGTGATAGTGTGCAGACAGCCTGTCCCTGTACTTCGGAAATATTTTCAGGTTGTAATGATATGAAACAGAGGTAAGTTTTATTTCTTCCATTAATTCAATGCCAGAGAGAGTCCTTTATGCCAAATAAAGGAGACAAAAACAAATTTCCAAATTCAAAATATTGAATCCTCTGTTATTCACTCTCTCAATGTTAAACACCCTATGTTTTTTAAATGAATCCCACAAAGTTTCTTCATGTGACCACTGCTCCAACATGCAGTAGCCAAAACACATTACCATGACAACCCACTGTGTTCCTCTATCTCTGTATCTTGTTTTCTTACTCCTCCTGATCCTCAGGCCACCTTTCAAGCCTCCTAACAGTTATTATCTTGGTGACTTATATCTCACCCAGTCTGTTTCTCCTCAATATTTCCAGTTAATCCAGCCCACATCCCTGTCCATGGAGCATTGTTGACAGCTTTGATATTCTGCTTCTAACCTTGTTGGAAGGAAACAGGGGAGGGCTTGTGGGATTGTGTTTATAAAGTCTACAATAGTGTACAGTAATGTCGTAGGCCTTCACATTCACTCACCACTCACTTACCGACTCATAGTGAGACTTCCAGTTTTCCAAGTTTCATTTATGGTAAATGTCCTATACAGTTGCCTACAGTGTTCAGTACAGTAACATGCTAGGAGAAATAGGCAATCCCAAATAGCCCAGGTGTGTAGTAGGCTATACTACCTAGGTTTGTGTAAGTGTACTCTATGAAATTTGTGCAATGATGAAATTGCCTACTGATACATTGCTCAGAATATCCTATCTAATAAAGATGGAATATGCAAATTGACTGTCACCTCACACTAAAATGGAGGCACCCACAGCCAATAAGGAGGGAATATGCAAATTGATGTGGCAAAGATGAGGCGGGAGGCAGCGGCCAGAGCAGGGAAGCTGGTGCCAGCAGCCAGGGGAAGGAAGGCCTATTCTTGCAAGCATCTTCCTGCATTGGGCCTCTAGTATCCTCATAATTAAATGACACAGGATTGTATTAAGTGAATTATGAGATTCTTTTGTTTTTTGGATAATTAGGTTCTAGTCCTTTGTTCTCTCATTCCAAATGTAAGTTAACATAGCTCACAATGATAAATAAAATACAGTTATAAAATATAAATTAAAACACATGAAAATGATGAAAACAAAAAATATTTGGACATGAAATGGAGCCAGGTTTAAGACTAATTTAAAGTATATATTCATACCTGCTTTGGATAATTAGCAGTCAAGGAAACAGTTACATGTTTCTCATTTTTCAAGGATTAAAATAAAATACTAATTGAGTAGAAGCACAGCTATTGCTGACACTAAGATCAGACAAATTTTTTCTGGAGAGTCCTTATTAATAATTAATTGATATAAAGGCCAGTGACCTGAACATTATTCTTATTGGCTCCATAACAGTGAGTTTCATCTGCTTCAGTAAAGGCAGATGAAACCCAAACATCAACAAAGTGAGAAGTAATTATCTAAAACTGTGTTTCTTAATCTTTAATGTGCAAAGAATCACTTGGGAATATTGTTAAAACAGAACTCCGTTCAACAGATCAGAAGTAGGCCCAAATAATTGGCATTTATAAAATGCTCCCAGTGATGGTGACACTGCTGGTCTGTGGACCATACTTGAGTGTCAAGGCTGTAGGCTGGGAACCAGTTTGATATAATTTAAGTCATCTGCTGCTCTAGATTAACCCCCATTTAGAGTACTAGGAAGAGTAAACAGTCTGAATATTTTTTCAAGTAATCTTTCATAACTATTGTTTTCTCATCTGATCCTTTGATAGATCTTGGCTAGATGTGGCTTTGAGTTTGTTCTCTCTGACAAGAGCCTGACATATGGCTTTCGTCAGGCAATTCCCTTTAGCTTTAATAGAGAGTAAAGCTGGGGTTGACATGCTCTCGTGAAAAATGAGAAAACTAACAGAGCCTGAATACAAAGCCATCCCACTCCTGCTCAGAATTAAGCCCAGAAGTACCCCAGGTAGAGCTAAGGTTTCCCTAAGAAATGTAAAAATCTAGTTTGCAGAGCAATTTGGGAAAGCAATTCCACTTCTGTGTATACAACCTGGAGAAACTTGCTCACACATGCACAAGGCAATATGAAAGTGTGTTCACTGCAATATATTTAATTTTTAAAAATTAGAAACAACTTGAAGTCCATCAGAAGAGAAATGGATACATAAATTCTACTTTTCATTCATTCAAAACTTAAAACTGTTAAAGTGAATAGACTATATCTTTATGAGACAAAATGGATATCTCAAAATATGGGTTAGTGAGCAAGAAAAGTTACAGAATATTACATGTAATATAATACCACTTATGTAAAAGATAAAAATAATGTACTATTTATGGATACATATATGTGGTATAATTTTAAAAACATGGACCTAAGAGAGCAAGTTGACTATAATGCCTACCTCTGAGGACAAAGGGAGATTGAGAGCAGAGAAATGGTACCAGGGTAGGGAAGATAGTTGAACTCATCTGTGATATTTCATTTCCTAAAATAAAAGATATGAAGCCAATGCGGTGGTACATATTGTAGGCAGAATCTAAAATGGCTCACCATGAGGTCTACCTCCTGGTATTTACAGTGTAACCTCTTCCCCTGGTGAGCTGAAGTTAGTAACCTGCTTCTGGAAAATAGATTATGGCAAAAGTAATGGAATATGACTCTCCACGTTGGGTTAAAAAAGACTGGGTTCCATCTCACTTCCATTCCAATGAAGATGCTTAATCAAGACCTGAATAACAAATTTCGATTAACTGTAGGGATTGGCTGCCTAGAAAATAATACCGATTTTTTGAGATACCCACAAGACAGAAAATTAGAATAGATAACATTTATGAAGAAACCCCAAAATCATGATATTGTAAGAGGAGTTCTCTGTAGAAAATTTAGAAGTATGGTGAGGACATCAACAAAATGAACAGATGTTACATTTTTTACTATCTCATGGCCTCTGTGAGTCAGGAAAGCAAATGTGGTTTAACTAGGTCCTCTGGGTCTGAGCCTTTCACAAGGTAGGACCGCAGTCTCATCCAGAGACTTACAGGGTACAGATCCACCCGTAAGCACACTCACCTCCATGATTGTTGACAGGATCCAGCTGCTAAAGATTGCTACACTGAGTGTCTCCACTGCCCAAGGCCATTCTCAGCAGGCCTCTCCACAGGGTAGCCCACAACATGGTAGCTGACTTCCAATGGCAGGAGGGATCCAGAGCAAGGGAAGGCCAACAAGCTGGCCTCAAGAAGAATAAATCAGTCATTGACACTTGATTGAGGTGAGAATGTGGAGCCAGTCAATAAATAAACATATTTGAGCTAGACTCGTAAAGGGGAGAAGAGAAATGGAGCAGTTACCTGGAAGGGAGAATGTTCCTCATTGAAGTCAAGCAATCAGAGAAGTCCTCAAAAATTGTTTTGCTTTCCACCTGATATTGTTAATTTGGGTAATGACTACGATCACTCTTCAAACTGTTCCACAGACCAAGAAGTATTATCTAGCTGAAAAAAATAAAATAAAAATTGAATTGTTAGCAATTACTCGGAAGTACTTGTTTTAAATATAAGTAATGTAATTTAATTGATTTTTAAAATTTGCTAAGGTTTTCATTAGAGGTTCTTATGATGATATAGGTTAATTAAGAGCCTTTAGGAGTCAGCACCTCAAACACCTGCATGTCTTGCTTTAAGATTTTGTGATGTAGACAAGGCTTACTAGTAACCACTGCTGATGACATATGTGTCCTTTCCTTTATAAATGAAAAGCCAACATTCTTTCACTTAATAGCCAGAAGTCTTTGACTTAATCTCCTTATGTTGTGGTAATTTTAGTAGGAGTAAACTTAATCAAGTGTAAGGTGCCTCTCCTTCTATTGGTGATAAGATGGTTAGGTTTACATATTTTATCTTCCTTGCACGGAGGCATTCTGAATTAGGAGGGATTCTGACTAGAAAGTTCAGACTTCTAGTAAGGGAGATTCAGAGACTACAAATCCTATCTCAGGTGGAAAAAAAAAAAGGTGGTTTTTAGAAGCAGTTGGAGTGAATTATTTATTACTAAGGTTAAGCATATAATTTTGGATCTGTTTATACCCTCAGCGATAAGCAGAACTTGCAATTTATACGACACACTGAGTCTGCCCACCCTTAGGAGTTTCTGCCCCTGGCTTCTGACATTTGGGATATTCCTGTGACCTACCAAATTTGTTACCTCATAGCCTCAGTACCTTTGGCTGACTTTCATTGTTAATATAGCTCATTTCCAGATTGGACGAAGCTTGTGAGCGATGGCGTCAAGACACAACATGAACTCTGTGTTGACAGTTATCTGTGTTTCTTCAAAATACCTTTTCTTGGTAAATTGTTTTGCATGTCCAAATACAAAACTTGAATGATCTTTCATGAGCATAAGAATTCTCTCTGGATGGGAAAAAGGTATTTCACTTAGAAGATACATTCCTATGTAAATCAGATCACTCCAATTTCTCTCAGTTTAAAATGAGAACATGTTCTAATAAAAACCTTACAAATTCATGACCATTCATTTAAACTTTGTAATTTTATTTTGTACTGTATTTTTAATTTTTAGAGCTATTGTTATTATTTTATATTATTGTGCTATTTTTTGCAGTTTAACTATATGCCATTTGAACAAAGACCATGTTATATACTCCTCTTTATCCTCTTTCAGCCCTAAAAGCAGTGCAAGCTAACTAGGAACTTGATAAATATTGATAAATAAAGAGGCATCTAGTTGAGGAATTTGAAGTCTGAATTTAGGTTGAATTTCTACACTATGATATATTATTTGCCTAAATATTTCTCAACTAAACTGTGTATTTTGTGTTACAAATGAAATGCAATGCCCTCCCTCTGTGGACAGGGTGCCTAGTGGTTCATCATCTTCTGAATGATATCCTTTTATCATTCTCATAAATGATAGCGACTCTGAATCATCTGACCTCTCTTTTATGGCTACATTAGAAAAATGACAAAAAAAAATCTATTAAACACTGAAGTTATATTATGTGTGCAACATAATGCCAGTATCCATAAAACATTTATCATAATGCTTTTTAATAAATAATGCTTTAATTCTTAGGACTCCTTGAAAGTTTCATAATGACAATTTATACTTGTTTGACTTTTAGAAAGAATCTGAATTTCTATTTTGAAAGGCAACTTAAAGTTGAAGGAAGGGTTAGATATTTTCTTTAAGAATTCAGGTTAGGTGCTCACATGGTGTGAATAGTTTTTTTTCTCACATTATAACTGTGTCATTTTAGTGCAATTTCTAGTTAAACATTTCAAAATTTCTGGGAATTATCACATAAAATATATTAATGATCATTAGAAGTGCATTTCCTATGACTGTATGGGATATAATAGGCTAATATTTCCTCTAGATTATACTACTGATACCCATAGGTCACATTATATAAATAAGTTAGATAAGACCATAAGCTAGAGCTAACCAGCAGGTGGAGGGAGTTGGGATCTGGCATTAGACCTAATCTTTGAGAAAAATAGGCACAGATGTAATTCTTTAAAAGGGATTTAAGTCTGAAAGGCAAGTTTAGAATATAGGGAGGCATGATAATCTCTGGCCAGGATCTAGGAAACAACAGAAAACATGATCCAATGTCAAGAAGTAAGGCTTCCCTACGAACCTAACTAAAGGAGTCTCAGATTGGATGATACTTAAAACATCTTGGCAGGAGGAAAGTTAGTATCTGGGTAGCCTATCAATAAGTGGCAATAACTTCAAAAGGGATTAGAGAGGGTGAGATATCAGCTTGATCCCAGGACAGGACTCTACAAGGGAAATCATTGTCTCCATAAATAAAATACATAACAGTGCTCCAAGAAACTCCACTGGGAGAAAGGCCGATCAGCCCAGACTCATCATTGCACAGGAAAGCTTTATCTTGCTGTTCAGGCATCCTCATGGAAGACTATTGCCAACACCATGCTAACTTCACAAGCAGTCATTGTTTCTTGCTTATTGCTCTAGTCCAGCGATTTTCAACCGGTATGCCAGAAGAATTTTTAAAAACACGCAATACCTGACTATTTAGTCCAGTGATGGCGAACCTTTTGAGCTCGGCATGTCAGCATTTTGAAAAACCCTAACTTAACTCTGGTGCCGTGTCACATATAGAAATTTTTTGATATTTGCAACCATAGTAAAACAAAGACTTATATTTTTGATATTTATTTTACATATTTAAATGCCATTTAACAAAGAAAAATCAACCAAAAAAATGAGTTCGCGTGTCACCTCTGACACGTGTGTCATAGGTTCGCCATCACTGATGAGTCAGAGGCACTGACCTCTTTTCCTTTATATTGTCAAGTAAAAAATGACAACAGCCAACACAAAAATAGCTATATGGTGTGAATGAATCAAACTTATATCCATTTTTTGGTCATATTGACAAATAATAATATGTTGGCAAGCGGCAGAATTTTAGTAATTACCTTATGTGTACCATGAGATGAAAAAGGTTGAAAATCACTGCTTTAGTGTGATTCTAAGAAGGGGTGGCACTTCCCTTTCAGATGTGGTCCAAAAATTTGTGTAGTAGTTTTGTTTGTTTCAGCAATTCTAGGATATATACTTCTTTAATTTAGTTAGTAGAGACCAAGAATGCTAAATAACCTATAATTATAATGCACACATCTCTTAAATCCCTGCCAGACATTCACATGAGTTGAAAATTCTTATCATTTTTGAAACTATAATCTAACTCTGTATTATATTATATACAAGGTATTTTTTACATATGCATATGTCAATGTAAAAATGTGTAATTTATAGAGAGATTATATTTAATTTTGTTAAGAACTTTAACAGGAGTTGTTGACCATTTAGAAAATCATATCGCTGAACACCAATGGAACTCATGACATTTGAGTCACTAATACCACATTTGGATCAGTGTGCATTTGTAGCTGCTTCATTCATGGAGATTTCATGAACAAAAACAAACTTGGATTACTTCCTTATGTCTTATACTAGAGGCCCAAAGCCCCCACCCACTGCCACCACAGCCTGAAGTCTCTTCCACCTCTGCCTCAGCCCCCGCCCACTATGGCTTTGTCCGGAGGGAAAGCTGTTCGGAAGGTTGTTTGGCTGTTTGGTCTAATTAGCATATTATGCTTTTATTATAGATTATAACTAGAGGCCTGGTGCACAAAATTCATACACGGGTAAGGTTTTTAGGTCTGGCCAACAATCAGGGCCGATCTGTGGGGTGACCAGCAGAGTGATCTGGGCCCCCACTTGCACCAGCCTTGGTTGGCCTGGTGCCGCCCTCCTGTTGGCCCCGTCCCCTACCGCCGCCGCTGCCGCCGCTGGTCACCTCTCTCTGCAGGGTGACCAGTGGTTGAGGCCTGTGGTCTAGGGGAAGCTGTTGTGTTGAGTGTCTGACCCCTGGTGGCCAGTGCATGGCATAGCGACCAGTCATTCCACCAGTTGTTCCACCATTTGGTTGATTTGCATATTAGGGTTTTGTATAGATAGATTGTCACTGAGAATTTACCTATAAATTAAATACTATTTTATGCTACTTCTATTTTTATTTGCCCTTTTATTAAATTTAAAAATGCATATAAATAAGTTAGAATATTTACTAATTTTTATAAAAGATGCATTATAAAATAACTGTTATTCAAAGGATTAGAGAACCACTAGCCTAAATATGAATGCGCATCACTTTTCCACAATTCTATGTTGTTTTTCTAGGCTTGCTAAAACCAAAATAGATGAGATTATTACTAACGCTCAGGGATAACAAAAAAGAAAAGGAGAAAGAGGAATCCTATTTATATATATAAAAGCCTAAGTGACCAAATGACCAAATGACTGAATGACTGTAAGACCAGTCAAGCAGTTGCTATGACACACACTGACCACCAGGGGCAGACGTTCAATGCAGGAGCTGCCCCTGATGGTCAGTGCGCTCCCACAGCCAACCTCCTGTGGCTGGCCAACCTCCTGCAGCTGGCCAACCTCTTGTGATCCCTCCCACCAGCCGTCCGGCCCCGTATCAGCCCCAATCAGGGGGGCCGGCCAGCGAACCTCCTGTGACCCCTCCCCCCAGTGTCCGCCAACCTCCCACGGTCCCTGCCCATGGTCGGCCAACCTCCTGCAGTCCCTCCTCCTGACTGGCAGCCCCCCTGATCGGCCCCGATTGCTGGCTAGGCCAAGGAACACCATCTGTGCACAAATTCGTGCACTGGGCCTCAAGTATAATAAAAGGCTAATATGCAAATCGACCAAATGTTGGAACAACCGATCACTATGATGCACACTGACCACCAGGGGGCAGATGATTAAAGCAGGAGCTGCCCCCTGGTGGCCAGTGCACTCCCACAGAGAGATCACCTCTCAGCCAGAATCCGAGCTCATGGCTGGTAAGTGCAGGGGTGTTGGCAGAACCTCTGCTGCATCTGCGGCAATGCTAAAGATGTCCGACCTGATGGCCTAAGCCATCCGTCAGACATCCCCCACCCCCGAGGGCCTCCAGAATGCGAGAGGGCACCTGGATTGTGAGACGGCACAGGCTGGGCTGAGAGACCTGAATGAAAAAATTACATGCACCGGACCTCTAGTGTGTATATATATATATATACACACACACACACATATATATATATGTGTGTGTATATATATATATATATATATATATATATATATATACACACACACACACACACATATGTGTGGGTGTATACACACTGGAGGCCAGGTGCATGAAAGTCATGCATGGGGGGTGTAAGGGGGTGTCCCTCAGCCGGGCCTGTGCCCTCTCGCAATCTGTGACCCCTCAGGTAGGGTCCCTAGGCCTGGGTGGCGATCAGGGCCTATTGGGGCTTTCCTTCCCCCGGCTGCTGGCAGCTGGCCCCACCCTTGCCACTGCCACAGCTTGCCATTGGTGCAGCACTGTCCCCCCTCCCCAGTCACTGGCCGCCTCCCTCTGTGGACAACAGGTATGGCTTGGCTGTCCTTGGCCTCCCTCTGGGGGCGATAATGGGGCCCCCAGATCAATTGCCCCTCAAAGGGAGTCTCTGCCCAGTGCCGCAGCACAGCTGGTCAGGTAGCCTGGGCCTCCCTCTTTGGGGCGATCAATCGTGGTGCTCCGCAGTTGATCACCGTGCAGAGGGAGGCCCTGCCCACCCAGCCGGGGCTCCGTGATGGATTGCAGCTCACAGGGAGGCCCTGGCACCCTAGCTGGGACTCCGTGATTGATTGCCACACACAGGGAGTCCCGTCCCAGCCGGCCGGGATACCACAATTGATCACAGCATAGAGGGAGGCCCTGCCCACCATGCTGGGGCTCTGAGATCTATCGCTGCACACAAGGAGGCCCTTCACACCTGACTGGGGCCCCTTGATTGATCACAGCACAGAGGGAGGCCCTGCCCACCCAGCCGGGGCTCCTGGATCAGTTGCTGGGCAGAGAGTGGCCTGGGCCTCCCTCTGTGTAGCGATCGCTGGGGATGGTGGGGCCTCCTGACCACCGACCAATCGCATCGCACCCGCCTTGGCTGTCCTGGTACCAGTGCGTGTCATAGTGTGGTCGTCTGGAAGGTCATCTGGATGGTCGTTCTGCTGTTAGGTCATTCGGTCGATTTGATATTATGCTTTTATTATTATAGATACATTTATGTGAATGTCAGTTTAGATTTACAAGTATAATTCATTAAACATTTCCAATTTATGTCACTCTATATAATTACCTCTAAACCTTGCCCCTGGCTTGCCTCCATAACTGAAATCATCTTGCCCAAATAATCTGGATGATATAGTTTATCTTAGTTTTCTGATATAAACTTAAGAGAAAGCTATCCAGAAAAATTTAGTCATTACCTTTCTTACATGTCTACTTCAACATTTTAGTAAACTATTTGAAGATCTGTTACTTTCACAAGTGTAAATCCTTTGGGAGGAATATATGTTTCCCTCAGAGAAGAGAGAGAGAATGGTGGACCAGGCATGATTTTTGTAACTACAGGATTTCACATACCCTGAAATGATAGGCCCATAGTAACCAATAGTGAAATATATATAGGCAACTGAAGAGATAGGAACACAGCAACCACAATTTAAAAATTCAAACAAATATAAAAAGAATAAAAATATAAAAGTTTTTACAGAGATGATAAATAAGACTAACAATTCCAAGCTATGCCTAGGTGCTATAAGGAGAACAGAACAAAGGAAAAAGATATGTTCTTGAAAAAGAAATTCTTGAACCTGCAAGCTATACAAAATGACATGAATATATATCTATCAAAATTCTTGAAATTAAAGGATGAGGATAAAGGCCTATGGGCATCCAGTCATAAACTCCAATCACTGGGAGTGAAGAAAGTCAGTCTAGAACTCAGACATCACCATGGTAATATTAAATGTGAACAGAGAGGGAGAGAGTGGAAGGATATCTATAGTCAATAATAGTGAATGCCTCATTTGATACCCAGTCAAGTTTTTTTTTAGTTGTAAAAACAACAAACAGATATTCTTAACCATATAACAAGGAATGTAGCACATATAGACTTTAAATTAGGGAAAAATAGGAAGCAGAAATGGAAAACCATAATGAAAAGACATAATAAATGTTTAATATCATAGTAGGTAATAACTATGAATAAGAAACCATGTGAACTGTGATTAACAAACAAAATTGAGAAAATTTAGGAAATAAAGTGGGGGAAAAATTTTAGGAAATAAAGGAAGTGAGGAAAAGGGTGCTGATTTCATCATTCTTTGTAGCAGAGAAACAAAGATCTTTACAAAACTGAATCCTCTTCTGAAGAAAAACACTTGACAAATGAATCTAATATTTCACAGACACTAACCACTAGCATTTTAAGTTCAGCCATTTACAAATATTTGTAGTCTGTTCATTAAAAGTCCATTCAAGAAAAAACACTCTCAAAAACATTCGTCCTGTGAAAAATTAACGTGTGTGATGGCATCTGTCTGTTACACAACTATCTCAAAGATTTCTACCATGCTAAGTAAAGATTTTGATTTATTGATTATCACGATCTTTGTGATGATTTACCATCATTTAAGTTTTGAAGTATATCTACCTAAGTTACAGATCCATCAAGCTAAAAATTGCAAAGTGTAAGGATATTGCTTTAAGCAATAAATGTATCATCTTTATCAATAGATGTACTCTGATTATAGAAGAACTAGAGGCCCGATGCATAAAAATTCATGCAAGAGTAGGCCTTCCTTCCCCTGGCTGCTGGCACAGGCTTTCCTCCACCACCCAGGACCCAGGCTGTTTCCCTTTTCTGGCCACCAGCAGGTACCCGGGACCTGGGCTTGGCTTCCCTTTGGCCACCCGCAGGCACCCGGAACCCGGCTGGCTTCCCTCGGGCCCTGGCTTCATCAGGAAGGACATCCAGTCTAATTAGCATATTACCCTTTTCTTTTTATAGATAAATCAATAATATTCTCAGAAATAGTATCATCATTGATTACCCTTTTCTGGGAATTGGTACACTCTACCTAGACACATGCTTTTTCACCCCTTACAATGAACGTTATTTCTAAGAGGAAAATGAAAGAAGGAGAGAAAGGATGAGAGAGTGCATGCTAAGATGCTTTTGGAGTTGACAATGAAAAACAAAGAGATACAGAGTATGGATAGTCATCTATACTAATAATAGAAGAATATGCAAATTGTCTGGGACACCATCACAGTAACAGTAATGACCAGCATGCTGCCTGGGGCGATAAGGCCGGCAGGGGGGTTAGTGAGGGACAACCAAACGACTGAACAGCAGTTTGTGTCAGGTGACCAGGTCGGCAGGGGGAGAAGGGATCGGGCCTAAACTGGCAGTTGGACATCGCCCGAGGGCTCCTGGATTGGAGAGGGTGCAGGCTAGGCTGAATTTCATGTACCGGGCCTCTAGTGATAGAATAAATGTTGTTCAGACTAGTCACTTGTTTTTCAGTCCATAATTTACCAAGTCGTACCCCTCTGCTATGCTCCAGACTGACAATCTTTTATTCCTCTTGTCTGTTTTGACATTTTTCAGAACATAAGATTTGACACCAAAGAACCTTAGTTGAAATCAACCATTTAGCCTGTGGTTAATTTTGCAGAAGTCTCTCAGAACCTCAGAGTTTTCATCGTTGAATTAGAAATAATTATAATGCTCAGCTCAGTGAATTAAATAATATGAAAGTGCTTTGTAAATTGTAGTTGTGGTAATTAGGTTCTAGATACCAACAGTCCTGGATTTGTATTCCAGGTTCATCATCTCTTTGCTATATACATTCAGTTAATTGACTTCAGCCTCAGTTTTGTCATCTATAAAATTGCGGAGGGGCATTAGTTCTGGCCTCATGGTTGTTATATTACATACCATATTGCACATACATTTATTGAGTACTAATGAGTTACTGTGTATTTATTTATAAGTGTTAATGTCCATTGATCCTCATTATAGCACTGTAATGAGACATTATTATCTACAATTAATAAATTGAGCAGCAAAAGATAAAAGTAGTTAGCTCAAGGCTAGAAAATTATGGTACTGGAATTTCAACCAAGGTATGTCTGACTCTAAAGCTCATGAGTTTGATAATGTATACATATATAAAATACATTTATTAAATGTTAATTTTATATATCCTAGGCATTTATAATCTACATACATACATAAAAGCCTAAGCGACTGTTATGACCGATTGACCAGAATGACCGGTCGACCAGTCGCCCAGTCGCTATGGCGTGCATTGACCACCAAAGGGCAGACGCTCAATGCAGGAGCTACCCCCTGGTGGTCAGTGCGCTCCTGTGGCCCCTTCTCCTAGCCGGTCAGCCCCCATTGGCCCCTGTTGCTAAACCATTCATAGAGACCTGTTTCTGGGTCGGGGTTTCATAGCAGAGCGGGTTCCTTACTGTGATCTATTGAAGGTCAGCCCTTGACACAAGGGTTTGTCTCGCTCTCATCCTCTCCCTTCCCCGGGGGCTGCCCGCCCCCCCCACGGTGTCAGTGCAGCGGCGAGGGAAGGAAGAGGGGTGGAGGCGGGGAACCGCTCGGTGGTGGGATGCCAAGGGTGGCATTGGCATCCAGCATGCGTTCCTTCTGCGTCTGGCCTGGCAACTGTCGCCTCCTCTCCTGACCCTGCCAGGGTCTTTGGGCCTGGGCTGGGACAATGGAACCAGGGGTTGGTGGTGGCGGACACGGCCGCTTTCCCAGGGGGGCCGAGAGTTATCTCCCTCCTTGGGGCCGGTGGCCAACCTCCCGTGGTCCCGTTCCCCCCCCCCCCCATGCACGAATTTGTGCACTGGGCCTCTAGTATATAAATAATCATTTCAGTGTATTAGAAGTGATTATTTTTTCATAACTTGATTGGGCAGTTTAACTCTAATTGAGAGTTTAATGAGGTTTCATGTGCTTTGCCAAATTTTTAAATTAATTATGATGCAAAAACAATTACAATATTTTGAGAATAATTTTCTCGTAATTTATTTATCCAGTCACTTGTTTTCCTTATTTTTAAATAAAAGTTTTCAGTGACATTGGTATAACTTTGTGTAGAGAAATACATTTCAGTTATTTTCATAATATTTTTTGTTGTGAGTTAAAATAAAGAACCTCATCTAGGTTATCTAGGACTCAAAGAAAATACTTCCCATCATCTACTCGTTATGAGTGCTCAGTTTTTATTGGATGAATGTTTAGAATATCATGACACTTATTTTCTTTGCCCCAAAAGAATAGACTTATCATGCATTTAAATAAAGAAAATTAATTTACCTACATTTGAAGTATGAAAGTATACATCTTTTTAAGTTATAATTTTTTAAAGCTTACATTTTTGCATAGTTTTCTTGATATTTTCTCGTGGTTATCCACAGATCAAGTAAACTTCGAATTGTTTAGTACAGACATTGGAAATACGGCTTTTCTAAAATTTCCCCTCTTCATTTTCCTAAGGCAGTTATTTTAAAAGAGGGTAATTTTGACCCCAAAGGATATTTAACAGTATCTGGAGACGTTATTATTTTGTTGAGGAGGCGCGCTACTGGAATCTAGTGAATAGAGGCCAGGGATGATGGGAAATATCTAACAAAGCACAGGACAGTCTCACAACACAGAATATCCCAAAATGTACCACGGTGAGAATCTTGATCTAAGGTTATCATGCAATCGAATTCATGATTATTAAAAACTAGAAGCCCATTGCACAAAGATTTGCACAATAGGCCTTCCTTCCCCTGGCTGCTGGCACCGGTTTTCCTCCAGCACCCAGGACCCAGGCCTTTGGTCCAGCCTCAGCAGAGAAGCCAACCCTCTTCAGTCTTCAGTCTTCACTCCAGCCGGAGCCTTCAGTCTGCGCTCCGTGCCTGTGTATGCAAATTAACTGACATATTTGTTCAGTTAATTTGCATAGTCACTCTGATTGGCTGGTGGGCATAGCGGAGTGACACCAATTTGAATATTTCTCTTTTATTAGTGTAGATAAAGCAAAAAGTTTTTACTTTTTTCCTAGGTTCACAATTCAGGATACTATAGATCCTAGGTACGCATATAATTCTGTAAATTCTCACACTACTGCAGACTAACATGACTCGTACTCCCACAGCACATTTACGCATCATTTCTCTAGCATAATCGTCTTCCTCAAGCCCAACCGGACATATGGAGCCTATATTCATTTCTACTTTTCCATGAAAGTTTTGTTAGTTTAAAATTACCTTATTATAGAATTTCTCTGAGTATTAACTAATTAAATGAGATAGAATCTAATGTCTGGCATACAGTAGGCACTTAGTAAATTTAAGTACTCTTCCTTTTTGCCCTCCTTTTTTAATGTCTTTTCTCTTTTGATCTCCTATTTACCTAATTTACTTACTGATGACCACTAGTTTTGACATTTTTATTCAGTTATTTAAATTTTTGAGGACATATTTTATTTACTCCATGACAATATATTTATTTGTATTATATGATTTCTCCCTACACTTCAGCATTATCAGCACTAAGTAGTGCTTGATTGAATAAGTGCAAAAAGGAATATATGAAAGGCTGATGTTTTTATATCTGTAGATTCCAAGTAGTAACACTATTAATTCATATCTTTTTTCTTTATTGTATATTATTTTTAACATTCTAAGAGCTTTACAAACTTTTAGATTTTTAAAATAATGTTTTTGTTTAGTATTATTTACATAATAACACTCTGCTTTAGATGAATATAAAGATATATATTTTAAAATATACAAAAGTAATGCTTGAAATGTTTGTTTTCCATTATATATATATATCCTATTTTTATGAGACTTCTCAGTCAACTACAAAAAAATCTATTTAAATCTCTATAGCTAACCCTTTCTTTTAGTAATATGCCTTTGAGTACATGGAAAGAGCAAGAATTTTTAATGCGAACATAATTAAGGAAAAAAAAAAAAACATGTCTTGATATTTCAAGGAATTTTAAAGTGTATCTATCTTGGTCCTTACAGAAAGTGTGGACTATGGGCCAGTGTTTGTGCAAGAACCAGATGATATAATTTTCCCAACTGATTCTGATGAAAAGAAAGTAGCACTGAATTGTGAAGTTCGTGGCAATCCAGTCCCCAATTACAGGTAGAAATTCACTGTTACTTATTTTTCTTAACTCTTAAAAATGTCCTTCAATGAAATTCTGACAGTTCCAGGGAGTATTATAATGTCTCAAATCATTTTCACAATTTGTCTTCTGATTTTTCCTTAGATGGCTTCGAAATGGAACAGAAATTGATTTGGAAAGTGATTATCGCTACAGCTTGATCGACGGGACCTTCATTATAAGCAATCCAAGTGAAGCAAGAGATTCTGGCCATTACCAGTGTTTAGCAGCCAACACTTGGGGAAGTGTTCTTAGTAGAGAGGCCATACTTCAGTTTGCCTGTGAGTAAAGTTTGTGTGTTTTTTCATGTGTGTATATATATTTAATTTCCAAGTTTAGTTATGCAAAAGCATAAAACCTCAGATTTTAAAACAGTAGAAAAATCTCAGTAAGGATTAGAACTAGAAAAACAATGCCTTTCCTCCTGAGAGATTCTGAAATTCCCCGAAATCGTTGCCCTCTTCAAATTTTTAAAATTGATGTTAGGGAGAGAGCAAGAAAGCGAGAGAGAGATTGATTGATTTGATGTTCCACTTATTTATGCATTTACTGGTTGATTCTTGTATATGCCTGACCAGGGATCAAACCTGAAAACTTGGTGTATCCAGACAATGCTCTAACCAACTGAGCAACCCAGCCAAGGCTGTCCTCTTAAAATAAACAGCCTTTTAGCCTGGGAGATAAAAAAAAAAAAATCTTATTCATGAAAGCAGATAGTTTTAGAATTTAAATATCTTTTGAAATCTAGCAAAAAATAGATTTTGAATTCTGTCTGCTTTTTAAAATACCTACTTTCTGCCTCTATTTTTTTACTGTTTATTATAGAGTATTTGTTATAGAATCTTCTGGACATAAAATTTTTGAATAGTATAAAACTTCTGCTTATGGTAGCTAACCAAAGAAATGCCTCTGAAATGTTAATATTTCAGATTCTGACTAGAACTTCCTAACCAGTTGTTCCAATTTTTTATTAGAGAAAATATACCATGTGTGATCATATATATATATATATATATATATATATATATATATATATAAATATATATACACATATATATTATAATATACATTTTTAAAAATAGATCATATATATAATTAACCAAATTATTGATTTTAAAACTCTTGCAGTTGTTTAACTTGTGATGAGGGCTTACACCAAATCGAGGATAGAGTACAAGGTGAAAAAAATCTTAGTTTTATTTCTTAGTAAGTAATCCTACTTGATTTAAATTCTTGAGGATTACAAATAATAAAATATAGATAGGAGGGTCATGAATCTTTGTGTTAATAATTTATATGTAACTATATTGGCTACATAATTCATCACAAAATGATTTTTAAGTTAAAATTACACCCCGAAGAATGGAATAATTAAGATTTCTCTATACAATCTTCATCACATATTATTTCTAATTAATCAGAGTGCAAACACCCTACTATAGGAGTGTGAAGGACAAAAGGAAAGAAAGACATGATAATGAATCTGTTTGGAGAACATTGATCTAGGTCCTAGAAAAATCGAAATATTGTCTTTCAAAGTAGATTTGGCTAAGGAGTTTATAAAGGTATTTTACATACACCAAATATGCCATGATAGTAGCCTAGATATATTCTTTTTATTTTAGAAAATAATTATGTGGTGCATTAAAGAACCTAATACTTTTCAGAATACACATTTAAAAAGTAACTTAATAATACAAAATAATCCTCCTAATTGCTTCTCTGTTCAATAGAGTCTTTTCAGCAAATTCAGACAACATGATATGCAAATATTACTGGCTTATACCTTTTTCTTTGCACTATACAATATGAAACATACACTAATTCACAGTAGCCTGTATATCAAATAGGTTATTTTCCTCCCAAAATCAGCAGTGGCAGCAAAATAGGTAAAGTTTTCTACATGCTTAAGAGAAGAAATATATTTATTAGAAAAGCCTACATGCCTTTTAAAATATTTTTATTGAATTTATTGGGGTTACATTGGTTAATAAAATTATATAAGTTGCAAGTGTACGATTCTATAATACATCATCTGTATTGTGTGTTCACCACCCAAATTCAAGATCCTGCATGTCTGTATGACTGTGCCTTCCTAGGATTCCTAGTCACAGCTATCATATACTCACCCCCAGCTGCAGTGAGCACGTTGGTACCAGCACATACAGTTTATGACTAGACAAGGAAAGCTCACTGTTATTTATCTATATCATCTATCTATCTATCTATCTATCTATCTATCTATCTATCTATCTATCTATCTATCTATCTATCATCTATCTATCATCTCTCTATCTATTCTGGAGGCCATGCCTACGCATAAGATCTGAAACATGCCTGATTGAAGCAGGCAGTCATTTACATAGGAAAGGCCACTCCTGCCTCAAAATTAGTCCCTGACTAGATATCATGTATATACTGATGATATAAAAATTGATTTCTTTAGGTTTAGTTTTTTCTTTTTTCCAGATAATATTTGGGAAGAAAAATGCAAATATAGATGGTACAGAGAGAGTGAAGGGTCAATCAACTTGCTTTCTAGTATACTTAGGCTTGAGCATGGATACTATCAGATTCTAGGAGTCAAGGTAGTTGTGTGGTTAGGGGCAGAAAATGAGGGAGGAAATTGGTGAGCAAAAGAAAAATGGCTCTGAAAGGAAGTGAAAGGATACAAAGGTAAAGTAACATTAAAAAAAAAACCAACTTTGTGGCAACTTTCATTTATATTATGATTTTCTATGTCCAGCCTCATAGATCCATAAAGCATTAATGTGCTGCTCATTGTTAATAGAATATTTAAAATTCAAAGGCTTTTGTGGGTGGAGAAGCATCATTACTCTTGACACATTTTAAAGCTGAAATTATTAGATATTTAGATATAGATATATATATAACAACTTTATCAAATATGTTTCTCTACTATGACCTTCAAAGATAAAATAGAAAAGAGGATCATATTATCCAATCTAAAGTCAGTTTCTGAATTATCAACCAATTGAATTTTGGTTGCTTCATTCAGAAATGATACCTCTTTACCAGACTCAGCCTCTTATAATTTGAACGTTATTTTTGTTTTATCAATGATACCTTAAATCTATAGCTTTTATATAGGCTTTTGCTTTTTGGGGTTATTACATTTGCTTAAAACGATGTGATTCTAGGACCTATTGTACAATGTTAAATAAACATTAGATGGGTCTCTTCTAATTATATTTCTAGAAAAAGGTACTAATCTATATTATAAATAGATACATATTTTTTAAGAAAATAAAATATAAACATATCCTATTAGAGTCCTCTTTCCTTTGCATGAAAATTACATATATACTATAGACACACACATGCATGATATTAAACTCTCTGATTCTGAGTTACATTAGATTTAAATGAGTTTTTGCAGATTCAACTTGTTTACATGCATATGCAAATTGTCACAGTTTGTCTACTGTGATTCCCTTAATGCTGGCTACTTTGTCCTCTTATTAACCAGAAATATATTTTAAAATATTCTAGCTTTCTTCTAATTACATCTTGATCCACTACCCACCCCCTAAGTCAAGCCTAGATGCAGCTACTTCATAATGTTATAGAAACAAAAATCTAGGCGCTTTAAGTGCATATACTATTGTTTCAAATAATTTCTGTTGGTGGTTAGGATGACATTACTAAAATAGCTTAGTAAAAGAGATTTTTAAAAACAACTTTTTACAAAAGTCTTGAGTTTACATTAGTAGCTTATACAAGAGTAGGGAAAAGAAGGTTTATAGTTGTTCATATGGAACATAATACAATAATTAATAAATAATAATACAATAAGAAACCCTGAGTTTTGTGCTTACAACTATAAACCTCCTATTGCCCAGCCCAGTATTTATTGAATACTTATTGGCAGAAATGTTTTAAAATACATTAACTCATTTCATCTGCATAACCAAGGTAGGTTGTTATTTTATAAAATGTAACTCCATTTTATGATATATCTTATTTAACTATAGTGATACTCAATCTTTTCCTATTATAATAACATAAATATGTATTATATTCTCATTATGGCATACTCAATTTAATTTTCCATTTCTCTCTTAAACTATAATTATATTACAATCTTTACAAAAGTCCTTAAGTTTTCTTCACCAAACACCATTTCATATTTAATTTATTAATACTTGCATAATATAACAAAAGTAAATACTAGTAACAAAAATAAGTATGTAATTATTATGCCTTTCTTCTCATTGTTCAAATTTAGTAAATAAACCTCTTTCTTAGTTTTTTGAATGGAAGTTTGAGACTTTAAGGGAAATTAGATCTTTTTATAAATCTGGAATTTGGGGACTTACAGTAACTTTTATATATATTTATTTTTCTTAATATATTAATTATTTTGATAAATCTTTTTTTTAATTAAAACAATAATTGGATGATACATGGTTAGGACCTGGAAAGTTAAATTTACTAAATGAATTTGAGACAAGACAAAGATTACTGTGGCTATTATCAAAAACTGAAAATATTGTCATAGATTCTGGGTTTTGAAGAGAATGATGGTAAGTAAGTGTAGGCACCTTTTCCTGGTGATTTAGCAATAGGAAGTTATACCTAGTATGTGGAAAAATTAAGTTAAATATAAGACAAATTTAATATCTTTTAAAGCTTTTTTCAATTGATTTTTCACTCAATATATATTAACACGTGAAAAATAGCATATATATATATACATATATGATATTTATTTTAATAATACTTTTATCTTAACATCATTCCAAAGGTGAATTATATGACTTGCTATATAAAATTATGTGCTACAATAGATAAATATGTAAATAAGTAGAGTACCAGGAAAAAAATACATTTCTTAGTAAGAGGTCAAGATAGTGTCGGCCATAATGTCTCATAATTATTGTGGTCAAAACATAAATGTTTCTTAGGACTCCAGTGGTCAGAACAAAAGGAAAAATACTAACATTTAAAGGACTCTTATTTTCCCCAAGTTTCTGAAGAGAAGAAAATCTTTTCTTGACATTTAATTGTCACAGAAATTTTTCATTTGAAGCTTTATATAGAGATCATAACTACATCCCTACATCACTTCAATAGCAAGTTTAATTAGCCTGACATAAAACCAAACCAATTCTTTAAATGTAACTAGAATTTAATCATGAAGCTATTCACTGCATTCATTTATAAATCCTTTTCTAAATTTTGATCTAAGCAGCTAATGGATTTGAGCAGCTGCTGCATACTGGCTCATCTTCCCCTTTTAACCTACCCCTCATATGTCTAAATGTCTATCTATGAGGATCTTTTACTTAAATGAATACCTATAAACATGTCTCAGCTCAGTCAATATTAATAATGTACTTTTGCATTAATAAATACACACCTCATTGGGGTATAATAAAAATTAATGAGGTGGAGAAGCCATGTCTGTGAGCTGTTTTTTAAGTTCAGAAAGAAAGACATAAATAAACACAGAGTTGGTGTATTATTGCTAGTGATGATTGTTACTGGCTATCAATAAGATTTTTTTTTACAAAGTATGTTTTATTCTTGTAGCTTAGGTTCATCATAAGGATAATTTCTCACCTAGTGTAATGTTTTCTCTTCAGTGACAAGCAAGGATACATCATTTAAAACTTTGTCACTAGATTAGCTTATTACCATGCTGATGAGAATTTGGAATTGATAATGTGACACTACATGTGCTTAAACATCCTTCAGAAATCCAAAGCTCATAGCAATCTCTCCAAAGTTTGGATTTTTAGAAATAATTCATACCAGCAAGTCAAACATAAAATGAATCAAGTATAAAATCTCCTTATGCTGCGTCTCGCTTCAAAAATAACTTTGTATGCCATCCCTGGTAAACTGATAGTTCATATCTAAACTCAAACATATTGCTTTTCAGGGCATTTAGATTATTTCTATTCAGACTATTTCCTTCGTTTCCTTAAGCAGTTGATTAAAATAACCTCCTTAACTCTTAGAGAGATTATATGATTTTTATAGACTTTGTAGTTAAGCCCTTTTATTTAATCTTTCATTTTTATACAAAACTCAAAAATTACTTCTCTGTATTTTTCATAACATTTTTATCCTAAAATAATATTGTTCTTAGATTTTAAAAGCACATTTTACCAGCATTTAACATCCATGGAAATTATTTGAATAATTGCTAACTCCACAGAATATCCAAAGCTTTATTTCATTATTCTGAGGCTTTATACATAATAACTCCATTAAAGCATTTGAAAATTAATTAACTTGAATGAGTCACTTTGGCATGGATGATTTTATTATTTGTAAAAGTATTCAATTTTATTGCAAAACTAGAGGCTCTATGCACGAAATTCGTGCAAGGGGCCTGACTAATGGCAGACCTGGCTGCCTCGGTAGGCCCTTGCAGCCCCGGCTTCATCCGGAAGGTCATCAGAGTTATGTCTGGAAGGTTGTTGAGCTGTTTAGTCTAATTATCATATTAGCTCTTTATTATATAGGACTAGAGGCCCGGTGCACAAAAATTTGTGCACTCAAGGGAGAGGGGGGTCCCCTCAGCCTGGCCTGTGCCCTCTCGCAGTCTGGGACCCCTCGGGAGATAACAACCTGCTGGCTTAGGCCTGCTCCCGGGTGGCAGAGGGCAGGCCCAATCCCTAGGTGCAGTCCCTGGTCGGGCTCAGAGCAGGGCTGATTGGGGAGTTGAGACGCTGCCCCCTGTCATGCACAGAGCAGGGCAGATTGGGAGGTTGTGATGCCACCCTCAGTCATGCTCAGGGTTGGGCCGATTAGGGGGTTGGGGCACCGCGCCCTGTCACACTCAAGGCAGGGTTGATGGGGAAGTTGCGGCACCACCCCCTGTCACGCACAGAGCAGGGCCAATCAGGGGGTTGGGGTGCTACCCCCTGTCACGCACAGAGCAGGGCCCATCATGGGGGTAGGGCCTCCGTACCCTGTCACGCACAGAGCAGGGCTGATCAGGGGGTTGAGGAGCTCCCCCCTGTCACGCACAGAGTAGGGTCAATAGGGGAGTTGGGGCACCGCCCCCTGTCACAAACAGAGCAGAGCTGATAAGGGGGTTGGGGCGCCGCACCCTGTCACACACAGAGCCGCAGGGTGATCAGAGGGTTGGGGAGCTCCCCCCTATCAGGCACAGAGCAGGGCTGATCAGGGGGTGGGGCGCCTTCCCCTGTCACGAACAGAGCAGTGCGGATAGGGAGGTTGTGGCCCCGCCCCCTGTCACACACAGAGCCACAGGGCGATCAGGGGGTTTGGGCATAGCCCCCTGTCCCGCTGATCCTGGTGCTGGGAGGCATATTAACCTTTTACTACATAGGATAGAGGCCTGGTGCACGGGTGGGGGCTGGCTGGTTTGCCCTGAAGGGTGTCCTGGATCAGGGTGGGGGTCCCCACTGGGGTTCCTGGCCAGCCTGGATGAGGGGATGATAGCTGTTTGCAGCTGGTCACACACCCTTCAGGGTGGGGGTCCCCACTGGGGTGCCTGGCCAGTCTGGGTGAGTGGCTGATGGCTGTTTTCAGGCTGGCGGGTGACTGAAGCTCCCAACCGTTCCTATTTTTCTTTTTTTTTAAATTCTGGGCCAGCTTTAGCTCTTGCTCCAGCTCTGAGGCCTCTGCTGCTAAAAGCAGGTATCTGGTTTGTTTGGGTTCTATAATCGAAACACTGTATCAACTCCAGCTCTGAGATCATGGCTGGCTGAAAGCAGGTTTCTGGGGTTTTGTTTAGCTTCTATATTTGTAACAATGTTTCAAACTGCAAGCTCAGAGGCCAGCAGCGGCAGGCGGGAATGTTGGAGTCCTCCGTCACTGAAGCAAGCAAGCCTCATGTTAACTTCAAGCTGCCTGGCTGCCGGCCGCCATCTTGGCTGGCAGTTTATTTGCATATCACCCTGATTAGCCAATGGGAAGGGTAGCAGATGTATGGCTAATTACCATGTTTCTCTTTTATTAGATAGGATAAGTTAACATTAGTTTGAAATCCCTTCTATAAACAAAAGAACTTTTTTTTACAAAGTTATTACTCAATATGTCTTTCTTTAAAAAGACAATTAGTCTGATCATACAGATATAGTAACTGTGTGGGTAAGGCCTCTTGACAAACAATGATATGGATTCTTTAAGAGAACACATTTTTTAATTAAAAATACATAATTTTATTCTTCAGAGACCAGTTATAATAAGTGAATTAAAGTTGAAATCTGTGGCATCTTGTTCTCAAATCCTTAATTCTATGACATAACATAAATTTGCAATTATTTTACTTACTAAAGTAAATCTGAACACAATTTTATTACTTATGGAAATCATGACTAACTGTCCACCTGTCACAGCAAAATGACCCCGCTTACCTATCTTGACCCAGGGTACCTTTGATCTCAGGGCTCCTCTACTCGCTTCTAGAAATGGAGTAAGGCAGTTCTATACTCACACTGTGTGAAGCAACCCAGAAAGATCAATATCAGGGAGTATACAAATCCTATGACTCATCACTCATACCCCTTTACCTAATTCACTGCTCCCTAATCCTTAGCAGAGTATCTTCAGAGGCCTTTCCCCAGCACAAAAATTCTGAGGCATAAAAGTATAATGGAGTTTTAAATCTCACTAATAGTGCCAGGTTTACTTGATAAAATACTAGTAGTTGCTCCAAATCAGAACAATTTATAATCCAGGTGAATAAAAAGACACTAATATAAAACAAAAACATAAACAATGGGGCAGATATGGAATATGAGTACTTTCTAAAATTATTTTAATAAAAACCCTTTATTTAAGGGACAAGTCAGAATATGCATTAACCAGCCTAGAGTTCTTGTGCCTTGATTGAATTTCCAAACCAGGTGCTACATATCATTACTCTTCATGTATATGGGTGGATAGATAGATGATAGATTAGATAGACAGACATAGATAGATAGATGATAGATAGATAGATAGATAGATAGATAGATAGATAGATAGATAGATAGATAGATAGATGATAGATAGATATAGATAGAGACTTATAGATGTGTATCTATACAAATATTTATATACATGTATGTATGTATGTTTGTAGGTACATAGATTTAATAACAATAAGGCAAGAATAAGTAGTGATTGTTGGAGCACTTAAAAGCCAAGCTAACTGTTAAACACGTTTAATGCATCATCACCCTTTTTAATTCTCACATCAACCTTATGAGGAATTTCTATTGACTTGCTTTATAAATGGAAAAAAGAAATGAAGCACGGGAATGTCAAGTTATTTTTCCAAAGTCACACAGCTAATAGATCTGATTCAGATCCAACTTCAAATTTTATACTTATGATCTTCCTTGTTCCACCCTATTCCTTACTTAACCATGCATTGCATTTTTGTTTGGCATATCTGTAGTTATTTTACTCATAGAACATTTACTCAAAATCTGCTCTCCCTGGGCATTTTTCTAGATGTTAGGAGCTTAAAATAGATATATGTGGAAGCCTCCAAAATAGATGAGCATTTGCTAATGATTGAATGGATGATGGTGAGAGTATAAAAACTATGGAACTTGAATGACATCAAGATTGCAAGCTTTGATAAATTAAATTGAACAGTTCATAGTGTTACATAATAAAGCCACACAGAGAAGAAAATCAAGATTCTGGGAGAATAAAATAATTTCAGTTTGATGTAGTTTTATACTGACTTTCAGGAGAAATACCCAGCACTTCAAAATATTGTTTGGTGCTCAGGAAAGGCAAGCAGGGACTGTCCACAAAACACATTAAGATACTCAATGAAACCATAAGGATGTTTCATCAAGAGAAATTATGCTAATTTTTAGGAATATACACATTTCTCTGATAGAAAGATAGTAAAAGATAGAAAGAATAGTGCTAGAAAAGTAGATAAGAAAAGAATGATCCAAGAGATTCAGGGTAGGGCCAATAAAATAGAGTGAAATAATATGGCATCTGGGGTTATAAAATGTGGAAACTTTCACTGAATCAAATGCTATAACACTATTAATAGGTCTTTGGATTTGAGACCTTTAAAAACCAAGTTCAGTAATGATAGAGGCAAAAATCAGAATCCAAAGCATTAAAGTATAAGATAATATGGTGGATATTGATTTTGACCATACCAGAATGAGGATGTATAACAGAGTTTTGTTGACATGACATGACAGTGAAATATGGTGGTATTTGGGGGGTAGAAGAAAGGGAGTCAGTTTAGAGAAACATGTTGAAAATATAAAATATAGACAGCCTATTTAGTTAAATAAATTTCTTCTTTCCAAGTAAGGTATAGGTATCCTCTAGACTTTAATCCTCTTCCAGGAAAATATTCTGCCATATAGAAGACACAATGTTGTTAATACAATGTTGAGCTTGAAAAATATTTAGAGTTTAGGCTCTCACCTCTTGGCCTACAAACTTAAAACCAAGTAAAGGATGCTAAAACTAGCCAGAGAGCTACACAATTCTCTAAATATTTCCCCAATCCTTTTAGCACTACTTCTCATTTCATATTCTCTAGAATTTTGATTTTGTTCAATGAAGTATAACTATTATATCAAGAGAGGTAGAAACTACATTACTATTGTCATAACTTGGTTACACCCAATGGAAGAATCACATGGTGGTTAGGTTTAACTATATTTTACCCACTCAAAAGATAAATAAAAGGAAAGGAAGTAAAAGGAAGAACTTAGAAGATAACTGTGTTGATGCTCAGTAGGGTCCAGAAGCTGTGAATTCATGGTCCCAGTTTCTATGTGAATTTTCTGCAGTGTTTTTCCTTTTGGTGTTTGTTTTGACTCAAATTTAGTACTTTGGGCAAATTTGGAGATTTTATTTGGAATTTCCCATTATAAATCCTAACAGGTGCGCTTGTGTTTAAGCAGGAGCTTTTTAAATTAAAGGCCTCTTCCACTCGTTGCAATGGGAGCCTTGTTCAAACTGTAAATGGTTCTGTCTGAACCTGTGTAGGAGGCCCAAGTTCAAATACCCTAATCATCTCGCACACCTTTGCTGAGGATGTTCTCAGACTTTGGCCATTTAACCTAATCTATAGACTGGATAAGATTGTACTCATGATGTATATTTATGGTGCTTACTCTTTAAGTTTAGACCAAGATGGGACCAGGGTGACTTCTCTATGCCACGCTTATGTTCTACCCATTCTGTGGGACTTAAGGGACAAGTATGAACTTTTGAAGTGTGGTAACTACTTCATAAACCACTGTCCCTGTGGACATGGAGGTGCTTATTTTTTTGCTTTTTAAAAAATGATTTTAAAAATTACATTTATTTGTTTAAAATTAAGGTATAATTATCATATAACACTGTTACTTTCAGGTATACAAAATAATGATTCAAAATTTGTATGTATTACTAAATGATTATTTTACATAGTTACAAGTTTGTTTGTTTTTTTCTTGTGATGAGAATTTTTAAGAGTTACTCTCTTGGCAACTTCCAAAAGTGCAATGCAGTAGTCACCATGCTGTACATTACATCCCCATGTAATATAACTGACAGTCTGTGCCTTTTGATACCCTTTACTCATTTCTCTCATATTCTGCCGACGTCCTCTGGCAACCGCCAGTCTGTTCTCTTGTTCTCCGTATCTATGAGCTTTTTGTTTGTTTGATATTGTTGCTGTTTTAGATTCCACCTGTAAGTAATATCATATGGTATTTGTTTGTCTTTGTCTAACTTAATTCATTTAGCATAATGTCCTCAAGGTCCATCCATTGTCATAAATGGTAAGATTTTCTTCTTTTATATGGCTGGGTAATATTGTGTGTATGTACCACATTTTCTTTATCTATGCATCCGTCAATGGACACTTAGGTTGTTTCCATATCTTAGCCATTATAAATAATGCTGCAATACACATAAACATTTTGAGTTAGTGGAATTGCTGGATTATGTGGTAGCTCTGTTTTTTTGTTTGTTTGTTTGTTTGTTTTTGAGGAAATTTGATGTTGTTTTCTATAGGAGCTGCACCAATTAACATTACCACCAATGAGGGCTCCGCATCCTCAGTAACAGTTTCTACTTCTTGTCTTTTCTTTTTAGCCATTCTGGAAGGTGATATCTCATTGCAGTTTTGACTTGCATTTCCCTGATGATTAGTAATACTGAGTGTCTTTTCAGGTGTACATGTTGGTCATCAGTATGTCTTCTTTGGGAAAATGTCTATTCATATTCTCTGCCAGTTTTTTTAATCATATCGTGTGTTTATTTGCTATTGAGTTGTATGAATTCTTTTTAAAAATTTTATTTATTTATTTATTTATTTACTTATTTTAAATTTAAATTCTTTGTTTAAAGTATTATATAAGTCTCCTTTCCCCCCCCTTGACCACTCCCTGCCCACTCCCACCCCCAGCACATGCCCTCACCCCCCACCACCCCTGTCTGTGTCCATTTATGGTTTGAGTATTAACCCTTTATCATATATATGATTTGCAAATATTTTTATACCATTCAATAGCTTGCCTTTTAATTTTGTTTATGGTTTTCCTTGTTGTGCAAAAGCTTTTTATTTTGATGTAGTCCCAAAGTGTTTTTTGTTTGTTTGTTTGTTTTGTTGCTTTTACTTGGGCGTCAGATTCAAAAAGTCATCAGAAAGGCCTATGGCAAGGAGCTTATGATCTATGGTTGCTTCTGGGAGTTTTTTGGTTTTAGGTCTTACATTTAAGTCTTTAATACATTTTTAGTATATATTTGTATATGATGTAAGAAAATGCTCTAGTTCATTTTTTACATATATCTGTCATTATCCAAATATGATTTATCGAAGAGGCTGTCCTTTTCCACGAATCCTTTGACCTAAATTTATTGACCATATGTGTGGTTTTATTTCTGGACTCTGTTCTGTCCCATTGATCTATATGGCTGTTTTATGTATTTAGGCAGAGTTACTATTCTTTGTTTTCTTCACTTTTCCTCCTACCCAAGGAACACCAATCTTATCAACCTTTTTAAAAAAACTAAGGTCTTCCAATTCATTCCAGAATAAAGTCTAAACTCCTACAAATGTTCTCAAGGCCATTTATCACTTAATCTCTGCCTGAGTTTCCAGCTTTGTCTCTAATACTCAAGCTTTAATAAACTATACATAGTCCTCAAAACATTTTATTCTTTTTTTTAAAATATATTTTATTGATTTTCTACAGAGAGGAAGGGAGAGAGATAGAGAGCCAGAAACATCGATGAGAGAGAAACATCGATCAGCTGCCTCCTGCACATCTCCCACTGGGGATGTGCCCGCAACCCAGGTACATGCCCTTGACCGGAATCGAACCTGGGACCCCTCAGTCTGCAAGCTGATGCTCTATCCACTGAGCCAAACCGGCCTCGGCAACATTTTATTCTTGTATGTGATAGTATATATGTGCTTGTGATGTTCTTCTAGTCTGCCGGGCTACTGTTCAATAACCAACTCTCTGCTCTCTGTCTCTGTCTCTGATATATTTGTTTCTTGTTACATTGCATTGCAACAATTTATGACAATCAGCTCTGCTTCCCAAGAGCCATTTTGAGTTTGAGCACACCACTGACTCTAGAAGACGGTGAATTCATTGAGGGCAGATTTCTTATCTCATTTATGGTTTTAGATGAATGCCCAACTGCCAACGTGCAACTCCATAGTCAAAATACAGAAAATGTTTACAGAATGAGTAGGTGAATGTATGAATGCCCATCAGCACCACCGTGGCCTTCAAAATGGATCCCCCCATGAGACCTATGAGAAGAATGGTTTCCTGGGAGGTACACACACATTTGTCTCTCACAATTGCAACAGACAATCAAAATAAATAAGAAAATTTATGCAGAGACATTTCATATACTATGAAGCTTCACATAGAGAGTAGTGAGATTATTACTACATTTAAAATGGATAATAAGACCTATATGGAGAGAATTCATACTAAAATCAAAACAGGTGTTGATGTCCATCTATAACTCAGTAATAATATATTTACGTATCATTTTGAATACTATTGGTAATATAGCTTAATACATGTTTTATTAATATGCAATAATGTAATAGATGTCTGAGGCAAACTAAGGTACCTCAAAGAAATATAAAAAAGTTACCTTGTTTAAAAGAAATTTGGATATGCCCTTAAAGCAGACAGAAGAGAGCTCTGACTTTTCTTTATAAACATCATTCTAGAATTCCAGGAACATCTCTCTATTGATCCTGGTAGAAATAAAAGTTTCCAATTCATTCCATAGCTTCATTGGGTTGCAAACATAGAATTAGGACATGGTGATAGAAGTTGTCAACTAAGGAACAAACCTTGCTCTTAAGTTCTTTGAGAATGTAGGTGGAAATGTCATTCTATTTCAGGTGTCAACAGTTAAGTTGTCTACTCAGTCCCACTGCTATAATTCAGGTCAAAAGAGTCAGAAATAATGGTTTACTGTTTCAGTACATTTTTCAGCCCACCAGTAAGAAGAAAAAAAAAGTGCTTACCTTCCAACTGTTAAAGGTAGATGAATTTAGAGCATTTTCTTCCCTAAGTAGTTCACAGGAAATTAAATAAAATTTAAAAAGGATCACATCTGTCCCAACAAAATAACCAAAAAATTGTCAGTAAAGAACATCAAATGAGGTCATTATATCAATTCTGTTTTCATAAATATAGTACATCATCCACCTAAGAAATCACAACTGTAATAGATTTATTTAAATTATAAGACATGAAACTTTATGAAAAGTCATTAAATTTTAAACAAATAACATAATTGCTGAGCTGGAACTAGCATGATTATTAAACAAAATTTCTAAGTCCCTGTGCACCAACATGCAAGCAGATTTAGAAAGCTTGACTTACAATTTTTATATATTTTTAAACTACCATTATAAGAACTCAAGAACTAAAAACTCATCAATATTTTACTAGTCTTGATTTTTTAGAAACACTCTTAATAGACAAATAAAACTATATCCTTTCCAATAGCAACAGTCTGTGGAAGTTTTTTATTCATTTAACATTGTTATATTTTGTACTTTAAAGATAGTTTCCAAAGTTATTTCTTAAAATGTTCGCTAAATATTTTTTATCTTAGTTGATTCACTCATTTTTAGAGCTAAAAAAATTCAAGGCTAACTCATAACATAAACATTATAATGAAAATAACCCTAACAACTTGAACAATTTATTTTAAATTTTAGACGTTTATATAGTATTTATATTCAATTATATAAACATTAACAATATTGAATGACAATGCTAACAACAATTGCTAAGACTTATTAAGTGATTATCATGTGCCAGACACTGGAGTAAACTTTATACATGTACACTCACATTTAGTCACAAAATCCTATAAATTAGGTATTATCCACATTTAAACATATTAAAAATAAGGAAACTGAAGTAGGTACCTCACTTGCCAAGCATGTATAGTTTTTGATGAAAACTGAATTCCATGTCTTGTTTTATCTGACTGTAGACCCAGATCTCAGTAAAATAAAGGAATAATATCCCCCTAGTGTTTGTGGAGATTTTGCATGTGATAGCTAATTAAATTACCCAAATGATCACGAGCTTCTGCTGAGTTGTCTCACAACCTCGAATTCTGAGATCAAAAATTGAAATGATGAAATCATATATTTTACTTATGGCCACACAGCTCAGATTAAAGATTTGAACTTAATGTGTTTGCTACATCTGCTGTATTTATATAATTTTTGCTTTTAATTTCAGTGTATTCACACAAGATTACTGTTTGATTTGCTGTATCCCTGAACGTTATATGTTCACCTTGATTATGACAAAGCAATGCCACACAGAGAACATGCATGCCAACTGTTTTCACTGTATTATTTTTCCTAATAAATCAATTGTTGTATTGTGTTGAGGACTTCATATTGTTTTTAATAATATGCAGGATAACTCAATATAGCTCTAATGATAAGAGATGTTAAATGAATAGAAATCATGCAATTCAACTACCAATATCATCAGGTCACACTTGACTCAGAAGATACATGGAGACTGGCAGCCTCAGTAATGTGGCCTATCAGAGCTGATCTTCCGAAATAAACTCAATTCAGCCTATTGTAATTGTACTCCTCTTAGAAGAAGGCCTAGCCTTAGAAATTAGGGCTATCCAGATCCTACTTTAGTTCAAACTATTTTCTAGCACCTGCAGTTTATGGCTATTGTTACTATTTATAACTAAACTAAAATTATTTGAATAACTAGTAGTATTAAGAAATATTTGTCTACTTTCAAAATTAATGATGGCCTTAAGTGCCATTCCAATTTTATGATTTCAGTTACCATATTTTGGAAGTACTAGTAATATAAAACTTAAAATGTTAATCAAATTATATATAGTATATTTTTTTCTTAACATAATCTGGATTGCACCATACATATGGATAAGACTAAATGAGTATTTAAATATAAAACATAAAAATTAACTGTCAAGTTAATTTTATTTACCTTTACAACCCTGGCAACTCTACATCATTTTGAATAATGGAGATTTCATTTGATGCTGTCAAATACATTAAGCATAACTAGCTAAGGACAAATAAAATATTTCAATACATACATTTTTACATGGTTTTGTTGAACTAGAAATACTTGTCCTTGTCTAGAATACATTGAAATTGCTCTGCCACAAAATGATATCTTCCAGCAGATGTTATTTTTATCCTTGGCCTCTGCCATGGAGAAAAATTATAACCTCCTTATAAAACTATAAAACAGAATTGCTTTTCTTTATTCATAGGTTATACTGACTTTGTAGGCCTAGGTCATTCTTAAAATTCACAACCTTAGGAGAAAAAAGAACAAAAATTTTATGTTTAATCCAAACTTATAATTTAACTTTCTTAATTATTTTTATTTTACAATAACATTTTAAGTATTGTATTATTTAGTTTAGAAAATAATTACTGATTATTAATCATAAGTAAGATTTCAAATGGTGAGTCACTAGTAAATGAGAAGACTGGAGGAATACAAGACCAGACAGATGACTCAAATGATTAGCTTTAAAAGGATCTTAGATGGTGATGGAAGGAGACTTGACTTAAGTTGGTGAACACACTATACACACACAGATGATGTGGTATAGAACTATGCACCTGAAACCTGTATAATTTTATTAACCAATGTCATCCCAATGAATTCAATAGAAAAAATGTTTAAAGGATCTTAGAGAAAGACAGCACAACATTGCATTCTTACACAATATCTTAGTTCCCTAGAGAAATGTTTACCTCCTAATACTTCATTTAATACCTGAACTGTTTTTTCTCAATGGCATAATATAGGCAGGCATGCATGCAACCTGGTGATTCAATTTGCCTTAATGATGACAAATGCTAAATGTTGATGTACGGATGTATGTATGTGTGTGCTTGGTTTAAGAAGTGATTTTGATTACTCTAAAAAGACTGAATACCCAACTAGGCCATAAAATTGCGGTACTGTCTTATAAAATATTAATCCAAAAAATTAGTAATCGACTTTAGCATGAGAAACGAAATTGAGGGTTAGATTATCTAGGGGCCCTTTGTTGTGTTTGAGGCAATATATCTATCTATTTATGACCCCTCTCCTGGTAAGGGGTAAAGTAGAAAATGTGTTAATTGCTTTTTCTTTCATTAAAGTGGAGACTAATATAATGAGAGAGATAGGATAAAGAAGACAGTTGCTCTCCTTAGAAGAACTAAGTCCATAGAGCATTTATAGAGTGGAAGGTAAAGAAACTGAGCAGTAGAGTCATGAAAAACAGTGGAGCAGAGGCTTGCTAACAACACCAAATTCAGCCAAATAATTTTCAGGTAATAAGGATAAAGAAGCTGCATTTGTCAATTAAGAGAGCATTGCTAAATATAAGGACAACACTGCCATTAGAGGAATGAGTAGAAGTTAGTATATGGGATGTTAAGAAGTGAGTGTATGGTAAGAAATTGGAAACAAATATTTGCTCTTTAAAACTTAGGCAGTGAATGAATCATGGAATTTACAATAATAACTTAAGAAAGGCACACATAGTAAACCCTATATTCTACAGAATAAATAATTTGAAATGGCTTTTAGTTTCAACAGTGAAATGCATGGGTATTCTTCTAGTTTCATCTTTCTCCTCCTATGCCCAATTAATTTTTACAACATCAAACTGTTCTGACCATACCTAACTTGAGCAGTTATTCCTGAAATAGGCTTTCAATGTCAGCATTATATAAAGGACTAGAGGCCCAGTGCACGAATTCGTGCACAGGTGAGGTCCGGCCGATCTGGCTGGGCCAGCCGGAGGGGAGGGGCTATGGGCGATTGGCCAGCTGGCCCCGCCCCTGATTGGGGTGGGGAGGTTGATTGGGGTTGGGGCGGGCCAGGGGGAGGGGCTGCAGGCAGTTGGCTGGCTGGCCCTGCCCCCTGTTTGAACTCCTGGTTGAACTCATGGTCGAACTCCCAGTTGAGGGGACAATTTGCATATTAGCCTTTTATTATATAGGCTAGGTCCTTTCTTGAATTATACTCATATACATGACAATGCACTAATTTACAAAAACATTCACCTTTATCCCATTTAGGCCTACTAAAAATCCATGACTGTCTAAAATTATATAATTATATTTTTTGTAGAGAGCCGCAGTAGAAATGTTAGCTGTGATTTGATTTATCCACTATCTAACAAAGTCACTTATTGCCCCACCCTGGCATTTCCTTTCCTGTGATGTTCAGATATCTTCATACTACTGCATCTCTAGGTCAGCATTTCCCCTATATGTGCCTAATCAGTTTGAGAGAATTTACTTTTATGTATCCCAATCTGTAAGATCATTCCTCCCTGATGATTCATATCTTATTCAGTTTTTGTCCCCATTCTTTTTTCACTTAATACAGGTATTTCCAAATTTGGGGCAACCTGCTCTTGCTCTTTCTCTTTTCTCTTTCTCTTCCTCTCTCCCTTATTCTCTCTTTTTTCCATACACTGCCTTAGACAATGTTAATCCATGTCTTTAACTGACTTTATTTCTAATATCCAGTTCCATGATGCTTGTTGAATGTCTCCTTCAGCACCACAATTCTATGTCATTTTCTTTTCTAAAAAAAAAAACAACAAAAAAACCCACAAACAAACAAAACACACTCACAAACAGAAAAACCTCCCAGGTCCCTAAATTTGTCTTTTGTAAATTGTACCAATAATGCCAGACTAGAAAACTTGGGATCATCTCTGATTGCCCTCCTCATTATCTTGTATTACTGCTCCATATTCGACCAATTTACAAGTAATTGTCACACAGCCATCCTTTCCTTACTGAAGTGCAACCCTCCTCCTAAGTTGAAGTCTTTAATGAATGTCTTACCTGGACTATTGTGATAGCTTCCTGGATGGTTTTGTCATCCGTGTTATCTCAAACCACCTCTGGTGTCCCTATTTCTCAATTCTCATCAAGACTCCCATCTGCTAAAAACCATCATGTTCCACTGAAGACTAATAAAAATTAAGGACCTCCACACTGTACTCAGTCTTTCCAGACTTCATCTCCCTCACTTTTGATTCACATTTATTATTCATTGCAGTCAACCTGTAATACTCCTTTTTTCGTCTACTTCATACAGATATGCTGACCTAGAGTGCCTTCTGATTTCTATGGCTACTGACATCTCATCTCTCCTTCAAGTTATAAACCACATGCTATGTTTTCCATAATGTTTTTCCTGATTTTTCCTAGAAAACCATGACCTCTCTGTAATGACAAATTCTTTGTACTCTATTTATGTGACATGAAGTCTAAAAATCTGGGATCTAATACAAGCTGTTAGCAGGAAAATTTGTGGCAAGTTAAAAATATTCTCATCTGTAAAATAGGGATAATGTTAAATCAACCTCACAGGAAATACAAGGGAAAAGGTTTGTGAATCTGTTACATGATATCCATAAGGTCAGGGATTATTTTTGCTCACTAATATATCCCAGTGCCCGAAACAGTGACTGGTGCCTATAGTTAAATGTCTGATATGTAATATAGTATAAACTTTAAATATTTTACCTTAATATTAATCTTCAATATATTATAGTTATTTATGTTCTTGTTTCCTTCACTAGATAAAGAAATATTTCTACTAGATATTAATTGAACACTTACAATGAAATAGATCCCGCCTTGTCCTGTAACTGTTTCTGCTTTTGTGCTTACTCTTCTAGCCCTGGTTCTTTGCTACCCTCCTGCAAGTTTTGGCATTCAATATTCCATCCCGAACCCTCTTCTGAACTCATTCTGTCCATTCTCCTTGGGTTATGTAATCACTGTAGGGTCCCACCTGATATTATGCTCCAGTTATAACAGGCTTTTCTTTAAAAAATGTTTTTATTGATTTTAGAGAGACAGAGTGAGGGAGAGGAAGACAGAAATATCAATGAGAGAGAACCATTGATCTGCTGCCTCCTGCATGCCCCTACTGGAGATCAAACCTGCAACCCAGGCATGTGCCCTGGCCAGAGTGGAACTGGTGACCTTTGGGTGCATGGGACAAAGCTCAACCAACTGAGCCACATGAGTCAGGGCTACATAGGCTTTACTTGATGTCACAAAGCCACTTGCCCCATTAGGGTCCTGTTATCTCGGCTGCTTGAATGCTCACTTCCTGGATCTTATGGAGTCTCCCTCTTTTTCAGCTCTGATGTTGTTTTCCTCAAAGAGGCCTGCCCTGAATGCTCCAAGTAATTAATTTAAAAAATTACTTATTTTCCTCTAATATATGCCATAATGAAACTACCTCAAAGCTTTCAGAAATTGGATGTCATATCAATATGTTAACAAACTGATGAAAATGGGCAATAGAATCTTTCCTGTGTTTATAATATAAACATGTGAACCTCTAGACCAGGGGTGGGCAAACTTTTTGACTCGAGGGCCACAATGGGTTCTTAAACTGGACCGGAGGGCCGGAACAAAAGCATGGATGGAGTGTTTGTGTGAACTAATATAAATTCAAAGTAAACATCATTACATAAAAGGGTATGGTCTTTTTTTTTTTTAGTTTTATTCATTTCAAACGGGCTGGATCCGGCCCGCGGGCCGTAGTTTGCCCACGGCCGCTCTAGACTCTGGGAGCAGTTCCATGTACCACAATTATTATTTGTCTTTACTAAGAGACATAAATGATTCAAATATTGCAGTAATATTTGTGAACCCTTAAAAATAAACACAATCATTAGCATATAATAAACATGCATGAAATAAATGTCAGTTCCAGAAAGAGTAATCAGTTGTCTCTACTAGTACCTTGATCTATCATAAAAATTCCAGCAAAACACCAATTGTGTGCCAGACATTGTAATAGGCATCTTCTATCACTTTTTCTGTCTTGAGAACTTTTATTTATTCAAGGTTGTTTCAAATGTCACCTTTACTTTCATACCCTCTCTGCTCTCTGTATATTTTTGTCCTCTATACTACAGTAGTGTATGTATTATGTTGGAATTTTTATTGTTGGAATTTTTCTATACTATATTATATGTCTCCGCTACAAGAATGTAAGTGCTTGAAAGGTTGAGACATCTTTAAATCCTTACAAATGAAAAACTGTCAATGGGACATAATAAATGTATATCGGTTTAACAAAAGAATGAAACTTAGTGCAAGAAGAATTTATTTAAATTCTCTATGTATTTATGAGATATACATAATATGAAAATTATAATAGTATAACCCCTAATCAAATTATTTTATTTTACCAGGAGAAAATAGTTTTTATTTATAAGTGTATAAATATAACAATATTTGCATCTCAAAATAAATATATTCTGATATAAAATAATTGAGAAATGATCTGTGAATATAATTTTATAGAAGAAATTGAGAAAATGCATATGAAAGTGTGAAGAGTGGATTCAATGTTTGGACAGGTTCAAGCCTTGGACTAATGAGAGGGCACAGTCCTCTCATGCCCACGTGCAAGTCCCAGCTTGGAGGGCAGAGCCCTCCCAGCACAATTATAGCCAACAGCTGTAGTTGTAAGCGTGAACCTATGGTCCAAACACGTGGCCCCACGTGCCTGAGTGATGTGGGCTTGACAGAGTTCAGGTGCATGTCATTGAGTAGGATCGAAACCCATGAGAATGTTGTAAACATCTTGACCAACCCCTTACTTTGCCTTGTGGAATCTGGCTATAAAATAAAGACATGGTTTGTAGTCCGTGGCGCTGTTGCTAGCTCTCCGTCAGAGAGGCTCCCCATCAGAGAGGAAAGCGTCCTACCCAGACCCAGCTTTCTTCTCTTGTCTGTTTTTTCTCAATCCTTCACCGCCCCCCTCTCAGGCTCACCGAACCTGGCTGAGCTGGCGCAGCACATAAGGCGCCCTGGGGCTGAGTATGCCATGGCTGTGCTGGCTCGCCACATGTAAGTAATCTGAACAATTATTTATAATGAAAGATAATATCAGAATTTTAAAGTAATTAAGATAAATTACATTTATCTCATAATTACCAAAACTTTCCTTTAATATATACAGTAGAAATTATTTGCCTAAGCCACCTGGAAGTCTTTTACAGCCCATTAATTAGTAGTAATATGTGATTTATTTAGTTTATTGCATTTTCCACAACTCATTAAATTTGGGCTTATTTGTAGTTGTAGCCTGCTTTGGTTTCACTAGTTTTAATTATTTTTTGATGATTTAAGACAGTAGCCATATGGATTAAAGTGTTTTGTTTTATTCCCTGCACCATGTACACCATAGTGGAACTATTTCTGTGCTTATTTATATATATATATATTTTAAAATATCATTTTTTCTTGAGAATTTGCTACTGGTTTTTATATTACACTGTCATAGTTCAGTAGTTTCATACATTAGCAGAACCCAGGGATATATGAGGATGGGTACTCTCGCTTCTAGCATGTCTAACGATCATAACTTGTAATAATAAGCCATGTGATCTCACCGACTAGTTGGGTGGTTTCCAAGTGGCTTGTCAGAGTGGTGTCGCTCTGAAGTGCTCCTGTGAGTGTAGAAGACCAATAAACTCTCCTTTTTTTAGGCACTCAATGGATGACACAGCTCAACAATTTCCTTTGCACATTTTATAAGGGCACAGAAGTAGTAATTCTGTCTCTTGAGTTATTAGTATCAGCTCCACTTAAAAACTTAGCTTTTATTATTTGCCAACCTTGTGGGTGGCACATTATTAGGTACCTAACATATATAATTTTAGTTCTCAGTATGACCCCACAGGAAAGCCATTTTATTACAGTTTTCTGCTGAGAAAACTGAGGCTCAAAGAAATCTCAGTTATTTTTCACGGTCTCTTTAAAGCAGTGGTTCTCAACCTTGGCTGCACATTAGAATCACCTGGAAATCTTTTTAAAATCCTGATTTCTGGGCCTCATCCTCCGGAAATTCTGTTTCTTTGTTACTAATGTTGTGGCCCCACCCCATAACAAAGAAACAGAATTTCCGGAGGATGAGGCCCAGAAATCAGGATTTTAAAAAGATTCCCAGGTGATTCTAATGTGCAGCCAAGGTTGAGAACCACTGCTTTAAAGCCTTCCCCAAACTCAGGGTGCCTGCTATCTATCCATGGTAAGTTTAAATGTTTGCATACTCGGTGCTGTGATCTGCATCTTGTGCCTCCCAGCCACCTGATGCCACCATCAGAGCTGAAGTCCAGGAACTGTTGCTAAAATGAGTTCCATAGTTTTCTACTGTTTTGTGCATCTGAGTCGGGACTACTGATTGGCTGTTGTGGCCGTTTGTGGAGGAAGTTTTCCAGGATCTGGGACCTGCTGGGTTCAACTCATGGGTAGAAAGGCTGGATACTGTTTCCGCTGGTTGGGCTCTCCTCCCCTGTCGACATGGCTCTTCCCCTTCAGGCACACGTAGTAGAGTATTGATCAACTCCCGCCGCAACTTCCTGTGACATCTGTGTACAGGAATATGGTCGCTTGGGAGAGGGAGATCGTAGGCCCCTGGAAACCGTGAAGATCTTTGGGGACGTTACAATTTTAGGTGGGTAGAAACACGAGACAATGCAACTGCTACATGGAATACTAATCCTAAAGGGTCACACAGGCGTTTAGAAGTGAACCTGGGATTCCAGGCCTGATCTGGGTAACTCCAAAGCTTTTGACTAATACTGTCTTTTAAAAAGTCAATGAACATGTTACAACCGGCAGTCAGGATCACTGCTTTCCAAAAACCCAAGAGCTGTAGAAAGAACTTGTCTTCTCACCCTTCATACTCTTTTTCTTTTATCACGACAAAGAAGAAGCATAAGGGTGAGGTTCTAAATGAGCATGCACTTACTGATCACCTACTATGTGCTGTGCCAGTACCATACTGAGTACTACTGTGAAGAACTGGTGCATTAGTTTTCTTTTGCTACTGCTACCAATTACCACAAATTTAGGGGCTTAAACAATACAAGTTATCCTACAGTTCTGTAGGATAGTTCAACCTGGGTCTCACTGAACTAAAATCAAGTTGTTGGTAAAGATGCATTCTCTTCTGGAAGCCCTAAGAGATAAAAATCCATTATCCCTTGTTTTTCCAGTTTCCAGAGACTGCCTAGAGTATTTATCTCTCGGCCCCCTTTCTCCGTCTTCAGAGCCAGCAGTACAGCATCTCTCTGAGTCCTTCCAGGAAAACCTCTCTATTTTAAGGTCAACTGATTAGCAACCTAATTACATGCACAACTTTAATTCCCCTTTTCCATGTAACCCAACATATTCCTAAATTCTGGGATTTAGATATGGACAACTTTGGGGGAATATTATTCTGCCTCCCACATGGAGAATGAGGAAATCACCCAAGAAGTCCCAGACATAATAGACAAGAAACATGCAAGAAATATACATGAAACAGAAAAAAGGATCATGTGAGAAAAGTGTGTAACAATGGCAATCATAATCATAGCTGAAGTCAACAACTACTGAAAATTTTTTATGTACCAGGCACTGTGCTCAGTGCTTTTTATACAATGACTGTTTAAATTTTCAAAACAATTTTTTAAAGAAGTAGTTTTTTAATTTTGATAATGATAAACAGGCTTTGGGCTTGCCCATGTTCTCCCAGCTAGTATGTATCGAATTGGTATTTAAACGTAGGTCTCTAATGTGGGTCTGTGCTCCAGTTTGTTGAATATTCATATTGTAAATCAGGATAGAGAGCAAGATGATTCCAAGTCATTGCACAGCACTGAAAAGTTCATCTCTATGTAGTTTGAAAAAAAAAAAACAATGAAAGAAGCACAAAGGGGGTGAATAGAAAGTGTTTATCTCAGGAAGCAGCATAGTGCGAGATAGAGAGGGAGATCTGCTACATTGGGGCTCATGAGTGTTTGTTTGTCATAGGGAGTTAAGGAGATAAATATTCATAGAATATTAATTGGCTAGTCTGTAATCTCTTGAGCCTTCGCTTGAACCGATAAACAAGAGAGGCTATCTGTAGTTTTTAAATAAGTGAGAGAGAGGATGCAATCGTGTTTTAGGGATGAAATCATGTCCCTAAAACATGTAACTTTCAGAGTGAAAGTCCTGTGACCAATAATCGCCCCAGAGCATCCTCTCACTGAGCACCAGGTCTATAACTTATCTACATAAAATCTCAAACTTAATATTTTGAAAACATTTTACCTAATAAAACATCCATTTTAGGGGAAATTAACAGGTTAATTTTCTCCAATTCTTTTTCTAGTTTTAGGCCTTTAAATGTTTATAAAGTGTTTTCCCATACACGTTTATATCTGGACCTACGAATTCAGTGAGGCATGTAGTGTGTGTCATATAGGTTATGAGGAAGAAATTGAAACTGAAAAATTGTAATCTGTCGAAATCCAGAGTAATGATTTCAATCCTGAATGTATTTCAGGCCTTGCTCCTTCTTCTATAGATGTTGGATAGTATGTAAATAAAAATAAAATTTGAGTATATCTTATATGAAAGAGATCCTAAGTTTTATTTCTTTCCTGTGAAATTGGCATATTCTTACACTTTAATTCTTCATATAAGAACTTTAGTGAGCATAAAAATTACCTCTTCAGCAATCTGTTTCCTAAATCTCTTCTCCATATGCCAAAATTTCAATCTTATTCTCTTCCATAGAATGACAGTATTCATTATAAATACACAGGTGAAATCTTTCTTTTTTCCCCCCAAAACTAGACACCAGAAAACAGAATCACCAGCTGCAACTTCCTGACAGGGCAAAAGTGAGGAGTTAATCATATATAATCAATTGATTTGGATAGAGCAGAGTGTAGACTATGACATACTGATTTTCATAGACTTTATCCCTGTTCACTTTGCTTCTGCATTTACGGTATTAAATTCGGATCTATGTGGCAAAGATGATTAGAAAGGATAACTGCTCCCTTAGAGATCTATTTAAAAATGTCACAATTAAACGTTTCTGGAAAGTTTCAAGCAATTTTAGTCTCCTGGCTGATGCAAAATATTGAGTAGCTCTGTTCACTTAAGAATGCTATCTGGAAGGGGAAATGCTGATTTTCCCTTGCCCCCTGCCATGCCACCTAATTGGAAGGCACCACTCTCAGTGGTAGACATACTAATACATGCTTTTGCTGGCGGAACTGGGAATAACATAATAGATGGCTTTGTGATTAGGGATATATGCTGTGCCTGTATTTGGGAGGAGGGAAATGTTTAATTTCTCTCTACATAAATTTGATTGCACAAGTGTAGAAAGAAGTAGAGAGGTGTGATTTGTTTTTCAACTGATGGTGAAAAGTGTCATCATTTAACCTCTGGGTTTATAATTTAACTCTGAGTGGTAAACTTTTCCAAGAAAAAAATCAGTGATTTTTCAAGCTACCAAGATCACCTTACTTCTTCCTCACCACCAGCCAGAGACCTTCAGTATGTGTTTTACAATAATGATGAAATCTGAATAAGAGAGAGGAAATTCTTCTGTGAAAGGAGGCCATTATTTGATATTATTAATGTAATTTGTTTAAGTTTTGCCTAGACGTGATGACATATGATTAAACTTATAAAAGGATAGTATTTATACATAATGGCAAAATCAGAAATATATTTATTGTTACTGGGTAAGACAACTAAACTGATAGTTTCAATCACTAGGTTCACTTAGATGTAAACCTTTTACCATCAAGTATTTAGACATAGATCTCTAGGTCAGAGAATTGAATTTACCTTTCATGTGGGAATTTTTCTCCCAGCTTTTCTTCAAAATTAGACTATTTGAAAGCTACCTTAGGAATAAAAAAAAACACAACAATTAAACTAACGAATCCACCAAAACTTTTATCATATTTCCCCTCCCTATAAGTATGAAAACAAGATTGAGTTGATTATTATTAACCTCATATACCTTTAGAAGAAATTCATTGACTTTATTATATTTGGCAAGTTTTATCTGATTCATCTCAAACCTTTCAGAGTCATAGCAATACATACTAATTGGAAATGGATATAGTTGTAATAAATATTTAAGTTCCTAATGATCAGCTTCATGCAGTCTTTTCTTAGGGCATAACCTGTGTTGAGAGCCAGTCTGGATCGACTTTAAAGTATGAGAACACAGGGTCTAATGTCTAATTTCTAAGTAGCAATTTGCCAATAATGAGATCAAAGCAATCTTAAAACTATTGAGTTTGAGAAACCACCAAAGAAATTAATAATTATATGCCATTAAGATTGACCCCTTGAGACCCCAACTAAAGAGAATGCAATCTCTAAACCCTAAACAATAGGATCAAGTTCTTGAAGAAAAGTACAAAGGAGAATAGTTTTCACTTTATAGAATACTGGTAACCTACTAAATTTCTAACAAGTAGAGATTTTAGAAATCAGAGCTCTATAATTCCTTAATGAGCAATGTAGATTGATTCAAGTACAAACCTTGGTAAATATAATCATTATTCAGATGACCATACATTAGCCAGTCTGGACCTGGATTGCTTAAATTACAAGAAATTGCTGATTTTAATTGTTATTAACTCAGGGAAAAAAAGCATTTTCTTCTTTTGGAATCTACCATCAGCTTTCTTGGTGCTAAGAGCAGAGATTTGGGTCTTGATGACAACAAAAGCAAAGGTGTTTCTCTTATGGCTACAGCATGTGCTTAATGCCAGGCACTGGGAGCCATGCTTTCCATGCTTCACGATCCAGAAAACAGCAAAAGGACATAGGTAATGTTGAAGGGAAGGGAATTTGATGAAGGATTTTGTGGATTCATTGCCTTTTTTCTTCTTCTGGGTCAACTTACACCCATTCACAAATTTAAAAAAGAAAAAAAGAAAAACAGGAAAATATTTCAATTGAAATATTCTCATCCAGTGATCTGTCTAAATACCAGCTATTTGCTTCTGACTAAACCTAGTGATTAAAATTATTTAGTTGGCTTATGCAGTAACATAATTGGTGTATTTCTGAACTTGACATAATGTATAAATACCATTCTCTACATATTTAAATATAACCTATAATAATAAAAGGGTGATATGCTAATTAGACCGGACATCTTCCAGATGTCATTCCGTACATCCTTTCTGACGAAGCTGGGGCTGGAAGGAAACCAGCCCGGGCCCTGGGTGCTGGAGTGAAGTTGGTGCCAGCAGCTGGGGGAAGGCCTACTCTTGCACAAATTTTCATGCATTGGGCCTCTAGTGTTACTATAAGAGATGGCAGATTAATACCATTAAACAGGTTACTTAATTAAATGATGAAAGACACATAGAACTTAGAGACAAAGTAACTTGAAACTGTGGTGACACAAAATAACATAAAGCAGAAATTTTAAGGATTCACTTATGAGAACTGTCTTCTTTTACTTCCCATTAGCTTGTCATTTGCACAGTCACCAAAGCAGGGATACTTTTGAAATACATCAAACAAGGTATTTTTGCTATCTCCAAAGTCACCACCTGTCTTTGTAGCAAGTGATTTCATTCAACATATTCTGCTGATACACAAAACACTTTCGAATAAAAAATAACATTAAACTGAGCTTTTGTTTCTCAACTTTAACGTAAATATGTTTGGTGACTGAGTTCACCCATCTGAGTTATTTCCGATAAAACTACTATAGTATGTGTTTGACTTATAAATTTCTATTCTGATTTCAAAGGCACAACATTTAATGAAAATACATAAAACAAATAGGGCCATGACTTATGATATTAAAATATTAAACGCCTATTTGAAAGGAAGTTTTCTGCCTCATGCCCTAAGGACTGCTGAGTTTGCTAAACAAATATAAATAAAATATATCACAATCGAAGACACTTTACATAACAAAAAAGAAAAAGTGAAAAGTTTTGCCCCTCAGTTCCCTGAAGATGGGATCTGTAAGCTATTACCAGTAGATTGCATTTTGCATCAGAGTGGAGCTGATTTATAGTCTGAGCTTTCTGGGGATTCATGAGTTTTGGTCACAGATAATCTTCCACTAGTAAGTAGTTTGGGTATGGAAAAAGTATAAGTGCAACGTAGCATTATAAAAGTAATATGTGTCTGTTTCTCAAGACATTAAACTTAAAGAAATTATCTCTACTTTTAAAGTCTATCATCTGGCTATTGCTAGCAACCTTAGCATAGCCCATTTTTAAATTACCTCATACTTGAGATTAAAAATATTCATTAAACACCTGAACATGACAGTAGTTACAAATAACAAACCATATACTAATGAATGATGTGGCCAAGTGTAATAGCATATTTTGGTAATAGGCCATGTCAGTTTGATTTTTTAAGCCTATAGAATGAAATACAGACACAAAAGACATTAATAAATGAATGAATTAGTATACAGTGAACACCCTTATAAATACCACCCAGGACAAACACTAGAACTTTGTCAGTGATTCCAGAGTGGTACTTCATCCCCAGCTCGGTAACTATCATCAATTCATTCCTTGAGTTCATTTAGTTTTATCACATGTGTTTGTTCCTATAGTTTGGTTTTGCACATTAGAAAAAGTGATGTCTTTTAAAAATTCTTCCTTCATCCCTTTCCTTTCCTTATAATTCATCTGTTGAAAAATGAATGCCATTTAAGCTATAGAGTTTCCCAAGGTTTGGGATTTTCTGATTGCACACTTACAGTGCAGTTCAGCAGATTGCTGGATTTGCTGGATTTCCCACAAATTGGCAACTGGATTCAGAGGCTTGATCAGACTCAGGTTTGATCTCTCTGATGACAGCGGTACATTCCATTCTTTCCTCAGATGGTAGACAATATTTGGTAGTCTTTCTTTTTGTAATGTTAGTAGTTAGTTATTGATGGGCAATGTCTACATCCATTAATGCATTGGGTTTGCAAAATGATAATGTTTTAAACCTGTGATTTATGATTTATCGGTTAGTCGAAATGCTTTAATAGAGAGAAACTTTCTCCTTATCTACTATTAGGTTACCTAGTGGTAGGATTCATATAGAAAAAGCAGGATAAATGCTTGATTCTTTTCTTTTATCTACCTGTTTCCTTAACAAATTGGTTTTCTTGTATTTTTTGAAGATGAGAACAGTTTTATAATAACAAGGAAATTCTTTAATTCAAGCATATTGGTAAAATTCAACCAGTTGCAATTATTACCTTTTTCTGAAGCTCAAGTTACCCAATTTTGGCTAATGGAAGTCCCTCATTCTATGACATTTTACTTAATTGCACTTTACAGATAATACATTTTTTACAAATTGTAGGTTTGTGGCAACCATCAGCGATAAGATTAGGACTCACTAAAGGCTCAGATAGCATTTTTAAGCAATAAGGTATTTTAAATAAGATCTGTATAATTTCTAAGACATAATGAATGCTATTGCACACTTAACAGACTAAGGTATAGTTTAAACATAACTTTTATATACACCGGGGAACAAAAAGTTTGTGACTCATTTTATTGTGTTATTTGTTTTTTTTGTGGTGGTCTAAGCTGAACCCACAATGCCTTCAAGGTATGCCTGTGCCAAGGACACAGGTGCTCATTGCTATAGGACTGGTACAAATAAAATATCTCAAGAGTAAATCCTACTGATACAGTTCAAATCCAGGATTCTAGCAGTCACCCCAGTCTATGTGAAATACATCCCAGGACCATCCATGGGTGCCTGAGACTTTGGATAGTACTAGTCCCCAATCCATAGGTATCAGACATACTTATGATAAAGTTGAACTTACAAATTTGGCACAGTCAGTGATTAGTAGCAATAATAATAACAGAATAAGTATAACAATGTTACTGCAATAAAAGTTATGTGAATATATTCTCTCTCTTTCTCTTCAGCTCTCTCTCTCTCTGACAATTGATGTGATAACCAAGATGGTTACTAAGAGACTAATGAGCAGGTAGCGTGTATATCGTGGAGAGACTGGATGAAGGGAATATTTGCATCCTAGGTGGGAAGGAGGGGATGGTATAAGATGTATTTTTATCATGCTACTTTGAACAGTCAACAGTTTAAAAACTGTGACTCGTTTATGTCTGAACTTTTTCATTTCATATTTTTGCATTGTGGTTGACAACAGGTAACTGAAACTGCAACCACAGATAAGGGGGGGATGCTGTTTGATGCCTTTTCTGTAACCTTTCCTGAACAACATCTCTCTCTTTTCTCCCATATTGTGAATCCTGGTTAACTGCTCCCAGGCATGATAGAATTAGAATATCTCCTAATTACTCATTTACTTTATCCCATATTATGCATATGAGCCTCAGAATAGCACTATTATTGTCACTCAAATATAATTACTGTGAATAATTTTTCTTTTCAGACATTGGTTTGATTTAGTTCATAAATTTATTTGAATTTGAAGTAATTCATATATAGAAACTTGATTTTTAGAGGACTTTCTGCATTTGAAGTGAAGCGAAGTAGCAATCAAACTACTAACTTTCTTCTATTTGATTATTTCTACGTGCTTCTTTTACTTTTACTGAGTAATAGAAAGGTGATAAACGTTTCCATGGCAATAAGGGTTTTTAAACTCTATGGCTAAGATGTGTATTCCTATTTTTAACTACACTGTACTCTTATCAATCTTGCCAAGCTTCAGCTTCCTCAGATGTATGTTCTTCTCTGGTATCTTGCATTATTTTACATATTCCCAGAACAAGCTGTACATAGAACTCAACACATTTGAAATAACTCATTCCAAGTTGTCTCTCCAAAAGGCTGTAAACTGAGGCTTATCTTTCTTGAGCATACCTGGCACATAGTAGACCCTCAGTACACACCTTGACTGAATTATCTAATGAATAAAGCAGGCTCCCCAGGTTTTAAATAAATTTTAAAAATACTTGCTTAGGTCTATACTTAATAGGCACTATTATACAAAGACCTTTGTATAGTTCTATATACCCATATACAATATTTGCAAAGTGCTTTTTCACCTCAGAAAAATAGATCATAAAGTTTACCATATCTTTACTTGATTTTAAGTAATGCTATTCCTTTCCACGCTCCCAGCCTAGACATTGATAATGTAACACCTTCATCAAATTATGAATAGTGAAAGACTCCATATCATTCTTCTTTGAAAAAAAGCTGAGTTTGACATCCTTCTTTTGTCTTAATGTGTCTAGTTATTGTCTAGCTTACCTGATACCTTGAATTGGGCTGAACTATCCCTGTGTCATGCAGCCAACATTCATAAATCCCCAGGTCTCTGAGTTGTGCAGGGTCCACATCTGGAACCACATTGCTGCAGCTTATTTGCACTCCTCTATGGCCTGTTACTGATACCCTCATTCCCTGACCCCTTGCTCTTTCCCTCAACTATCCCTTTATACTTACCTCTGATATCTGGTGATTGATTTTCTTCTAATCCTGATTCTTGGTCCTCCTCAGTGATTGTCTATACTTAGTCCATGGGCTGTCATATTCTCTTCTCTGCTCCAGGACATATATGAACCCTATTAACCTTCATCCTCAAGATACCAGCTGCATTCTGCATTAAGAAGTCTAAGGGGGAAATAGTCTGAATATATGTACATCAAGTTGTACTGAAAATAAGATTGAGGCATTTAAAGTTCTTGATTCAGGCACCAGGTGAATAAGTGACCTTCCTTGAGAGACTGCAGTAGAAGAGATAAGAATGCAATATTTTGTAAATGCAGCATTTTATAACTCAGCAAACATTCTAATATATATTATTGCAATGCCCCCATATCTTACAGTGACCCCGAATAGGGAAGATTATTCAGCTCTACATAGGATTAATGAGGCTCAGAGACATTAAGTAATTTTCCAAGATCACACCGAATTTAAGTGGAAGAATATGATTGAACTTCATCACCTTAATCCTACACTAAGGGATACATTTCCTTCCTTCCTCACTGATTGTATAATAGTGACCAAACTTCTTCTTAACTTTCTTTGTGCCTCAGTTTCTTCTATTCTGTCAAATGATTTTCTCTGTCAAAGTGAGTTAACTATGTAAATTGCTTTGAACTCCTGGAGGGAAAAAAAACAAAGAACTGTAGGAGTGATAATTAGATGCCACGGTATCATAGATCTTTTTAAATGGAGTTGAAAGGTTCATGGAATAATATTCTTTCCATATTTTCATTAATATGGATTTTAAATACCCTTTGGAAGTTAATCTGAAAAGTGCTTGTCTTTTTTTATAACGCTAAAAGAAACTTTATTCTCATTGACTATAAAATTTTTTATAACAGAAAATGGTCACATTTTACAAAATTCAAGATAAGCAGTAGTTTAAATATAAATTTTTTTGCCAGTGGACATCTCTATCTCTAACTGAACTACTCACTCAGACCTCCTTGGGAATAAGGTCTAGTCTTTCAAAGCCATTGGGAATTTTCTGAATTCAGGTCCCCTGGATTTATGAGCCCAAACAGACACTAGTTTCTTCTCATTTACTCTGCTTCTGAGCTTATCTGAACCAGGGTCTTACTCTTAAATGAAAGACAATTTTCTTTCTGTGGATTCCACAACATTTAAAAAAACCAAATACAAGATAATTTTATATTTCTAATCAACCATTCAAAATTAACTCATTTGTATATTTATCTTTTAATGAACCTTAATTCTTTTTTTCTTAAGGGGACAGTGCTGTTTTACCAGTAGATAGAGAGGCCCCTTTTCACTTAAAGATCTTGCTTAATTGCATAACACTGCATGCAATTAAGTGGTGATGTACAACCCATGTAGCTTTATATAATACGGCGTCTGAATACGCATTTCAGACTTTCAATCCACCTGTTTATTATGAAGTCTGTTCATATTGCCTATTGACTTCATAAATAATGTGTACCTTTCCCCTGTCAGTATAATGTGAATTATTTCATCGTTTGCTATCATAAGTTTCTAGGATATTCCCAATATTTTCATCTTCCATTTTATTACCTTGAAGGGTAGCATTCTGTGATACTGCATTGTAATGAACTTCATATTGAGCAGTCTACTTCAATGCAGTCTGCCTTATTAATTACTTATTAAGAAGTAGCACGGGTTCCACATCAGCTATTTTCTATTAAATAAGTAGCGCACATTATACACTGCACCAAACTATGTTGACATTTAGAATCATAGAGGGTGGGAAAATTTGAGATTGGGTTTTGTTGTAAAAGATAGATGAATTGGGTTTACTGTGATCAAAAGAAAGCTACTAATGACATGGGAGGAAAGAACCAAAAGCAGGGAGGAATTATTACACAACTTAGAATTTTTCAAATTCTACACAACAATGACTTATATGCAGTAAATAACAGTCTGTACCATTAAAGAACAAGAAAGAAATGATAAAAAAAAAAACACCCAACACACTCAAAGAAACACCTTTTTGTTCCTAACCAATATTTTGGTTGTGATTACTTAAGACAATACTTCCAGAAGGTTCTGCTGATGATGATTTTTGATAATGCTGTGAGTAAAACAGGGACTTAGCTAAATGGAAGAGCAAGAAAGCCTTCAGAAGCTGAAAGTTTTAAAAAATTGTGTGAAATCTCTTCTGTCCTGTCATTATAAGATTCAATTTTCCTTGGTACTGATGAAATATGTCACCAGACCAGATAGTAGACATTGGTAGCTTTTAGGGGATGTGGGAATTTTTAAATTGGACAGGCCAGATAAACATAGATGAAACCTGACATCATCCAGACACTTCAGTGCTGCAGATTTAAGAAACTTCTATCAGTGTTATTTCCACACAGAGACTTGGCATGAGCTGTTTTCCTTTATTTTTTTTTTTGTAGCTCCATGTCCTATATTTTTTAAAATGCTATTCTCTGCCATTTATTGAGCTTATTATTCATGTTAAATACTGTGAATAAATTATTCCATGTACTGTTCATGACTTTATGTGAGCTGGTAGAAATGATATATAGGGTGAATGGCATATATGAGATAGGTTAAGAAACTGGGATTTGATGCTCAGTACATCTAGCGGAATTCTACACTATTATTAACTCCACACTTGTTAAGACTGGCATCATATGTGATCTAAAATGAGGGTCACAGTTTTCCAGAGTTGAAATCCTTACTTCATGGCATAAGCATGTTGAAGAGAATGTCTGAGCTGTTTACTCAATTTTACAAAAGTACTTGAAATTGAGGACTTAAAAAAAATTATAGATAGCAACATCTAGTATAATATTATAAATTAGTTTTGACCTTTGAAAATGTTGTTTTCTGATCCTGACTAATTATCATTTGTTTAAATCACCGCAGTAGAGTATTCAAGGACATTGTTATATACATTTAGGAATAATAGAATTGTCATCTTTGTTTAAGTTTAGAAATGTTATTTCAGAGAAAATATAAAATTATCTACTACTTCAACCATCTATTTGTGAGGGGGCACAGGGAAACTTTATGACTTTTTTTTAATATGAAAAGAGAAAACTGTCAATATTAATGGATCTTGAGAATATGCTAAACAAAATAAGTCAGACAGAAAAAGTCAAGAACCATATGATTTCACTCAGATGTGGGATATAAACTGAAGGCAACAAATGAACAAACAACATAAACAAACAAAAACTCATAGACACAGATAACAAACAATATGATGGTTTTCAGAGAGAAGGGTATGGGGAGTAGTAAAGGGTATAGGGCAGGGGTGGGCAAACTTTTTGACTCGAGGGCCACAATGGGTTCTTAAACTGGACTCAGAAGAAGGAGCTGCGGCCGTGTTTCCCGACGTTGCCATGTTAGCACTGCTGCTGGTGAAGGAGCGGAGGGGAGAGCAAGAGAACCCTCCGCTCTTTCGGCTCCGCGGGCCAGATAGAACAGCTGAACGAGCCGGATCCGGCCCGCGGGCCGTAGTTTGCCCACGGCTGGTATAGGGGGTCAACTATATGGTGATGGAAGAAGATTTGACTTAGAGTGGTGGACACACATTGCAACATGCAGATGGTGTATTATAGAATTGTACACTTGAAGCCTATATAATGTTATTAACCAACTAGAGGCCCAATGCATGAAATTCGTGCAAGGGTAGGCCTTCCTTCCCCCGGCTGCCGACACTGTCTTCCTTCTGGCACCCAGGACCCGGGCTTCCCTCCAGCTGCTTGCAGGCACCCACGACCCAGGCTTCCGGGACCCGGGCTTACCGTGCAGCCCGGGCTTTGTCCGGAAGGTTGTCCGGAAAGATGTCCAGTCTAATTAGCATATTATGCTTTTATTATTATAGATGTCACCCCAATAAATGTAATTTTTTAAAATTAGAGAAAAAGAAAGTGTCACTCTTTGAAAAAAAGCTTATGAAGTACACTTAAAAATTGTCATGCTTCATTAGGAGCTATTCAGTGAGACAATTAAGGCCAAGTACAAAGATATTAATTGAGTTTAAGAGTTGCAAGCTAGTTTTAATTAAAACCGGCAGTAATTATTTAGCACACATCTGTGACTTATCTGCAGTTCTGACAGATTGTGCAGCAATGTGAAGATGGCCATGTTCTTGGAATTGTTGTAGGTAAGATGAGCGAGATCTCGGTGCTGAAGGAAGCCTAGAAACACACGCTGCTGGAGACATGTATTTGATCCGCACACCTCAGACGTTATAAAAGAGGAATTACAGTCTATGAAACCATTTTTCATTTGCAACAGTTGAATTCTAATGATTACACAAAACAAAATTCCTGCTCCAAACTCTTAAAAAATTATAGCCAAAAAGGAGAATGTTTTAGCTTCTTATGAAATGATTTAATAAGTGTTATTTACGGTTTTTAATACTGGAGCTCATGGTACATTTCCCTGGGAAAGTCACTTTGATTCTACATTAGTTATGCTTTTTTAAAAACTCATTCAAATCCATTATCATGAATTAGAGCATCATTGTTCTCCTATCAGTAGTGTACATTATGTCAAAAGGTATTTAAGTGCTATTTAGAAAAGCTTGACTCTGCAGGTAGGGTGCACTGATTACAATGTCATTATTTTTAAAAGAAAATAAAGGGGAAAGCTTGCCTGGTAAGTGCTGTGTATAAACTAAATCTGCCCTAAGCCAGTGATTCTCTGCTGGTACAAAGCTGCTCCTGCTAGGTTTTCAGTCATTACTCTGATTTGTAGCAAAGGCAGGTCCCCCTCCAGCCATGGACTGCAGAGTTGGCAGTTTACGCAGCAGACTCCTCTCTGAGGGATGCACAGCATTGCCTGATTACAGTCCACAGCTTCCCAGGAAGTTCCTCCTACCTCATCTTGTTCATCACAGTAGATCATGGTCCTGGCTGGTATTGGTCATCAAACATAGCACTGAGTTATCACCACTCTGCTGAGCCTGGATGGAGACCACAGAGCCTTGATGGGCTCGGAGAGTACATTTTAGTATTAGAACTGCAGACGGGCATATGACCTGACACCAAGGCCATTAGGGATGACTTAGTTTATTTTAGCGAAGATGACTGAGAAACAGTGAGGTCTCTAAACAGAATGCTAATAGTGTCCATTGCTGAGGACAACTGTAACTGCAAAATGATTTTATACAAAAATCACATCCTTGGATTGTCATAGCTTATATTTTAGATAAGTTTTCATCAATAAGTGCTCTGGATATTTCTGAGAATTCTCCCATTAAAAGACACTATACTCAATCAATCAACCAATAAATAAATGCCACTCCACTCTTCATAAAATATGCTGGGCTTGCATGAAGTGTGATAATTCTCTAAGACACTCATCGTAAAACCATTCACCCCTTTGCAAAAAAGAAAGACTGCTAAAAATAAGAGCTGTGAGCAATAAGCACCCAATTCAGGAGATTTGGCTTGAAGGTAAAGGCTACCATCAGTAATAAATTCTACACCTCAATTTTGGCCCAGAAACAGAGCTGAAATAAACACCTTTGAGAATGAGCAAAGAAGTAACTTATCGATTGGTTCCTATACAAGAAGGACCTTAAGGGAGTGATTGCCTAAACCCAGCCCCTGTGACATGCTCAAGGTGTTTACTAGCAGGAAGATTAAGGAGCGTCACTACGAAAACAAAGCAAAAACAAAGTTTCTTATTGGTTAGGGTACCCCTGGCCTTTCCAGGTTACTTATGAAAAATGAACGTGAAATTTGTGTACTTACAAAATACGCCCTCCTGAATAAGAACAGTCACTATTTTTATCTGTGTAATTGAATATAAAACTGGGAGCCCCAAAATAAATCAGCTTCTTCTACGTGAAAAACAATGTTTTGACTTTTCGGGCTCACTGTCTGTTAATCAGAAACCAAACATGGCTTACTGCAGAAAAGAAGGATAATACTAATAGGAAAATGTCTGATGCACACAGGTTTTAACCATTAAAAACAAAAAACAAAAAAGGAGTTCTCTGCAAGATATTGCTTGTATCTTTTGGATCAATAGTAAAGGCTGGTATTGGGTGAGACCTACTATTGAAGTGGCCCTGCTTTGACCCTGGGTGTTAAAACAACTTGGAAGAAGCTGAAATGGCTCCAAGACAAGAGCACTTCCCAGTTCCAAACAGTTATTCTCTCTGGAGAAAAACATCCTGAATATAGGCCTCCGGATTCCCCCAAATTAACATAAACTATATATAATTAACAACCACACATCACCAATCATAGAGGAACTGATAAAATGAGTACCAAAGGACGAATAGGATGTCATATTTTTACTTCTAAAACTTAAAATAATATAATTTTCAGATACAGAATATGAAATAACTATGTATTAAATGTTTAAATAAAATGATAGTGCAATAAAAAGTAAACAAGAGATAAGACACTATCTAAATTGACCAAAGAGATTTGAAAAACTACACAAGTATAACTTTTAAATTAAATGTATTAAATCAACTGATTAAAGTGTACAACAGCCAAGCCAGTACTGAAGCTGAAGAGAAGAAAAATAATATTGAAAGAACAAATATTTGAAAATACAATAGCTGCAAATTTTCCAAATTCATGAAAATTGTTATTTCACAAATACCAGAATGCCAAAGGTGCGGTACAAGCTGAGCAACAATACTCGCCTCGACACGCTGTGAAACTCTACAACATGTGTTACGAAGATCTTAAAAACAGAGAGAAAAGAAAGCACTTACAAAAGAATGACAACTAAACTTTTCATCAGAAACCAGAAAACAGAGAGATAAAATCCTCAAAGTGCTAAACAGAAAATAGCTGTCAACCTAGAAGTTTAAAAATTATCTGTCAAGATTAGGAGTTTAAAAAAAATAAACTTTGCATCTAAACAAAAGCTGAGTTTACCACCAATAGTTTTAACTGAAGGAAGGATTAAGAATATATTTTAGGAAAAAAAGGAAAATAATCTCAGAAAGAAGATATAAGATGCAGGAAGAAATGGTGAGCAAGATATTGGTAAAATAATTATTAGCTAAATATACATTATGGTATAAAATAATAATGGCAGCATATAAATTTTGAATTAGAAGGGTGTGGCAAGAAATATTCAAAGTGATGAATAGCAAGAACCTACAACCAAGATTATTCTACCCGGCAAAGTTATCATTTAGAATTGAAGGTCAGATATAGAGCTTCACAGATAAGAAAAAGCTAAAGGAGTTCATCACTACCAAACCAGTGTTATATGAAATGCTGAAGGGTATTCTTGAAGAAGAGGAAGAAGAAGAAAAAGGTAAAGATAAAAATTATGAACAACAAAGTGACAACAAATACATACCTATTAACAAGTGAATCTAAAAATCAAGTAAATAAAAAAACTGATGAACAGAATAAACTGGTGAATATAATAGAATCAGGGGCATAGAAAGGGAGTGGACTGACAATTCTTGGGGGTATGGGGGGTGTGGGAAAAGATTGGACAAAAATCTTACACCTATGGATGAGGACAGTGGCGGGGAGTAAGGCATGGGGTGGGGTGGGAACTGGGTGGAGGGGAGCTATGGAGGGTAAAAAGAGGAACAACTGTAATAATCTGAACAATAAAGAGCTATTAAAAAATAAAATACATAAACGACTATAAGATTTTGAAAAAAGAGATAAGGCAAACTACGTGATCTTAATAATAAAAAAAGGACATACAAAGCAGCAAGATACCACTGCACACCCATTGGAATGGCGGAAATGTGGAACACCAGCAGTAGAGTTGCTGGACATCATATGCAGCAACAGGAAGTCTCAGACATTGCTGGTAGGAATGTAAAGTGATAAGCCACTTTGGAAAACAGCTGGGCAGTTTCTTAGCAAACAACACATAGTATTCTCAAGTAATTCAGCAATCATGCTTCTTGTTATTTATCCAAAAGAGGGGAAAGTAAAACTATGGAGCAATTGGGGGGCTGAAAGGGGGGGAGGGGCATGAACAAGAAGAGCACAGAGGATTTTAAGGCAATGAAAATATTCTGTATGAAATGACAATGCATATATGTCATTATACATTATACAAGCCATAGAATGTTGAACAGTGAACCCTAATGTAAACTATGACTTTGGGTGATTATGATGTGTCAATGTACATTCATTCTGAGTTTAAAAAATTACTATATTCTGGTATTCTGTGAGTAAGGTTGATAATGAGGGAGGATAGAGCTATTCATGTGTGGGAGCAGGGGTACATGTGAAATCTCTTTAACTCCCTCTCAAACCCCTAAAAAAAAGAGAGACATGACTCCAAGTCTAATAGAGAATTAAGAGAATATAATATGAGCAAATTTGTTGACAATAGTATATTTGAAATTTTGTTAATATATTACTGCAAATTTTGTTAAAATCTAGAAAAAATAAAACTTTCCAGAGAGAAATGAAGGCTTAAATGGAACTATGAATGTTAAAAAATAATTAGCAATTTAAAATGTTCTTACAAAGAAAGTATCAAGTCATTATGATTGTAAGCCAGTTGTACCAAACTTGCAAAGAATAACTAGAAAAATGAGTATATACATTAAAACATTTATCTATAAAAATGCTTATCTACAAAAATAATCCTTGATAAATTTAACAATTAAGTATAAAAGTTCAAAGTGTGAAATTTTAGAAAATACATAGATATCTAGATAAGTATCTTCATGACCTTGACCTAAAATCTACACAAAAAAATTGTGGCTTAAAAATATTGGTATATTTAATTACATTAAAATAAAAAAAAAACTTTTGTTATTCAAAATTCAAAATTGCCAGGCCAGTGTGTTCAGTAGTTTAGTGTCGACACATAAACTAGGAAATCACGGTTCGATTCCAATTCAGGACACATGCAAGTAGCATGATCCATGATCCTCTCTCATCATTGATGTTTCTAACTCTCTCTCCCTCTCCCTTCTCTCTCTGAAATCAATAAAAACATATTTTAAAAAAATAGATATAAATCCAAGCCAAAAAAGAGAATATTTGACCATATATAACTTATAAATGATTAGTAACCAGAATGTATGAAATAATTTTATAAATTAATATATATGTACATGCACACATATTTTATTAATTAGATGAAATAGTAAATAAACATTTATATATATTCATCTAACAGGAAACACATATGGTTAAAAATATGAAAGATGTTCAAACTTGTTATAGATAGATATTCAAATATTGTTATAATTATAGATATTCAAATTATAATTATAATTTGAATTATAATTATAATATTGTTATAATTATAGATATTCAAATTAAATCCATATTGTATATTATTTTATTCCGAATAACTTGTCAAAAATGTAGAACTCTCATGGTGTCATATATTGCAGAAGTGTATATTATCAAGAACTCTTATACAACTATTGGTACCATTATTTGAGAAAACAATTTAGTACTGTATTGTAAATTTGTACATTTAAAATCTCTGAAACCCAGCATTTCACTCCTCAAGGTATACTCCAAAAAATGTATAAATCTTGTATATCAGGAGCATGTAAAAGAATGTTCATAGCAGCACTGGTTGTACTAACAAAAATGGTAGTAATGGTAAAAATGTCCATCAATATGAAAAGTACACAAGAACAATGGAATATTTTGCACCAATGAAAAGTAATGAACTCAAATAATGAACATGAGAGTGTGAATGAACCTTGCATAGTGTTAAGTGCAAGCAAGTTGCAGCTGACTTTATATCATTTCAATAAAATTCAAAATTAAAGAATATATCTTGTGCTAAGCATATGTGAGAAAAATTTAAGAAAGAAATGATAAGCACAAAATTAAAAATATTTATAATTTCTGGGGCAAAAAAGATACAAAGGGATAGAAAGAAAAATAAATAAATAAATTTATAGTAGTAAAGTTCTTATTTCTCAAATTTAGTTGTTCATGAGTGTTCATGCAAGTTTTTATAACTGAAAATTGCTATATGTATTATTTTGATTTTACCAAATATTACAGATTAATATATGACAAAAACATCAATATTTTATTTCTCTTGACTTTTATATGCACGCAACATGCATCCCCACAACCTTTCATCTGTTTTCACCCGGGCAGTCGGTAAGCAGCTGCCAAGGCTCCCGCCATGGTTTTGACCATTGCTGTGGTTTCTGCTAATGGGACCAGAGAGAGAACCACTTATGAAGATTGGTAGAGATGGACATTCTCAACACGTGAACTGAGATTTATAAATCCTTTAAAACTGTTATTCTGGTAGTGTGGACACGTTAAATAGCGATTAAAAGCACGGACAAGTGTCAAAGCAATGTTACGGGAACCCCAGCTCTATAACTTACCTGAGCATGCTAGGGAATGGCATGCATTTTCCTAGGTCTGCTTTTGCCTCTTTAAAATGAGGTTCACAGATAGCTCTTACTTCGTCGGGCCGCTGTTGGGACTAAAGGAGATAGTGTGCCTGAAGCACCAAGCACAGTGCCTGGCACATATTTCTGCTCAGTAGATGTTAAATGTTTCATCATTTCATGTGTTACTCTGTCATAGGATTAGAAGTGGATGCTTACTCTTCTGTTTTCCTGAATTGCTCAGGGGAAGGAATGCACAGCTGCAAGGTTTACATTTTTCTTTTCAATTAACACTAGTTGACAAGAATGAAATGATGTTTCTGTAACAATGTGTTAACTTAGGTACCTCAAAAAAGCCCAGAGATTCAGATGCTAAAAAAAGTCCACAGTCAGCCCATGGCATCCACAGGGTGCCAACATGGCAGGGCACCATCAAGCAACATCTGAGGCACCATGAAAGAACACTAGAATAAGCTTCTTTTCATTTTTTTTTGTTTTTCCCCCAATATTTTATTTTTAAAATTCTTTCTTGTTTAAAGTATGTCATATAGTATTACATATGTCTCCTTTTCCCCCCATTGAGCTCTTCCTGGCCACCCCCAGCCCCCAGCACATGCCCTCACCCCCCTAGTGTCTGTATCCATTAGTTATGCTTATATGCATGCATATAAGTCCTTTGGTTGATCTCTTACCCTCACACCTACCTTGCCTTCCCTCTGAAGTTTGATGGTCTGTTCGATGCTTCTCTGTCTCTGGATCTGTTTTTGTTCATCAGTTTATGTTGTTCATTATATTCCACAAATGAGTAAGATCATGTGATATGTTTTTTCCTCCGACTGGCTCTTATTTCACTTAGCATAATGCTCTCCAGTTCCATCCATGATGTTGTGAATGGTAAGAGTTCCTTCTTTTTTACAGCAGCAAAGTATTCCATTGTGTAGATGTACCACAGTTTTTTAATCTACTCATCTGCTGATGGGCACTTAGGCTGTTTCTAAACATTAGCTATTGTAAGTTGTGCTGCTATGAACATAGGGGTGCATATGTCCTTTCTGATTGGTGTTTCTGAATTGGTGATTCCCAGTAATCCCACTTCTAGGAATATATCCTAAACTTATTTTCATTTCTAAGATCAAAGAGCCTGAGGCTGACTCACTTTTGTAAGGCTTTGATTCATGCTTAGATGTGAGCTGTCAGCAATGGCCAACATCCTAGGAAAACAAACCTGTGGAGAGAACAGAGTAAAAGGGAAGAAATATCTCAAAGGCATGATCTCTAGTACTCTCAAAAACCCAATTATACAGAGGTGAGGAATTCTGGTGTAGTTGAGCATACTCACTCTGGAGTCAGTTGGACCTGCATTTGAATTCTGATTGGTATTTCTGGCTTCTTGGAATATATTCCTAGAAGTGGGATTACTGGGTCAAATGGGAATTCCATTTTTAATTTTTTGAGGGAACTCCATACTGTTTTCCACAGTCTGCGTTCCCTCTAACTCCCCACTTCTTAAGTGTGGGCTGCACAGAGTGACTTCTTTCCAAAAAGGACAGAATGGTAAGGGGAGGAAAAAAGTAACTTTACAGAGAAATCTGACAAACACTACTTTAACTAGAGATCAAAGTCAACACCAGCAGTTATAAATAATAGTGATATTGATACCTGAATGGCAAGCCAAAGTTCTTCCAGCGATCACGTCTCACAATGTTGAAGAGTAAAATCATGGGCCAGAAGATTTAAGCAAACGCATGGAAATTTATTACAAGCAGATGCACACTCCCCACACAAGGAGGGGGCACAAGAATGGGTTTCCACTGAAGTTAGTTTGTCTAGAGCAGTGGTTCTCAACCTTCCTAATGCTGCGACCCTTTAATACAGTTCCTCATGTTGTGGTGACCCCCAATTTCATTGTTACAAATTGAACATAATTAAAGCATAGTGATTAATCACAAAAACAATACGTAATTATATATGTGTTTTCCAATGGTCTTAGGCGACCCCTGTGAAAGGGTCATTTGAACCCCAAAGGGGTCGCGACCCTCAGGTTGAGAACCACTGGGCTAGAGGTTTTTATTTGCTATGGACCTGTTCTTTGTCTTTGTGTCACTCTCTGATTGGCTTCTTCTCACCTAGCAACAATTTTAAAACCCACCTAGTGCTACCCCTTCTCTTCTTCCTCTTCCTCCTTATCTGTTATAACCTTCTGCATGTGAAAGATAAGCATTATTGTCTTGTGGCACCTGTTTTTCTGCAAGACCAGCATTCCTGTGGTTTTGGTTGGCTTCAATCTTAATGTCCATATTTCCTCCCTTTTTTATCCCTTAACCTTGTCTGCCTAATCCTGTTTCTAACTCCTCGAAATACTATGTATACTTGATATCCTGTGATTAAATGGCACTTTAGCTCTCTGGTATTTCTCCTGAAAACCCATAACCCAAATTTAATTATGTGGAAAATGTCAGAAAAAATTTAATTAAAGGACATTCTAAAAATATCTGAATAGTGCTCCTCAAAATTGTCAAGTCATGGAAAGTTTGAGAAACTCCAGCAGCCATCAGGGGCATAAGTAGACATGAAAACAACGTAATGTAGTGTCCTAAATTAGATCTTGAGACAGAAAAAGTACATTAGGCAGAAACCAAGAAAATGAAAAATTCTGGACTTCAGTTAGCCATCTATATATATATATATAAAAGCCTAAGCCACCTTTACAATTGAACGACCGGAATGACTGGTCAACCAGTAGCTATGACATGCACTGACCACCAGGGGGCAGACCCTAAATGCAGAATCTGCCCCCTGGTGGTCAGTGCACTTCCACAGGGGGAGCACTGCTCAGCGAGAAGCGGAGCTCACGGCTGGCAAGCGCAGCTGCAGCAGCGGAGCAGGCCGGGATGAGGGTGAGTGGAATGCAGCGCCCATCCCGGCTCGGGCTCCTCCCTGGCCACCTGCCACTTGGCACACTGCTACATTCTTCAGGGGATGTCTGGCTGCCTATCCCTTCAAGCCAGGCGGGATTGGGCTTAAACCGGCAGTCAGACTTCCCCCGACGTGTTCCAGATTGTGAGAGGGCACAGGCCAGGCTGAGGGACCCCCCCCCTCCCCGCCCCACCATGCACAAGTCCATGCATTGGGCCTCTAGTAATATAAGAATTTTCGTTCATTAAGTTTGACAAGTATACCATACCTATGAAATATAGTACTGGAAACGGGGCATGGAGTATGTGAGAGTTTTCTTGTTCTAAAATAAATAGCTTCTTTTAAAAACAATAAAAATGCTACATGAATGGTATGGCTATTTAGTGCTGTACCAGGGATGGGGAACCTTTTTTCTGCCAAGGGCCATTTGGATATTTATAACATCATTCACGGGCCATACACAATTATCAACTTGAAAACTAGCCTGCTATATTTGGTTAAACATTTCATTAACTCACCCCTAATGCCTTGGCAGGGCCAGATGGAATGATTTTGCAGGCCTCACATGGCCCGCAGGCCAGACATTCCCCACCCCTGCCAGAGTAAGAGCAGCCGTTTCAGCTGGCAGTCTTGGCAAAAGTTACAGGAAGTGTCAAAAATTGGGCTCATCATTAGAAGATGAAACTTAACCACTTTTATAGGGAATTTCATTTTAGTGGGCAAATTCTTGAACATCAGCAGACCTTTAAGTCCCATTTCTTTTTCACTGTGGTATTTCCAATATGAGCAAAGAATACCAAGGAACAACTTTTCTACCCTAATTCTATACCAAGACACTTTTATAAAAAAATAGCTATCACTCTTATATGGCATTACTATAAGATTACTACAATATCACAGCCTAAAATATAAGTGAATTTGCAAATAAAAGCAGGGCAATTTTTATTACATCAAGAAAGATGCTGAAATTTGTTATCTCTCTTACTGAACCTTAAGTTGAAAAGTTTAGCAACAATCATATTTTCTTTGTTTATTGATAGAATCAGACTAAAATATCCCATTATTCAACATTTATTGAGCACTCACTTTGTAACAGACAGGGTTGTAGGCACAGAGAATACAATGATAAATGTAGGTGTTTTTTAAAAGCTAGTGCTCCAATGTTTTTGGCAGGGTGTTGCAGTAAGGACACGTGAGGCATCCACAAGTAAACCTCATTCTTTCTGGTTTACATTTAAAAAAGCCATATGGCTGGCTTTCCAAATTTTAAACATTTGGATCTGGGGATAAAAAGAGATAACACTTCTCTTTGTTTGCTGGTGTTTGTGCAGCTGTTGCCATCACCTTGCCAGTGTCTATTTGTCCTGGAGGGAACTGCTGGTATCTTTAATGCCAGCCAGTGGCAGTCTGTTATTAAGAGAGATGAAAACAAAATTACCTCTTCCTTTTCCTGTTGCTATAGTGACAGCTGTACCAAGCATTTCACCCACCAACTATTAGGTTCTATGTATTACCTGAAGTCCAGATTTAGTCCTTAGGGTAGCATATTGCATATTTCAAACACATGCTCCATTCATCAGTGAACTTTCAGTATTTACAAGGAAGGTGATCTTTCTTATCCTCATATTCAAAGAAACAGCTTTCAAACTCAGCAACATCAATCATCCAGGTATCAGATTTTAATTCCAATTTAAATGTGAAAGCCTGTAAGTTTCCAGATTCATGAATGTGTTAATAAATAGTTTTGGCTATTGAAAACCTAAAGACACAACCAAGGAGTTTCCAATTTCATAGGCTGTTTTCTTCACAAGTTTTCTGTGTGTGTTTACCACCTGCAAAAATGTAACTAAAATTGTACAAAAAAAGAATTCCCAGTGCGTTATGACAGGTACCGGTAGCAGAAAAAGCATGAGTTTACAGCAGTTGGATCAATAACTGTTAGAGACTGAACATTTATGAACAGAAATATTGAAGAGGACTTTTTGTGAGCTATTCCTTGAAAAGTATTTCTCATCTTACTAGTAAAATACCAGTGGCTAAACAGAAATACAGCTTGCTGTAATTCTAATGCCATGGTAATCTATAAATCTAATGTCAAAGTGTGGAGAAATTTATATGAAATATAAACAACTTGGTATTAGATTTAGGAAAACCTAAATTTTACCTCCTGTAGTTTGTAGTCCTGCTTATTAAAAACTAAAGTAAAATATGTTGTCTATTTCCCATTGCATAACATTTATATGTCCAAGTCTTTGTCCAAATCCTCAGTGTATCTTTCTCTACATACCTATAATAATTTTTTATAATAATTTTTAGACAGCATCTTCTATAAATCTATGAGTAGAAATCAGGACTAAAGGAAGTACATTGCATCTGAGTAACACATCCTAATTAATAAAGTGATTAAGATGGGACATAAATATATTAAGAACCCTAAAAATATTAACTATTAAGAATTATTTTTGCTGTTCCCCATCAGTTAAGTATCAAACAAGGTAGGCACGATAAGAGATCTCATCTTAGTTCAACAGAGCTACCCTAGATGAACGTATGCTAGATATGAGAACTGGAATAAGTCTTGTAAACATTAACCTGCCCTTTAGTTAGTAACTAAGAAGGAGATGTGATCTGTGTAGTAAGTGAAATGAAAAATGAATGCACACTAGCTGCTGGCTGATATCAAGTGTGGAGATAATTTCTTCAAAAAAAGAATAGAAAAGGATTACGAAAAAATACTATGAACAACTCTATTCCAACAAAATGGACAACCTAGATGAAATGGACATTTTCTTAGAAAAAGACAAGCTTCCAAAACTCAATCAGGAAGAATTAAAAAAAACCTGAATAGGCTGAAAACTACCGAAGAAATTGAAGCAGTGATAAAAAATCTTCCATCAAACAAAAGCCCTGGTCTGGACAACTTCAGAGGGGACTTCTACCAAGCATTCAAAGAAGAACTAAAACTTATCCTCCTCAGGCTATTTCACAAAAATCAAGAGACACTTCCAAGCTCTTTCTATGAAGTCAGCATTACCGTAATTCCAAAACCATATAAAGACACCACAATAAAAGAGAACTACAAGCCAATATATGCTAAAATCCTCAACAAAACTCTAGCAAATCAGATTCAACATTACATTAGAAAGATCATACACCATGACCAAGTGGGATTTATTCCAGGGATGCAAGGATGGCACAATATCTGCAAATCAATAAATATGATATATCACATAAACAAATAGATAAAAACCACATAGTCATATCAATCGATGCAGAAAAAGCATTTGACAAAACCCAACATCCTTTCTTGATAAAACTCCTCAGCAAAATGGGAATAAAGGGATCATACCTCAACATAATAAAAGCCTTATATGACAAACCTACAGCCAACATCATACTCAACGGGCAAAAACTAAACTCATTTCCCCTGAGAATGGGAACAAGACAGGGATGCCCACTTTCACCACTCCTGTTCGATATAGTACTGGAAGTGCTAGGCATAGTGATCAGACAAGAAGAAGAAATAAAAGGCATCCAAATTGGAAAAGAAGAAGTAAAACTGTCCTAATTTGCAGATGACATGATACTATACATACAAAACCCCAAAGACTCCATCTAAAAACTACTAGACCTAATAAATGAATTCGGCAAATGTAGCAGGATACAAAATTAACACCCAGAAGTCTATGGCCTTTTTATACACCAATAATGAACTCACAGAAAGAGAAATGAAAAAAAAATCCCATTTACCATTGCACCAAAAAAATTAAGATACTTAGGAATAAACTTAACTAAGGACGTAAAATACCTGTAATCTGAAAACTACAGGACATTGAAAAAAGAGATAGAGGAAGACATAAACAAATGGAAGAACATACCGTGTTCATGGATTGGTAGAATCAACATCATTAAAATACCCATACTACCCAAAGCAATCTACAAATTCAATGCAATCCCCATTAAAATACCAACAGCATACTTCAAAGATCTAGAACACACTCTCCAAAAATTCATCTGGAATAAAAAAAAGACCCTGAATAGCCACAGCAATCTTGAGAAAGAAGAACAAATTTGAAGGGATCAAAATACCAGATATCAAGCTATATTACCAAGCCACAGTTCTCAAAACTGCCTGATACTGGCACAAGAACAGACATATAGACCAATGGAACAGAACAGAGAACCCAGAAATCGACCCGAGCCATTATGCTCAGTTAATATTTGATAAAGGAAGCAAGAGCATACAATGGAGTCAAGACAGCCTCTTCAATAAATGGTGCTGGGAAATTTGGTCAGATACATGCAAAAAAATGAAACTAGGTCACCAATTAAACCATACACAAAAACAAACTCAAAATGGCTAAAGGACTTAAATGTAAGACGGGAAACCATAAAAATCCTTCAAGACTCCATAGGCAGCAAAATAGCAGACATATGTTGTAGCAATATCTTTACCGACACAACTCTTAGGGCAATGGAGAAGAAGGAGAAAATAAACAAATGGGACCACATCAAAATAATAAGCTTCTGCACAGCAAAAGAAACCATCAACAAAACAACAAGAAAGCCCACTACATGGGAGAACATATTTGCCAATGATATTTCAGATAAGGGTTTAATCTCCAAAATTTACAGAGAATTCATACAACTTAACAAAAGGAAGATAAACAATCCAATCAAAAAATGGGCAAAGGACCTAAATTGATACTTTTTGAAAGAGGACATACAGAAGGCCGAGAAACATTGAAAACATGCTCAAAGTCACTAATTATCCGAGAAATGCAAATCAAAACAATGAGATACCTTCTCACTCCTGTCAGAATGGCTATCATCAACAAATCAACAAATGATAAGTGCTAGAGAGGATGTGGAGAAAAAGGAACCCTCATGCACTGCTGGTGGGAATTCAGACTGGTACAGCCACTGTGGAAGACAGTATGGAGTTTCCTCAAAAAGTTATAAATGGAACTTCCATTCGACCCAGTAATCCCACTTCTAGGACTATATCCCAAGAAACTAGAAACACCAATTAGAAAGGATATATGCACCCCTATTTCATAGCAGCACAATTCACCATAGCTAAGATTTGGAAACAACCTAAGTGCCCATCAGCAGATGAGTGGATTAAAAAACTGTGGTACATCTACACAATGGAATACTACGCCGCTATAAAAAAGAAGGAACTTTTACCACTTGCAACAGCATGGATGGTACTGGAGAGCATTATGCTAATTGAAATAAGCCAGTTGGAGAAAGATAAATATCACTTGATCTCACTTATATGTGGGATATCATGATCAACGTAATTTGATGAACAAGAATAGATCCAGAGACAAATGGCAGGGGAAGGGGCAGATTAGAGAGCAACCGGAAGGACTTGTATGCATACATATTAGCGTAACCAATGGACACAGACACTGGGGTGTTGGGGGCTTGCCCAGGTTTGGAATGGCTTGGGGGGAGGGGCGGGGTCCATCAGGGAAAATGGAGACATACATAAAATTTTAGACAATAAATTTTTAAAAAATGAATAGAGAACAGAAAAAATTAACAATATGGAATTAGCAGGAAAATAAATACCAAAGGAAAGATAAAATAAATCTGAATAATCTGAAGAGGAAAGAAAATAATTACTATAAAAACCAAGAAACGTTTTTTAAAATAAAATGGTTCAACAATCATAATAGAATGTCAAAACATACCATTTATGAAAACAGGAGAAAATGAGGAGTGAACTGACACAATTAAAGGTACAGATTGAAATGAAGGACAATTAAATGAAAATGAAGAGAGAAAATAAAATATAAGGAGAAGAAGAGAGAGTAACCTAAGAACACAAACAAAAATCAATGCGGAAAATGAAGCAATTATCAAAGACAAAATGAGGTAAACTTTTTAAGTGGTAAATAGAGCTGAATGTGTAGATCATATTAGGCTCATAATGTTGTATGGATAATAATACATATTTATAATTTGGCAAGCCAATTTTTAATAACAATGATGAAGAAAATGTAAGTATTTCTTTTTAAAATAAATAAAAAATCCAGTTGATCTCAGTCTTCTCTCCTGTGTGCTAAATGCTAAATTATAATGATCAATGCCCCAGTGGTCAAGGAATTATAACCTAAGAAATATAAATCAGAGAAGTTGATATTCACATCTGAATGTGACACAAACATACTTCAGTTGTGAAAAACTCAGAAATACATCTCATAAGTGCACTTAAAAATAGAGAAGAGTCACAATTTAAAATTTAAAAATGATGAATTTTTGCTATGAAGAGTTAAATACTTCATTTAAAAGCTACTTAATCATAAAACTTACTTAATGGAAGGATAATGTCAAAAATGTGGAAAGCAGAGATAGCTAACATAAACCACAATAATTTAATTAAAACAGTTTGGGCTCGCAATCAGATTATATTAATAAAGTCAGAAAAAGGAAATGAGTAGTAAAAATGAATAGTAGAAAATCCTGCTGATATTCTCATTTTGAATAGAGAAGAGATTAAAAAGTTGTTACACCATTCTTTATTAATAAAAATGCAATTACATTTTTTTTAAAAAAATGAGACTTTAGAATTAGATAAGAGAGCTAGCCAGATAGATATAACTATATATGTATATGAATGTATTATAACAAAATCAAGACAAAGAAAATGGACTTTATTTTAAAAAGAACAGAAAAAGATTCAGTAGGAAAGCTTAAAAAAGGAAACCACACATAAAATGACAAAGATCAGACATCAGCTATGACAACAAAAGTAAGTGCATTAAATTACTCTATTGAAATTCAAAGAATATCAGGTTACCAAATATTTCTATATATATATATGATGTTTATGTCTTTGACTACACAAAACAAACAGATAGATTATATAAAAGAATAGGCAAACTATGTTCTAGCAAAAAAATTCAGCAGAGATGGTTATAGAATGTTAGACAAAGTGCAAACAAAAGACACTCATTCGTTGAGTTCCCATCAGTGCTAGGTGTTCTTTCAGATGTTGGGGAGATAGCATTAAATAATAGGGACTCAGTACTAGCCCTTGTGGAGCTTACTGAATGGAGCCAGGTATCTATACTAATAAAAGGGTAATATGCTAATTAGATGAGACATCTTCCAGATGTTCTTCTGGACAAGCCACAGCGGCTGCTGCTGCGAGGGCCAGGCTCAGGCTCAGGCAAGCTTCAGATGGCGGCGGCTGCTTCTGCTGCAAAGGCTGGGCCAGGCTCAGGCAGCTGTGGCAGCCGGCAGTGGCAGCAGCAGTGGCGTGATGGGGGCATCGCATTCCCCTGATGGGCCGGGTTGCTTCCTACAGAGGGTGGTCAGAGGTAGCAGCAGGGAGGGTGTGATGGGGGCGGTGCCTTCCCATGATTGGCTGGTATCCTCCTGCATAGGGAGGCCATACTGTGACTAAATCATCAGTAGGACATCCCCTGAGGGCTCCTGGACTGTGAGGGGGGAAGACCAGGCTGAGGGACCCCACTCCAGTGCACAAATTTTTGTGCACCAGGCATTTAGTCTATATATAAAGAGCCAGGGTCCGTAACATCCAAAATGAACAAACAGATGACCAAACACAGGAAGTCAGTCCTACAGTCAGTGCTGGGTCATTGTTGCGGCATGGTGACCCAGCACTGACTACCAAGGGGGCTGCAGATCAGGCCTGGAGAGAGGCCCAGAGAGAGAAGCAGGGTCTGATCCGCAGCCCTCATGACAGTCAATGCTGGGTTGGTGCTGCAGAAGTCAGTCCTGCAGTCAGTGCTGGGTCACGGCAGCAGTTGTGGCGACCCAGCACTGACTGCCAAGAAGGCTGCATATCAGGTCTTGAGGGAGGCCTGGAGATGGAAGCAGGGTCTGATCTGCAGCCTCTGTGGAAGCTGTTGATCAGCCTTGCCTCTTTTTCTCTCCGGGCCTGCCAGCAGGCACAGTGGCTGCTGATCAGCTCCACCTCTCTGATTAGACCCAGATATAGGCCCAGAGACACTGAGTGGCATAGAAACTGACCAATCAGTACCAAATCTGGGTGAACTGCGAGGAGCCAATGGCTGCCTAGGAGGCAGAGCTTGTGACGCTAACTGGCATAGAAACTGACCAATCAGAACATAATCTGGGTGAACAGTGAAAGCAGAACCTAAGGTGGAGGCTGAGGAGGGGTTTTAAGGGCAACAGCTGTTTGGTGTAAGGTGTAAGAAAGCAGTTCAATTTTTTAATGACTGGTTTGCCAGTATAGTGCATATGGCTGGCTATCAGTCCAAATATAGGGATTATATATTTTTTTTCTTCCAAGAGCATCTCCTCCTGCTGAAAAGGGCTCCTCCCACCCCATTTAAGCAATCCTATCCTATATAATCTATCTGTACTAATAAAAGGGTAATATGCTAATTAGACCAGGTCAATTGGCCGTCTGACTTCTTTCTGGTGGGGGCCAAGACAGAGGCAGTTAGGTGCGATCAGGCCAGCAGGGGAGGGCAGTTTGGGGCAACCAGGCTGGCAGGGGAGAGCATTTGGGGGGCAAGATCAGGCTGGCAAGGGAGGGCAATTGGGGGCAACCAGGCAGGCAGAGGCAGTTAGGGGCAATCAAGCCGGCAGGGTAGAGCAGTTAGGGGTGAGATCAGGCTGGCAGGGGAGGGCCGTTAGGGGCTATCAGGCAGGCAGGCAGAGGGGTTAGGGGCAATCAGCAAGGCAGGCAGGTGAGCCGTTAGGAGCCAGTGGTCCCAGATTGTGAGAGGGATGTCCAATTGCCAATTTAGGCCCAATCCCACAGGTATCGTTGTGGGATTGGGCCTAAACCAGCAGTCAGACATCCCCCAAGGGGTCCCCGATTGGAGAGGGTGTAGGCTGGGCTGAGGAAACACCCCTCCCATGCACAAAGTTCATACACCAGCCACTGGATTAATAATAATTGCGCAAATATTTTTACAGTTAAGATAAAGGCAAAGAAAGAACTATTCAGGGCGTAAGCATATAACATTAGGGAAGAGGGCATAAAAAGAATTGTGACTGAAGACGTGCTATTTAAGCTAACACATAAAAATTAAAAATTTAATGCACAGATACTAGTGTGTGTGTGCTTGCTTACTGGGTACACAGGTATGAATATTGAGGGGTAGATTAGTGAGAAATAGCAGCACTACAAGTAGAGGGAATAAGAGGGAGGGCTACAATCAAGGAATGAACTAATCAATTTATAATGATAAAATTTATAGTTAATAATGGGAATATATAAAATGTGAACCTTTATGCATTAATAGTAAACTAAACCTGTTATAGGGATATCCAGGAGAAACTGGCAAAAGATAGCAGAAGTAAACAACTTCATCATGTATCTCCTAGTCTTCTAAATTTCTAAGAATCTAAAATTGAATTAATATTAGAGAATCTATTTAGTAAAATATATCACAGAAATAGATACATTAAAATGTCATTTTCTTATCAGATACTGAAAAGTGAATGGATTAAACTTCTGTATTTAATTAAAAAAGCACAGTTGAGTGAAACTTAAATTCTTAGTGAAACTCGCTTAGTTTCATTAAACCTATCTCATTGAAAGCAAATATTATCATTCAATAGAGAAATAGCTTAGGTAGACAGATAGAAGAACAAAAAAAGAGGGGAGCGAGGGCTGGGTGGAGGTAGGTCAAGTGGGGAGTGGGGGGTAGAGGGAGATGGGGAAGCCTGTATTAGTATAAACAATAACAAATAAAAATAAATGAATGAAAATAGAATTGACTTGTGATCCAGCAATCCCACCTCTGGGTATGTATATTTGAAGGAAATGAAGTCCTTGAAGACATAGCTGCACTCCCATGCTCACTGCAGTGTTATTCACAAGAGCTATGGTATGGAAACAACCTAAGTGCCTGCCAATGGATGAATGGATAAAGAAAGTGTGGTGTGTGTACAGACAATGCAATATTATCCAGCCTTAAAAAAGAAGGAAATCCTGACATTTTCAACAAAATGGATGAATCTTGAGTACAATATGCTAATTGACATAAGACAGAAAAAGACAAATACTGTATGGTACCATTTACATGTGGAATCGAAAATTAAAAAAAAAAAAAGTCAAACTCATAGAAACAAAGAGTAGAATGGTGATTTTCCAAGGCTGAGGGAAAGATGATAGGGAAAGGTTAATAGAAGGGTATGAACTTTCAATTACAAGATGAGTAAGGTGTGAGGATTTGATGTATAACATGGTAATTATAGTTGGTAATACTGCATTGTATAATTAAAATTTGCCAAGAGAATCAAACTTACGTGTTCTCACACACAGAAAAAAAATGGTAAATGTGTGAGGTGATGGATGTTTATCTTCTTTCAGGACCCCCAGTGTTAAATTGATGGTAAAAAAGGTTGTAGGTTTGAACCCTGCTCAATCAATGTCTCTCTCTCTCTCTCTCCTTCCTCTCTCTCTAAAAACTAATAAAAACATATCCTCAGTTGAGGATTAAAAAAAAATGATAGTGGAAATACTTTCACAATGTATACATATATCAGTTATCATGGTGTAAACTTTAAATATATTACAATTTAATTTGCCAATTATACCTCAATAATGTTTAAAAATAATAAAGAACAAAAAACATAAGCTTTCTCAATTTTCCTTCATCTAAGTTAATATTGATCTTGAAATTCTAACCAATTTATTAAAACAAATGAAATGAGAAAAACACACAATATGTTGTTATTGAAAAGTGACACAATTAAGCCTGGCCCTGGCCAGAGTGGCTCAGTTGGTGGAGCAGTGTCCATGCACCAACACACTGCCTGTTCAATTCCTGGTCAGGGCACATACCTGGGTTGCAGGTTTGGAAGGCAACCTAGCAATGTTTCTCTGTCACATAGACGTTTCCTCTCTTTCTCTCTTTCCTTCCCTTTCTCTCTAAGCATGTCTTTGGGCAAGACTTATTTTTAAAAAGTGACAAAATTAAGCTGTGTTTGGAAATAGTAGTTTTTATGCCTAGAAATTGATCAGAATAAAGATTAAAACTTCTAAGTTTTAATATGGTAGCAACTCAGGAATTACAAAAGAAAAAGAAGTGGCAATCACTAAACAAGGAAATGTATAATTTCTAGAGGTATTCTTTAAAACTGTGAAACAATGAAAATGAAAACAATGCTATTTGAAAGGCAAACTCAATATTTTTTGCTGTATCCTTAGTGTCACTAAGTACCCAGAACAGAGTAAGCATATAACCTTTATTTGTTGAAAGAAATATTAATTGAGTTATTGGATAAATGAGCTTCATGAAGCAAATATCTTATGTTATTAGTCTTACAGTCTCAGCAACCTAGTAAGAGTTCAATTAAGTTTTATTAATTTAAGTCAAATTTAATTGTTATTGATAATAAACCAATTAATCTCCGGGGATATCTCTTTATATTGTAATGCTCTCTTTTTTCATTATTCTCTTTCTAGACTAACTCATGCCTCCAAAATTTTATGTCAATACGGTTGCCATTAAAATGTCTTTTAGTGATTAAGAACGAGGACTCTGGAATCAGATGTCCCACTGGGAATCCCATCTATTTTGCTTACCACCTGTGTGATGTTGAACACTGGTATATAACTTCTCTGAACCTCAATTCCTCATTACAAAATAAATAAACACAAATTTAGAGTTACAAAAGTATCTAACCAAAGGAATATTTTTTAAAAAATTAAGTGAAATATAAATATACATATAAATACATAATTTTAGTTTGGTGGTTGATAGGTATGAAGCGCTCAATAAATGTTATCAGCATCATCTTGACTCCATTCTCCATATCTTCTAGAGATTTGGTTTGAGATGCCATTGAACTATAAGCTGATAAGATAATCATAATATTTATCACAACTAGTATTGGTCAGATCTTTTCAATTCAAGAACATAGAATGGCTTCCTTTTTATAAAATGTGTACTCAGGTCACCACTCAAGGTTTATTCATTCAAAATTTATTAAATACCTAACACAGTTTCTAACCCATTATTCAAGCATGCAATGAATATTTGTTTAATGAAGGGAAATGAATTAATGACAAAATATGAGCTGCTATTTAGTAAAGATAGCACTAGACACTGGACACAAGGATGAATATGCAACATCTTAATATAAAATAATAATATAAAATATTTATTAAGGATTTACTGTAAGCTAAGGCCTGTTACTGGATAAATTGTAAGCATTACCCCTTGATAATACATATTTGTATTATTATTCCTATTAGAGGCCTGGTGCACAAAAATTTGTGCACTGAGGGGAGTCCCTCAGCCTGGCCTGTGCCCTCTCACAGTCTGGGACCCCTTGAGGGATGACCACCTGCTGGCTTAGGCCTGCACCCCAGGGGATTGGGCCTAAACTGGCAGTCAGACATCCCTCTGGCAGCCCAGGAGCCCTCGGGGGATGTCCACTTGCCAGCAAGGAGCAGGTCTAGTTGTAATCGGACATCCTTAGAGCTGCTGAGGGGGCGGGAGAGGCTCCCACCACCACCGCTGTACTGGCAGCCATCAGCCTGGCTTGTGGCTGAGCAGAGCTCCCCCTGTGGGAGCACACTGACCACCAGGGGGCAGCTCCTGCATTGAGCATCTTCCCCGGTGGTCAGTGTCTGTCATAGTGACCAGTGATTCCCAGTCACTCTGCTGATAGGGTCAATTTGCATATTACCCTTTTATTATATAGGATAGAGGCCTGGTGCTTGGCTGGGGGCCAGCTGGTTTGCCTTTAAGGGTGTCCCGGATCAGGGTGGGGGTCCCCCTGAGGTGCCTGGCCATCCTGGGTGAGGGGCTGAGGGCCGTTTTCAGACTGGCCACACCCCCTTCAGGGTGGGGGTCCCCACTGGGGTGCCTGGCCAGCCTGGGTGAGGGGCTGATGGCTGTTTGCAGGCTGGCCAAGACCCCCAGCTGGGTCCCTCACCCTATGAGAGTGTGGCTATCCTGGGTGAGGGGCTGATGGCTGTTTGCAGGCTGGCCATAGCCCCCAGCCACCCAAGGTCCCACTGGAGGCTGGCTGGAAGCAGATACCTGGGATTTATTTAGCTTCTATAATTGAAATGTTGTTGCCTTTTGCGGAGGCCACAGCTGGCCAGAGCAGGCGGGAAGTTTGGCTTCCTCCATCTCCGGGGCAACCAAGCCTCCTGCTTGCTCCAGGTCCGTGGCTGCCGGCCACCATCTTGTTTGGGTTAATTTGCATATAGTTGCTCTGATTGGTTGGTGGGCGTGGCTTGGGCGTAGTGAAGGTACAGTCAGTTAGCATCTTTGTCTTTTATTAGTGTAGATATGAAAGTTAGGAGACTGAGGCTTAAAGAAGCTTGCCTACATGGGTAGTAAGTGGAAGAAACAGAATGCATGCCCATGCCTTTCTAATTCTAACTTTTCTACTTGGCAAATATCCTACTCCTCTAAAGGCACTTTATAGGCTATATAAAAAGCCATGGACTCTCAAGTAGTAGAACATTATCTATTAAGCCTTCTATTACTCTTAATTTTAGTCGACTAGATCAGAGGTCAGTAAACTATGGCCCATGAGTCAAATCTGTGTTTTTTTGTACAGCCCACAAGCTAAGGATCTATTTTTACACTTTTAAATGGTTGAAAATTCAGAAGATAATGCTTTGTGACATAGAAATTGCATGACTTCCATATAATTTTCTACTTTTCCTTTTGACCTGCAAAGTGTCAAGTATTTACTATCTGACCCTTTAGAGAAAATATTTGCCTAGCATTGGACTAGATTATGTGGGATGCCCTTCAGCAATGTGAGTAATGCATATGCCATAGCTGATTAACAGACAAATGTACCATGACCAAATAGACATATCAGCCCTATAAAATTTCTGGGAACTGTGTTCTTGTGCTTTAATGCTAAAACAACTACATATATATGTATAGTTCCCAAGACCACTAGCATATTGAACTGATATGAAAACCAGTTTCGTTCTCCAAAGAGTTTCTTCATGTCATTAATTGAAATTTCCACACAAAAGTAATGTGCTTCCAATAAATGATTTAAATGTGTATTCTGCCTATTAAAAAATGATTTGCTATTTTCATGGATATAAATCATATGAGAAAAGAGCAGTGCTTGGGATTTACAGAGGTCAATTTATAACAAGTGACTTTTTATATATGCATCATTTGCTCATTCATTTATTCAGCCTATAATTGTTGAATACCAGGCACTGGACGAAGCATAGGCAGTGGACTAATACACTGCTGGTGACCTGGTTTCTGACCTTAAATAACTTGTTATTTATATTTTTTCAGCATTGATATGCTGTATAATACATATGTGAGTAGCTACACACAATACATTAAATCTTCCCTAAAGTTTGAGTATTATCCAAAGACCACTTTATATATTCATTCAGCTTAAATGAAGACCACAAATTAAAACTTCCCTAGGTAACTGAAGCTAGAAAAGAAAACTGCTACAAGGGCAGAGGGGAGAGATTTACTCTAAGGCAAGGAAGGCATTGAGGTTTTTAGCAGAGATCTAAGATAGGTTGGAAATTGATCACTACTCTGCTGAGTTACTAAATAAATAAGCTCCCTACGATTTTTTAAATTAATCAGGGTGTAAATTATTCAGATAGAACTGTTGAGGTTATAGCTTGTAAAAGAAAAAATAATGCAAATCTGTGGCACTTGATTTAATTGTGCAACAGCAAATGAGCTAAGGGAATCAAGAAAGCAAACAATTTACATTTTAAAGCATTTGAGCAGGGGGCCAGGAGTGTTGAAAGTGATCTGCAATGCTCAGATCACAAATTTGTTTTCAGCAGTTGAAAACAAATTTGGCAGAGCAAAACACTCAAACACACATATTAATTAATTATAGAAAGTTCTGGTAAAATGAAAGTAAAAATCAAGAGACCAACACAGATATTCTCATGCAATTCGGGATGCAGTTGAATGTGTGGGGGGGGAAAACTTATTGTTTGGCTCAGATACATAGTACTCAAATTCAAAAGTATAATTTCATACTCAGTCAAATAAACTGTCAAATAAACTGTTTTTAAAAATCTACTCACCAGTTAATTGTAGTTTTTTATTAGATATCTATATCTCTATATATAAAAGCCTAAGCGACTGTCTGACCGACCAACCACTTTACTGTTCAACTGGTAGCTATGATGCGCACTGAACACCAGGGGCAGACACTCAATGCAGGAGCTGCCGAGCTGTGGTGACTTTGCAGCTGCAGTTCTCAGGGGACCCACCTGGAACCAGACAGGAGGGAGCCAGATTCTGGGGTGTGTCACCTGAGAACCACCCTCTCACAATCCGGGACCCCTTGGCAGATGTTAGAGAGCCAGTTTTGTCCCAGTCCCCACAGGCCAGGCAGAGGGACCCCACTGGGCCTCTAGTATGGAAAATAAGAACTTGTCCAGAAGAGCTGTTCTGAGTAGGAGCAAATAGAGCTAAAAATTTCCTTGGAGGAGTGGAAAGATATACAGCAGAGAGGTGTTTCCCTATAAAAATATGTAGTGTCCCAGAAATTTCAGATATTAATAGAAATAAATTAGATTTTTAAAATCAGACAGGGACACCCTATGTTCACACAAAGTAGAAGAGCAGACATTCCTGTCAACTTCAAACTTCATAGATCCATCTGGTGGCTTGGAGGTGTTATTGCATTCTAGTCTTCACTCTGTTCTGTGAATACAGAAGGATATCTTATGTCTAGTGGCCTATCGTTTTGCCAAAACTGTTACCTTGGACTAACCCCTTTTTCTTTTATCTCCTGCTTAACAAAGATTGGAGCTGCATATATTTATATAGATATTAAAATATATAAAAGACAATATGTGACTTTAAATATAATTCATTTTGACATGAATGTAAACTCTCCTAATGTATAATTTAGAAGATAAGCAAGACACATTTTCTCAAGTATCTCTAATACTAAAAGTGTAATATGCTAATTAGACCAGACAACCAAAAGACCTTCCAGATGCCCTTCCGGACGACCTTCCAGATGAAGCCAGGGCTGGGAGGGCCAAGGCAAGCCACTGCAGCTGTGAGGGCTGAGCCCCTTGCATGATTTCGTGAATTGGGACTCTAGGGACCAAGACCTGCCCCTGTGCCCACCGCAGCCTTGCAGCCCACAGTTCCTTTCAAGGTGTAGTTTTGTAAATAAATGGCATACATTTTATGCCAATAATAATGTTTAAGCCAGTTATCAAAACATAAATACAAAATATAAAATTTCTTTAATTTACTTTTCATTGTAATAATAGATATTAGAAATATTCTTTCAAATATATTTTTTTATTGTTGACACTATTACAGATATTCCCCATTTCTCCTTCCTTCATCTAGCCCCTGCCCTGCCCCAGGCTTTTACCACAATATTGTCTGTGTCCTTGGGCTATGCATATAACTATACATGTTCTTTGGTTGTTAATTTCTTACAGTCCCTCCCACACCCCTCTCCTCTGAGATCTGTCAGTCTGTTCCCTGTTTCCATGCCTCTGGACCTGTTTTGTTTGTCAGTTTATTTTGTTTATTAGATTTCACATATAAGTGAGATCATGTGACTGGCTTATTTCACTTTTTATTATACATATTTATTTTATATATTTTTATACTATATATGTATTTATGTTTGCAGATTTAAATAAGTTCTGAAGCATAGGTAACATATAATTACACATTAAAATAGGTTCTGAATGATAGCTTTAAGTTAGAATTATAGGCAGTAAATTAAAATGTTGGAATGTTTAGTATCTTAGAGATTATCCTGTCCACATTTGGAAAATTGTTCTCTTCAGGCTATATCTGGCTATACAAGTGTTTCCTTTGGCCTTCACAATGTTTATTAAAGCTGATGACCCCTCAATGAGGCATACACTCTTGAATTTAGTGAGTTCCCACCATAATTATTATCTTACTAGAGGCCCACTGCACAAGATTCATGCACTTGGGGTGGGGGTGCAGTGGTTCCTCAGCCTGGCCTGCACCCTCTTGCAGTCCGGGAGCCCTTGGGGAGTGACCATCTGCAGCTTAGGCCCACTCCCCACGGGGACATCCTTAGCACTGCCGCGGAGGCTGGAGGGGCTCCCACCACCACCCGCTGCACTCGCCAGCCGTGAGCCCTATGGGAGCACACTGACCACCAAGGGGCAGCTCCTGTGTTGAGTGTCTACTGCCTTGTGATCAGTGTGCATCATAGCAACTGGTCATTCAGCTGTTCGGTCAATTTGCATATTACCCTTTTATTATATAGGATACTTGCAACTCCACAGGCAAGTGGGTTTGTTTCCCTTGAATAAACTGCATCTCTGATTTATAGATGAATAAGCAATTACAAGAAGGTTAAACCTTTGCTTCAAATTGCATAGCTAACTAGTAGAAGAGTTCAGATTAGAAGCAATGAGTCATACTTTTCACAACAGTGTTTTTTTTATAAGATTAATCATAATGATTATAATTGCTTCCATTTATCGTGTTGTGCCATGTGTTGTACAAACTGCTTTATATAAATTATTATATTGAAGCCTTAAAAAACTATGACATATACTAAAATTTGTGCACTCAGGGGAGTCCCTCAGCCCGTCCTGTGCCCTCTCGCAGTCTGGGACCCCTCGGGGGATGTCCACCTGCTGGCTTAGGCCCATTCCCCTCCTCTGGCAGCCCGGGAGCCCTCAGGGGATTTCCACTTGCCAGCGGGGAGCAGGCCTAGCTGCAGTCGGACATCCTTAGCGCTGCAGAGGAGGTGGGAGAGGCTCCCACCACCACCGCTGTACTGGCAGCCGTCAGCCTGGCTTATGGCTGAGCAGAGCTCCCCCTGTGGGAGCACACTGACCACCAGGGGGTAGCTCCTGCATTGAGCATCTGCCCCCTGGTGGTCAGTGTGTGGTCATAGTGACCAGTCATTCCCAGTCGTTTTGCTGTTAGGGTCAATTTGCATACTACCCTTTTATTATATAGGATATTTTCATCCTCATTTTACATATCAAGAAGCTGAAAGTAAGGGGTGAAGTAGCTTGTCTAGTTTTACCACTCTGATTGTAATGATTGTCTGTAGTTGGACCAAGGTGGTCAGGTCTCTATATTCACTCATGGAGCAATTGTTGGCCATGTACTTCCCAAGGAAAGGCTAAAACCTTATGTGACCTCATTTTCTGTGGCAGAGGCAGTCTCTAAAGGGGCCAAGAGCTGAAAGTTCTCTGTCATTGGAACTCCCAACAGCTGAAACAAGTCCTTCATTGAATGGGAATTATAGGCATACATTGCAGGGTACTCTGTAGGTGGAGTATATGTAAGTGGATTTTAGATTACTTACATTTCTCCAGGAATTGGCAGGGCAGGGGAGAGGGAGAAGTGGGGGAAGAAGTAGGAGTTTGTTTTGAAAGAGGCTTGTTGTAAAAGTATTGTCTAAAGGAGTGAGACAGAATGGACTCCATAAAAGTTAAATCAAATGTATAGAAACTCTGCCAGGGTTCATAGGTTTTTGTACAAAGGGCCTGCCTGAGGTTCATGATCATGAATTTAGCAAAACTTGTCATCATTGTTGATGTTTTTCTCCATCCCCATTCCCTTTCCCAGAGGAAAATAGCTAGCTAGTTGAATTTAACAAGCTTGAAATTGTGCCAGGGGAATAAAATGGAGGGAGAAATGGGAAAGAAATCATGGCTGTAGACAAGGAAGTAATTATCTAATAAGATATTATAAAAAGTAAAATAGCTAAAAAAGACAGAGAGGCCCAAAAGCTTTACAGACAAAAATAAGATCTCTGAGTTTTAGTGATTTATGTACTAAATGAATTGGTTTAACTAAAAAACACCCTTCCCCCAATTTTTTGGGCCTATAATATTCAAAATCTTAATAAGTGCTATATTATTTCTATTATATTTTTCTTTCCAATGCTTGGCCTTATAATTTCCTGATACTTTTAATGAATTTAACACTGATCTTAGTTTGGAAAAAAAATAGAAGTAAGCAAATATTTTTTTTAATGAAATCGCTTATCCACAGTATAAAAAGTTAAGTCAAATGTCTACAACCCCTGCCTGGATTCATAGACTATTGTCACATTAGTTAAACAAGTTTATATACAACTTTCACATTTGAAATTACTTCAGGACATATGTTATTCACAGTTGAAGTAGCTTTTTGTAATGCATATCAAGATACCAAAGAAAAGACCTAAGATCAAAAACATATTTTTCACACTCTTTGGATAATTTATCTTTTTACAAGAGCAATTACAATTTACTGTTTTACTTATAATGTAGATAAAATTTTCTCTTTCAAGGCAAACTTATACTAGCATGCTTTAATTTCCTCTTAATTGAAAACCCATTTGACTGGATGATTCATGTTTAAAAATATGTAAAGTGAAAATAGCAAGCCATAATAAGAGATTATTCATCTGACCTGTCATAAATAACCATGGGAATGAAGTAACTTTCATTATAACTTGTCATTATATCTTGTATATTTACCTGACCACATGTCCAGCTGTATCTTCATTCAATTCTTATCTTCATGTAATAGATGGAAAGTATTTTTGTAAATATATTTTTATTGATTTCAGAGAGGAACAGAGAGGGAGAGAGAGTTAGAAACATCAATGATGAGAGAGAATCATTGATTGGCTGCCTCCTTCATGTCCCTTACTGGGAATCAAGCCCACAACCTGGCCACGGGACCCTTTTGTCCGCAGACCGATGCTCTATCCACTGAACCAAGCTGCCTAGGGTGGAAAGTATTTTTTAACATACCTCTAATCAACTCAACTGATAGTCTTAAAAGACAAATTTTTTTAACAATTAACCTTTTTTATTGATTTCAGAGAGGGAGGGAGGGAGGAGAGAGAGAGAGAGAGAGAGAGAGAGAGAGAGAGAGAGAGAGAGAGAGAAACATCAATGATGAAAAAGAATCATTGATTGGCTGCCTCCTCCTGAATGCTCCCAACAGGGGATTGAACCCACAACCCAGGTATGTGCCCTGACCAGGAATCCAACAATGACCTCCTGGTTCATAGGTCAATGCTCAACCACTGAGAAATGCTGGCTAGGCTATAAGTAATATTTTTTAAAAAGTGGTGTGATATCTCATCACAGATGGCATAACAAATGTTTTAAATAAGTGTTTTGGTCCTTGTAAGTTTAGCATCAAATTTATTGTCAACTTCTAATAATTTACAAATGTATGTAACATATATTCTTAAGTGCTTATCTTACCCTATATACAGTATTCTTACCACACACACTCTACTTCACTTGGAATTTGTCAACTGCCTGTTTTTCTTTTTGTATTGTATACATATATATTTTAAGGTGACTCAATACTTTGTGGAATAAGGCAGGGAAGAAAAGAAAGGAGTCAAGAAGGCATGCAGAAAGGAGGGAAGAAAGGAAGGCAGGCAGGCAGGCAGGCAGGAAGGAAGGAAGGAAGGAAGGAAGGAAGGAAGGGAGGGAGGGAGGGAGGGAGGAGAAAAGGAAAGAAGAAACCTAAAAAGTATGTGTGTGTTTGTGTGTGTGCAAGAGAGAGAGAGAGAGAGAGAGAGAGAGAGAGAGAGAGAGAGAGAGAGAGAGAGAGAGTGAGAGAGAGAGAGTTGGTATATTGGTGTGCTTGTAGCTTACCTTTAACAGAATAGCAAAAGCATCTGCATGGGAAATGTGCATGGCATACGGCATGCACTGGTAACTCATAAGTATGACTGTGACAGTGAGAAGCTATGATGCTTTGGGCTCATGCATCCATTCAGTGGCGCAGACTCCTCTGAGCTGGGTCTTTGGACATTTGGCCCAAGTACGGATGATTAGCTCATATATCTATATCTTTTCTCTGCAGCTTTTCTGTATCACAAGTGCCTATCTTAGTGTTCTATGTGAAGTTTGCACTGATAAAATTTTGTTAAATGAATTGAAGAAATTTGTCTCCCATCTTGTCAACGAGCTTCAAATCACACATCCTAAATCTACATTCTGTCATGTGAAGCTCTCAATTCCATCATTAATTTGCACACCTCTTTTTCTTCGCATGGTTTATCGAGGATGAATAAGGGTAATAATTTTGTAAGCTGCAGTTCTGGTTAAAGCTCCACTATTAAACTGCATGAGCTTCTGAACTTGGAAAAAGCGTGAGAAAAGACACAGCCCAGGGCCCTGTGAGTCTTGACCACAAACTTTCTCTTCCAGCCTATTGCTTATGTATTTGTCCATACCCTTTATAGTAAGTCCAGAAAAAGGTTTATTTCAGTTCATATTTTAAACCGGAACCTTTTGCTTCCTTTCTCTCCTTGATATATCAGCATGTGTATCTATTAATAATGCGATAAGCACTCCAAGTTCTCTGATGAATACCTCCCAAGAGATTAGCTGCTTTCTGTTTGCAATGAGAGAAAAACAACCAGCTGTATTTTCACTCAGATTGCACTCTCTAGTTGCCATCCCCACTCCAACCAAGAAATTTCCCCACAAATCATTCTGCCTCAGATTAAGCAGAATCTTAAGTGACACAAGGACCACTTTCACATTACAAAAACATTTCACTTTTTTTGTAGGCAGAAGGATTTAAATTATAAAAACACACTCTCCATAAAAATGCAGACCTCTCTTTTCAGTGTTCTCTATATGTCTTTATGAAATATAAAAATGAGTTATTAACAATTGAAACAATCAACTTATCTTTGTACAGCTGGTGCTATAATACCTAGGAAATAATGACACAGAGACAGTTCCATGAGGACATGTTGAATTGTACCTGTGTTAACAGGTGGTACAAAATAATGTAATTATAGATGAATGTTATCTTTTGGGTCATTTTGACCTCAAAACACAATTCAGGTCATAACAATTCCATAATTTTCTTTTCTGCTTTGTGTCTGTTTTCTAGCCCATGCCTATACTTGAATTTCTCAGGAACAGGCATTAATTTAGTACTGTTTTCTATTAAAAGGTCCTTTTTAACTATAATAGGTTGATTAGAAATGTCATAAGCATAATATAAAGTTGTAGTGGTAAATGTGTTGGAAGCTACTCTTATACTTTTCAGAAACCATTTATGAAATAGAATTAAATTGATATCCAAATAGCTTTCCAGAGTTTATAAATTCAATGAAGATGAAAAGGAGAAAGTAAAACCATATATTCTCTAAAGAGATGTTACAGCCCTGCTGCAGCCATGCCTTACTGTGTGGCTCCTGCACTGTGTGTGGCAGAATCAAAGCAAGTCGACTTAGAAACCATGCCATTGTTTTCATATTGAGATCACTTTTTGGAAGAAAAGAAAACTTCTATCTCTAAGAATTTGACATCTGAAAATGGATGAACTTGATTTTTACTAGAAGTTAGTGTGTATGTTTTCAAATGAAAACAACCACCAAAAAAAAAAAAAATAGAACTAGGACAATGCTCTCTTGCCACTTGGAGAAACACATAAATATTTATAATAAAACACAGAATTATGTGTAAAATGCTAAACACTTTTTTTAATAATGAATACCTCTTTGATGATTTATTTGTCATTCTGCCATTACTATTTATTAGTCCTTTATGATTTTGAATGTATTTAAGAATATTCTGTTATAAATTCAGCATATCAGTAAATTGTTAACCATCTCTCACAAAAGTAAGGTTAGAATCGTTCTTAGGATATTGAAGTTAATGATTTATCTCCTTCCTATCCACTTATTATATTTTTCTTGACTGCTTGGTTTAATCATTTGTCAGATTAACAAAGATTAACTTTGAGGGTCTGCATTGTATTAATCTAAAATATACTATTTTTATCATGAAATATAAAATGTTTAAGAAAGTCTCTTTTATAATTGATGAATAATGGAAGGAAAGGCAGAACATTTTCCACAAGCATTTCTCACCATGGGAACATGTTTTTACAGACTGAGAATTCTGGGACAATGTTTATTTATGAAAATACTGAATTCCTACCATTTCTAAGAAACTATTCTAAAAATTATGTCTTTGATCAATCTAGCCCAAGAAATGGGAAAGGTACATATGTACTGAACTATGAATGTGTTAATAAACAATATGAGAAATGAAAATATTACACATAATTCTTTTTTAGGTGACTTTATTTTTAGGAAAGTATTCAAAATTGTGGAAATGTCACATAATTTAAGGGAAGGCAAATGAACCCCAATCAATGCTATAATCCTTCAGATCTATACATGTTTTGATAGCTGTAATACTCCCAGCATAATCAAAATAGATGAGTGTAATTAATTCATAAGGCCATTCCAGGCTTCTATAAAATGAAAGTAACATGACTGATTCACTCACATTTATAGAAAAAAAACAACATTTTATAGCCTCATTATGTTTTGCTAGAGCAAAAGTCTCTAATTTGACAGATGCATGCTTGGTTTTACACACGCTTCCCAGCTTGACATATCGTGAGGCATGCGGTTGGACAGCAGGTACCCCTAACCACTTCTATTTCTCTTCTCGCTATGCATGAAGGGGTTTTATTGGCAGTAGAAAAATCAGTACGTAGGAAATATTATAAAGAAATAAAAGAAAGATATTGTGTGTTATAAATGACTATCTAATTTCTTCTTGTACTGGCAACTTGTATGCACTATAGATAAAGAGTGTGCATACAGTCTGAAAATCATGGTACTTAAAATGGGCTGGTGTAGATTTCTTTTTAAGGCCCTCCTATCACTACTTAACAAACAAGGAGAAACCCTGTCTGGATAGGAGAGAAAAGTAAGTACAAGTTAACAAAAGTAGTAACTCTTTACACTCCTTTATGTCCTGTGTCTAAATGCTGTGTTATGTTGACAGATCTGGGGAATTTTAGTGGCCGGACGAGAAGTGCAGTCTCTGTGAGGGAAGGCCAGGGGGTTGTTCTGCTGTGCTCGCCTCCGCCTCATTCGCCAGGTACAGTAGGATCCATTCTCTATTGTTGCTGCTCTCCTTCACTACATGCTCACCCTTCGAGGGTGCATTGACTGGGGAACCTCCTAGGTGAAATGTGCATGGTTTTCTTGAAATGTTTCAGAGTTCCGGGCGTGTAATTAAAGATCATATACTGTAAATATCACCGGACAAGAGACTGAGCTCCTGTGATGACATTGTTTTATTGCCATTCTCACTTCTGACTGTTGTAGTTATGTCTCTGCCTGCCACCAGTGAGGAATATATTGCCTGGAGCACAAGGGAAGTGATAAGCTGAGAGAGTAAAAAGCTTTCACAATTGTTTGGAGTGTCAGAGTCGAGTTAACTGAATACCAGTGTGCGTCCTGTTTCAGAAGATAAGCTGGACACTGGGTTGTGTATGGTATTTATTTATGAGTTTCAAACAAAATTATAGCATACTTATCATTTTTTGGCTACTGGAGCTCTTGTGAAAGTCATGAATAGGTAAGTACTTTATGGAGTTTGGAGTAACATAATAGTAAATTGTGCTCAGGTTAATTTTAGTCCCTTTGGCCAACTCAAAGCTAATTATACTCATTTTGTTTGAGTCCTATAATTTAAACTGAGTTCCTGTTTGTGCTTCCGTATAGTTTTCCTATAATACAATTTAACAGTGTCCAGCATCTGAGAGAGAAAGAGAGAGAATCAATGTCTATTTCTATCTGAGAAATAATGAAGACCTTAGAGTGAACAATTGGAAACAGAATTGAGGGTCCTGGCATTTCAATAATTTTTTCTTCTTTTTTTTTTTTTTTTTTTTTTTTAGTGTGAAAGCCACACATGTTTTTAGGTTGTACTATTAGTCTAAAAAAGGGGTCCAATTTTGTCTCACCATAGATAATTCTTATCATAAATTACAATAGGACCTTGTCCAATTTTCTTAAGGATTTCTCACCTTTACCTGATCCTCCTCCTAATATTTTTAATGGAAAGAACAGTACATTATATTTCAAAAGGAAAACATTTGAAATAACTTTGTTTTGAAATTATTAGTAGTAATAATTTCCGAGTTGTACTTACTTAAATCTTACATGTCATTTCAGTTACTCTATTCCTTCCATGATTTTTACTGGAGACTTTTCAGTAAAAATATCTAGTATCACCTGCATGTGATTTGAGATCTAGATTCTTTCAAGACAATGTGTTTTAACTTTTTTTTATAGAGAAGAAAATAATTTTAACAAGTTTAGGAAAATCCTATAGCATTAATAAACGTCATGTCTAATGGGTTATTAGACAGATTTTCTTTGAAAAGCAGTGTTAGATGAATAATTACTATGGATATAAAGGAGGCTGAGGAAGAGGAGAAACCAATAGGCCCCATAGAGGATGGAAGTATTCATTGGCAGACTTATAGGCATTAACAACACTAAGTGACTCATGTGGGAAAAAGCAAGATTTTCTGAGATATAATTTATATTGCAAGGCTGCTGGAACATGTTTTAAAAAGAAGTTAAATGGCAGAGGATGATATAAGAAATAAAACTGCAAGCCTACATACACACATACCAATTATCCAATTTGCAAAGAAGACTATATAGAAAAGCTTTCCAGTGGGAAAGAAATATATAATGAATTACATACATGATAAGTATAAGATAAAAATATGTATTAATAATTGATTAAATTAAAATGTGATCTCAGGTTGAGACTATAAGAGAAAGCCAGATGATTGCTATTGTAGATAAGTCATAAGAAATATTAGACTGATTATATAATTTAAGATTGCAGGACAGGTTGTATTCTACTAAGTACTCATTGTTATGTCAGATTATCTACTCAAACGTCAGTGTTATCACAACAAACTTTTGGGGGGGATGTGATGACCCAATATAGCTCAGCATTCAGGTCAATGTCTAACACTTACCAGATGAGTAGTTACCCTGATCAGCCAAATCCTATACATCTTTTTCTTTTTTTTTTTTTATATCTTTTTCTTTATGATTTTTCTTATTTATTTATTTATTTATTTATTTATTTATTTATTTTTTAATTAAATCTTTATTGTTCAGATTATTACATTTGTTCCTCTTTTTTCCCCCCCATAACTCCCCTCCTCCCAGTTCCCGCCCCACCCTCCGCCCTCACTCCCCACCCACTGTCCTCATCCATAGGTGCACGATTTTTGTCCAGTCTCTTCCCGCATCTCCCACACCCCTTTCCCCCCCAGGAACAGTCAGTCCATTCCCTTTCTATGTCCCTGATTCTATTATAATCAACAGTTCATTCTGCTCATCAGATTATTTATTCACTTGATTCTTAGATTCACTTGTTGATAGATGCATATTTGTTGTTCATAATTTGTATCTTTACCTTTTTCTTCCTCTTCCTCTTCCTCTTCTTAAAGGATACCTTTCAGCATTTCATATAATCCTGGTTTGGTGGTGATGAACTCCTTTAGCTTTTCCTTATCTGTGAAGCTCTTTATCTGACCTTCAATTCTGAATGATAGCTTTGCTGGATAAAGTAATCTTGGTTGTAGGTTCTTGGTATTCATCACTTTGAATATTTCTTGCCACTCCCTTCTGGCCTGCAAAGTTTCTGTTGAGAAATCAGCTGACAGTCGTATGGGTATTCCCTTGTAGGTAACTGAGTTTCTTTCTCTTGCTGCTTTTAAGATTCTCTCTTTATCTTTTGCTCTTGGCATTTTAATTATGATGTGTCTTGGTGTGGTCCTCTTTGGATTCCTTTTGTTTGGGGTTCTCCACGCTTCTTGGACCTGTAAGTCCATTTCTTTCACCAGGTGGGGGAAGTTTTCTGTCATTATTTCTTCAAATAGGTTTTCAATATCTTGCTCTCTCTCATCTTCTGGCACCCCTATAATTCTGATGTTGGTACGCTTGAAGCTGTCCCAGAGGCTCCTTACACTATCCTCGCATTTTTGGATTCTTTTTTCATTTTGCTTTTCCGGTTGGGTGTTTTTTGCTTCCTCGCATTTCAAATCATTGACTTGATTCTTGCGCTCCTCTGGTCTGCTGTCGGGAGTCTGTATAATATTCGTTATTTCAGTCCGTGTATGCTTAATTTCTAGTTGGTTCCCCAATATAAGATCGAGGGTCTCATTAGTTTTCTTGTAGATCTCATTAAGTTTATCGGCGGCTTCTAAACAGTTCTTGAGAGACCTTAAAAGTGTGGTTCTGAACTCTATATCTTCCATTGACAATTTTGTCCTGTTTCTTTGTCTCCGCATTTTGTTATGCTTCCTTGGTACACCCCCTAGTGGTCTTTGTTCGCAGTCTTATAGTTAAATCTTGATTGTTGTAGCTAATTCCAGTGAGGGTTTGACCTCCAGGCCAAGTGGCTATGAGAATCAGCTGTGTCAGCAGTGAGAGAACTTCTGTCCTCTAGGGAGATGCTAATCTAGCCTTTGCCTGAGGCTATCCGGCAAATGCCTGTGTGCAGGGCTTGGGCGGGGCGGGTCGCACAGGATCAACAGGGTGGGCCGGAGAGAGCAGTTATGGCGGCTCTCAGTCCTGTCCCCAGGGGCTCTGCCTCTCTGAGTCCCAGCACCCGCTGCAAACCTCGGAGAGAAAGCTGCACTCGCTCTGACCAAAGCCAGACAGTCCCGCTTCTCCCGTTTGAGTCTGGGTCCCTAAAGACTCGCCGGGATCTGGAGCTCAGAGTCTGCGACTCCCTCCCGATTGAAAACGCCAACCACGCCCTCCGCCGCCAGCCCGCTCCGCGCACTCCGCACCTCAGAATTTGACTTCAGCACTGCGCCTCCTCTGAGTGTCCGTATGCGTTTTTCTTTCCTCCTAGTTGTAGGACTTCCACTCAGCCAGCGTTCCTGTGGTTCTGGGTGATGTCCGTTCCGTTTTTTGGTTTCACTTTTGAAGTAGTTGTTCAAAGCAGCAAACTCCGGCGTTAACCTATGCCGCCATCTTGGTTCCAGTACATCTTTATCTTTGTTGAATATCCCTTCAAGATTCTGACTCCAATTGAAACTTTTATATTCCCTGAAGCTATAGCTTTCCTGCAGCCTTTTAAAGTTATGGCTGTTTATTCTCCCAAATTGTACATTGTGAGTTTAGAACATATATATATCTCCTCTCTCCTCATTACCCATTCTCTCATATTCCTCGTTGCAAACCCTCAGTTTTGAATTTCAAGCCATCAGACTCTACTCTTCCTTGTTGCGGCCATCAACACACTCTGCTCATTCCCTTTATTCCTTGAGGATTTTTCTCCATTCACTCAGCTGATAACAATTTCATTGTGAAAGGAAAGCAAATCGAAGATAATGCCCACAGCCCACAACCTTCTTCACCAAATCACACACTCATTAGCTTCTGTACTGACAGGCTTCCCTTTTTAAATATAGAGACATTATTGTGCTTCTAAGGGTAATTCCTAAACTTGTGCACTGTAGTTCTTTTTCTTCTCCTCCTCCTTTACCTCCTCCTCCTCCCCCATTTTCCTCCTCTTCTTTACCTAGCTAAAGAAGTCACTTCAGTAATTCTCTCTTCTGCATCTTTACCAGAGATTGTTTATTTCCTTCTGGATCATTCATAACATCATGAAACATTACTTCCCTTCCTCCACCTGAAAACAAAACAAAGCAAAGCTCTTGACTCATGTCCTCTTTCAGCTATTACCTAATTTTTTTTCCTGCTCCTCCTCCTATCAAAACTTTCAAAAGCTTAGTCTGTGTATATGCTATCTAGTTCCTCTCCTCTAATCTGTCTTTCTGTCGCGTTCTGGTATCTCTCTGATTCCTGTTCCCTGTTTCTTTCTCTCTCTCTCTTTTAACAGATTGAGGTGAAATGTGATTCACATTTTCCACATGGAAAAATAAAATGTGGCATTTTATAGTTTTGCCAAAGTAACAAACTGAAACCCGGAGGATTGAATTTACTAGTTGAGACCACAATCATATGGAGACATAGTGCTTTAATTTTAACGCCTAACTTAATCAGTTAAAAGGGAAAATTTAAGTGTCTTAGAGAAGTTGAGTCAAAAATTCTTGCTGAAGAGGCAGAGTAAGTGTAGAAAGAATAATCCAGGACTACTCAGTGAAAGAGAATTGGGTTTAATACCTGCTGTGGCACCTATTAGCTATGACCTCAAAATGGCCTTTGATTTGGTGAGGTGAGATTATATTTTGTGAAATGAGCAAATAACATGTACATACTAGAAATCTAAGATCCAGATTTCTGTCTCATCTAAATAGTCATATAGCTCACAATCTTATCATCACATACCTATTTAACTGGTGCATTATTTTATTTTGTTTCCCACTTTTGTTTTATTTCCTTCTTTCAAGTCATAATTAGTTTATCTTATTTTATCAGAATTTTATTATGTGAAGTAAAGTGTTGGAAATAAAAGTTTACTAATATTTTTATCTCCCCTAGTAAATTAAAAATGTATAAATTCATTATTTCAGAGAGGAAGGTAGAGGGAGTGAGAGATAGAAATATCAATGAGAAAGAATCATTGATAGGCTGCTTCCTGTATGCCCCACCCTGGGAATGGAGCCTGCAACTCAGGCATGTGCCCTGACCAGGAACTGAACTGTGACCTCCTGATTCACAGGTTGACACTCAGCCACTGAGCAACACTGGCAGGGCAGATTATAAATTCTTCATGGGTACAAAACTCGCCACAACTTATTTATATCCCCAATGCTTAGCACAGTTCTTGACACTTAGTAGGTATTCACTTACTGCATGTTAAAGAACTGACTGAATGTGCTGATTCTAATAGTTAAGTTTTATAGGGTTTTAGATAGTTCCTGTCAGCCTTCTGTTATCAGTTTATTGCAACCCATATTTATGACAAATATTTGGATCACCCAATATCACATTCAAATATTACAATTTCAAAGTATAACAGGTACTATGATTCAGAGGTAACTATGTGAAATTATAAATAGTTTATACATCAGAGAATATTAAATAATATTCAGAAATCGCCCCCAAATCTATTTTCTCATTATCTCAAATGGATGTATAAAGTGAATATTTTTCTGTGAATAAAAGCAAAAGCTAGAATTGCCTTATTTGCTAAGTTCTCCTGTTTACTTCCCAAGAGATCTTATTAATTCCTGTCAGTAACATCTGTGAATGAAGGCATCTTGATTATATACTGAAGCACTTATTCATCTACCAGGAAATAAACATATTTTCCTAAAGTATTAATCACATCTGCTCAAGATTATTTTTGTTGCTAAAAAACACCTCTGTCAGTTTAGTGATTTTGAAATTCAAGGTTATACTGTAAAGAATATCTGTGTGGAAATGTAAAAACAATCCCCATAAAACCTATAACCATGTAAAGCATTATTTTATGGTTTAGAGGTTATCACCACAGATACTTTTAAAAAAAGAAGTTAGTAACTACATTTGACTTTAAACATGTTCTGGTCCTATTTTGTGCAGAAACATAAATCTAAGAAACACATTAAAGTGGGACTTAAAATTTTTGTACAAAGTGTTATGTTCTAGTAAAAAATATATGATTATACCACTATACAATATAATAATCACATTTTCACAATTAGTATGCTATGTAATTCTTGAAAAAATATATGAGAGTTAGAGATTATTGTTATGCCTGTTGTATTGATGAAGAATTTAAGCTTTAGAAAGATTAAATAAAACAATTAAGCTCTCATACTTAGCAAGTGATGGAACCAGGATTTCAATCTTTGATGTATTTGTACCATAGAATGTGAATTTAGTAAAAGCTTTACTAAAAGTTTTATAGCATTAATACAAACAAAACTTTTTTAACAATGGAATTATTGACTTTTCTAAAATAATGCTTATTTTATTATTATATCAAATGTTTTACTTATTTTTTTATTCAATAAATGTTTACTGAGTGCCTATTCTCTATTAACTAATGAGTTTAGGCTATTTATATTGATTTCTACTATCTTAATTTGAACTAGTAATCCTGTTTTTTTTTTTCTATAATTCATTTGCCCTCTTTTCATATTCATTATCATTTTTTAAATAACAGAAGGTTTTTTAATTGCATTTTTTCTTTCTACTCATTTCAAAATTATATGTTTTATTTCTGTTATTTTAGAAATTATACATAAAATCATAATGTGGCTATATGACATCATTTGATCACTTTAAATATTATTGCTCTTGGTAATTAATTGATCTATTTATTCATTGCCAAATAGAATTTGAAGAAGAAAAGGAACTCAAGTTTATGGCTCTGTGACTATTTCCTATTAACTAAGAAATAAAGTTCATTCCGGACAAAATAAGACTAGTTGAATTATGGATACCTATTGTTATGACAGAAAATTGAGTAGATACATCTGAAGTCTAGAAAAGGGATCTGAGCAAAGGATTCTAACTTTAGGCATAATCAACATAAGATTGGTAGGGATTTCTCAGGGACGCTGCTTACGGTAAGCAGCATATACTTTTATTTCTGTACTAAATAGTGGAGGGGAAAAGAACTAGTTGTTTAGTTTCTATGATACCAACCAATTTAAATAACTTTTAGTTACTAGAAGAATTTGGGCATTTACGTGGTATAGTTTAGGGATATTTCAAATCTACATTGAAATTACTAATATCTACAACTTACATTTTTTTTTTCCTCCAAATGGTTGTACGTTTAAGTTAATGATTCATGGACTAAGGATAGTATTACTGTAGTTCTCAAAAAGCTCTAGAAGCCTGAAAGGTTAATGCATCTCATAGATGCTCAGGAGCACCAGGTGCTCTAAGGTTGTGGTTATACCCTCAAGAGGAAATAGCCAGAATTACTCTTTGGCATCTCTGTTATTTGCAGAGAAGAAGGTACAAAAAGAGCATGAAAGATGCAAAAGCTGTTTCAACAAACTTGACAATAAATAGGAGAAATACATAAAGCAACTCATTGCCAGAGAAAAAGCATAAAATATAAGGAACAGATTTCAAAAATATTTTATCATTTTTTAAAATTCTACTGACCAGACACCTAATTTACATAAACTGTTCTCAGTTCTAACACCCAAGTATGTTTTGCCTTGGTGATCTTGTGAAGTTACATAGTATTGAGTCCCAAGCGAAAGAGATTCCCAGTCTTTGATACATCTGATTCCCTACAAATTAAAAACCATAGGCACAGGTCTATCCAGCTCTCTGAAACATGCTCTGCAAGCCAACCAGTCCCTTTACCATCACTCCTTCAATCACCGAACCATGGTAAATACTAGTTAGTGCTAGTCATGGGGAATACTAGTTAGTGCTGAATGGATACTGGTCTCAAAATGGTAAAGGAGAATAAAACCATAATAACTGGTTATACAGTAAGAACCAAGAAAACTGGATTAAGGGCATTATGTGAAAATGTACAGATGAAACTATTTATGCATATATATTTTGAGCCATCATTGAATATAGTAGCGTGTATAATGATCTATATAGCAAATCGCCTGTGCTTTAACACACTGCAAATATAGTATATTGAACTTGGTTGTCTCTTTCATAATTCCTCATTGTAAATCTCTAATATATCTTTTTTTTTTCAATTTAGAAAAATACTCAAAACAGGAATGGACACTGCAGAACTAATAACCCTGGTCCTGTCCCAGATGCTAAACCTTAGTAACCCTTCATTGCCCATAGCCCTGGGACTCCTCCTCTATGAAGTATTGGTTAAAATAGAGCTAAGGAGGCGTTCAGGTTTCATGTATAAGCTATAACGCTCAGCTGAGACATTTTATACTAAAAAAAATAGAATTTTTGTTTTCTTTAGAGTGAAATATTTTTTACCTCAACCTTATGTAAAGCAGGTAGACAGGTTCGCCAGCCTCAAATCCACTGTAGAACCGGGTCCTGTGGAAGTAAACAAATCCAGAGGATACAAGTAGGTGGTCCCTGAAACAATGTGAATGGGATGAGGGATACTAGATAGTCTCTGTTTCTAAATAGTATGCTAAACTATTCATAATATTTCACCTGGAGTTTCCACTCAGAGAGCCAGCGATCCCTATCCTGACTCTGACACTTAATTGGCTTTGTTGGTTAAATTAAGCCTGATCTTTGCTGTAAAGAAAGAGCAATAAAAACTACCTCTCAGGACTGTTGTAAGAATGAAGAGATCATTTATGTAAAGCAATTAGCCTGATGCTTAGAGGATAGTAAGTATTAAATTCAATTTTTCTTGAAGACTTATCTTCAAGAATCCTCTTTAAAATGCTTGTGAGAAAGGTGACACCTTCAATTATTAGCTGCTAAGATTAATCACCAGTTGGCAGGTATTAGTTGCCGTCAAATTGACAAGGCAATTAGAAGATGAGTGGCACTTGGAAATGTGAATCTGAGGGTTTGCGATGGGAGAGGGGTCAGTGAAGAGAAAAATAAAACCAGACAGTGAAGTGAAAGGGCACCAGGTATCATTGCTCTCTTCAGGGGTTCCCTCATCCTAGAATAGTTGGTACCAGAAATTATTCTCATGGAACAGACCTCTATAAAATGGGAACCAAAATTTTACAAAGATGAAAACAAAGCATTCGGTTGATATTTTTTTCTTAAAAAATTGAAATTTTACATCACAAAATCTAAGCCTCATAACTTAAAAATTATTGAATAACTGTAACTGAGAAAAAACAACTCAAGAAGTAGTTTTGCACCCCTTTTCCTACAAAATAGTATGATAATATGACACTCTCTGCTTCAACTTTTGTGCCAAGATAACAAAAAGTAATTGTCCCCCAAATATCTGAGTTCAGCAGTTTTCCCAAGGCCTTTCTTAATTATTTGATTTATAATTCTTACGTCAAAGCATGTATGATCCACATGCTTGTAGTTACTGGTCACTTGATTTGATCTCTGTTGGTGACTATGCTCTAAAGATCTCAGCCATGTTCCACATTTGCCTTTATTAAATTCATGAAACCCACAATTTTGCAATATTTGCATGTTTACTTTGCAATTTTAAAAGTGATCAATTAATTTGTCATTATAGCCATCTGACCATAATTTTGGTTCCCTAAAAAATGTTGTAATCACATGGACATGGGTTAAATTATTAGGACACAGAGAACTCTGTTGTTCAATTCTGACTAAGCTCAGCTATCTCATTAGACCAGTGATGGCGAACCTTTTGAGCTCGGAGTGTCAGCATTTTGAAAAGCCCTAACTTAACTCTGGTGCCGTGTCACATATAGAAATTTTTTGATATTTGCAACCATAGTAAAACAAAGATTTATATTTTTGGACTCTGGGTTAGAAAGATTCAACTCTGTCACTTTCCAGAAGTGTGACCTTAGAGAAATAATATAGCTTGCTCTTACAATAATTCCTTATTTTCAAAAGTTTTCATGTATGTGATAGTTTCAGAGATTCAATGAGATAATATATGTAAAATGTTTAAATAGTGCCAGCTGTGTAGAAAATATTTTGTAACTTAGTGATTTTGAAGATACACCCATTATCATCTTATTATTAAGTAAGAAAGAAAGATGTAGCCTTCTCCACTCTACCCCTTATCAGCATTCTTAAGTGCCTATAAACAAGTTTCATGCTCTTGTCTAATTCCTGTCACATACTCCACCACTGCACGCCACTCATCTGTGCATCTTATCTCTCCTCCTTGATATAGGCTGCTAAGACAGTCTTTGCATCTTTGTAACTTTCATATGCTCATTAACACAGTGTTGATGTATTAAGTAGTCAATAGATACTACTAATTAATCTTCTTAAAACAGTTTATAAGGCTGGCCCAACAAACAGAACCAAAATAACTCATTTTGTTTTTATTTTTCAGAAGATAATATTCTTTTTATTTTACTTTCAAGAAAATAAATGTAGCAATATAATTATTTAATAATGCTTAATATAAATCTTGCTGTAAATTTAAAAAGTTAAAAATGGCTTCATTTAGGAATTTCAATTAATGCTCTGAAATGGAAAATTAATATTTGAGTCATTAATACTTTAACTATTTTGTATAGCTACTTAAATATAGATTTTTAAAAAGTATATATTTTTATTGCGTTCAGAGAGAAAGATAAAGAGAGAGAGATAGAAACATCAATAATGAGAGAGAATCATTGATTGGCTGCCTCCTGCATGCCCCATACTGAGGATCAAGCCCAAAACCCAGGCATGTGCCCTGACAGGAAATTGAACCATAGCCTCCTGGTTCATAGGTCAATGCTTAACCACCGGGCCACGCCAGCCAGGCAATTATAGATTATTTTTAATTAACTTTATAAAAAGTATAATTAACAAATAGTGAACATCAGCAATTTTATGTACAATTCAGTGAGTTTTGAAAATAAAGAATATAGTTGTATAATTACAACCAAATTATGACATAGAACATTTTGATCACAAGAAATTCCCTAGTGCTTCTTTTTAACCAATTTCCTCCCCCTTGGCATCCACTGATCTACTTTTGTTCTTAAATTTTGTCTTTGCTATAAATTCTTTTAAAGGAAATCACACAGGAACCAAAAGCTGTTTTGAGCCCTAGCCAGTTTGGCTCAGTGGATAAAGCATTGACCTGCTGACTGAAGGGTCCCCCTGGGTTCGATTACAGTCAAAGGCACATGCCTGGAATGTGGGTTCGATCTCCAGTAGGGGGCATGCAGGAGGCAGCCAATCAATGATTCTCTCTCATCATTGATGTTTCTATTTCTCTCTCCCTCTCCCTTCCTCTTAGAAATCAATAAAATTATGTGTGTGTGTTTTCTTTTTAAAAAGATCTTTTGAGACTGGCTTTTTACACTTGGAGTGATATTTTTGATATTCATTCATGCTACTGAGTCCATAGATTGTTCCTTTTGATTGCTGAGTAGTATTCTATTGTCTTAATATTGTTGCCAGTTTGGTTATCCATTCACCATATGATAATGGGCTGCTCTAAAATTCAGACAACTATGAATAATGGTTTAAACAGAATTAATAATAATCTACTGTTAACGGGAAATCCCTGGGTAGACTGGGGCTGCCTGTCGCAATGTCCAATAAGGAAGGCAGGGTTGAATCATACAAGCCTTACTGAGAAGACCAGCCAACCAAGAAGACAGGGAGCTTACAAGCATCCAACACCTGTCTTGCAGCAAGGTGCAGTGGACAGGATTATAAAGGGGAATGGGCTAGGGTGAGGCTGGGAGTCCTGGAGGTTCGCAGAACTCGGTTATTGTTCTTGGTCATCAGGCGATGAGATGATATCTTGGCTCCTGGTGGGGTCGGCCTGATCACGCTTGACGGTTCTGTTTGCTTGCTTGGTACAGTATACACTGTCCGCAGCTGAATCACCTCCTCAATCACTTCGTTTGGGATCAAAGGGAGTATGCAGGTGCACTGGCCTGAGAAATGAAACTTAGAAAAGAAAAAAACTTAACTCTATTCTTATATAAGAAACTTAACCCTCTATTTCTAAACCTGTATGTATTTCAGAATTTCAAAATAGTATGATTATCTTTCAGATTAATTCAAGTGTCTATGTATCAGATTAGAAATCCTCCCCTGTCACTATGACGAAATTGAAAAATAAACTATGAGCTTTTCTCTTTATGATTAATTTGGACCTGGACCTGGGTCCCCGTGTTGGCTCAAGAGAATATCATGAGTTCTACTTGTAGCCTGCAGAGAAATGACTACCTGTTTCAGGTACATGTTGTTCTCAAGTAATAATTATGATGAGTCTTTCCAGCTACCAGTTGATGAATTTAGGAAATGCCTACTGTACATTGCTTTGACTTGTACAATAATTGAAGACTTACTCTTTTTTTCTTTTTCTTTTTTTTTTAAATATATGTTTTTAAATGTGTTGTATAAAGTCATGAGTCATATAACAATGTTTTGGTCAACTATGGACCACAACAGATAAGATTATAACAGAGCTGAATATTCCTGTCCCTAGTGACATCCTAGTCATCAGTGTGGCAGCACAGCGCGTCACACAAATGCTTACCATTGTGTTGTAATTGCCCATAATGTTCAGTGAGGTAACACGCGTACAGATGTGTAGCTTAGGAGCTGCTGCAGAACAGAATATGCCAACCCAAATATGGTTATTTGGCATAAGGATTATCTTAGGCTGGCTAATTTTAAGATACAGTTCACCCGGGAGCTCTCAAAACCAAACAGAAGTTCCCCTACCTAAAATATCTTTACATTTGTAAGGGGAATCTCCATTTGTAAGACTGTCACCCTTAGAAGAGGGATATCACCTTTTCTCTAGAAACTCTTATCTATGAGTAAGACAGTGACTTAAATCTACATAGCAATCTTACCCTTGTTTTCTGTGCTTTTCCTGGTAACCTCCCCAAAACTGATTTTCACCTTCCCCAACATCTTCTCCTGTCTTCAGGTAAAGATGGTATTTATAGTGGTCGCTTCCTTGGTGGCTTCAGCTACTTTGAGTTCTCTCCTTGAGTTTCCTGGCTCTCTCCAGTGTATATGGGAGATGTACAAGTTATTAAACTTTTGTTTGCTTTTCTCCTGTCATCCTGTCTTTTATTGCAGGATGTCTCAGCCAAAAACTCAGAAGGGTGGAGGGAAATTATTTTTCCTCCCCTACAGAGCAATAGGTTGTGCCATATGGTCCAGGCGTGTGTAGTAGGCTAAGCCATCCAGGTGTGAGTTAAGTGCACTCTATAATGTTTGCACAAGGAGGAATCTGCTTAACAAAGAATTTCTCAGAATGTAGCCCTGTTGTTAAGCAGCACACAAATATATATGTATATACATTTATTTTATAAGATGTAAAAAGATTAATAATTCAATAACAACGTGATATTCTTCAGATTCTATAACAATATGACCTTGGCATAGTGAATTGAAATTAGCCTTTCTCAATCAGGGTTCCACAAGGAAATTAAGCCCTACGGAAGATGATTTGAGTGGCTGTTTTCTCGGTTCTTCCAAGGATGTTACATAGTTAGCACCATTCTAAATGAATAAAAGTTAATTTATTATATTCAATACATGCTTTAGGGCACTAGGGATTAGATTTTTTCAATAAGCAATATATTGGAAACATCGTTGCATATCAAAATTTATTTAAACTCCAATTTTATTTTAATGAATGTAGAGTATTCCAGAAAAATAATATAATTTATTTAACCTGATTTTTATTATTAGAGGTTTTAAAAGATTTATTGTTATTATAAGTAGCCTTGTAATAAACATTAATAGATATCTGTATGCCGAATTCCCAGAGGTGGGATTTCCTTGTGAAAGTAGCAGCACTACGTTCATTGATAAGTATTGTCAAAATGCCCTCTAAAAAGAGTGGAACCAGGTAACAGCCTCATCTAGTCATCGGTGCATAGCTGTGAGGCTCTCTTCTTAGCACACTTGTCCTATTTTGTACCCTTTGCCAAACCTCTGAACTTCAAATTGTCGGACTTTGTTAGTCCTTTATAGAGGAGGTGTGTGGAGCAGGGAGAGCAGGTATATTCTCCAGTCCCTTTTACAACCTTCTTTGTTAGTTTAGTAAAGGACATTCATTGCCTTTCCCTTGTTTGGACTCTGACTGCCCTCCTCTAGTTTCATCTAGAGGAAGAATAAAGATCCTATTCTTCCATCAACTGTTTCAAGAAAGTTGCTTTGCAGACTAGAAGGGCTCCACCTTCAGAGCTCCCGTCCCTCTTCAATGTCCAGAGGGCACAAATCATTATTTTTTACCTCCTGCTGAAGACATTTGCAGAGGTTAAAAAAAATCTTTACCAATGATAATAAATAGCAGGAGGTGCAGGAATAAACATCCCATCTACCTGACCATTGGCTTATTCACTTAAAATACAATTAGCATGTTGCCTTAACAAACATCCTGTTAGTTTTCTTTCAGCTTTTTCAGTTTAGTAAAGTACTAAGATAATACATAGTTTGCTTTTTTTTTTTTAAATTTCTTCAGAGAGTTACAGGAACTAGGAGACCTTATCCAATTAATCCCCTGAAATGGCTTCACCTTTTTCTTTTTCCTTCTTCAAAAGGACATAGCCTGCTGTTAAGTGCTATAGAATTTTTGGATTAGATGAGAAGAAATCCAGACTCTCCCATAATAGCAAAGGGGTTATATGTGACCCTTATTAAAAAGTCCAAACAATATAAAATATCATGGCCTTATCTCTCTAACTTCCTGGCCGCCCTGCATCCCAGGGAGAGGGTCAGGGCATGCGGAGGATGATAGTCTCTGGGGATCAGGCAGCCAGATGCCACTTAGAAAGTGAAGAAAGTAAAATATCAAGCACCACTGTCATTTTTGTTTCACCATATAAATAATCAAAATACCCTTAGCTGAAAAGGGAGTCCATTGTTGTACATGCGAGGTTCCCCTTAAACATTAAGCACAGGTGAGGCAGGGAACGTGATCAAAACCTGTTCTTTCACTGACAAACAAAAGAAAACCATATTGATAGCATCCTTACCACATGAAAGGCAAAGCTAAGCTCATTCCTGGATTAATCAAGTTAATGCAATACATATCAAATAGGTCTTTGTACCATTATTATTATTATTACTTTGCAGATGAAAACTCCGAGGGGGAAAAAAGGATTCTTTAGTTAGTTCTATGATATTTTGGAATTTATTTGTGTATTTAAGATAGCATTTTCAAATGTTTTTAGCATCTTGTTAAGCAGAATCTTTTAGACCCATAAAAACATAATGAGGAGTGCGACTCTAATTAGAATATCCCGATGTGTAATGGGGAGAGAACGAGTTGGCTGCTCAGAGTTGCAGTCCCAAGATTGCTCTGGAAAGCTGGTCAGGAGGTTAGTGATATAAATGCATTCTCTTACGCTGTCCTTCTATATTGCAAAGTGGCCTTAAGATAACAAGCATAAAAAATGAGTGCCCTTAGACATGGTGGGCCATTCATTGAAATCGCTCTTCCCCTCAGGGAGAATGAGAGTGTGGAGGGAGAGAACAGCGTGACCTCTCCCAATTAACGCGGTACTGATGCTGGTGGAATGGCCCCTGGTGGCAGGGCTGTGTTTCCAAGCTGTGTGTTCGGGGCCGAGGTCCAGGTTACGTCAATGAGCATCATTCTGGGCACCGTTTCAGTGGCTCTATATTGGACACAAGAGAAAGACAGAAAAGGGAAAGATAAGGGAAAACGATGGGCTATGTTTTTAAAGTACTTGAGAACTTTGCTTTTCCTTTGGGAGATGAGTTTTCTCTGACCCTTGTGTGCAGCTGCAGCCTGAAGTTTGACAAACGGGCCAGGAAGTTGGGAAAGAATATAACAGCAGTACTACTTTCCCAATGGAAAGGGATACTCCTAAATGTTACAATGCTTCAGTCTGAAGTTTGACTAGTAGAATGCCTTTAACCTAGAATTGAAGCAAGCAACAATACACTGTGGAGGGTTTAGCCTACACTGAGAATACACACTTTTTCATTTTATATCTTTCCCTGTGTTTACTTAAAAAAAACCACAAACCCAAAAAACCTATTGCTAAATATGTAGAATTCTGCCTTCTGTTTTGGGGCAATGTTTGTATCATACAAGTGGCTACAGGGCTTTTAAAGCATATATTGTCTTCTTTTTCTAAGAATGAGATCCAACAAAGAAATAAACAAAAAACTTAGATTTTTGAATGACTGTGAGCAAGAGGTGAGATTGGTGCTGATATAGTTTCTGTGCTAATAATGCTTAGAGTTTTCAAATCAGGAATAATATAGGCCAAGCGGCTCCTTACATCAGGGAATTCCTCATAGTTGCAATTCCTGCCTACGATTCTGGTCACAACAAGATGCATGCCCCTTTCTCTGCCATGTACAGAAAAAAACTACCTAATTTATTAATCCATCCTTAGTTTAAATTCTATGAAATTTAGATAACCAATCATATTTTTATAAATAATATAGAATGCTTAGCAAAACACCTGGCCAGAATAAGTGCTTAATGTATTTACAGGTACTTACTATGTGACATGTAAGAGAAAATGCCCTTCTTTGGACTAATCAGATATTGTATCTCCTTGGGCAATCAAGACATATGTTTGGAAGTGAAAGGAGCTAGTAATAACCCTGAATTATTTTAAGTTAAGTCAGATGAGAGAAAATAGGTTGTTAATTCAGTGCCAGTTGAGTTAAGATAACCTGGGAATTTTGTCCTCATATACAGATTTTCCCCACCTCAAAAATCTTTACATAAAAGATATTCTAAATTAAAAACAATTTTATCTTACTTTTCAATTACAGTTGACATTAAATACTATATAAGTTTCAGGTGTACCGCATAGTGGTTAGACATTTATTTAACTTACAGTGTGATCCCCCTGGTATGTCCAGTACTCACCTGACATCATGTATAGTTACTACAATAGTATCAACTATATTCCCTAAACTGTACTTACATCCAGGACTATTTTGTAACTGCCAATTTGTACTTCTTAATCCTTTTCACCCAGCCTTCCAATCCCCCCCACATCTGGCAATCATCAGTTTGTTCTCTGCATGTATGAGTTTGTGTTTGCCTTCTCTGTTCATTTGTTTGTTTGCTTTGTAGATTCCACATAAAACAGGAATCATATGGTATTTGTCTTTCTTTGTCCAACCTGTTTCACTTAGCTTGATACCTTCTAGTGGTACCACAAATGGTAAGACCCCATTCCTTTTTATGGCCAAGTAATATTCCATTGCACATATGTACATCTTCTGTATCCATTTGTCTATTGATTAGAGTACTTAATCCATTTACATTTAAAGCAATTATTGGCAGGTATGTAGTTATTGCCATTTTATTAATTGTTTTCTGATTGTTTTTGTAGTTCTTCTATGTTTCTTACTCTCTTACTCTCCTTGCTTGTGTGTTGTTGAGTTTCTGTAGTGTTGTGTTTGGGTTCCTTTCTCTTTATTTCGTACATGTTTCTTGCAGAATTTTGGTTTGTGGTTAGTACGTGCTTTATATATACCAAGCTATGTTTATAGCAGTCTATTTTCAGTTGATGGCCACTGAAGATCAAACACAGTCTAAAATCACTACCCTTTTTATTCTCATCTCCTCCATATTTATGTTTTTATCATTATTTTTTACTTATTTTGTGTGGCTGTGTGTTTGTGTTTATCCCTTAATTTACTGTTGTAATTATATACCATCTTTCTACTTTTTCCTTTTAACCTTTGTAGTAGCTTTAGTGTTGATTGGTCCACTGCTTTTATTACGTATTTACCTTTTGCTGGGACTGGCCAGGAACCCCTAATGGATGAACAGATTACTCTGACACAGTTTCACTGTGAAAGAGAAGGCTAAGGGACGGCCTGGCTGAAGGAGCCAGGCAGCCTCCATTGCCTGCCTCAGTGGCCTTTTATTGCAGTTTTTATCTTTAGATACAATCAATAGGGTGAGTAATCTTTGAAGGAATCATGTGTTTACATTGTCTTCAAGGCAAGGGCATCCAGGAATTAAGCATAAGGATTCCAGTAAACACCTGGGGTCTGCACATGCACAGACTTGTTTGGAAAGGTCAAGGACTAATTAGGGGCGCCGCCTTCGACACTCCCCTGTCTCCCCTAATTTGGAATTCCGATAAACAAGGCAAGTGGCCTTTCACACACTTCCCTTTTCTCAGAATGTCCTCCTTACAAACTTTGCAACCAAGTCTCATGTGCTCCCCAACAACCTTTGTCAGTGAGAATGTCTTTTTTTTATGACATTGTATTATTCACATTTTTAATTTTCTTCTTAAAGAAGTCCTTTTAGCAGTTCTTGTGACACTAGTATGGTGCTGGTAAACTCCTTTAGCATTTTCTTGTTTGGGAAGCTTTTATCACTTCTTTGACTTTAAATGACAGCCTTTCTGGGTAGAGTATTCTTGATTGTAGGTCCTTGCTTTTCATCACTTTGAATATTTGAGGCCAATACCTTATAGTTTGCAAAGCTTCTGTTGAAAAAACAGCTGGCAGTCTTATGGATGCTGCCTAGTAGGTAACTAACTAATTGTATTTCTCTTGCTGCTTTTTAGATTCTCTCTTTGTATTTAATTTTTGCTTTTTTTATGATGATGTGTTTTGGTGTGGGCCATTTTGGGTTGATTTTTTTTTTTTTTTTTGGAACTATTTGCACTTCCTGGACTTGTATGTCTGTTTTCTTCATGAGGCTAGGGAAGTTTTCCATCATTATTTCTTCAAATAGGTTTTCAATAGCTTGCTTTTTATCTTCTTCTTCTGGTATTCCTAACATGTGAATGTTGGTATGCTTTATGTTGTACCAGAGGTTCTTTAAAATAATCTCATTTTTTAAAATTCTTTTTTTCTTCTTGGTACTCTCATTGAGTGTTATCTGCTACTTTGCTTTTTCCAATTGTTATTCAATCTTCTGCTTCATCTAATCTGTTATTGATGCCATATAATAATGTATTCTTCATGTCAGTTGTTGTATTCTTCATTTTCTCACTAATTCATTTTTATGGTTTCTATCTCCTGTTTGTTTCCTATCACTGTTGAATTTCTCACTGAAATAATCTATTCTTCCCTTAAGTTCACTGAGCTTCCTTATAACCTGTGTTTTGAACTCTGCATCTGGTAGACTGCTTGCCTCCGCATTGTTTAGTTTTTTTCTAGAGTTTTTTTCTGTTCTTTCGTTTGGGATATGTTTCTTTGTCCCCTCCTGTTGGCCTTCTCCCTGTGTTTGTTTCTATGTGTTAGATAGATCTAGTACATCGCCCAGACTTGGCAGAGTGGCCTTATGTAGTCGGTGTCCCATGGCGTCCAGTGGAGCAGTGTCCCTGTTCATCTGTGCTGGGTGCTCCAGGGGTGTCCCTTGTGTGGGTAGTAGGTGCTCTCTGATTGTAGTTGAGCCTTGATTGCTTTTGGCATGTCAGTGGGCGGGATTGACCTCCAGGCTGCTTGGCTGTGAGAACTAGTCATGACGACAGCAGACAGGCTGAGAGGTCTGATCCCATGGAGAAGGAATCACTTTAGCAGGCCTTTGGTACTTTTCTTTGGGTGTGTCCTTTGTGGTGATAATTGAGTGGTGCTCTGTTGTAGTCTGAAGCCAGCCATCAAGTGTATTTATTCTGGGGCCTCTTTGGAGATGCTCTGATGCAGGCTAAGGTCAGCTGCTGCTTAAATCCAGCCTCAGGCCGCCTGGTAGGAGCTACAAAGTGACCTTTAGTTAGTAGCTGGCTATACTGAGCCTGGAGATGCCTTGGAGTGGTTATGCTGCAAACCGAGGCCACTGCCACTAGTGCCTGGCTTGGGGCCACTTTGCAAGAGGTACAGGGCATGCTAAGGCCAGCCACTACTTATTTGGGGTTTGTGGATCTTTGAGAAATTTTAGGAAAATCCACACCATGGGTCCAAGCTGGAAGCTTGTGTGAATTAGCTTCTGAAAGAGGTTGGGGCCAGGTGGGGTCTCAGAAAATCACCGTGGTGGAGCAAGGGAAGTGTTAGTCTGGTTAATGAAGACTCAGACTTCACAGTCACCTGCACCTACAGGCTCAGTGTGGGGAGGGATCAGCCTCTGCTTCTCCCCGTACTCAGTGCCCCTCCTACCAGTCCCAATTGGGCTTCTTCTTTATATTGTTATAGGAGTCTGCTCAGCTAGTGTTCAGGTGTTCTCAAGGATGATTGTTTTATAATTGAGCTGTAATTTTGATGTGGTTGTTGGAGGAAACAATCACACAGTTTACCTACTGTGCCATCTTGATCAGAAGTCTTTCCATAATTTTATCTAGTGAATGTTTCTATGCACCAAGCATCAAGCTATGTACTTTGCTTAAGTCACTTCTATTTAATATTTACAAAACACTAGGAAGGGAAGAATCTCTCCATTTCAAAAATAGGACAACAAAAACAGGAACATTCTGTAACTTGCCCAAGGTTATATAAAGACTGCAGGCCTGGTGCACAAAATTCATGCATGGAGGGGGTCGTCCCTCAGCCCGGCCTGCACCCTCTACAATCCGGGACCCCTTGGGGATGTCTGACTGCCTCTTGCAATCCAGAACCGCTGGCTCTGAACCACTTTCCTGACTGCCTGCCTGATCACCCCTAATTCCTCTGTCTGTTTGCCTGATCGCCCCTAACCACCTTTGCCTGCCTGCCTGATAACCCCTAACTGTTTCCCAACTGGCCTGACTGCCCCTAACTGCCTCTGCTTCTCCCTGCATCCAGGACCCAGGATTCCCTCCCTCTGGCCAGCTGCAGGCACCCAGGGCCTGGGCTGGCTGCAGCCGAAGGGGACTGTGGGTGGGCGGCTTTGCTGGGGCCGCAGCCACAGGCTCTCGTTACCTTGAGGCGGGCGGCTTGTCCCTCTCCTAGGCCACAGCCTGGTTGGTCCCCATTCCTCTCTCACAAGCTCATTTGTGCCTGGCTGGTCCCCATTCCTCTCTTCTCAGTGTTGAGTGTCTGAGCAGTTCCAGCACAAGAGTGTGAGGGCCTGAGGGCGTGATGACCATTTGCATATTAGCTCTTTATTATATAGGATTAGCAGTGAAGGCAAGGTTTAAAAAATTAAAAACTCAAAATCTAACTGAAAGACATTATCTACCTTATATCTGAATTAGTAAGTATATGATTTGACTCACTCAAGATTGTGAGTTCATAGACCTTATTAATCTTGCTAAACACTGACATTTCTGTAGCTTTACCCAGAGTAGACTACCTTTTATTAATCCATTTATCAACCATTCAGTGTTTCTACAGTAATTTCTATAATCCAAAAAATGTAAAAAAATATAGAATCTTATACATTATGTCAATAAAATGCCTTAACATGAAGATTTAATAATCTGGAAATTTTTTTTAACAATATATTAAACCAATTATTTTTTCTCTATTAAGCTCAGATCCTAATAACTTAAATACTTATGCAAATTGTTTTGTCCTTCTATATTATATCGACCATAAATTTGCATTTTGTTTCCATTATCTTAAATTAATTTATACAGCCTTCATTTTTAATACAATCAAATAAGTTCTGGAAATACATATTTAATAATTTTTTTAAATGTGGAGAAAAACACACAAATGATTTAGTAAAGAGAAGGAAAGTAAATGCATTGTTTCAGATTTTACACATAACTTACAATTCTGTATGTTTGCAAAGTAAATTATTTATGTAGAAGCACAAATGATTGAGTAAAAAGAAGTAAATGCATTGTTTCAGATTTCACAGGCTTGAAAGATTGTCAAAATATTAACATATTTTTTGATTTATTAAATCAAAGTAAATAATGTTCCTTAAGGTTACCTGCTTCAATTTTAGTATCTACTTTTATCTACTAATATCTATCTATCTATCTATCTATCATTTATCTACCTACCCGTCTACCTATTTATAAAATGAAATAAAAATATAATAATTACCAAGTAACTCAAATGGTTGTTTAACTAGAATATTTCATTTCTAGATTAATCTAGATTAGAGGTCCTCAAACATAAATGATCCCCCTAGGGGATATTTGGTAATGTCTAGAGATATTTTTAATTATCATAACTGGGTAGGCAAAAGTGGGGGTTTTGATAAGATGCTGTTGGCATCTAATGGTAGAGGGAAGAAGGGACACTAATAAATATCCTACAATGCAGAGACTGTCTCTCACAGCAATTATCTGGACCCAAATATCAATAGTACTGAGATTCAGAAACCTTGATCTAGATAATGGGAAGCTTACTGAATTAAGATATTTTATATCAGCAATAAGTTTATACAGTTAGCACTGTTTACTTTTTAGTTTCTCAAAATATTAATATTACTGGAGAGTACTCGTTCTCAGAAATAAAGATACTGAGTAAACTAGCGAACTACTATTTGATACAAATAAAATAGGGAAAGGAAGCCAAAGGAGATGAGCAAAGAGGAGTATGGTATTTCAAAGTTATTAAAATTGGAATTGTCCCTTATAGGCCAGCACCCTAGTGTTCTCATTAAGATACTACTACATTAGCTAATCATAAAGTATTCATTTAGGTATACTATTACAACAGTGTCAACATTATGAGATCGCCTTGGTCAACTTCCACATCTGCATTTTAATATTTCCCCCTGATACGATCAGTGATGGAAATATTGGTGTAAGGGAGTGCTTGTCCACTTGTAAAGCATAGCTATCACGCTGTGTTTAAAATTGTGACAATCCTATCTGAGGACTTCATTATGGAGTTAATAAAATCGGTGCTGCGTTGCTGCTATTCTACACCAAAGATCCAGCACTCCATGGCGCGCGCTTTTTTCTCCAGATAGATTAAAGCATTCATTTTGACGTCATCTCTTTGTAATAAAAGTAAAAGGTCAGGTTAAGTTAAAAGTAAAACTGTATAAAGAGGCAAAATTCCAAAATGGTGGTCTGATAAGAAAAGCGCTAATTAAAAAAAATTAGGATGACATGGTTTTTATTAACAAGTCTTCACCACAAACTTTGAATCAGTAGTCTTAAGTGAAATACACAAGGTAAAAGAACTGTACTGAAATTCTTGTTTCACTAATTTTCTCTTTCACATCCAACATTTGTGAAAACAGCTAGTAACATATTGTTACTTCTATAAATTCTTTTTACTTTAGGCCAACCTAATTAGCTCCATAAAACCGAGCAAACTGTCTAGAATATTTGTATTTGTGTATTTGTTCAAGTCTCATGTCCTTATCACATATAAACATCTACATATATTGTATTCCCTGGGGTTCTGTAAAAAACTTCCTCATAAATCATTTTAATTGTTTTATTAATCACCTTATAAATGGGAAAGCTGTGTTCAGTATCTTAAGAGATTCACGTTATGATACATAGTATAAAATATTTTCACTACTGTGTTCATTTTCTGTTCAGTCAGCTATTAGTTATGGTGTGCTAGCCTCTTTTTACAACTGAGGAATATGGTGAATAAAATAGGGAAGGTTCCTGCTCTAAGAACTAGATAGATAGATAGATAGATAGATAGATAGATAGGTAGGTAGATAGATAGATAGATAGATAGATAGATAGATAGATAGATAGATAGATAGATAGATAGATATAGATAGAGTTAAGATTGAAAAGCCAGTCAGGCACAAACTCATGTAGGGCATTATGATATTTATAAAACTATTGCCAAGGTCTGAAAAATAGTTTAAGAAAACATCTTGTTTCACTAATGATGAAACAACAAAACACTGTATTTATCATCAGAAAGGGATATATAAACTGCTCACTGGATACTGTAGTGAATTGGAAAAAAATTATTTTAGCTGTCTAGAGAGATGATATGAAATAGTACTTTGGTGCTACTCCAAATATTTCCAATTGTCTTTAGTGGCAAAATGGCATTCTGTTTAAAGTTTCTAAATAAAAATTAAATACTTCTATGAATTAAATAGTTGCCGTATTTTACAGTAAGCATATGACACACTCCCTGCTCCAGGTGAATATATAATTTGGGAAGGGAGATGGTATATCCACACAGAACAGAGTCACTGAGAGAACATAAGCAAGACCAATACAAGAGGAGTATATTGTGTGGATTATGAGTAGGAGGTAGGGAGACCATATAATATATTTGATATCCTAACTGGAATGTTTTTAGAGGGAGAGGTTATTAATAATGTTTCTGGGGAAAATGAGGTAAATGATCGCTCTTCTAAGTAAATCAGGACACCAATAATGATAGGTCCATAGAATTTCAGAAAAGTTCATTGTACATTGGAGTGACTCCTGAAGCCTTTCAAGAAAATGATCCTGCACTTGGCTTGTGTCTAGACATGTGACCCAGCAGAAGGGAGGGGTAAATGCATCTAGGCCAGGGAAATAACACTACAAGAGACATTATTATTTGAGAATTACCCTAAGATGAAGCATGGATTGTGAAGACTGGGAGATAATAGTGCATGGTTAAGAAAGAGATGGATTGAAGTATAAGAGCAGAAAGATTGTAATAGATTTTAAATTCCATGAAAAAAAGTCTCATACAAGAGATTCATATAAGGTTTATTGGTTGGCATGTGAAACTTCAATTTGATGTCAGATGGGAATATTGTGGAGCAACATGTAGTATAAAATATACACGTTTTAATTCTGCATAATCTATATGCTGCTGCATGATAAATTGGAACAGGATAGATTTATTTCAAATCGCTCTTTTAAGCATAAATGTATTTTTACATATCATGCAATGCTTTATGATTGATGCAGCAATGAAGATAAACATAGCAAAAATTATGTACGTATATGGGTATACAAATGCTAATGTAGCATTTTAGGTAATAATGATTATTTGTGAGCACTTACTATAGTCCTGACATTGTTAACATTTCTTCTAAAATTTCTCCCCAAATCCTATAAATTAGATATTACTGCAATTACTTGACAGATGAATAAACAGAAGGAAAGAAGTCAGGTAATTAGCTGAAAACTGCACAGCTGCTCAGTGATAGTACAAATATTCAAAAGTATTTTTGCATTGGTGTAAAGTCCATGATCGTGACCAGGGTGCCCCATTACCTTGCACCTAAACATGTGCTCAGTGAATTGAGCCCCATGGAGCTCAATTCTTACACAGAAGTTCCCAACTGGAATAGGAAGCTGAGTATTCAATACACAGTTATTCTGTCAGGGCCAGCCTGACAAGGTTGAGCCGCGCTGAGGCAGGGAGGTGGGAATTGAGAAAAGAAAGAAAGACAGGAAAGAGGGATCGGGAGGACTCCAGTTCTCGAGGAACTGAAGCAAGTTTATTAGCCACACAATCTTATTTATACACAACACATTGAATGGGAGGTCGGTCAAGAGGAATGTATTCTTTGTTCCTCTTAATCTCTAAGGGAGAGACACAGCAGAAGGACAAGTTCTCAGTACAGCATATCTCAGTAAATAGTTACAGACTTCTTGGTAAGCTATGAAAGGCTGTTCTTATTCTACAAAGGTTGCTCTCATTCTACTGATAATCGCCATCCAAACAAGTCTGGGAAAGCTGTGTGGGTAAGGGTTCCAGCCTTGCTAGCCCCTTCAGGTGCAAGGACTTTGCCAGCTTACATCTGGTCCCCAACATTATTCCTCTCAAATGTGACATGATTCATGTTAGTAACAATGTCGTTTTAATCACTTTCTTTCAGTACACATATGGGATAAGTACTAGCATATTTAAAATATGTATATGTTTATATATACATATTTACACATAAAATGTGTATATATTTATATTTATATAAATGTAAATATATACACATACATACAGGCAGTCCTCAGGTTATGTCAGAGGTCCATTCCTACAGCGCAACTTAAAGCGATTTTCGCCATAAGTCGGAACCCACCTACATAAGCACGTAAGTCACTCACATGGAGCACAGACACAGCAGTAATGAAGTGAAACAGCAAAAAAATAAAATAAAATAAAAATTTAAAACAAAGATAACAATTCCTGACCTTTACTTATGGTAAATAAATAATAAAAAACATAAAGCACATATGTACATACGTCGAAATGACGGAACTTTTTTTTATAAATAAATGGGAGATGGCGACGTAACCACGAAACGACATAAGTCAAGTCTGACGTAACCCGTGGACTGTGTATGTATGTGTGTGTGTGTGTGTGTGTGTGTGTGTGTGTGTGTATGATCTTTCTGTTCTGCCCATTCTCTGACATGATGTATTCTAATATTTCTTGATTTTCATTTAAGCATTTGGTGTGGCCTATTTCTTCAGGTGATCCCTATAAATCAGACTCTCTCATTTTCACCTTGAACTGTCAGCTCCTAAATTAGTGGTTTCTGAGTAAATTTATCATCCTAACAGCTAGTTTGTATTATTGAAATGTGTGGCAATCCCTATGGACATTTAGTTTTCCTATTTCTAAAACTATAATATTGTTTAACCTTTCTGGGTTCCAATAAAACTGTAGTATTTTTATTTCAGCTTTTATAGGTCCTAGTAGTCTTGTGATTTGGAAAAATAGCACTGAGTTAATCACCGGAATTATTAATGAACCAACAAGCTAGGAACAGTTGCTTAGGGGAAAAATACATCACAGAGCCCATACTTGTGGAAAAAAACAAGGAACATATCTCAGTAATTGCTACTCAACAAAGAAGTCTGAGTAAGTTTGGTTTTTAAGAAGTAAATAGCTTCTGTGTTCAGTAATTTGAGGAAGCGTTAAAGATTAAGGTAACATGGGAACTGACTAAAAATAGTCGTTTCAGGAAAATGAAGTCTCAAAATGATTTGGATAAATAAAAAGGAAAAAGGGAAATATGAAAAAAAAACAATTGTTCCAGGGAGAATCAACATATATTTTTCCATCCAAACCTTTTATTTCCATAAAAATGCATGCCACATATCTCTGAATATCTAACATTCATATCTAACACGAATATTAGGCTCAAAATAATGACCAATCTTAATTGTTGTAAATATATCCATTTTCAAAGTTTTATTTCTTCTTTTTTAAATGTGGTCTTCAATTTCTCAAACTTCCCTATTATTTAATACTGAACTTTTTAATATTGCCTAGTTCACAAATTTTGATAATATGTCATTAGAAAAGAGTAACATTTGGAGGCTAAGCAACAAACATACTTATAAAAATAAAAAAAAAATCTGATTTTTTTGCCAAAAAAAATCTCTTGTAGAATTAGAGAGTGTATTTTTAAAAATTCTGTACCATTTATATTATTAGTGTAACTTATACCAACTTTTCTACTTTTTCCAATCAACGAAAAAATTGTAGCCAAAAGTTTCATGCTATATGAATTCATATAAATAAAAATTTAAAGATTTATTACAGTGATTACATGTCAACAGAGATAAATACGTATTTTATGATTAGGATTTTTTTTTTTTCTGAAGTAGGTGAGCCATAGGGACAAACCCCCAGAGCAGAAAATAAACCATCTCAGTGCCTGTTGATAAATAGACAATACCCACTATTTCTACCTGGTGCATGGCAACGTGACAAATAAATTACCTCCATTAAAGATTTGCATGAAGGATTAATGAGCATTAGTTAAGCCACAAAAGCACAAAGAATGTTTATGAAAAATTACATTGAATGTAGGAAGTTGAGAGGCAGAGGATCTCATCATAATAATTTATCTTACCTGAAGATTTTCTGCTATACCTATATGATAAATGTAACCCATATGCAACCAAGGTTCCACATTTAGCATGCAAACTTTAGCAAAATCACAAGTTTAGAGGGTTTTATCCTCTGTGACTCACCTACCTAGAAGGGGGATAATTTATTAAACTTATATTTGTTTCTGTTCATACTTATCCTGCTATAAATCTTTAAACTTGCACCATCAAATTTGCATAGCATAAAATTAAAAGAAGTAAATATGTCTTTTAAAACTCACTGTGAATGAAAACTGTTGAGTGGTTTTAATTTTCTTTTGCTTTCAGTGCATAGAGCTAAATTAAAATTTAATTATTTTAGTTATATGCAAATGACAAATATCTTTGGGATAAGAGACATTTTACTAAATAAAACAGAAAAAAAATGAGAAAACTTAATTTTGCTAATCATGATTTCCAATTTCTTCCCTTTGAATGTTGCCCAAGATTAATGCTTTCTACTCATCCATCACTGCCAACTTGCTGTGGACTACTGTTAATTTCAGAAAATACTGGATTATTTATGTATGGGACTTTTCTGATTAAATATTTTTTTAAAACTCTGCAAATCCTAAGATCAGGACTAAGTATCCAATGTTTGTAATCGCTCATTCATATTTTGTTTTTACCCCCATGAACACTCACATTTCAGACACACTGTGCTGCTAATTTATAATAGCTTTCTATGTTAACAGGACACACCCTTACTATTTTACATAGTTAAGACTTTTATGGCTTTGTGACCACAGTTTAATTAGATTGTGACTCAATGGTCAACAGGCATCCCCAGAAACCGGCTTTTGTCAGTTGAGTGGGATTTAGACACTGCTCTGCTTAGTTGTTATATGAATCATCAAAGTTTTAATGGCAAAATTAGACTCCATAATATTTATAACAATCTAATAAACACTTGAAACCACTATTTATCAGGTTTTTATTTTTTCAGATAAAGATCTGTGCTTAGTAAGAATTGTTGGTCAAGTTATTGATCTCTGTACCTTAGTTTTCTCATTCAGAAAATGGGTTGCCTAGCCCTGTAAGGATTAAATTAATACACATAGACCACACTCCCTGGAGCATACTAAGTACAATACAGTTTACTAGATCCTACTGGTGCTACGCCCAGATCTCCTTCAGCTGGTGAATGCTCCCATCCAAGAGTGCTCCCTTCTCCAGAGAATTTCCCTTGCCTAGGAAATTCCCTGCCCGTATGGCACCTCACTTCCCCTGGCCTGTGGCCAGCAACTGACTGATGCAGGGGAGCGGGGCACACACAACTTACTCTCTTTATCTTCTGTTGATTCACTCACCAAAGCTACAGTGGAATTTGTGTTCCAGAGACCCAAGTGGAATTAGTCCTAAACTAATCTTTGGTAGGGGACCACATCCTTGCTTTTATTTATTTATTTATTTTTTTTTTATTTATTTTTATTTTTTTCCTTTCCCTATTCTGTTTCTTTTGAATTCTAATCCTAGGAACATTCTATCAATAAATCACATTAAAAAAATCTGCTTCTCTGTTTCTAGGAAACTGACCTAACATAATAAATGTTCACTAATATTGCTATTATTGTTGTTATTAAGCTGTCTGATATTCTGATTACCTTGGTCATGTCTAATGGGTAGATTATACACTCTTCCAGTAATTTCCCATGCATCTCTTCTTTAAGCCAAGTTCTTCCTAATTTTGATAAGCACAGCAAGGTCATATTCCCTGGCAAAATCTAAAGGCACAGATATTCTATTATTGATTAAGGGCTCGGGTCTATGAGCTTTAACAATGAATTGTGGGAAGTCTAGAGTGAATGCTTTTTAATGCAAAATTTGAAGCCTCAGTTGAACTTGTACACCGACTGTGTCACACCGTCAAGTAAATGCTGGTCCCTGACCTGATGGAGTTTACAATTCAAAAAATAGAGTTTTAAAACCCCTTAGCAAAGCAAGAAATTTAGGTTGCATTTGAAAACAGTTAGTAATGACCTTTATATCCAGACACAGGGCCCCTGGGATTAAAAAGTCCTCTGCAGTGTGAAGCATTCCACAGGGAAATAAAAATAGCTTCTGTCACCCAGTGTGTGTAATCACCTGAACTCTGGAACTTGCAATTCACTTACTCAAAGTCGTTTGAGTTGTGGATTCTGGGAGAATGCCAATGTACTACTGTTTCTATTATAAATATTCTTTACTTTATATTTTGCTTTGCTAAAGGTGTTTTGAATTATATGCACATAAAATTTTACTTTGTCTTGGTGACACACGTTTGAAGCAGAACTCTGCTGCTTCTGACTTTAGGTAACAAACAATGAAAATACATGCCTCGAAAACTTATAAAAAGGAGAATTAGTACTTTGTTTTTTTCAGCCAAGATAACTAAAATTTAATGCAACAATACAGTCTGTCTTTGCTTTAAGGTAATTTCATTTTTTTAACACATATGACAAATGTTCTCTCTTGCATTCTTCACATCTTTGAAAATACCTTGATTCTGTAGGCACTAACCAAGTGTCTGTTTTACAGCTTTATTCTATTGTTATTGTCAGGATCCTTGCCTCAGGCTGCATTTTATAGGGGAAACTTTCAACACTTGTAGAAATTTAATCCACCTACACAGGGTTCAAGGTGACTCTGCATGATACCAATACTGCATTACACGAGGTCGCTTATCCTGACCCAACAGCTGCCCTTCCTTCATTTTGAACACTGTCACTGAAGTAGCTTTTGTAGTCCTCAGCACAACCATAAAATGGAAACATTACCGTCCCATTATATGGATACTGAAATTGAGGTTCAGCAAGATTAGAATATAATAACTGAAGCAGTATGATATAATGATGAAATATAGGCTTAGAGTGAGTCAGATCAATTTGAATTTTTCCTCTGACACTTATTAGCTACGGTTTTCCACTGGTTCCTTCATCTGTTTGAGCCTCAGGCCTTCTGATAGTGAAATTTTCTATCACAATGTAAAATGTAAAAATATATTTTCTACTAATTTCAGGTTGTGTCTCCTTATGGTCAGTAGTAATAGATAATCAATGAGACAATTCTCTACAGAGTTTTCATCATATCATTACTTCCAAGACCCAAAGCTTCTGATGTGTACACACATTATTAGGAAGAATGGTTATTTTCTGACTTGTAGTTATATTAAAGAATGTTGAAATGAATCGTAGATAATTATTCACTTATATTGTTTTCAAGGACTTCAGAGAGTCCAGTATGCTGTTTCATTCCCTTTTCTCACACTTTATTATTATTATTAACGGCACTTCAATTATGAGAAATGAGTATCATTGTCCATATGGGTACTCTTGTTTTTATATCCTGTAGATGTGGAAATATGTCAGATGTGGAAAGAGGAGATCTCCTGTTTTGTGACACTAAATCAATTACAGCAATTGTGTTGAAATTCTGCAATGCATGAAGCCATAAAAACCAAGACATTCAATTAGGACAATGGACAGGGCCGGTCTAGAAACTTTCCTCCTACCAAAATTTAGAAATAATGAGTAAAGTAAAGAAAATTCCACTATACAATTAAGCTCATAAGAAAAGAAAGGAATCCCCAGGCTAAAATCTGGGAATAGTGTTAATCCTGAGGCGATCTTGGCACAAGGTGGATTGTTTATATGTCATAAATAGATCTTAAAGTCTAGCAACGTGACAGTGGGTGTTCATGCTGGGATCAAGTACACATCTTTGGGCCTGCCTGAGAAGGGAAATTAGGTTAGTAATGTCTGCCCCAAGCCAGGCCCAAATTGGGCTATACCCTGAGTAAACTGAATGATTCTCACTGACTCAGAATGAAAGACCAAAATATTCTCCCAGGAGAAACCAAAACTTCAAGCCAACAGAGCACATGGTGACTATGGATCAAATGTATATTACCACATATTATCAAAAGTGCACTAGTGAGATTTAATATAAAAATTAATGCCAAATAGATCTATCCCAAGTGGGGCTCTTGGTAGAAGCTGATTCAAAAGCATCCTTGACAGAGACTCTCATAGTCTAGAATGCGCACAGAACCTCAAAGAAGTCAGTCAGTGTCTGCTAAAACAGGGAGCACACACTGAAGAATCCTTTCAGGAACTTCTAAAACATTAGTTGTCTTAACTAAGCGTACTATTAAAATAGAACTCTAGAAAAATGGGGAAAAAATCACAATTGATCAAATCATCTCAATATTCTTCTGAAATGAATAATAATATTAAAAATTGAGTAGTAATCAACGTGTCTTAAATTATTATGAGACAGAGTGGCATAAAGAAACAAAAGACTGCCCTGGCCAGTTTTGCTTAGTGGATAGAATGTTGGCCCCATGGACTGAAAGCTTCCAGGTTTGATTCCGGTCAAGGGCATGTACCTCAGTTGCAGGCTCAATTCCTGGCCCAGGTCAGGGCACGTGCGGGGAGGCAATCAATCAGTGTGTCTTTCTCACATTGATGTTTTTCTTGGTCTCTCCCTCTCCCTGCCACTCTCTCTAAAAATTAATGAAAAAATATCCTTGGGTGAGGATTAACAACAACAAACAAATTTTAAAAATCCATGAAAGACTAATAACACTAAAGCTGACTCTGTGTTACTACTTTCCTGAATTATTCTATAAACCTCAGACACTAACCTAATACTAAATATATGATTAATGCTCACTTTCTATAGTAAAGAAAACTTTTAAAAATATCTTAAAACAAATGCTAATAGAAAATGAAAAACCTAATAGTAGGAATTAAATAGCAATCTTAAAAGATATTTAGCTCAGTTTAATATTTTTATTCTTGGCACAGTTATAACCAAATCCAAGTTCAGCTTATCAACTTTTCTATGGTGTACAATTTCTACTTTGAATATTTCTTGGAATTACAGAATGCTTTGCTATGTAAAACTGTGAACACATTTTAAAAACTAAATAAGCATTTTTGAATCCCCAAATACTCATTTACCTGTAAAATAAGAAAAAGTGCCAGTTTTATGTAAATGCTTTTTTTCTATTCTAAAAATATTTTATGAAACATTGATTCAACAAACACTGTCAGTAAAACAGAAGTAACATTTTAATGAATGGTAGACAACCTTTATTCACTGTGTTCTTTGCCTTGAATTTCAAGTAATACAAACCAAAAATTGAGATGACCCAGTAAAATCTAGTATAAAATAAACTGCAAAAATATCAAGATATCTATGAGCAATGTTTAAGTGACAAATGAAACTCTTATTATGACAATTAGAAGAATTCATAGTGTTCAATGTGAGAAGTCCTTGGATTTAGAGTAGAAGCTGGTGCCAAAGCAGCCTTGACAGAGACTCTCAGCCTAGAATGCACACGGTACCTCACAAAGAGTCTAGTCTAGAGTCTATTTAAGCAGCATGAGGACAGAATGAAGTATTTTTATTATAGTCTATGGGCTTTCTTTGAGTAAAGCCACTTGGATACCATTAAAACATTCTTAATAAACTATCAAGTGCACTAAAGACTGCCAAGTGGGTCACTGTAGCTATGAAAAAGAGTTTGTAAAATATTTATTTGAATTATTTAAAGCTTTTGACATTGTAAATGCATATTATAATTATAAGCTAATATATAACATTTCAAAATTCTCAGGCATCTGCTAGAACTAAACTCTTAGGAGTAATAAATATCACCTAAGCCTTGCTTAATATCAACGTTCTACTCATTTGAAATTTTCTATGGAAAACAGATCAAATAATATTTAAGTACTAATAATTTTTTTTTACTATATGTTTGATCCTGCTTACTACTTTTATTATATTTAAATGAAGCACATAGAAAGAGCTCTTAACTTAATAATTTTTGAGAGGGGCTAACAAAATGTTATTTTTATATCTTATAACTATATATTATGTGTTATGTTCCTGGTTATATTATTTTATTTTAAAACTTATTAAGTTGGTAATATTAATCTCATTTTTTGAATGAGAAAACCAAACTCCAAATAAAGGTAAAGACTTGTACACTTTAAACCATCAGTAAGGGATTTTAGATCTGAAGTAATAGGATTTTTAATGTTTGTCTCTTGATTGTATTGGATACACCTACCTCAGATGATGCCCATAAAAATGTTTCTTTCTTTTCAAGAGTTAGCCTGAGACAAAAAAAAAAAAAATTAAATGGTAATAGCTCCAGAGGTGTTCTATTCTAAGTTAATTGATCCATATATAAAGTTTTGAAATTAGATATATTGGCTTTCAATATGGGTGGATAATTTTCATGCTTCTGCTGAGTATTTCAAAAGGCCGATTAAATGCCAAGCTTCCCACTGGAACCTAGGCAGGGCCAGAGTGATAAATGTATTTTTAGCTACTGATGACAGGCAGGTTGGAGGACAGAAAAAGAGGAAGGAAGGAGGGTCGGAAGAAAGGAAGAGAAAGAGAAAAGGAAGGGAAACAAAAGGATGGCATGAAATGAAATAGGGCTTCCTAAAACCTATTGTAGATTAGAATCACATGTTGGTCTTTGTAAAAACCCAAGTAAAGTTTTCACTTAATATTGTAGATAGATTCTTTGAAACAACTTTAAGTGAAACTACTATACCAAATTTTACTATAAGCTAATTGATATAAATGAGAGTTAAAGTCCAACACATCTCATCAATGTTATAATGAAACAACTTTATTGGAGAACCTGCCATAATTATTGTTACTAAATAAATAGTTCTGGTGAAAGAGGACCTTGGAATCTCCTCTTTCAACCATAACATAGGTAATTATAATATGTATTGAGATTTCAGTGCTACGCACAATATTTCCAATGTCCAATCTTCTGTTAACTCAGTTAGTTTCAATCCCCACTCATCTGTTAAACTTGCCATTCAGTGATATTCCAAATGCCAATCTTAAGTGATGTTTTCTTTATGTAACTGGGCTATTTGACTTATTTGACATCATTAACCTTCTTGAAATGGATAAGCCATTGTTGCCTATGACACTGAATTTTCTTTATTCTATTTGAATTTTTGCAACCATTTCTTTACTCTCACCCTTTGCACATTTTCTTTATTTAGCTTTTTTTGTGCCTCCCAGAGAACCATCATCTTACCATATCTATTCTTCCTAGTTAATCTCATCTATTAGTACTTACGTGGTTTCGATTATACCGATATACTGACAACTTCTAAATTTAACTTTCATTGTGGATTTCCTTTCCTGGGCTTCAAACATATATTTGTCAATTACTAGAACTCCTTATCCAGGTTTCTCTCACACACTTCAAACTCAAATGCCCAAAAGTGAACTGATTGTCTTTCTCCTTAAACCAGTCTGATTTTGTGTATTTTCATCCTGAACTTCTGCCATCCTCTACCCAGTCCCTCAAAGAAGGTAGGATAATATTCCTGGACTATTTGTCTCTTAGTGTGTTTTACCTCCAGTATATTTCTTGAACAAATATCCTTCTCATTGTTATAATAATGATTATATTTCAAAATTTTTTAGCTCTCATTTCTGTATGCAATATTTTCCTATTGTTTTTTTTTTTCCTGCAGCCTTGCTCTTACTTGAATCCAACATCACCAGAATCAACTACAGCCCTTTGCTGACGAATGTTCAGTAGTGCCACCCTGCATATAAGATAGACACAAGCACCTTAATGTAACATATACACCATGTTAATCTGTTTTTAGTAATTTTATTTCTCTCCAATAAATCCAACCCTTTTTCTGACCACTCCCTTCCTTAAGCTTTTACTCCAATAGTCCAAAACTGTTTGTGGTGGTCCATTCTTACCATCCAACTCCTTGTCTGAATGGCCATCCTCATTTGTCTCCTTTTACTGGAATATCTTTAGCACCCAATAAACTCTTCATCTGGCCAGCTCCAACAAATCTTTTAAAACTCCAAACTTATAACACCAACACAACCCTTGGTCTCCATAGTCAGACATGCAACTGCCTTTTCAATTGTATGCTAGATAGTATGACAAATTTAACCTCTAATTTAAACTGATTTTACTTCACCCACATTCCAAAGAACTGCTCTTTCTGTAGTCTTTCTATTTCAATAAAGATAAATATTTTCTTCCAGTTGCTCAGTTACTCAGCTCCAAAGTCTTACTCCTGAACTCTTTTTTTCCCTCTCATTTTATAAAAATTCATCAGTAATTCCTATTACCACATTTTTATCAGAACCAATCATTTCTCATCACTTCACCATTACTGCTACCATTCTAGGCCAAATTATTTACAGCTTTCATGGCTATTTTGAAAATAGCCTCTTAGACTAGTAGACATTATTATTCCTGATTCCCCTCCCCCATGCCCTGCTTTGTCCTCAGCCTGGCTCTTCTCTATCCAGTAGTCAGAGAGAGCTTTTCAAATACAAATTCACATGTTCTCATCCTTGTCATGCTCTAGCTCTCTTAACATGATTTAGTTTTCTTCACAGCACTTATCATCACTTGATATACACTTCCTTGTATTTTTTATTTCTTCCCACTATAATGAAAGCTCCATGAGAACCCACACCTTTTATTTTTTCACTTAGAACATTGCTGGTCTATCATGACTCTCAGCAATATTGTTAACAAATGAATGAATGAATGCAGCTCAGATGTCTCTTAATTCAGGAAGTTTTCAATGATAGATGTGATTACTTAAGCATCCCTTTCCCATGCTTTCTTTAGAATAGAATATATATTTTTATTACTTTACTAGAGGCTCGGTGCACAAAAATTTGTGCACTGAGGGGGGGGTCCCTCAGCCCGGCCTGTGCCCTCTCACAGTCTGGGACCCCTCGGGAGATGACCACCTGCTGGCTTAGGCCTGCTCCCCATGGGATTGGGCCTAAGCTGGCAATCAGACATCCTTCTGGCAGCCCAGCAGCCCTCGGGGGATGTCCACTTGCCAGCGGGGAGCAGGCCTAAACTGCAGTCAGACATCCTTAGTGCTGCTGAGGAGGCAGGAGAGGCTCCCACCACCACCGCTGTACTGGCAGCCATCAGCCTGGCTGTGGCTGAGCAGAGCTCCCCCATGTGGGAGCGCACTGACCACCAGAGGGCAGCTCCTGCATTGAGCATCTGCCCCCTGGTGGTCAGTGTGTGTCACAGTGACCAGTCATTCCCAGTCGTTCTGCTGTTAGGGTCAATTTGCATATTACCTTTTACTAAATAGGATAGAGGCCTGGTGCACGGGTGGGGGCCGGCTGGTTTTCCCTGAAGGGTGTCCCAGTCAGGGTGGGAGTCCCCACTGGGGTGCCTGGCCAATCTGGGTGAGGGGCTGAGGGCCATTTTCAGGCTGGCTGGCAACTGAAGCTCCCAGCCTCTCCTTTTTTTCTTTTTTTCTTTTTTAAATTCCGGGATTTATTTACCTTCTATAATTGAAACTTTGTTGCTGTCACTGGAGCTGAGAGCTGGCTCCTACTCACTCCAGCTCTGAGGCCACGGCCTGCTGAGAGCAGGTATCTGGGGTTTGTTTAGCTTCTATAATTTAAACTTTGTTGCTTTTGGAGCTCAGAGCCGGGCCACGGCTGGTGCGGAACCTTGGCTTCCTCCATCACTGGAGCAAGCAAGCCTCCTGCTCGCTTCAGCTGCGTGGCTGCCGGCCGCCATCTTGGTTGGGTTAATTTGCATATCACACTGATTAACCAATGGGAGGTGTAGCAAAAGTACGGTCAATTACCATGTTTGTCTATTATTAGATAGGATTCCACAATGTTTTATAGGTCCGGGTAACTATCTTCTATTAGACTGATCTTTAAGAATGGAAAACTCTCCTCATCTTTTTTACGTTTAGTGTTATCATAGTGTCAACCATCTAACACATACTTGAAAAACTTTTGGATAGAATGAATAAATGAATATGTAAAGGCTGAGCATTCTTAAGAAATAGTCCAGATCTTTCCATAACCATTAAAACAACAGTCCTTTAAACACATCTGGATCTAATGGATCAAATATGTATGTCCTTGAAATATGCCTAACATTTTAGTAAAGGCTCTGTTAGTTGAGCTTTAACTGTTAGTAAAGTAACATCTATTTCAACAATTAAATTTTGTGTATTTTCAGAGATCATCTATAGCTGGGTATTTAACGAATTCCCTTCCTTTGTGGCGGAAGACAGTCGGCGGTTCATTTCCCAGGAGACAGGCAACCTTTATATTTCTAAAGTCCAAGCATCGGATGTTGGCAGCTATATTTGTCTGGTGAAAAACACAGTGACGAATGCCCGAGTACTTAGTCCTCCAACACCACTCACTCTACGAAATGATGGTAAGTTGCATGGCCCTGATTGAAACATCAGACACCTCAAAGGTGAAAAATAAGATGTAATAGTGTTTTGCTAAACCCTTGAACCTAGCACACAAAAAAGTACAAAGGCATTTTCCATACTTAGAAACTCTATTTTTGGTCTGAGATTATGCATACCTTAGAATAAAAATTTTGACATAGGAAGTTGATGATCTATGGATGAGAAATAATAAACATAATGCCTCCCAATGCCAAAAAAGGGGAGAGATAATGTGAGAAAAATGAACAGTAGCAAAGACTCCACAGCTCTTTGCTCTTTACTGCCTCTATATAGCACATGTGCATTAATTGTGAGCATTTTATAGGTTCACTTTTCATTACATTTTTATATTAGTTACCTTCAAATTGAATGTTCAGCTTTTAATATTTCATGGTATAGTTATAATTGTTATTATTACTTTTCCAATAATAGGAATAGTTGGATCTTTAACTTTTAAGTGCAGGCAGATATGATAATTCTATAATTATAGGTATTGCCATCTAAAGGATCTTCAAATTTTTATAGACATTTACAGTTAAGCATTGCATTAAAGAAGTCATGTGCTATATTACAGTTGATATATGATATGTGGCTTGCTCTGTCATGCAATAAAAATCTATAAATGCATATTATGAAGTAAATTTGAAAGTGCTTATTATAAAGCTTAAAAAATAATATATTTTAACACTACTCTTTCAGATGCTTGGTTTTAGAATATATGCTGCTGGAATGTATGCCCAGAGTTATATCACAAGATTTTGCTTACAACTTAGCTTTTCATCTTATATATTTAGATTTAATAGTAAATATAATACAAGTACTTATAATAGTAATAATCTTAACAGAAAGTATAGAAGCAGTAGCTCTTTTTGAGATGAGGAAGCTCATATTAGAGAGATGAAGGGACACAGCAAAGTAATGACACAGGAATAGATGAGAAACAAATACAGAATTTTGGAGACCAATTTAGAGTCTGTTGAAACCAGTCAGCCAAGAGGTGATGAGAAGTAGAATGGAAGCAGTGGTAATAGCATTCGCAAGCAGGAGACATGCCTGGGATTTCAAGGAGGTAGATTTGCCAGGATATTATGGTTAATTAAACATGGGACTCTGGAGTAGGAGGAAGCTTTGACATAGTTCACTGAATGGGTGATGATTCATGGATCATGATCACCAACTGCAAATGGGAGTTCAACATTGCTACTCCATCCTACTAACTTTCCTTAAACTGGACTATGAGCCAACATCCCTTCACAAAAACTATATAAGTATAAAATTTATCTTCCTGCTAATAAAATTCAGACCTAACTACATCTTATTTCATATCGTTCTTCCCTCCCCCTATCTTAATGGAGATAGAGATCTTGTTTCTCCTCCTATAAGGACATCCCTTTATCTTTGTTGATTTTCATTCCCTCTGGCCTTTTCAGATCATTACACTATTAGTCATTATTTCTTACGTCACCAATACCATGTCACTAAACTAAGAAACTATTTTCAGTCATCATAGTAATTGGATTTACTGAGGCAGTTCAAATTATTTACCTTTTTTGTGTGAACATCTTTATTTTCAAAGAATCATGAGTTGAGCAATAATATGTAAAGGCTCATTAAAGAAATACAAATAAGTAAAATGAAACTGGTATTTTAAAGTTAGCATTTAAATTAAAAAGAAAGATATGGAAAACGCCTGCTAAATTTCAATTACATTTTTTGAATGATAGTCTTAATTAAGATTCTGAGAGAGGTTAGAAAATTTACATTTCCTTTCTGTAAATTATCTAAGGTTGTTGTTTCCATGGTCGTTCTTTGCCTACTAATGTGTATTTTTTTTAATCATAGTAATACTGTATATCCATATTGAATGAATGGTATAATTGTGGATGAGAGAAAACAAAAACAAAAACAAAAATTTCTTCCTCTCATCAAATCCCACTCCTTAAAGCCACTCTTTTTAACTTTTCCTTTTTTCCTTGATGAGGTTCATATATAATGCTAGAAAATATCGATATTTCTTCTTTAATCAAGTTAAAGAAATCATCAGTATGGTTAAGAAAGCTCATACAAAGAGTATAAGATAAAGAGAAATGAGCTTAGGAACACACCTTAAGTAATACAAATTGCATTAAAGGAAGGGTAATGAATGCAAAGCCTACAAAGATAATGATAAGAAGCCAGAGTAAATAGGAAAAAACAGTATTGTAGAGTCAAGGAAGCCATGGAAATGCATGTTTGAATGAGGAGAGAAGGGAGCGCAGCTCAAGATGGTGGACGGGGTGCCTGCATTGGGTGCCTGTCACCCTCTGAGACCTTCGGAGACAAAGCCATGTCATGGGTGAGGATGCTGAAGGAGAGCAAGCAGTTCACTAACAAATAAGACATTTTGATAAACAGTTTCTGGAAAAATAAGGATGTGAGTTAAAGGATTAAACAGGTAGAGAAACTAAAACTTAGAATAAAGTTTGAGGGATCTAAGGAGTTTAAAGGGCTGAAGACCATGTGCCCAGTGGAAGCCTGAAGAAGTTCTGAAATCAAAGTCAGTCAAGGGTGCACATAAAAATGAGACTGAACAGTAGGGTTTGAAGGTATGTATGTTGAACATCTATTTCAGTGAAATATTGAAATCCCTTCTCTTCCTTTTCCTACATGCAAAAAGACCATAGGGTTGTCTCTTAACAACATGGATGCACTTTTTATGGACAGCTAGAGTTCTTTTTTTTTTTTTTTTAATATATTTTATTGATTTTTTACAGAGAGGAAGGGAGAGGGATAGAGAGTCAGAAACATCGATGAGAGAGAAACATCGATCAGCTGCCTCCTGCACATCTCCTACTGGGGATATGCCCGCAACCCAGGTACATGCCCTTGACCGGAATCGAACCTGGGACCTTTCAGTCCGCAGACCGACGCTCTATCCACTGAGCCAAACCGGTTTTGGCTGGACAGCTAGAGTTCTTAATGAGAACAATGGCCTGGGGGCAAAAGCTTTTTCAGCAGATGGGTGTCCACAGCCTGACAGCCAGTTCCTTGCTCCCATATCAAAGCCAAGAGGACTGCCCTGGCCCATGTGCTCAGTTGGTTGGAGCATCCTCAGGTCCACCCAAAGGTGGTGGGTTTGATTCCCAATCAGGGTGAGGATTTAAAAAAAAAAAAAAGCTGAGGGGACTTTCAACACACTGTATCCAGCCTTCTCCTCACCCCACCTTTAAAGGGAACCAATTCTACATACAGGGGAACCATGACCACTTCCAAACTTCTCATACTTAACATTTACATACAATTCTAAGTTAACAGTTTCTGTTTAAGAATTACTGAACTGTTGAGTGGTTACAGAATTTATACCAGGATAATGTGTGAAAAAAAAGAAACTTTTAATATGCTAAAAAAAGGCTTCTATTAGACTGGAATCATTTTTAAAAATAAAAAAAAAACCCAAAACTTCCATATCACTATTTGATCTCTCTTTTTAAAAAAATTGAAAAGTATGTTCAAAAGGACACACTCCTGAATGTTTTCCCAAGTAGATGGCATATATTAGACATTATGTCTAAGATAAAAATTGAATACAATTGTGGATGAATCCATTTATTGCACCACGGTTGGCTGGACTTCCTGGTGGGTTTTACAAACCTCTCCGTGCAGAGACAGGCATCAGAGTAGATATTTCTGCAGACTTGGCAAACACCTCTGCAGGGGTTTGAATATAAAAATTACACTTAATCTGCTGTGACCATAGAGTTAGCTATAAAAGTCATTTCAAGAACATTGTGTTTTTATACTTCCCTGAAAAAAAAAGAAAAAAACAATAGTCATTTCTAAAAATAGTAGAGGCTATATACTTAGGCAAATCATTTCCTCTCAAGTACAAAGAAAATTTTACTTTAAAACTATTATGAAATGTCTTGGATTCTCTTAAAGCAAAGCTGGACACAAAATTTTCTTGTAAGTAGTTTTGTTGCATGTTTTTTCCCCAAAAATATATCCCAGAAAGCAGGAATGTGGGCTGGAGTGGGGGTGAGGAGTGAAACAGTGGAAAGGTGGGCTGCATCATGGAGATGACCACTTCTACAGGCAGCTGGAGCTTGAGCCCACAGGGCCAGAGCCTTACAAAATGCACTCAGAATAGGTCCTTGGAAGACTTATCCATGGGCATTCATCTCCCATTCCAGGAAGGTGGCTCCAAAGTCAGTTCATTTCTGTGCACTTGCATGTGCCCTCAAGTTGCAATCGTATGAAACGGGTGGCACCTGCACAGACCTGGTGGCAGTGGCAGTTGCAGGAGTGGATATGTGGGCCAAGATTTTTTTAACTGGCCCACAATAAAGGTCTAAACGTAGATGAGGAAGCTTTAGAAGACTGAAGTGCATGAGTGACATGATCAGAATTTCCTCTGTTGACGCTGTGGAAAATTATCCTCACACACTCACTCGAGTAAATTGCATACCTACCATGTGTCCGATAATTTTTTTATATAGTGGAGGTACAGCAGAGGGGAAAACAAATATAATGACCATCCTTATGCAATTTACAATATAATACAAGGAGGCTATGTCCCTGAATATAACACTGCATCCTAGGATCTGCCTGCCCTCCTTCAGTGCCCCATGAGGCCATCTCATATATCATTACAATAAAAAACAAATTTAAAAATCTATCTCCAAAAACATTTATACAGATTTTTACTAATAGTGTGGAGAGTAACGAATGAGGTGCTGACATTACACATAACACAGCAACATTTATTAAACACATCACTCTAACCACATCTCTCTTTAACCAAGCTTTCATATCTCTGCTCAACATACCTCTGCCTTTCCCACACAACACTGTGGCCTCTATTTTCCCTTTAGGATCTCACTTTCTCTGTATTAAATATGGCAATTTCATTTCTCCTTTCATTTGAGTCCCTAGCCCAATTCTGGAAAAATTTTAGCTTATTTTATTTTTATTTAATCAACAATTATATTTTATTACTACATGTGAGGCATTGTCTGAAAAACTTTACAAGTATTAGAATAAAAAGATGGAAGATATACACAAGCAGATATTTTAAAAAGAAGTTGAAGTTGTTCTATTAATATCATACAAGATATTAAATGAATTAAATGAATTTCTAAAAATAGGAATGGCCACCACATTCTGATAATAGGTTTAATTCTTCAAGAAAATATAACAGAGCATCTTCCCACAGCCCACTATGTACAGGACCAGGCCCCCCATTCCTCTTTCCATCCAGATGGGATCTTCTCTTACAAGATCCCTCTCTTTCCTGAAGCACATTCAGCACCCTTCTTTAAAGTGGCTCTATAATAGTACAGAGAGGATAATACAAACAAGAAATGAAAAAAAACAAAAAACAAAATCAGAGCCAGCCCCTGTTCCCTTTTCCCATCCCTGGAGTTGGATAGCAAAGAAGAAAAAAATCATTGAAGAAGCAACTTGAGAAAGTGAGTGGGAATACATTTAGAATGCATGCAGAAAGATTGCCTTTGTTAGAGAATTTATCAGTTGTCACAGTGGGGAGATAAATTGCTATTTGGTGGTGAAAAGTCTAATGGCGTGTTGTTGTCTTTTAATGAACTACAAGCAAAGTCATCAACTGAGAATGTACGTATATGTAAACAACAGGTTTCTTTTTAAGGCAAGAAGTGTATTAATAAGGAAATTGTATACAGAATTACCTACTTACATAATCAATTAATTAACTCCATTAATTTACTAGTGAGTAATGCAGGTCCTAGGAGCCATGGAAAAATATTCTAAAATGGCATGCTTTGAAGAATGTGCTAGGCTGAATAGTGGTCCGCAAGATGTACATATCCTAATTCCCAGAAACTTTGAACGTTAACGTATATGGCAAAGGGACCTTGCAGATGTCATTAAGGACACCCAGGATTAGTTTGGATTATGTGGCTAATTAGAGTCAGCCCTAAATATAGAAACAAGTGTCCTTACAAGAGGGATGCAGAACAAGATTTCATTACAGAGGAGAAGAAGGCAATGTGATGATGGAAGTAGAGATTAGAGTGATGAGCTTGAAGATGGAGGAAGGGGCCCTGAGCTAAAGAATGTAACAAATGCAGCAACAGAAGATGGAAAGGCAAGGGATGGGTTTTCTCTAGAGTAGTGGCTCTCAACCTTCCTAATGCCGCGACCCTTTAATACAGTTCCTCATGTTGTGGTGACCCCCAATTTCATTGTTACAAATTGAACATAATTAAAGCATAGTGATTCATCACAAAAACAATATGTAATTATATATGTGTTTTCCGACGGTCGTAGGGGACCCCTGTGAAAGGGTCGTTCGACCCCCAAAGGGGTCGTGACCCACAGGTTGAGAACCGCTGCTCTAGAGCCTCTCAGAGGGAAGGTGGCCTTGCCCTCAAGAGAGGCCACCTTGATGGAGCCAAATGAAACTGATTTTGAACTTCTGGACTTCAGAACTGTAAGAAAATAACTGCATGCCATTTTATACTACCAAGTTTGTGGTATTTTATTACAGCAATCATGAAAAAATTAATACGAACAAAAATTTGGGACACATTTTTTCTTACCCATCTTGTGAATATTTGTGGTTATTTGAGTAGTGTGTTGGGTACTGCTTGTTCCATCTCCCAAGAGTTGATTATGTGCATCTCTTTACTTCTTGGTACCTTCAGATCAGTCTTCATGGGGAGTATTTACAACATAAAGCATCAAAGGCTACACATCAGGGTTCCTATCCACCTCCAACCCCAGAGAACTGGTGGTTAAACTGCATTCTGATAGTAATTCAGCACCTAAAATCACAGTCACTGAGTCAAAAATAACATTTGATGGAATAAGCATCAATTTACATGTACCTTTGTTCCACCCCAATTCTCTCTGGCTGCTTTGCACCAGATAAAAGCACAGACTGAATGAATTCTGTGTTAATCTGTTTCTGATCCCTGAAATTTGTTCTGGCACTCAAGCAGTATGATGCAGCAAAGTCACTCTTATTTCCTGACCAGTGTGGTTATCACAAAGAAATATGACAATTGGAATGGCTTTGGGTACTTATTTTTCCATTTTCTCTTCTAAGTTTTGCTCCTTATGTGTTGAATATCCTGCTCTAAACCCAGGAGACTTTTTCTTCTAATCTTTGTTCAGAATTTTCAATTTATGCATCGTTTCAAGGGGACTTGGAAAGCTGGTGACAATAACACTCCTACTCAAGAAGATATAACTATTCAAAGGAAGCTGAATACATCAAGATTTTATGTCAAAATTTGCAGGAATATAGAAACTTATTTGGCTTTTATTAATCTTTTATTTATTTTGCTCTGTGTCTCTCTCAGAAGCTTATCATGCTGACGGGTTACAAATTAAATAAAAACATCAAAAAATCATTGGCTCATTTTTGAATAAGATAAATACTTTGCTTGCTCAGCTGTCCTTGACAGTCATTCCATACAGTTCAATTTCTCCTCAAACAGACTTATAAAAGCAATTTGCACTTCTATCCATAGAGACAACAATTATTATCAAGAAAAACAATGTGCATTATTTCATCAACTCTCTCAGTATGTCTTTAAAACTTTGTAGATTTAATAAGTGCTTACAAATAAGATAAATTTCCTAAAAATGTACCTACTTTAGGCCTTTTCCTGGTTTCTAACATGAAAGCTTGTTATTGTTATTTAGGGGGAAAAATCCCAAAGGATATCAGTTTTTGAAAACTGGCATTGTAATAGTGAATATATAATTCTAAATATAACAAACATGAATTTTGAGTTATTGTTTTTTGTAAGGGTAGAAAATATATGTTCTGCGATTCTAGTCTGACTTTCCTATTGTCAGACTAACCTAAACTGTCTTTGTTGCTATATTTCATTTCTTCATTTAATAATCTGCAAGCTGGCATTCAGCCTCACCGCACTGCTCAGGGTGTTTCCTCAAAATCAGTCAAATATCTGTTAATCAAATATATCAGCGCTTTCTCAGCCTTCATCATGTTTTACCTTTTTGCAATCTGTTTAAACATAAGAATATTTTATTTTCTTGAAGTACTGGGACAGTTTCATCTGTACCTTCTACTATCTCTTCTCAGTGTACCCGTAAGTCAGTCATTCCATTTCACAGTCCATCTGGATGTGTCCATTCATCCATTTTTCTGGCTTGCTTATACTGTTCCAGAAAGGATTTAAGGAGGCTTATCCTTCTAAATGTAGGTGTTTCTCCAGGATTCTGCTCCTGAGACTCATCTAAACTATTTTTCTTTAGGGGGCACTTCTGTTTCTGTCTCCAATTTAGAATTTTCCCAGAACTTCCCCAGCCGATATCTGTATTGTTAGTAAGATCACCTTTCTTCTAAACATCAAACAGAAATGTTTCTGGATCAGTTAGCATCCTCCTAATATTCTGACTACTTACATATTCCATAGGGGTGGCAAACCCTTGGAATTCTACATCTCCAATGTCATTCTCATCCATCCTCCCCTTTCTATTTCAGACTACAGCGCTCTTTACCTCTTGTCTAAATCAGTGGCTTTTAACTGCATTTTTCTACAATTCACTCTTTATGCGCACTTTCTAGAGTATCGCCACATTCCAGGCTGTAGAAGAAAGCAGAGGCTGCAGTTGCAGTGGCAGTGAGCTAGCTGAAAGACCATCTCCTTCACCCTCAATCAAGAAGGCTTAACAGTAAAGTTCATGAGAGTGGCATCATTACATTGATTTAAACTAGAATCTATTTTGATTAATTTTGTTTAAAGTAAATTGGTTACAAAGTTAGGTTTATCCTTGGACAAGAAACAACCTGTCTGTGATTCAATTTATTCATCTGGACATAAGGATAGCATGGATACTCGTCTCATAGGGTTATTGTGGGGATTCAATGCATTAATACATACAAAGCTATTAGAACAGGGCCAGTTACACAGTCAGCTTTAGTAAAGGTTAGCTATTAACACAGTATTTATAACTCAGTTCCCACTTTTCACTAGTGTGTGGGGTCATAACAGTTAAGAACTACTTTCCAAGATCATTACTATGATTGTAGTGTTTGTTTTGCTATTGTTTATTGTGTAAATTCAACTCCTCTGTCTACAATTGAGGATTTCACAAGGGTTGGGGGACAGGCTATAGCCTTGGAAGTAGTTTTATATTTAATCACTTGTCTTCAGTCACTTTTCATTCAAAATTTACCCCAGAATTTTCTGAGTCCATTCCTTTTGTTCTCATTCTTTCTTCTTGAGATGCCCTCTGAACTCCTAGCTCTGCCTGCAAGTATTTGAATGACATCTATTGGTTAGTTACAATAAACAGGAATAAAATCTACCATATAATAAGTATAGTTTGAATTTTATTATAGAAGCATTTTTATGTTTGTCCATTTTGAAATTCATCTGCCACTTTGATAATATTAATCCATACAACCATGTAATATCTTTATAGAAATTATATTTTCCAGATTAATATTTCACTACTTTAGTAGAGCTCAGTTCACCTGAAAGCTTAGAGATTTTATTATTCCCATATTAAAATACTTCCCACATTAAGATGCATTCCAAAATAATCAATAAATGCCACCACCAACTCAACCCATGAGGTCTATTTTGTTTTGCCAACATGCTTCCCATACCTAGGTATTTCACTAGTCACGACAAGACATCATCCCTCCACATTACATCAATTCACTGTTTTTCCTTTGAGGTTTTTTTTTTTTTTAAAATAACATTGAATACTAAAATTTCTCAAAAGCATTTGAAAGTCTATAAAACAATATCTAATAGACCAGCATTTAATAGTGTGATCCTCAAACACTTGCATGAGAATAATCTAGGATGCTTGTAAAAGATGGAAATATTGAGGTATACCCAAGATCTACCCAATCAGAATCTCTGGACCAATCCTAGAAATCAGCATTTTTACCTACAAAAACATTGTAAGGTGAACAAATTCTCCATAAATTTGTTCTCTTTTTGAGACCCAGAAGTGTCACTGCTCCCCTCCCTCCCCAAAGGACACCAGCAGTCCTCTTCCATCTGAAAGTACAAGAGATAATTAAATCTACATTAGCTCTCTCATCCCTAAGAAGAGAGAGCCCTGCTTCTCCCAGGTCCCCTGAACTGTACTAAGCCAGCAGACTGTGTAGTGTCTTTAAGAATATCCATCAGCCTCTAAAGGCTGCATCCTTCAGGCAATTTCAAAAAATAAAATCCTAGCCCGTGGTCGACAAACTGCGGCTCGAGAGCCACATGCGGCTCTTTGGCCCCTTGAGTGTAGCTCTTCCTAAGCCTTAGGAGTACCCTAATTAAGTTAATAACAATGTACCTACCTATATAGTTTAAGTTTAAAAAATTTGGCTCTCAAAAGAAATTTCAATCGTTGTACTGTTGATATTTGGTTCTGTTGACTAATGAGTTTGCAGACCACTGTATTAGGGTTTTTCAAAATGCTGACACACGGAGCTCAAAAGGTTCGCCATCACTGTATAGACCTACTCTTTCCCCAAGAGGTCTCAGGAGAAACTGGGTCTTCAAGGGCACCACCTGACTCCACTGGTGGGGCCACTCTGTCCCTGGTATTTCTTCAGAGAGAAGATTGGGAGAAAGAGGTAGTTTAAGAACTGCACGCAAGTTGACCTCACCTTGTAAGTCCCAGGAATCTGCATTTTCCATGGCACTTCCCAGACATTTCATGCATTTAGTACAATCGAGAACTACTGCTCTAGTGATTACTTGCTACATATTGTGGGTGGTATTCTTTTGTGTGTGTGTTTTGTTTTTGTTGTTGTTTTATTAATGTTACATACCTCTTCAAATTTTTAAAGCTCTTCTTCAAAACAGACAGGATTTTCAAACAAAAGGTGAGTCATGTTGGGGAGAATCTTGCTAATAATTCAGATTCCTGTGTCTTTCCCTTAGATGTTCAGATTCAGTGGACATGAAGTTGCGTTAGAGATATTTGTTTTTGAGTGCATCCAGAAATGTTTATGTTCAGTCAGGTTAGGGAAGGTCTGGCATTTTATTTTATTTCAATAAGCCACTCTCAATCTTTCTATTATTAAGATGCCCATTTTTTTATGGTTACCAGTTTTCCTTACACTTTCCCTTCTTGCACTTCTGTTCTTAATATGATCTACCTGACTTTCTCTGAGCATCCAATAAAGTATTAAAAATAACCTTAAGTCTCCCTATGAATCATTTAAAATGACTTCCTTCCATTATTTTTCTCCTGAACTAATTCTCACATTTCATCTCAGTTAATTTTTCAAAAATTGAGTAACTCTATGGCAGATATTTTAAGGTTTCCCTTACCTTGAAAGGATATTGAATTTATATTCTTATTTATATCTGTCTTTATTAAATTATATTCTTATTGTGTGATCACTTTTATTATCTAGTGCTAAAAATCACATCCAGGATATTGAGGGTTCTAAAACAATTTCTCTGGAAAGTAATTTGTAATATTTCAAGAAGTGTATTTTCCACAGGTCACCCCAATGAAATATTTCACAAATTTGTCATAAAATAACAAGATTTATGTTTTTTAAACAAATGTACTGAAACGCATGTATTTTAAAAAGTGTTGTGTTCTTCAAAGTAGACATACCAGGAGGCAATTTACTTATATCAATATAATCTTGCCATCATTCAAAATATTTTAAAACTCAGTGGTTCATCTTACTGGTTTATACCCCTTGTCTTTCAGTGCTGTGGAGGGGGGGTAGCAGCTGCATAGGTGGAAGGCTTGTTAATGATTAATTAATGTTTTTCCTATGCACCAGGCACTGTGTTGAAAGCATTTCATAATTCTCTCGTTTAGTTTTCACAACAAAACAGCATTTTGAGCTTGTATTTTTTTTTTTTGTAGTCAAAGAATCTGCCAGTAAGACAAATAACATGTTCTCTTACCTATGTTTGTTTGACTCTAAAAAGTATACTCCTAAATGTTATATTTTATTGGTCAGTTCCCAGTGGGTTAAGGAACTCGCCCAAGGTCCTAGTTGGTGGAAGATATGGAACTAAAGCTCACTTGAAGAGAGTTTTTTTCCACTGCATCATTATGCGTTCCTAATGATATCAATGCCAAATTGGGGTCTTGGATTACTTTAACAATATCAGTTAAAATAAAATTTAAAAGGTGTGTTAAGATATGATCCTCGGTATAAATAGGAGGCCTATTATAGAAACAATATTTACTTCTTCACAATTTCATCAGACTAGATGTTGTGAGGGTTTTTCTTTTTAATTTGTCAAAAAAAAAAGAAAAAAAAGAAAGAGAGAGAGAGGAAGAGAGAACTTGTCAAATTTATGACAATAGAAAGTAAAGGGTAACCAATATAAGTAGAATTGGGCTTATGCTGATCTTTGGGAATGATAGCATTCATCTATAGAGAATATAAGTTTGCCTGCTTTATAATGTGTTAAGTATCTGTCAAAATATCTGTCAAGAAAATACATAGGCTAATTTTCTTAATAATTAGTAGGGTCTGGTTAATATTAAGTATGCCTTTTTCTTTAAATTCAGGTTTCTTTTAAAATGTCAGAGTGTTAAATAAATTAATTATAGAGAAAAATAAAATAAAGAATGAGCTTAATCCAGAATTCGAAAGAATATCCCTATAACTCATTGTTTTAAAAAGTAAAGTAAAGCCAACTTAAAGGAAGATTTGCTGTCATTCTGACATCATGGTGATCAAATACACATGCTACAAATCTTATAATGATCAACATGCAAAAGACTCATCTGTATAAATAGCTGCCCTGCCACAGGTTGTGCAGTGCCACAGGCCCTTCTGACTTTGCCTTTGTTTAAACAAAGACATATTGACAAGAAGCTTTTAGACAATTCGAAATTCAGAAGTGTGTGAAAGCAGAAAAAAAAATTAAAAAACAAACAGTGGGAACAACGTAGGGGTTCTGTCCTCAGAAATGGACTCTCAGGCAGGATCTGTACAAAAGCAGCAGACCCACTGTCTCCAACCTCTCTGCCCGCTGAGGCACAATTCTTATGCCACTCAGACTAAAATTCCACCATTGAAACATTCATTTAGGTGGGGATGTTCCCCGAAAGGGGATCTGGCCCTGAGCAAGTCTGCCTGGGGCTGGCCTGTAGTTTTCAGGCTCCGCTCCAGCCTTCCTGCAGGGAAGATTTCACATACAAGTCCAGGTGATTTTGAGGGTATGTGAAACAAGGACGGACTTAGGACAGCAGAATCTACAGGAGAGAGCCTCGGTGGGGCTGCTTTGCTCTCTAGAAATGTCATAGGAAAGAAATGAGCCCAGGTGGGGCTGCTTTAGCTCACTGGAAAGTCAGAGGAAAGGGTTTAGCCCAGGACTGGATGAGCTGCCACTGCGTTGTTCCCCTGGTTGCAAGTCTCCTGGGGTCCCTTGGGATTCAGGAGATGTGGCCTGTGGGGGAAGATGAGAGGGCAGGGGAAGAACCAGGAGTGCTCCCAGGAGGGAGAGCACATGCTGGGTCATTGGTTTTGAGAGGTTTTAAAGGTTGGGAGATTAAGGGAGGGCTTAGGGGAGATTTCAATAGAATATTCATCAGCTGGAGCTGAAATACATGTGAGGCCCACATATTATCTCCAAGGACCTTCTGTATCTGCTGTAAATTGCTGGGTCAGTTTGTTCAGCTCTCTGCTCAGTTTCCCCATTCTACTTACCAAGGAATTTTCCTAGCTTCTTACTATCCTGACTCAAAGAAGCATTATCTTTTCAAAGATGAAACGATACTGAGAAAATTAGAGATCAGTAATTTTTACTTTAGTGTATATCAGTTCAACCATATCTTTTTTTGTTTTGAACTTTTACTGAGACAACTCCCCAAAGAGAAAGGAATGTGGATTATATTAGAAGAGAGTTGGATAGAATTGGAAGGAATATATATCCACTGAATATATATATATATATTCAGGCAGAGAGCTTTTGAGCCAGATTTTTTGAAAGTCTGTATTTTGAAATCCTAGTTCTGCCTCATTTTTAACTAAGTGACCTGCCTATTCTAAACCTTGGCTTCTTGATTTGTACAACAGTGATTAAATGAGCCTCAGTATGAATAGGAGGCCTATTGAATTTTTTAAACAAATGTACTGAAACTCATATATTTGAGTCATACAACAGTGATTACATTTACCTTAAGATTGTTATAAAGATTAGAACAATTATGCATGTAAAGAATCTAGCAAAGTTCACAGTTGTTTTGTGGGTTTTGGTTTGTTTGTTTTGTGCTAGAGATTCAAGAACAATAACACATTCTTTGACCTTCGAAGAACTCATGGTATCATGGAGAAGACAGACAAGGTGGCAGTTCCGTTAAAAGAAGCCACATCACAATGTGCAAAGAGCAAAATAAGGAGGTATCATATGTCAGGGTGCAAAGAGGACAGGAAGGAGCTCCACAAGTTTAGCAGGGGCTTTGCAAAGTGGAGTTGATGTTTGAGTGCAGTGTTGGAAAAAAAGGAGCTTGTCAATGGCCCTAATTCTGGGCTGGCATTATAGACAGAGGGAAAACATAGGCAAAGGAACTAAGGAAGGAAGGTCAATAAAAAGAAGTGGGGTGGGGGGAGAAAACCTTTATCTTTCAAGTTTTTGTCTGAGGCTGACTCTGTATCTATGAAGAAAGCATACATAGCCCAGCCAGAGTGGCTCAGTGGTTGAGCATTGACCTATGAACCAGGAGGTCACGGTTTGATTCCCGGTCAAGGCACATGCCTGGGTTGCGGGCTCGATCCCCAGTGTGGGGCCTGCAGGAGGCCAATCAATGATTGTCTCTCATCATTGATGCTTCTATCTCTCTCACCATCTCCTTAATTCTCTGAAATGAATAAAAATATATATTAAAAAAAGAAAGAAAGCATGTGTAGGGATGAGAGGAGATTCATTTTCACTGACTTACTGTAGAACACATGGCATACAATCCATTCCCTATTTAATATGGGCGGAAGAGCATGGACTCTGCAGCCAGAATTTCTGTACTCAAATCCTGTCTGTAGCATTTAATAGCTACGACTTTTAATCAAGTTTTCAACCTTTTGTATTCAGTTTCCTCAGAGGTCAAATGGGGATAATTATTAGACCAATTCAAAGGGTTGTGAGGAATGTAGTTGACACATCTATAGGAGTTAGACAAGTACCTGTTATATAGTAAACCCCATATAAACATTGAGTATTACTTTTTATTATAATATTATCATTATACATAAAACAGAGATTAGTATATGACCTGAAATGTCAAAATAGGTCTCTAATTGTAATTTTAGGTTTTAATTTATCTCTACAACTTTAGAAATCTTATGAAAAGGTTACAAAAATAAGAAGGGAATGGTTTGTAACCTACAAAGATCATTCACAAATCCAATAACCAGCAATATTTAAAAAATGATAAAACTCAAAGACACAAGACCTAGATTTGCTCCTCAAACACTCTCAAACTTCAAATGAGAAGAAAAATGTTTATCCAAACCAATCCAAGATAGTAGATCAAAATTTTAATAGAAAATTGAAATCAAATATTCAGTGAGATAAACTTATGGACAATGGTGGAATCCAGGCTGACCCAAACACTATCATGTAGCTAGATAGCAGTTAATCAATTTATGTTCAGGCATTCCAGGTACAATGAATAAACTTCATTTCTTGATTGCTAGAAGCCACAATGTAAAGAAGAATATAGAGAAATAAACATAATTATAATTCAATGATATATGCACTAAAATAATGGTTTCAACTGGGAAAATAAAGAATAGAGTAAAATCGCCTTAACTGGTTTGGCTCAGTGGATAACAGTGTCGACCCAGGACTGAAGGGTCTCAGGTTCGATTCCAATAAAGGGCACATACCTTGATTTAAGACTCAATCTCCAGCCTCAGTAGGGGTGCATGCAGCAACCAAACTATGTGTCTCTCTCACATCAATTCTCTCTCTCTCTGTCTCTCCCCCTCCCTTCCACTTTCTCTAAAAATCAATGGAAAATTAACCTATGGTGAGGATTAAATAAATAAATAAATAAATGAAAGAATAGAGTAAAATTAATTCACCTAAAATGGGGAGATGAAATTTGAGTATGATTTTGAAAGCTGAATGGTAGTTTATAAATAAAGAAAAAGTTCAAGGAATTACAGAGAGAGGCAAAAGCATGTGGTTGTAAAGTATTGTGTGGCTACAGTGGGAGATTTATAAGTTGAGTCAGTAAATATGACTACCTACTGGGTAAGTTTCAAGTTATGAAAGGTTTTGAATGCAATGCTAAGGAATTCTGATTTTATTTTCAAAACTATTGAGTAAACCGTCCTGTAAGCAGGAAATTAATATTAAAAGTTTTATTATTGTTGTTTGTTGTCCTTTTTAAATTTAATTTTTAATTATACTTTACATTTAATATTATTTTGTATTAGTTTCTGGAGACTGCATAGTGGTTAGACAATCATATACTTCAAAATGTGATCCCCTTGATATTTCAAGTACCTCTTGGCACCATACATAGCTTTGTTGTTTGTTTATTTGCTTGCTTACATTCAGGACAATAACTCTAATACTAGTAGAAAGGAGAGACCAACAGATTAAAATGTTGATCTGGAGTCTGGAATATTTTTTTTGAAAAAAGGAATGAATTGATAATATCCTATAGCTCTATTCTTCAATTAACTAATGAAAGCCAAATGCAGATGATATAGGAAAATCCAGGTTTCTTTTTAACAAGCAGATAGAGTAAGGATTTAAAACAGTACAAAAAGATGAATTTGCTTATAACAATGTAGGATTTCAAAAGACAAGTTAGAAAACATCAGAAAGAAAGCTATACTAAAGGATAATTAGAAGTAGGATTGGGCTAGATAGGGGAGTTCAGATTTGATGATGATGGTTTGAGCAGTAAGATAATTAGAATAGCTATACATAAATAACTATAAAATAAGGGAGAACATAATTAAGATCATTATAAGTAACACACCATGGTAATTTAGGAGTAGGTGACAAGATTTCTTGCTGAGGGAATTACAGAAGTTTTTTGTTTTTGTTTTTTTCTCCTGCTTCATCTTCAATCTAATTTTAAGTAAGTTTATCGGTAAACTAAATTTTAGTGTGCATGGGATGATAATGTAATTTTAGATAAAAACCAACAGCATGTGGGAAGACTAGTGGCCAGTTAAGGATAAAGTATACTTTGAAAATAGCAGTCATTTCAGTTACATAGAATATTGGATGCATGAAGGGGAAGAGTTAGAAGTAAATTTAAAAAGATAATTTAGGTCTAGGACACTGAAATCTTGGAGTGGAAAACTGAGAGATATAGATATTAGTAAATAAATAGACCTTCAGCATGCATTTCAGCAGTTGCAGTCAACTCTCTTGGAATAATCTCTCATATCCCTAGTTCAGTCTTATGGAGAGATGCTATTCTGTCTTGATGACATACATATTTATATCAGTGATCTATTCAATGTCCTGACCTCCCAGTTTCTTGACCTCTTTGCTTCCCATGAAATTGTACTCCATCTCACCTTAAGCACCCTTTCATTACATATGTAAAAGCCTGAATTTTGCCGTCACCAATTATTCTGCCTTTACCAAAATCTCAGTTTTTAAGTAAACAACTTTCTGCCGCAGGCTCCTTTCTGTCTAAATAATGTTGTCCAGCACTTTCCACTCAATTCTTCAATCTCTCAGACTCCCGATCCCTTTGATCAATCCACTATGTCATTGTCCAACACACCCTCATGTACTAAAGTGCCTTCCTTTTCTAGCTTAGATTTCATGGTAGCCCAGTATAAATATTCTCTGTGTACAGTCTCAACCCTGTACCTCCCCAGTTTCTCTATCATATTCTACTCATTTGGCAGCTCTCTAATCCCAACCTCAGCCATTGGACCATTCACTTCAGGGTTGTATCTATGAGGCTAACTGGATAAAAACACACACACATAATTTTGAACACAGATTTTGTCTTAAATTTATGATCTCATTTATTCTTCCAAGAACAAATATAGCATCTCATGATTTATTACATATGTATGTTCCCTTGCCTTTAAACATGACTAATGAACTCTTCTTGGCTGTTCTGTTCTATGCATTATATCCCATGCCCTCTTACCTAATTCAAGGACTTCCCTTCTGTAGTTATCTCTTCCCTCTGTCCCATCACTTGCTCACTTCATACTGAATGATTTTCATCAGTAAACATATTAGAATATTTATCATTTAAAAGTAATCCTTTCTTGATTTCAGCATCCACCTCCAGCTCGTATCTAATTTTCTCTGCTCTCATTGATAGCAAAACTTCTCCCAAGAGTTGTCTAAACTTTATCTCAAATTTATTTTCTATTTTTTTATATCTAATCCTAGGAGGCTTTAAATGACCACTACTCCTGCCACCAGTGATCTCCACATTGCCAAAGCTAATGAGCTGGATGAAAGGGAACCCAAATTAAAGTAACGACCATCAGAAGAAGGAAAAAAATAGATGAGAAAGATTTTATAGAAAACAAATTAACATAACTTGACTGTTGATTATAGAGAAATGGAGATTTGTTTTCACTTTATTCATTAAAAATGTTTTATTCTCATCTGAGCATATCACAATAACTTAAAAACAAAATACAAAATTTTATGATTCCGTATTAGAAAAGTACCTTCAATTTTTCTCAAAATGAATAAATAATACAAGCATTAAAATGCACAAAAATAAAATATTCTCAGCTATGTCACCTATCACACATCTTCTACATAGTTGATGACAAATTGATTTATGAATTCAGTTATCCAATATTCTTGAAGACTGACTTTGTACCAGGCACTGTTTGAAGATACAAGGGAACAAAACAATGTGGTGTTTGTTCTCATTTACCTTATGGATTAGAAGAGAAAACAGACATTAACAAAGGAATGCATGTGTAATCAGATTGAGGAACCAATTATAATTGTAATTAGTTTTTAAAAATATATATATATTTTATTGATTTTTTTACAGAGAGGAAGGGAGAGGGATAGAGAGTTAGAAACATCGATGAGAGAGAAACATGGATCAGCTAACTCCTGCACACCCACTACTGGGGATGTGCCCGCAACCAAGGTACATGCCTTTGACCGGAATTGAACTTGGGACCCTTCAGTCTTCAAGCCAACGCTCCATCCACTGAGCCAAACCAGTTAGGGCTCTAATTAGTTTTTTTTTTTAAAGAAACAGTAATATAATATATAGAGAAAGGTAATAAATATATAGAAACAGAGTGCTATGTATAGCATAGGAATAGAATACTATTATATATAATATAATATAAATGCCTCTTATAGTATTTTATATATAATTATACACACACACACACACACACACACACACACACACTAGAGGCCTGGTGTATGGATTCATGCACCGGTGGGGTCCTTCGGCCTGGCCTGCCAGGGATCGGGCTGAATCTGTGCACTGGTCTCTGACATCTCCTGAGGGGTCCCAGATTGCAAGAGGGTACAGGCCAGGCCAAGGGACCCCACTGGTGCACAATCAGGCCCGGGGAGGGCCCGTGGGAGGGCTCCAGAACATGTCTGGCCTGTCCTGGCCAGTCCCAATTGGCTGGACCCCCAGCAGCAAGCTAACCTACTGGTCGGAGCATCCCTGGTGGTCAGTGCATGTCATAGCGACTGGTCAAATAGTCAAATGGTCAGAGGGACAATTAGCATATTATGTGTATATATATATACATATATATGTGTATATATATATATATATGTATATATATATACACACACATACATACATATATATATATACACATATATATATTTCTCAAATATTATATATAAAATAATAGAAAACAAATTTGAGGGAGAGAAAAAGAGAGATATAGGAACAGAGAAAGAGACCAAGAGAAACAGAGACCAAAATTAACCTGGTTTGGTGGAGCAGGGCAGGGGGTAGAGGGACAGGAAAGAATTTCCTGAGAAAATAATATTTGAAGTAGAACTTTGTTGTCCACAAAATTGAAAATGACTATGGGAACTTTTCCTGGGGAACAAATAGAACAATCAGGGGGCGTTGACTTCATAATTCATATAGTCTTGCATTTGAACCCCTTACCTGTCATTTAATCACAGTGACGTTCAGGGGTTATTTAACATTTTCAACACTCAGTTTCCTCTTATTTAAGTCAGGGATAATAGCTTCTACCTTGCTATATTTGTAGGATTTAAATGCCAATTTAGTCGCATTCACTTAACCTAGCACCAGGTTTGTAGCAGATGTTGAGCCAATGTTTATTCTCCCTCTTTACATCTAGAGTCTTTAATGCACAAAGCCCTGCAATGAGGCTGTGATCGTTGACATTCCCCCTCTGGAAATATGTATCTTTTGAACCATATCATCCATAGAGCTTTTGAAATCAGTAAGAGTTTGTAAAATAAAACATGTGAATTGTTTACAGAGCCTGATATGTTTAGTATTTCAAATGTGAGTGCTAACAGCGGGAATGCTGGCATAGCGATGACAAGACTGGAGTGAGAACACAATCTGTGCCTATTAAAGTGTAAAAATAAATGTTTAACAATGGTTTATAACAACCCATTGGTCATGTTTTCTCCCAAAATATGCAACCAGGCAGCTGGTCAACTGAGCTGATGACTAATTCCTCCAGGGTATTTAATTCCCTTGTCTTCTTGGTGATTACAGTATGAACAGAGAGATGGCTGTGGATGAGAACCTTTTCTGGAAGGAACAATCTCTCTAAAGAATGTTAAAAATTTAGAAATAAAAGGCAACGTGAGTAAGTGGTCTAGGTAGTTTCCAAAAACCGAAGTTTACTCAAGTAAACAGAAATAAGAGACTTTTGTTTCAGGAAATACATGACATAATATGAGAAAGAAGATATTAGAGAAATCCAAAACTAGGATCTGAAATAAGGAATGACTTCATGGGGCCTGAGACTGGAAGTTAGCTGAATCCAAATAGTTCTAGGAATCTTAGCTACAGGAGTAATGTGGCTATTTCATTTTTCCCTAGTAATGTGACTCAGCTATTAAACAAAATTCTTCTACTCCCCAATAGGCTTGGTCTTATATAGTGATTCTAATATATCATTCCTACCTTCCAGATGGTGTGTGTGTGTGTGTGTGTGTGTGTGTGTGTGTGTGAAGAAACTGCTTCCTCATACCTTCGGTTCACCTTGCCTCACCTTTATCAGACTTTTGTGTCTTGCTACATGCTTTTAGTTTCTTGTAGAAAGGACTGTGGATCTAGCAATTTGTAATTAATGTATTCAATGCAGTGAGGAAAGTTCACCATAGTTCTAAAGCATCTTACTTACTCTTTTAATGAAAAAAGAATGATTTAGAGATCTCCTAAGCATGCAATTATTGAATTGAGCTTTAATATATAATTCAGAACCATTATAATTTTTATTTAATTTCCTTTTTAGTTAGTATACTTATTTTCCATTACTGAGCCCAAAGTAGCTTTCAAAAGAGGATCTTTGGCTGAAGTATGAGGACCCTAGTTCATTCAATATCTGATCTGTTGTTATACTTACAATAGAGGCCCAGTGCATGAATTCATGCACCAGTGGGGTCCCTTGGCCTGGCCTGCAGGATCGGGCCAAAACCAGCTCTCTGACATCCCCCGAGGGGTCCTGGATTGCAAGAGGGTGCAGTCCAAGCCAAGGTACCCCGCCGGTGCACAATCAGGGCCAGGGAGGGAGGCGGGATGTTGGCCAGCCAGGGAGGGACCACAGGAGGGCTCCTGGGCATGTCTGGCCCATCTCACTCAGTCCCGATTGTCCAGACCCCAGCAACAAGCTAACTTACTGGTCAGAGCATCTTTCCTGGGGTGGTCAGTGCACATCATAGCAAGCAGTTGAATGACCTTAGCATATCATTAGCATATTATGCTTTGATTGATTGAATGGCTGACCGGATGACCAGACACTTAGCATATTAGGCTTTTATTATATAGGATAGGTATTGGAGACAACTTAAAGAAGTCAAAGTACCAAACATTTTAACATTTACCAAATATTCCTCTCTCTTTTTGTTTTCATATTATAAATGCAGACATATAGAGGGATAGACAAACACACACATACTTCATTCAGAAAAAAATTAAGTTAAAAAATCATCCATATTAAATGAGTTTCCAATACAGTCATGTGTCAGTTGACAAGAATATGTCCTGAATGAAATATGTCATTAAGTGATTTCATCCTTATGTGAACATCATAGAGTATACTTAAACAAACTGAGATGGTATAGCCTACTATACATCTAGACTGTATGTTGTTCTGCATGTTACTGTACAAAACAACATGAGATTAAATCAAGCACAAGAGAAAAATGATGGAATCAAGAGAGGCGGTAATGAAGATGCATGAGGCTACTGGCAGTGTAACACAGCACACTGTTTTATAGCAGACTTTTTTTTTAAGTAGAAAGAGTACACTCTAAGATAACAATAAAATTGTTGTATAGTAAATATATGAAGCAGAAACATAGTAATTTATTATCATTATCAAGTACTAGAGGCCCGGTGCACAAAATATGTGCACTGGGTGGGGAGGGGAGTCCCTCAGCCCAGCCTGCACCCTCTTGCAATCTTGGATTCCTTGCTCCTTACTGCCCTGCTCACTGCTCCTCAGCAGCAGGCTCCTTACTGCTCCTTAGTGCTGCTGTGGAGATGGGAGAGACTCCCGCCACTGCCACTGTGCTCGCCAGCCATGAGGCCAGCTTTCTTGTGGGAGTCCACTGACCACCAAGGGGCAGCTCCTGCATGGAGCGTCTTCCCCCTGGTGGTCATTCTGGTGGTTCTGCCATAATGGTCGCTGGGCTTTTATCATATAGATTATGCACTACACGAAATTGTGTGTGCTATACTTTTATGCGACTGGCAGAGCAGTAGCTTTCAGTTACACCAGCATCATCATAAACATGGGGAATGTGTTGTGCTACAACATTACAATAGCTGATGTCACTAGCTGATAGGAATTTTGGGATCACTGTTGCACATGGGTCCATCATTGACCAAAACATCATTATGCAGCACATGACCAGAATGGACTTACTATAAAACTGTGATTGGTTATGTAGATATAATTATGGAGAAGTTTCTATAGTTTTATTTGTGAATAGATATTTATGAAAAAATGGCAAACCTTTTTCTAAAAGAACTTTCCAACATACATACCTATTCAAAGTTAATATTCGACTATTTATTATCAAAATTTTCTAGTTTTCCCTATCTAATTTATTGTTTTAAAGCTGGAGAGCTTGTATGTTTGTTCATGAAAAATTGTAGTTTGCTTTCTTTAGTATTTATTTTTATAAATTTTTTCAAGTAATTTATGCACATGGAGTGAACCCTCCTATGATGGGAGAGAGATATATTTCCCTAAATCTCAGTGGCAAGAATATGAAAAGAAAATATGTCTTAAAATTCAGTAATCAGAGGAGGGCATGTACAGTGGGAGGCAGCCTATTGATCAATTTATTCTTGATGCTCGGGAATGGAGAAAAATATCTATTGGTTTCTCTGATTTTCAGCATATATATAACTGTGATGAAAAACATCTCCTAATAATAAACCTCTCTAGTTTTTCTCAATCTCCCTAGATAAATAATACTCATAAAGGTGCATTTATTTGGAGATAACACAATTCATTTCTTTCTTCTTGTCGGGAGATCCTTCAATCCCTGTATTTACATAAAAATAACTCACCTTAAGAAACTTTGATTTAGGTAGGCTTGTGAAATTGTTACCTTTTAGGGGCTCATTAGGGAATTTAAAAGAAGGCTTCTAATCACTTTTCCAAAGACCAGAACTTTTATTTGAAAACAGTAAGGAGGGATATATTAATGCATATATATGCTCTAGCATACCACTAGGTTTCTAAACCCTCAATTACTTTAGTTTTCTTATTATACATGAGAAAACAGATCCAGAGAGGTTCTGTGATTACTTCAATGTTTCACCAAGCCAGGGCTACAATTCGGATTTGCATCATTTATCCATGACTCGCAGGTTAATATTTAATGTGTCCTAAAAGGATGAGTACAGTGACATGTCTCACAAATAGCACAATATCTATAGGCATAATGTGAACTATTTAGTCATTATTATTATCAATATTTGTTATTACTCATCTGAGCTTTCATTTCCTTACCAGGGGGATTGCATAGAACAATACATATATTTTATACTGGGATTTGTAAAGACAATAAAAAATTACAAGTGAAACATTTACTGAAACTCAAGTACTATAAAGTAAAAATAATGTAAGAAGCTCTGATATCACATATATTTCTGGTGAAATAAAAGAAAATCCCCACAACATTTTATCAAATATTTTCAATACATTTTAATGTGCAAATCATATAATATGCAAACAATAGTCCATTTCATAGGTCCTTCATTTTGATGCATATCCTAGGTATATCTTTATTACGTTTTTTGTGTTCAATTTACCAATATTTAATCATTGATAAGTGTATGTATGATAGCAACTCCAGATGCTATCATTAAATAAAATCAGATGCCTATTGATTATAGAAATTATTTTTCCAAATGAGTGCTCAACAAGGATTTACCAATCCACTGCTGAAGTCTCTTAATAAATGAATAAGAAAACATAATATTCCTAGTTATTATTTATCATCCAGCTCCTAATTATATTTAAAATTTCTCTCTCATATTACCTCATGCACCATGCAATAAAATGAACATTTCTGATAAAATTCTATGGAATCTCATTTCCATATCTTTACGGACATGGTCCCTTCCCCCTGAGAATCACTGATCCTCCCAGCATCACGTCCTTAATCCCAGTCCTATGTCATATGCATTTAAACTAGTTCCTCCATTTTCCTCAGTTTTCCTATTTAATAATCTCTTCTTCTTAACTCCCATAATATTTTATCTGTACTTTTGTAATTTCATTTATCCTCTTGTGTTACCTATTATAATTTGCATTCTCTATTAAAAACTGTGATGTTTAAAAATAAAAAAAATCATATATATCGATGTGTCCTGGTGCCTATCCCACCACCACTCAGTCTTGTCTAAGCTAGAATATGCAGACTCAGATAGGTTATGAGATTGAACCTGATATTGGGCCACCACTGGTTATGTTGAGCTCAATGAGGTATCACTGAGAACTTTTTGAGCTGAAACTGAGAAACCCAACGTAAAATAATTTAAGCAAAATAGAAAATTCATCTTATTTTACTGAAAGGAGGGCAAGAAGTTAAATCCCAGGTAGAATTGACATGCTACCAGTATTCTCTTTTTTTATATCTCCTGTATCTGCATTGGCTTAATTCTATCTAAATTGGCTTAATTCTCTTCAATGGCAGATTCACTCCTTACACTAGTGGAAGTTCAGTGACTCTCAGACGTGCAGGCTCTTTTTTTGCCACAAGGAGGAACTGACACTTGGACTCCCTGGTCTCCTGTTCAAAAATCTCAGCCTTGCCCTGGCTGGTGTTTCTCAGTGGTTAGAGCATCAGCCTGTGCACCTAAGGGTCGTGGGTTTGATTCCAGGTCAAGGGCACGTACCTGGATTGCAGGTTTGATCCCCTGCCCCAGTTGGGAGTGTATGGGAGCCAACCAATCCATGTGTCTCTTACATTGACGTTCTCTCTCTCTCGCTCTCTCTCTCTTTCTCTCTCTCCCTCTCCCCTCCCCTTTCTCCCTCCCTCCCTCCCTCCATTCCTTCCACTCTCTCTAAAAGTCAATGGAAAAAATTTCCTCAGGTGAGGATTAAGAAAAATAAAGAAAAATAAAATAATAATAACAATGATAATCCCAGCCTAAGCTGCCCATCCATGAATCAAACATTGTGTTCAGGGCAAGGGTTTAATCTAACTAGCCAAGTGTGAGTCTGATGCCCATAATAGGTGAATAACTACAGCCAGGAAGGCAGAATTTATAGGAAGATAGTGGCTCCTATTCAAGTCACATGGTTAGAAAAGATATAGGTTCTATTCCTGGAAGACAAGAAACATGTTGAATACAATTGGCAAAGATGTTGAAAACAAAAATGTAAAAATGCATTATTTGGACATAAGATCAACCAAACCTTTTTAACTCATGAGCTAAATCAAACGTTTAAGGTCTACTGGATGTAAATTCTTGGCCCTGGAAATGAATATTACTATGAGTACCAGACAGAAATATCACTTGAAATATTTATGTGCTAACACATGGACATTGACCAATCAGAACTGATCTTCAAACAATTAGAAAATTCCCAGGTCTGGCATGAGTACCAGGACATACAAATTGAATATAATTTGCCTGTTCGGACAAGTCACCAATGAATGCAATATGATTATAGACTCTGTGCATGCCCTTTTTTCCCCAGGCATTTTATTTTGCTACACTCAAATCCTAAAAATGACAGGTAACATGATAAAGATAAGAGTCAATGTTCATCCAACACTGAATTTCTTCAAGGTACATAAAATCACCTAGAGAAACGATTGAAATATAGAGCCCATAGCCCCATGATTATTTATCAATAGGTTCAGCAATAAACCCTGTAGCCTACAATTTTAGTAAGGCTTCCAGACTTTTCTGATGTCATTGGCTCTCTGTTCTGCAGCACACTTGGAGAAACACTGCTCTAAATTGCATTCCACTTACGGAAAAGCATCCAAGCTATTTGTAAGTAATTGGAATAAATAAGAAAATCAACAACCATGAAGACATAGAAGGATAGTAATGAAGTCTCAGCAGGAAGGCTTCTGTTTATTAGGGATCTGGGTAATTCAGGGCCATCTTCCAATGGCGTGTAATTCCAGAGTAGGGCAATCAACTAAGCCAAAAGGGACAAGTATGAGGAAAAGGATGAAAACACAACTTAGTGTATCTTGAGCATATTTAGCTTCATATAAGGGACTATCAAAAAGTAAATGAGGTACATTGACTGACGAGATAATCTTAGTAATTTGATCTTTGACTATGTATCCTATAGGGTTTTCTTACCTGTCATCATCAAACCCTACCCAACAAAAGACATTACAGCCAGGCTGCATATGACTTGAGATATTAAAAATAGAAACTGAAATAAAATAAGTAGTGAAGGCAGGCAATCAATGATTGATGTAGTATATGTGATATGCCTGGATTGTTATACTCTGTGATTGATGTTCCCCAACAGAGTGATATCAAGAAAACGGTTGTGGACTTAAGGTCATAAAACTCCCGTTTTTGCTCTGTTTCCACCAACAGCTTTCTTTAGAACCTTGTGCCACTTACCTGACCCCTTGGACTCTTACGTCCCTCAGCTTTAAAAGAAAGAGGGTTAGTTAAACTGAGAAAAACCTTTAGTCATAACACGATTATCCCATGAAACATAAAGCAAAATTTAATTCCTGATTGTAATCAATTGTTAGAGAGCAAAACGTAACTAAAGAGCTTTCTCATCTGCCCTTTTAGCACTATCAGAGTAAAATTTAAAAGATCCAGCTATTTCTTATAGTGCAGCTCAGATTAGGTAATATAATCGGAAGCCTTTTATTCAAACCTTTTAACTTTATTTTTAATATCTAGTTTAGATATTAGCAAACCTCTTGGACCCTAAAGTGAGGCTTAACCATCTCTTTGGTCATATGGGAATCATTGAAGGAACATGAGAAAGCCAACCTGGATAAAATTACTTCCCAAATACTACCAGGAGTGCCCATCCTTTGAGTCACTTTTAAGGATTAGAGCAATAAAAGAACACCTTTGCAATCACAAATGTTATCTAGAAGAGAAGAGAGAGAATATTTGGGTCTGGCTCCTATTAGCCAAAAAACATCAGTAGTATCTTGGGATTTTTCAGAGTTGGATCGAGATTTTGAAAGGCCTGAAATGTTGTTACAATTCTGGGACCTACTTTAGTGAAAGGGTTTTTAAAAAGTACTAATATAAAAGTCAATTCTAAAGGGAATTTTTACTTAGGCTAGAAAAAGAAATAAAAACAAATTACTGGAGTTTTGGAAATTCAGGTCTCTTTCTCCGGAGACCTCTTTAGACTCTTACAAGAAGTCATTATAAAGAATCATCTAAATCCATCCTGACATCCACTGCCCTTCTACAGCACTCTACAGCTCTCAGCGACAGCCAGCACTCATAGGGACTCATGCAAATAAGGGTGTTCAGTTTAACAAGCTTAAGTTTAATAAGTATCGTGTATTATTAATCATCAGCTTAACAGGTGGACAAGGAACAAGAACACCACAGAATCAATTTTGGGAGAGAATGGAGAGCTCAGAAGCTGACATTAAGGACTGCTTCAGGTGGGCAATCAGAGGTAGCCTCTGAATAGGAGGCCTGGGAGTCTTTATATGAAGGCTTACAAGTAAGAGGGCATTAAAGATAAACTTCTCAATATTGGGTGCACTCAGTCGGGTATCACTAAGCAGGCCAAATCCTGATATTCAGGAGAGCCAGGAAAAAAAGATATGAGGAAATAAAAGAACAGAAGTTGGAAAATGTGGGTGAGGGCAGGAGGAGGGTGTAAACAAAATAGAGGAGAAAAACATCACTGAGAGAGAGAGAGAGAGGGAGAGAGAGAGAAGAGGTGCTTCACCATCTGTTTTGAGCGATGTAACAGTGCTAATCACTCAGTTCCCCTGCTGTATACCAGGCTCTTGGCACACAGTGAACATAAGACTAGGAAGAAAGTGAGGGAGTTAGCCCGTTAGAACAGGACATTACACTAATGGTAATTCTCTCTGTTCCCTCATCTTAGAGTTTAGAAAAATGAGGCACAGAGGTCACTGGCCTGTCAGAGATGATCGTCTAGCATAGCCAAGGCCGGAAGCCCCATCACTTTGATGAAAATAACACTGATTTTTTTTCTCTTTATGATTGTTTTACAAAAATCTAGCAAAGATAATCTCTTGTCCTCAGCAAACTTAAACACTTCTCCATCTAAAGCGGTCCACACACGCAAAAATAATAAAAAAATAAAGTTGTCCAAGTCTTCCTTCATGACACATCTCAATCAATAATAAAGAAGTAATAAAGAAATAATTAACACATGAAGTTTTTCTTTGTTGAAGGTAGCTGTGTCTCCCTTTCCATGTCCAGTGCACCTTGCCTGTATATCTTATAGCATTTATTTTACTCTGTCCAAGTCTCTTTTTCTCCTCATCTTTCTCATCCACCCCACCCTACCCCCCCACACACAAAGGAATTACAGTGTTCTACATGCACCCACACATATACATGCAAATATGCCCATAAACACAGACACCCATAAAGCACACACACAAGCTCCCCAGTGAAGCATCTGTGCTAAATCAAGACTCTACCATGTAACAATATTTTAGAAAAAACTGATGTTCCTATTTCTGGTGGTTTTCTATATCTCTTTGTTCTTACTGTTCCATTTACTTTCTCTTCTCCCTTTCCCACACTTATACAAATCCTAGCCTTTCTCATAATCCCCTCAAATGCACATCAAACTTTAAGGATACCTCATTCACAGCACTCATCACTTTCTATGTTGCATGACACTTAGTTTGATATATAGCTCTTTTCCCATACTTGAGTGTACTTTATATGTGGCTTCTTTCTTTAAGAATATACTTGCTGAGTGCTTGAGAGCACAGTCTATGGGTGATTTATCTTTGTAATGCCCACAATGTCTTGCAAAATGCTTGCATATTATAGATATTCAATAAATATATATTAACTAATAAATAAGTGTTCACTAATTTGGAAATGATAAAGTTCTGGAACCTTTACTCATTTTTTTAAAAATCAGCAATTATTTACCATAGGAAATGCCTGTAGTTATTTATTTCCTTTGGAATATAATTAGTACCTAAACTACTAGTGTTAATTTACACTTAAATAATTAATATTTTAAAAAGTACGGAACATACATGCAATCCAATCCTTAAGGGAAGGCAGACATCATAATAACTGAATTTAAGTGTATTTTTCTTTTTTTAATGCTTCAAAAATTTAACAGTCATCAAACAGACGTTAACAACCAAACCACAGTGCTGTTCAACGTAACCATCCCCAGGATTGAAAAGAAATTGTGACATTCATTTTATGCTTTAAGACTATGCTTTCTTTTCCAGGTGTGATGGGAGAGTACGAGCCGAAAATTGAGGTCCATTTTCCTTTAACTGTTACAGCTGCTAAGGGAACAACTGTTAAGCTGGAGTGCTTTGCCCTTGGCAAGTAAGTCCATATTCTTCCATAATTAGACACAATTGTTTATTAGAATGTGACATATCTTATTTTTTAATCACTTATTTTGCTAGATTTCACTTTCCCAGAGCTCCTTGGTGGGAAGAAGTAACCAATTATAATGATCTTTCTAGTCATTTCTATGAACCTCAATGTATACATTTTTTGCTATTTTAACATAGAGAACACTTCTTTAATTAAAAAAAGAGCTTTACATCTCTGCCAATGTGTCTTAAAAATTTTAGTGTTTTTTCTTAAATTTTATTCAGCAATGATGTAAATGAAAATATAAAAGAATAAGGTGCTACTTGCTCCTCACAGATTTTGATAAGATATAATAAGCCATAAGTATAAAAATCACAAAGACAATAATTACAGTGAGTCAACTGCTTACTTCTGTATCTCCTGAAATAATGATAATGTGATAGCACCAGCTGTCAATATGCACAACATGTAATGATTCCCCAAATCAGAAAGATGATTCATATCACACTTTAATGCTTGCTATACTTAAGGATTCTATTTCGGAGGGTTTAAATCCCGTGATATATAATTACTTGTCAATGATGTTTACAATATGAGTATTGGGTGTAGAGGCAGGAGTGGAATTTTGATTGTATTTGATTAGAGTATTATGATTTATTTTTAACAGAGGGTTGTTGTTTGCTTTTTTTTTTATGGGTGATAAGCCCTCAGGGTTCTTTCTAACTCTATAATTATAATTTGCATAACTGCATCTCTATCAGAGTTGCTAATCATTTAACTTTACTTGTGGTGAGCTACTCTTACAGTGTGACTACAAAGTACATGGAGATAAAACATGCTATACAAGTGTGCTTAAACCTATAATTGGGGAAAATATTACTAAGTATAAGAAATGTAGCTAGGAAAAGGACATTTAGGGCATGAACATAGTAAATACTATGTTTTCTAATATCAAGACAGATTAAAATAACATCAGTGTAATTTACTTAACTCTAAGTAGAAACAGCATCATCATAAACTGAAAACAAAATAAACTGTTATGTGGTCATTCTTTTAAGTAAAAGATGCCTATAAATAGAACTATATTTCAAGAACTAAAAATTCATCAAGGAGGTATTTGGGCAGATATCTGAGGAAGTCTTCTAAACACAAAGATATCATTTAAATGCACATGGTTATATAGCACCTTAAAAGTCGTGTGTTTTTTTTCCAACCATTTGTCCATGTTGTCATATCAAGTATGCCTGAAAATATCCAGTGTTAGCAACTTAATTCTCACAAATACAAAAATAATATATTTTGGTTTGATGCCAAAGGTTTAGTATATCCTGCAGTTAAATATTCTCAAATGCTTAGTATTTGCACTAAAGCCACAAACAAAAGGAGGTCGTATTGTAAAACACATTAGAGAACTGGATTTATAGAGAAAAAAAAACAATATGGGAAATTTCCCCAGGCAGGCTTATTTAATAAGCTAGATGTGTTTGCTTTTGGAAGTATTGAAATATGCTTAAACTGATCATTAAAGTTCCTTTCATTCTAGGTAGGATTCAACAATTATTTTATTTTAATACTTTATTTTCTTCAACTTTTCCCTCTTCAACTTTGCTACTCCCTCTCCCCACACCACCCCAAATAAACAAATAAAAGGGAAGGTAACCCTGGCCCCAGGTGGCTCATTTGGTCATCCCATACACCTAAAGGTTTCAGGTTCAGTTCCCAGTCAGCGCACATACTTAGGTCTGGGGCTTGACCCCAGGTCAGGGCTCATATGGGAGGCAATAGATCAATGTTATCTCTCTCTCTCTCTCTCTCTCTCTCTCTCTCTCTCTCTCTCTCTCTCTCTCCCTCCCTCCCTCCCTCCCTCCCTCCCATCCTCTATCTTTAAAAATCAATAAAAAGCATATGCTTAAGTGAGAATTTTTTAAAAAGGGAGGGGGATAAAGAAGACACACAGCCTATCAAGGACACTGTTGTTCATTTGATATCCTTTCTGTAAAGTGTCACAATGATGACTTTTAAAAATGTTATGAAGAGCTATACCTCTACCTAAAGACTAACCTGCGATTCTGATGAAAGTAAACAAGGTCAAAGAAATAACATCCTTACATATGTTAGCTCCTTCACAGCATATGATCATGTGGAGATCATCACTGCATCCCAACATGATCACAGCAATTTCAAATTAATACCTGAGTATCTGCTTAGTCCCCACAGCTCGCCTGAGCTGCTTTCAACTTTAACAAGCAGATGATTCTTTGGTGGCCTTTGTCCCAAAACTTTATTATTTGTCATTAAATACCAGTTAGGACTGTGCCACTCAGACTGATTTTCCCCCTTCCCCCCGGCCCCCCACTATCCTTTACACATGGAGTGTTTCAACTTGTGGAGTTTCATAACCAAATCATGGCATAGAGCATATCAAGCTCTCTCCTCCCACGGCTTCTGCACTTGCTGTTCCCTCTTGAACTCTCTTCCCTGTCCTTTCCATCCTTTCCATCCTGGCTCCTACCCACTGGCCTCAACTTAAATATCACCATCTTAAAGAGACGATTGATAACTATCTAACTCACACCCATTTTTCTCTAAGTAGTTGTGTTTTTTCTTCATAGTTCTCAATACAGTTTTAAATTATTTACTTTTGTGTTTCCCTACTTTAAACATTTCTTATCTGTGTCAGTCAGGTATTCGGCTGGAAACTGGACCCAACTCCGATGGTTCAAAAGATTTTAGTAAAGGCATATGTGAAAGATCTGTCAGGGAGCAGGACTAAGAGGACCAAGGAAAGTAAATGAGACATTAGTAGGCGAGCAATAGCAGGAAGTCATTCTCACCCAGAATGAGCAAGGGGGGGGGGGGGAGGTGAAGACAGTGCCATCAGAACCAGGGACAGCAGAGATATGGAGGGGGCCGGGGGCCACTGACAAGAAGGAGCTGCAGACACTATAGTCATGAAGAGATCACAGCCCAGGAATGGGTCAGGAAATTCATATCCTGACTTCTTTTCCACATGCCTTCTGATCTCTGATGGCTCTCATGACTGAAGGCACCCAAAGCCAGCTTGGAAGCCAAGAGGATGCGGTTGGCAGTACACAAAACAAGGCAGAGAGTGTGAGAGAATGAACTCAGAAATACCGTGACTACCTAACCCATCTGAGATATCAACAGATGATACATAATAAGTAATAGATTCTCTATGCATAAAGCATTTTGACTAACTCCTGTTCTCCCAAACAAATGTGCACTGCTCTCCTCTGCACATCTCTATCTCTTGCCCTCTTATTGTTTCCTATTTATGTCTAAATTGACACTTATATTTTTAGCTGTGCCTTTTCCTGACTAGTCTCACCTCACTCTAACAGTATCTCTCTTTTTTAGACCTACATTATCTCCTTCTCTTTTGATTTTCTTCTCAAAGCTTATTATCAAGTTCTAGTCATACTTAATATTTAACAAATATAAAAACACAATAAAAAACACACTTCTCTTTATCTATTGGCCCTTAGGAAGGGTTTGTTTGCTTTGAGAGGTAGCATAAGGTTAAAAATGAATTCTTCATATTTAAATACTAGGATGAAGGACAGAGTGAAAAACATATATCACAGAGAGTGATATTTAATGCAATAATGGATTCAAGGACAGATAGGAGGAGACCATAAGCACAAATTTTTGCTGTCTCCACCTTTGCCTCCTACAAGCCTTATGGGGGCAATTCAGCTTTCCTACTAGAAATCACCATTTTTAATCATGTCATTTATCGAGTCAAACGCCTTCCTAGGTACACCTCTTCTCTCAAGGAAAAATCATTCATTCATTTATGCAAAGAAGTCAAAAAGCAAGAGGTGGGCTTTGTATAGGTCATCCTGTGAATGCATATGAGCTAAAGTATCTTGAAAAGAACCTACCACTGAAATGTGTCTGGAGGTTTTGAAAACCAACTATGTGCCAGGCAATGTACTAGCTTCCATGGATTTCCATAGTCCCTGTTCTCCAAGAGATGCCATGTTATCTTCATACATTTTCTGGGTGTAGCACCTCCATCTGGAGTCCAGTCTTAGGACCCTAGTAAATATTTCCATCTAATCACTCTCTCTGTATAGTGGAGGCAATTGAAAGTTGGTCTTAGTCATCACATTAGCAGCAGCATACACCCTGACCAAGGTGTCCTCCACAGTCAACTTTTATTTCTAGAAAGATTTACTGCCCATCTTTTTTGCTCCAACTACAAATTGGAGACTAAATGACAATAATGGCAGATTTTCTTCCTCTTGAATTTTCCCTGACCCAGACCAATCAGAAATGTCTTTGTATTGCTAGAGCCACACTTTCAAGCTGTCAGAATACTGTTCTTCTGCTCACAAACATTTTTACTCCTCTAGAGAAATACATTTACTTCTAGGAGATCTGTCCCTAAAAGTTCTTATAATTTAGAGAATGTAAATTGATGCAGCCATAGTTGCACACATAATATAAAATCATGATATGGATACATTTGCTGTATTCTTCAAGGAAAATAGCAGAAGCCAAATGATTTTAGCTCATTGAATTTTACTTTCTCTTTTGTGTGTGTGTGTGTGTGTGTGTGTGCTTTCCGATGGCCTTTTTTTTTATTGTTTTATTGCTTAAAGTATTACAAAGGGTATTACATATGTGTCCTTTTTTTTCCTCCGCCCTTGAAAATCCCCTGACCTCCCCTACCCCCCAGTGTCTTATGTCCATTGGTTATGCTTATATGCATGCATACAAGTCCTTTGGTTGATCTCTTACCCCCCTCACTCCTGTCTCTTAATATCACACAGGTTCACCAACCTGCCTAATCAGAAGTTAGGTTAAAAAGTCAACAGGAAAGTTATATATTACAAGATGTCTTCTAAAGAAGCCTCTGCTTAAATCTCAATTTAGCAAAAATCAAATGGTTTCTCTATAGGTTGATGCAGCAGAATACGACAAAAATATACTATAATTAAACTCCTTGTCATGTATCTGCAAACAGAATTACCAAGTATGGAGCACAGAGTGTATGCATGACGTGCCTGTGACATATTATGTCTGGTATTAGTCAATTCTGCAAAGGTATAATTTTTTCAGCAAAATGGGAAGTGCTTAAAGAGAGCCCACAGGGAAACAAAGGTGTGTAAAGGCTTGAGAAATACAGCAAAGTATTAAAAGAAAAGGAGGGGGATTAATTACTTTGGAAAGAAAAGGCTGTTTTAGACATATGGCGGGTTATTACCAAGAGATTGCTCACAAGCTGTTCTCCAGTTTCAACAAGATGCAAAAGGGTGAAATTCCAACAGGATGGCATTAAACTAGAAGGATTAGATTAGGTATAATGTAGAAGTTCTTGATGAAAAAAAGTGAATGCAGGAAAAATGGGTCGTAAGCAGAGGTGACTAGGAGCTCTTCCCCACACTGCCATACGAATATAACAACATCAACTTGTCTCCTAATAATTCAGATGTACCGTTTCCTGAAAGAAGAGAAATGGTCTGAGTCAGGGATGGAAATGAAAATTAAAAAATTCTTTTTTTGCTGACCGCTCGCTCATCTACCCACTCAAGGCTGCAAATGAAGAGTAGAAGGCTAGAGGCAGGCCGACTTAATTAGCTGCCTTTTGCCAACGGCATTATTACATAACATTTAAAAATGGTTGGTGGCCTATGCAGGGAGTGGAGCATTCAGCCCAGAGATGTCAGTTATGGAAGAGGAGGTGTCTTTGATATTTCCCAGGTCTACTTTTATTTATTTATTTTAATATATTTTATTGATTTTTTACAGAGAGGAAGGGAGAGAGATAGAGAGTTAGAAACATCGATGAGAGAGAGAAACATCGATCAGCTGCCTCCTGCACATCTCCTACTGGGGATGTGCCCGCAACCAAGGTACATGCCCTTGACCAGAATCAAACCTGGGACCTTTCAGTCTGCAGGCTGACGCTCTATCCACTGAGCCAAACCGGTTTCGGCCCAGCTCTACTTTTAAACACTGGACACAGTGCTCCTGAAAGGAAATGAGAGAAAAGAGGCCAAAAAACAAAGCAAGTGTGGAATCCCTTAGGGGCGTAATACATATTTCAGTTTAATGGCTCTCTCTATATTGCAGGTAATTGAAAGTTGGAGATATTTTTCAACTGGTTGTGCCAAGTTTTCAAGCCTTGTCTCTATAAGCATGAACTAGGTAGAGAGAGTAAAATGACAACTTTCACGTGTGGAGAGCTAGTGACTGCAGGAAGAGCTACCATCCCTAGGGCTGAGATGAAAAGTAGAAGAGTTGTCATTATTAAGAATTAGAAACTCAGAGGTACCCCTCTTGGGACCCAGACATCAGGGGAGCAGGCACCAGACAGCTGGGTTTCAGAGGTGAGACAAAATGAAGCTGGCCCTACAAACGTTGGAAAAGCAAACTAGATTCCTTTGCTGCTTCAGGAAGGACTTGTTGCTAAAGTGCAATGAACACGAATCTCCAGCAACAAGAAGCAGGCAGGAAGCAGTGTGTCCTTTCCTCTAGCCTTGCGGTCTCCCTCTAGCGCCCCCTCTTGACAGATCCGTAAATAACGTTTCATTCAACATCATTGTGTTACAATGTTCATGAGGAAAAAAACAAAACACTACAGTACAGGGGTCCTCAAACTACAGCCCGCGGGCCACATGCAAATACAAATATTGTATTTGTTCCCGTTTTGTTTTTTTTACTTCAAAATAAGATATGTGCAGTGTGCATAGGAATTTGTTCATAGTTTTTTTTTAAACTATAGCCTGGCCCTCCAACGGTCTGAGGGACAGTGAACTGGCCCCCTGTTTAAAAAGTTTGAGGACCTCTGCCAGTATTTCCAGTTTAAGCCACTGTCTGTATGGAGTTTGGACGTTCTTCCCATGCTTATGTGGGTTTCTCCAGGGACTCATGTTTCCTCCTGCACCCGAAGATGTGCTCCTGAGGTGAATTCGGTGTCTCCACTGTCCCAGTCTGAGTGTGGGTGGGTGTGAGTAGCCCTGCGATGGAAGGGCGTCCTGCCCGGCGTGGGTTCCCACTTTGTGCCCAGAGCTGCTGGGATGGGCTCCCGCCAGCCACCTGCAGCCCTCAACTGGAATAAGTGGGTTGGAAAATAATTATCTTACTTGTTTTTATTAATCTCTCTTAAATGTATGTATAGCTCACATTTACTTCAATGTTGGGTAGTAGAAGTGTTTGTGCTCTTTATTTTGAAGTGCGGTGATGTTTTTGTGACCAGAAGTATGTGGTAGGAACGTAACTCTTGCTGATATCAATTAGCCTGTGGTAAAATGGGTTTCGTTGTAGTCATTTCACTTAAAGTTGCCATTTCCAAGAACTTATTCACAATGTTAACTGAGGACTTACTGTATCCTGCCCTCACAATCCTATTCAGTCTTCAAGGTTTAAGTCAAATGCCACCCTTCTGTTCAGTCATCCCTGCTTTACTTAAGATCCAATCTCTTACTTTTAGAACTGATGACAATCCACCTATATTTTACTGTTTAGCCAGTCCCCTTGGGCTATTGTGTATATCTGTCTTCATTATCCTTTGTAATAAAAGCTAATATGCAAATTGTCCCCTTGACTGGGAGTTCGACTAGGGGGCGGGGCGGCCAGCCAACTGCCCTTGGCCCCTCCCCACAGCTGGCCCAGCCTTCAATTGGCTCTGATGGGGGCGGGTTGGCCAGACCCCACCCATGCATGGCCTCTAGTTGTGATATATTTTTGCATCCCTAGATTATCTTTATGTGCAGCAGATGCTAACTATATTTACGAAATTGAATTCAAGCCTGAGAAATGTGGTCGGTCTTTGTAACAGGAGGTATGTTACTGCCTTGGTTTTGTCAGACAGAAGTCTTTAGATGCCTTTCACATGTCTTGGCCCTGAAATTCTTATCACATTACATTAGCTACAGATTTCTGGCAGGTGTCATTTCATCATGTGACCTTTCAAAGACCCACAGAAAGATTACTAGATATGTCACACAGCCATCAACAACAAAGAAGTGAAATTTGGTCACTGATGCTTAAATGACCCCATGCACAAGGGCAAACTTGGGATTATTCTGAATTTTTTAAAAAGCTATAAACTTTGAAGCAACATCGGTTTATCTACTACAACAATCCTGCAAGCCAATAGTGTTACAGGCAAAATTTTTTTTTTCTTTACATGTGCCTTATCTTGCTTTTGCAGCCATTAACACACAATCAGATCAGCTGTGCTCAAAAGGCCTTGAACTAGTTACTGTAATAATTATGTGAATGACCTTTCCAGATTCATCTGAAACCTGGTGGTGAGGTGGGAGGGAAGAACTCATTCAATTTCCTGCCCTTTCCGTTTCTTCTTATCTCTGTTTCAGATAGCATTTACAAACCATCTTTTGTTGCCCTCCATCAAATGCCTATTAGGGAATCCAGACATTAAGTTATTTTTTTCTTTATTTTTTTTTTATATGTTTACTGCAAGTAAGAAAGTACCAGTTGTCAATTCATAAAGTCGTTTTTTAGTTTTTGCTGTAGTTTATGTTTTCTTTTCCTCAGTCCTCAGCCAAGCTGTCTCAAATGGCTGCTCTTGTGTCCCACTGTAACTGTGAGAATGACAAATATTCCTCAGAGATTTCCCACAGTCTGCAACTGGCAAACATTCCTGAAAGAACCTGCTCTTTAGTTACAGATTGATGATTTATTAATACCACTGTAAACTGCCGGGCACTAAGGGCTGTAGGAATTAAAAATAGAGTTGTGTGATATTTGTCAGTCAAACCAAAATCAAATTATTTACGTGTTAGATTGATAGAAGATATGGGGATAGGAGTTAGTCACTGGGTCTAGGAATCAATAAATGTTTAGCTATCACAGGAAAGCAGTATATTATAGAGTTGAGAAAATTACCCTTGTGAGCTGTTGGTTGCTTCAGTATTTTTGAAACCAAGGATACATCCTCATTTTAGGTGGTACCCAGAGGAGATGGGTGCTGAAGGAACCTTAGAGTTCACATAGCCCCAAATCAATTTGCAGATGGGGAGCTGAGACTGTGCAGCGAAGGGCTAGACAGACATGTGGTCTCGCTGGTCGGGCTAATGATTCGATGCTTCTTCATTTGATGTTCTTAATATTTTCAACATTCTTCTATAGTGCGAACTATAAAAGGGAGTGTTTTATTTACTTATTTGCTTTTGCATTCAGAGGTGTTGTCTAGTTCTAGAGAAACAGAACCAATAATTCACATTAATTGCTGACATTTGAAGTCACAGTTAACTGACATCATATGTCTAACTTGTCCAGGGCTGTCTTAGGACCATTTAATGTGCCTCATCAGGAAAACCACATTCATGAAAAAGGCCTCATAGCTAGGAACCTGTAGAAGCAGAACCAGGTCTCCTGATTCTAAAATGAACGTGCTTCTCACCTTATCATACCAGTTTTCAGTTGCTAAGAGTAATTTCCACTTTATCAAAACAAAAATAATTTTTGATGCACTTGAGTATCTCAATGATTGAAAATTAAGAATGTTAATATGCAAGGAAAGCCATTGAGGGCATAAAGCAAAAGATAAAAATGACTGAGATTTTTACTTGGATCAGTTTAGACTCATCCAAAAGCTTTGTTTTAGGTGAATATCCCTGGAGTTTTCATAGGATAACCTCTTCCATTGGGTTTGAAAAAAATATATTTTATTGATTTTTTACAGAGAGGAAGGGAGAGGGATAGAGAGCTAGAAACATCAATGAGAGAGAAACATCAACCAGCTGCCTCCTGCACACTCCCCACTGGGGATGTGCCCGCAACCAAGGTACATGCCCTTGACCAGAATTGAACCTGGGACCTTTCAGTCTGCAGGCCTACGCTCTATCCACTGAGCCAAACCGGATAGGGCTTCCATTGGGTTTTAATTTTGGATCAGAAACTGACTGGCTGCTGACATTCTCAAAGAGGATATAAGGAAGCAATATACCTATCAGGAGTTTCTTATATCACACACACACACACACACACACACACACACACACACACACACACACATCACCACATACATAACCTTGCTACTTGAGTGAGCCTTTGGTGAAGCAAAAGTAGAAGAAATTTTAACCAGAACAATTGTCAAATATTTCAGTATACTTAAAGCTGAACTTCTATCTAGGACTGGATGATTTCCATGTTTCACTCAAATTCTAACCACATCTCTGAGATGGTTTCTCAAAGGATTACAAACAAGAATAAATTTAGGCAAATTATTTATCCTTCTGACTTTAGTTTCCTTATTTTGAGCACTTCCAGTCTTGCGTTTCTATGTTTTATGTAATCAATCACTCACAAATTCCCCCTGATTTTGCTACTAAAGGTTTAAATTTTGTGCAAGTAGCTGTCTCTTCTAAAGGTGATTGAATAAAAAATTTTACAGCTTTTAAAATTTATTTATGTAACAGCGAATGTGTTGGAGCCTGGTTATTTGAGGTCTCATTCTGGCTAATCTGCTTAATGGCAACACTTAATTTTTAAAGCTATGACAGTACACAGACTGTTGAAAGTGGAATGGGTCTCACTGATTTATTGTCCTATGAAATACCATATGTTTATTCTTGTTATAGTGGTATTGTTTGAGGCAGGGCAGCGTCAGCTCTTGTCCACTAGAGATGTGTTTAGAATGTTAAGATGTTTTCAGATACAATTCTTAGAATGAGTTGACACTTAGTTGGAAATTAATGTATTTTAAAGTGTTGTATTTTTCATTTCAGTAACTGTACATTTGAATGCCGTGATCATGTATGAATTACTAATATATGTCTCCCTTGACACTTCATTCTTCCGAACTTCAATAGCCAAGTATACCACCTCAAATCTTGGGCATGCGATTGACCTCCCTCTATCCTTCTGTCTCAGTCTCAGTCATTTGAAAATGCCTTAAGTCCCCGTCTCTCTATTCTATCTGCCACAAGAATAATTAAAGCATATTACTATTTAACTAGTTTTTCTCTCATTTTTTTCTGCAAATAAGACTAGAGATATCCTTTTAAAAAACCACCCCACTAATGTTCCACCAGCTTGGGGAATTTCTCAAGTGCCCCTTTCCATCAGACTCTGCTCCATGCATTTTATTGGTTCTGTTTTCCACAGTCATTCCTGGTTTTCGTACCACTCCCTGTCCCATTCAGCCGAATACTTCCTTTGGACTTCTAATTTGGCCATTGATTCCAGCTTCACCCCTTAATTTTATCTACTTGAAATTCTTTAAACCCTTGTTCCACAGATGAGGGTCCAGGCTGGTTCCTAGAACTTCAACTCAAATACAGCTCCCACACCCACCCTCATCTACATAATACATTTTTACTGTCACTGGAGGTGACCACTGAGGCATTCACGCAAAGTATAAACTCTTAAATTATCTTTCACTCTTTCTTCCTTTTCATTTCCATCTGTTTAATCACCATAAATGTCTCTGAAATTTATTCCCACTTAGTTGGTGCAAAGTGAAATTTTTATTGATTGATTAAATTATTCATCAACATAGCAGGCTTGTATATATGCTCAGGGGGAAGAAGGTACACACTAACATACTAAAGAATTCTATGCCTGATGCCACATGTGCATGGATTGCAAAGGCGTTTAGATTGCAAAGTTAGAAGCTGAGTGGCTCTGCTAGGCTGCACCTTGGAGGATGGCTTCACCTTGATAGTGTCTGTTTCTATGTGTCCAGGTTTCAGAATCACGTGTTTTACAGTCGATGTATGCACTCTAGCATGAATGAATCGCCCTACCAAAGTCACCGTGATGAATCAGTTTTTCTTTGATTAATTACACGTTTAGGTTGGTGGTTTCCTTTGGGTTTTCAGGGAGGGACTTTAACCTCAGGGGTCACATATTTAGAAATCATATTCTGTGGTCTGATGTCAGAATAATTTCTATGAACAATTAATACCATCAGTTATACTGTAAGTCTTATTCTTTCCAATTCAGAATGTATCCTGAAAATCAGAGGATGACTCATATGTATACGTATTTAAGCTTTTTTTCCAAAATATTTGATACAGAGTGAACGTTTCCTTATATCTCTGATGACTATGATACCCAGGGCCCAGAGGACCACATGCGAAGTTTATTTGTTCACTCTGATGTTCTTATCAAATGAGCACCAAGAGGCATAATTTCATATTGATCTTTGGAAACAGGTGCCATTGAGATGAGGTGGAGAAAGGATGAAATCACAGGGAAAGAGCCGTTAATTAAATTGTGTTTTTCAGAACCACCTCCTCTGCCTCTGTCTTGCTAGAAACACTTGCTAGCTTTTACTTATCCCTGTGATAAGATTTATTATAGACAATTACTGTGAAGTTAAAACATTGCAACTTCATATTCTTCACTTCTATGTATGTTTTTTAAATCGTATAGAAGATTCAAATCTGCAATTAAATAAAATGCATATGTATTTTAAAATATGCAATTAAATAAAATGTATCTGCATGCACAATGTATACCAAAATAAAAATGGTTCTAAATTGTCTTATAGCTCATGCACTGCTGGCTTAGATAAATCATATTGTAATTATTCCTTTTATCTAAGCATTTTCTATTTTCTATGACAGTGAAGTAGCGGGTTCCATTCATTTTTTATTTGATATTTTTGTATTCGTTGTCCCTGGCTGTGTGCTTGATTTTTAATGGTAGAGTCACATGTCCATGGTAGGATTTGCTGCAATTAAAATTAATGTATTCCCTATATAAGTGAAATGTGTGTGCATGTACATATATGTATGTGAATTAATGGTTAACCCCCCCCCCAGAAAGAATATCTCAAGAGAGAAAATGTTAAAATATAAATATCTGCCACCCTGGTTTTTTTTGTTCTTTTTTTATTTGCAATGTAATAAAACAGCACCTGTCTGCTGTTCCTGTCAATGTTTTTGTTGGTAGCTATGTGATGCAGAATAGTTTCCATGTCAGATCTTGATGATAATATTTTTAGTTTGAAAAATAATTTTAGCTGAGAGCCCACAGATACAAAAATAATATTCAATGGGGACATGTGTCAGCAGCTGCTTTATATCACAAAAAGCAAATGATAAGTTCTTTTGGTCATTTCTGTTTCCTACTTTTCTTTTCTTTGGGGATCAAATCAATCTGGTCACAACTTTTAGAATGTCTTATTTACGGCCATTTTCTCTAAGTAAGGTGCCTTATGAAATCAGGTCACTTGTTTTATACATCCCCACAGAGAAGTGTAGCCTTCTGGACATTTCTGAAACAAGACACACATCAGTGTTTTCCACACAGACGCACAGGACAAGAACAGCTTCCTGTCCCCACTTTGATGTAATCCCATTCCTTTGAGAAAAAGCATAGATATAATAATACTCCCAAAGCACACATTTTTTAAACATTAAAATCTATGAAATCCAGGTATATATGGTGTGTCGCTGTTACATCAGCAATGTTTTCTTTCTTATTGATCTTTGCAATCATGTGTGCCTTACAGTCAGAGGTATTTTGGATGTGATGATTGAGAGTAATTAAGGATAAAGCGGCGTGGGTACTAAACCCTAATTTAGTGAGCAAGTCGATCAGAACCTGAGTGATGATAAGTTCTTCCTTCACTTATTGGCAGTTTAATTTTTAAAATTTTGAGTTAATAGTTATCTCCTCTCTAGCATTGAAAAAGTATTAGGAAAATGGTTGCTAACTACATATTTTTGTCTTACTGATCGGTAGCTTCATTTATCAGTTGTATCATTCAGATGAGTTACCCTCTTTGAATCTTATTTTCAAGATTGGTAAAGTAGACATAACAATACCTATCTTATAAAATTACTCTTAGATTTAACCAAGGTTCAATATGTAAAGGGATGTCAATTACACGTTAATTCCCTCTTTCACCCTCCTTCTCTGGAATATTTGTGACTCACCATTTATTTTATGAAACACTTGCCCTTGTTGTAATGTTGTGCTTTTTATGAAATACCCTCGAAGACACAGCTCATTTCCCAAAACAGGGATGCTAGCCTTTTACAAACGTCACTCTCTCTGCTACCATTCAGCTTTTCATGGTTTCAACTGAAAATGGATCATAGGAAATTCACTCTCTGGCTTTTTGCTAAAAATACATATTGCTATGTGCCTGAGTAGTGCAAAGAAACTCTGAACCCATAAAAAAATTTAAATGTATTTTAAATATTAGGAATTTTTTGTCAGTTTTATCTTTCCCAAACATTCTTTCAGGTCAAAACCTTTCTTTTTGTCCCCATGAGCTGATTTCACATATTAAGCCAAAGTGACATTTTACTGTGGCTGCTGTTAATATTTAAAATATTTGATATGATTGTTTTGCAATCAAATTTGATATACCAATATTAGAGAATTCCAAGAGGACACATCATTTGCAAAATGTAAATTCTAAGAATCTGCTTAAGAAAAATCCATATATGTGAAATAGATAAATACTACTCCATAATTAGTTATAATTGTTTAATAACTACAGTGGGGCTTGACTTATGAGTGTCCCGACTAACGAGTTTTTCGAGATATGAGCCGTCTCTTGGCCGATTTTTTGCTTTGGGTTGTGAGCTAAAATTCGGGTTACGAGCCAGCTTCAGATACCCCACCGCTAGTTGGCGCAGCAAACGTCACAGTGAACGCCACAACATCAGCCCAGCATCACGTGTCTCACTCGTTCACTTTATGATTTGACATATGAGTAATTTGAGTTATGAGCTCCGTCATGGAATGAATTAAACTCATAAGTCAAGGCCCCACTGTATTGCTATAAGATCCATATGATCTGGGTGTAAAACACAAAAACAAAGGCCAAACAAAATGCTTGAGCCATATTCTGTTTTTATTTATCATATGGGTTAGAAATGCCAGTGGAATGTAGATTTCAATGCAAGACAAGAAAAGCAAATTCGAACCTCTGAAAGACAAATCTGAACCTCTGTTTCTCCATAATTGAAATAGATTATGGTGTTATCTACCCCTTATATAAAATGATTAATGAGCTATTTGTGCCTCTTGGCTTTTTTTATGGGCTTTTATTTTACTTAAAAATGTTCTAATAAATAATGGAAATTTTTAATGTGTAAAGATTGTGAATAAATCTTAGCAGCCCTTTCACTCTATCTTTACAACAAAATAATGGCCAATATTGTCTGATGGTAAGTTGTGCAATATTTGCTTTTGTCCTCTATTAAAAAAAAATAGAGCATTAAGCCTTATTCTGTGCTTTACTTGAAATGGATATTTATTTAAAACACCAGAGGCCTGGTACATGAAATCTATGCACGGGTAGAGTCCCTATGCCTGGCTGGCGATCAGGGCCGATCGGGGCCTTCCAGCTGCCGGCCAGGGCCTTCCTTCATTCTGTGCCGCCCCCTGGTGGTCAGCACACGTCATAGCAATGTATCGAACTCCTGAGGGGACAGTTTGCATATTAGCCTTTTATATATAGAGAGTGTATTCCATAAATACAGTCTGAATCACTGCAAACCCTAAGAAACTGCTCTGTGCTTACCCTGAACTATAGAGTGCTATGCTTTAAACTCACAGTAGAGGTGTAGGTACAGAGAAATAGAATTCATTTGTACCAGTATAATCAAATAGTCATATTTCATGGACTTTTGCACCATCCACCTAATGGTAAAGAATGTGGCTATAGTAGAGAATAGAATTTACTATCCTAAAAGTAGGTAAAAGCCATAGCCTTCTCATTAGCATGGTATGTCACTAGCTTGGCATCTTAACCACCTGAGAGATTAAGTTATGCCATAGATTTACATAATCTACTGTATGCCTCATTATTTGTCCACTTCTCTCCATCTCTTCATGATAAATATCCTAAAGAGCCATAGAGATAATATATATGAATATGTATATTTAACATAATAAGAATAATAGCATCAGAGTTACCTTTCTTTTCTTTCTAGTTATAGAATTACTAAATTTCTTTGCCAGTTTACTTACCAGTAAAACAGAGAAAATAAAACATACTTCTCAAGCTTCTGTGAAAATTAAATGATATGCCAAATAAAAATCTGATAACAAAGTAAAAAGCCAATTAATAATACCTATATAGTTTTATAGACCAAGAATTATAGATGAATCAAGATCCAGGAAAATTACATGTCCTAAACACAATCTTTTCACAAATTAACACCTAGATAGAAATTAAATAACTGCCAAGAGTCTCCCATAAAATCGCCAAGCTGGGTCTAGAATCCCCATCTCAGTACCATTCACCTGTCATACTTTCCATAGTACATCAACATCAGCTTTACACAAAACTCTGATGACTGCTAGCACCTGTGTTAATGTGTTTTTAACTTATTTATGAAAAGGTACACAGGAGAGCAGAGATTTTACTTTTCTTCTTTTTTGCTGACAGAATTCATAGGGTCCAACATGAGCATATAAACTACAGTCATATACTGCTTAATGACTGGGATACGTTCTGAGAAATGTGTCATTGCTCAATTGATCATTGTGTGAACATCATAGAGTGTGCTTACACGGACTTTGATGGTATAGCCTACTATACACCTGGGCCATATGGTATAGTCTATTGCTCTTAGGCTCCAAGTCCGTACAGCCTGTACAAGTCTCTACAAAGCAACATGAGACTAAATCAATCACAAGAGAAAATGATGCCATCAAGAGACCCAGTAATTATGATATGTATGAGGCTGCTGGTGGCATAACATGCTACACTGTTTACAGCAAACCGCATTTGCTTTATAAGTGAGAGTGTGCTCTAAAATAATTACAAAGGAAGTATAATAAATACCTTAGCTAGCAACATTTATCCTCATTATCAAGCATTGTAATTATCAAAATAACATTATTTGTGATCTTTAATTTTTTCCTATTTATCAAGACCTCTATTTTCATTGCCTACTTTTATAAACTAGAGCAGGGGTGGGCAAACTTTTTGACTCGAGGGCCACAATGGGTTCTTAAACTGGACCGGAGGGCCGGAACAAAAGCATGGATGGAGTGTTTGTGTGAACTAATATAAATTCAAAGTAAACATCATTACATAAAAGGGTACGGTCTTTTTTTCAATAGTTTTATTCATTTCAAATGGGCCGGATCCGGCCCTCGGGCCATAGTTTGCCCACGGCTGAACTAGAGGATATGACTCACTGCTTTAGTCACTCTTTCATATCTTTAACTCTCTTGCCACAATGTTTTTCACCACTCTCACTCTTCAAATACTCACTGAATCTATTCAATGTCTGTATACTTCTACTCAAGCTGCTTAGTACTGTTAGAGAACGCAGAGAACTCTACAGACTGGTTCCTCTGTAATGTAGTGGCCGTAGCCTTACTTAGGCCCACAGTGCTGCCCAATAGCCTGCTCTGTCTTTACAGTAGATAATCCCAGTACCATGGTCCTCAAATCTCCATCTCCCTCTTCAGTCAGATGCTACCTTACACAGTTAATTTAAACTATTGGACAAGAAATGGCTTCGCTTCCCGACTCCAGACCTCCAATCCTCTCAACTTCCCTACATACCCCTTTCCTTACCTCTTTTAGAACAACAACAAAAAGGCATCATTATCACTAATACAAATCTACCTTCATTATGCTTTAAACCTTCCCACTAGTTTCAGTATCTTTCTCTCTACTGGCTTTTTCTCATCTGCACTTACACTTAATCACATTTCTCCCATCTTAACAGAATTGACTCTAAATTATCTTGATGTCCTTGTTCTTCATGTGTAAACCAGAAAAAAATGATCATTTTTACTTCACAGAGTTGTTATAAAAAATGAATTCATTACAGTGATAACAGGAAGATGGTGGAATAGAAAGTCCTGGAACTGTCTTGCCCCGACAGGCATACTGATTCAACAACAGTACCCAGAACAGTTCCCCTGGTGAGAAATCGGAAACTATTCAGTTGAGAGGCTCTTGCATCCTGATCAAGAGCAAAACCAACCACATCAAAGCCAGTAGGAACTTGAAGACTCTCTCTCCACATGCCATACTCCTGACCCAGTGCCATTCGGGAGGAAACCACAGGTCCCTGCTTCTCCCTTGGAGGAAAAGGAAGGACTAGAACATTTGCCCAATATTCTGATGTTTCTGGGGCTGCTTGATGCAGTGGCTTCTGTGTCACCTGTCTCAGAGTGCGAATGGGACATGGCAGAGCTAATCACCTGGGGACCTCTAAGAACAAAGGCCGAAGTTGAACTAGCAAGCTACTCATGTCACGGCCACACCCCTTGACTCAGTGCAAAGTTTTCTGGTGGAAAAAACACACAAATCCCAACTTCTTCCCGGGGAAGAAAAGTCCTGGGCCACACAGTCTCATTTTTCTGGGGACTTCTGTGGCACCGGCCTCTGCCTAGGATGTCTAAGACCCCTGCCAGGACACAGCATACTCTAGATCAGAAGTTCTCAACCTGTGGGTCGCGACCCCTTTGGGGGTCGAACGACCCTTTCGTAGGGGTCCCCTAAGACCATCAGACAACACATATATAATTATATATTGTTTTTGTGGTTAATCACTATGCTTTAATTATGTTCAATTTGTAACAATGAAATTGGGGGTCACCACAACATGAGGAATTGTATTAAAGGGCCGCGGCATTAGGAAGGTTGAGAACCACTGCTTTAGATGCATATCAGCAGCTGAGAGCAAAGACAGAAGTTTGAACTAGAACAGAAATTTGAGACACCCCAAAAACCTCTGGCTGTATTAATTCATGAAGGGCTTCACCTGTGTGAGACCAGTTTGTAAAGTCTGGGAGATGTGGCTGTTTTGTCTTCTGTGTAGACACTGATAGAAAGAGTCAAGGAAAATGAAGAAACAAGAAAATATGTTCCAAAGACACAAGATAAATGTCCAAAAACTGACTCTAATGAAAATGAGTTATATGACTTACCTGACAGAAAATTCAAAATAATAATCATACATATGTTACATGGGGTCAGGCAAACAATACATGAAAAAGTGAGAATTTCAACCAAGAGATCAAAAATATAAAAATGTGCCAATTGAAATAAATCATGAAACCGAAGAATAAAATAATTGAACTGAGAAATTCACTAGAAGGTTTAAATACAGGGTAGATAAAGCAGGAAAACACACACACACATATCTATGGTTTAGCTGGCATGGCACAGTGGTTGAATGTGGACACATGAACCAAGAGGTCACAAAGTTCAATTCCTGGTCTGGGCACATGCCCAGATTATGGGTTCAATCCTCAGTAGGGGGCATATAGAAGGCGGTGATAGATGATTCTCTCTCATCATTGATGTTTCTATTTCTCTCTCCCCTCCCTCCTCTCTCTGAAATAAATTTAAAAAGCCCAACAAACTTATATATGAACTCAAGGACAAGTTATTGGAAATTATATAGTCAAAGGAGCAAAACTATTTTTAATGAAAAAGAGTGAGGAAAGCTTAAGAGACTTATAGGAAACCATCAAGCCAGACAATATATATGTTATAGGAATCTCAGAAATAGGATAGAGAAAAGGGGGCAGAAAGCTTATTCAATAAAATAATGGCCAAAAACTTCCTAAATCTGGGAACTGATATGGCCATCCAGATCAAGGAAGCCCAAGGAACCATTAGTTAGATGAACTCAAAAAATACAAACTAAGATACATAATAATCAAACTATCAGAAGTCAAAGACAAAGAAAGCAAGTAGCATGAGAAATGTGACTTGTCTTATACAAGGAATCCCCATAAGTTCATAAGCAGATTTCTCAGCAGAAACATTACAGGCCAAAAGGGAGTAGGGTGATATATTCAAAGTGCTCAAGTGAAAAAATAACCAAGTAAGAATTTTATACTGGCAAAATTGTCTTTCAAAAATGCAGGAGAGAGAAAGACTTTCCAAGACAAACAGACCTGAAGTCCATTACCATTAGAACCTCCTTAAAAGAAACGCGAAGCAGAGGTCTCCTAAACCATAAGATGAAAGCATATAAAAGTATAAAATTTACTGGCAAAGGTAAATATCTAACTAAATACATCTAGAAAATATATAGCCAAATAAGAATACTATCATACAGTAAAGGTAAATCACTTTTCATTCTAGTATAAAAATTAAAAGACAAAATATTAAAATAAGTACAATTATAATAATAAGTTAATAGATACACAATATACAAAGATGTACTTAATGACACAGGCATGAGGGAAGAACATGTAGAGATTTTGTAAGTGGTGGAAGTTAAATTGTGATTAGCTTAAAATGTATTGTTATAACTATAAGTTGTTTTATATATTCCCCATGGTAACCACAAAGAAAATACTTATAGAAAAGGGAAAGAGAATAAAATCAAAGCATATTAAAAGCCCCCAAAAGTCAATGAATCACAGGGAAGATAAAAAAGAAAGGACAGATAAAAGAACTACAAAATAGACCAAGGCAATTAACAAAATTGCAATAGTAGCCCTTCCTATCAATAATTATTTTATAGTGCCCTAGCCAGTGTGTCTCAGTTGGTTGGGCATCATCCTATACACCAAAAAGGTCTCAGTCTAGGCATGTGCCTGGTTTCAAGCTCAGTCACTGGGGCAGGGCACTCAGGAGGGAGCTGGTTGAGGTTTTGTTCTCACATCGATGTTTCTCCCTCTTCTGCCTTTCTCTCTCTCTAAAAATCTATATTTTAAAAAAACCCTTTATAAACTCATACCCCTTGAGATTTTTGAGTGTTCAATTTCTCTAAAAATTACCATTTTACACTTAAATAGTAAGCCCTTTCTATCAATAATTACTTTACATTTAAACTTCCCAATAAAAAGATATAGAGTAGTTGAATGGATTTAAAATAAAACTAGATCTAACAATAGTCAACTCATTTCTGATTTAAGGACACACATAAATTGAAACTAAAGAAATGAGAAAAGGTATTTCATATAAATGGTAACCAAAAAATAGAGGGGTGGGGGTGGGGAGGAGACTGTCCTTATATCAGACAAAATAGGTGGTATGCCAAAATCTTCACAAGAGACAAAAGACTATATATATATATATATATATATATATATATATATATACATATATATATGTATATATATATATATATATATATATGCCTAATATGCTAATTGTTCCTCTGACTATTTGACCATTCAACCAGTTGCTATGATGTGCACTGACCACCAGGGGGCAGATGCTTCAACTGGTAGGTTAGCTTGCTGCTGGGGTCTGGCAGGTCAGGACTGGGCGAGACGGACTGGATATACCCTGGAGTCCTCCCTCAGTCCCTCCCCAGCCCAATCGTGCACTAGTGGGGTCCCTTGGCCTGGCCTGCACCATCTCGCAATCCAGAACCTCTCGGGGGATGTTGGAGAGCCAGTTTCAGCCCAATTCCTCTAGGCCAGGCCGAGGGACCCCACAGGTGCACGAATCTGTGCACCGGGCCTCTAGTATAATGATAAAAGGGTCAATTTACCATGAAGATATAAGTTACAAATACACCCAACATCAAGGCATCTAAATATATAAAGCGAACATTGACAGACTGAGGGAGAAATTGACAGAAATGCAATAATAGATTACAATATCCCACTTTTACTATTGATAGAACATTCAGACAGAAAATCAACAATGAAACAGCAGACTTGAACACTTCAGATCAAACTGACATAACAGTCCTATATGCAGGACATTCTACCCAACAGCAGGAGAATATACATTCTTATTAAGCACATATGGAATATTCTCCAGGATATGTCACATGTTAGTTCAAAAAATGATTCTTAAAAAATATTAAAAGATTGAAATAACCCTATATAATAAAAGCCTAATATGCAAATTGTCCCCTCAACCGGAAGTTCAACAGGGAGTTCGACTGGGAGTTCAACTAGGGGGTGTGGCCAGGTGGCCAACCGCAGGAAGGGAGGCCCCGGCCAGTGGCAGGTAGCCGCTAGGGACCCTACCCATGCAAGAATTTCATGCACTGAGCCTCTAGTACCAATTGTAATTTTCAACCACAATGGAATGAAACTAGAATAATAGTTAGAAAACCAGAAAATTCACAAATATGTGAAAATTAACCAACACATCAAAAACAACTGAGTCTAAGAAAAAAATCAAAAGAGAATTTTGAAGATATCTCCAAACAAATGAAAACAAAAATACAAAATATTCCTGCAGTGAAAGGAATAATAAGAGGAAAGTTATGATGATAAATGGCAACTTAAAAAAAATTAAAATAGCCCTGACTGGTTTGGCTCAGTGGATAGAGCATCAGCCTGTGGACTCAAGGGTCCCAGGTTCGATTCTGGTCAAGGGCATGTACCTTGGTTGCGGGCACATCCCCAGTGGGGAGTGTGCAGGAGGCAGCTGATCAATGTTTCTCTCTCATCGATGTTTCTAACTCTATCCCTCTCCCTTCCTCTCTGTAAAAAATCAATAAAATATATTAAAAAAATCAAAATTAAAAAGAAGAAAGCTCTTAAATAAATATCCTATTTTATACCTAAAAACTAGAAAAAGAACAAACTAAATCCAAAATTAGAAAGAAGGAAATAAACATTAGAGTAGGTACAAATGAAACAGAGAATAGAGAAACAACAGACTCTGGCTGGTGTGGCTAACTTGTTAGGAGCATTGTCCATTACCCGAAAGGTAGGGGGATCACTTCCTGGTCAGGACACACACCCAGGTCACAGGTTTCATTCCCTGTCAGGGTGTGGTCAGGGTACATGCAGGCAGCAACCTCCCTCTCTCTTCCTCTCTCTTTAAAAAATAAAAGAAAGAAAAATATCAACAAAACTGAGTTGACTTTTTGAAAAGATAAAATTGACAAACCAAGAGCTACACTAAGGAGAGATTAAAATGAATAAAATCATAACTACGGTAAAAGAGGAAACATTACAACTGATAATAAAGAAATAAAAGGGATCATTAGAGACTACTCTGAACAATTATATGTTAAAAAATTTAATAACTCAGAAGAAATGGATACATGTTTAGAAACACAGCCTATAGAGACTGCATAATGAAGAAACAGAATATCTGAACAGATATATAACTAGTAAGGAGACTGAGTCAGTAATCAATAACCTCCAAGCAAAGAAAATCTCAGGACCTGATGGCTTTAGTAGTTAATTTTACCAACTATTTAAAGAAGAATCAATGCAAATCCTCAAATTCTTCCAAAAAATTGAAGAGGAAAGAACACATCCAAACTCATTTTATGAGGCCAGCATTACCTGAGACCAAAGCCAGGCAAAGACATAAACAGAAAAGAAAACCAACAGGCCAGTATCCCTGATGAAGACAGATGCAAAAATCATCAATGCAATGTGAGCAAAGTATATTGAACAGTATAGTAAAAGGATATACACCTTAAGCAAATGAGATTCATCTTTGGGATGCAAGGGTGGTCCAACATATGAAAATGAATTACTGCGATGCACTTCATTAACACAATGAAGAATTAAAACCTCATGATATCTCATTGAAAAATAACATATGACAAAATTCAATATCTTTTTTATGATAAAAACTCTGAACAAACTAAGAATAGAGGGATATTATCTAACATAATAAAGGCCGTATATTAAAAATCCACAGCTAATATCATACTCAGTAATGAAAATAATCTCACAGAAACTACCAAGATTCTTTACCTAAATTTGATTCTTACCTAAGATAATTAAAAGTGGGTGGAATTATATATTCTGAGCTGTGATTCTTCAGATCTAATTTGAAATAATGCCATGGGAAGGCTATGAGTTAATACATGAGTTAGTAATCAGAAAGCAGAGAGATCTAAAACTCATACGTAAGATAGATGCAGTTCATTTTTTTCTCCCTAAGTGCCAATTAGTCCAATTATGTAGTGGCTGAAACAGTGGTCTCTTGCCTCTAGGGCAGGATCCTCTCAAGAAAGACCCAGGCATCATGCTCACTGCCCCGAAAGTTTCCAAAGAAAGCTTTTGCCTTCAAAATTTTGTATATTATGTAACCAGCAGTGATCACACATATTAATGGTTGAATTTTTTATCTATCTATCTAATCATCTATAATCTATCTATCTATTTACGTATGCATTTTGAGATATAGGATCATAAACCAAAAAATACCTTTGTCTCAATAGCTTTTTTTATGATGGCTTTTTATGTGCTTTCTTAGAGAAAAGTTATAAAACTTGGTTCTTTGAGTTTCTATCAAACACATACAGTGTTTCCTTATTTTCTTGTGTGTGCAAGTCACAAAGGAGCCATAACTGTATATATTTTCACATCAGATGTAAAATTCATATCTCACTAGTGACTTATGCAAGGAAAATAGGAATCTCCATTAGACAGCCCTACAATTTGTGTATGAATGGTGATTTGCAGTTTGGGAGTACTTTCCTTTGAAATCATTAAATCTTTACAGCTAAGTGGTCCGTCTGCCTTGACAGATCCTACACATTACCTTATTATGTGTACAAAAATGATCTTTAAAAAGTACCTTTAATGACTTCAACAATGGCCAAAGTTCATCCAACACTTTTCTTACTTTCTTGAACTACATTTGGAGGCACTTTTTATCCTGTCACTTCAACAGCGCATAACAAAAAGCTTGTGTCAGAATTTCAATGTGGCTTCACAGAGGCTTTTACTGTCATTACAGAATATTTTCGAACCAAATGAATAGCACCATTCTCAATATAGCATTAGCTAGAAAAAAGTTTCTTTATGAATTCTGTAAGGTGCATTGCTTATTCTACATGAAAATTAAATGTGTAGTTACACAGATATAATTTCAACAGACTAAAATAAGGATAAATAGAACTCTGCTATGCCTTCCTAGCAAAGCTGACATTTCTACTCATCCTTTTACTGTAGTTAAAATCAGTCCCCCTTTTAAGCAACAATCCCACTTGCCAGTTGTTACTGGAAAGAAATTGGCTTTAAATAAACTTAAGCAAACTAAAATCTGAACATACTCTTAGATTTTTTTAAAGTCCCAACTGACTACGAAAATAATGAATGAATCATCCTTGATTACAAGTAAGTAATTTGAAAGCAGCAAAAATTATTATTTTCCCTAAGTTGTCATAGAAACATCAATGAAAATGGGATACCAAAATGCCTGTAAAAAATTAGCAGTGGACTCAGAATCACTATTTCATTTAAAGAGTTGTGTACATTATTGCACACATAAATCTTTACTAATAAATTTTCAGCCACTCCATCAATGCTTTTCAATATTTTCAATTTCCAAAGCTTCTAGATATTTAAAGTAAAAAATTTTAGGATACTAATCTTGAGGATAGAAGAAAGAAAGGAAAAAGGAAATAAACAGCATTAAAACTTTTATAATTTGAAAGATCTCTTTGTTTTTTTAAAAGAAAATACACTTTCCATGAACTTGCCAGTGCTTTCCTGCACACATCATGCATGTAGCATACCAAGCTATGCAAAGTTCTACCAATCTATTATGCTGTCTCATACTATTCTTTGTTCATGCACATGGATTTTACTGCCAAGAACATACTTTCACTGTCAGGATAAATTTTTCTCATCTCTTCTGGGCTGAATTCCCTCAATCAACTTTTGTTTCTAAGATTTTTCCATGGTGTTGAAGGTAGTTGTAGTTTATTTATTTTACCTAATGAATCTAATGTGTAAATACATAAAACATATTTACCCGTTCTTTTGTTAATGGGATTTTATTGTTACCAGACTTATTTTTTCCTTATTAAAACAACTTTTGACTACTACTACCAAGCATGGCAAAATAATTGGTATCTCACTAGGCATCAACTATAAACAACTAAAAACCTGAAAAAACATAAGGAACAATTATTTTATTTACTGGATAATAGACAGTGCAGGAATGCATCCCTCAGAGAATGAAGACAATGTGAAGTTTACCATCAGTACAGATTTCTGCCAGGAGGCATTCCCTCCAAACCGACCCAGGGAGGAGGAACCCCAGGAGAGCAGGACAGAAGCACTGAGCTGAAAAGACAGAGTAGGAATAGCCAGGAGGCTGAGGGGACTGAACTTACAGGACAGAATAAGAGAAAGGGGAGCGACACAGATAATGACTTCCTGAAATCTGTACTGGGATGCAGTCAGTCTGTGACCAAATAGTAAGCTGTGAGTGTGTGGAGCGGGACTTCACACCCTACGAAATAGTACTAGGGAAGGAAAAAAAACCTGGGAGCTTAAAAAATACTGGATATTGCACACAGAACAAATTCAAACTCCAATTAATCAGAGGAATAGCATCTTATTGAACAAATGGGTCATTTAGTAGAGATCCTTAAGAAAACCAGACTTTAAGACTAGGATTAACCTAGTTGTAAAATAAAGGCTATTCTGAATCCACCCTGACAAAGATTATAAACAAGCCTCACAAGGATTCAGCTGAACTACAAGTAAATTTGCTGCATGCCAGGAAAGAAATTCACCCTTTGTTAAAATCCTATATAATAAAAGCATAATATGCAAATTGACTGAATAGCAGAAAGATCAGTTGGTGAGGGGGCGGGGCTGGTGAGCAGGCAGCACCAGGCCAGCCAAGGCACATGCCAGTGGGCAGAAGGATGGGACAGCGATTGGGGGGGGGGGGGCGGCAGCGGCAACAACCCCTGGTGGTAGAGGGGCAATCGTGGGGTAGGACCAACCATCGCTGCCAGCACCATCCCCTAATCGGCCCACTGGTTGCCTCCTGCAGAGGGAGGCCAGACTGTGGCTTAGGCACACTAGAGAGCGGGCCTAAGCCATCAGTTGGGCATCCCCTGAGGGCTCCTGGACTGCAAGAGGGTGCAGGCTGGGCTGAGGGCCCCCCCCCCTCCCAAGTGCATGAATTTTGAAGCACTGGACCTCTAGTTTAAAAATAAAGGTGAAATTCAGGCACTGGGCAATATATAGCCTCTAATAAAAACTGCTAAAAAATGAGAAGTAAAAGATAAGTATATTTTACTCATATGTAGAATTAAATGAACAAATTGAACTACCAAGCAAAATAGAAACAGACTTATAGAGAGCAGACAGACATCTCTGGTGGGGGAGGGGGTGATGGAGGGGGGGGGAAGATTAAGCAGAAAAAGAAAAAGAAAGAGAGAGAGAACTCATGGACACAGACAACAGTGTAGTGATTACAGGGGAGTGAGGGGGAGACTGGAAGTGGAAGAGGGCATAGAGGGGACAAATGGTGATGGGAAAAAATAAAAATAAAAAAACCCCACAAATATCCACATGCTCACAAATAAATAAATAACGAATAAAGTATCATAGATAAAGGTTTAGTCCTAGAAGATAAAGGTAGGCAAAAACAAAACAAAACACAAAACAACAGCCCTGAAGATTAAGCCCCCAAGTTATCACATTATTGAAAAATATAATGCCATAGATTTCCAAGCTTAATGAAACATAAGCAGGATAAACAAAAGTAAAATGCATCAAGGTACATAATAATCTAATTGCTGAAAAACAATGATAAAAAGAAGAAAATATTTAAAGAGTAGTCTGCCTAGAGGTTTTAATCCAGTGAAAATATTCTCCAAACATGAAAGCAAAATAAAGATATTGTCAAAAAAAAAACAAAACCTGAATTATTTCTTCTAGTAGACAGCACTATAAGAAATGTTAACAGTATCGAGTTCTCCAAAAACCAAAAATAGATCTACTATTTAACCCCACAATTCTACTTTTGGGTATTTATCCGAATAAAATAAAAACAGTAATTTTAAAGATATTTGCACCCCTATGTTTTGCTGCATTATTTACAATAGCCAAGATATGGAAGCAACCTAGGTGTCCATACATAGAGAAATGGATAAAGACGATGTGGTCTATATGTATATTTAATGGAATATTACTCAGCAATAAAAAAGAACAAAATCTTGCCATTTTTGATATGGATGAACCTAAAGGGAATTATGCTAAATGAAATACACTAGACAGAGAAAGATAAATACAACATGATTTCACTTATATGCTGAATATAAAAATTAATGCAAATAAGCAAAACAAAAACATTTTCATAAAAACAACAAACTGATGGTTGCCAGAGGGGAGGGACATTGAGGGATGATTGAAAAGGTGAAGAAGAATATATTCAATTACATGTGATAACTTTGCACAGTGATAGATGATTACTACACTTAGTGTGGGAAGCACATAGTAAGATATACACTGAATGGCCAGATTATTATGACCACCCCATCAATACTTCATTCACGCTTCCAAAAATACTGAATATTGAAAACTTCCTAAGCAAATACTCTCAAAGTTTTATTATTAGTATTATTTTCATAACTAATTCACTTCATTGTACTGATGGGGTGGTCATAATAATCTGGCCTCTCAGTGTATAAATATTGAATCACTCTGTTGTATACCTGAAACTAATATAATATTGTATACCAATTATACTTTCATAGAAAAGAAGCCTATTCTGTGAATAAAAACTTATGTAGGCTGAAAGAAAGCTAACACTATTTGAAAACTCCAATTTTCAAAAAGAAATAAAGAGCAGGATTTTTTTAAGCAAATGTATGTAAATATACAATAACATATTTGCTCTTTTTAATTTCTAAAATATATCCGCTAAAAAAAGTTTATAGAACTTGGATAACATTCCCAGCGTTACACAGCGTCTTTGTGTCCAAATTGTACTTAAACCTTAGTTGTATCATTGAAGGCCAGTGCTCCTAGGCATCATGGATTGCTAAAAATAGAAAATAAAATAAGAAGGAAATAGATTTAAACAGTTACTATTTATAAAACACAGAAATCATAGATGAAATAGTTGATTTTCTAGGAAAATATTAATTGCCAACATTGACGCAGCAGATATTTGAACACAACATAATTAAAGTAAAAAGAAGAAATTGAAAACACTTGTAAACAAACAAGCAAAAAAAAAAAAAAAAAAAAACACCCTAACTTTATTGATGGTAGCAGACCCAGATGACTTTTTGTGAGAGTCTTATCAGTATTCTAAAGAATGTATAATTTCTCTACTATTTAAGCTATCAAAATAAGAGATGGAAGTATTCTAGCATGTTTCCCAAGCTATCATCCATCACTGTGAGACATAATTTGTCAAAGCTAGCCTGTGAACAAACCACCAGCTCACTAACACACACACACACACACACACACACACACACACACACACACTCTCTCTCTCTCACTCACACACTCACACACTCACACACCAACAAACTTAATAAACTACATACAATCTCACCTTTGAATAGTGACACAAAATTCCTAGGTTAAAAAATAATGCCCTGGCTGGTGTGACTCAGGTGGTTGGGTATGGTCCCCTACACTGAAAGGTTGCTGGTTCTATTCCAGGCCCCCCACATGCTCAGGTTATGGGCTTGATCCCCAGTGGGGGGCATGCAGGAGGCTGTCATATCAATGTTTTTTTTCTCTCTCTCTCTTTCCCTCTATCTCTAAAAATCAATTTTGAAAATTCATAAATCATTTTTCATATATATTAAAAGAATGATATGCCATGCCAACTTAAGCAATATTCCAAAAATGCAAGGTTCAGTCTTCCTGGATGTTGCCAATACAGTATGCACCTAAACAAACAAGCAAAAACTATCAACCCAAACCCAGCAATTTCACTTCTGTTTTATTCCTAAGGAATAAGTCAGAACGATGTTCAGAAACACACATGGTCTTTATCATAGCATTGTTTATAACAGTGAACATTCCTATTGTCCCTGTAAAGAAAATTTGTGGAAAAATATCCTATCCTTAGTATATAATTTATGGTAGACTGTTACAAGAGATGCAAGCAGTATAAACAAAGCAAAAAAAAAAAAAAATCCCAGCAGACTGCACAAATAAGGAAAGACTGCTGAAGAGGAGGCATTTAGGACGGGTCCCAAAGGACCAGTAGGATTTTAACGGATATGATTGGAAACACATAGAGATGTGTTTCTGGGTCAGGAAATGTGGAAGGAAGTAGTGAGAAATCAAACTGAAAAGTAGAGTAGGTCCAGACCAGAAAGGTCATTAAATATAGATAGTAATAAATAAATCAGCAGAACAGAACTGAAAAGCCTGAAACAGAGTCAAGGATGTGAGAACCAATTATATGACAAACACAACATCCCAAATATTGTGGGGAAGGGAGTGTTAACAATACTAAAATAAATAGTTGCATTCCCTGTCTCACACCCCAAACATGAATATTGTCCAGATGGATCAAAGATCCAACTGTATAAAAATAATTGAAAATATTACTAGGAATACTGAAGAAAATATGGACATAAACTTGGGTTGGTAGATAATTTCATTTAAAAAAACAAAAATTCAGAAGTCATGAAGAAAACTACAGATGTTTGTTTCTCCTAAAAAATGTTCATAGAATTATATCACAGAATTTTTCTGAGAAACAAAATCTTCATTATTCTAATACTCAAAATACTTGAAGAAATTAATTTAAACAATACAAACGGAACAGAAAAATGAAAGAAAAATTAGAAAAGTAACATAAGCAAACATCTCAGAAAAGCACATGCAAATGGCCAATAAATTACAAAGAGTTGTTCAACCTTCCTAGAGTTCAGAGAAATATTAATTAAAGTATCAAATGCCATTTTTTACCTTTCAATACTGACAAAAATTAAACAGTTAATCACACAAAATGGTGGCAAGGATATGGGGAAACAGTCTCATATATTACGGATAGGTGTGGAGACTGCCACTATATTATTGAAAAACAATCTGGCAGTACTGATTAAAATGAAGAATGTACATGCCCTTTGATCCATCAATTCCACTTTTGTGAATGTCTGCTGCAGAAAGTAAAAGCAATAGTCCATGATATATGTGCAATGTTGTTTGTAGTAATATTGTTTCTTAGTGGCAAGGAAAGGAAACAAATCAAAACTGGGACTATGCTGAATGTTTAACTATAGGGAATGGCTGATTAAGTTCTGATACATCAATACAGTGGAATAATATGCAGCTATTAACCAGAGTAAGTCCTGAGTTGATCTTGGATTTGATCTTTTAATAAAAATAATAAACATCCAGCATATGAGTTACATGTTTAGACAAAACAAAAATATCATCATATGTGTAAGTATGTTCATCACACAGAGCAGATGAGAGATTACATGCAAACTGTATTTGTCGCTGCAGAAGGAAGATATTTTCAGGAGTGGAGGCCAAAAAAGATTCTTAATTCACTTAGTTCAAAATCTTGTTCAATCCCTTGCTATAAGTATTTGTTATGTTGTAATTTCACTGAATTACTTTTAAATAATTTTACAAAGGTTTTTAAAAATAAAGTATAATGTATTAACATGTATGTGTATTGTCTATGAATTGCCTTCCTGAAATATGAAAGAAAGGGAACTGTCTCCCTTGGCATCTAACTATTTACTTATCAGACAATCCGCATGGAAAGTGAAATATGTCAACCAGCACACGGTCCTTAATTGTGATTACACTTTATTGCACTCAGCCTATTAAGTGCTTAAATTACCAGATAACAGAATCTATGTTCCTAATAGTGAAAGTATATTAACGATAGTTTTGCTCCTTATCTCAGCCCAGTTCCAACAATTACATGGATGAAGGTTAATGGCTATATCCCTAGCAAGGCACGGCTGCGGAAGTCTCAGGCAGTGCTGGAAATACCCAATGTGCAGCTGGATGATGCAGGCGTATATGAGTGCAGAGCTGAAAACTCGCGTGGAAAAAATTCCTTTCGTGGACAGTTACAAGTATACAGTAAGTGTTCTCAGCAAAGCATGATGTTCTAGTCCCAGGACCCTAACTGAAAATGCAAATTACTTTGAACTAATTATTGTTTTTTAGAAACAAAAAAAAAACAGATTTAATTTATGATAATACTTCTTTGGTGTGATACAGCATCATGTAAGATTATCCTACATTGAGAAATGATTTAAAATAAAAAGGAATGGGAATGATCAGGTTCTTTGTATAGCAAACAGGGTTTATAAAAATGAGATGTTTTCTTGGCACCAAAGCTAATGTCTGGGAAGGTTAAGAATCTTTATTAATTTAGTCTCACCCTTGGCCTGAGTAACAGTTGTCAAGAGTAACAATGTAGTGCCTATAAACTATATCCTGCTCAGATGTCTCTTTTCAAAAATAAAATTTTATTGGGGGACAGCCACATTCATGCGCTTACAGACGACATGTCATTTTTGCACTGCGGTAGCAGAATTGAGCACTTGGGACAGAGAGGAGATAATGCAAAGCCCAAAAAATGTCTGCTCTCTTGACCTTTACAAAAAAACTTTGCTGACAATTCATACATCTGTATCATAACTAGCCTTTGAAGCCTGCAAGTGTTTATATTGTCCAAAAATGCCAAAGAGTCAACCAGGTTGTGTGTAAGAATTGGGAAAGCCTACTTCAAAAATATCTACAATTTCCTTTTAACATCTAAGGATCACAAAGTGTATCTATTTTACATATTTTTATAATAAACATTATAGATGATGGGTAAGTGATATAATTCTATGTCTCAGGTGAGGACACCAAAAAAGAGAGGAATAGAATAATCCAGAATCTATATAACAAAAGCTTAAGTAACTGTTACAGTGGAACAACCAGAATGACTGGTCGCTATGATGCGCACTGACCACCAGGGGGCAGATGCTCAATGCAGGAACTGCCTCCTAGTTGTCAGTACGCTCCCACAGGGGAAGCGCTGCTCAGCCAAAAAATGGGCTCATGGCTGGCGAGCGCAGCGGCGGTGGTGGGAGCCTTTCCCGCCTCTATGGCAGCGCTAAGGAGCAGCATGCAGGCGGGCCGTAAGGAGTGAGGGGTCCCATACTGCGAGAGGGATGTCCTACTGCTGGCTTAGGCCCGCTCCCTGTGGAGAGCAGGCCTAAGCCAGCAGGCAGACATCTCTCGAGGGGTCCTGGACTGAGAGAGGACACAGGCCAGGCCTCTAGTAGTGATATAAGCAAATACAGATGTTTCTAATATAAAATTATTGTCCAAATTGCATATTCAGCTGATTCTTTCAAGCAACTATGACTGTCACTGTATCTCAAGATCAGTTATCCTAAATAGCTTAATGTTCTTCACAGGGACTCTTAAAGAGTATTTTGAAATATGAATATCTGAGCTCAATCTGTTTTTTTTTTTTCTTTATCTCTTACCAACACCTTTAAGAATTCAGTACTTCCACCAAATTGACTATGCACATTTTATTCATTCATTCACTGATCTAATAATTGTTTATTAAGTGCCTATTACTGCTTGCAACAGAGCTTTGAAGAAACTCATGGTCCATTGGTTAGACTGAAAGCAAACTCCACCTTGGAACTGAGTATACTATCTGCTGTGATAAAGGCATGTGCAAAAGATTATAGGAGTACAGTCTGCTACATCCTACTGGGACTTAGGAAAAGCTTCCAGAAGATTTGTACCTTAAAGGCTAAACAGGGGACAGCATCCTAGAAGAAAGATACATGAAGTAATTTAGAAGTTTGTAAGATTGAAGCATTAGCCCTGGTTTGGTTATTTTTAGGCCATGGATACTATATTTGGATGAAATCTTAACAGATAAAAATCTGATCCCTAAAGACAAGTGTTCACCTAGTACTTTGCTACTCAAAACCACACACACACACACACACACACACACACACACACACACACACAAATGCAATGAGTGCCTGTTACTTTTAAGGCTGTTTTGGAAAAGCCCAAAGAATGGTCCACACCTAAATAAGAATTAGATTTACAGTCTGGGATAGAAGTTCCTATGGGCACTACTCTACTTGCTCCCCTCCACATCCCAGCTACTTGATTGACAGGCGGTGGCAAATATTGCTAGAAAGAGTAGGAACAATTGCTTTTACTCGATATTATTTGTGTACCTTCTGGTGAGAGGATATGCTGCTAAGCAATAACTGTGGGCTCTCCTTGTCACGCACAATTAGGTGTGCACTGTAGGCCAGCTGGGTACAGACAAACCTGCCCAAAGCATGCATCACTTTGATAGAAAATAATTAAGGTTGTTGACTGGAAAGAGAAACTGAGCTAGCCAGCTACTTTGGCATGTATTTCTGACACTTTGGGAAGGTATCTTAGAAGAATGTGGCCTTTTGCTGTAGCCCATGTTTAGGCCGGTTTCCTGTCCTGCTTTGCCCCGGATGTCTACTGCATTGGGCATTTATGAACAGTGTTCTGTTTCACATCCAGAAATAACTGGCTTATTATAGGTTTACTCAACTTTTGTACTTTTAAAACTATTGTGTTTGACAGGAGGGCTTTTGCTCCTCGTCCATCCAACTCTGTAAAATACAGAAAAAATCTTGGCTAACATTTCCACCTGACTGGCAGTTGCTACTGATAGCATGATGCATAAAGGTTCCACTGTATCCATGGATTGTACTTAAAATCTCCTCTCAGAATGGTCCTCTTGGAAGCTCTGTGACCTGAATTTCGAGTGTTGAAAGAAGTAGAGGCTGACCCTTTCTATCTAAGTGGTCAATAGTCACACAGGACTGAAAACATAGTCTTTCCTCAGGTTCACTTTCTTTTCAGAAGGACAATTATGGGAGTGTTTTCAATGTGCAGTAGTTAGACGCAAAAGATGAACCAAGCTTCTAAGGCAACCTTTCTGGCCTCATCGTTTTGTCAAATCACTGAAAATGAGTGCTAATATCGGTGCTAGGTATAGATTTAGGCCACATATTTTATTGTTAATTACTCAGAATCTGTATTTTTAAACATACACCAAATAATACAACATAAATAAAGAGGTTTGTGTTAGTTAAATGAGTAAAAATTAAGGTAAACTTACATGTCTAATATTATATAAAATTTTTAATGTATTACTTATAAAAATAAACTAGCAAGGAATTAAAACAAAATTTTGGTCAGAATTTGAATCTTAGAAAAACTGCATACTTATTCTGTGGAATATGCCTTTTGTTTATACTATAGAACAGTTTAATGGGTGAAATGATGTCTTTATTTTTTCTGTAGTTTCTGATGATTAATGAAAAACACCTTGTTTTAACCAGCCACACAAAATTTTTGGTCCTTATTTCCAATATAAGTGGAATCTTGCTTCATAGAGTTCTCAATCAAAATGAAAGAAAAAAAGAATGAGGATACAAAAGGAGAAGAAAGGGGAAGGAGGAGGAAGACAGAGGAAAGAAGGAAGGTGGGAAGGAAGCTCAATTTCAAGCAGTTTTATACATAAGGAGATCCCTAATAGGGGATATTTGTGTACAGAAAAATCTTATTACATAAAGATGTGCGATCTATGAGTTTAAATATATGTCATGTACCCACCAACTAGTAATTTGTCATCCTGTAGAGCAAGGGCACTGTAGCTGATTGCTAAATAGTTTAAATTTACTATTTCGACTAGAAATATGTCAGTATTAAAATATACCTGTACCCAAGATGCTTAAAGAAAATTACATTGCATTGCACTAAATGTTCAATAAGGTTTTTATTTTTAGCGCAGTGTAGCATTATAGGTGTTATTTTTTATATGTTTGTAAAATCTCTGGACAGTGTCCTTATAAATTGTAAATGTCTGCAATTCAATTACAGAAAAGCTTTTTCAAGACAAAGACTAATTTTTTTTCTTTTGCTATTATTCCTATTTTCCAGCACTAAGCATACACTCAGCACAGAATGGATGATTTTTATTATAAATCTATGCTTATTATAAAGATTAATGCTTAGATATGCACACCATCCTTCAAGGTATACCGTAAATAGATAAGCGTCAGGAGATTAAAGAACTAATGAAGGTAATTAAGGTAAAGAATGTGAAGACTTTAGACTTAATCCATGGTGGGTGAGCATAACAGTTTCCACGTTGGCAGACGATAGCATATTCACAGACCTATAAACTGCTAATATGTAGGTGAATACATAGTGGCATTTTATTTTTGTTTACTGATTTTGAAAAAATTAGTATTGGTTTTCATAGCTATCATCCACTCTAATATTTTTGAACCTCTAATAGACACTTAGTTTATCAGATCTTATTTGAAACTGTCTTAATAAGTCACTCTGTGGATAAACTGTCTCTGAATAACTTGGCCTCAAATGTATTCATGGGCTTGTATCTCAGGAACACTCAGAATTTGTGGGAAATTTCCCTGAAGCCAAGGATAATGTACTAGTGGTTAAAATGGAAATAACATTGAATTAGTAATTTTTTTAAAAGAACTAATGAAGGGAACAAATAGTTGCCAAGAGCTTATGTTTTAGACACTACTGTACTACTAGGTACTTTGTATAATATAAGCCCAAATAACCCCTAGGAATTGGTATTCCTGCTTGACTGATTGGGAAACTAAGGCCTGGCAAGGTTAAGGAGATTATCACTGAAAGTCCCATTCATAATAGGCAGTAGAACCAGATTCCAACTTAGAACTAGCAATGGCACCAGAAATCAACCCAACTGTAGGATGTGACCTCTCATCAAAAGACTGAGGACCTGCGCTAAGGCATGGGATGAGAAGGGGGTGAAGAGTAGTTAATTCCTTCTACTCACCTCTAATTGCTAGAGAAGACCATTTTATACATTGTCCTTTTCATTAATTTTCAGTCCCTAGTTTTCTTTTCTTCCAAATTGTGTTTTTCTATAGTAGGCATGATTTTAAAAGATGTTTTAGCTATCCTATCTAATAAAAGAGAAACATGGTAATTGGCATACGACCACTACCCTTCCCATTGGCTAATCAGGGAGATATGCAAATTAACTGCCAGCCAAGATGGCGGCCGGCAGCCACGCAGCTTGAAACTAACATGAGGCTTGCTTGCTTCAGTGACGGAGGAAACAAACGTACCCCGCCTGCCTTGCCGGCCTCTGAGCCTGCAACTCTAAGCAACTATGTAACAAATATAGAAGCTAAACAAAACCCCAGAAACCAGCTTTCAGTGAGCCGGGATCTCAGAGCTGGAGTTGATACAGTGTCTCGATTATAGAACCCAGCAGAGGCCTCAGAGCTGGAGCCATAGCTAGAGCTGGCCCAGAATAAAAAAAATAAAAAAAAAAAAAAGAACAGTTGGGAGCTTCATTCACCCACGAGCCTGAAAACAGCCCTCAGCCCTCACCCAGACTGGCCAAGCACCCCAGTACGGACCCCCACCCTGAAGGGTGTGTGACCAGCTGCAAACAGCCATCATCCCCTCACCCAGGCTGGCCAGGCACCCCAGTGGGGACCCCCACCCTGGTCCAGGACACCCTTCAGGGCAAACCAGCCAGCACCCACCCATGCACCAGGCCTCTATCCTATATAGTAAAAGGGGAATATGCCTCCCAGCACCAGGATCAGCGGAGCCACGAGGCCTCCCAGCACTGGGATCAGAGTGACAGGGGGAAGCGCCCAAACCCCCTGATCACTCTGCGGCTCTGTGTGTGACAGGGTGCGGCGCCCCAACCCCCCACCCCCCGCCATGGGCCCTGCCCTGAGTGTGAGAGTGGCGGCGCCCCAACCCCCTGATCAGCCCTTCTCTGTGGGTGATAGAGGGCGGCGCCCCAACCCCCTGATCCACCCTGCTCTGTGTGTGACAGGGGGCGGTGCCCCAACTCCCCTATCGGCCCTACTCTGTGAGTGACGGGGGGAGTTCCTCAACACCCTGATGGGCCCTGCTCTGTGCATGACAGGGGGGAGCTCCCCAACCCCCTGATCAACCCTGCTCTGTGTGTGACAGGGTAAGGAGCCCCAACCCCCCTGATGGGCCCTGCTCTGTGTGTGACAGGGGGCAGTGCCCCAACCCCCTGATCGGCCCTGCTCTGTGCGTGACAGGGGGTGGCACCGCAACCTCCCCATCAACCCTGCCTTGAGTGTGACAGAGGGCGATGCCCTAACCCCCCAGTCGGCCCTACCCTGAGCGTGACTGAGGGTGGCATTGCAACCTCCCAATCCACCCTGCTCTGTGCATGACAGGGGGCGGCGCCCCAACTCCCCAATTGGCCCTGCTCTGAGTCCGACCAGGGGCTGCACCTAGGGATTGGGCCTGCCCTCTGCCACCTGGGAGCAGGCCTAAGCCAGCAGGTCGTTATCTCCCGAGGGGTCCCAGACTGCAAGAGGGCACAGGCCAGGCTGAGGGACCCGCTTTCCCCCCTGAGTGCACAAATTTTTGTGCACCAGGCCTCTAGTCCTATATAATAAAAGGCTAATATGAAAATGTACCAAATGGCAGAAGGACCAGTTGTTATGATGCATACTGACCACCAGGGGGCAGAAACTCAATGCAGAAGCTGCCCCCTGGTGGTCAGTGCGCTCCCACAGGGAGGTGCTGCTGACCGGACTCATGGCTGGCAAGTGCAGTGGCCGTGGCAGGAGCCTCTCCTGCCTCCATGGCAGCACTAAGGAGGTCTGACTACTAGCTTAGGCCAGCTCCCCGTGGGCCTAAGCCATCAGTTGGACATCCCCTGAGGGCTCCTGGACTATGAGAGGGCACAGGCCAGGCTGAGGGACGCCCCCCCTCCCACCCCCCCCACCAAGTGCACGAATTTCATGCACCAGGCCTCTAGTTAAAATATATTAAAGATTTACCATAGAAAATAATGTGAAACTGTAGATATCTAATTAATAATTTCATCCATAAAGAAAATGTTTGCAATCCTCTTTGGAGAAAATTTCTCACCTTGAGTTCTGTTGTTATGAAAATGATACCAAATATATTCATAGTTGATAGAAAATAAAGTTCAAGTTATTGTATGAGCAATGGATTAAGGGAGGAAAGTAACCAATATTTTTTTATATCAATCATCACTGTAGGCCATTGAAATAGGAATTATAATCTATAGCTCACAGATAAGGCTAATTGAAGTTAAATAACTCATTCCTAATCACATATTAGAGCAAGGGCCTGGTAGCACTGGGATTTGAACGTACATTTACCCCAACTCTGTAATCTTTCTAATATACCAAGTTACCTCTTACTGGCCCACAGCTGAGAATTCTAATATTGAGAATGAGCTCTAAGAATAAAATATGTTGGCTCCTCAACCCTTGAGGACAGGAGCAATGAAGGAGGCCAATAACAATCAGCATTTATCAACAGATTTTCAGAATTTCTAAGGACAAGAGATAATAAGCAAGATTCCCTTTACACACATCTGCTATGTGTTTTAAAATTATAACCTAGATACTGATCTGAAGTTCGAATGTATCACATAAGTAGTTGGCAATGTACAGTGCATCTTGTGAGAGTGTAACAGCTTCTGGGCTTACAGTGCCATATGTCTCTCAAATTGTTCACACCCTAAAATAGGTAGCTTGACAAAAGCTTGAGAGAAAAGTTACTAGCTTTTTCTTTTTTAAATTCTGGGGGCTAAGTAATAGGCAATTTTTATTCATAGAATTGTTGGCAGAATGAATTTGAATAATATTTTAATTACATTTCTGTGTCATCCACTATATTTTGAGCTGACAGACATTGTAACATATTTATCTTTGCATTCTTGGTGCTAGGCATTGCACCAATTGTGATGTCCAATAAATATTCAAAGAAGAAAGGAAGTCAGAAATTCTTTTTTTACAATTAATTGGCCACTTGTTGATTCTATGACAAAGTCATTTGGAATCAGGGCTCTAAGTTAGGACAAACATTATTTTGATTTCTTTTCCAGATGACCAGTTTTTAATTTGTTAGTTTTATTTTTTCCTTTTCTAATTTTTCATTTTAGTAACTTTTAAAGAATTTTTTTCATTTTTTTTTCACTCCCACAAACTGGATATCCCAGCACTAGTTGCAGTACATTAAGTAACATATCAAATATAACCAATGTCCTGTAGTCAACCATCATGTGTGGGTCAGTGCTGTGTCTAAAGTAAATATATATGTTACGTCAACTCTGCTCTTGATCTTGCTATCTAGCAGGGGTGTCAAACCGTAACTAAAAAATGCCATAAGTTTAAGTAAGCAACAGAAGAGAAGGAATAAGTGACTATGTGATTATTTTTCAAGTGAATAAGTACTGTAGGTGTCCAGAGAAGGAGCAATTACTTCCCTTAAGGTTAGGGTTAATAGTCCTTATATTACTTGTACAAAGTCTTGAATTATGAGTAGAATTAAAAGAGACAGAGAAGAGAAGTAAAATATTCCATGTGGATTGAGCAATCTGAAGGAGATGCAGGGTGTGCTTGGGGAGACAACAAACTTGTCTCTGGATTACAGGGGTCATGTATAGCTTTGAAGTTGTCTGGCAAAGCAAGAGTAGGAAAGTTTATAGAAAGTCCAAATGAGAAAGCAGAGTTTAAGGTTGCTTTCACATCTGACCATTTCTGTGTTTTGCACATGACTACAAAGAGACTAATTTTGGAACCCAGGCACAAAAAAAAAAAATCAGAACCAATATTTGAAGCTCACTATGGTAGGTTGTTGAGTGAAAGCTTCTAGGCTTTAAGTTGAATCACAGAGTGGATTCAAAGGCCTACAAATCCTGACAATGCCAAGGTAAGCCTCCTTAAAGGCCAGGCTATATTGGCTGGAAGACCAATGAGCTACTAAAGACAAAGTTCCCATTTAGAGACAAGTTTGAAAGTAACACAGTAGGTATACAGCATATGCTATCAATTGATTTTTTATTTTTTATTTCATTTTATTTTTTTACCTTTATTGTTGAAAGTATTACTGATGTTCCCTTTGTTTGTTTGCATTTTCCCCCCATTGACACCCTCCACCTCATACCCGCCCCTCCCAGGTCTTCATCACTCTATTGTCTGAGTCCATGGGGAACTTATATGCATAACCCATCAATTCATTTTTTAATATTTCAAAATGGGATGGGAGAAATATACTCCCTAAAGTTAGAAATGTCTGACTTTGTGAAAGCAGTTACTGACTCTTACTGTGGGACTTTGGGTAAATTCCCTTAACTTCTCTGAGCCAAAATTTCCTGGTTAATAAAATGAAATATATTTATTTTTGGCATCAATATTGCAAGGGTTAATTGATCATTGAGCTCAGTGTGTCTAGGACTAGTATTTCACAAATGAGAGATTTTCTTGCGTTTTCCCCTCCTATCTCAACTGGCTTAGGTTTTGGACATCTGTTGTCCTTCTTAGACCCCTATTCTGATATCCATGTGCAGTTTCCTTCAGTGCATGTTGTTTCCTTTCTTATGCTGTCCTTTCCTGTGGCATTGACTTTATACCTCCTATATCATAGTATAAACTTCTTAAATATAGGACATAGGTGTCCTGCATCCATCATAACCTCCAAGATTGAGCAGGAACTGAATAATATGGGGTGAGTGAATCAATGATCAAAGTCCTCACTAGCACTAAGTAAAACATTTTATAAGCTAATGCTAAAAAAGTTGCTAGAGATAAATAATAAATTCAGGTCAATATTTTTTATGTTTATTTCTTAAATTGTTTCAAATAGAATATTTGTGGACAAAGAGTCACTTTTCCCCCCTAGTAGTTTTATTTTAAAAGTCAAGCAATGGAGAAAAGACACTGTACTTATATCATAAGATTTTCATACAATTACAACATTGTCTTATTTCTTTTTTTTAAGTTATAAAGTGTATTTTTACAACTATCCAATATATGACTTAAATGTTGATTTCATCAAATGAAATATACCTGAACATACCCACTACATGATATGCACAGGAAAAGACACAGAAATCAAGCAATACTTTCACACCAGAATTCAAGATATTAAGTAGCAAGGAAGTACAGTGGCATTGAAGGCTGAGGTGAAGTACAAGAGTCAATAAGGTAAAGAGAGCAGACATTTCAAGATGTACCCAGATAACACCAGTTCTTAAGTCTCAAATTATTTCCAGAAAAATAATGTTCATGCATTTCTGTTGAAGCAGAAGTCAGTTTCAGGATGTGGCTTCTACAAATCTGTAGATTGAGAGTTAAGTAGGTTAATTTGATTAGACTCAAGATTTCTAAAACACACACTGAAGGATAAACAAACTAAGGAAGCATGCTTCACAAAGCTGAATTCAGTGTAATTAGTCCTTCATTCCGAGACTTCATTTTTATCTTGAATGTTCTTCCACATTTTGCTTGCAGATGTTGCAGTAAATCTATATATATAAAAGCCTAAGCAATTGTTACTAATGGAGAACCTGACAACTGGCCAGTAGCTATGATGTGCACTGGCCACCAGGGGCTCAATGCAGGAGCTGCCCCCTGGTGGCCAGTGCACAACCACAGCCAACCTCCCGAGGCCAGCCAACCTCCTGTGGTCCCTTCTCCCACCCCCCACAGCACCCCCCAGCTGGCCAGGTCGAGGGACCCCACTCATGCACGAATTTGTGCAGCAGGCCTCTAGTAAAGTAAACAAAGTTGTTTGCATGGAAAAAACACAGTAACTAATAAATAATAATAGAAGAATAAACTCTGTTTGGGTTACTCATAGCTGTAAACCTACTTTTCCCTACTCCTATATATGACAAAATCATAATGAAAAGCATAATAAATCCCAATCTAGAAAACAAGTCTGTGTAAGTGGCTATGACACAATTCTTCTGTTTTATTTCTTAGAAATTATTAAGCATAGTGGTTTTTGTTTAGATAATGACTGTATATTAAGTCTTAGAGCAGTGAAAGCAAGCAACCTGTGCTGACTCATCTATATATATATAAAAGGCTAATGTGCAAAGTGTCCCCTTGGGAGTTCGACTGCTTGCCATGATGTGCACTGACCACTAGGGGGTGGCACAGAACAAAGGAAGGCCCTGACTGGCAGCCGGCAGCCAGGGAAGGGAGGCCCCGGCCGGCATCCAGAAGGCCCCAATTGGCCCTGATCACTGGCCAGGCCTAGGGACCCTACCTGTGCACGAATTTCATGCACCGGGCCTCTAGTCATGTTATAAACATCTTCAACAAAGTAACATGGAAAGGTGGAAGTCAGAGACACAATGCAAAAAATTGCTTCCTCTGTACAGAACACATTCTTGAACTTGCCAAAACTGGAAAAAGTAGGTAGAGGGGGTGATACTTTACTACTTACTCATAAAAATTAGCTTCTATGTTAAAAAGAAAGAACAATCTCTGTTGGTCCCCAACTTTCATCATAAAGTTAGCATCCTCTACACTTGGCAGCTCCACAGGGCACATCACATGGTGGTGCTCCAGGTTCCTTAAAAAATGCATTTGGGCATATTATCAGGATTACATCCTCCCTAGTGTTCCAGTTCCTGCTGCCTCCCAACATAGATCAAGGACAGATGTCCCACTGCCTGGTGAGATCCAGCTAGCTTTCCCTGCATCAGATTCTTTAGAGAACTATGATGAAAACAACTCATGGAAACGTGGCAGCGGAATCCAAAAGTTGCAGCTGGAGCCACTTCTTCCCTTAGCTCCTAAAAGTAGTCTCTTCAAGCCCCAAATGTACTTACCCGCCACTACACACCCTGGGCCCTGTCCCCCCGCAGCCCTGACTCCCACACGGGATCGCTCCATGTAGAGTCGCCCACCACTCCCACTTCACCTGGGGTCCGCCCTGAGAGCAGGTGTACACCCGTCCTTTTATCCTTGGTGGGCCCAGCTACTCTGCGGACGTCTTTAACTCCGCAGCCCGGTTGGGCGCCCACAAGCCATCACAGGTGAGATGGATCTCCCTGCAGGTCCCCGTGCCGGCTGTTTTCTCTGTTCATAGCCGCTTTGAACAGCAGTCTCTCTCTTGCTTGATAAAGAGATTTTTCTCTGTTGTCAATTTGAAAACTTCAATATATATATAATATATATGAAGAATGCTAATAAATATATAAAATATGTACATCAACTAAAATTTGAATTTGCAAATTATCTCTCTGAAGCCATCCAGGTTCTATTAGGAGAGAAAAATAACCCAGCAGACCATTTATTCAGTAATGGACCTGTTGCATTACTTCAACCTGTGCTATTGCTGCCCCAATGTTTAAGTATCTGACTTCCTGATAACCAGATTCTGGCACCTTAGGGAGAATTTAGCCATTGTTTTGCAGTGGATAAAACAATGATACATCTGTAATACTATCAACAAAAATAGATTAATATATATATATATATATATATATATATATATTGCTAAGAGAAATGTCAAAAAAGATATACTTAGCTTGCAATGATCAAAATATAATCACTTCTATATATATATACACACACGTATGTATGTATATGCACATATATGTATATATGTATATATATATATATATTCCATTTTTATATTTACACAGGAAATGAGAGTCCTGTGTGTAATGGAAGGCTGTGCTTCTTCCAAATACTTATAGTTACATGAATTGATAAAAATTTGTAATGCAATTAATACGTTCATAGGAATTGTGAACTTGGTTAAGTGTTTGAAAATGAAATCATCCTTTTTTATTGCTTAAATTCTTACAGCTTACCCACACTGGGTAGAAAAGCTCAATGATACTCAGTTGGACAGTGGGAGCCCTCTCCGCTGGGAGTGTAAGGCTACTGGGAAACCCAGGCCCACATACCGCTGGCTGAAGAACGGAGTGCCCCTCTTAACTCAGGTACTTTTGGCAACTATTCACTCTCCAGGTGTACTTTTAGCAGGATTACAAATAGGGCAACCTTCTTTCCTTCTTATTTTTTTTTTTTAAATATATATTTTATTGATTTTTTACAGAGAGGAAGGGAGAGAGATAGAGAGTTAGAAACATCGATGAGAGAGAAACATCGATCAGCTGCCTCCTTGCACATCTCCCACTGGGGATGTGCCCGCAACCCAGGTACATGCCCTTGACCGGAATCGAACCCGGGACCTCCCAGTCCGCAGGCCAACGCTCTATCTACTGAGCCAAACCGGTTTCGGCCTTTCCTTCTTATTGAAATCCATTTTTTACTTAGGCTTTATAATATACTTGGAGTGAGAAATACCACAAATATGTAAACAATTTTTTAAAATTTTTATTTATTGATTTTTTAAAATATATTTTTATTGATTTCAGAGAAGAAGGGAGAGGGAGAGAGAGATAAACATCAATGATGAGAGAGAATCATTGATTGGCTGCCTGCTGCATGCCCCCCATTGGGCATCAAGCCCACAACCTGGGCATGTGCCCTGACCCCCTGACAGGGAATTGAACCAATGACCTCTTGGTTCCTGAGTCCATGCTCAACCGCGGAGTCACACCATCTGGGCTATTTATTTATTTATTTTATTTTATTTTATTTTTAGAGAGAGAGAGAGAGAGCGAGAGAGATATTTGTTGTTTCACTTATTTATGCATTCCTTGGTTGCTTCTTATATGTGCATTGACCAGGGATCGAACCAGTAACCTTGGCATCTCTGGATGCCTCTGTAACCCACTGAGCTACCCAAACAGGGGGAGAATTTTTATTTTAATTACACTAGAGTTTTTAAAATAATGCATTGTTTCTTTAAATTGTATTAAATCCTGTAAATTTATAGGAAAATATAAATGCTTATCATAAACTCATTGCCATTTCTAGCTGACTTTTAGCCATCATCTAGCTTGTTGCTGTTGCTTTGCAGATGACAGAGACAACCCCAGGTAGTAAAGTGACCTGCCCAAGATCATATATCTAGTAGGGGGACTGGAATAGAACCCTGTATTCTGTGTCCTGGGCAAGTTCTTACTGTGGCATCCTGCTACCCATACATTTAAATATCCTTTTAGGAAATATGCATGTTTATAAAAACAACTTAATATGTACAAAATTTGAAAATAAGTCAATTACTATTTAATTTCAGAATAATAGTAATAATTTTAGCAAAGTCTTCCCCTTACTTTTGGCCTTCGCAGGAAAGAGGGCAGGAGGGGATAGTGCACTATTTATGGCCAAAATGGAGGGATGTGTATAACGTTGAAATCCTGGGCACAGGTTCTTCCCAGCGGCCTCTTGTCTGTCTTTACCTCTTTGGACTTCAGTTTGCTGCTTTGTAAAATGAAAAGATTAGATCAGATCATCCCTATAGTCCCATCCAGCTCCAACATTCCCTCATTCTAAAGCCAGTTAGGCCAAAACAAATGCAATTACATAAACAGACAAGTAGAGCTGTTAAAAAGAACTATAGTGCTGGTTAAAAACAAAACAAGACTGAGAGTGAGAGGCTGGGAACCTTTCTCTCTAATTCTCCCTCGGATACCAGATACACTTTGAGAAGGGACTGCTCGTCATGTTTTCTCCTGCCAGCATCCAAGTCTAGTAAATTCCATCACTTCCACTGGCAGATGATACATCTGCAAAGGGAATGGGTTTATTCTGAAAATGATGCCAAGTTACTTGGCATCTCTATTGATAATCAAAGCACTGGTCACTAATATTTTAAAAAATGATTTACTTGACATTAAGTAGACAAGAAACCTGGTTGTTTAACAACATTTAAAATTCGTTTTTAAATGTGCTCTTGGCCTCTTGGGTAGGGAATCGATTTACTTCAATTTGCACATGCTCAATTTTCTGTCTCCTGTATTGTTTCTTCTGATTATGAAGTTCCTATTTTTTTTTTTACCAATAATTTTATACAGAATCTAGTTCTAGGGCAGTTTTTCATTTGTGTTATTTTATTGGGAAATGAGAGAAAAGGCAAACTCCTGACGAGATCAATATAGTAAAGGGGTCTTTGTGATGACCTTAGCTATATTTAACCTTGATTCTATGTATCTCTAGCCTCAATTCTTTCTTCCATGTGAACCCCTGCTTCTCCTTTATAAAATGAATTCAAATAAAAGCTTCATCTGAAGGTTTTTCCTCACAAGCTCAGCTAGTATAGCAAACAAAAGCAGCTCCACTTAAAAACCAAACTAAAAGTAAAACTCGAAGGAACAACTACAGAAAAATATAGTTATAATTTCTCTCCTAAGAAGTAGTTTGAATTTACATGAGGCCTTATAATACAATAAGGAGCAGTAAATTGTCTTGCTAAGTTGTCAGATAATGTTCAGTTGCATTAATTGCAGGCTTTTTTTTCTTGGTCTGGCAGATGGTAACTGCAGAATCTGTATGATTTGTTCACTTTCTATCTCTAATATTCTTATGCCATTACAGAGTAAGGTTGAGATGGTTAATGGAGTACTGATGATCCACAGCGTGAATCAGTCAGATGCTGGGATGTATCAGTGTTTGGCTGAAAATAAATATGGAGCCATTTATGCAAGTGCTGAGCTGAAAATTCTAGGTATGCAATTTCTAAATAAATCAATGGGAAGAAAGCATGGCTTCTTTCCATGCTCTAATTCTCACTCTACTGAAGTTTTATGGTGTGATTGTAAAAGCCTATTTTTTGGATTGAAAACAATTCTATGTCTTGCTAACATTTTTTTTAAGCTTTAGGGGACAAGTCTACATTGGGTACAGTGTGTGCCATAACTTTTATTAGAAGGCTTTTCTAACTTTTCGTTTTAATCATAACAGGGTTACACCATACATGTTTTCCATGGCATTAAAGAAATCATAAGAAGTTTATGTTAACTTTCAAGGAAGGATATTGGGGGTAGGGAATCAGAATGTAGACTTCCAGCAGCCTCTCCCCGCCCCCTTAGCAATGCTTAATACTTTTCTGAGCGGCTCCTACCTACCAGTAGGCGGGACTCCAGAGTACAGCACCTCTCATCCTGGGCATCACCATGTCCATCCTTACATAGAATGGAAAGCCTTCCTGAGGCCAGGCACAGCTGTTTCATAGGGTTAAAAACAATAAGAATGTAACCAGGGCAGTCATACTGTTTCACTATTTAATACAGGAAAGATAAAATCCCATGGAATAGGCTACCAAGATTGAGCATATTTGGGCTGCTGGAATGGATTTAATTTTTCCCGCTCTGATGATTTTTAAACTTTGGTTCTGGGGTGTTTATAAGACAAAGGGAGATACTTAGGGGATCTCAATTCACTGCCTCTCCAAAGTGATCAGAAGCCCAAGTGTACTTTCTGTTCTCCACTTACATTCCCGGAGCAAGACATCAACAGAAACACCCAAGATCTCAGGAACCTGGGAACTTACCATTTACAGATTAGCTAAATGTAATACGCCATAAGTCAACTTATTAAATTATGAATGCCTAAACTTAAACTTTTTCTACATTATAACCAAAATAGACACAAGTTTATATTTTAGTTCTCTAAAACTAATCAATAAGATATTAATGTATTTCCTCTTCAGCTTACACTCCATTTCTGAGTTAAAAAGCTGATTCAGCCTTCACTCAGTTAATCTTTTACTCAGAAACACTTAGTCACTAGACATATTTTCAAAATTACCTTTTGTAAGTTCTATTTCCAGTAGGCAATCAAAAATATTGCCTGTGATTCCCCCATAATAGTCTTCACTTTTCTTTCAATTTCTTAACCCTCTCAATTGCATATATATCTTTTTTATGTTGTGTACATATGTTTCATGTTATTGTGTCATGCATTATATTGCTATGTGATGGACATAAAATGCTTGTGAAATAATCACGAAAGTATCATACTGGTACAATAAATCTCTCAGATACAGTAGACTTGTAGGTATATCTTTCAGGTTTCCTTTAGATTCAAGTGCTTTTTAAAAATAATGTGCTAGGACCTCTGTGGCATGTATTCTTCAACCACAGCTGCACAATGGAGTTAACTGTAATCTAAAGTGTCTTGATAAAAATACAATAAAAATAATATTAATGAATGAGCAGACCTAGGTGAATAATTGCAAACAGTGAAATAGAACTTTTGATTGGAATTTAAATTATTCCATTTCTTAAAAACTGCATTCAATTGTGTATAACATTGAAGTAAAATATGCTTTAGTGAAGACTCACACATAGGAAATGGATGACAGAATTGTCTTCTCCACAGGGGGCCTCCATTTTTCCAGAGGAAGCCAAAATAGACTTGATTTGCTGACCCCTTCACCTTTTGCCCAAGGTGCTCATTAGTCTTTTGCAATTAAAGTTGATCACCATAATTAAAGCATGTCATTTTTTAAAAAAACGGCCTTTGTCTCTGGATTCCACATTTCATGAAACCATCACATACTAATGAAAAGGACAACCAATAAGATAGCTATTAATTAAAAAAATTTAAGTGAATGCCTTTTATCTGTGTAAATATTGTATGATTTTATTAGAAATGTAGCCCAGAAGAAAAAGTTGCAAAATATTGATGTATCATACATTCGAGATTATTGTCATTGCTTCTGGTAGAACTAACTTTTTTTTTTTTAATAGCTTCAGCTCCCACTTTTGCACTGAATCAGTTGAAGAAAGCAATAATTGTTACCAAAGGCCGGGAAGTCTTCATAGAGTGCAAACCCCAAGGCTCTCCAAAACCAACCATCTCTTGGAAGAAGGGAGACAAAGCAATTAGAGAGACTAAAAGGTTAGACGTCTATTTCACAATCCAAACTCTTAACGTCAATCTTTTTTGAAGTTGCTGATGATACACGCAAAGTATGCAGGAAAGAGGCTTGCAGTAATTGTGAAACATATTTTTATGACTAGATTGAAATATGGTTTTGTCTATATAGTGAGTAAAAAGAACCCAAAGGTCTACTTCAATATAGCGAGACGACTTTACCTCTGTGGGGTTTCAGCACCAATTGAGAACTTCACCAGGTTATGAAGAAAGCGAACACTTGTGTTAAGTGAGTTATTCTGAGTTTTCATTTTGGGTCTGCAGAATCGGGGATACCCAAGTGATCTATGATAATATTTAGAGATTGTGTTCTCATTTCAATTTTAACATTAAAAATAGCATAAACACATTCTGGATCTTTTGGATAATTACTTTAAGATGGAACACTTCCAATTAAAATTTGTGCCTATTTGCCTTTCTTTTTTTTCTTTTCAGTAATGTTGATACAAAATAGTACAGGATTTTTCAGTAACCACAGGCAATTGAGAAACATGCAGAGTAATATATAATGTGTAAAGATTTGTCTTTGGTAAGTAAACTAAAAGGGCATCACAGTAGTACAAATGAAAAACAGATTAGAGAATCAATGATTAATGTATGCCTAGGTCAAAAGTCCCGTGCTCTTCCAGTTACTGCCATATTGGTGTTGCGAATGGTGACTCAGCTTTGACAAAATAATATCCTCCAATATATTAAAATAAGGTTGAATATGTTGCCTTAGAGTTTGTTTTTCATTTGATCTGTAATGATGGAGTTTATACCTGGTTTTATGTTTGTCTGGGTCTAAGTAATCATATAATTAAATAATTTAAGTCAACATTAGGGGTCCATTTGAATAATTCTTAAAGTAATTTTGGAATGTTTGAAATTATTAAAAAATGTTTTTGTTTGCCATTCAAGTTGAAGAAATACTGATTTTAACTGCCTGTGTCTGATGAACTAATTTGTGGAAAAACTAGATTCAGTTTGGGCCCAAGGACCTCTGCTGCCTGGAAAAGGGTATCTTCAGAGAGGGATATGGGTAGTATCACTGGGCATCTCATTTTGAAAGGGAATTTATCTTTTAACTCGGAGTAGGGGGCCAGGTGGTGGGCAGAATCACAAACTGCAAGATCTGCGTTGCATATGGCTGAATGACATAGGAAGGAATTGAATTTGGGGGGGTTGCTACTTATAGAAATATATTTTAAAACCTGGCAGAAACCTTATTCAAGCAGAAGAAACGTTTTTTGTTTGCTTGTTTGTTTTGTTTTTGTTTGTTTTTTTGTATTGTGAGGACAAATACTTTACATTGCTTGGTATCATTTTTTTCTGAATGTATTGAAATATCTTATGTCATCAAAATATATATGCCAGAGCAGTGCAAGCCATCACATTTGAAATGCTTGTTTGTGGGTGGCCCATGCAGCTTGTCCTATTTATTTCAGTTCATCATAGAAAGTTCCTCATCATCTATTCATAGACATCTCACTGTGAGTTTAAAAAATTAGGTGGCATCTCCTTTGTCAAAGCAAATGTATCGAGAGAGGAACAATATTACGGGTTTCCTATTACAGCAAATATAAACTTTTTATTTTCTGGAAGTTGAAAACAAAGTTGTGAATTTACCAGTTTTCTTGATTGATTTTCTCCTCACTGGTAACCCCTTGGGTTAGGGGGAGACTACGCTGGCCTCAAACTCCAACCACTCATGTTTTCCAGATGTCAATACTTTGGGTCAAAGTGCTAGTCAGTGAGGAATCTGAAATAGTTTTGTTTTTATTTATTCAAGTAAAAGTAAGACTTGGCCACATTTGCTTAGCATTTTGCCTACTCAGATGTGTTTGGTTTGTGAAGTGGTTTAATTTAACAACTCTGGAGGTATAGTGTATTTTTACAACTAAAATCAACAAGACCACTTGCAAAATATGATTTTTTACTGCTATATGATTTGTTTTCATTTGAGCAATCCCAGATTTCAGGAAGAATACAGTCTAATCTATATATATAAAAAGCCAGCGATCGGAAATGCCATAACAACCTGAATGACCAGTCACTGTGATGCCCACTGCAGCCAGCGAACCACCTGATCGGGGGGTGGGGCTGGCTGGCCAACCTCCCGTGTCCCCCCCCCCCCCCGCCGGCCTCGCCCTTGATCAGCCTCTCCCACCCTGATGGGGGGTGAGGTGGCCGGCCAGCCCTCCCTCCCCCCTGCATCCCTTCTCCCTTGGCTGGCCCCACCCCTGATCACCCCTGCCTACCCCAATATATATATAAAAAAATTAAACAGTTAAGAATTAAAATAAGAGATTAAGATTTAAATATTAAAATGAATTTCATAAAGCAAAGTAGAAGGCACACATAGATGTATGGAAAACTGAACATTCTAAAATATGAATGGAAACTTGAAAATTAAAGTGTCAAATGTATATATCATAATCTCTTTAAAGTAGGATCTCAGTTACATATGCTACTTATATTCTTACAGAAATTTTAGATAACTTCTCTTTATTATAAAGCTCACCAACCATTTGATAAGAGTTGTAAACATAATTTAAATATAAATGGAGATGTTAGAAATCTATTAAAGCTTTGAAAACTGCAAATATATTTCATATTTGGACTACAGACTTAAATTATGGTTTATTATAAGATAAGTATATTTACCATTTATGTGATATACATTAAATACAGGGTATCCCAAAAAAATGTATACACACTTTGAATAATTATTAATTCCAATGGGTTATATCTGAAAAGAAAGAAATATCCATTAAGCAACCAGCTTTAAAGTGTGTATACATTTTTTGGGAACAGCCTGTATGTTCCTCATTCATCCAAACTACAACAACTGGAAATAAAAAGTTAAATAAATTAGCCTTGTCCATCTTTCACAATGTTCACAGTTTTGGAAGGTTCATTCTAAATTAAATATTGAAAGAGCAAATGGCAGTGTCCTATATGAGCAAATAAAGGCTAGTATTTTATTTGGGAAAAGTGGTTAAAGAAATATTTAAATGTAAGAAATATAGCGTCTTAAGACAAAATTATGTTATGAGCAATGGCATTAAAATATCATGAAATATTTTAATTGCAGAAAAATATCATCTAAACATCTGAAAACATATCAGAAACTCAAAAAGATGAATTTGAATCTAGAATAAATTGCAATTTAATTCTATACTGTAAACACAATGTTGTAACAAATGAAGGTTAATATGAAATCACTTATTTTATCAACAAACTGCCAAATAACTTATCGGTTTATTTATTTATTTATTTTTTTACCAAATTTTGGTTGAGTCTTTCAGATTTTATTAGCTTTTTGGGGGGAGTGTCTTTAAAACACAGCATTTTTGTGTATTTATCTATTTCACTAAGGAAATACATAAGTTGTTATCTTAAAGTTTAAAATTTGATAAGTAATAACTAGAACATAATATGACTTTTAGGAAATAATTGATTAACAAATAAGTTGCCTGCTTATGTATTACAAAATATTTCATTAGTTTGACCCTAAATGATACATCTAAAATATATAAGAAAATAGATTACATTAGAGCTTGTGAGTTATTTGTAGTTGCTTGCTATTTATATCATCGAATGAGTTGTTTATATGACAGAATTTTCAATATAAACTGCTGCAAAAAACAGTAAATCATATTAATGATGATAACTGCTTAAAGTGTATAGCATTTATAATTTACAAGGCAATTTAACATTGTGGGTACAGTATAACCCAGTGTATATCAGGACTTGGTTGCCCTGCTTATCCTACAGACTATATGTTACTTTACTTATTTGCTTATTTGTGAAGTTGGAAGCCAAGAGTAACCTCACTGGGTTGTGAGAATTGAATGAAACTTTGCATGTAAAATGCACTGGCTGGTATATGGCATTTAATAAGTGATCAAAGAATGTTACTTGTGTGATAATGACACTACTGCTGCTGATGATAGTGGTGGTGGTGATGATGGCATCATTTAAACATTTGACTCGTTGAATACTGGCATCAATTTTTATCAATAGCTCTGGAAAATTTTATCACTCCCCTTTCTTCCTTCAGTAATTAAGGAGAAGGATAGTTAAGATTTAAGTCGTTATCTGGGATTAATCTTTTAGGTCCTTCGTGTCATCACTTTGTTATTCATAAATCTATGTCCCTAAATTGACATTCTTTGCCCACCAGAGCCCCAAACCTCCACTTCTCGTCATCTACTCCTGGCATGGCCATTCTCACCAACCTTCCCTACTCCTAGTTCAGTATCAGTGCTAGCAGGCTGAATATGTATTACTCCCACAATCAGCATTATAGGCAATGTGCAAATAGGTGAATATACCCAGGGAGTTCATGAAAATAGAGAAGAAGCCTTTTACAGACATTTTTTACTCTTTTTTTTCCCTCTTCTCTTTCCTCTAAGGAATCTTCAGGTTTAGCCCAGTCGCTTTTAAAGATCAGCAGCACATATCCACTTAGGTTCCTTTATCAATCATGTCCATTTCAATACTAAAACCAATACGCTCCAAGAATACTAAGACGTGAACTGTTCCATGGGGCTTTTCTTCTCTAGTATACTTTCATTCAGAATGTTCTGCTCATCAAACTTATATTGGATTTTCACTTCAGCTCATTATTCCCATTACTTGGCCATTAACTTTTGTTAAAATATAATCACCCAGAAGCACTCCAGCAGTGCACAAATATTAAGCCTTCATTATTTCACGTTCAATTTCCTGTACAAAGACAAAGTGGACAAAGGCAATCTTGGCTAAAATAAAGAATACGTAGTTTTTGGTGAAAGCACAGTTTATTTTGTTTTTCTTTCCATCTGCACATGTTTAAACTGCTATAGAACCCCATATAATATGCCATATATGTTTAAAATTTATTCACAAATGTTAAAATTCCACACTGTCTTAAATGCCAGTTTTCGTTTCTAGGCGGAGGAGGGGGGATGGTACCAGTTACAGAGATAACGGACTGTAATTCAAATGGGTGCTAAAGAAATCCTGCATCCATGAAAGTAAAAATTATCCTATGGAGGGGCAGTATTGTAGCGTAATTTTTCCTTTATGGGGCTGTAATCTAAGGAAAGACTGGTCCAAAACCCCTTGTAATATTTCCCTGCTCACCAAAGCAGCTTCCGAACAGCGAAGTGTTCTACTTACTCATTTAACACGCATAGAAAATTGCACTTGAAGTGCCCATTAGTTGACTTCTAGTGGGAATTCATGTTGTGTTCATTAGACAACAATGATCAGGCTCACATACTGACTCACAGACATATGGAGAAATATATATTCTTAATGTAAGCCCTGAAGGACACTGTTACTGAGGGGGAAACTGGGCCTTCTTTCTTTTTCCAAGGAAGAGGAGGAATGCATGGGTATAATTAGGGTCTCGTTTCTGTCCCTTTGTTTCCACCTACATGCTGTGTTTTCTAATGAACAAGCTGTTTTGTGGCTTCCTCTGTGACAATGTCTCTTACATATTAAGAACATAAAACAATGTAGACCCTAGGTATCTTGGTTTCCTTCTGTATCCCAGAAATAGTATAATGAGGGAAAATGAGCATTCATTTATTTGTTCCCTTCCTTTGTAAATTAAAATCTATGCTTTCAAAGGAAATAAAATGATCAAAATGACATTAGTTATGACAATAGCTGAATACATAAGATTTAATACCTATGAAGTGCTTACAATATCCGATGTGTTATCACTCAGGGATGGTGACTTGATGTTCCATAGGTCTACCCAGCTTAAAGAGATAAGGAGGAAACAGCCTTACATGTGTTACAGCAGGTTAGGATGCTGACTTCCTGGTTTCAATAAAAACGAACTGCACAAGACTCTGATTAACGTCACCACTTTTCCCTTAAAATGCTAGTAAATACACAACAGGAAAAAAAGCAAAGTCATAGCAGCATTGGAAATTAATGAATATAAACAAATACTTGGCCTTTAGGAGAAATCATTCCTTTAAGTAAAAATGGGCTCAATTAAGACATTCTCAATGGCTTGTTTAAGCCTAGACCCCTAAACTACATCTCACTGAAAATAAGAAGCCAGTTAGTGGATCTTCCACTAACCTTGACTGTATGACCATGACTATTAGAGTCAGAAATTGGGCCCCACTACAAAGATTGGCTCATTAAGATACCACTCCCTATGTCCCTGGAGAAGGGTGTGGCTTGTCTCCACCAATTGTTTCTGGGGATGGATTTCTTGCTATCTCCTGAGAAAAGGAATTTTCTGAGACTCGCACAGGCGGGTGTGATATAGTAGAAAGTTTTATTTGTGTGGAATTATACCGCTGGGTTTCCATAGTCCCATTTTCCTTAATCCAATCATAGAAGAAGTGTAGCTGGGGTTTCAGTAGAGCTAAAATCAGAGCCATTGTCCAGAGTTTCCATTCCATGTGGGAGCCGGGTGCAGTACAGCATCAGGCTAACTGCAGTCCATTAGTCTATTGTGTGTGGGGTCCGCATGGCCATGGGCCATACAGCTGAATGCAAGAACCCCGAGAGAGCAAGCCTCGAGCAACAAGTCCCAAGAGCACAAGAATCGAGCACAAAAAAAAGAGTGAATTCCTTACCAAAACCAGGTAAAGACAACACAATGAAAGAGAATTACAGGCCAATATCCCTCATGAACATAGATGCCAAAATCCTCAACAAAATCTTAGCAAATCGGATCCAGCAGTACATCAGAAAGATCATACACCATGACCAAGTAGGATTTATCCCAGGGATGCAAGGATGGTACAATATCCGCAAATCAATAAACGTGATACATCACATAAACAAATTGAAAGAAAAAAACCACATGGTCATATCAATTGATGCAGAAAAAGCATTCGACAAAATTCAACACCCATTTTTGATAAAAGCTCTCAGCAAGGTGGGAGTAGAAGGATCATACCTCAACATAATAAAAGCCATATATGACAGGCCCACAGCCAACATCATACTCAATGGACAAAAACTAACACCATTCCCCCTAAGAACAGGAACAAGACAGGGATGCCCCCTCTCACCACTCCTCTTCAACATAGTACTGGAAGTGTTAGCCATTGCAATTCGGCAAGAAGAAGAAATAAAAGGCATCCAAATTGGAAAAGAGGAAGTAAAACTGTCCTTATTTGCAGACGACATGATATTATACATACAAAACCCTAGAGACTCCATCAAAAAGCTACTGGACTTAATACATGAATTTGGCAATGTAGCAGGATACAAAATTAACCCCAAGAAATCCGAGGCATTTCTATACACCAATAGTGAACTTTCAGAAAGAGAGATTATAAAAACAATCCCGTTTACCATCGCACCAAAAAAATTAAGCTACCTAGGAATAAACTTAACTAAAGAGGTAAAAGACCTCTACTCAGAAAACTACAGGACGTTGAAAAAAGATATAGAGGAAGACATAAACAGATGGAAGAACATACCGTGTTCATGGATTGGTAGAATCAACATCATTAAAATGTCCATACTACCCAAAGCAATCTATAAATTCAACGCACTTCCCATTAAAATACCAACGGCATACTTCAGAGATCTAGAACGAACTCTCCAAAAATTCATCTGGAATAAAAAAAGACCCCGAATAGCTGCAGCAATCCTGAAAAAGACCAAAGTAGGTGGGATCTCAATACCAGATATCAAGATGTATTACAAAGCCACTGTTCTCAAAACTGCCTGGTACTGGCACAAGAATAGGCATATAGATCAATGGAATAGAATAGAGAGCCCAGAAATCGGCCCGAACCAATATGCTCAATTAATATTTGACAAAGGAGGCAAGAACATACAATGGAGCCAAGATAGTCTCTTCAATAAATGGTGTTGGGAAAATTGGACAGATATATGCAAGAAAATGAAACTAGACCACCAACTTACACCATACACAAAAATAAACTCAAAATGGATAAAGGACTTAAATGTACGACAGGAAACCATAAAAATTCTAGAAGAATCCAAAGGCAACAAAATCTCAGACATATGCCGAAGCAATTTCTTCACTGATACAGCTCCTAGGGCACTTGAAACGAAAGAGAAAATGAACAAATGGGACTACATCAAAATAAAAAGCTTCTGCACAGCAAAAGAAACCATCAACAAAACAACGAGAAAACCCACTGTATGGGAAAACATATTTGCCAATGTCATATCTGATAAGGGCCTAATCTCCAAAATTTATAGGGAACTCATACAACTTAACAAAAGGAAGATAAACAATCCAATCAAAAAATGGGCAAAGGACCTAAATAGACACCTTTCAAAAGAGGACATTCAGAAAGCCAAGAGACATATGAAAACATGCTCAAAGTCACTAATCATCCGAGAGATGCAAATCAAAACAACAATGAGGTACCATCTCACACCTGTCAGACTGGCTATCATCAACAAATCAACAAACGACAAGTGCTGGAGAGGATGCGGAGAAAAAGGAACACTTGTGCACTGCTGGTGGGAATGCAGACTGGTGCAGCCACTATGGAAGACAGTATGGAGTTTCCTTAAAAAACTGAAAATGGAACTCCCATTTGACCCTGTGATCCCACTTCTAGGAATATATCCCAAGAAACCAGAAACACCAATCAGAAAGGATATATGCACCCCTATGTTCATAGCAGCACAATTCACCATAGCTAAGATCTGGAAACAGCCTAAGTGCCCATCAGTAGATGAATGGATTAGAAAACTGTGGTACATCTACACGATGGAATACTATGCTGCTCTAAAAAGGAAGGAACTCTTACCATTTGCAACGTCATGGATGGAACTGGAGAGCATTATGCTAAGTGAAATAAGCCAGTCAATGAAGGAAAAATACCACATGATCTCACTCATTCATGGATAATAGAGATCATTATAAACTTTTGAACAATAATAGATACAGAGGCAGAGCTGCCTCAAACAGATTGTCAAACTGCAGCAGGAAGGCTGGGGAGGGTTGCGGGGCAGGAGGTAGGGGGGTAAGAGATCAACTAAAGGACTTGTATGCATGCATATAAGCATAACCAGTGGACATAAGACATTGGGGGATAGGGGAGGCTAGGGGACTGTCTAGGGCGGGGGGATAAAATGGACACATATGTAATACCCTTTGTAATACTTTAAGCAATAAAAATTAAAAAAAAAAAAAAGAGTGAATTCCTTTGTTTAGGGCAGTGGTCCTCAACCTTCCTGGTGTTTCCCAGTGGTTGGAGTGTCATCTGTGCATCAATTCCCAGTCAAGGGTGTGTACCTGGGTTGCAGGTGCGATCTCCAGTCCTGATCAGGGGTGTGCAGGAAGCAACCAGTCAATGTGTCTATTCACATTGATGTTTCTCTCTCTTTTGTCCCCTCCTTCCCTCCTTTCTACTCTTCCTAAAATCAGTGGAAAATATATCTTCAGGTGAGGATTACAAAAAAAAAAAAAAAACTACTTCAAATTATATAGGATTCAATTTACCTCTTCCTACTTATAAGGATAAGAGGATGGGAATCAACAAATATCTTGTCCTCCACCCCTGAAAAACCCTCCAAGGTATGCTAACTTCAAACTATACTGGGCACGCACAATTTCCCAAAACACGTTCATTTTCTTACCTTTTCATCTTTCCTCAGACTTTCCCCTTATCTCTCCTCCCCTTCAACCTCAGTAACATTTGAAATGCTAACTCAAAGAAAAGGACCCTCTTATCATGCTTTCTCACCATTGGAAATGCTCCAGCAGATAAAATTACCAAGAAGCTGTAGTTAGTTGGAAGTTACATGAATGATTTAAGTCGACTTCTGAGCCTCAATTTAGCTCTCAGTATGTGCCAATTCACAACTTTCTGATACAGATATTGTCATCTCCGATATACACAGCTTTAACATTCAAGCTCAGCGGGATGACGTGACTTGTCCAAGGTCATCCATCATAAAGCTGAGCTTTAAGAAACCAAGTGAACTGCTACTCAGTGATTCTTGGTCAAAGAAAAACCTAAAGGTTCCTCTTCAAAGGTCTTCTAAGGTTTTTTTGTCCTGATCTCATCGCCAGTTTGTCTTTTGTTTTTACTATTTTTTTCTTAATTGGTAAATATAAAAAAAAAAAAAAAATTAGGCCTCAACTCCCAAAGGGAGATAACACTGAGAAGTTCATTACTTTAAGCTGTAAATGACACAGAATAATTCTGGCTCTGTTGTGCTATGAACACCTCCAGTTTGGGGCTTTACATCTCCAGCTAATTACCAGTTTAGCAAACAGTTCATAAATTCTACTTCTAACTATGGTTCATTTACCCCAGTAACTATAAATTGCTGCGCAAGTTGCCTGGTTATGCTCCTCACACAGGCAGGACTTGAACAAGCCATTAATTGCTTAAAGGCTTTTCTTTTCCAAAAGCCCCCCAGACTACAACTTTCAGCTTAATTTGTCCTTAATACAAACAACATTTAAAATACTGGGGAATTCAAGCATCTAAGTACATGCTACTGACTGATCCTACTACCTCCCCAAGTGACTCTTCAGTGAATATAAAAGAGTGAGAAGAGAAGGTTCTGAGGGTGTTTAGGAAAAAAAGTATTTTACGATGGAGATTTTTTTGCTTCCTCTGAGAGTTATACCATCGCTTCTTTTTAGTTTTTGCATAAATCACAATCTAATTTAACCGGTTTATTCACAATGGGAATTAGATGGCTGGTTACAAAGGAGGGCATAGACAGACTGATAACCTTGATGGCAATGAAAACAACCTGCAGCTTATTTCCATAAAAGATAACCGAAACAGATTGTACCATCAACATATTTGCTTCTCTTTGCTAGAATAACAGAGTTGTTTATGAAACTAGATTGATCGACAGATGAGAGATAAACACATTTTAAGTTGACCTATATGTTAGCTGTATCTGGAGGTTTCAGGTACCAATTTGATTTTGTTTTTCTCTCTTCCCAATTGTAAATAGTAGCTCCACTTCTCCTTTTTCTACTGCCAGGTGGTATAGATACTGTTCTTTTCAGTTAAAGTTATTTCAGTGAAATAAGAACTTTATTCAACATATAAAGTATGTAAGATATTATGTCAGTTCATAACAAAATAAGTAAGAGAGAATCCCATCCTCCAAGGAAGTACTGTCTAATAGGCATTTAAACTAATACATAGATAACTATTACACATGATATTTAAGGTCTTAATAATATAGGATTATTCACACAGGATAGTTAATAGATATTATATATGTATTATTAACAGGATAATTAAGGTAACAACAATAATAACTACCTTTTATTGAATACTGGCTATTTTTAAAAATATATTTGTATTGATTTCAGAGAGGGAGAGAGAGAGAGATAGAAACATCAATGATGAGAGAGAATCACTGATAGGCTGCCTCCTGCACACCCCCTACTGGGGATCAAGCCTGCAACCCGGCAATGTGCCCTGACCAGGAATCAAATCGAACCGTGACCTCCTAGTTCATAGGTCAATGCTCAACCACTGAGCCACGCCAGTCAGGCTGGCTACTTTATATATGCATATTTTAATCTTCAAAATAAGGCAGCATTGCAAGGAAGATATAATTATCCCTGTTTTAAATAAAGTAATTGGGTCACAGAGAGATTGTGTACGCTCACACACATAGCAAGTTACAGAGCCAGACAAAGAGTACAGCTCTCTTTGGATCTCATACAGCACTTGGTCTACAGCACTTGGTCTATCTTGGTCCATCCTACATAATAAAAAACTTTGAGAGTTAAGAAGAGGAGATAATAAAACCTGGATGGGAGATGAGGGGAATTTCTTGTATGAACTACAATTCCAAATGGTTCTTGAATAGGACTTTGACACATAGAGAAATAATGTATTTTAGAAAGTGAGTTCAGAATGTGCAAAAGCATAGTCATGAATTCAGGACACTTTTGTGAAAAGTAAATACTATCTGTTGGCCATTATATATATTGGGTGTAGAAATGGAATTAAGCTGGAGATATTGAAATAGCTGAGGACAAATTGAGGAGGACCTGGAAAGACAGGTTGATTTAATGCTTCATTTAGTAGTCAAACAGTCTTTGAAGGACTCAATTCACATCTATTTGGGGGCATCTACTTATATTATGTAATTTTAAAAACCATATGTTTCTTTTATAGAAAAACATTAAATATTGCCCCAATCTTCCCAAAATAAAAAAACTGAACTGATGAATTAAATATAAAACATATAAATAAATATTATTCAATGGCTTGATTTTATCAATGCGCTGGCAAGAAAGTCAGGAGAAAATGGGAGAGCCAAGATCTGAGCTTACCCTCAAGTCATGCAGGGAAGCTGGCTTTCCCTCAAGGGCATTTACTGACATTGAGCAGCGGCTTTTGGAGGCAAAACGCAGAGCATGCCTCCTGTAACACCTGGCCATTGAATGGCTAACCCTGAAACATAAAATTGAACTAGATATAAATCTACTCAGAAAACTATGAGGGAACTTATCTGTCACATGTCTTGGTTTTGAATGGAGAGGGAAATCTTTCTCTAAGGTTTTGTTCTCTAGAGGACAGCATCTCTAACTGATACTACCTGGGTGGCCTGAATAGTTCCATGTAAGAATTTAGTTAAAGCAGTTCCTTGCAGGAAGTGAACTCAGGCACTTGAGGTACAACAAAAAATGAAAAGCAATGAAGGTATCAATACGTAAGTCAAAGTAAATAAAACTTGCCATATACATTTGATCTTAACCAAAAGGCTGAGGAGCAATAAAACTTGCCATAGAAAGCAATAAAACTTCTTAATTTCACAAAACTGGAAAAATAAAGAACTTGGAAACAATAATGAGGGTATTCTGAGATACTTGAATTATTTGGAAATAGGTGAATATATTGTTAGAATTTGCTAAACTTAAATTGGTTTAAATTTCTAATACAATGAATAAAAGGATTGAGGTTAAGTGTGCTGTTTCCAAACTAGTTAAGAAAGTAAAAGTAATGAAAAAAAATAACCCATCAAAAAACAAAGAAGAAAAAAATGTATCTATCATGTATCAAATGAGCTACAAATAGAAAGTATGTAATAATTTAGTAACAGTAAACCCAAACATTAGAAATCACTATAAATATTGAACTGATATAAAAACCTAGCAATCAGCTGTTTATAAGAGAGTTGTTAATAGCATAAGAAAATAGGAAAATTGAAAATTAAAGCATGAACCCTGGCCAGAGTGGCTCCGTTGGCTGGGCATCCTCCTGTGCACACTAGCTGAGGCATTGGACTGAGATAACTAGTAGCAAAGATGGGTAGTATTTACTAGACACCCACTGTGTGCCAAGCTGTACTGCTTAATATTTTAAATATGTTATTTGTTTTAAAGGTGTTTTTAATGTGTTGTGAGGGGTGTGTGTGTGTGTGTGTGTGTGTGTGTGTGTGTGTGTATACAACTGAGTAAAAATGGAACAAGGGCTGACAGTATGAGAATATCTGAGAATGGATTTGATTATGGAATTGTTTGTGCTTTTCCAGAAAAATATGTAGAATGTTCAGGTTTAGCTATAATTTTGTCTCCTATACTACTGATCCCTCTGTTGGAATGGATCCTTTTATATAAGCACTAGAGACCCAGTGCATGAAATGTGTGCACTGGTAAGGTCCCTAGCAGCTGTGGGCTGCTGGCCAGGGCCACCTTCCCATCCCTCGGCTGGCCCCCGCTCCCTGGTCGAACTCCCGGATGAACTCCTGGTTGAGGGGACAATTTGCATACTATTCTTTTATTATATAGGATATTTTGAAGCTTTCAATATCAATTATAAGATACTGGTTGACATATATACTTTAAAATTCACTGTTAAAAAACTACTAAAGAGTTAACAAAATATGTAGGAAATCTTTGGCCTCCCATTTCACATAGTTATCAGTAAGTAAATAAACCTGAAGACATTGCTTCTTTATTTGTAAGATGTTAGGTTGGACTCAGTTTTATAGTTCTTGTTGATATAATCATTTACAATAAAAAACCATGTAATAGTGAACATCATCATTTACTAGTTGTGTGATTTGAGCAACAATAATAATTGATAACATTTATTATGGGTTCACATCCAGTTAGGAATGCCTGAAAGCATTACACATACTAGTATTAGCTCATTCAATCCCACAAAATTGGTTTTTCAATCATTCCCATTTTAGAAATGTGAAATAATTTGACCACACAGATCGTAAGAGGGTATGGCAAGCTTCACACCTGGTAAATCCAGCCCCAGTCCATGCTCTTAAGCACTTAAGAAAGAAACAGTGTCTCTCCTATAGTGAGCTTGCCTAACTATTTTTCTAAGCCTTGGTTTTCCCATGTGTCAGATGAGGCCAATAATCACCAACTGAAAGGATTTGGGTGAGATGCTAACGTTTACTCATTGTCTTGAGCACGCTCTAGCTTGTGGGGGATGCTCAGTAAAGAGCAACCATCCGCCTTTCTATTAGAGGCACTAGAGACAGCGATGGTGGCCATGGCAAAGCAGGCCAGACGTTATCCTCAACTGCTGGGAGGGAGAGGACCCTCACATTTTATCTTTGAATCTCATCTTAAAAAGAGAGGTGAAATCTGATTCATTGATTTTGTCCTTCACTTACTTATAGTCACCTATTATGTACACAGCCAATCTACTCTTTTCTTTCCCACAGAAATAACATCTTTTGAGCTGCTCAAAGTTATTTAGTCTCCCATCTAATCCACAAAGTTTAGCCTACCCTTTCTAACAGCCTCTGAACTGGCCTCTTTTATCCACCCCTGTCTCTGAATAGCATCCTCTCTCCAGCAACCAGAGATTTAAAACATTACTTGAATCATTGAAACTTTCCAGTGGCTTCCTTCTCTGTTTTAGAGTAAAGGTAAACCCACACCATGCACGACACCTGGGAGCCTATATAAACTGACTGCAGCTCCTTTTTCTTCTTATCTCATCACTCCCCTTCCTCAGAAAGGTCCAGCACAGCCCCCCACTTTTATCCTTCTTCCTGTTCTCTGCTCTGTGCTCCTAGGAGGCTGATTCCTGTCTCAGGGCAAGGCCCCTCCGAGTTCCTCAGCTTGAGACACTATTGCCCCAGACATAGCACTGCTGTCTCCTCCTGGACTTCTAGGTCTTGACTTACCTGCTCAGAGGCACTCTTTACCCCGTATCTGAAATAAAACCCACATTTCAACCTCTTACCACACTCCGAAAAGCTTATGTTTGCATTTACTCACTTGTTTTCTGTTTCTCTCCCTGGAGTAGAATCTCTGGGAGGCAGGGGCCTTGATTGTCTCTTCCTCAGGAAGCCCAGAGTCTAGAGATAATGCTCTGCATAATGTAGAAACTAATAAATACTTTCAAATAAATCTGTCGGAACAATGCATGTGCCCAAACCCTCTGCAGCTCTTACCTTTTATGTCTCCATGTCAGCCTCTGGAATGTGAGTGAAGATGACAACAGTTCAAGCTGAATTATTAAGGATACCGTGAGGGTGAGAGGAGACCACTCTGAATTTCTTTGAAGATGGTCTAATAAAGAAAGCGATAGTATTATGACTAGTCTCGTGTTATTGGAATAAAGATCTGAGGTTTCTCTCTTATACGGGTTAAGTTAGAGTAGCATGGAATTGAATCAGAAAGTTGTAAGCAGACATAGGGTCACTCCCCTTTGTGTGTGTGTGCGTGTGTGTTTTGTTTTTTGGTTTTGTTTTTTTTTGTTTGTTTTGTTTTGTTTTTAAGAAAATTAACTAAACAGCATTGGATTTCCAAGATAGCTTCCTTTAAAATCTTGGTTTAAAATCTGATTCTCTGGCCCACCTGGTTCTCAGGACTATCACTAAATTAAAAGCAGCAGCCATGAGGTGTGAGCTTTCTCATCTCTACCTCATTTACCCAGCAAAGCGTCTGCAGAGCCTCTGTGGGTGGTTTAAATGCCAATATTCAAAAGGCAGCCGTGGAAGCAAACACCCAGCTGTAGTTAAGGCCTGCGTTTTCCTGGTGAATGTGTCTCGAGAGGGGTACCTTTCCGGCGCCCAGACTTTTAAGCACCATCCATAGTAAGCACGAGTCAGAACACTTTTCACAAACCACTTAATGCTATTTAAAACCCACAAGTAAATCATTTTAACTAAACCCTTTGGTAAAGCTTTGCTCTCCAAATTGTCCCAATCTGGTTTTTAACACTATTATAAAAGTGTTTTAAAAATGTAGAGGGTGGCATACCACATCAGGGCTACTCTATCTGCATAAATCATGTATGTGGCATCGAGCTGTGTGCTTCCCCCACACTGAGATCAATGCTGAAAATTTTATGTGATCCTTGTCTGTGCGCCTGTGTGGGCGGGGAGGCAGGACAGCGAGGCTACTGTGCCCATATGTGCCTGTGCTCAAGCCTTTAAGGCAGATTTCCAACCTCCTTACTCTCGAAGTTGGTTAGCCTCCTTGTTGCTTAAAAGGAAGCAGTGCCCTAACTGGTTTGGCTCAGTGGATAGAGCGTCGGCCTGCAGACTGAAGGGTCCCAGGTTTAATTCTGGTCAAGGGCATGTACCTCGCTTTCGGGCACATCCCCAGCAGGAGGCAGCTGATCGATGTTTCTCTCTCATCGATGTTTCTAACTTTCTATCCCTTTCCCTTCCTCTCTGTAAAAAATAAATATAAATATTTTTTAAAAAAGGAAGTAAGCAAGATGTGCTTCTTGACATACAAGCTGTAAGCAGCATCATTTCTGGGTTTCTCCGGACCCCCAGGCAGCTGGCTTTTTCTGTCATGCAGAGTCCTTAGGGGACATGGTCCTGTTGGAAGGAAAAGACTGAGTTGCATCCTCCTGCCCCATTTTTCAGGCCACTGAGATGTACACGGGTCCCTTCAGTGGGGATGGCAGTACCTGATTCATCCTCCCCCAGGGACCATCTCTGAGTTGAGTCGCTAATCAGCCAAGGCCACTGTAAGGCTTACCCAGAGCCCGTGCGACTCAGAGGACATGGAAACGGCTCTTTCCTCCCCCGTTCAGTCCTTGTCCACACAGCTTCAGTCCTGCCTCACTACCACCAGGCCTGGCTTCCCACGGATGCTGTCCATGCCACAACTTTGTTTGTTGCTCGCTTCTGAAAGATGCGGGCTTTTAATCAATGACCTTTGTGGAAGTAGATAGACTGGAACAAGTCTGGGTTTTCTGACTCTTTCTACAGTCTCTACAACTGAAGCCTGAGTTCAGGCACAATCATGATCTCCTGATCACTGTTCAATCATCCCCCCTCCCCCAAAAAAAGAACTGGTTTAGTCATCAGAATTAAATGTGGATTTATTAAAAATACAGATAAACAGACCACTTTCCCTAGGAATGGTGATGCAGCCTGCAGAACTAGGGTGGGTCCCCACAATCTAGAATTTTTATTCTAGATTCAGGAGATTCTCAAGAGCAGGCAGGTTTAAGAAACAGCTGTCTGCCCCAGCCAGGTGGCCTATTTGGTTGGAGCCTCGTCCTGCAGTGTGCAGGTTCGATTCCTAGTCAGGGCACTTACCTAGGCTGCAGGTTCAATTCCCAGTGGTCAGGGTGGGTATGAAAGTCAACCGATCAATGTTTATTTTTCACATGGATCTCTCTCTCTCTCTCTCTCTCTCTCTCTCTCTCTCTCTCTCTCTCTCTCTCTCCCTCCCTCTTCCTCCCTCCCTCCCTCCCTCTTCCCTTTCCTCCTCCCTCCCTCCCTCTCTCCCTCTCCCTCTCTCCTTCCTCTCCTTTCCTCTTTCTCTAAAAAAGTCAATAAACATATCCTGGGGTGAGGATTAAAAAAAAAGAAACAGCTGCTCAGGATTAGCATTTCCCCTCAAACAGGGTGAACTGAACAGTTTGTACTAATTGACTCCAATTATGCAGTTTATTTGTAACTTGAGTCAGGACCTTTTTGTTAACAGGAAACCAGACATACTTAGGCTTTCCCACATTAATGGGGATTAATGGCGTGGTTACATCTGGCAGTGACAGAGTCCGAAATCTCTTAGGAAAAAAAGATAAAAAACAGGTAGGGGAGCCAGGCCTCCAGGAGAATGAACTAGACAGTTGTCCCAAATCAGGTAGATCCAGAGACTTGGTCAGCTGTGGTCCGCAACCAAGGTACATATCCTTGACCGGAATCGAACCTGGGACCCTTCAGTCTGCAGGCCGACACTCTATCCACTGAGCCAAACCGGTTAGGGCAAATTTGTCTCTTTTTTAATAGCTGATCTTAAGTAAGAGGTTCTGTTTAAATGTTACTGGGTAAAATGATGTTAGAAGTGAATTAACAAATATGATACTACTTTTTCAGCACACATGCCCCCCCCCCCAGTTAATAATTTGGTCTTTTTTATTAAGCTTATTGGGGTGACAGTGGTTAATAGGATCACATAGGTTTCAAATGTACATTTCTATGATACAAGATATGCATATTGCACTGTGTGCACACCTAAGTCGTCATCTTCCGTTACCATATATTAAGCCCCCTTTACCCTGAGTTCTTGATATATTTTGGATATTAAACCTTTGTCAGAGCTACCATCTCTGATAAAGGTTTGCAAATATCATCTCCCATTCCATCCGCCACCTCTTTGTTTTGTTGCCGGTTTCTTTTGCTGTGCAAAAGCTTTTTTAGTTTGATATAGTTCATTCATTTATTTTTTGCCTTACTTCCCTGGCCTTTGGGGTCAAGTTCATAAAATGTCCTCTATAACCAAGGTCCATATGTTTTCTTCGCTGTAATATATTCTTTCAGACCCTTATATTTAGGTCCTTGATCTTTTTTGAGTACACAGGGACAAACTGTAATCTAGTTTCATTCTTTTGCATGTGGCTTTCAAATTTTCCCAGCCCCATTATTGAAGAGGCTTCCTCTTCTCCATTGTGTGTTTCTGGCTCCTTTATTGAAAATCATCTGCCCATATACATGTAGCTTTATATCTAAGGCTTATTTAGTTTTAAATTTAGGCTCAACCAGATTTACATGTAAGCTTCTGTACTTTAAACTACCAGGCTGTATTTCCGATGGCTTCTCAAGCCTGTGAAAGAAAATAATTACAGAAAATACTCCAGTCAATTTTCATCCACATGTGCCTTTGGTGATATATTTACACACTTCTTCAGATAATATGTCTGAATTATTTTTTAGCAAAGAGCTGTTGTCAATAGCTTTATCTCCAGTCATAATAATTCTTTTAAAATTTCATCAAAATGGTTCTGCTCCCCATTCAACAGGAACCAGAATATGAGGTAGAGGCCCAGAGTATGCTGTGAGCTCAGCAGGCCTGGGATTAATCCTTGGCGGAAAGAGCTGGCTTCCTGGGCATTAGGCATGTGTAGCTGCACAGAGCACCGCACTTCAAAGGGTTTCCTCTTTGGTTTGGAGTTTTCACCAAATGGAAATTTTAAATAAATTTGAACAAGGCACCCACCATGATTTTATTTTGTACGGGGCCCCACAAATTATGTATCCAGTCCAGTCACGAGACATTTTGCTTGCTGTGAGATCTTTAAAATGTATATGCCTCATTTTCTACATTTACAAGAAGGAGAAGGTAATCATATCCATTTCACAAATTTTGCAAGAATTGAGAGATGATGCCTTCTCTTAAAAGTATGTTTAGTACAGCACATGGCTCATGTCCAACAGCCATTATTCACACATGGGCTGATATACACCTCTGTTCAGAGACCCCTTACCTAGAGCTCTGCACATTGCCTAATGTGCACACGTGTCCCACACATCATGCTGTGAAACCTGATCTTCCTCCGACCTGGAGCTTTGTCACGATTCCCACCATTTTTCCATTATCCCCAGGCTTGAAATAATAGTCTAACTTTGACTGATTGTTCTCCTAAGCCTTGTTGGTCAGCAAAACCTGTAAGTCCTGACTACCACATCATTCTTGGGCTAGCTCAGCCTGTAGACTTAAATCCAGTTTCCGAGTTCCCCTACCCTAAATGAAAGCTGGATGGCGAACCATGTAAAATTAATCTACCTCGAAAGTCATTTCTATCAGCTGTTAGTCTGCTCTAAAGTTTTTACTGGTATCCCAGAGCAATAATTCCCCATAACTCTCCATGCGACCCCTCCTTGTCATGTAACCACACACAGAGAGAAGGGAGGGAGTAAGTTTAAGTTCCTTGCTTCCTTAAAGGCAAATAAAGAAAACCGCACAGTTGATGGGAAAGCTTCTTCAAGCCGCTGAAGTAAGCACAGTGGCCAGAGAAGAACAGTGGCCAGGAGGCTGTTTTCCCAGCACAGAAGCCCAGTTTTCCCAAGTCTCTGCTCTTCCCTTCATTTGTTTTTCAATGCCAGGCTCCATCCTTTTTTAAAATATATTTTTTATTGATTTCAGAGAGGGAGAGAGAGAGATAGACACATCAATGATGAGAGAGAATCATTGATCGGCTGCCTCCTGCATGCTTCTGACTGGGGATTGAGCTCACAACCCAGATATGTGCCCTTGACAGGAATTGAACCCAGGACCCTTCAATCCACAGGCTGACGCTCTATCCACTTAACCAAACCAGCTAGGGTCAGGCTCCATTCTCTAAGGAAAGAGGGGTCAACACATTTTAACTGGGAAAAATGAAACTCAGTATATTATTTTTATTAACCATTGGATGCTATATAAATTATCTTTTTCCAAAGCTACTCTGGGGGAAATATCTGTGTAATTCTAATGATTCCTAATCCCCTCAATGCCTTCCATATTTTGAGGAAGCAAGTGTTCTTCAAGATGAAAGAAACCCTATATGTCATTCAGTCAGCCTTCTTCATTTTACAGATAATAAATCTGAAGATCAGAGACATAAAATGATTTGTTCAAATTCTGTCTCCTGTCTCTTCTAAATTTCAGCCGTGTCTTTCCCAGAATGCCATACTGCCCTTATATAATGAGAATCAAGTTTATTTTCCATGAGAATAAAGGAAGGTTAAAATAAAAAAGGAGAAGTTTTCTGGATGCAGAGTGTCATTATGCCTGTATGGAAGAATGTTAGTTAAAAAGAAAATAGAAAAAAATAAAATAGAATAAAAGAAGCTATTCCTGGCAATTGACTGCAAGAAATAGTAATCATAAAAAGCTTGAATGACAGGTAAATAAATAATGCGATGAGATCAAATTTTGGTACCACTGATATCAAAATGAGAGTATAGGGAATGAAAGACGATGTCTAGATTTAACATTCATTTGGAAATCATTTAGAAATCTAGAAACAAAAGGTTTTCTAGAAATAGTAAAAGTAGTGATACTTAAACTTAAGGATTGAGAGATGCATGCATTGCCACCAGCTATTATTAAAAACGGCTATTCATTTCCCACGCAATGAGATGGAGTGCACATTCTGTATTGAAGGCAACATCACATTCTGTTATTCTCCTGTGTTTCCCGTCAATTGCAGGTCAATTGAAATTGTGAGTGAATATCAAAGACTTGAAATTGTAAGCGAAATTTAATTGGGGAGCCTTTAAAAAAAATAACTTCCATTTGTCCCATGGTCACAATGACCAATATTCTATAAGATGAGCTAGCTCATAGGCTAGCTCCATGACCTAAAAGTCATCTCTGATACATGGACCGCATATTCTCTGTCTGGTCCGTTCGTATCAGTGTTTAAGCACAGAGAGACGACTGCAGGTTTTTAAAGCTTGTGTCCAATTCCCCAGGGACACTCCAGTGTGAATTATAGCTATTATAAGCAAAGAGGTTATGAAGTGAGTACAGTATTCATCCTTTATTCTATTCAAAGATGACATTAGGAGAGGTGATTATTTGTATTATATGAGTATAAATATCTATCATTACCCCTGATTTGCAGAATACTTACAAAATATGAATAATACTAGAATCCTAAGGATAAGATCTTTTCAGTAAGGGAGCTCTCTTCTGCCTGGGACTCCCATATTCCCAGCAGCATGCTGTATTGTGCTGTTGCGCTTGTTTCTTTCTTGGTGTTTTAGATTTACTTTATTAAAGTAGAAACACTGGCCCCAACCTTTGTCCCTACAGTCCTCCTTCCTGGAATACCATCCATTTCAGATCAGAGGATGGTACTTTGGCATCCCATTTATCTTGAACTTAGAAATCATCTTTTAGACCTATCTGTTGCTGTGCAACAAAACACCCCTAAACTCAGTGATTTCAAATGATGACCATTTGTTATTGCTCAGCAGGTCTTGGACCAGCGGGGTAGTTATTCCCTGAGTTGTGTCACTTACCTGCAGTCAGGTGCAGGTAGGCTCAGAAGTTTTCCTGTCGTAGTTGGTTTCTTACACATCACTCAGCACATCTGTCCCGTCTGTCCGGTGCTGACTTAAGTGTGGCCCAGAGATTCTGTCATTTTTCTAGAAGATTAGCCAGGCTTGTTCACTGGGTTGTGGGCAGGTTTCCAAGAGAATGAATGGACATCTTTCAAGGTTTCTTAAAGTCCAGCCTCAGAACGGGCTCCATCTCTTCTGCTGCATCTGCCGGTGAAAGCAAGTCACAGAACCAGCCCAGATTCAGAGTGGGGAATAGGGGAGGGGGAGGAACTGCAGAGCCACCTTGCAAAAGGGAATGAATAGAAAGAGGGAGATATTTGATGCAGGTTTTGTAAATTATTTATCATAGATCTGGAAAAATTTCTACAGAAAATTCATTTTAATTACTTTGATTATAATTTAAAAAAAGAAAAAGAAAACCAGTGATGCCTAGAGAGTCAAGTGACTAAGTGACTGATAAGTTTAAAATTTATTTTAATTATTTTGATTATAGTTAAAAACCAAAAAAAACAGTGACACCTAGAGAGTCAAGTGACTGATAAGTTGAGCTGAGGGGTCCAACCATCCTGGTTTGCCCAGGACTCTGCCAGTTATAGATCTGCCAGTTTTTTTTTGTTTGTTTTGTGTTTTTTTTTCCATAATATTCAAGTTTCTTATTCCTAAAATATTCCAAAATAAATCCAGTAAATAATTTCCATTTCCAATGGCTTAACTGAGAGATGAATCTAACATGTCTTTTTAAATAAATTACAACTAAATTGGGCTGAGGACAGCTACATTAAAACCCTGCAAACCAAAGCCAATCATCCAAAAGTTTAGAACACCAATACTTTCCATCCAGGATAGAAAAATGAGCATCCAAAGTAAAGAGAACCACAAGATTGATCAAGTACCCAGTCAAAAACCACTTCTCTGTTATTTGAGCTAATAGTTACTCGAAGCTTGAAGTTTCCGCCTTCGTTATTATTGGTGGATCCTAGAGTCACAGCTTCAATGTCAAATGTGACAGTGGACCCAGAAGTAACGGCGGGCAATTGATTAGTCATTTCTTTTCCATTTACAAAAACTTCACCGTTTGTACTAATGCACACTGCTTGGTCCCGCTGCAGAGATTCATATCCATTCTGCCTTTCCGCACACACTCCGATACTGTCTCTTCTGTCGGGTTGGCCCACAGTTTCAACTCTGAATGTTAACGTCTGCCCACAGAAGTAGGTTGGAGCGCTGGAGTAGAGAACACCTGAGGATTCCGAATCATTCTGGAGTGCTATATTTCTTCGACTGCTCAGACTGTACCCCTCAAAGCCAGCTGTCCATTCATGCGGCACCAACGTGGAATGACCTATCTGGGGGACGCTCCAAGGACCTGGCATGAAAATCCCATATTGCAAGCAAACTGGGATGATTGGACACCCCAGATGAGAACTAGGATTTCCTGACCCCTAATCTGCTTTGCTTTTCATAATGCTAGGATCATCCTTGCCACTTAATCTCAGAGGCTAAGCAGCTAGTAGCATACAATCAACCTACCCAACTATCTGCGTCCCCCACTAGCCTACTTGCTTATCTATTTATATAAAAGGCTAAGTGACTGACTGTACATCCGTCTGACCATCCAACTGACTGACCAGCTGGTAAATATGAGGTGCACTGGCAATTTAAAAATAAACGTTGACTTGTGCATGTGTTCTACATATAAAGCTCTCGCTGGCACAAATCACACACATGTATTTCAACCTGTCATTGTCGACCATGAATTTGGCTGTTTTTGTTGACATTCCTATTATAGAGAAAGGGCGAATATCTATATTAAAATATTTCTTCTAATTAATTTCCTTTCAATGTGCACAAATCCGTGCACCAGGCCACTAGTATTGAAATAGTTGTTTTTACCCTGCTTTGTTCCAAAGGGTTTAAGGCATCTTATAAAGCACGGTACGTCATAAGGTGATAACTATATATGCCTACATTGCCATTCTTCAAATATTCCATGTAATTTCATGTTTCTGAATGTTTTTTTTCTTTCTGGTTTGCTCTCTCTCTCTTTCTCTCTCTCTCTCTCTCTCTCTCTCTCTCTCTCTCTCTCTCTCTCTCTCAGTCTAGAATGGACTTTACTTTTATTCCTCTGCTAAAATCATTTACTTTACAGCCCCAGTTACCTTCTTTGTGATATCTCCCCACCTGCAGAATTAATCACTACCTTCTCTGTGTTCCCAGGATCCTGGCCTATATTTTGTTCATAGCACTTATCACATTGGTTCCACCAAGTTACCTGATTACCTGACTTCATGTTTTTTACTTTGTCTTGCCTTTATTGAATTATTAACATAAATCTCCACATCTAGTAAGCAGTCAGTAATTTATTTTGTTGTTGTTGTTGCTGAGTAAATTAATGAACAAACTATTGTTTGTGTGTTTTTTGGTTTTACTTTCTCTTTAAATTATTTTTTACCTTTCACTTACAGTGACAATACAGTATTAAATTAGCTTCAGGTGTATAACATAATGATTAAATATTTACATAACTTATGAAGTGATCGCCCCAGTAAGTCTAGTACCCATCTGACACTATATATAATATATACTGTACTTCACATCCCCATGACTGTTTTATAACTGGCAATTTGTACTTCTTAATCCCTTCACCTTTTTCACCCATCCCCCAAACCCCTGGCAACCAGATATCTCCGTATCTATGTTTGTTTCTGTTGTGTTTGTTCATTTATTTTGCACAAAGTCTTTTCTTGCACCCTACTGCAATGTGAGGATTTTCTTCTCCATTACTAAAGAGCACCCCCCTCCCTTAGCTCCAGCTATGTATTCTATACATTTTTATATTTTATTTCAGTATAATTCCTGCCTCAAGCAACACACTTTCCACTTCTAATTTTGATTGGCTATAGGTTCTGAAGCTAGGAAACTAGTTCCAATAATATTGTTTCTAAGCCAATACTATATAAATTCTGCATTGGGATATGAAGTGCTTTTGTTTGAGGTCCTGTGTTCTGCATTTGCACTTCTCAATACTTGTTCTGGTTTACAGTTTCCAGTGTCCAGAAAAATACTGAGCACAGGACAGAACTTTTCTTAGACTCTTCATCCCTCTGGAGGGCTTGCTGTGACCAGACCCCTCCCTTTTCAGTTGGTGTTCGTCACACTTCTACCTCATCACCTATCTTTTTATATTATCATTATGTGCTTAATTATTTATCTTTTGCCTCTACTTCTTGGTAAACATCTGTAGACTATTTGCTATTGCTGTACCTTGCTTATGGTAAATGCTCAACCAAACTAAGTTTGTTTCATGAATTAGTCAAATTAGTTAGTCAAGCCAAAAATACAGTTTCATAGGGAGATACTATATAGAGAAAAAGAATATTTCAGACTTCCTCTGGTTTCTGTAATGGGTAGGCTGAGAACAGCCCGTGTCTTCCCCGGAACTCCGCAGCATGTGTCGCTACAAGGCCTGGAGGTGAGAAGAGGAAAAGTCCAGCGACTGGCTGGCTCATCTCGCTAATTTGCTTTACCTAAACTTGCAACTTAAGTTTAGAGTTGAATTTATGAATAAGATGGATTCACTTCTTTGCTTCTGTCAACACTGATCTGATATCTGCAAGTCATCAAAAAGGTTCTGTGGAAGATATGGGACTTTAACTGCTCCTGGAATGAGGGGTAGGACTTGGTTTGGCAGAAGAAAAGAAGACATTTCAGATAAGGGAGATAACACAATCTAGCACATGAAACAGAAATGACACAGTGTGTTCCTGCAACAGTAAGGACTTTCACATGTATAGAATATGGGATAAGAACAAACAGGTGTGAACAGCCCTGATGATGACTGGAACTAAGCTGGGATATGTACACTTGGCATATTGGTATATATGCGTAAAGAGGCGCATGATAGGTAACATTTATGAAAGATTTGTGAAAAACACTAGTGACAGAAAAACACCTTGGGGTCTCTTACCATTAAACAAACATGGTATTCTGGCTCTGAGGATGCAGGGGAAGGCATGTGCCCAATAAGTCATAAGAAATTAAAGTAAATTCATATTTCTGAAGTGAGGAACAGTCTACTTATCTAGCCTTGTCTCTTACTGCTGAGCCATATATCTTTTATGCTTCAATGGCACAATTTCCTAGTCTTACTGAATTTATTGCATCCTTTAGACTCCATTGTCTTTGCTTATACTAGTATGGCTTCCTTTGCTTGATCCTTGTTCTCCTCTGAGAATTTTCTACTTACTCTTCCAGATTCCCCTAGCCTTCTCCACATTTCTAAAAGGGCTGTCAAGGTGTCATAGATAATTAGGACCAAATGCAATGACTGTTCCTCGTCTACTGCCTGCTAAAATGATAAAAAGAATCATAATGAAAAAGCGAGTGAGTCAAATGGGTGAATTATCTCCTTTTATAGAAGGAGCACAATTGGAAGGAATTGCTGTTTCACGGGAGAATATGATGAGTTATTTGGGATGTTCTGGGGATGGGTAGGAGGAAGAACTTTGTCTTGAAATATCTGGTCACCAACTAGGGATTCAAAACAGAGCTTCTGGATAAAGGCTGAAAGTTGAACATGGTTGACCTAGACATTGTGAGATGCACATAGATTTCAGAGCACAAAGCAGAGTTTGGAGAAATGCCACCGTATTTAGAAAGGAGGGAGGATAAAGAAACAATGAAAATAGAAGCTATAGAATAAGAGAGGTGGAAGAAAATGCTGAAAATGTCGTTTTTCAGAGGTCAGGATGAGCGTTTCAAGAAGAAAAGAAGTAAAACAGTGTCAAATGTAGTAAAAGGTCAAACACTGAAGAAAAGAATAACTTGGGATTTATCCAGAATCTGATCATTGAGAGAAAATATTTCAAAGGAGTTTTAGTAAAAGATATTACTAAAGTGTATGTTTTATTACATATCTTAAGGGATTAAATGGTTTCCTCAGGAGATACTTTTATTGGTATTAGTGATCCTTGGTCACAGTGTATGACTTTTCTCCCTTCTGCATTACCAGCGTTCTCAACATTAGCACCAGACATAATGTGATTAATTAAGAGACATGGATTCCATCTCTAACTGGCTGTGTGATTTCTTACAAGACAGAATAATCGAATCTTAAGTTTAAAGGTCATTGCACTCTCACCCAATATAAGAATTCTCCCTGCAACCTCCTTGACAAGTAATTTGCTTCATCTTTCTAGATGCCAGTCCCCTGGTCTCTGAAATAATGCACTGGGACTTCCATCTCTAACTTCTGACTAAATCAATTAGAGGATAAAGTCACTTAGAGCCCTTCAACTCATAGTCAACGTGCACACTGTATGGTATCTCAACCAACATATTATTTTTAAAGTGAAATATTTTTAAATGTTCATAAACTCTTGAAATCAGTAAGTAAGGTGTAACTGGCATTGGTACATTCCCTTTACTTAAACTTAGAGGATATTTTGGCAAAAGATATATTCATATTTCTGTTGACACTTCAGTGGTTGCAAATGAACATTTGCCGGCCTTCCTCCTGAGTCTAGCATTTCACCTAATTCTGATTTTACGCATCAGTAAATTCTGAACAACCCGTGGCTTACAGCGCATCATGTACTAATTTTGCTCTGACAACCTTGTAATGGGAATTTGAACACTTATTACGTTTTTCTTGTTAAAACCAGAGGAAAAAAAATATTTCAAGTGTTTACAGCTCTCTAACCTTGCCTCCATGAAGTGAAGTTTCCTTTTACTTTGAAATCTCATTTTTAATAACACTGTTCCACACCTGGCACTGCCTATTTCATCTGTGAACTCACTCGCCTTTGGAAGGAGTAGCTATAATCCTGTAACTTTGCTTCGCTCCCGTCAGGGAGTGGTTGAAGAGTGGAGTCTATTTTAATTACTTGTTTTGTATCCAGCAGGACTTGCAGTTGCTGCATGGCACCTGGAAGCTGTTATTAGACCTCCCTCTTCATTTGGGGGCAAATTTCTACTCAAATGTTGTTTATGCTACAAGGAACCCTTGCAACTTGCATAGGCTCATGATGGTTATCCCAAGCATACCTGGAAGAGGTTCTAGAGATGGTTGCATTATGGCAGATAAAGGTAAAGATTGAAGTGATGAAGTAAACAGAACTCTTTACAAAGTCACAAAATTTATTTTGTTTTGTCAAATAGAACAGGGAATGCTCAAATTATCTGCTTCCCACACATTAAAACAAAATACACACACACACACACCCCACACACAAAATAAACAAATGTGAAACTCTGAGAGACAGGGTAGAGAATGTCATGTTTAAGAAGGGTGCTTCTCAGGCGTCATAGCGTAGTTTGATCTAGGTGGACGGAATTCTAGAACAAATAGGCACGTATAATATCTTTTGTTGAGTACGCACCAGAAACCAAGGACTGTACCAGACACTAGGCATATATAATTTCATTTGAACTCATTGAGAAAAATTAGGAATGGTTGTGCCCATTTTTCAGGTGTGGAAACTAGGATGAGGTTGCATAACTGGCACAAAGACTAGTTAGTGGCAAAACTCCACTTCCACACATGGTTGCATGAAAAGCCTGCACACTTCTGAGATTCATATAACTTTGTGTGAACAGGAATTCACCAGACAGACAAGAGAGAGAATGCATTTCAGTCAAAAACAAGAACAGAAATGCTGAGGTACAGAAGCTTGGTGCAGCAGGAGAGCAGGTTGTGATGGGCAAGTTTGGGGCGTGGCAGTCTGAAACTTGAGAGATGGGCAGGAACCTAGCTTGAGGGTGCTTGCATGTCATGCTAGGGAGTTTCGTCTTTATTTTGGTGGCTAAGGTAGAACCCTGAAAAATATCTACTCTAAACACAGGAAAAAGTTATACAAATTGAAAAAGAAATCACTTCGGAAGAAAAACAAGTTGAACACATGATCAGGTCACTAAAAAGAGAAGAAATAAAAAATCATGAATAAACCTAAAAACAATTCTCATCCTCATTATTCAGGAAAAAAGTAGATTACCGATTTACATTTATCAAATTAGCAAAGAGATTCTGAAATGTTAGTGTTTAGTTGCTGGTGAGGTAGGTACCCGCTTACCCTGTGACTGAGAAATTACTTCGTTAAGCATTGATGGAATTGCCAACATGTATCTATATGGTTCCCAATAATTTCACTTGTAGGGCTTTACCCCTGACTATACACACCAGGGTTTAATTTGATAAAGTTTATAGGGGAAAAATGAAACAACTAGATGTGCAAGAATAGTGAGATGCCAAAGTGATGTTATTCACCCATTAAACTCATGTCTTTAAAATGCATTCAAAGGAGAGACCTGTAAATGTGGTGATGTGAAGTATCTATTCAACTCTATTTTATTTACTCTTCACATTATTTTTAGAAAATTTAAAATACAAAAAAAAATGTTTGCATGAAATTCAACTTTTACAGTTTCTCTTAAATTGTTACAAAATCCAGCCTGGCCAAAGTTGGCAGATCTGAGTCCTGACTTTTTTCTTTCAATAAGTCATGAGCATCCAGTTTGTTGAAAATTTTCCCATTCCCTCTTGTCTTAAATACAATTATCCTGCTAGTTTTACCTTTTTTAAAAAAACAGTATTTCCCTTGCCTCATAGGAATTTCTTTGTAATATACTGTTATATGAATGAAAATAAAATATATAGATTTATAATTTCATATACATATGAAGGAAAATATAGCAAAGTATTAACAGGAGAAATCCTTAGGTGACGATACAGTTGCTTTTAGAGTAGATAATCCAGTTACCTTTCTTCACCTGTTTAGCTCAGCCCCACTCCCTACCTCTGGCAACCAATCTGTTCTCTGCATCTATGACCTTATTTTTTTGTTTGTTAGTTTTTTAAGATCTGACATATAAGTGAGATCATAAGGTATTAGCATTCTCTGTTTGACTTATCTCACTTATCATAAATCTTTTTTAATTAATGTTTTCTTCTTCTGCCGATAAATACCCAGGAGTGGAATTGCTAGATCATATTGGAGTTCTATTTTTAATTTTTTGAGAAATCTCCATAATGTTTTCTTAGTGGCTACACCAATTTACATTCCCACCAACAGTGCACATAAGTTCTCTTTTCTCCACATCTTTGTCAATGCTTATTATTTCTTGTCTTTTTGATAATAGCCATTCTAATGGGCATGCGATGATATCTCATTGTGGTTTTGATCTGCTTTTTTTCTGATGATCAGTGATGTTGAGCACCTTTTCATGTATCTGCTCACTCTCTGTATATCCTCTTTGGGAAAAAAAGGTCTATTCAGTCCTTTGCCCATTTTTAAAATTGTTTTTCTTTTTGTTTTGGTTTGTTTTTGCTATTGAGTTGTATGCATTTAAAAAATATGTTTTGGATACTAACCCTTAGCAGATATAAGATTTGCAAATATGTTCTCCTCTTTAGTAGATCACCTTTTCATTTTGTTGATGATTTTACTTGCTATGCAGTTTTTTATTTGTTAAATATATTTTTAGTGACTTCAGAGAGGAAGGGAGAAGGAGAGAGAGATAGAAACATCAATGATGAGAGAGAATCATTGATCGGCTGCCTCTTACATATCCCCTACTGGGGATCGAGCCCACAATCCAGGCATGTGCCCTTGACGGGAATCAAACACGGGACCCTTCAGTCCGCAGGCCAGCACTCTCTCCACTGAGCCAAACCAGCTTGGACAAACTGCTGTCAGTGTTTTAATTTGATGTACTCCCACTCTTTTACTTTTGCATTTGCTGTCTTTACTTTTGGAGCCACTTCTTTTTTTATCCTCTCCATTGTACTCCCTTACCAGGCCCATTCTTTCATACCGCTCAGCCCCTCCAGGGGCTGGTTCAATACCAAGTCCCCACAGCCAGGTCTTCTGTTCCCAGGCAATGGCCAAGGATCCACACAAGAACAAATCCTCACTCCTGCTTAAAGGAAAATCTTCCAGATGTGCAAATTCTTCAAGTGGAATATTCTCTCTGTCAGAGGATTCTTTCTCTCACAGCATTTTACAATAGAACCATGAAGCTCAAGTGTGCTAGCCAAGTGTATTATCACGTGGAAGGCTAGCAACATCAGAGGTTATGCCCTCAAATCACAGGCTTCCCATAATTGAACATGATTTCAGCTCATATACAGTTCAGACAGTGTTGCTGATAAGAAGGTGGCTCTCAGGCTCCTAGGAAGATGTGCTACCACTAACTTTGCATCAAGCTACAAAAAACTGTCACCTCTAGCCACAGACCACCAGCCACACTTTACTGCCAGGAAAGCAGAGAATAAGGGCCACCAAGTGGCCTAGCATTGTATAAAAAACATTCTTAACCAGAATATGCAACCTAAGTGGATGTCCTAGAATAAAGGAGAGAGGTTTGCTTTTAAAGAGATGGCTGGACTGTGCCATGCAAACTTTTCTCTTTCTAAAGACGAATCAAGGCTCCTTTTCCTAAGGTGGGGCATTTTACAATGGCAGAAAGGGAGTGTGTGGAAGGGAACAGGGAGGAGAAGGAAAAAGGGAAGACAAATAGAACTCTTCCATATGAAAACAATTCTAGAATGACTTTTAAAGTAAACTTGCAGTTTAAATTGTACATTATATGGGTAAAACCATCATAGAATACAGCAAAAATGAGGCCATCACTGCTTAAACATAAAAATAAAAGGCCAGCCCTAACCAGTTTGGCTCAGTGGATAGAGTGTCAGCCTGCGGACTGAAGGGTCCCAGGTTCAATTCTGGTCAAGGGCATGTACCTTGGTTGCGGGCACATCCCCAGTAAGGAGTGTGCAGGAGGCAGCTAATCAATGTTGCTCTCTCATCGATGTTTCCAACTCTCTATCCCTCTGCCTTCCTCTCTGTAAAAAATCAATAAAATATATTTTAAAAAATAAAAATAAAAGACCATTCATGTTTTAAAATAGGTATTTTTCTATTTGCCTAGGAAATCACCTTAAATTATCTGTTTCCTGGGAAATGGTGAAGAAATAATAATGGCCTCCCTCCCTCTAATAGAGAATATCAAAAAGTGACATGGTGTTTACATAAAATGTTGTCCCCACCCAGATCTAGTAGCCTACTATTGACAGAGGTCCCTGAAAAATTCTGCAGAACATCTTACTTTCAAGGGAGTTAGTTCTACAGCCACCTCTGGAGACCATCAACTCTGAAAGTAATTTAATATGTTGGCAGTTGGAGGACATACTGACACCATCCTATCTATTTATGACTAAGTCTAAATGTTCAAAAAATAAATAAATTCACACATATTTAGTAGGTCTGTAAAGTGAACTTGGATTTACTATTTTCTGAACATAGCTTTGACAGTAATAAAGTATCCTAATAACAAACTTAGACTAATAAAAGTATCCCCAAGACCACTCTTCCCTCACTCCTGCATTGCTTACACACTTGTCAGTAAATTAGTTTTATTTCATTCATGCCAGGTACCCTGCAGATTTTGAGGAAAATAAAGGCCCCTTGTGGAAAATACAAGAGTTTCTGAGAACTGGTAGATAAACTCTTATTTATTAAAAATAATTTCTTTCTTAGCATGAGGTCAGTAGACTTAATGAAAAAATTTCATGGTATAAGCAATATTAAAATATACTAATTATGACAGTTCCAGCAAATCCCAAAGTGTACTGGGTTATAGAATAAAAGACTTGTTTTCAGAGGCTGCAACTATGGTTCTATCCTTTTTTCCTAAACATTTGGGTGGTTGCTAAAATCTGGCCAAAGTACAATAGAATCAAATGTTTGAGAACCATATTGACAATCAATTTTGAAAACCGAATAGAAGTTTAACTATAACAAAGGAGAAGAACACTTCATTGTATAGATTGTTTGAAGCATAATTCTATCATTAGTTAATTGATAATTTCACTTCTTTTTTTCTCTATTACCCTGAATTCACCAATTAACAAGTTACTATGGAAAACTTGTGTATAAAACCATAGGATTTTTTTTCTTTAAAATATATCCTTATTGATTTCAGAGAGGAAGGGAGAGGAAGAGATAGAAACATCAATGATGAGAGAGAATCATTGATTGGTTGCCTCTCGCATGCCCCCTTCTGGGGATTGAGCCTAAAACCCAGGTATGTGTCCTGACTGGGAATCGAACCATGATCTCCTAGTTCATAGGTCAATGCTCAACCACTGCGCCTCACCAGCTAGGCAAAACCATAGCATTTTTAAAAATAAAAGAAAGTCTTCATTTTAAAAGACCTTTTATTAGTCTAGATTACATATAGTAAATATATACAAATGCATATATGTAACATAAAAACATATGTGTGTGTGTTTAATATCCAACTATTTTTAAAAAGTAATATTTCATAGTTTATAGGAAGCAAAGTTTGTTTTGTATGTAACCCAGAAAGCTGAGTAGAATTTGCCTAAACACAATAGTGAGGAGACTTTCCTTGTTTTTTCTTTTTGTTGGTTTTTTTTGTTTTTGTTTTTGTTTTTGTTTTTTTGGTTTAAGTGAAGTTACTCAAGTTGGCTTGACCAGAGTGGAAGACTGTATAGGTATAATGACATGGAGAGATTAAAAAAAGATGTTGAGACTACACTATAGGAACCCGTGAAAGCATGGCTGAGGATTGCATTTGAGTATAGAAAGAAAAGGGAGATTATAGGATGTTCAGCATTGTCTAACAAATATTATTGACCTTGGATAAAAATCAATGAGAATAGTGCTCTATGGCAAAGGAATACATACAATACAATATGCAGTTGGTTTCATGAAGACATTTGCAGGCAGCCATGTATGGGATAAACAGAAATGAAAGAGACTGGAAGTAGGAGGCTGATGCAATAGTCAGATGTGTGGTGAATTAGAAGAATGAAATAAAAAAGGAGGTGGAAATTAACTGGGATAGACACATATTTCCATCACAAAACTTCAATGAGTAATTAAATCCATATTTTATTTCAACTCTTTGCATATGCAGTGTTTCTCTTATGTCAAAAAGCAAGGAACCTGGGTACAAAAGTTAAAGTTTGAAACAAGTTCTCCCTGAGACCCTGTCATATGCTCTCATATAAGTGATCATGGAGTTCACTGTCACATACTCTCATAAAACTTATAATTTTTATTTTAGCATTTATTACCATTTCACTAAATAATTTTAATTACCTTTAAGTCATAACTGGCTATAGAAAAAATTATAGGGAGAAAGACTTCTTTCCCTTTGTAATATTCCAACACTCTTGACCAAAGTGTCGTCTCCATCATTCGGTACTTTCATGCCACTATGGTCTTCCATCATCACTAAAGAAAAGCCCACAGAATTAAATCACACATAATACTAGGATCATTTGCCTTTAGAAATCCCCAAGGAAGAGACTAGATCTCTAGATGATGGGATTTGGGCCATTCCGGAGGCACACACTTTTGGTGTTTACCAGGCAGCTCCTTCTTCCACTTTTGAAATAGAATTGACCCTACACATATTCCCTTTTATCATTTTTCATTCTAATAAAAAAAATAAAAATTACCAATTAAGCATTCTTCAGGAATTATTTATAAATAAGAGAGAAAAGATGGTTTATATTTTAACTTATATTTCAAATAGATTTTATTGCTGGAATGAGCATTCAGAATGAAAAGCAAAAGTAGCAAGGACGCAATTCACCAATGCAGAGTGTATGGAAAAACATAAATATCTGATTTATTCATCTTTATTATAGGATCTAAGAAGTTTACCTTTTATTTGCCTTCAGATTTGGAATCAGGACATTCATTTCTACCTGTTAGATGTCTAAATAGAAACTAGAACATAAGCACAATGGAATTTTCTCTATACATCCCAGAAATCTAAAAAATAATGCTGAATTTTTAGCACTTAAGTAGATTATATTAAGGTAACCAGTTTACAAAGAAGCATCACTTGACCAAAAATACCTCTAAAAATAAGTGTAGCATTTTAAATGCAATTATAAGGATTTCTATCCAAATAGATATTTTTCAATAACATAGGGTTGCTATTTTTCCTGCTATATGCTTTATTTTCTAAAATTTTAAAAAGCAAAATGTATTCCAGTTTATAATGAGAATGTGAACTTAGGTAAGTTTTCTCACTAGATATTATAAAATGCATTAGAGAACAATCTATCTATAAGCTATATAATACCCAACAGTACTCAATCTAATTTGCAATCCATAATAGAGACTAATTTTTTACAGTACGAGAAAAATGACTCACATTTGTTTATAAATAGTACCTTGAAGGGCTCTGTATTTAATTAAATGTCCAAAGACAAATCTGTTTGCCCTGATTGCATCTTCCAAATCAGAGATTGATAGAAGCCACAGGGTCAGGGGAGCCATTTACCAGAGTGATGGTGAAATGTGGGATTGATGTGGCTTCAGTCTGGGATGCTTTATTTGAAAATGCTTAGTCTCTGGTAGCATCAACGATGCCATTTTTATTAGCTCGTAGCATTTGTGCATACGCTCCTGAAACTGCTGCAGCCCACTGAGGATTGAATTAAAGAGAGGATTTCAAGCCATATCCTTCACTAGAATATAGCTCTTCCTAAACTGTCAATGTGAAAAATGTGAAGCCAAAGTAAACTTGTAGCAGACCATCGCTACATAGGTGTACCGGGGGAGAGAGAGAGAAATACATTCGATTTAAACGTGAGACTTGTCAATATCAAGACTGGTTATAAATGGCACTCCAGTTCAGATATTCGGGGGGATGGAAAGGAGAAAGTTTTCACTCAACTGACTTTTGTTGGACTATGTAGATACAGTTTTAGTTAAATTATTCAGTTAGCAATTCCCTCTAGAAAGTGACAAAAATACAAGGACAGAGAAACTGAATGGAACAGACGGATGAGGCAACATCTCAAAAAGACAGGACACAAAGGATGAAAGGCATGTATGAGCCAACCGAGTTATCTTTGGGATCCAGAGACAAGGCAAAGAGATTTATTTGTCCCTGAAGCAGCCCTCAGAATGAAAAGTTTCATTCATAGTTAAAGAGAGATTAACATCCCCAACCTCCTTCCATTATTCATTATTTCCCTAACAGAAAAGATAATATTTCTTTTTACCTCCTGCAATGTTATTTTATTAACTTTTTCTTTTTTTGAAATGTCTTTTGTTTCCGAACCAGAGATTGATAGAAGCCACAGGGTCAGCTTTCATTTTTAATAGAAAATTGTACAGAGAAATAAAATGCTGCATTTCCCCCCTGTGGTTGTCATTCTGAATGTTCATAAATATTCTCTCTGTCCTCATCACATGTCGGAAATGCACCTCCCTGCTAACTTGAAATTAGGTAAGGCCATGGGACTTGTTTTGGCCGGTGAAATATGAGTGGGAGGTGCCTCTGTTACTTCTGGGGACTAGCTTCAATAGCCAGGGGCTGCTTTGCCGTTTTCTCCTCCCCTCCACTCCCAAATAGCCCAGCTCTGCCTGCGTGGCTCCGTAGTTGAGTGTTGATCTATGAACCAGGAGGACGTGGTTAGATTCCAGGTCAGGACACGTGCCCATACTTGTTTACTCTGGCTTGGTCGCCAGTAGGGGGCGTGCAGGAGGCAGCCAATGAATGATTCCCTTTCATCATTGATGTTTCTATCTCTCCCTATCCCTTCCTCTCTGAAATCAATAAAAATATGAAATATATATAACAGGAGCCACTCCAACAGTCTAGGTCATAAAGCTGAAGAAAATATAGATCAGTACCTCAAACTGACCTTCAGTAAACATGGTCAAGAGTAAGGCCCTGTGGGGTTTTTAGACACCGAAATTTAGAGTTTATTTGTTATTTCAGCCTGGTACATATCACTGATGATAATAAATAGGAAAGATAAGCATGTATGAAAAGGAGATAATTCTATTTTCTATTTTAAAACAAGAATTGATGATACTTATTACCCAATACCACAAAAGCAACAAGCATCCTTTTATTGCCTTAATTTCTTCTAAATTAGTCCAGTGCTAGAAAAACTTTGATATCTGCTTAGAGATGTGGCAAGATACTCTTTTACAGTTAACTCCTTTGTATAGTGTTATGAAAGTTTGACAATTACATTTTCATTCCTCGTAGCTAGGGTGATAAAAACATGAGAGGATGGAAAGCAGGCAAGGCACGTCTTTCTTTAATTGAAACCACACAGCTCATTTTGAGATTGATCAAATGGCACAAATAAATCTAAAGATAAAGAAGTGAAAGTTTCAAATTTATGGTTATGACATAATTTTAAGATGAATGCAAAATAACATAATTAAGAAACAAAACAGGCCTTTATGACACCAGTAATTCACTAACACCTTCATTTAATAATCCTCTGGCTGAAAAATTAAAATGCTCAAGTGATATATCTATCTCAAAAAGAAAGCCAAATCAAAACAGCATTGTAACCGAACTTTTGGTACCTCATGTTATTGTTAGAGAAAAACCACAGAGAACGATATTCTTTCTTTAATGTGATTTGAATCATTTATTATTGAAAGCAAATCTCATCCTCTCTCTAGTACTATTCAATGTCTTCCTGTGATTAGAGCAGATGCTCTGTATCTGTGCTGCCCAATACATAGCCTGTATTTTTTAAATATATTTTTATTGTTTTTTGGTTTATTTTTGAGAGAGAGAGTGAAGAGAGAGAGAGAGAGAGGAGAGGAAAGAGATAGAAACATTGATGATAGAGAAATAACAATTGGCTGCCTCCTGCATGCTCCCTACTAGGGATCGAGCCCACAACCTGGGCATATGCCCTGATAGGGAATCGAACCAGTGACCTCTTGGTCGATTAGGACAACAACGCTCAATCCACTGAGCTACACTAGCCCAGCACAATAGCCACTATTAAGCATTTGGAATGTGGATAAGTGCCACCAAGACCCTGAATATTTAGTCTTATTTAATTAATTTAGACTTAAGTAGCCCAGTGTAGCTAATAACTGCCATTTCAAGAGTGCAACCTGTACCCCCCTGTAACTGGAGAATGGGGTGGAGTCTTCACAGTAACACATTCTGGAAGAGACCAACCCCAAACTTTTAGCATCTGAAGTCTCAGCACTGCCTGGCAATTACTAACAGGGAAGAAGGAAGCACAGTTAAAGGAGGTTTTTGCCACCAGAGAAGTATTATATTGCAAGTAACAATACTAAAGGTCTGTTTCCTGAAACTGTTTCGGGAATAGAATTTAAACCATGAGCATAATTTCCCCTACTCATTTTTAATCCAAATAATCCATGTTTCTATCAGAAAAAAATTCTGAGTCTTTAACATCATTTTTGTGAAAACCTTAAGTCATAAATAATGGTTTATGGATTTTAGAGAGAAAGACAGGGAAAGAGAGAGAGAGAAAGAGAAACATCAATGTGAGAGAAAAACATCAGCTGGTTGCCACCAGTACAAGCCCTGACCTGATGGGGGATGGAACCTCGACCTTCCGGGGCCTGTACGGGAAGAATCTCCAACCAACTGAGCCACACCTGCCAGGGCATCATAAATATTTCAAGTTACTTTTACTTTACTTTTTTTTTTTCCAAATAAAAATTACAAGTTCCCCAGGTTTTGCTTCTATGAAAATTAAAAAGTCTCCATTTATGTAAAATCTGGGTGATCGAAGTTTTTTTTACCTTTAGCTTATCAGTAACACACTGTGTCTTCACCAAGTTGGATTCCCTCAGTGGATTGCTAAACCTTACCACTTCCATACATCCCAAATTTCCAAGTACAGCCGGTGGAGGCACATTTACCCTTCGGTCTGTCTTGGCTCTCTATGTCCTATGTTCTTGATCTATTTGGAACTACCATCGATGTGTGTATGTACCCTATTCTTCCACCAAAAAGTTGAAGGACAGCCCTGACTGGTTTAGCTCCGTGGATAGAGTGTTGGCCTGCGGACTGAAAGGTCCTAGGTTCGATTCCAGTCAAGGGCATGTACCTTGGTTGCGGGCACATCCCCAGAAGGAGGTGTGTAGGAGGCAGCTGATCAATGTTTCTCTCTCATCGATGTTTCTAACTCTCTATCTCTCTCCCTTCCTCTCTTTAAAAAATCAATAAAATATATATATATATATTTTTTTAAAAGTTGAAGGACAGGTAAGAATGCTGGACCTTTGGGTCTGCAGCCAGTGTTTTATATTTTAGCAGTTTAAAGCAAAATGACTGGACTGTGTTTCAAGGTATCAGGTCAAAAATAGACATTCTTGTATTTGTGTGACAACACCAAAATTTAATTGAAAAGCCAACATTCAGATAAAATGTTTTTTATTAAGATTATTTTTGTGGGTAAACTCGAGGAAAGATTTTGGCAATTCATACTAATTAATTTTAGGTCTGCAAGCTATAATTGATCTGGCACTAATGCTGATCTCAATCTAACTTTATTTATCTGTATTTAGATTATATTCCAAAATGTCAGTTTTATGAGATAGTCAAAATAGTTTTGGCATGAAGATTTTAAGATATTTTAATCTTCACCTAAAATAATTTGATGTTTTATTAAAATCCTATCACATGTTAAATTTTGATAGACTGTTGATTGGATAGATTATCACATTAACTAGAAACCACCAGTGGCTCCCTCAGATCCTTTGTTTAAAGGCTTAGTGTAGCATGTATAAAAGTTTCCAAACCTGGAATCAGCCTTGCTTTTTACCCTCCTCTTACAGCAGTTTTCTGCCTGAAATTTGGTTGTCAGTCCTTGAAAATTCTTCTGCTCCAACTCTTTAGAGGACTACCCTTCTCTCCCCATTTAGCAAAAAAAATTCTCTTATTTTTCAAGACTAAGTTTATATGTCATCTTATTTCATTCATTCACTCAACACATACATAAGAAATATGTTCTTATGTGCTGCTCAGTGCTCTGTAAATTAACTTACTTGATCCTCACAACTGCTCTGTAAACTAGATAACGTTATCATTATTTCATAAACAAAGACAAACGAAGACTGCCCACCCTTCTGTTCCTCCTACCAAGGACCCCCGCATGCCACCCACCGTTCTTACTGACTGGGGAGCCTCTGTGGATATTTTGTCTCCGTTACTGGACAGGACTGACACCATCAGCCTCCATTTCTCTGGGACTCCCTCTTCTTCAGGGGTCAAATCTCAAAGTAGGATCAAGTGACCGCCATGGACTGCTGTAGTTTTAGAGTAAGAAAGATTGATGTGTCACAAACCTGTTTTCACCCTAAAAACCCCAAATTTCAGGTTAGCAAAGTGGCTTTGGTTACTGCCCTGCATTTTGTATGCAGCAATTACAACCTGACTTTTTTTTAATCACAGTCAACTATTAGGGCTAATACAGAATAAGATATTATTCACATTCTGCTCACATCACGGTCATTGGCAGAAAACATTTGTTGAGTGACTGCTATATGTGCAAAGTCCTCTGCAATTATGTATGTAATATACATATATGTAAAACAATAGAATAACAAAAAGAAAACAGAAGTCTCAAGAGAGAAAGATTGGGGGAGGGAAGGGGCAGTCGAAATGTATGTTTTGAAATATGTTACTTCCAAAATGCTAAGAACCTGTAAAAGGACATCTTTTATACCAATGATGGTTTGGTAAAGGACCGATATTTTTAAATCATAATATGATTTTAGATCATATAATTTTAGTGGAACTTGAGGGGTGTACATGATTTAAAATTATACTTGATTAAAAATTGGATATCATTTAAAAATTATAAAGTATTTTTTTGAAACTCTTGGCTTCTTAGGGGGCCAGTGAGGTTTGCATGAAGAGAAATCTGGTACTACATTCACATATTAAGTCAAGCCATTCATATTAAAAATTCAAGCCAGTGGCCACGAGAGAAATGAGAGAGAGAATGTGTTGTCTGAAGCCATTACCACTTTTGAAGGAGAACAGCTTCTGCCTGACCTCCCATCTCCTAGTGCCCTAAGATAGTCCTTCTGTCTCCATATATAACAACAACCCCCCCTGGCATCCAGCCCTCGCGCTTGGACTCCAGGCATGGATTGTTCTCATATCAAAAAGCCACATATGGGTCCATCAGGACCAGCAAGTGGAGGAAACAGTGTAAGCGCATTAGCCCTCCTGGCTACTGGGTCAGCAGAATTCACCCATAACTCATTCAGCCAACAGCAGTTTCACGTGAAAGAAAAACCACATTTTACATTTTACCTTGCTGTGAGGAAAAAAATAAATTTGTTAATGAACTATTTAAACAAAGAGAAGCCATCCCTATGCTTATATATTTGCAACTTGTAAAACACCCTGTGAATCATGAGAGATTTCCTATAAAAATAAGTTTCATGGTTATAAATTGGACGTGGAAGAGTGAAAACATAATATATCCAGGTATCACAGGCGACTAGCTAGAGTACCAGAGGAAATTTGTTTAAAAAGGAGGGGGGTAGGTAAACACAGTACTCGCATCCTCCCACAACTACATCAAAACTTCAGCTAAATTACAGAGCAACCATCATTCAGAACCACCTGAAATCTAGCTGAAAAGAAGTCCCACAACTAAGGGTATAAAGAAGAAGCCACATCCAGACTGGTAGGAGGGTGGAGACCCAGGACAGGCTGGTCCCACATGCACATGTGGGAGATAAAAATCTAGAGGAATATCTCAGCTGCTGAGATCCCCTCTGAGAAGCAAGGGGTCCCAGCCCCATACCAGGTGCCCCAGTCGAGGGTTCCAGTGCCAGGAAAAGTAGCCTCATAACTTCTGTCTGTAAAAAATAGTTTGGATTGAGGTTGAGTGAGGCAGAGGGCTGCTGGAGTCCCAGACAGTCCTCTTAAAGGGCCACACCCAGACTTACTCAGACTCACTTCCTCTAAGCTCCAGCACTGGGGCAGCAGCTCAAAAGGCACCAGGGACATACAGAGAAGAACTGAACTGTCCAGCAGTTCACCACAGGGTGAAGGCTGTGGGGCAGCTTTCTCCCAGAAAGGAGTGCTGGCAGAGCCCATTCCTTTTCTGAGTCCTCCCCCGACAGAGCTGCAGGCAGGAGCCATATCTGAGTCTCTGTCAACCTGACTAATGCCGTTGGCCCCACCCTGGTGATTCCCTGAGACACTGCCTCACCCAACTTTTTGGTCCACCCAAGCCATTTCCAGTGGCTTTTCTACGCACAGACCTGCATTGGCTCAAGTTTCAAACTTCCCTAAAATCTCTCAAACAAGCAACATCTGGCCTCAAAGTGCTGTGTACCTCTGGCTAAGTGACCCTGAACCTCGTCCAGCATGGCCAGGGGTGAATCTGAGGAGGGGTGGTGAAGGATTAAAGAAAACAGACAAGAGAATAACAGTTGGGACCAGGTGGATCACTGTGCCTGGATGAGGAAGTAGTGACAGCCTGTAAGCCAGCGGTTCTCAACCTGTGGGTCGCAACCCCTTTGGGGGTTGAACGAACCTTTCACAGGGGTCGCCTAAGACCATCAGAAAACACATACATAATTACATATTGTTTTGTGATTAATCACTATGCTTTAATTATGTTCAATTTGTAACAATGAAAATACATCCTGCATATCAGATATTTACATTACGATTCACAACAGTAGCAAAATTACAGTTATGAAGTAGCAACAAAAATAATTTTATGGTTAGGGGTCACCACAACATGAGGAACTGTATTAAAGGGTCGCGGCATGAGGAAGGTTGAGAACCACTGCTGTAGGCTGAAGCTTTATTTTATAGTCAGATCACACAAAGCAAAACAAGGGCAAGATGTTTACAATGTTCTTTCGAGTTTCAAATCTGCTTCTTTCCTGTTGTTGCCATTCTCTGAACTCTATCATGCCTTGTTTAGGCAGCACTTGCTGCACTCCCCGACGCCCACATCCCTTAGTTACCTAGGACTTCAGGGTCGGACTATAAGGTCAAGCTTACAACCATAGACTTTTGGCTATAATTGTGCTGGGAGGGCTTTGCCCCCCAAGCTGGGATGTGTATGTGGCGTTGCCACAAGTCAGTCGGAGGCTTGATCCTGTCGGACCACTGAGCCACTCTCCACATGGTCCCAGGTCTGGTACTATATGCAGCTGGCCTTGATTCCCAGCTTGACCATTCTTGGCTCCTTCAAGCCCAGCATAAGTAGAAGCCATGTGCAGATTGCTCTGTAGCTCATTCAGGTGGCCCTGGGCAGAACACAGGTGGCAGTTGAACTTGGCCTGTATCTCCTGGGAGGCCCCAGAGCCAGTTCACCTGGTAGACAGCTTCAGACCACCTTTAAGTGCCACCCCACCTCCTCCACAAGTGACACACTCAGGGGTGGTCTCAGTGGGCACCAGAATTGGTGCATATATACAATAGAATATGATCCAGCCATAAAAAAGAATGAAATTCTGTCATCTGCAACAACATGGGAGGACCTAGAGGATCTAGTGCTGAGTGAAAGAAGTCACACAGAGGAAGACAAATGCCATATGATTTCACTTACATGTAGAATCTGAAAAACAAAATAAATGAACAAGCAGAACAGAAGCAGACTCATAGACATGGAGAACATGTTGATGGTTGCCAGATGGGAGGGGGAATGGGAATTGGGTGAAAAGGTGAAGGGATTAAGAAGTACAAATTGGTAATTACAGAATGGTCATGGGGATGTAAAGTGCAGCATAGGGAATGTAGTTGATAATATTGTAGTGAACTATGTATGGTGTCGGAGGGGTACTAGATTTATCAGGGTGATCACTTAGTAAATTATATAATGTCTAATCACTGGATGTCCAGATGAAATTAATAGTATATTGTATATCAATTGTAACTTAAAAGTAAAAAAAATGGTTGAAGTATAAAAAAGGGATTTTTATATGAACTTGGTTACCTAAGAAGAGAAAGAAAAGTGTAAACCCTCCTTTTTTTCTTGGTGTGAATAAAAATAGCTTCTGAGAGCCAAGTAGAAAGTATAAATACCTATAACAAATGTACTTTTCTTTATATAATAATATAATGATATCTATACTTTTATTATTCTTATTCTATTATTCTTGACCAATCTTATCTTTGGAAGGCAAGTCCTATATTATTTTAGATGTGTATTTGCACAGTTCTTCTAGCACGTTTGAATGAATGATAGAAAGTAAAATATAAGATTTAAGGTAATTTTAAAGAGAAAGCTTTGGCATATAACAAACACGAATGAAATACTAAATAGCTGCTTCCAAGAAGCTCTTTTGGGAAAAATAGAGCAAATTGAATTGACTGCCTTGAAAGCACATTGCAGGTGGCAGGTGAGGAGATTCTCAGCTTCCTTGACTTTTTTCCAGTAAATGTGTCCGTCAAAATCACACATTCAGCACTGCTTGCTCGGCTGGGTGTGTGTTCAGAAAAAAAAAAGAAGAAGAAAGAAAGAAAATGTAAAGGATTCTGAAATAAGCACATCCTTGTCTTCTCTTGGCAAAGGAATCTGCTCTTATTTCTTCTGAGGAGTTTTTTGGCAAGAACCTGTTGTGCCAGTTAGAGCCACTGTGTACCACTGCCTTAAGCATTTGAGGTAAGGGTCCTAGACCTGGGTTCTAGTAGGTCTTGATCAGACATGAGCACTGATTTTCTTTGTGGCCTTGAGTAAGTTCACTACTCTGAACGTCTATTACCTGTCCTGCAAAACGGAGGCGATGATGACTCAGGTATGATTACTCCACCATTATATTTACATCAGAATATTCTTCTATGAAAAGAAAAATATCCAAACACAAAACCTGTAAAGTTCCCTGATACAATACTACCTATTGCAAAACAGTATTTCTGAGAGGGTTACATGAAAGGCTATGTCTGAAATGTCTAGCATATAGCATGGGCTCAATTAATATTAGTCTCTTTGCCCCAGGGTCACTTCCAGTATCCCACTCTAGTAAAATCTTTTCCACCTCCTGAAATCTCTTTGAGCCAGGTATAGTAGCTGTGCCTATGGTTACTAGGGTTGAGATAACAGGGCTTATGAGTACTTATATTTTTAAATTATTGGAAAATCACTTCACTAACTTTTGCAAGTCATATATTTTTAATATATTTTTATTGATTTCACAAAGGAAGGGAGAGGGAGAGAGAGATAGAAACATCAGTGATGAGAGAGAATCATTGATCAGCTGCCTCCTGTACGCCTCACACTGGGGATTGAGCCCACAACCGGGGCATATGCTCTGACCAGGAATTGAACCATAACCTCCTGGATATAGGTCGATGCTCAACCACTGAGCCACGCTGTTCAGGCCATATTTTTTAAGACTAGCATTCTATTTAAATATACCATGTGTTTTATTGTATCTATACATTACTTAACACAACATCTATTAGTTATTTAATAATGAATATCTGAATAGTAATAAATATTATTTACTTGGATAAGTGAATGAATGTGTCACTTGAATACAGTGCCTCTGCATTCAAGCATTAATATATAAGGCATCTTGAGCTATGAGTTTCATTAGACTACATATGAGAACCTGACTCTCTCTGTATAATTGCTTTGGGCTGTGTAACAGAATCCATGGATTTAATAGGAACTGGGAAAATTTATCTAACTTGTTGAACTTCAGGGTTTTTCTTTCCCCATCCATGAAATGGGCATACTAATACCTGATTTACAGAGGTTTAACAAAATTGAAGATAATATCTAACATGTCAAAACTATATGAGTTACTATTATAGCTACCTTTGATAGTTACAGAATAGTCACAGAGATGTAAATTACAACATGGGGAACGTGTTCAGTAATCTATATATATAAAAGCCTAAGTGACTGTTACAACCAAATGTCCAGAATGACCCGTCGACCAGTCACTATGATGTGCACTGACCACCAGGGGACAGACGCTCAACACAGGAGCTGCCCCCTGGTGGCCAGTGTGCTCCCATAGCCAACTTCCCACAGCTGGCCAATTTCCAGCAGTCCCTCCCCTCAGCTGGATGCCCCCCCCCCACAATGGCCCTGATTGGGGGGGCAGCCAGCCAACCTCTCGCAGCCCCTCCCCCCTGCCAGCCAACCCCCCTGATAGGCCTCGAATGCCAGCTAAGCCAAGGGACCCCACCCATGCACGAATTCATGCACTGGGCCTCTAGTTTTGTAATAACTGTGTATGGGCAGGGTAGGTACTTGAAGTATCAGGGGACCACTTTGTGGAGTATCTGATTATCTGGCCACTGTGTTGTATGCCTGAAACTAGTGCAGAATAATATTGAATGTGAACTGTAATTTTTTTTTTTTAAAGGTCCTGGCCAGGTAGCTCAGTTGGTAAGAGTGTCATCCCAATACATCATGGTTTTGGATTTGATTCCCAGTCAGGGCACATACAAGAGTTATCCAATAAATGCAAAAATAAGTGGAACCACAAATCAATGTCTCTCTCTCTCTCTCTCTCTCAAAAAAATCCTATATAATAAAAGCATAATATGCAAATCAACTGAACAGCGGGATGACTGGTCACTATGATGTGCACTAACCACCAGGGGGCAGACGCTCAATGCAGGAACTGCCTCATGGTGGTCAGTGCCTACCCATAGTGGCAGTGCCGCTCAGCCAGAAGCCTGGTTGACAGCTGGAGAGTGCAGCTGCAGTGGTGGGAGCGAGGGGTCCGGGACTGCAAGAGGGATATCTGACTGTCAGCTTAGGCCTGATCCCCCAGGGGGTCCTGGACTGTGAGAGGTCACAGGCCAGGCTGAGGGGGTCCCCCCACCCCCAGTGCACGAATCTCACTCACTGGGCCTCTAGTCAATAATAAAATACATAAAATAGCCCTAACTGGTTTGGCTCAGTGGATAGAGTGTCGGCCTGCACACTGAAGGGTCCCAGGTTCAATTCCGGTCAAGGGCATGCACCTTGGTTGTGGGCACATCCCCAGTAGGGGGTGTGCAGGAGGCAGCTGATTGATATTTCTAGCTCTCTATCCCTCTCCCTTCCTCTCTGTAAAAAAAAAAAACAAAAACAAACAAACAAACAAAAAATAACGAAAAAAACTCAATAAGATATATTAAAAAAAAAAAACAACGGAAAAAAATACATAAAATAAGAAACAACAGAAAGTGTATTATTTTTAAGGATATCATGTGCTTTTGAAAGTAATTAGTTTAAATTTACTTATGTTTTATTTCTGATACATCCTTTTGGGGGATCGCAGGAGATTCCCTCGCTACCATCAGACTAAACTGCCACTACTAAAGCAGAATGAAATATGCTGACTTCCACTGAGGCTGGATTTCTTATGATCAATATAAAACAAAGATGGGGAAAACTATAAAAGCTGGTGTAAAGATAGTATGGCTCATGAGACTATAGTATCTTTTAACCATGCCCTTCTGTTATTATTTGGTCATAGTCATGAGGAAATGCCATTTATATAAAATGCAAATGACTCTTTGAGTCAATAATAAATTACTGAGTACAAACTATTCAATAACAGGGAATTGATTTGAAACCAGGCAGCATTTTAGACTTATCTATTGTCTTCAGCTGTGCTGAGTTAATGAGGATTTGTAATTGCCGTGAATTTTAATACGTCTTTTTCATTTTGGAAACTGATTTTATATTAGCATCATATTTTATGGTTTGCAAAATTACCTGATCATACAAAGGTTGACAGCATTGACCATAATCAAAGGCTTTGGAATATAATAAGCTGTTTTAATGAGTAGGTTTATGTTTTCTCTCTTCATGAATACCCATCTTTTTTTAAATGTATCTTATGTATAATTATTAAGACTTTTATTTTGAAACCATAAAATGGACATGGAAGTAGCTTTCATTAACTACAGAGCATTTATTCACATATTTTATTTATATTTGTCAAATTACATTGTTAACTAGAATACGTTTGAAATCCTGTGGATGGCCTTTTAAATTTATATTTCATAAGCCAGAGAAATTTTCTACATTAACGACATCAGAGTGTGCACTTTTAGTCTCCTTTAAAAAAGACTGGAAAAAAAATGATTCCACATATTCTATGACTTCACTCACCAAGTAACACATATGCCTACAGGGTGATCTCCTGTGGAAAATAAGAGGCACACACACACACACACATGAACACCCTCTGAAGAGATTGTTCTAAATTCTTACTGGACTTAGTTTGGAACCGTCCAGTTGTGTAAACACAGTATCGCTCTGTTCTCAGCCGGAAACAGGTTAAGTTAGAAACATATTATTACAGCTAAAGAAAATAGATCGATATGTCCATAGTTATTCATTTACATTTCTCCTTGGGGATCCCTAAGAAGCAAATGATATGCAAACAGCTGCAAGATTATTGTTATGCTCTTGTTGCTATTTGGTGATTGCTATTTACATGTAAATTACTGCTTGGAAAGGACAACTTCTTCTCTTAACCAGTAACAAGACAACAAAAGGGTTCTTACTAAGCTATCCAAGATTGATCACTCAAAAATACTTCACATAGAAGTCATTGTTTAGAGTAGTTTTCACTTCTGCATTTGCTTTCAAAAGTAATTTTGGAATGAATAAAATATAAGAGAACAACCATCCCCTCATTCTGAGCCAAATAATAAACCATTTTAGAAAAATATGTAAGGATAGATTTCTTGCTTTGAGGATTGATTCTGCAGAAAGGAAAATAAAAGAAAACCATGAAGCTAGAGAATACACTTAAAGACAAAGGAGTAGAGATCAAAGATAAAGTTGATTTATTTCCAAATTTTATCTCTGTGTCAGGCACCTTTAATTTGTTTATGCCTGAAGATTATCATGGCAGTAGTGATCATTAAATGACCTCAAATTAAGCAATAAAATTAAAAAAGAGGTCTGCATATTAGTGTTAATTAACACTGATTTTTTTTTTTTTTTGCAAAATGAAAGTAAAGATATGAATACTGATAAATTTACAACTGGGTTATAATCTATATCCAGTTTTGTATCTTTTTCACTTAACATTACATCAAAGCTCATTTTCCATTATTAATTTATGTCACCACAGCAAAATTGTAATGACTTTATATCTCCTTTCATGCTTATAGAATCATGTATTTAACAAGTCCATTGTTTTAAACTGTGTGTTATTTTTTTTTTCATTACTTAGTATTAAGATCGATATACTTCAGCTCTTGTGAAGCTCTAAGATGAACGTGTGTTCAGGTATTTGAAGACCAGTCAGAGGGCCCCGCTGATAGGGCAGTGAGTGATGTGGGAGCTGTGGGTGGGCCAGAGCTGAGAGCCAGTGGTAGGAAACATGGAGGGCCGTGTAGGTTAAGTTACAAAAGAACTTCAGATTTTTTTTTCTCAGTGTGTTTGAGGGTTTGACATTATCATACTCACATTTAAGCACCCCACTGTGTGGAGAATAGATTGTAGGAAATGACAATGGAAATGGGTGATCAGTTCAGAGGCTTGTGCAATATCTAAGGAAAAGTCATTGGATATATTTTGAACATAATATTGACTGATTTGCAATTGATTTGGATATGAAGTAAGGCATAGTAAAGTACATTATTCAAAAATAAACTTGATTCCAAGATAACAGTTTAAGGACCAAAACATCATATAAACTGCTTACTAGAGTATGTTCCTACATGTTTTTTATTCTTATACACACTCTTTATTTATATATTTATTTATTTTTGCATTTTAACATTTTGGAAATGGAATATCTTCTCCCACTCATCCTACCCTTTACCTTCTGTAAAAAGTTTCGACATTTGCTTAAAACAGACTACTCTTCCTTTAATAAGCCTCCTCCTCACCAACCCCACCGTTAGGTGAGAAATGAATTACGCAGCAATTGAGTGAGTCACAGCTTGTGGTATATTTTGCTTTCTCTTCCCTTCTTTACCCGCTTGCCCATCTACCTAGTGCTTGAGTGGTCTATGTCTAAGTATTTTTACACGGAAACAGGGTGCTATTGCATAGCAGTGGCCAGCAAACTGCGGCTCGCAAGCCACATGCGGCTCTTTGGCCCCTTGAGTGTGGCTCTTCCACAAAATACCGACTTCTGCGCATGGGCCACAAAGTTTCAATCGCACTATATGTGTGCGCCCGCATGTGGTATTTTGTGGAAGAGCCACACTCAAGGGGCCAAAGAGCCGCATGTGGCTCGCAAGCCGCAGTTTGCCGACCACTGGCATAGAGTGATTCTCATGGCCCAAAGAAGGGAGGGACTCCTGTTTAGTGCATGCTAGGTGGAATCCATGGATTTTTATGTAGATAGCATCAATAAACACTTTCTTAAAAGTATATATTTTTCGCCCTAACCGGTTTGGCTCAGTGGATAGAGCATCGGCCTGCGGACTGAAGGGTCCCAGGTTCGATTCAGGTCAAGGGCATGTACCTTGGTTGTGGGCACATTCCTGGTGGGGAGTGTGCAGGAGGCAGCTGATCAATGTTTCTCTCTCATCGGTGTTTCTAACTCTCTATCCATCTCCCTTCCTCTCTGTAAAAAATCAATAAAATATATATTTTTTAAAAAAGTATATATTTTTCTCTACTCGGTCAACTTTTTAAAGTAATGTGTGTTTTTTTTTTGTTGTTACTCTACTTAATCCACAAGCAGTTAATACAGTCTAGGATAGCCAAAGGGTTCACTGTGACACTTTTGAATAATTTTAACTAGACCAATTCCTTAATTTCGCTTCTAGCATAGTTGAAGACTAAAAGTAGAATCGCCAACTCTCGCCCTGGGTTGTTTTTTCCTGAGAATGTACTCATCTTTGTCTCATATTTCAGAAGCTTGACAGACTCTTTGGCTTTAAAGTTCATAAAATAGAATAAACAAATCAGTCCATCACAGCTTCTACCCTTTAAACATGAAATGTTTTTGCCACTGGGTTTTCCTGTTACTATTAAATGAAAGTCAGCACTTCCTTTTACATCTGTATATATCGAGCCTTAATATTTCATGCAAAGAGAGGAATAAAATTCATAAATAATACATCTTAACCTCCTAGGTGGAATAAATATGAATATAGTGACTTGTCATGCTAATGGCAAATGGAATGGAATGGAAAGCACTTTAGTGTCAAACACTCTTTGATGCCATTCAACTGATTAAAGGGCCAAAAGATCATTTCAATATTGCTAACTTAGAAATTCTTCTTAATTTTTTTTTTTATTTTATGATTTGTCAAGTTCCTAAGACAGATGGAGATAATTTGGCTACTCTAATCTAAAATGTGTAATTGAAACAAATTATGTGACTCAAAATGCTTTGAGGGACAGAAAGATGATGGTGAGGGTCAGAGAAAGGCGTCCATCTTAAAGAGTATTAAAACTCAAAGTTAATGACAATGAATGACTGAAATGAAATTAAAGAGGCTCAGTGGATTTTAAACTGATTAGATCAGAAAAAGTGTTTCTAAATAAAATTGAATTAATATTTATTAGCACCTACTATTTGCTCTGATGCCGTATGACATCACCAGCTTAGTCTGAATCAGTAGTGATAAGCTATTACGTAATAAAGGAAACTCTCATTAGGACACATCAAAGTTGGCTTGTAAACTACAATGGTCTGAATGAATGTTTGTGTTCCCCTAAAATTCACATGTTTTCAACCTAGTGCCCAGGGTTTATGAGGAGCTGGGGCTTTTGAGAGGTGATTAGGTCATGAGGGCAGGGCTCTCATGAAGGGAATATACTAGTAAAAGAGGCCCCAGAGAGCTCCTGAACCACCTTCCAGCTCTGTGAAGACCCATGAGAATACTGCTACCCAGAAGAGGGCCCTCCCTGGACTGTGCTGGCACCTGATCTTGGACTTCCAGCCACCAGAACTGTGAGAAAGAAGTGTCTGTTGTTTACAAGCCACCCAGTCTGCGGTGTTTTGTTTTAGCAGCCCAAATGGACTAAGACATAATCTGAAAATACATTCCCCTCCATAATAATAGCCAATGTTTACTGAGTGTTTTCCATGCACCAGGTACTGTGATAAACACTCTATGTACAGAATCTCATTTAATATTCTCAGGAACCCTCTAAGACCAGAACTCTCTGGTACTGGTACTCTCTCCATATTTAAGATGAAGAAACTGAGGCTCAGAATTGCTAAAATAGCTTAAGGTCACACAGGAAATAAGCAATAGAGGTAGGATTTGAGCACAGATATTCTTTTTCTTAAAATAAAGTTTAACATATTTTAATAGCAAACTTATAGCATCAGCACAGAAGACAGACAACATTGAAAACATGTACTTGTATGTAAGACAACTCAGAAAAATATAGTGAATGGATGAAATCTATATATGATAAAAAGGCTACAATCACCATTTAATTGCCCAGATATTTTGCCTCTAAAGCCCAAACTGTTGAGTGTTAGACACTTAAAACTGGGTAAATGTATAATTAATACTCCCCTTACCTGTTATATTCAAAGTATTTCTTTTTTTTCTATAGATAAGAGACAGCTTCCATAAACTAAATACAATAGCAAACGCTGGTAAATATGTGCCAAAGAAATTATTATAGCACCTGGCAGAGAAGTCAGAGAACAGAGAAAGGTAAACAATGTGAAATGAAAAGGTATAAAAGAAATAAGGATGAGAGGCAAGGGAGGCCACTGGGGAAATTTTTAAAGAGATATCTGACAAGAGCCAGCTCAGAAAGATTCCTGGCTCCAAGCCCTGGGAGAGAAAGCAACTAATTTTGCTGCATCAGTACAGTACATTACATTGTAAGTTAGTCTGAATGCAACAGTAGAACTTGTAATACTACCCAGAAAGGATATGTGATTCTCAGTCTTCAAGAGTCCTAAAAGAAATAGTAAGAAAGTTGAGAAAGTGGTTGAAACAGGGGGGGAGCATGTAAAAAAAACCTTGTAAGACCCAGGCATAGAGCTGTGTCAGGATTAATAAATGATGCTGCATACTAATAAGCGGCTCACTTGGATAAAGTTTATAGCCCAAGGTTCTTCCTGTGCTAATACAGGAGCTCTTACACTGTAAACCAGTGGTTCTCAAATGTTAGTGCGCACAGGAATCACTTGGAGGGCTTGTTAAAATACAGGTATCTTGACCCCCACCTTCAGAGGTTTGTATTTTATAGGTTGGGAGTGGGGTCCAAGAATCTGTATTTCAGCAGCTTCCTAGATTATTGCTAATGCTCCTAGCCTGGGACACCCCTGCTCTAAACAGCTAGTTAAGTGCTGCTGCTGCTGAAAATTGAAGACAAGACATGGTTGAGAATAAAGTGGACAATGTTATGCTCCAGCCACCTCATTAATGCAGACTTACCTTTCATGTTTTTTGAATTAGTGATAACAGTCCATCCTTGAAAGCAGTCATAACTTCCTGCTTGGCGTTCTTCTGGTTTTCATCGTAGCTTGCTAAGTTATTTTGCTTGGAAGATCAAGTTGCCCACCTTACATGAAAGGTTAGTGATATAATTGCATGGCAGGAGAGACTTGATTTAGTCGTGGATGAAGGTTCACTCCCTGGAAGTTATTAAGATCAAAATGAATAACAAGCTTCCTGAAATATTTTACCTGAAATCCTGAAGTCATGGAAGTAGAAAGCTAGATGAATGTTACTGATTTGTAAGTAGACCTTAGTAGGATAGAAACGATGGCCACTTTCTGGCCTAGGCTTTCTTCTCATATACACTCTGTGCAGGTGATCTCTATGGCATCAATTATCATCTGTACATCACATTTTGCACCTGCAATCTCAGCATCGTCTCTGAGCTCCAGCCCCATATATCCAGTTGCGTGTTCAGCATCTCCACTTGGCTGGCTGCCTCATTTCAACAAGCCTAAGCCTGGACTCATAATCTCAACTTTATTCCTAAATGGACTCTTCTTCCATTCTTTCTACTTTAGTAAACAAAAAGCACTATATTTCCCCGTTTAAACCAGAAACCTACAAGTCATCCTTTATACTTCCATCTTTATTTTTTTACCCCATCGAATCAATCGGTAACTTCAATTGATTCTCTTTTCTATAGATCTTGTATATTGTACTAGGCAAGAAAATAGGCCTCCAAAGATAACCAGGTCCTAATCTCTGGGGTACGTTTCCTTACATGATAAAGGGGTTGCAGATGGAAATGAGATTGCTACTCAGCGGTCTTAAACTAGGGAAGATTTCCTTGGGTTAGCCCTGTGGGCCCATTATGATCACAAGGATACTTAAAAGTAGTAGAAGGGAGAAACAGAATAAGAAGTAGAAGACAATGTGACTACCGAAGGAAGGCACAGAGAGATACAGCTTTTCTGACTGAAAGTAGAGAAAGAGAGCATGGAGCCACTAAATAAGGATAGCCTCTAGAAGCTAGAAAGGAAAATAAACTATGATGGCATGCTTTCATACTCCTGCCCCAGACAGGTGTATTATGTACCGTCCTCTCTTTCTGGAATACTTTATTTCTACTCCCACGCCTACCCCACCCACTTTTACCTAGCTAACTTCTACTTGGCTACCAAGTCTCATACAAACTATTACTTACACAGGGAAAAAATGTCCAAATTTTCATCAGATCAGGTTGGATCCCCCCCTTCCCAATGTGCACTCTAGGAGTATTCTTTAATTATGAGTCATAACACTTGCTACAATTTGAATTATTTAATATTTGTGTAGTAATTTGTCTAAGACTTCTGTTTCCCACAATAGATAAGCACCAAGGAATCTAAAGCCTGGGTATATGTCTTCCTTGCTTGTTATTATGTCCTAGTAACTTGTACAGTACCTGGAATAGCATGGATTCTCAGAAAATACGTGCAGATGAACAAATAACTCAATGGATGGATGGGTGTGAGAGGGAGGGAGTTATAAAATGTGTTGGTGGACAGTTGTGCCATTATAAAGTGGCTATACACCTGGTGGGGGGCCTCTTTTCTATTCACAGCTAGAAATTTGACAAAAACTTGAAAGATGTATTTTTGATGTATATTTGTCTTAATCCTGACCAGTAGACCAGTAAAAGTCCCAATCCATAAGAGTCATTTGCCATTCTATGACAGTTTTTCTTTGCTTCCATTTTTATAAGCACTCATCAACATTCCTTTGAAGACTGAGAAAAGAGATTACAATCACAGATAAAACTGCAGTTGCTTGAAAGTGTTCCTAAGGCCCATTTTCATCAGGCCTTCCAAAGAGTGGCATAAATATATAGTTCTCTGAGCATGAATATTTCCTGATTTTGGGGGGAGCTACAGAAGTTTTCTTGGCCCCTCTACAGACATTGAAATTTACCAGTGAAAAGACTTTCCCCAAAAATAAACGGTTAAAGACCATGAAGTTGCAAGTCACAGAGGATTTCATATAATTGAAGAAAGTTCAGTTCAGATACCCTTTTCTCATAATCTCGTGCATATTTACAATTAGGAGGTAGCACAGAGAATCTCGTATTTGACCTCTGAAATGGATATATATTTTGAGATGTATTCTGTTGATCATTTTTATGTGATGTTGGTATCAATGAGACCTGAAAACAGGAGGATCTAAGAGGCCACATTCAAATTCATATTTAATATGAATATATATTACTGGATTAGTATAATTTTATAAAAGAGTATAGAATGGAAATCATGAATTGAACATATATTCAAACTTTCACAGATGTTGTCCCATTGGTTTAGATCAGGGCCAAGGATAAAGGATATACATAAGTGAAATAAAGAAGACACCTTTCTGCCAAACAGAAGAAGTTGAAGTATTACACACACAACACATAGCACACATCCAAACCAAACCCACATTTCCTCACTGACATTTGCTTTTTCCTCAGGGAAGACAAATAAAAATAAAACTTAGAATGCAAACACCTCTGAGTCATAGTCATTCAAAAGACTGCACTGTATGTTTCATCCATTTTGTTCCATAATTTATTCTCTCATGTATTCATGTATCTATTTAATACATTTTTTAAAAATAGCAGCCATATGTTAGACACTGTTAGGTTTTGGGAGATATAGCTGCAAACACAACAGAGACTCTGCCCTCACCTACCTAATAATAAAACAATAACAGAGCAAAACTGAATACAATTTAATATGCAAGTAGTGGAAAGAGTAGGGGGGAAAGACTTTCCAGGCAAAGGGAAGAGTATGTATAAAACAGTGAGATGAGAAAGAGGCACGGTGAGCAAGGGTCAGCATGTCTGGTGGCAAAAGGTGGAGGTGCTTCTAGAACTGTGTTGGAGGATACATTGGGAACCCCTTGTTTGGGCTTGCTTTTTCATGTTACTAGATAACATTTTGAAGTGGAAGTGTGTGCAGGAGAGCAGAAGAAACTTTCCTGGAGAGCCTGAGGAAAGTTTATTGTGTATGGGATGGGAAGACAAGGAGATGGCACCATCCACTGGGAGTGCAATTTTGGTGGAGGCAAATTGGACAATTCAAATAGGATTTTTTATAACTTACTGTTCACTAATTTGGAGATAAACATATATTTTGTGTCCCATAAAACTTTCAGGAAAATAGGTAAAAACAAGGCCTTCAGAATTCGAGTTTTATTCTGTTGATCATTTTTTTTTTTATATGATGTCGGTATCAATGAGATCTGAGAACAGGAGGATCTAAGAAGCCACACTAAAATTCATATTTAATATGAATCAGGTAACATTGTTTTATCCTTTGGTAATAGTGAGGAAACTAAACATGAAAGTCACTTGATCTTAGTTACAGTTTGAGTTTTACCAAGACTTTTGTGTACACTGAGTTGGAAAGAAGCAAGAATACACAAAGAATCATCACTAATTAAAAGGCCATGTACCTCAGGAAGCTAAAGATGGTTGTATGAGCTAGAGTGCTAGTGGTGGAGAAAGAAGGATTTGAGTTGGGTGATGGAGATAAAGACAGCATGGCTTGATGCAGACTCAACATGAAGTGTGAGGGGTTGAGCAATGGGTTGGAGATGTGTGCCCTTTACTGCTGTTGAGGGGAGGAAGAGTGGCTCTGGAATGGGGAGAGGACGAAGGTCAGTAGTTGAGTTTTGGACATGTGAAGGCTGAGATATCTGTGAGTTATCCAAACGGCCATGTTAGTGAGCGATCACAACAAAAAGACTGGGCTGGACGTTGGCATGTAGATAGTGACTGAAGCAAAGCATATGGAAGAGGTGCCTCAAGAGAGAATGGAGGTGAAAGGAAACAAAACGAGAAGCCTAAAAATGGAAACAGAGAAAGAGTGACCAGAGAGATCTGAGGGGAAAACAAGGGCATGTTTCACAAGAAAGCCAAAGAAGAGGATGTCTCAAGAAACAAACACACCATACTAATGTGCACATCAATGAGAATCTACGCATCTAAAATTCACATTCCTGCCTCATGGCCCAGGTGGGTGAAGATAGGCAGAGATTGTTTCAACACAACAGTAACAAGTGTCACAATGAAAGAATGTACAGGTGTTTCTGGTTGCCTTAGAAGGAGCATTTAATTCAGCCTGGAAAGATGGTTAGGCAGAGAGAAGGGGATGGTAAGTGTTCCAACCAGAGGTACTAGCATGTGCAACAAAGCAATGAGTTTAGAGAGAATAACAGATTCATTTCTGAGATTGGGCTTTGAGACAAGAAGGACATTGGACATCTGAGGCTATGGAAGAAAGGAAAAGCCACAAATCATACACAGTAAATTGGCCTCCATCAATGTTCCTCGGTGAGCCCTGGTTGACATCACTAGACAGCTTCACACATCAGACAGAGAGCATGTTGAAAGTCAAGAGCAATGCTTGCTCAACTTTCTAATAACTCTGTAACCCTGGGTTATTTACCCACATCCTGAACCTGTTTCCAGTTTTAAAATAGCACCCACTGCGATGGTCTAAAAGTTTGTCTCCCCAAAATGTATATTTTTAAAACCTGATGCCCAAGATAATGGTATTAGGAGGTTCAGCCTTTGGGAGTTGATTGGGTCATGGAAGGCAGAGTCCTCGTGAATGGGATGGGTACCCTTATAACGGGCTAGCTCACCCCTTCTGCCATTGAGGATACACTACATCAGCAGTCTGCAACCTGGAAGACCGCACTCACTAGGGCCTAACTGTACTGGCACCCTTGATCTTGGAATTCCAGCCTTCAGAATGGTGAGCAATATATTTCTGCTGTTAATAAGCTACTCAGTCTGTTATTTTGTTACAGCAGTGTAAATGGACCCAAACACCCACCTAATAGAATTATCGTGGAAATTAAATTAAAAATGATAATAGACATAACACATATTGAGCCTGCTTGGTGCATATGAAAAGCACCCCATGTGGAAGGTGCTGGGGAGGTGTTAATAGTAGGGGCAGTGGGAGTAGTAATTGCACTAATAGTTAAGAAAATAGAATCAGCTGCTCTTGCCTATGTAATGTTTTCTCTGAAATTTAGAGGGTTTTTTTTTAATGGTTTTTGACATTCATAGTTTATTTTTACATAGAGAGTTCATGGATTGGTCTGTTACTCACATTCTTAAAATAAACTTGCTAGTGAAGACATTTCAGCAATTTGGATGAATCATATGTATCTTTCGAGATTACCATGCAACATTATGCCTACATTTTGAGTAACTAAGCAATAAAACCCCCAAATGTTTTATATGAAACCAAGTGATGCACTATTTAAAACCTGAAACCAAGTGATGCACTATTGTTGATGCACTAAAAGTTTCTAAAACTGAAGTAAGAGGGCCATTTTTCAAAAAAGTATTTTTTACCTTGAAAAATCTAATATTTATGAATACCCTGATTTTTCCTTTCAATATGGAGCAAAACTAATGTTTTTTTATCTATGACTTGCAAATACAGACGCAACTCATATTTTCTTATTTTTAATATTAATTTGTCTATAGGGTTATTACAAACTAATAATCTGAAAATCATGTAATTATCTTTATAAAACAATAGAACAGTATATTTTAATTATTAATTTTAATTACATTACAAAATAGACAACATAAATGAAAGGTATTTAGAAACCCCTCAGTGATTTTCTCAAAGAAGGACACATAGATTTAAAAAATCATAAGCACTGAGGTTTATGTGCAGTGATCGGCAATGAATTTAGTAATGAATAGCAACTTACATATGCAGTTAATGGCCAGTTCAACCCCTGTCACCCTTCACACAGGCTGTCTGCTTTTAGATATTCCCTGCACAAAATGAACTGTCACCAGCAGATATGGAAAGAATTGCCAACATCAGAGGATTAACTGTTCCATTTAGGATGTCCAGCTGGCTAATGGGATTCACTTTGGTTTGTTGTCAGATTCAGCCTAGCGTATTTAATTTTTCTTCCCTTGAAAATATAGTTTTTTCACAGAGATTCTGCTCACATAATGCCAATGAAATGGTACAGCGAGAGTGGAAAACTCCAGACTCCTTGTTTATCACTAGCAACACAGACAGCTCAAAGAAAACATACTCATACTTTTGCATAAGGAATGTATTTATAAGGACGTATTGGACCAAGGATGGATAATTGATCCTGATGCAATTCACCAAGAACCATGTAGTCACAATCTCTCTTCTTCATTCATTCCTTCAGTATATATTTATTAACTGACTCATTGTTCTCAGCAGCAATGAGCTTGATGCCCTTTACATGTAATCTGGGAGGAGAGAGATGAGTTGGCCCTTTGTTACTGGTAGTGGTTTCATTAGAAGGTTACCAAGGGCATGTAATCAGCTATTGGCTGGTAACTGGAGTTTGAAATTGAACAGTACAATTTTGTCTCCAATTTCAAAGATGATTTTTCCCTCAAATGCAGTTTATAATGTGATTTGATTTTTATTGTTTTTTAATGATAGGAAAGATGCATTCATAGATGGGAGAACCACTAAAAGCAAAAGTTGGTCCAAAGGGTAAAATGTCAGAAAATAACAAAGGGTTTCCAGAATATAAATTTTAAAAAATAAAAAACTAAGTAGAAAGCTGCTAAAAATAAAAAATAATAGATATTTTAAAACTCCCTAAATATATGAACAAAAAAGAGAAAGGAAATGTGTCTTTTTACAGTTGATAGAGAAGAAGGGCTTATAGCTGCTTCCAGCAATTCTATTACATACAAAATGAACTTACTGACCATGACTTTTCCCTTTAAACTTTGTTTTCACCAAAGTAAATGAAATATGAACTTGGAAGCTCCGGCTGTAAACCTTGCACAGTCTGTTTAGAGAATCTCTTTTTCTTCTATGTTCCCCTTAAAAGATAGTATTCCCTGATAAAATTCAGCCTTGATATCTTAATTTATATTTGTCCTTGAGCAAACTAGATTTTCTAAGCCTTGGTTTCACAAATTATGAAGTGAGTGGTGGGGATTTCAATAAGCAATGAGCATGAAGTGCCTGACATATGGCTAATATCTAATAAATAATATATTGCAGTTTTATCATTTTGTGAAAAGTATATGGCCACTGGCCAACTGACTTCACTGAACTAGAAATTCCTAGAAGTCAGGGGCCATCTGTTACTCATCCTGTATCCTTTAACATGATGCCTAGTATAGGCATAACTTGGAGAAATTGTGGGTTTGGGTCCACACTACTTCGGTAAAGCAAATTATAACAATGAGGTACATGAATGTCTTGCTTTCCCGGTGCATACCAAAGTTATGTTTACACTATACTGTAATTCATTAGGTATACAACAATATTATGTTTTAAAAACAATGTACATACCTTTACAAATCCTTGTTGCTAATAATTCTAACCATCCTCTGAACCTTCAGCAAAACATAAGCTTTTTGCTGGTAGAGGGTCTTGCCTCAATGTTGATGCCTGCTGCCTGATCAGGGTGGTGATTGCTGAAGGCTGTGGCAATTTCTTTAGACAACAGTGAAGTTTGCTGCATCTATTGACTCTTCCTTTCACGAATGATTTTCTCTGTAGCATACAATGCTATTTGATAGTACTTTACCTACAGTAGAACTTCTTTCAACACTAGAGTGGATCCTCTCAAGCTTTGTCGCCACTTTATCAACTAAGCTTATGTAATATTCTAAATCCTTTGTTGTCATTTACACAGTCTTCACCAGGAATAGATTCCATCTAAAGAAACACGTTTTCTGCACATTCGTAGGAAGCAATTCCTCATTTGTTAAAGTTTTATCAGAGATTACAGCAATTTGGTGACACCTTCAGGCTCCACTTCTAATGCTAGTTTTCTTGCTATTTCCACCACATCTGCAGTTACTTCCTCCACCGAAGTCTTCCACCCCTCAAAGTCATCCATAAGGGTTGGAATCAACTTCCTCCAAACTCCTGTTAATTAACTTCATCCCATGAATCACAAATGTTCTTAATGGCATCTAGAATGGTAAATCTTTTCCAGAAGGTTTTCAATTTACTTTGCTCAGCTGCATCACAGGAATCACTAAGGCAGTGATAGCCTGCAGAATGTATTTCTTAAATTTTAAAACCTGAAAATCAAAATCACTCCTTGATCCATGGACTACAGAATGAATGTTGGTGTTGGCAGCATTAATATCATTCTATGTCTCCATCAGAGCTCTATCAGGTGTGTTATCAATGAGCAGTAATATATTAAAGGGAATTTTTTTTTTCTGAGCAGTAGTTCTCAACAGTTTATTCAGGAAACCACGTTGTAAACAGGTCTGCTGTCATCCAGACTTTGTTATTGCATTTATAGAACACAGAAAGAATAGATTTAACATCATTCTTAAGGGCCTTTAAAATGGTAAATGAGCATTGGCTTCAAGTTAAAGTCACCTGCTACTTTAGCCCCTAAAAGAGGAGTCAGCCTGTCCTTTAAAGCTTTGAAATCAGGCTTCTTCTCTCTAGCTATGAAAGCACTAGATGGCATCTGCTTTCAATATAAGGCTGCTTCATCTACATTTTGTCATTAATTGTCTCAGCTAGGTCTTCTGGACAACATACTGCAGGCTCTACATCAGCACTTGCTGATTCACCTCGCACTTTCAGGTTGTAGAGACAGCTTCTCCTCTTAAACCTCATGAGCCAGCCTCTGCTGGCTTCAAACCTCTCTTCTGCAGATTCCTTCCTCACCTCTCTCAGCCTTCATAGAATTGAAGAGATTTAGGCTTTTGCTCTGGATTAGGCTTTGGCTTCACAGAATATGGTGGTTGGTTGGAGATTCTGTCCAGACCAATGAAACTTTCTCCATATCAGAAATAAGGCTGCTTTGTTTGTGTGTTCACTGAAGTAGCACTTTTCATTTCCTTCAAGAACTATTCTTTTGCATTCACAACATGGCTAACTCTTGGCGCAAGAGGTCTAGCTTTCAGGCTAGCTCAGCTTTTGACATGCCTTCCTCGCCACGGCTAATCATTTCAAGACTTTGATTTAAAGTGAGAGACGTGCTCCTCTTCCTTTTACTTGAACACTGAGAGGCCATTGTAGGATTATTAAATAGCCTAAATTCAATATTGCTGTGTCTCAGTGAATAGAGATGCTCAAAGTGAGGGAGAAGCACGGGGGAACAGCCAATCGGTCTGTGGAGCAGCCAGAACCCATGCAAGAAATTTATGGGTGTGGTTCTTGGTGCCCCAAAACAATTACAACAGTAACATCAAAGATCACTGATCACCATAACAAATATAATAATAATAAAGTTTGAAAAATCGTGAGAATTGCCAAAATGTAACAGACACGAAGTGAGCAAATGCTGTTGAAAAATGGCACCGATAGGCTTTCTCGACAGCGTTACCACAAACCTTCATTTTGTAAAGAACACAATTTCTGTGAAGTGCAGTAAAGCAGAGCATAATCAAGTGAGTCATGCCTGTATGTTGAAGCTGCTCAGGAACTGTTTGTGCAACAAAACTGCACATTCTGAATATCCATCAGCTTAAAATGTCCTTGCCAACACCTGCCGATTTGTCAAACTTTGCCTTCACCTTCAAGAACCAGCTCAAATGGTCATTGCCCAGAAAAGCTTTCTCATGGCCTCGAGTCCACCTACTCAACACAAGCAATGGGAGTTATTCCTTCTGCTGTATTTCAATACAGTGGAGCCTTGACCTAGCAGGGGTGGGCAAACTTTTTGACTCGAGGGCCACAATGGGTTCTTAAACTGGACCGGAGGGCCGGAACAAAAGCATGGATGGAGTGTTTGTGTGAATTAATATAAATTCAAAGTAAAGATCATTACATAAAAGGGTATGGTCTTTTTTTTTTTTTTTAGTTTTATTCATTTCAAACGGGCCGCAGTTTGCCCTAGTGTCCCAACTATCGAGCTTTTTGAGATACCAGCTGTCTCTGGTCAGATTTTTTGCATTGAGTTGATAGAGTAATTTGAGTTAACGAGCTCCTTAACGAGCTTGGTCTTGGAAGGAATTAAACTCGTAAGTTAAGGCCCCACTGTAGTATATTATTGTCTTCTACACTACACCAAATATGATAATACCACAATTATTTGTTTACATTTCCCCTCCAACTGCCTTACCTCCTCACCTCCTCATAGTTGATATATATATATACATACACATACATACAGTGTCTGGCACATAGAGAATTCCCAATATGTATCAATTTAATTAATTGCTATTTGATTGATTGTTTTTTACACTTACTGTAAAAATTAATTGCTTTATTTTCTCATGGTATACTGAAGACATAAAGAGATAAAATGGTTCAAATTGCATTAGGAGTAATTTCCATGTTAGATATAAGTTCTCATAATATGTTGGACATAAGAGATAAAAAAGAATTATATTTTTATCTCTGAGATAAAACAAATATGCTTCTTACCAAAAAGTTGTGAGGACTAGGCTTGATCATTTTTCTAATTTCCTTTCATTGTAAATCTTTATTTTAAAAGTAGCATATTTAGTAAATATCTACTATTTGCCTGGCACCAATAAATATGGCCCATTATCTTAAAGAAAGAGTAAAATTGCCCATGAATAAAACCCTTTCTACTGCTTTCTAACATTGCTTACAATTTTACTGAGCTCTTTCTGACTGATAAATATGACTGTTGTCTCTTGCAGTTGCTGGTTTTATTTAATAATTTTTCATCTCTTATTTGAGTTTATGATCTTTTTTTTTCCATTTGTTTCAATCATAACTTGTAACCTGGTTCTAAATAATAGTCTGCCTTTCACTTTGCTATAAATATCTTTGCTGTTCTCTGAGTTGAGTCTGGCCTCAACCCTGCTTGTAATTTATTGAATACTTGTACCTGACATTATTTGTCATCATTATCTGGAACTTCAGTACTATGTTTAGGACATGTAAAAATGATACTCTCCATCTTCAGATCATTCAGTATTGTCTTAACTTTAGGATAGTGTTTTGTTGAATTAGGAAAACAGATGTGGTTAAATCATCCATAGTTCAATAAAAATCAGATTAGATCCAGGATTGTCATAGTAAAGGCACAAAATAACATCCATCAGGATAATACCGGCCTTGAGAACCTGAAATACCTTGTCCTTGAATTCAGGACATGCCATTTAAATACTTCTATTCAATATAAATGGAAATAAAATTCCTTCATACATCACTTCTTATGAAAGGGGTATTTTCCCATCATTTTTAAAGATCACACATTCATTTGTATTTGGATTTAGAGCATGCCAAAAATTGATATATGCCTGTTCTTTTGCTTTTCTCCTAATTTATTTGAAAAAATAAAATGAACTTTTCCTTCTATCAAGATTTATATCTTCAACTCTGAAGGAAAAATAACTAAATTAAGTTTGCAGTATTCCTTTCAACTTTCCTGTTATTTTTATGATTATAATTAATCAATCTAATTATTAATTACATCAAAATAACATATAAATTAATGTTTTTTAATACTTGGACAGTCACAGGTATACTTTCAGCTCTTTTAAAGCTTTATCTAGACAAAGATAAGAGGGTGATCACTTGTCTAAACAAACTAAACATGTATTTCTAAAACCAGGTGGGATTTATGTCAACACCTTTCAGTTACAAAAGGCATGAAAATAAACATGTGCCTGGTTTCCTAAACTTAAAAGAAAAGAGCAACACATGAGAAACCAAACAATTTGAAAAAAAGAAAAAAATTATGTATTTTTTCAATTTTCTATTCTTAGTAGGTTGTATACCAAAAATGACTTATGCTGATGTGACTTCATTTCTATACCTTCAATGAAAGGTGAAGAAATTATGAGTGAATCCAAATATTTTGATCAAATTAACATTTTTAGTAAAATATACACCATTACTTTAACAAATGTAAATATACAATATTTTAGCTAAAATATATATTTCAGGTGCAATGACATAAAAATATATGGCACATAAAAGATTTAGAGTAGCAGAACTTTATATTTTACTAAAGATTTCCCCTATTTCCTATTTTGCTTTTATATATAAAGCACTAGCTCAACACATATGTATAACAGGGAAGATAAAAATTAAATCTCCATTTGAATATTTTGGTTGCTATATGTGTATGGGAAGCTTATAATGTGAAATTCCTAGTGTAAAACAATAAATTCTGAGAGTTTCAAATGCAAATTTTATTTCAATTGGAAACACACAAACAACCATTCATTTGTTCATTTAAAAAATATATTTATGGAGTTCCAAATAATTCGAAATACTGGAATTCTCATGGGGAAGGAAGCAAATAATTACATAATAGGTAAATTTAAGTCTGAAATATACAGATGATTAAATCAAAAGATGAGGACTTTTTCTGTTTAATAACGATCTCAATTTACCCATTTAATGTTACTTAAATAAAATCTCAGCCATGAAAAAAAGTTATATGTATAAATGAATCATTCTGGAGCAGACATCATAAACCTGGAATCTAGTCACTTACTGAGAACTTAGGCAGGCCGCTTTATCATATGAGCTTTGGCTGCACTGGTGAATTGAAGTGCATTATCAGATTGATGGGAAAATGCAATTAGGAAGCAATACAAATACACAGTGAAAAGTACTCTAACAAAAGAATGCAAAGGATGGCATGGGAGTACAGAGAGCAAGGCAGTACCTGAATTTGCAATAGTCATTTTGCCAACAGTATAAAGGATGGATTTGAGAGAGTTGGGAATAGAGCCAGAGATATCAGCTAACAGGGTATTATAAATATCTTTGTGAGAAATAATAGGTCCCTAAACATTGACACTGGCAGTGAATTTTAAGGATAGAAGATTGACTTGGGGGATATTGAAGAGGTAGAATTAATAGAACTTGGTTGATAAACTGGATAATGTAAAGTAAAATTGAAGGAGAGATAGTCATGCAGGTTCAGATCGGATTGAGGTGACATTAATAAAGATAGAAATAGCAAAGAGAATGAAATAAGAGAGATAAGAAAATGAGCAGGCTAGGAAGAGGCTTGAATTATGAGTGCCTTTGGAATAGCCACCTGTAAAAATCCTGTAGGCAATGGATATATAGGTCTGGCACTAAGGAAAAAGAATGGTGCTGATGATAAACATTTTTGAGTTATTATTTATTCATTCACTACATATTTATGGAGTAACCACTATCAGATATACAGTTTTCTCAGTGCTGGGAGCTCAGCAGTGAACAAAGCAAAGCTTCTGGATCAAATACTTTATATTTTATTGGAGGAATCTGGAAAAAATATATTAACATGTACATAATTTGTCAGATTCTGGTAAATACAAACAAGAAAAAATAGAGTGGGGAGATGGGATAAAGAGTACCAGGAATAGGGGTGGTAAGGGTTTCTAATTCATATAATATGATCAGAAAAGGCCTGTTCATTTGAGAATCAGCAAAGAGATTAGTGTGACTTGTGTTGCCTGAGTATGGGGAAGCAGGAATGGGGGATGTGGGTACAGAGATAGTAAGAGGCCAGAAAATGTCAAGTCTTACAGGTCATAGAAGTATAGTACTTTGGTTGTCAATGTGAGTCAGATTAGAAACCTTTGGAGAGGTTGAGGAAAGGAGCATGATCTGACTTACTTTCTACAGGAATGCTTTGACTAGTGTGTTATAAAGAATGAGCAGCTATAGTGGGTATAATGGTAGAAGCAGGGAGACAGGTTATGATGCTATTATATAAATTTATGCAAGCAAAAAAGGGTGGCTTGAACCAGAGTGTTTGGTAGTAGAGATAATAAGAAGTGATATGATTTTAGACATGTTTTAAAGTTAAATGATAGGACTTTTATTGGAATTGGAATGTGAGAGAAAGAAAGGAGTACAGGATAACTCTAGGATGTTGAAGTGAAAAATTTGGAGAACCGGAAGAATGGAATTGGCCCTTATAGAATGGGGAAGAGTGCAGAAAAAGGAAAAAAAAAAAGCAGGTTTGGGAATTTGGGGATTTAAGTGAGAGCCCTATATGTACATTGAGAATATCTAAACTCAGTTGGACATATGAGATGGGAACAAGGATGATGTAGGGCTATAGATTTGGAGTCCTCAACATGTAAGTCATAATTAAAACCATGAGAATTGATTAGATCTTTGTGGAGATAAGTGTTGGTGAGAAAGAGTTTGTAGGAGTAAAGCACTTCAAAATTTGGAAGTTTTGAAAATAAAGAACCAGAAAAAGAAACTGACGAGGCACAGTCATTTAGGTAGGATTAAAAACAAAACACAACAGAAGTCAAGAGAAAAAGCATTGCAAAGGAAAAAAAGATATCCTTTATGCCAATGATGCTGGTAGATCAAGTACCATGGGAACAAAGACTTGACCATAGAATTCTAGTAATATGTAATTCAATGGTAACCTTGAAAGGAGTAGCTATATGAAGTATCAGCAACAAAAGTATAATTGGGGTAATTTTGCGAGAAAGAGAAAGAGAGAGAGAGAGAATAATTTTTAGAGAAATCAAGTAATATAATTTTTTCCCCCAAGGAGTATTGCATAGAAAGGGGAAGAAACTAATGGTTACTCAAAGAGAGCAGAGAATTGCTGGAGCAATCCTCCTGAGAATCTGATGGCCCACTAATCTGGTGTACAGTAGAGTGTCCGCAGGTAGAAGCTAAGACATTTTATCCAGAGAAAGAAGAGAAGTGGGTATATGACCACAAATGCCAGTAAGAGGGTAGTTGTGGTGGTGGGAACTTAATGAAAGTTCTCTACTTATTGCTTCTATTCTTTTAGTTGCATAGCAAGCACGGTACTTGCCTATTGTTAGACATATTCTCTACCTTTCCTTTGTGCTCAGTACTTTTCTCTTTTTTTCTTTATTGATTAAAGTATTACATATGTGTCCTTATCCCCCAATTGCCCCCCACCCATCCCCACTCATGTCCTCACCCCCCTAGTGTCTGTGTCCATTGGTTTGGCTTATATGCATGCACGCAAGTCCTTTAGTTGACCTCTTCCCCTTACCCCCACCCTCCCCTTTTCCATTGCTCCCACTTGGGGCTCTCACCTTCCTGGTGGTTTTCCCATTATTATTATTACCGGTTTCGTAAGACATGACTAAAGGCTTCCAGTCTCCAGTAAACTGCTTGCTCCTGGTCTGACCCATAGCCCTGACCTGCACAGGAGACATATATATTTCACTCTCCTTACTCCTGGTTTGTTGTTGCCATTTTGGTCTTAGCCCTTTTATTCACAGATGTAACAATAAATTTTGCTTTTAATTTCTCTCGGCCTGGTTCCTCTGGTCATCAACCTAACACTATAAGTGATGAGGGGGTAGTAGAAGAGGAGGTCTGAGCACAGAAAAGTTGATAGGAAATACTTGTCTAAGAGTGCAGGAGAATAAATACCAGAGATTTCCAGGCAGCATTAGGAGCTCAATTAGAGATAATGAATTTAAAAGAAATATGTCAGCATGATTTTCTGTGCTTTTTCCCCCAACTGTGTTGTTAGCTGCATGGGTGCAGGTATAAAGGAGGTGGAAAGGTAGATTTAGTAAAGGTTTTGGTTTTACCCAATGAGTATGATGAATCTGACGAGAAGGATGTGAGAGAAGAGGGTACAGGGAAAGAAGTGATTATAATAACTGATCATGGATTTTTAAGTCAGGTAAACAGATAGCAAAGGGCAGTGCTATGGTCTGAATGGTTCACCCGCCCCCACACATTCATATATTAAAATCTTAATGCCCAATGTGATGGTATGTAGGAGGTGGTGCCTTTGGGAAGTGATTGGGTATTGAGGGAAGAGCCCTCATGAAGAAGATCCATGCCCCTTCCATCACATAAGGGGACAAGAAGAAGTCGGAGAGCCAAAAAAGGGCCCTCGCCCTATCATGCTGGCAGCCTGATCTCAGGTTTCTAGTCTCGAAAACTGAGAAATACATTTCCGTTGTTTATAAACTACCCAGTCTGATATTTTGTTATAGAACCCTGAACAGATCAATACAGACAGTGAGATTAATGAATTGTTGTTCCTGGGGAGAATGAAGTCTTGATGGAGGTAGGGCACAAAGAGAGTAAGCTGGATGGATTGAATTGAAGTTCAGGAGTAGGGTATTTGTAGCTGAGATAATGGAAGGCTCTCAGTTATTAGTAATGACTAAGGTATGACTAGGACATGAAAAGCTAAGGTGAGTTAAAGGAGGATATCATTGGTACAGAAAAGGGAAGAAAATAAGAGGCCAGAGAAGTAAAATAATTATCCTCTTGGGTATTAAAATCATCAAGAATTAAGATAGGAGTAGTGTTAGAAAATGAGATGAGCTAGGAGCTAAAATTTACAGGAAATGAAAGTAGAGAAGCAGAGGTAGGGGGCAAGAATTTATATGCCTAAAAATATAAATATTTATATACACATATAAATATATGTGTATATATGCATATACACATAACCCAGGGACACGGTGCTTTGAAGGCCTGAGGGTGGCGGGGCAGAATGGAGGGGGTTATTGGGGAGAGGGGAGGGGAACATCTGTAATACTTTCAACAATAAAGATAAATTTTTAGAAATGCAGAGGCTCTGCTATGTAACTTCAAAATAAAGAATCAATGGAGTTATATGGTCAGGTCACATTCAGGTCAAAGCTGGGTGTTTTAGTGAGCAGAAATGTAGGTGTCAGGGTTATGTTTCAACTTCACATAAGGAATTGGACACCTTTCCATTGAAGATACAGTGGGGCCTTGACTTACGAGTGTCCCTACTAACAGTTTTTTGAGATACCAGCTGTCCCTCGGCAGATTTTTTGCATTGAGTTGATAGAGTAATTTGAGTTAATGAGCTCCTTAACAAGCTCCTTAACGAGCTCGGTCTCGGAACAAATTATACTCGTAAGTCAAGGCCCCACTGTATTTTTAAATTCTGTTTTGTTAACAACATTCAGTCAGTCTATTGACTCCACCTGTGTGATTATGGGCTGGTAACAATTTCCTGATGGCTCATTGTGTATGTATATATGAGGAGAATGATACCTACTTCATAGAGTTCTCATGTCAAATAAATGAAATTACGCTTGCAAAGCACTTAGCAAGTAATCTGGCACATAACACCACATAATCATTAGTTAGTGTCGTCGTTACCACTCAGAACAAGGCTATGCCTGTCACCCATCACCAATCACATATATCCGTATTCAAGAAAGTGGTGGGGTGTTTTGGTGCCCACTGGGATGGCACTTTCAGATCTCTGTCCCATTTGCTCATTGGCTCAGGGAATGCTGATGGCTTTACGCTTCTGAAGAGTAACTCTTATCCTGGGAGGTGTTCGTGTGACACATAGGCAGCATGTGTGAACACCCGGTTTGTATTTAGGTGGAAAGTGTGACTTGACAGGAGCCTCTAGGGAGTCATCATTGCCTAATAGGTTTCCTTAATGACCAGTCAATTAGGAACTTGTATTTGCAAAGAGCTTTGCCATCACTGTTTTTCCTTCGATTCTCTCAGCCATTGCTATCATTTTTACTGATGAAACAGAGATATAGGAAAGCTTATTGACTTGCTTTTGGCTACACGGTCTGAAATTACCGGCACTCTTGGGATTTGGGTCTCAAGATTCCTGCCATTCTAAGCAAACAGGGTTAGTGTCTAAACTCAAGAGAGAAGGAAACGAAATGTAGCCTGATCACAAACTCTGAGAGGCCTAAAGGCCTTTTGATCTAAAGCACTTTTGTGATTGTCCCCAAATCACTCCATTAATAGCCTTTCGCTAACAGTCTAGTAATGACTGTTAGAGTCATTATTTGCTCATTAAATTATTAGCAGTATCAGAATCAGACACCATGGAATAGAAGAGTTTTATTTTAATGCATAAGATATTCTAGCACAAGTATCATGAGACTTAATCCTTAAGTAAAAAGAAAGCAATGTTCTTTACTGTGTTTCTCTGTAAACACAGTAAATATAGCAGTATAGATAGAATCATGAATACTTTGTAGCCCACAAAGGGATTCTTGGTTCCTTGTGTAGGAAATAGCCAACAATAATGTTTAAAAGTTGTAAATTCAGGGCTTGGTTAAGAGTGACTGTATTACAGTTTTTCTCATGTAACTACCTTTTATTAAATACTGAAAGAAAATAGCCCCAAATGTATAGTAATTATATCTGGATAGGAAATTATTATAAGATCTTTATATTCTTTTATACACATTTTGATTTCTATATAAAAGCTATCCATATATATATATATATATATGCATACACATACACACACATACATTTTTTTTTTAGCTCAATTGATGTTTCTTTCTTTGCAGATCTAACCCATTTGAATTAATAATCAAAGTGTGTATACATTTTTTGGGATACCCTGTGTATTATAATGAATATCCATTAAATCTAAATATTGAAAGCATGAATATATACAAGCAAAACCATTTTAAAATATCCTTTTTTTAAATTTCTTTATTGATTAAAGTATTACATATGTGTCCTTATCCTCCCATTACCTCCCCACACTCACCCCCCTGTGTCTGTGTCCATTGGTTAGGCTTATATGCATGCATACAAGTCCTTTGGTTGATCTCTCCCCCTTACCCCCACCCTCCCTATCTTCCCTCTGAGGTTTGATGGTCTGATCAATGATTCTGTCTCTGGATCTGTTTTTGTTCATCAGTTTATGTTGTTCATTATATTCCACAAATGAGTGAGATCATGTGGTATTTATCTTTCTCTGACTGGCTTATTTCGCTTAGCATAATGCTCTCCAGTTCCATCCATGCTGTTGCAAATGGTAAGAATTCCTTCTTTTTTACCGCAGCATAGTATTCCATTGTGTAGATGTACCACAGTTTTCTAATCCACTGATCTGCTGATGGGCACTTAGGCTGTTTCCAAATCTTAGCTATGGTGAATTGTGCTGCTATGAACTTAGGGGTGCATATATCCTTTCTGATTGGTGTTTCTAGTTTCTTGGGATATATATTCCTAGAAGTAGGGTCGTTGGCTCAAATGGGAGTTACATTTTTAGTTTTTTGAGGAAACGCAATACTGTTCTCCACAGTGGCTGCACCAGTCTGCACTCCCACCAGCAGTGCACAAGGATTCCTTTTTCTCCACATCCTTGCCAGCACTTGTCCTTTATGTTTTATCTGTTGTTTTTATTTTAAAGATGCCTGAAACTATAATTATAGAAACAATTTGCTAACTTCTTTTAGAAAGCATCATTTCATTATTTGAAGTTTTATTCTTGGATATCAGCTTTTTAATGATGAAGTAAGATTTATGTCAGTCTATAACAAATTTTGCAGTTCAAAATAAACATGTCACAGAATGTGTAATTACTATCCTCAGTAAGATCTTATTCAATATTGAAAAACTTGTAATGAAAAGACTGTTTGGCCATTTTATATGCAAAATAAATTCATTTTTTCCCTAATGTATTTTTAGCTTTAGGCTAATATCAAGGGATATCATTGATTAGGCAACTGGAGTTTTAAATGTTATGGACACTATATCAAGATATATTCGTAGAAATTTATCAAATGTCTGCTCTGTACAAGCTGCTATAATAAACACTGTGCAAAATAAAATATAAGATATAATCACCATCCTTACCACTGCCTAGAACACAGGCCTTCTCATCTTTTGCTAGGCTATTTCAGTAACCTCTTAAATGACCTCTCTGCTATTATATTCTGTCTAAAATGTAATTGTGATCATCTTTAAAGTCTCCTCATCCCTACCTTCCTTCAGGAGAAAGTCCAAACTCTTTAGCATGACAAATAAGATCATCTCTGATCTGGCCTATCTATCTTCATCTTTTGCCAGCCCATCTCATAGTAACTTTGGAGTAAGGCAGAACTGCTGGCGCTTCCTCATGTTCCAGGCAATGCCACATCTCTATGCATTGGGCTTAAACTGTTTCCTCTGCCTTTAATGCCATTCACACTCATAAGGGAAGGAGGTGAGCACTTCTGGCCTTTTTCTCTCCCCTCTTCAGGAGATGGGTAGTGGCTTATCTGAGCGTTGAGACTGAGAGCCAGATGTGCACGGGGTTAACACATTAACGGTCACTGTTCACAGGTGATTTGTCATGGTAACTTGCCTCAGTCTGTACCCTTAGGGCAGTGGTTCTCAACCTGTGGGTCGCGACCCCTTTGACGGTCAAACAACCCTTTCACAGGGGTCGCCTAAGACCATCCTGCATATCAGATATTTACACTATGATTCACAACAGTAGAAACATTACAGTTATGAAGTAGCAATGAAAATAATTTTATGGTTGGGTCACAACATGAGGAATAGTATTTAAAGGGCCAGAAGGTTGAGAACCACTGCCTTAGGGTTAGTGAGTTTGTGACCTACATCCTCGCCCTTTTAAGTTAAACCTGAATCACCTGGATCAGCAGCTCAGCCTGTTGCTGGGTCAGCTCTGCTTGCAAGCCCTGCTTTGTGCTTGCAGGCCACCCTATTCTCCAACCCTGCTCTGCTAGGGAACTTTGTGCCTGAAACACGTGTGGAAAACAGAGGCTAGGCCTTCCTGTGGTATTCTTCAGAGAGCAGTGAATGCTCTTGCTAGAGTAGTTTCATCGCTTATTTCATAGTGTAAATACATTTATTTCTTGATTGGTGATGCTTTTATTTATTACTAAATAAAAAAGTAATCCTAAGTACAGTGGGGCCTTGACTTACAAGTTTAATTCATTCTGAGACCGAGCTCGTTAAGGAGCTCGTTAACTCAAATTACTCTATCAACTCAATGCAAAAAATCAGCCGAGAGACAGCTGGTATCTCAAAAAACTCGTTAGTTGGGACACTCATAAGTCAAGGCCCCACTGTAATAAGAGGGAAATATGCAAATTAACCATCCCTCCCTCCGCTATGCTCAAGCCATGCCCACACTCCACGCCCACCAGCCAATCAGAAGCGAGTATGCAAATTAACCCAACTAAGATGGCAGTGGCCATGGAGCTGGAGTGAGCAGAAGGCGTGGGTTGCCCCCGGAGATGGAGGAAGCCAAGCTTCCTGCCTGCCCTGGCCTGTCCTCAGCTCCTCTCAAGGCTACAAAATTTCAATTATAAAAGATAAATAAATCCCAGATACCTGCTTCCAGCCGGACCTGGGCTCTGCTCAAGGCTACAAAGTTTCAATTATAGAAGATAAATAAATCCCAGAAAAAAAGAAAAAAAGGAGAGGCTGGGAGCTTGGGTTTCCGGGGGGCGTGGGCAGCCTGAAAACAGCCCTCATCCCCTCACCCAGGCTGGCCAGGCACCCCAGCAGGGACCTCCACCCTGAAGGGTGTGTGACCAGCCTGAAAACAGCCCTCAGTCCCTCCACCCAGGCTGGCCACACCTCAATAGGATGAGGGTCCCTGCTGAGGGGCTTGTCCAGCCTGAAAACAGCCATCAGCCCCTCACCCAGGCTGGCCAGGCACCCCAGCGGAACCCCACCGTGATCCGGGACACCCTTCAGGGCAAACCAGCCAGCCCCCACCTGTGCACCAGGCCTCTATCCTATATAATAAAAGGGTAATATGCAAATTGACCCTAATAGTAGAACTAATGGGAATGACTGGTCACAATTCACACACTGACCACCAGAGGGCAGACGCTCAATGCAGGAGCTGCCCCCTGGTGGTCAACAGGGGGAGCTCTGCTCAGCCACAAGCCAGGCTGATGGCTGCCAGCACAGCGGGGGTGGAGGGAGCTTCTCTCACCTCCTCAGCAGTGCTAATGATGTCCGACTGCAGCTTAGGCCTGCTCCACGCTGGCAAGTGGACATCCCCTGAGGGGTCCCAGGCTGCCAGAGGGATGTCTGACTGCCAGCTTAGGCCTGATTCCCCAGGGAGTGGGCCTAAGCCAGCAGGTGGACATCCCCTGATGGATTCCAGACTGCGAGAGGACACAGGCCAGGCCGAGGTACCCCCCAAGTGCACAAATTTTTGTGCACTGGGACTCTAGTAAGGTAATAAAAGAAAACCCAAAGTTGCCCTTACTGGTTTGAAAGTGAATGTTTAATGAAAAATTACTAAATTTTTGTTTCTTAAGAAAATGAATAATGAACATATAAGTTGCACAAAACATTTGTTGACATTTACCAAGAGGACTACTGAGCAACCCAAAACCAGAAGACAAAAATGCATTGATGGAACTTAAGTGTCATTTCAAAAGTTAGTAGATTTTAACAAGATTGTGTCCAAAGATGACAATTAAACATGTGAAGCTCCCATCTGTGCATTTGCATGTTATTCTACGAAGCATCACTTTTCATTTAGATACATGTCTACTCTCCTAAATTCATTTCACTCATCTTCTATTTCAAGTTTTCTTGTGCAAGTACAAAAAGTTAAGCAATAAGCTGTTCATGCATTGTCTCCATTAACAGCAGAATCTTGTAAAAAGTTAAGTGATGTTACTTTTATAACAATGTGGTCAAACTTTCATGTCAAGTAAGTTTGTTTGAATAAATAACTAATCAATAATGTCCCTATAAAAGAGAAAGAAAAAACAGAACTCCCTCCACCATGGGAAGACACAATGAGAAGACAGCCATTTGCAAGCCAGAAAAAGTGCCCTTACCAAAAACCAAATCTATAGGCACCTTGATCTTGGTCCCCCCACCTCCAGAACTGTGAAAAATATCTATCTATTGTTTAAGGCATCTACACTGTAGTGATTTATTATAACAGTGTGAGTTAAGACAAGCCTTTTATAATGAATGTAGATATTATGTGGAATTGTATTTATATATGTAAATGTACATTATTTTCATTCAACAGTGTAAATGAAGTTCATGATAAATGTATTGTACATTCAGTGTTCCTGGCACTGGGAAACAGTAACAAATGAGGGACAAAAATTCTCATCTTCACTGAGTTCTACTTTGTGGATGAAGGCGTTAAGTAAGGGAAGCAGATAATCATCAAAACAAAATTAAGCATAGAATATATCATATTATATTAAGTGCTAAAATATTAAAAGGAATGAGGTAGAAAGTATAGGGATTAGCTATTTAGATACATTGGTCAAGGAAGGTGAATGTTCTGAGAAGGGCAGAAGCAGGAAGCCCAAGCAAGACACTATTGTAGTAATCCAAAGATTATGGAGATGTGGTCCAGGGTGGTAATATGAGAGGTAAAGAGAAGTAATCAAATTCTAGGTTTATTTTAAGTGTAGAACCAACCTATAGGATTTCCTCATGGATTTTTATGTGTGACTGAAAGGAAGAATGGAGTTTACTTCCATTCACTTTCATTGGTCAAGTAGAAGAATGACATTTCACTGAAATGAGCAAGACAGCAGAAAGAACATGCTCTGGAAAGAACCAAGAGCTCAGTTTTGCGTATGTTAAATTTGGGATGTCCATTAGACACCCGAGTATAGAGGTCTGTTAGGCAGATGGGCATATGAGACTAGACTTCAGAGGAAGCAGTCCAGTCTGGATATGAAAATTTGGGATTTATCCTCAAATAGATTATCTTTAGAGCAACAATACTAGATGAAATCATGCAAGGTAAATGTAGATAAAAAAAGAGATCTCCAAGACCTAAGCTCTAGGGAATTTAAACATTTTGAATTCAGGGAGATGTGGAGAAACCAATGAAAGGATGGAGAATAGGTAGCCAAAGAGGTAGGAAGAAAATAGACTATGCCATGCCCCAGAAGCAAAGTGAAGGAAGTATATAAAAAAGAAGGGATAATCACCATGTTCAGTGATGACACCAGAAGCAGGATGAGAAAGGAGAAGTACACATTGGATTTAATGGCAGGAAATTAACTAGTGACCTTGCTAGTAGCTGTTTCATTGGTATAGTTGAAGGAAAGGTCAAATTTAATGAGTTTTTAAAAGGGGTGGGAAGTAAGCAGGAAATGGGAAGTACATAACACTAATTCGAGGAATTTTGCTACAAAGAGGGGCAGAAAAAAATGGGCAGTTGCAAAAGGAATAAGTAGAATTGAGAGGGATTTTTTTTTTCATTTTTAAAAATAGGATAAGTAATATGTTTACAGACTGATAAGAAAGAACCAGTAGAGAGGAGAAAATGGATGATGCAGGAGTGATGTCCTTGAGTTGGTGAGAGGGGGGAAGTGAAGGGAATGGGACCTCTGCTCTTGACTAAGAGCAAGGACAGTGCAGACACAGTAACAGAAAGGAAGGCAGACCAGGACCCACAAGGAAGGGAGTAATAGAAATAAGAGGTAAGTCCATTAGGCTACAGTTAGGCTATAGAAGGACATTTTGGAATTTTGGGGGGAAAAGTTTTGAAATAATCAGTTAGAAAATTAAGAACCGGGCCCACTTAAGATCAGGCATTATGGATTTACACTGAAATCAGTTGGCAAGTTTGTTTTACTTCAATCGTGTTCAGTTTGGTAAGTAAAGGCAAGGAATGGTGGTTAATTGGGTTTAACCAGAAATGGGATTTGTATGAGAAATAATAAAATGAGAGTGAAAAAGGTATGTTTATAAAAAGTGGTTATACTGATTGAACATAAAATTTAAGTTTGGAGAGGAGGGATATGAGGAAGTAAGAGTGGCGGGGACCATGAAAAGGTGGTTGGGTCAGTATATCACAGATGTCTAGTGGTCAAGAGTGTAGGAATTTTAAAGTGATTGAGCTGAAAGAATAAGAAATGATGGTCGGAAGGTTTGTTTGCTTCAAATTAAAATTTGGGGACCAATAGTCCCTAGTTGATTATTGTAGTTAAGACTTTTGAGCCCAGAGTGAAAGCCATATAATTGATACTCGGAATGGCAAACTTGGACTCTCCTTATGGGTTCTAATCCTATGAAGTTTGAAGAATAAAATTTGGGGACTAAAATATTTTTTAGCAAAGTGTGGAAGTTTATTGCAAGCATATACAAACTCCCCCTGGAGAGAGGTCCCCAAAGGGGACCCTCTTGGGATGGGCCCCCAAATGGGAAAACCTGCTTCTCTCTCTCTTTCTCTCTCTCTCTAAAATGGGAAAAAACCTAGTCCAATGAATCTCTTTGTCTACAGGTTTATAAATGCTGGAAGCTTCTTTGCCTGTTCATGATACTTTTCTAATTGGACCCTTCCTCATTTTATGTCCACCGTGCTTTCCTAATTGGCTACTTCCCCCCTTATTCCTGCATGCTATCAGTTTCAAAGCTCATGCAGCCCCCCTCTTCTTCTTCCCCTCATCTTGTAACATTTTCATAAACAATCTGACAGCTTAGAGCTGTCTCTGCCCTTCATGTATGCATTCCTCTCCCATGGAAACCCCTTTTCCCTAACTGCCTCTCCTGTCTCCAAAATCATTTCATAATGAATGCTGCTTAGTAGAGTTTATGATTGTCTAACCACTATGCTGTATACCTGAAACCAATTCAAAATAATACCTAAAGTAAACTGTAATTAAATGTTTTTTTAAATTTAGATGTATTTCTGACTGGGCAAGCCACCTAGTGTACACTTCTGAGTGGTTCCCCTACATTAATTTAAATGAATGTTACCAAATTAATTTCTTTAAACTTTTATTCCACACCGAGTCCTTAAATCTCTTCCAGCGATGTCTATTTCCCACATTTTATTAAGTAGTCTGGGGCAATTTAGAAAGAAATGCTTTTCCTCAAATCAACGAAAGCTACCTGACTTTTTTTCCAGAAAAGATTGACTGCTACTTATATATTTTTGTATGCCAAAGTATTTTGAAATATCTGCAGCTACATTATGATAGGTTTGATTGTCTCTTCTTCTCCTGAGTATGATATATTTGTATTCCTACATATGAAAAGCTCTTGGCTGGTGGTTAAAGTCAGTCCACTGCCCTTAGGTCTGTTTAGTAATATCTTCCGGTCAAAATTCTCTCCTGATCCTATCTGCTATTTTTTCTGAAACTCTTATCCCTTCACAATATGACTGTAACCATATCTCCTTTAGCCACAATTTTATTCCTGGAGGAAAGAAGCGATCTTTAGCCTTGACCCTCTAAGTAAAATCACCAATGAGGCCCACGCTACCCCCTGCTCTGGCTGTGCCGTGGCTGCCTGCTTGAATTGTTGAGATTTCTGCAGCTACTCATTAGTCTCCTCGCCCCCCTTAGCCCCAAAGGCTTCTTTTCAGCTGTTGCTGGTGTTTTAGGCATCACCTCATGCAACAAGGCTCATGTATTCTGTAAAGTTAATGAGGTAGCATTATTAGAAGCCGAGATACAGATGCCTTAAAGTGATCTGTTTAAAACTTTAAGACTAATTTCTGGCAGAGCCAGACCTGGAATTCAGGTCTCCTGACTCCCTGTTCCAAGCGTTCCTAATCCATTTCACTTACTGCTGGAAAACAACAACAAACCCACAAACACACACACAGACACACACACAAAACCACTGAATGAAAAGCACTTATACATGGAAACAGAAGAAGTGAACCTAATATCAATATACTTCTGAAGAATTGCCTTCTAATTAGGCTAATGGAGCCTTGATGAAGGTACTTAGCATACTATCGATCAATATAAGGGTGGGGCAAAAGTTGGTTTACATTTGTGGGCACGTGAAAGCTTATTTTTGTATTATTATTATTTATTAATTATTGTATCTTTTATAGGAACAGCTTCATCGTTTCTTGTGACTTTCCCCCAGTAAAAATGACATTTTTTTGGTCCCCTCTACTAAATGCATCTGAGTATCTTCACTATTTATAAGCAGCTGTCAGAAATGTATGCACTGTTTTTAATTAATGCTCACTAATTGTTACTATAATGAGTAATGAATGACCATTGTTACATGACTTCTCTGCATGAGTAACATTATCTGTAACAAAAAAACTTCACAGTAGGTGAGGACATTGGTGTTTTACAGATGAGGAAACGAAGGTACAGAAAGTTAAGTACTTTGTCAAAGATCTCAGAGAGACTACATCCTGGGCATGTGCACGCCCTTCCCAGAGAACAAGATTGCAATCATGAAGACCCATAGATTGTTTTGAAACATAAAGTATTAATTTTAATGACATCACCACAGAAACATCTCATAAAAATGAGCGTAGAAAGAAGTAATAAAAAACATAATTTTCCAATCCATTTGATTTATGAGATACAATTGGGGCCAGAGCAACTAAGCAAATATTCTAAAATTAGAGTCCAACTAGAATTTCAAATAGTCAAGTTCCAATCAGCAAAATTCTTTACAGGATAGTGATAATGTGGCCTCTTTTTGTTGCTACAGGATTGCAGCATGAACAGTATTAGATAGTAAATCTGCACAATTGGTTAAAATCTCTCATTTTTCCGGAATTGTAGGTAAATTAAATATAATTTAGGATTTCCTCATTAATACTGCTATTTTCTTGGATTACAAGTACTTTAAAAAGTTCATTTTAAACAAAAGATTGTGTAACATCTTTGATAATAATAATGTGTTAATTTTAATATCTCAAAATTACATTTATTTAATCAAATATAAGAAAATGCTGTATCTATTCTTACCCCCAATTGCTAAAAATGGATGATAAAAATAGATTTTTTTTGTTCCACCTTATATTTATTAGCTGAAAGAAATGATAAAGATTTCCAAACTCCGTAGACAATTATAAAAGTAAAGTGACTTTACTAATTATCAATCAAATGGGATGAATACTAGCCTTTCTTCCTTGAACAATGAGTACATCAGTTTTCCACCTGAAAAATGAGCACACAATTTTGTTGAGTATAAAATGTCTTTGCTGAGGTAAAAATTATGCCAAAGAATTGTATCTAGTGTCAGTGGTCCCTGTATTTTCTAGTGCTAAAATATTTGTAAAGAAGCTAACCTATAAGTTGATAACATGTAAATTATTTTATATGAACTTTTAGTTAAATATGGAAAAGAGTAGCAAGCAAAAAGATATTACTGCTAGTGCATGTAGATTTCAAATATGCCAGATACACGTCTACATGAAATCTTTATCTGCCACTGAACTAAGCACTACCTAGTTATTGACTACATAGCAATTTTATTATATTTGTTCAATGAATATGACCACATTTCTTAATATGCATGTTAATTGATATGTTCTTAAAAAACAAATTACTCATAATGACATATTGCTAGTACATAATAAAGCATAAAGAATAAAAAACTCATTATTCATGTATTATATAATTGCATATATCAAGAATCAAAGAATATGTAGATAAATTACTGGAAATAACAAAGGTTAGCGCTGATGTAATTCAATATAATAATGAAAGAAAATAGTTTAAAAATAAAAATGTTTTCAAGAGATACCATTTAATGTAAATTTAAAAACCTATGACCCAGGGAAAAAGCTAATTAAAATGGGCAAGACTTCATTGAAGGAAAATAATTTATTTAAAAAAAAGTTAGAGGCATTAAAAAGTTTATTTTTTTCTTCTTTAATGTATTTTTATTGATTTCAGAGAGGAAGAGAGAGATAGAGAGATAGAAACATCAATGATAAGAGAGAATCATTGATCAGCTGCCTCCTGCACACCCCCTACTGGGGATCCAGCCCACTACCTGGGGATTAAGCCCACAATCTGGGCATGTGCCTTGACCTGGAACCGATCCATGACCTCTTGGTTCATAGGTCAGTGCTCAACCACTGAACCATGCTGGCCAGGCAAGAAGTTTCAAATAAATGTAAGTTATACCATGTTCATGAATTGAAAGATTCAATTTTGTAAGGATAACAATTTCAATTAATATTCCAACAGCGTGTTAACATTGGTCATGGATATTTTGCCTTAGTTTTTGTGGAACTTGACAAGCAAATTCAAAAATTATATGACAGTACAAAAGCTGAAAACTTGTAATGAATCCCATGCAGAAAAAGAACAGGATGGAGACTTGCCTTGTAGAATATGAAGACTAGTATAATACAATCTTAATCTTTTGTTAACCTAAAATTAAAAGCCAAAGTGAGAGGCGACAAGCACTATTTCACATCACAGAATTGCAATTGGGGTCACAGACTCAGGCAGATACCCAAATTTTGCCCTGATAAAAGAGTGAAGGCACGCCCTGACCTGTTTGGCTCAGTGGATAGAACGTCCGCCTGCGGACTGAAGGGTCCCGGGTTCGATTACGGTCAAGGACATGTACCTTGGTTGCGGGCACATCCCCGGTGCGGGGTGTGCAGGAGGCAGCTGATTGATGTTTCTCTCTCATCGATGTTTCTAACTCTATCCTTCTCCCTTCCTCTCTGTAAAAAATCAATAAAATATATTTTAAAAAATAAAAAGGAGTGAAGGCAGGGGGTTTTAATAAAAAAAAAGGGGGGGGGGAATGAACATGTGAATAGAGCAGTGATGGCGAACCTTTTGAGCTCGGCGTGTCAGCATTTTGAAAAACCCTAACTTAATTCTGGTGCCGTGTCACATAGAATTTTTTTAATATTTGCAACCATAGTAAAACAAAGCTTTATATTTTTGATATTTATTTTATATATTTAAATGCCATTTAACAAAGAAAAATCAACCAAAAAAATTGAGTTCGCGTGTCACCTCTGACACGCGTGTCATAGGTTCGCCATCACTGGAATAGAGGAAAGGAATTTCTATTGCCGTTAATCAACTGAGTTACTCTTTAGCTATACATGGCTGGTTACTAATTCTGCCTTCAGAAGGAACGTCCATAACACACAGTCCCTGTGGTCAGGCAGTCTGCTTTCCTGTTAGCTTTGCAAACAGTTGTTTGGACGCAGTGTTGGATTGGCCCATTTGAAAGCTAATTTTGTCCGGTTGAAATATTCCAAAGTTTCAAGGAGCAAGGCGTGGAGCAGTTCCTCAGGAATAGCTGCTCTGGCTCTGTTTTCAAATGGCTCCACTTGTATCGACTTTTCACAAGTTAAAGAATTTAAATAATAAAATCCTGACACAAATTGGCTTACAGAAAAAGTGAACAGAATAGGCAGACCAAAAGCAGACCCATATGTTTATGGATTCTAAGACAGAGGTGCCATTGCAGATTGCTGAAAAATTGAAAAGCCATGTGGGAAAAAGGAAAAGAAATATGGTCCCCCCTTTAAATCATACAAAAAAATATATATTCAAATCTATTAAAGCCCTGAATATGAAAGTCAAAACTATACAATTTTAGAAAAAATCATAGGAGAATATCTTAAATGAGGGAAGGATTTCTTTAAAATAATAAAAAAAAGCAAGAAGGTAGAAAAAAAGAAACCATTGAAGAACAGTGTATTTTTAAAATCTGTTTTAAAATTATGAAATTTTATTCCTGAAAATACACTTTAAAGAGAGTACTAAGACAAACCTTGAAGTGGGACGAGCTATTTCAATCACATAACTAAGAAATACCTAGTATCCAGGTTTACAATCAAATAAACAAACCAAAATCAAAACAACACAGTATAAAAACTGAAAGGTGAAAGTCAGTGATGCAAGGGCAGGTTGAATAGCCATCTCAGAGGGTGAATAAAGAAAAATTGAATTTATTTAGGGAAAAGGAGTCGGTGGCTGGGGATATCCAAAGGGAAGGGCTACACAAGCACTGAACCAAAGGGTATTATTGGGTCCATGATGGCAGCACAAACATACTTAGGACAGTGACACAAGGAAGGGCATAGAAGAAGTAACAGGAGAGCCCAGGCTGGGCTGCTTTGGCTCAATGAGACCGGTTCAGGGGGTGAGCCCAGAAGAGCTGCCACTGCCCATTGCTCCCTTGGTTGCAAGTCTCATGGGGTCCCTTAGAACAAAAGAAGGGGGAGGGGAATGGTGCTGGCTGCTCCTTGGAGGGAGAACTCTCTCTAGGTCCTCTGTCCTGAGCCTATTTATCTCTCTCTTGCAGGTGGAAATCTTAGGGGAGGTCTCAGGGGCGGGTCTCAATAGACTATTCATCAGCTTTCCAGGTGTGCTCTTTCAGTGTCGTGGTCTTCACTGATTGGTTAGCACCAGGGCAGGGTTCATTAGTCAATGTAGCTGGTCCTGAGGCAGCCAGGGTGTCACTTGCCTGGTTTTGCTGCTTTTCTGGGCCTGGAGCTGAAATATAACCGAGGCCTAGATGTTATCTTTAGGGAGGAAAGATCAGGGGTCCAAACCTCATGACCAGTGATGTGCTGGGGGCGAGGTTCTTGCTTTCTCAGTTTTGTACCTTGCTAGGCATCTGGGGCTTTCTGCCCTGGTGAGTTTCTGCTCATGTCTGTCTAACAGACTTTCCACAAAAGAGAAATTCCAATGGGAAAAAGTGCTCTACTCAATTAGTATCAGGAAAATGCAAATTTAAAAAATAATGGTTGTTATGCCCAGATTTCAAGATCCCCAGTAGACCACCAGGGAGCCAGCCGAGTCCGATGCAAAAGCAGATAGAGTCTTTATTCGAGCTAGCTTGGCTCCCCGACCACATTCACTGACGCAGTGGCAAGCAGCAGAGAGAGAGCGAATGCTGTGTGGAGAGGGGTTTTATAGGGGGGTTGGAGTAAGGGGAGGAGAGAGGACTGTGGGCCCTGCCAATTGGCCAGGCACAAGTCCGTGTCTTGTTACAAAGGATGTGGTCATATCTATGGCGCACACGTCCCTTGATTGTCATTGGTTAGTTTAAAGAAATCCTGGGTGTGGCTAGCAGAGGCTTGGGCTTCCGGGAAGAAGCTCCTTGCCAAGCACCTGGCTAAGGCTGATGCCCAAAAATGGAGGGTCCAGGGTAAGATGGAGGGCGTAGCCCTAGCCCTGGGGCAAGATGGAGAGTGTGGCCCTTGCCCTTTCAATGGTAACAATAGTATAACATCCTATACACTTTCCAAATTGGGAAAAGTATTTTAATAATCTGATAATACCAAGTAATAATGGAGCAAAGGGAATTCTTATACCTGATGCAGAGAGTGTCTATTTTCACAACCATTCTGGGAACAATTTGACATTGTTTAGCAAAGAGGTAAATAACTACCAATTTTGTTATCCTGCTCCTATGTAAATGCCTGGTAAATCTCTTATATATGCCTGAGGAGATATATACAGCAGTGTTCATAGCAACACCGACTTTAATAGCAAAATCTGAAAATAACCCAGAATGTCCATCTGTAATGAAAGAATCAATTATAGTATATTCAGATAATGGGATGCTACTCAGCAATGTAGATTAATGAACTACATCTTGGAATGTACAGTAGATGAATCACACAAATATAATATTGAATGAAGATTTAAGACAAAAAAGAGTACATAGTGTTATTCTATAAAGTTTTTTAAATGGGCAAAACTAAACCATATTGTTGAGGAATACATATGTAGAGGTTAAAACAAAACAAAACAAAAGCCATGGAACGATCATTTCCAAAGCGAAACTAGTGTGTAGGATTGTGACCATGGCAGGCCATGCGGTAGAGTTTAAGAAGCACTGGCAATACTCTGGCTCCCGTCCTGCATAATGGTTACATGGGCGTTCACTTCATAATGCTAAGTGTACACATGTGCTTCATGTACCCTTCTATCTGACATAACTAAATGTTTTACTTTTTATTTAAAATAAACAAGGCATGTGGCCCGCCGGCCGGGAGTTTGATATGCTTGTTGTAGATTGTCCATGATGACTATGCCTTTTTCAATGTTGTTGTTGCAGAAGAAACCAGAGTGGCAAAGGCCATTAAGTTTTCTTTCTAAAGATAATTGGTTGAACAGTATAGCACATACCAGTTATTACTTATTCCTGTGAACTTCCTGAATATTCCCAGCATTTCTTCGGGTTTAAAGACCTCTCAGATAGACATAATCTGGAGTGATAGGTGGTTCCCTTGGGGCACTGTTACTTTAGGCAGTGTTTTTTTAAATACTCTGCAATGCACACATTTTATCTCAACATGCATATTCTTAAGAGATAAAGATTGTATTTCCTGTAGAAATGCAGTTTTCTGGAAAGAAAGAGAGAGAGGCTGACTAACTTGGGCTTATCATCACCCATCACCCCACAAAGATAATCACAAACACCACCATGAACATTGTAAATGTAACAAAAACAAACAAAGGAACTGAAGGGTTCAAACATGCTATTCCATTTATTGTTTGCTAATGGAACAAATGCTTTCCCACCCTTATTATAATAGTACTACGATCTTTGAATAGAATGCATGTTTCTTGGTAACTGCCTTTTTTCTCCAGTTGCTAGGTAACATTTCACCTTTTGCCAGAAGAGCAAGAGAGATGGTACTTACTCTGTTTTGCAAGTCACAGTCCCTGATAATTTAGTTCCTTTCTGGAATGCTAAATGAGGCTTTATTCTCAAAGTGGCCAAGGGAGTGTAAATAAGACACTAGTTCATTATTGCCTCCATGCCTCCTTCATGCTAGATTGTATTAAGTATAAAAACAACATTATTTGAAGAGCATTTTGCAAACCTTACCTTCCAAATTACTGTACTGAATTTTATTACTTTGACAAGTTGAAAACAAAACCAAAAACAGATTTCCAGCTTATAGTTTAATTAGACACATCCTTTGTTAAAATTACTTTGGCTAAGGGAGGGGAAAGGGCCTCTTCTCCCTCAGTTGCTAGAGGGGGTGGAATTCTTGTGATATCCCAAGAAAAGGAATTTTCTAACACTTGCATGGGAGGATGCCCTGAGGGATGATCGGGGCGGCAGCCGCTGCTCACACCCACTGACGGCACCGAGCCTGGCGCAGGGCACCAGCAGCAGGTGTGAGTGGGGCCAGTGCAGGCAGCAGATGCAATTGCCAGGTGGGACAGCGACGCGCAGGAGCAAAGGATTTTCAGTAACCACTAGAGGCTTGCCCCAATGACAGCGATGGGTGCCCCACCTTGGTCTGGTGCCCCACTCACCTGCTCCACCATCCTACCGTGGCTGACGCCCGCCATGTTCCACACGTGCCCCCTGGTGATCAGTGCATGTCATAGCAACTGGTTGTTCAATTGTTCAGTTGTTCTGCCATTTGGTCTATTTATTTGCATATTAGCCTTTTATTATATAGGACTAGCTAATTATAACAGTGCCACTTAAAAAAATCTTAAATTAATATTGCATCATAAATAAGATGGGGCAAAAGTAGGTTTACATTTGTGAGTACATGAAAGTGTATTCTTGTATTATTACTTATTAATCATTGTATTTTCCATGTGAACAACTATAAACCTACTTTTGCCCCATCCTTTATATCTGATAGAAATAATGAATTGAGATACAAGCTAAATCTCATTATGAAGATTATGTTTTATTACATTTATAATTATTCATATTGTTTATATGTTTAAAATTATTTTTATTCTTTTGTGTACTCAGTACAGAGTACTCTCATTGGACTCATTGAAATTTTAATAATTTAAATGAATGTTTTATATAACAAAGCAAGATATGTGTAGATATAGATGATCAGGATGGATAAAGACATAGAAATATATAAAAATATTTCTGAGGTAAAACATTCCTCTGGACATTATCACTACTTAAACTTACTAAGCAACCTTTTCCCTGAAATCAACAAATACAATGTACAATTTTCTTCATTATTTATTTATAATTTACTTTAAATACCACAGATCCTGAAATCAATCTCTGAGCCTTCACGTGAAAGTAGATCATTGCAGCCTAAGCCAGTTTGGCTCCATGGTTATAGTGTACACCCACAGACTGAAGACTCGAGGGTTCAGTTCCCATGAAGGGCATGTACCCCTGTTGCAGGCTCAATCCCTGGCTCTGGGTCTGGGTCCGAGCCCATGCGGGAGGCAATCAATCCATGTGTCTTTCTCACATCGATTGGTTGCCTCCCACATGTGCTCCAACACATGATGTTTCTCTCTCTTTGTCCCTCCCCGTTCCTTCCACTCTAAAAATCAATGAAAAAAATATCCTCAGGTGAGGATTAACAAAAAAAAGAAAGAAAGAAAGTATATTTTTACATTATATTGCCTCATAATAGTATCAATGTCTCTTTCATTTGTTACTATGGCAGTCATTGACCCTTTGTTTTAATTTACCTACTAACTGACTGTTAGTAGCTGCTTGGTGATTCAAGTCTATTTCATCAGTCCTACCAAATCAAAAGTAGCATTTCTGAGTTTATTAATCCTCTACTACAACATATATATGTGTGTGTGTGTATATATATACACATACTCTAATAATAGACAAACATGTAAATTGACCATCCTTCTGCAATGCCCACAGCCAATCAGGAGTGAGTATGCAAATTAACCCAACAAAGATGGCGGGCCTCTGGGCACCGTGCAGGCGCCGAGCAGCCAGGGGTGGGGTGGGACACCCGCCGTGTAGCCAGGGTGACCTGGTGGGCGTCCCCGGGATGCTGCCCGCTCTAAGCCTGTGGCCAGCATGCGCACGCACCGGCGCTGAGCAACTGGGCTCCAAGGGATGCCACTGGAGTCCGGTCCTGTCAGCCCAGTCTGGGGTGGCAGCCCCTGGACCAGAAGTGGAAGCCCAGAACATGGGGAGCACCAGCAACGCTGGGAATCGTAGTTCTGGTGGCAGATGCATTGCGGAATCTCCTAGACCAGTGGTTCTCAACCTTCTGGCCCCTTAAATACAGTTCCTCATGTTGTGACCCAACCATAAAATTATTTTCATTGCTACTTCATAACTGTAATGTTGCTGCTGTTATGAATCTTAATGTAAATACCTGATATGCAGGATGGTCTTAGGCAACCCCTGTGAAAGGGCTGTTCGACCGCCAAAGGTGTTGCGACCCACAGGTTGAGAACCGCTGTCCTAGACACTAGAGCAAAGTGAGCCTGGAGCAAGTTACTGTTGCGGTGGGGGATGGAGGGAAAGCAAAGGTGAGAGACATAAGTAAAGCCAGAGTGTCGAGGAAAAATTAAAAGGAAGCTATCCTGCAACTTCTAGGAAATCTCTACCAATGGAGCAAAGAAAAAAAAAAGACCTGTATTATTCTGTGAGCACCAAACCAGACTGGGCTGGGGTCTCAGACAATTCGCTCATATTATTGCAAAGACAGACAGAAACTATTGGATTGAAGAGGGCTCCCCTGAGGGCTCCCAGATTGGAGAGGGTGCAGGTCAGACTGAGGGACCCACCCCTGTGCATGAATTTCATGCATTGGGCCCCTAGTAATATATATGCATATATTTGAAAAGAAGCAAAAAAATTATAACATAACGTTTGGAGTAAAAAAAAAAAAAAAAAAAAAGAAAACTTTTTAGAAAATAGGTATCACCAAGACAAAATTCCAGCAGCACTATGAAATCAATTAGGAAATCAGGCTTCGTCTGACCAGGCATTATTATAGACCTTACAATAATACTTTAGAAGATGATTGCTGCCCCAGGCACATGAAAATGTTCCATGTAGTACATATCGAATTGTCAGTCCTAAATTTTAAAAAAGCATATTCCACTGAAAGTGTCTTTGTGCTTCAGGATCATGTGGAAATAATTCTGCTGTTCATTTCATATTGCTCAAACTAAGTGTTGTCCATCCTAACTGGATTTGGCCTCATATAAGGAATTGATTTTAACTTTGGCTGTTACTCATTGGGCCTTAGCAATTATGCCAGGAACACTTTTTTAAATTAACCTATGCTTTCCCAAAGATTCATGCAAGCAAAAATGTAAGAATAATTTAGAATTAGTGAAAAACAGTGTTGTCTTTCTTCCTTTGAGTGGAGTCTGTCACCACATCTGCAGAACTGGCAGTGAAGGGGAGCAGTGACTAGCTCTGTGTCTGACAGTATCTTGAAAGATCAGCCTACCTGATGGCTTCCAGGTTTGGTCAGATATCTAAATTAAAAGCAACGATCTTTATTTCTGGGTTTTCTGAATGGGTTTTCTTAGTTGTAGAATCATATGATGTTCAAAACCGAAAGTGACATTAGAAAACACCTAGACGCATTCCCTCAGTTACAGGTGAAAGAAATGGCCCCAGAGTGAAATGACTTGCTTATTGTCACAAAACCACTAAGGCAGAAGACTTAAACCCCCAGTCTCTTAATTCCTAGCTTTCCTTCCTATTCCATGTTTCATAAATTAGTTCCTAATTGAACTGCAGTGTGAATTCACATCATTTCCAACATTTTTAAAGTGGCAAACTGGTGCAGCTCCTATGGAAAACGGTATGGAGATTCCTCAAAAAAACTAAAAATAGATCTATCATATGACCCAGCCATTCCACTTCTGAGTATTTATCCAAAAAAAGTGGAAACACTAATTTGAAAAGATATATGCATGGCCTGTGTTCATTGCCGCATCATTTACAATAGGCATAACGCTGCATAATGTGGAGGCCACCTAGGTGTCTTCCACATTATGCAGCAATAAGAGAATCTTGCAAGTTGCAACAACATGGATAGATCTAGAGGGTAAATAAGTCAGACAGAGAAAAACAAACACCATATGGTTTCATTTGTATGTGGAATGTAAAACAAAACAAAACAAACAAAACAAAAACACACTCATAGAAACAAAGACCATTGCCAGAGTGGAGGGGGTAGGGGGATGGGCGAAAAAAGTGAAGGGGAATAAAACCAGTAATATTGTGGTAGGTTTGCACACTGATAGATGATTACTAGAAATAGTAGAAGTGTCACATTTTAAGGTATAGAAATGTCGAATCACTATATTGTACACCTGAAACCAATATGGCCAATGTGATCATTTGTACCACTATACTTAAATAAAAATAATTTTAATACAGTGTCATTGCCTGTCCCTGCGTCCAACCCATCTAAATCACAATTAAAAGAGTACACAATTAAAAATGAATCGGAGAAAATAATATTAAATTAACCATTCACGTAAGTTTTATTGTGCTCTCAGAGTGTGATTAAGATATATCTTAAGTGTAAGAGACAGATGTTATTTCTTAAGCTTCATTTTTAATAGCAGCTGACAGAAACCTTGCAATAACTGATACAGTGCATTTAAAACAAGGCGAGATAAGAGATATTTTCTTAAGAAAATTCACCCATTCATGCATTTACTTATCCACTCAATAATTAAGTTGGCACTTAATCTGAGCCAGTTCTCATGTTAGACATGGGGGATATAATAATGAACATACATAGAGCCAGCACTGCCCTCATGGAGCTTATATGATAATGGGGAAGCAGGCCTCAAATAAATATCACACTGATGAATAAATAATAAATAATTGGATTAAATAATTTTCTTTTCTTTCTGAAGGAAGTAAATCTGATCCTATGCATGTGTATAATAAAAGAAACAGACATAGACAAGGGCTGGGGAAGTCAGGGAGGGCTTCTCAGGGGAGGTGACTCAAACTGAGAACTGAAGGATGGTTATCAGGTCACTAGCCAAAGGGAAGATAGCAATAGTGGAGTGAGAGAACATTCCAGACCCGAAGCCTTGTGGCTAGCATTAGTGTGCCGCCTTTAAGAAATAGAAAGACACCTATGGAGAGCTTTGTATCTGAAAAAATTATTTCACCTCCTCTGTAGAGAGCAAAGCATGAAACAATGGCTGACAGTTGGTAAGTGCTCAACAAATATTTAAGTGAGTGAAAAACAGGAACAGTACTTGTTAGTGTAAGGCTATGACATTTAATTGGTAACTGACCTTTCTCTGAATGCAGAGGTGCCAAGATTGCACTAAAAATAGCAAGAAAAATTGAACTGCCCTGTTTAAAGATGTCAAAGGTAATTATGTGCTTTTATTTATTTATTTATTTATTTATTTATTTATTTATTTATTTAAATTTAAATTCTTTGTTTAAAGTATTTACATGAGTCTCCTTTTTCTCCCTGGCCACCCCCCCCCCCCCAGCACATGCCCTCACCCCCCTACTCTCTGTGTCCATTGCTTATGCTCATATGCATGCATACAAGTCCTTTGGTTGATCTTTTATCCCCTCACCCCCCGCCTTCCCTCATAAGTTGGACAGTCTGTTCCATGCTTCTATGTCTCTGGATCTGTTTTTGTTCATCAGTTTATGTTGTTCATCATATTCCACAAATGAGTGAGATCATGTGATATTTATCTTTCTCTGACTGGCTTATTTTGCTTAGCATAATGCTCTCCAGTTCCATCCATGCTGTTGCAAATGTTAAGAATTCCTTCTTTTTTTACAGCAGCGTAGTATTCCATTGTGTAATGTACCACAGTTTTCTAATCCACTCATCTGCTGATGGGCACTTAGGCTGTTTCCAGATCTTAGCTATGGTGAATTGTGCTGCTATGAACATAGGGGTGCATATATCTTTTTCTGATTGGTGTTTCTGATATCTTGGGATATTATTCCTAGAAGTGGGATGACTGGATCAAATGGAAGTTCCATTTTTAATTTTTTGAGGAAACTCCATACTGTTTCCACAGTGGCTGCACCAGTCTGCATTCCCACCAGCAGTGCACCAGGGTTCCTTTTTCTCCACATCCTCGTCAGCACTTGTCGTTTTAAATGGTCATCTTTCAACTAAAACACCTCCCCAGGAATATGAAATTTAAAAGAAAATTCATATTATTTCAGCCAGTTTTATGATACTATATAAATATTATTACATTTAAAGATATGAGTGATCCCCATTTTGTCTCTCAGCTAAAGTGAATACCATTTAAGTAGTTAGATTTGTATTCACAATCAGATCATTCTCACCAAAAAAATTACATTTTTTCTCTTCTTCCATAGAAGGTTATATTTAAATTGTCTAGCTAATATCCTTGAATGTTTCCATTAATATAAACATCTACCACACTTATGTTCACCCAGGACACCCCTCTCACTCTGGCCTTTTCTCTGTCCCTAGGCCCAAAGGCATTCTAGTGTCAGGGCCTGTGTACCTGCTATTCCTGACAAGAATATTCTTCTCCCGGTCTTAGTGGCTGTCTACTTATCATTTAGATCTTAGCTTAATGCTACTGTATAAAATGTCCTCTCCAGCCTTCCTAGTGAGAGAACATGGCACAGCGCCTGGCCCGTAACAGGCACTCCACAAACAGTAGCCATGATTATTTGTAATGTTAAACAAGAAATGCCACTTCAATGGGTTTGATTAACCTCAGCACAATGGAAGCCACTTGGTACATGTGTAGTTTTTACAATCGCCGGATAAATATTATTATCCCTCATTTTACAATTAGATTATTCAGAGAGATTAAATTGTTTGCCCAAGGTCACGGCCCATAACCTGCAGAGTCTGTTTCTCTAAAAAAACAACAACAACAACCAAAAAACAAACAAACAAAAAACCCCTGTGTTGTAATTCTTTTGAACCACATAAGTTTTGATTAAAAGAAATAAAATGTGTACATGATGTCATTTTATTGCACTTACACATAAAGAAATTAAGATGGGTAGGCCAGTAGAGTTTTCTGATTGAATTATCCTCACAAACTTTTCTATTTGTGGAACCAGTGCCTGAACCCAACTGAAAATTTAAATTATGCTTCATTTTTTTCATTTTTTCTAGTCGCTAGCGAGTTAAAATTCCTTAAATACTTAGAGTTGTTTTATACTACTCAAATTAGCTCTTGAGTCTTGTTAGTAGCCACGTTGTTTCACGTAGGAAAAAAGGAATCAGTGAATATCTGAAAGGCGCTGAGCTATGTTTTATATTCTTACATGTCATTCCCAGAAGAGGACAGTGCCCTGCATGTCTAGGGTTGGGTGCAAATTAGAAGTTGGACGTTGGGAACCTGTCTTATTCTGAGATGGATTTTAATGAGATAGAAACTTCAAGGTCGCTCTCAGAAAAAAAAGGAAAAAGAAAAGAATGCAGGCTGATTCTCAGGGCTCGCAGTAAGATAAAGGAAATGTAGCCTGAGACTAAGAAAAGGCTTTGGAGTTTAGGTAAATAGGTGAAAAGTGCCTTAGAAATTCAGCCCACATTCTTCATTTTACAGATGAGGGAGAGAAGGCATCGAATTAAAATAAAGGTCAATTGACAAGTGAAATCAGGAGTGGGGTTTTGTGCTGACTGCCGAATGCATTTTACTTTACCCTCCTCTGCCACACATAAAAATCAATTAACGGATGTTGATTTGACTCTGTTCAAAAAGTCACTTGAGCTAAATAGTGGAAGAGCTGCTCTCCAGGAGAGAACTAATACAAAAAAAATAATAAAGTGCATTTTTTAATAATAAAAAGCTGAGCCACAGTCCAGCTTCCTAATTAGGTCAGGATAATTTAAAATGGACTAAAAACCATCCCAGGGGGTGATATAAAAATTCATAATTTTGCCCTAGATGCTATCCCTGTGACCTTAGAGGTTTCAGAAGAGCAATAATTTAGCCACACTTCCTATGAGATCTAGATATTTATACAGACAGCAGACTGTACAGAAAAGAAAATGCAAAAACAAAAACTCAAGGAATATAAAGATTTCAACTTTTTATAAATACCTGTCCTTTTCTTCTTAAGTCTTCTTGAAGAAATACTGACAGATTTTATGTCCCTGTTAATGTGAAATGACAGATTATTCATTTCAGGACACTGCGAAAAGCCACAGGATAAATGATTCAATGCAACCTCAACTATGGTTTTTGACTTTAAAAGTTCTCAGTTTGGGGATATATCCAATTTCACAGCTTCTTTCAATTTTGGAAACAGCTCCGTGGAAAAATTTAGAATCCAGTCCACAGTCACTCCAAAAGCATTTACCCAGTTCTGTTGTGCATGGTTTTAATATCTCTCACTGTGTAAGATCAATTTCTCATTAGTGCTAAGCCAAATGCTTCCAGGGGAAAATGAAGAAATGCGGTTAGTTGAGACGGATTTTTACCAAACTATTCAACTGCCTATAAAGAAGAAATAACTTTAATAAAATAGAAAGAAAATGTTATAAATACTCGCAGGTTTATATCTAGCTAATAAATAGTGGTATTCGAAGTATGGTTTGAAAGAACATCCATTAAATTTTTTAGTAGCTTTGTATTGCTAATAAGGAAAAAGTGGAACATTCATGCTAATAGACACATCATAGCACTATGTAGCTAAACCAGTGAAAAAAAATTTAACAGTGAAAATAAAGACAGGAATTTCAATCCTATCACATCAAGTGAACACAAAATGCCTTACTACCCCCTTCTACACGTTTACTCTTGCTTCCCTACAGTGGTTAAAGAGCCAAAACTCTCTTCATGGATCCTCATGGACAAAATGTGGTGTGATAAATTAATTCACAATAAAATGTGGCGATTAACCAGATACTCATAAGGAATCTGAGCCCTGTTTAACCACCACTTGTTGACTGCTTATTGTGCTAATAAAATGCTCATTTCCTTCCTCAAGTAACTTTCAGTCTAGGGAAAACATAATATCCAGAGGTCTGGCACACTGAGGAATGTACAAGAAGCATAAGAGGACAGAGGAATAATGATATATGAGTAGGAAGACAGTAACCGAGGGTCAGGGAACATCACCCAGATATAATTGGAGCAACAACAACAAAAAGATTAGGGAATAATAATAATCTTCCAGACAGCTATGAGACTGGGAAGCAGGAAAAGTTTTGTCCAGATGGGGGAAAACTATTTGCAAAGATCCAAGACACAGGATCTTCAGAGAATGACAAGCAGCTTATTACAAATGGAAGGTAAGATCGGTGTAGATGTGAGAAAGCAGCAGGGAATCTGATATGAGAATAGAAAGGCAGGGAGAGGTTATAAAAGATGTCATAGGTCACGCCAAGGAGTTTGGATTTTATCCTGAATGGAGTGTGGAGACATGGATGGGCAGTAAGTCAGTCGCTAGCATTATCATATGACACATTGTGAAGGCAGTGGCACCAACACGTTTGATTTTTGTAGTTGTTTTTTAATTGATTTCAGAGAGAGGAAGGGAGAGGAATAAAGAGATAGAAATATCAATGATGAAAGAGAACCATCTATCAGCTGTTTCCTGCACATTCTCTACCGGAGTTCAAGCCCCCAACCCGGGCATGTGCCCTGACTAGGAATTGAACCATGACTTCCAGGTTCATAGGTCAACGCTCAACCACTGAGCAGCACTGGCTGGACATCATAATTAAATAGGAAATGCCTACTGGAGGCAGAAGAAGCAGAATGACAATAATATAGGTGGATTCTAATGAGAAGCTCAAATAAGGTGTGGTAGTGAGAGAAACTGGTTAAGCCCAAACCCAAAGCTCCGAGCAAAGCTGTGAGGCACCTGGCATTCAGAAGAGACTCCTAAAAACTCAGGAATGGGATAGCTCCTCCGGAGCCAGGTAGCTGAGCCAGTCTTGCTTGTGGAAGTATCTGACCAGCACAGCGTCACCTTCCCCATCCACACCGCCTTGCCTCTGTGTATGTAAGAGCATATTAGAGAGAGAAAGACATTGTTTGCAGGCTTTTTCTTTCCCTTCTCACCTCCAAACTCCAGTGAGGGGAAGGTTACAAGGACTCACTCAAATAAATGATAAAACTAGTTCTTTTATTCCTTGATTGAACTTTGCTTAGGCCACAGACTTGCTGATGGGCTCCTGGCCCTGCTTAAATAGGGGAGCGCGTAACTGGAGAGAGGTGACAGACAGCAGAAAGGGGGCAGCGGGAGAGAAGCCTACACTCCCACCATTCAGGAGGCAAGAGGATGCTCGGTTCCCGGGTGTTGGATGGACTTTGGAGCAGGTTGGCAAGCACAAGCTTGCTGGGCTCCATGAGCTGTCAGAGCTGGAAAAGGTGGGCCTACAGAGGAGACTGCATGAGGGGACTCTGCAGTGAGGAGGCCCAAAGACTCATAGATGTGCTCACAGAGCCAGTGTTAAAGGATCTGTTTCCACGGTGGCCTGGGAGGCAGTAGCTTTTCCCAGAGTGACAGGTGCACCCCAGTAAGGACCACAACAGAAACTGAGTGAGGGACCCTGGCCCCTTTCCAGCTCTCTCCTCCCTACTCTGACACACAGAGGAGAAGAACTGGGAAGAGGAGGAGGAAAGCTGTGAAGAGAGACCATTCTCCATGCTCCTTGCAGCCTCAGTGTTCTGGGTCCGAGCCATTTCTCCATGTTAAGCTAAGGTGGAGGAGGAGGAGAGCAGGAAACCAGAGAGAACTGTTACCTTTGTAACAACTGAAAGTTATTTAAAAGCTATGAGACCTTCTTGGCTGTCTGAAGGAAGTGGAAACGTGGTTTTGACAGGACATGGTTAAAGGCAGTGATTAGAAAAAGTAAAACCACCTCACGTTTGGTCCTCACTGCATCTAGACTCACCAGTAAGCCAGAAAAGGGGAATAGATTCGACTTGACCAGCTTGTATTGAGGGAAAAAGTAAACGATGATTTCTGAGGTAATAGTCTGAATTATGCCCTGAGCTTTAAAAAAGAAATAGTCTAAGCTTTCCTTCTCTGGGCACAGCTACCTCCTCTATAAAACAAAGGATTTTTCTGGTGGTTCCTAACCTTGTTTTCATCCCAGAATCCCTTGAGAATCTGAGGAACCTTACTGATCAAGTTGAAGAGTGTATGGATTTCTCTACAAAATAGGTACATGCACACCCAGAATTTTTCATACGAATTCACATAAAATAGGTTTCATTGGATTGAGAGGCTGATTTCATGGAAATGATGGAGTGTAGTTCTGTAGATGTTAAGTTTGATGAGCCCGTGACAAATTCTTGTAAAAATATTCTTCAGAACAAGAACAAGATAAGTGTGGTGTGTGTGTGGTGTGCGTGTGTGTGCGTGTGTGTGTGCGTGTGTGTGTGCGTGTGTGTGTATGTTTTGTTTGTTTGTTTTGGGGGGGAGTTGTTTTGTTTGGTTAATTACAAGCACTTAATATCCAACCCTGGCAAAGAGGCAGCCTCCTTTCTCACCCTTTTTCAAAGCCTGCAGGTTGTGAAACTTTCAGTGGCTTAGCACAAAGGGCCTGCGGTTTCTTCAGGTTGCTTGCAGTGATGCTCAGAGCCAGGGATGCGGTCCATTAATTAAAGTCACTTCTGCACCTGGGCTTCCTCTCGTTTCCTGAAGGCTGTCATCCATGTCTTTCTGGGTCACCTCACTTCTTCCTTCCAGCTCCACTGCATCTAAAGGGAAGAGCACGGGGACAGCCCAGCCCCCTTGAGTGCCTATGGCCCTCCGCTTTGAAAATACTTTACTGATCAAGTTGAAGAGTTTGAATTTCTCCCATTTCCATCATCTACAGGAAACATGTGTCTTCTCCTGTTACCCTCGAGTTTCCACTTCTGTCAGCTTCTATTGTAGGTCAGAGCTGCCACCAAGTGTGTGATCTTATGCAAAGCTTTCTTTTGATGTTTCCTTTGGATCGATGTAGAGTAGCTGCAAGTGCAGAACAAATTTTAGAAACCAGCAGGCCTGGCCTAAAATCCTGGTAGTTATTTCAGTCCTTTGTGCCTCATTTTCTTTCTCTTCCTTTATCAAATGAGTATAATAATATATCCTGGGGTCTTTGTAAAAAAATAAAGTATTGAATGAGCTTTGTATAGGGCCTGGCAAATTATAGAAGCATAACAAATATTATCAAAACAAACTATAGGCCATCTTATTTTTTCAAAGTGACTTGTAGTTCTCAGGGCATCCATTTTTTCATCTATAATCGATTTAAAGTATATTCTGTTTAATTCAGTCCCCACTTATTGAGTACCAATTACTGTGGAGTTTGTAAAGATAAGGAATGAAGGAGGTTACAAATTAGAAGTCACAGAGAAACAACAAATCAGAGTATTACCCAAATCAGGGTTCTGATACTTGATGAATAGTCTTGAATAAGATAGTAGGTGAGCCGAAACCGGTTTGGCTCAGTGGATAGAGCGTCGGCCTGCGGACTGAAGGGTCCCGGGTTCGATTCCGGTCAAGGGCATGTACCTGGGTTGCGCACATCCCCAGTGGGGGGTGTGCAGGAGGCAGCTGATCGATGTTTCTCTCTCATCGATGTTTCTAGCTCTCTCTCTCTCTCTCTCTCTCCCTTTCTCTCTGTAAGAAATCAATAAAATATATTTAAAAAAAAAAAAGATAGTAGGTAATGATGCTCCACAGTTTTCTCACCAGTAAATGAGACTAATACTCAACCCACATAGTGGTTAGAAGTGTTATGTGAAGTAAAGTGTGGAAGGTTCTATGATGCCTGAAACATAAAAAGTGATCAGGAAATGTTTATCAGCAGAACAATGCAAAGGCCATAGATAGATCTGAGGCTCTTTTAATTTTTTAAATATCTCACCCCAGCTTTTATCAAAAATAATAAAATGTACCTATATCCATAAAAATGTTTTTTGCTATAAAATATTTTGAAAACTTTATATAACTTTATCATTGAAACTGTTAATATAATAGTAACATTTTTATAAAATATTGTGGTAGTAGCTTTTTATATAACAATGGAAAAGAAAAGTTGAGTTTGACTAATTGTAGCAATATTACATTACATTATTTTCAACATTGTGGTTATTTTTGATTGTTTGAGCCACTAATTTTCTTTTAGGTCTCAGATCTTTATGTAAGCCCTTGAAAATGCTGAAACTTTAATGCTCAAAGGATAAAACCCCCTGTCTGAGTGAACTAAGGAAAAGGGTGGCAAATGCTGTGACAGAGTTCTGAGGAAGCAAAAATGAAGGCAGGAATAATTCTAAGTAAAGAGGATTAAGGAGAAGTTCAGCTAGATGGTATATTTGAGCGGTGAAAAACAGGCAGGCATCTGACCATTAAAGGTATGTGGTCTTATATGACTGGAGCAATGGACTCCAAATAGAGGTTTGAACAATTTAGAGATGTGCAGGAGATCCCAGGGGATGGGAGGAGGGAAAGAAGAAATGGTATAACATATTTGCTTTTACGAATAATTATAATGTCTAATTATTGTCTGTTTACAATGTGTCTAATATAATAGTTCAGATAAGCAATTATGGAAAAAAATGGAATAAACTTATCAATAATAGGTCATTTTTACCTACTTCTCTCCCCAACCAATATAAGGGTAAGATTTACTAATTTTTAACTGTCAAATGAGATGTAAAAGCAGTGGGACAATTGATTATAAAGCTAGTACAAAGGTTAAAAGACAAAGGTAGAACAATCATGTGTGACTATAATAATAAATCAAGGGATACACACAGACCCAAAAAAAAGGTAAAAATAATGACAGAAAGATAACAGTGGAGAGAATGAGTAAAAATTGTAGTGATTTTATAATCTCTTTGAACTTAAGCTACCAATATCTTTAAAAAGACTACTATGAAATAGAGATAGGCCCATACATAGAGAGCAGGCTGACAGTTCTCCATGGGGAGTGATGGGGGCGCTGTGTGTGTGTATGGTGGGACTGAGAAAAAAGAGAAAGAATTCATGGGCATGGACAAGGGCAATGGTGTAGTGATTGTGGGGAGGAGGGGTGAGTAGAAGTTGAGGAGGGTATATGAGAAATAAATGGTGATGGACAAAATAAAATAAAATGGAATATAAAGACTGGTATGAACATAGCTTGGTATATATGAAGTATGTGGTAACCACATATCAAAAATCTGTAAAAGATTTACAAGAAATAAAGACAAAGGAATCTAAATATAATACTATAGTCAACAACATACAAGAGAAGAGAGCAAGAAAATAAAAAATAAACAGAGAACTATAAAAACTTTCAGAAAATAATACAATAGCAATAACTACATACCTATCAATAATATATTTAAGTGCAAATGGGCTATTAAAAGACATAGGGTGGCTAAATGACTACAAAATCAAGATATATATATATTATATACATGTATGTATATATGTACATATATGTACACATATGTACATATATATGTATATATGTATGTATATTGCCTACAAGAGACTAAAAATGAAATTCTACAGAGATTGAAAGTAAAGAAATGGAAAAAAAAATAATATTTTATGCAAATAGAAACCAGAAAATTTAAAAAGCTGAAGCAGCAATACTGATATCAGACAAAATAGACTTTAAAATAAATGCTATAACAATAGACAAAAAAGACCATTTTATTATATAAAGGGATCAATCTAACAAGAGGATATAACTCTTATGAACATCTATGCACCTCATTTAGAAGCCCCTATATATAGAAAGTAAATATTGTTAAACCTTTAGCCAGACTCATCAAGGAGAGGGCCCAAATAAATAAAATCATGAATAAAAAAGAAATGACAACAGACAGCACAGAAATACAAAGATTGATAAGAAAATAGGATGAAAAAATTGCATTGTATGCCAACAAACTGGACAACCTGGAATAAAGGGATAAATGTATAAAAATACTCAATATTCCAAGACTGAATCAGCAAGAACCAAAATCTGAACACACTGATAACTACTTAAAGTATTAAATCAGTAGTCAAAAAACTCCCAACAAAGGTCCTGTACTAGATGGCTTCACAGGGCAATTTACCAAACATTCAAATAGTTAACACCTATTCTTCTCAAACTATTTAAAAAAACTGAAAAGTAGGAAAAGTTCCTAGACTCATTTTTTGAGGCCAGCAATATCCTGATACCAAACCCAGATAAAGAAGATAAGACACTACAAAAAGAAAAAAGAAAATAAGGAAGAAAATGCAAGCCAATATCTCTGAAGAACATAGATGCAAAAATTATCAACAAAATATTAACAAACCCAATTAAACAATACATTAAATAATACCCTATGATGAAGTGGGATTTATTCCTGCAATGCAAAATTAGTTTAATATCTATATATCAATTAATATGATACACCACATAAACAAAATGATGGATAAAAATTATATGATCTTATCAATAGATGCAGAAAAAGCTTTTCACAAAATTCAACATCTGTTTATGATAAAAATTCTAAGTAAAGTAGGATTGGAGGGGTATACCTAAACATAATAAAGTTCATATGTGACAGAATCACAGCAAACATTTTACTCAATGGGAAAAAGCTAAAAGCTTTTTCTTTAAAATCAGGAACAGGAAAGGATAGAGATGTCCACTTTCATCACTTTTATTCAACATAGTATTTGAAGTCCTAGCCACAGCAATCAGACAAGAAAAATAAATAAAAGGCACCCACATTGGAAAGGAAATCATATCATTATTTGCATTTAACATGATGTTATATTTACAGAACCCTAAAGATTGAGGGAAGGCGAGGGGTGGTGGGGTAAGAAATTCACCAGAGGACTTGTATGCATGCATATGAGCATAACCAACTGACACAGACAAGGGGGAGGGGGAAGGTGAGGGCATGTGTGGGGGGTGGGGGCAGCCGGGGGAGAGGTCAATGGGGGGAAAAGGAGACTTATGTAAACAATAAAGAATTTAAATTAAATAAAAAAGATTCCCCCAAAATCTACTAGAACTTATAAATGAATTCAATAAAGTAGTAGGATAGAAAATCAATATTCAGAAATCAGTTACATTTTATACACCAATATTGAACTTTCAGAAAATTTAGAAAACAATCCCATTTATAATTGAATAAAAAAGAATAAAATATCTAAGACTAAATATAATTAAGTAGGTAAAAGACCTATACTCAGAATATAAGACATTGAAGAAATTGAAGAAAATGTAAATAAATGGAAACATATTCCATGCTCAGGAATATAAAAAATTGGCATAATCGAAATGTCCATATTACCCAAAAGCAATCTATAGATTCAAAACAATTCCTATCAAAATACCAATAAGATTTTTCACTGACCTAAAGCAAAAAAAAAATCACAAAATTTATATGGAATGACAAAAGACAGAATACCCAATGCAATCTGGAGAAAAAAGAACAAAGTTGGAGGTATCATACTACTTAGTATCTAGCTATACTCCAAAGCATAATAATCAAAACAGCATTTTACTGGCATAAAAACAGACACATAGATCACTGAAGCAGAATGAAGAGCCTAGAAATAAACCCACACCTATATGATCAATATATGACAAAGGAGGCAAGAATATACAATGGGGTAAAGACAGTCTATGCAGCCAGCCAGCATGGCTCAGTGGTTGAGCATCGACCTATGAGCCAGAAGGTCATGATTGGATTCCCAGTTTGTGTACTGGGTTGCAAGCTCGATCCCTAGTAGGGGGCATGCAAGCTTAGTCTCAGTCAGGGCACATACTGTAGGCAACCGATCAATGTTTCTCTCTCACTTGAATCTCTCTCTCTCTCTCTCTCTCCCTCCCTCCCTCCCACCCACCTTCCTTCCCTTGTTCTCTCTCTAAAATCAATAAAGAGAGCCAAGGTATCTCTAGGTCTAGACAGAAACAAATGCAGAAATTAAGAGACCAGAATATACTAAGCAAGACTTGATACTGACTGTAGAAAGCTGGTTTGCATTTCTAAGAGCTCTCTTTACCCCCAAAAGACCTTCACCTCACCACTCTCTTACTACTCTAGTCCAACTTCAAGGATGCCTCTTCAGGATTAACCCCCAAATCTGAAAATCCCAGATGTAGTAGCCACCTGGTAATAATGGCAGAGGGGAGAGGATAGAAGCAGAAAACTGCCGGGAAATATTTATTCAATATTCAATTTTCTAGTAATTAGGTATGCAAAAGCAAGACATTATAATGTAGATCTCATTCATTGCCTCATCTATTTTTTATTTCTTAAGTTAAAAAATGAGCTCATTTGATAAGTATGTGATATATGAATCAGTAGACAGGCTTTTGGTTAAATGGCATTGCCACTTGACAGATAAAAAACATCATAATATTTAAAATTCTTCATCCCCCAATGTATCAGTGGCCTAAAGTACAGGAGTGTTCATAAACTATCTTTAAAAGGAGAATATAATATGTTGTCTGCTGTCAGTGAGAAAGGACTTATCTTAAATCAAGAGCTGAAATAGTGCCTTTTCTAAGATACATTTCTTTCTTTAAAGGAGGTGAACTTTTAAGCCAAACCTCGTAGGGTTGGAATTACATAGGACAGTAAATCAAGATAGTGACAATCTATGGAGATTATAGTCAATTGGCTAAATTTAAATAGATTGTTATTCTCACAAGAGAATGCCTATTTATTTACAAAAATATATATTACTTTTGCTTTCAAATGTATCTTTTTTGTAGCATTGTATTTGGGGAATTAAAGTGGAATGAATACATTATATTCCATTTTTATAGAAACCGAGCGCTGTCTAAATAAATGAACAGAATTTTTGATGGACCATCTTGAATGGATTACATAACTTTTGAGATCACTGTTTTTCAAGTGTCTGAAGTTAATATCCCTCCTAGACATAAATTACAAAATAAAATCAGCTATTCCTCGTTTGCTTTGCTCCTGAATGTGTCTCCATTCTACATGTTGTAAATCAAGTTTGATCTATATTAAAACAAGTTGATGTTTCAAAACTGATACCTTTATTGACGACAATATCTAAGTGCAAATTTGTAATATTCAGCAACCTAGAATCTAATACAGTTGTTACAAAAAGCTCAATCATCTCAGTAAGTGTCAGGTCTGAGCAATTGGCAAGATTGAACCCACATTTTAAAATAACATAAAAGATGTTGACTAAACAGACTCAGCCATTTTTGTATCTTAAATAGTTTAATATGATCACATTGCTTGGCATAAACTATTATTTTCTGGACTAGGAGGATTCAATTTTAGGATTTTAAGTTCAGTGGAGTCACTGGTTCTTACCAAAAGCAATATAGTCTATTTCCTCTTTCCTAAAAGAAGTCAGTCCAAACTCTAGTGGCATATCAAATAAAACTACAACAGCCACCTCTATTATGTTTCAGGTTGCTTGAGTAGGTTGATGCACCAGTGAAATATATATTTCAGGAGCTTAGAAGAGAGAAAAGGACAAAAGTACTAATTAAATTTAAATCCGTATATTTCTGGAATGATGACTACACAGGAGAATACGGTAATTCTAAATGTCAACCTCATTTTCACTGAACTTTAAAAATTTTTTAATAATGCTGTAATTTTTCACCTTCATATAAGGCTCAAGGTCCATTTTTAACAAAGGTCTCTAAAGAGCCCACATGCAAAGTCAGGTATCATGTTTTTATGTTTAAAAAGTGCAATATGAGCAGCCAGGTATGGGTTTCAGGTCTCATTTACATACCCTTGCTGCAGGAGTGGCACTGCCGAGAAACTCCCATAAATCATCTCCTGGCTGTACACAATTAATTTTACTTTCTGTACTTGCCCGCCTCTATGTTTTTATGCTGTTTCTTTTTATGTTTAATTGTTGAGGTTGCTCATGGTTTGGGGTGAAATACCCAAGCTTAATATTAAAATATTGCTGGATAATATTATAGTAGAAGTTTTAATAACCCAATCCAAGGTCACCTTTTTCCACAAGTTTTAAAATTAACTGTCAAAAAAGTATCAAAAGAAAAATAACCTGTAACTTCCTAACCCTTTTATATGTGAGAAGATATTAAGTGGGTTTACTGCATAATTTCTTGAAGGGTAAAACATTTCTACCATCACGGTGTATTTTCCCCGCGATCTTTTACCTTATTTATTGTTACCTTGGAAGTGATTTCAGACTTCATGAGAGTTTCTTACTACTTAGCTTATTTTCAATAAAACAAGGGGAAACACCCTTTTTTAATGATTTTCAGAATAGCTATTCTTCCAGACGGGAATCTGCGGATCCTAAATGCTTCTAAATCAGATGAGGGAAAGTACGTTTGCCGAGGGGAAAATGTCTTTGGTTCTGCTGAAATCATAGCTTCAGTATCTGTAAAAGGTAAGAACATGTGGCTAAATATTTCATAAGCCTAATTTCATGGCCTTATCAGATAGTGAATAGAAATAATATGCATGTGTAGATGTATGTGTGCATGCTCCTGTTTATGAACTACGTTGTAAAAATAGAACTAATATAGCCACATGGTCCCTTTCCATTATTTAGGGCACCATAAAGAAATGGAATTCTTGTTGGTAGAAATTTAAATTTTTTTCTTTGAACACAATATGTAAGAGGATGAAGACAGCTTGGTGAAATTTTAGTCGGTGTCTCAAAATTTAAAAGTATGCTAACAGTATAAAAATATTTTTTCTCTACCAAGATTAATTTTAGAAATAATCAGTAATATTCCCTTATTACCACTTCCACCGAGGATTTGGGGTAGAAAGGCAGGAGGAGGACATGGGTGTGGTATGTGAGTGAGCTCGGAGAAACTGACATACCAGAGCTGCCCTTTGACGTTTGCATCAATGGAATTTTTTACATAATGTCATTTTTTAACATTGCAAATATTGCCTCAAATGTTTACTTGTAAAGTAAACTGGATGTCAAGCCTAGAACTTTCGAGACTACATGTCACTGCTTCATACTAAGAAAATCTTAGGTAGTGTCTTTGTTAGCAGAGGAATATTTTTAAAGTTGAACGCTACACTTAATTGATTTTTTTCCATTTGCGCATGTATTTTATAATAAGCCATATTTGGGCCATAAAAAGGTAAAACTGTTAATTTATCTCATTCTTTAGAAATAGAAAAGTGAAATAGACAGCACTCCAATATTTTAGGGAACAGGCAAACATCACTAGAAGGAACATGATTTAAACGATGTTTTCATTTATTGCAGACACTACAGGAATCAAACTCTGCTTCTATTTCCAGTCTGTGTCTTATTCCTTCTCTGTGCTAAACAATGAGGCAATGCTGTATCCAAGGACTTTCTTTTACAACAACAAAAATATTCTAGCACTTTCCAAAAAAAAATAAAAATTCTTAAATGGAATATTAATTACTGGGAATATTCTAATTCTTACAGAGGTTAAACCACAGTATTATGTGATTTTCCTCTCTGATGAAGCCAGAGATTAGATTGCCACATGAATATCTGACTTCTAAAATGTCAACATTCATCGTGGCATTCCTTTCCTGGCATCACACCCACTTTCCTCTGGGTGACTATTCAGAAGGATGTTGCATATTAAAGGATCTTAACCACCCCTGATTAGGCATGGTGCTTCATCAGATTGTGCTATTGTCAACAATAGAGTTGGAATAGGAAAACTGGGCTAATTGTTAATCACTTGTGTCAAGTCTTCTTCAGGTATCTACAATCGGGATTCCAGGAAATAAAGACAACATCAAAATCCTATCTCCATCACTTCCCTACTTTATTCAAAATAGCAAGTTATATCGCAGTTATTTGATCACTGTCTTTTTAGAATAATTTTTTCTTTTTCAATAACAGTCAACATACAATATTATATGAGTTTTAGGTGTATAACACAGTCACTAAACATTTATATCTTACAAAATTGATCACTATCTTAAATAGCCCTTGGATGCATAGCTCATATTAACCTTTATTGGTTCAAAATTGCCCTAAACCCTGTAAAAATGTACCTATTTATTTTGTAATTTAACTTTATCTCACTTAGCATAATACTCTCCACGTCCATGAATAAGCCAGTCAGAGAAAGACAAGTACCATATGATTTCACTTAAATGTGGAATCTAATGAACAAAGTAAACTAACAAGCAGGGTGGAGACAGACTCATGGGCATAGAAAACAGACTGACAGCTGTCAGAAGGGAGGGGGTTAGGGGCTGGGTGAGAAGGGTGAAGGGATTAAGCAAAGGAAAAATAAAGATTCAGAAAAATCTGTATCTGGAACAACTTTATGGCGTAGATTCCTTGCTAAGTTTTTCTCTGTTATTTAAAATATAGAACGCAGGGAAATACTATGTGTGATATTAATTAATATATTTTTATTTCTGTAGAACCTACAAAAATAGAACTTACTCCTAAAAGAACAGAGTTAACAGTGGGAGAAAGCATTGTTCTTAACTGTAAAGCAATCCATGATGCTAGTTTGGATGTCACTTTCTACTGGACACTGAAAGGACAGCCTATCGATTTCGAGAAAGAAGGTGGACATTTTGAAAGCATCAGGGCCGTAAGTGAATACACTTTTATTTTTTGAGTAATAACAATTTTAGAAATTTAAGTTCAAATGTAAAAAACGTTCATATTCATGTAATGCTAAGAAAACATAGGGATAAAATCAATTTGATTTAAGCATATTTTTCCTTATTTTATATTAGGCCAAACTGAAAATAATAATAATTTTTAAAAACCCAGTAATAAATTGGTAATACTATATTATGCAAGTCTGGTTTATTTGCCAATTTCATTTACTCGATTAATATTGTCAACATTTCCACATTACTTCTCAAAAGTTATGTTGCTACATAAAGTGACTAGTGATATTTAAAGCATTCTTATGAATATTTATGATACAATAAATTAATGAAGTAACCTGGCTGTCCTACTCCTCGAAAAAAGGTAATTTGGGGAGATTTTTAAATTTCTCACAGGCTACAGAGCTAAACATGCAACCCATAGTCAGAAAGGCATATTAGCCTTAGATAAACATTCGCAAGCATACTCGTTTCTTCCTCACCAAATATTTTCTTTGTGATGTCTTCTTTTACTTTATATATCTACATGGCAATCCACTAAATGGAGTGGGAAATCTTTTTAACCAAATACTATAGAACCATCACAGTGTCTTTAGCCAACAGAGAAGTAAAAAAAACACCTCCTCCTACTCTTACTTAAGACATAAAAGAGTATTTGACAGAGGGAGAGAGAAAGATGGATGGAATTAGGGAAGCAGAGAAAGATTGTGGCTGCTATATCCCATCTATATTTGCTAAAGGGATGGATCCAAATGCAATTTATGCCTACAAATCCAATTTGAAATGTCACATGCTTATTAACATCAGTTTATTTTTCTATAAACACTTTGGGAAGCACTGGAAAACCATAGCTATTATGAGCTCAAACAGATAAAACTCAGTTTGGATTGCATTTTATTATAACTGTAATGTAATACAGTGAAAAGTCCTGGACCCAAAGTCAGGGATTTTCTGGATCAATTTCCAGTTCAATCTTTAATCAGCTATGTAACCAAAAGCCAGTCAATAACTTGACCTATTTGGGCATTAATCTTATAAAGTGAAACAGTTGGACCAGATAATTTCTAAGAACCTTTCTCACTCTAGAATTTGATAAATTTATATTATAAGAATGAAATATGAATTATCTTTGTAACATTTGCCAGTGTAACCAAAATTAAACATTTTCTTCCAAATTATCCATTTTATCCTGATTTACTTTGCAATAAATGGGTAAGACTATATAAATCAGAAACAATTACCAACATCATTATTCATATCTCACTAAATAAATTAATTTTACTTGTTAATGGTTATGTTAAATACAAAATATTTAGGTGATATTAAATTAAACTCATTTTCCTCTAATTAATTTTTCCTTTTTTCTTTTACCTTGAGTTGATAATTCCTTCAAGATTGTGAACAAATTTTATGCCATCATTGTCACAAAGAGAACCAGAAAAAATGATACAAAAATATTACATTTGAAAGCAAAACATTTACCATCAAAGATATCGCTTCTTAGGATTATCTGTAAATCTTCATTTTAAGTGATCAGATATATAACGTAAAAATATATCTAAAATGAATGTTGATTTTTCTTTATATAAGTGGGTCCCCACTTTATTTAAAAAATACTAATAGAGAAATTAATGGTCCTGATCAAATTATATGAATTCTGGTTTTTGTCTGTTAGACATTACCACTTTGGTTTAATGTCATTCATTTGTATAGACAAATACCTGTAATCCCTTCCATAAAGTTGGCAGTTAATAGTACCTGTTGTAGTCCTCTTTACATATATGCTCTTCTTGCCCTTGAGAAGTACAAAATTTACTTTTTACTCCCTGTTAACCCATACTGTTACAAGCCATGTTAAACTTAGACTCTGGATGATGGAGAGTGATAATAAACTACAGAATAGAAAAATTAAAGCAAATTATCATATTGAGACGTGAGAAAAATATTTAGGTTTGGGTAATGTAGAACTTATCATTTTCAGTGGATTTAGAATAATTAATAGAAATACGTATGTGCTGTAAAAATTGAAAGCTTCAAAACTGCAAGGTATAAAAGAAATTGCCTATCACTTTTTTCCCAGTTCCCTCAAACACTGATTGGATTCTGGATGGCTCCATATGTTTTAGGAGAAGAAATGAAAATGTTATTTCGAAGGGAGATTTGGGAAGGCCTCTGGACTTGTTAATACCTTCTGTTTGAAAGGCCAATTGAAGATTCTAGGTATAAGAGGGGTAGGACAGGGTTCAGAAGAGAAGCACATAGGGTGATCTGTGAGTTTCAAAGGAGAACCCCTGAAGAGACCTTAGTGGGGCTCCAGGCCGGCCCAGTAGAGTAAGAAAGCCAAACAGAGTTCAGGGACTTAAGCAGGAAGAGTAGTGTGCCTTTGAGCCCTCTCTGGATTAATTGCCTTGAGACCTGACCTACCAGTGCGTGATTGCATGAGGGTTATTCAGAAGAGAAAGGAGGGTATAACTTTTAAGCATTAACATTAACACTACAGAGTGGCAGATGAATCAGACAAATATCTCCCCCCCCCTGCCCCCCCCCGCAAAAAAAAAGATACCAATGCTGTTAATAAAGCATTTTCTGCTTAGTTAACTACTGCATTATTGCAGAGGTTTTTAATATAATTAAATTCTGTTAAAACTTTTTACTATAAAATAGTTTATTTCTCTGATCTTTTACACAAAATTGTATGTTCAGTTGAGCACAGTTTGAAACTGCCTTAGATGACAGCTGAGACAGTCTGTTACTGGCAGACCCTTCCTTATTTTCTGGGGGTGTCATCTGAGTGATCTGTGGACTACAATGACTTCAGGATCACAGCTGGATAGAAATACCATGTTGATTAGCCACCTCCGTTTTTACTCTAATAGGCAGATGATCTCAAAAAGCAAAATTTGAAGACTCCTCTTCACTTTTTGTCAATGCAGTAAAATCAAGTAATGCCTCTGAAGTTATCCTATATAATAAAAGACTAATATGCAAATTGTCCCCTCGACCAGGAGTTTGACCTGGAGTTTGACCATGGGATGGAGCTGGCTGACCAACTCACCCCAGCCAGCCCCGCCCCCTATTGGCACCCCCCACCCCGATCAGGGGTGGGTCTGATCGGCTAACCTCCCCTGTCCCCTCCCACCCAGGCCAGATCACGGCCGACGGGGGTGAGCCAGACGGACCCCACCCATGCACAAATTCATGCACCAGTTCTCTAGTCACATATAAAAAGACAGGCTTAGCCATCCAAGTCACGCAGGCCTCACTTTGTTTATTTAAATATCATCCACTAAAACGAACCTTCTGGTTATGGTACTTACTATGGTAGGGATACCAAGCTTTTTAATTTATTTAGAAGCTCCATTTTTGATAGATGTTTTATCTTTATAATATACTTACATAGCATTATGGGTGATATGAAAGTTACTAGCTCCTATGAAATGTGTTTAACCTTGACCATGAAGTCAATTGGATTTACTTCAGTGATATTTATTAAACCAAATTCTCCCCTAACTCAGTCATTTTCAATAGTGACATACTTGGACTTGTTAGTCTTTCTAATATGTACAGCAAATTTCTAATAAATATTTTCATGCAAAACAACACTCTAAATATCTTGAGTTTCAGTTCAGAATTTCCATTAAGTTTATTCAGTATTACTCTGCCTTTCTACCAGCTATTCTGCAAGTGTACATTGAAGAATAATCAGTGGAACTTGACTCCAGAGCTAATTCCTTGTCCCAATCTGACAAGACGTATTTAAGACCACACATTTTTATAAAGTACGTATGTACCACACCATTTAGAATAAATAAATAAATGAATGAATAAGTAAATAAATAAATAAATGAATAAGTAAATAAATGCATAACGTCAAGCCCACTCTTTGAATTATAACATTGTAGCCTTCCACCTTTATCAAATGTTCAAGTTACTAAAATGAGTATCTAAATTATTTTCAGAGCATAAAATTCTCATCTTTTTTCAATATTGCAATTTTATCCACAGTGTTTGCTTTATTTCTTAAGAAACCTCTATTCAAATCTTGATAATTTTTTTAAAAAATACCTCTATCTCACTCTTATATTCTTGTACTCTTCTCCCTTTTATTATTCATATTGATTTGTGGGTCCATTCAAATGAATTAAATTAGGAAGGATGATGGATTATGTCAGTCTTAACTGGAGACACCATAGGGCATTGTAGTAGATTCCACCGTTTGTTACCCAGAATCCCCTTTTAAAACTAAGGCACCCGTTCCCCCATCCAAGCCACTAAGACAGGTCCCAGTGGAGTCCCTCTCTAGGAATCATTCCCAGCCAATGAGAGTTGTCTCTCAATATCTTTTATCAAACATAGAGCATATGTAGAACTATTTAGGAAGGTGACATTTTAAATTTCCTACTTTCTCAATAAGTTTAACATTAAATTATATCATCTTATGAACACCTTAGGTAAATATCCCTCATCCATTGTAGAATTGTGGGTTAATTATTCTCATTGATGGAAATATTTTCATATATTCATCAAAATCACTCACACCTATAAAGTTTATACTATGATTATATGGTTACATTTACATTATATAACTTCTTTTCTGCTAGTATTTATAAATGACTATTATGAACAATATCCTTTGCCATAAATATGTTTCTGTTATATGTATTTTTAAAATCAACCCTACAAATCAGACTCTTCAACATTTAATCACTTCAGAATAAATTTGAAAGTTTCATTATTCAATTAAGACCTAGGCTAAAATAATATTAATAGAATTTTACATCATGAAGAGAACTTTTGCCCTTTCTCTCTCATACGTATTGTTTCATTTGATTTCCACAATAACATTGTGAGCCAGGCAAATTATATATAAATGAGGAAACTGAGTCCCGGGAAGGAAGATGGGTGAAGGGTCTCACTTTTGGGTTTCTGAGCAAAACAGACACAATGACCACACAGCCGCCACCATTATCATTGAGCTTAAAACTTCACAGCCATGAATGATATTCCAAATCTGGTTTGATGTTTCAAAGTAAAGACAGAAACTAGCTGTAACTCTTCACTATGCCATTTTGAAAATCGGAGACATAAAGAGATTGCTTCTTCTCTGCAGCCTCACCTCTAAGCTGGAAAGTGTAACCTATTTTTACCTTACTTCATTGATGACTATTCAAACATTAAAATTATATATTCTGTAACATCAAGTCAACAAATTGTTGTGTGTGTGTGTTGATTATTGATTTCAGAGAGTGAGAGTGAGGGAGAGAGAGATAGAAACATCGATGAGAGAGAATCATTGCTTGACTGCCTCCTGCACGCTCCCCAGTGGGGATCAAGCCCACAACCCAGGCATGTGCCCTTGACCGGAATCAAACCTGGAACCCCTCAGTCCGCAAGCCAATGTTCTATCCACTGAGCCAAACCAGCTAGGGCAACAAATTGTTTTAAAAAATGCTCCCATAAAAGTTACTGAGAATGAATTGAAAAACATCTCAAAATATCTACTACACTTGCCTCTTCAGATGTTCTGTGGGTGTGTTTTCCATTATTTAAAGCTCACTCTTCTGGCAGCTATAATTGTTTCATTTTATAGTGTTTGATTCTCTTGTTATCAACTTCCCGTTTTAGTCTTTGGGGAAAATTTCTCTAAGTGGACATGAGGTGCAGTGTTACATTGCTTTTACTGCTGAAGACAAAGCAAAGAATGTAGAGGACAAAGGGCTCAACCCTTCTTCTGAAGAAAACATTCAGTTTCCACATTTGAGACATTTAAAATTGGATCTTTTCTTATCGAGCATGTTACAGCATTGTTGGTTCCACTTGAGTTCTTGGCCACGAAATTCACCTTTCAAGTTAGATAGCTGGTCGGTAGGGTTTCAGATTCTGTCCTTTTCCCCCGCAGTACTTCATTTATTCCTTTCCCATCCCTCCCCCAGAACAAGTATCAAATTCTACCGAAAGTATTGCTTTCCCTTTTAGCCTTTACATTTTCAGAAATTAGGAATATGCTTATTTTTTCTCAACTCAACACAGTATTTGGTCCACATTAAATACCAAATAAATATTTGTAGAGTTGTTAAAGGAATAAGTGAAGTTAAGAGTATATGAATTAAAAACTAGCCATATAGCGTAGGCCACTTAGAAAAAAATGTTGACTATTATACCTAAATAGCTTTTTAAATCCAGGAATGATTCCAACACCTATTTGAATAATATAGAATGCCAGTGATCAGGAGTTTTATTCCTATTGCTTTAGATGAAATTTAAATATTTTTGATGTTGTGCTTAAAATAGTTATTTTCTCTGGAAATATTAATAGGAGCTTTAATAAAAGAAAAATATAAAATGGATTCTAGTTATCATGTTGAAGCAATGCTGATATGTTTTATTGGTTTCTTGTTATTTAAAAAGAATGCCCTACATATATATCTATGTATCCAGAGAATATAATTTAACCTGCAGAGTGATGAAATGCATAGTATAATAAGACCCTTAATACTAGAAATTTTTTTTACCTTGTAGGAATAATATATATATGGGGATTTTTTTTTTTAGTGTTTGAAAGAAAACCTTGGTATATAAAAGGCTGTCTTTATTCTCTAATACCACATAAGGTTAGGATTTTCATAAGAAAACATGGTTTAGTTTTACATTTTGAAGTACTATTGATATGTAAGCATTGTGTTTTAGACTGACTCCTATGTTATTTCTGAAAGTGATTTTCAAAGAGCAAGGTTTTTGATAGGCTGCTATTTTCAAGACATCTTTGAAATTCTGCCTTTATTTTGCAATTTCTCTTCTGCATCTGTTTTGTATTAAATTCTAAAGAGTGTCTAAGTGCTATGATGTCTTTCGCTTTTGCTTTTCAAAATCCTTTAGTTTCTTTCCTGTACTATTTTTATCACATTATAATAGAAAAGCGACTCTAGGAGCCTAGAATTAATAACTCGGTAGGTAGCCTCTCAGATATATTTTCTCTCGTAGAAAAGGAGGAAGAGGGAATTTTTATAAATAACAATTGGGCTATTATAATTCACTTTCTTCATCTGATACATGTTATATAAGAGAAGTAGAAAAGATCAGTTTAGAGAATTTGGATAGCATGACGCCATTTTCTTTAATGAATAACTAATGTCTCCATAGAGTATTTTTTATTTTTTTAAAAAATATATTATATTGATTTTTTTACAGAGAGGACGGGAGAGAGAGAGAGAGTTAGAAACATCGATGAGAGAGAAACATCGATCAGCTGCCTCCTGCACACCTCCTACTGGGGATGTGCCTGCAACCCAGGTACATGCCCTTGACTGGAATCGAACCTGGGACCTTTCAGCCTGCAGGCCGACGCTCTATCCACTGAGCCAAACCGGTTTTGGCCATAGAGTATTTTTTAAATCTAAGATAGATGAATTCTGAATATGTCACAGTTCCACGAAGATCTATTGAGCACCTACCCATGAGGCAGCTGCCCAGGACTGAGGGTTCTGTAGTAATCAAGGCCACCCTCTGTGAAGGGTGTATGAATACAACTGAGGTAGAGTGCTGCCTTTGAGGGGCCTCATATCACAGAGGAACAGACTTATAAATGGGTATATGGCAAGGGCAGTGGAAGAAGTATGTTTAGGGAACTCAGTCCAAGTTACGCATCATCCAACCTGTGGGAGCAGTATGCTTCCTAAACCAAATAACACTTCTTAAACCAAATAATGCCTGAGCCTATTCTTAAAGAAAAATAAATAAAGAGAGACAATGCAGAAGGTGGAAATACATTCTAGGTAGAGACTGGGCATGAGGAAAATATGAAAGATACTGAGGTTTTGTCTATCTGATTCCAATAACAAGTGGTGATCTTACAGTGAAAGCAATCCTCATCTATCTGTTATAGTAATTCTGTTTTCAAGAAATCTTCTCATATCACCTATTAAAGTTACATAAATGACCATGATTATCTTTGGCTCCAATTATAGCAAGTTACATAGTTCTAACAAAAGTAAAGCTGACAGATTTTTCAAAAATAAATCCAGGGATAAATTGCATGTTGTTAAGCATAAGTATATGTGGTTTACATAAATTTACATGTTGCTTAAAGCTTTCTACAGGGTATACAAAAAAGAAATTTATATTACAATGTTAAGATTCAATATCCAGAGTCATTACGATAATTCCCTGAGAAGCAGTATGTGATTTCTTATTTTCAGGACACTGCTTATTATTCTAGAAGCAGTTCTAAGAAAATGGACTAAAATAAAAATTTCTGTCTTCCATATTTATTTCTTTACTAGAGAACTGGTGCACAAAATTTGTGCATGAGGGGGGTGTCCCTCAGACCATCCTGCACCCTCTCCAATTTGAGACCCCTCAAGGGATGTCTGACTGCCCGTTTAGGCCTGATCCCACTTAAATGGGCAGTCGGACACCCCTCTCACAATCCAGGACTGCTGGCTCCCAACCACTTGCCTGCCTGCCAGCCAGATCACCCCCTAATCACTCCCCTGCCAGCCTGATCGATGCCTAACTGCTCCCCTGCCGACCTGATTGTTCCTAACTGCCCTCCCCTGCAGGCTTGGTCACCCCTAACTGCCCTCCCCTGCCTGCCTGGTCGCCCCTAAATGTCCTCCCCTGCAGGCCTGGTCGCCCCCAACTGCCCTCCCCTGCAGACCTAGTCGCTCCCAATTGCCCTCCCCTGCAGACCTGGTTGCTCTCAACTGCCCTACCCACAGGCCTGGTTGCCCCCAACTGCCCTCCTCTGCTGGCCTGGTCACCCCTAACTGCCCTTCCCTGCTGGCCCAATTGCCCACAACTGCCCTCCCCTGCCGGCCATCTTGTGTCCACATGGGGGTGGCCATCTTGCGTGTTGGAGTGATGGTCAATTTGCATATTATCTCTTTATTATATAGGATTACATTATATATTTTTTAAGAATAAGAGTCACACCTATTTTGCTAGCTATTGCTAGAACCTAGCATCATGCCCTTGAAAATTTTTTGCTAAATAAAGTATTTGTTAAATTAATTATTATATAAACAAGTAGAAATCTATACTATTATATATAGACACTTTCTCATTTCCTTGACCAGGTGCTAAACTACCACACACACACAAAAAAGTAATATATTGATATCAGATAATTTTTTAACACATCACTTTCCAAAAAGTTAATGGTCACCTGTAATGTGTATTGTACTTTATCAGGGCAAAAAATATATGGTTGAGTAAAGCATGATCTCTCCTTTCTGGAACTCTTAATCTAGACAGACCTTTAAATAGTGATAAGTGTTATAGTATTGAGACATTATACTGTTGATAGAAAATAACTCTGCAGGAAAATTTTCAGTTATTAAGCAAGTATGTCATTGGCAGAAATAATGTTCTTAGAATTAATGTTCTTGGAATTAATGTTCAATTGAATTAAACTAAGTTAATTACTAAAGGTTATCTGTCAACTAGTATAAGGTAAGATAATTATGATAGTTGTTTAAATACCCTAAATATCAAACTATTTCTTTTTTTTAATATATTTTATTGGATCAGCTGCCTCCTGCACACTCCCCACGGGGGGTGTGGCCGCAAGCAAGGTACATGCCCTTGACCGGAATCGAACCTGGGACCCTTGAGTCCGCAGGCCGAGACTCTATCCACTGAGCCAAACCGGTTAGGGCTCAAACTATTTCTTATTATACACCTACACATCTGTAAAATCAAAATAATTAACTATTTTGAAGCCAGTTAGCTAAAATAACTTAGAATGCATTAATTGTGAAGATACAACGTTCACTAAATAGGTTAAGGCTGTCATATCAATAAGCTTAAATGAAACTATAAAATACTATATGTTATCCTCTTTAACACCTGGTAGCCCCACAAATAAAGCTAGCATATTGATAAAATTTGTCTTAAAGTAGTTATTAAATATAGCAACAGTATTTCCTAAAAGCATTTCTGAAACTTGCACTTCATGGCCATTGCCTGTCATTTAAGTAGTAAGAGATGCTGAGAGGCCTTCGCTTTTCCTGACGTAGGGACCTACACATGCTTTGCTCACCGTGCCCATCACATCAGTGATGATTCTGAACAGCAATGATTCTCTGGTACTTAAAGTAACTTTAGCTAGTGTTAGAGATGCAGGCATTTCACTAAGAATGTTCTCATTTACCTTTAAGAACAATCAGGCAGAATAATAAAGCATCTTCTTTTCAGCTAACTTTTTGGGGACTTCACATTGCCGTTTCCAAACACATTTAGTCTCATAACAGAATTCTGACCGGAATAATCCATTGTTGTTTTATTTTTATATTTAAGATGTTGAGATATAAATATCTTGAGAGAGGAGGGAGTTTTACAGTTTAGAACCAATGAATACCCTTTCCTTTGCCCATCTCTTTTTTCCTATGAATCACTAAAAGAAAGGAACTGAGGGGTAGTTTTTCTAACTACTATGTAGTGGTGACTGTTAAACATAGTCTGTATCAGTTTTTGCTATAAAACAAACCACCCCAAAACTTAGTGCCTCAAACTATCATTTGTTTAGTTTATAATTCTATGGGTTGGCAAGTTGGGCTGAACTCATCTGGAGTTTATCCGCTGGTCTCAAGACTCACTCATGCATCTTCAGTCAGCTGCCAACCAACTCTGAGGCATTAATGGCTGACTAGTGGCTGGGGCTACAGGGTACATAGACCACGTGTTTCTCATCATCCACCAGGCTAGTCAGACTTGTTCACATGGATGTCTCAGGAGTCCAAGATCCAAGAGCAGAAGCATCATGATCCCTTAGGCCAAGGCTCAAACTTGCTTTATGTCACTTCTGTCAAGCTCTATTGGTTAAAGCAAGTCATAAGGCCGTACTAGATGCAAAGGGTAGAGAACCCTCCTCCTGGGAGGAACTGCAGACTATTATGGCCAGTGTTGCAATCTACCACTATCGATTTCCTGTCCCAATTTTTTTGTATTTTTCTGACTTGCAAACTTCATTCCAGAATCCACAAATTTCTCAATCAGTGGTGGCTCTAATTGCTGTTTGAGTTAGCTTATAATGCAAAGCAAACTCCACAAAATTTATGATCCAATTCCATGAGTCAATAATTATAGCTGGACTCAGTTGTTTATCCTACTGGTTTATATCGGACTCATTAATGCATCTGAGGTTAACTAGGAGTTGTTTGGGAGGTGGCAGCTAGGATGCTCTGTCTCTGCCCCAAGTTGTCTCCACCCGACAGCAGGCTAGTCTAGGCTATGCCGCACGGTTTTCACAGGTTCCAAAATAGCACTCTCCAGAACATACCCAGTTTTGCAAGTATATATTTGTTCTATGTTTGCTAATGTCTACATGACCTATGTAATCACTTATTATGGCACAGTGAGTGTGAGAAGGGCTAACTCAAAGGCGGATCCAGGAAGGCATAAAAAACTTTGGGGCCATTACTTCAACACTCCTACCGCACAATTTGAACAATTATCAGTGTCAAATGATCCTTAACTTCAGTTATGGTATTATTTTTAAGACAAACTAAAGCTAGATTATGCATGTAGTGATATGTATGGGGTAAAATGAGCATTAGGAAAAATAATCATTTACATAACACTAAAATTCAACATGGGCTGTCACTAGCAACACAAACTATGTCCACTGCATGGACTGAATTAACTAGTCACAACCTGAATTGACCCCTTTGAATTGAATAAGTGAAGATAGTCAAAGCCCTTGATCTGATTATAGTCATTTTTTTCATTTATAGAGTTTATGTTCTTTTTTTAAAAATCTTAGGATATTTTAACCACTTTACTTGTTAATAGATACTGGGAACAGTTAGGGAAAAGATATTAACAGAGAAAGATTAAATTCTTTATTTAAAAATGAATAAATTAATTGGTTTCTGAAAAATAACATATTCTGAAGACATATTATGATATTTTCTAGCTTATCTATTGATCTAAAGTAATCCATGTTAAATGTCTCTTCCAAAAATTGGTTTTAATGATTTCTGTGCTTTAGTTATATTTTGAGAGAAACAGAATCAGATATATTTATTAATAAATTGATGAAAAGGGATTCTGGATATATTAAAAACGAACATGAAATATACTTAATATTCCATACCCAAATGAAGTCATAGATTCTTTTAGCCATGTAAGCTGATTAGTTTATAATAAATGCAGTTGATGATAAAAACTTACCTTGGTTTTTCTCCATGGTAACCATAGTTTTGAGTTCTAAACCAAAGTCAGCTTTTCATTTGCTCACCATTATGTAGATAGGTTTTTTCTATTTATATAAATAATACCAGCTTATTGTAGATTATTTGAACATACTAAAACTGGAAAAAGAATGAAAATCCCTTGGAACCACACTACCTAAAAATAATCACCATTAAGCTTTGTAATCATGTTTTCATGCATCTCTTTAAGCATAATAGACACACATTATACAAGTGTACAATATCATGCAGGCTGCACTTATTAAGACGACTTTCCCCTACTTCTACCCTCCTATAACAGCATTTACCACAACTTCTTAAGCTTGTTAGTATCCAAATGTATGCCCTTCTATATTTTCTCTGTTCTGGTGTAAGCCTAGGCAGATGTATATATGTACAGGGAAATTTTTGTCATTATTTTTAAAAAACTGAAATATATTTTGCATCTCATTTCTCTCATTTAATAACCTTGAAGGTTTTTTTATATCTCTAATTCATTCTTTTCAATGGCTACATTATTAGTCCATGGCATCACTATACCTCTATTTAGCCATTTGCCCATTGAAAAGATTAACTTGATTTCTTGTTTGGGGGGATTTATGAAGAAATGCTACAGAAAACATCTCTAAATATCTGCATCCATGTGTATCAACAATTTTATTTCTATGGGATAAATTCCCAGAACAGATTGCAGGGCGAGAGAAAAAAACTATTTGTAATTTAAATAGATGCTGCCAGATTTTCTTCCAGGAGATGATACAATATTAAAGTATTTTACTGGGTGACCTCATTATATAGTAAAAGATTAGTAGATTGGGTGGGGAGGAGATATGAAGGGGTTTTGGTGTGGGCTCAGCTTTGTCCCTACGTAGCTGTATGGCTTTCAATGATTCATTTCACCTGAGCCCTCAGCCACAAACTGAAGAGGTTAGAGGAGATGATTCCTAATGTCCCTACCTAATTCCAAAGTTCTGTAATTTTAAATGTTATGTTCAAGGACTGAATGCCAAGAAACTCTCCTCATGTGGCACTCAATAACTGAAGTGAAATCATTTTAATATGTTTTAGTGAACATTAACCATTTTTCAGGAGGGATCACTCGTAGCTCCAAAATCATATTGTTCTCTATTAAATATTGCATACCTGCTTAATTCATGGAATATAATTTAAAATCTTATGATGTCCTTAGAATTGGAAAAATTTTAATGCAGAAGGAATTCCAAACTGAAAAACATGATCTCAAATCAGAATTCTTCTCTATGACTAAGAAGATATGTGTATATATATCATCTTGTTATATGTTAAAAGGTTCTTCTACAGTTAAATAAAGATTTCCTCTTTAAAAGCAATAATAATCTTATAAATGGGCAAGAGATCAACATTCCTTATTTTGTGTAACCAGCAAACATACACAAAAAAAGATTCACAATAATGAAAAGTTTAAAACCTACCAATATGTACCTTAGGAAAAAATATATGTGCCTATATAGTTATTGATGTTGGTGTCAATTCAAAAATGCGATGCTTTGGAGAGTCTTGTAAATATGATTTTGAAATATCAGAGCTCTATTAGATAGTTACAGAAGAGGGAGGAGCAGTAGTAGTTTATGGCATCATAGACGATTTTCAATCTCGGTCTGAGTGAACTGATTCTTTATAAATTAAATATGGTAAATTCTTTTATAAAATTGTAAAGCCTGTTATTAATGAGTTCACTCTGGCAAAGTGTCTTGACTGGCTTTCAAAATGTCATTTGAATTTGACTGAGAGTCTTTGACCTTGAACTTTTCATAGTCAGCTTTTGATTGACACATTTATTCAATTTGACCTTTTGTTTTAACTGAACTATTCTTCTGTTTAAATCTTCATTGGAAGATTGCTGTTGTAGCCTACAATCTAAGCAGTAATTTGAGTAGTCTTTTTTGACATTGATGTGTTTGAATTTTCTAAATTCTTAGTGTTTTTGATGTTGATGAGAATCTTCATGACTGAGTGAAGGTGCCTAATGGATGCTGTGACCCAAATTTCCTTCTTGATTGTAATAAGGTTCTTTTTCATTCAGAAACTTGTTCCTAAGCATTAGTAGCTATCAAATTAGGCTTGACAAAAGAATACTCAGTATTTGGTCTTGAAGCACATGGTTGAAATAATGCAGCTACTTGTTGAAGGCTGCACTTGTTAAAATGTTTACTAATATTGCACATGAAATATAAATACATAAAGATTTTGAATTTTGAGACAAAAAGCTTGAAACAGCCAGATATTTGTGGCTAATTAACATTTAGAAATTCTTTATAAAATTAATTATTTCATTTGAAATAGTATGTTTTTGCAAAAAGATTAGACATAAAAATATCGCTATCTCCTTGGTTACATTTTTTCTTTTAAAATGTCTCTTAACTCTTATTTCATGGCAAGCTATCTTCTTTCATATATGTGAGGAGGCTTTCATGTGCTAGGCATTGTGCTATGGACTGGGTATGCCAGAGTTAAATAACAAAATTTCAAGTGGGTGAAATGTAAAGATCTTATTGGCTTATTGAATGACTTTTGAATTAGGCAGCATCCTCTGCAGCAAATAGAAAGGAGTTCTGAAGAGCTGTATAAAAATGGAAGAGTTTGATAGGCAAAGGTGGGGAAGGAATGCATTGTTTCAATGTTAAATAACATGCCTATGGGGATGCAAGTGAGCTGTGAGGCAAATTAGCTCCCTAGTGCCGCCTGGAAGATTGCATTCTTGGCAGAAGCTCAGTCTGCACTGGGATTGGTAGTAAGTCTAATTTTGATGATGTGGACTCAGCACCAGTGACTTTGTTTGGGGCCTTTTGTCTCTTTTTTAACAACAGTGAAGGGAATATCATCTTTATAAGAATAAAGTGCAAATGTGATCGATATTCACAAGATCAAAATATGGTTAAAATGCCTACAGGTTGTATTTATCCAGAGGGTACAAAAGCATTTTTTTTTAGTTCTTCTATAGCTCAAGAATATGAAAAGAGAAACTGTTTCTGTTTCAACCAGCAAGTTTTGGGTTGGAAGTATTTTCTCTAAATTTTTCCTGAAAACGAGGCCCTATTTTAGCCTAAGTCACTCCCCTCATGTACTATCACAGACAACTAAAAGTCAGTAGTCAATACTTTTATTCTCCCTATAAATCTTTTTCATCAGATACACAAATTCATTAGGAGCCCTTTCTATCTTCCATCTTACCACAGACAAGGGTTTTCCTAATTTTATTTTTGCTGTTTCATAAATCAGCTACCCCTTTCACCAGCTTTCAATTATCATCTCCTCAATGTTGTTTCAGCCTTTAGTAACAGTTTTGGGGTTCTTTCTTCCCTACCTAGGACTGAGGGCCTGGTTGCTATAAGAAAATGCCCTTAAAACTCTGTTGTAAACTTTGTTGTCAGTGGCTACACACTTGGGATCTTTATCCTAGGAACATATTTTATTTGGTAGATTTAATGTTTTCCAAGGCCATTCTTAGGTAACTACTCTTTGACTACTTGGCAAGATTGGAGATGAGAAGTATTTTTGTTTATAAATCTAGAATCCTGGCTTCTTTACATTTCCTTTACATTCTGCTGGAGAAATGAGTGAGTCTCTCTTTTCAGCTCATCTCTGTATTTATACTCAGTATACACAGCTGAAAGAAACCTTTTGGCACTTTCAATTTTCTTACTGAAAATATCCTTAGGCGATTTTAATTTATTCACTGTGTATAATGTGTTGTTCGCATCATCTCGGGTGGCAGTGTTGTCAAACTTTCCTACACTGCATAACAGGCCGCCTTTTCTCGGGTCTCCAATGGCAGTTTTCTCACGGTTCCCCCAGCCCTTGTCAGTAGTCAGTCTTCTTGAAGTTCCGGTCAGGATGGCAGAGTAGGTGCTATGCTCTCCTCCCTCATGGCATCAAAATTGCAACCAAATTATAGAACAGTCAAGCCAGATAAGCATCTACAGGCTAGCAGAACAGAAGTCCTATATCTAAGGAAATAAAGAAGAAGCCATGTCGAGACTACAAGGAACATCGAAATGGGCTGGCCCCACACCCACCAGTGGCAGTTGAGAATCTGGTGAGATATCTCAGCCACTGAGGTGCCCCCTCAGAAGCCAGGAGTCCCAGCCCCACCCCAGGCTCCTGAGCCCAAAACACCAGTGTTGGGAAAAAGAACCCAAATAACATCTGAGTATGAAAATCAGTGGAAATTCCATCTTTTAGGGTGAAACAGAGGCTGCTGGAAACACAGATGTCTTCTTAAAGGGCCAGTACACAAACTCACTCACAGGAGCTCACCTTGGGCTCCAGCCTAGGGACAATGGCTGGTTGGGGGTGGGGAGGGGATTAAGAGGGAGGGAGTGTTGCGGGGAGGAGGAGTGCACCAGAGTCATACAGGGAGAAGCTGAGGTGTGTGGCTACAGGGTGAGGGCAGGAGGGACAGCTGCCATTGTCCCTGCCCTGAGCCCTCCCCCCACACGGCCAAATCTGAATCTTCATGAACCTAATTAACTCTAAAAGTGACTCCTTGAGAACCTGGGACTTTTACTGAATGGCCTTAGGCCCTCAGCAAAAGTCCCTAGGGCTCTGATTACCTCCCAGCACACCCCTCCAAATGTCGTGCCATCACACTGGGGATAAGGTTTCAATATATGAATTTTGGGAGGGACACAACTCTCAGTCTATAGCAGAGTCCTTTTGCCTTGGCCACTTAAGTTAATTCTTCGATAAAGGAATGCTCATTTACCTCTCCACTAGGGAAAAGAGAGTCAATGTGCATTAGATTAAATAAGGTACATTATTTCAAGAATCAAGGCACAAACATGCCACCAAAGTCTGGCATCCACTGACGTGTTAAATATCACACCCTCTAGTCCTGCTTGGGAAAGGAGGACACTGAGGTGACACACATGGCATGTTGTCAGTCACTCAGTGTTCTTCTAGGAAGTTTTGTCGCCTAGGAAGTAGTATAACTTAACGTTTGTACTTTTAAATTTATTGTATGAGCCCGCCGGTATGGCTCGGTGGTTGAGTGTCGATGCGTTATGGGCTCAAGGTCCAGTAGGGACGTGCAGGAAGCAGCCAATCAATGATTCTCTTTCATCATTGATGTTTCTATCTTTTTTTTCAACCCTCTCTGAAATCAATAAAAGCATATTTAAAATTTAAAAAATAAATAAATTTGTTGTATGAAAATGTAATTGTAATTGGTCCTGTATATTCTTGCTTTGAACGGCTTTAAAATGCTTAATCTTCATTTTAACCAAGATAGTGGACTGATATCATGAATGATCTCTATTCATGACTTGTGCTTATAAAGCTAAATGATCCAGTTTAGATATATAGTCATCTTGCATTCATCAATGAGTCATCAACTCATTTGTCTTCTTTAATCTATATCACCAAACAACACTGTTTCTGCATTTTTTTTAGTACTTAAAAATACATTATTAGAATATGTATTGGAAAGTAAATACCAAGGTCGCATTAATAGGATGTTAGAATCATTTTTACCCATTTTTAGTCTTCAGTGCATTGTTGGATGCACTTAATATTCCACCAAAGTAGACATAACTGTTTTGTCAAATAATATCTTATCTATTATTTTCTTCACTGCTAGCAAAGACAAGTCTTCCAGTAATTTATCTAGTATTTTCATCATTAGTAGCAGTTAGTATTTCTATTTCTGATAATATGTCCACTTATTTAAGCACCATTAATATCAGCTACTTTCTTAAAAACATATATTAAAACACACATCATCACTAATGTAAATCTCATACTACATAAGTTTAAGAAAGGTTGTAAAAAGAAAAAGAAAATGTATGTTTATTGTTTCCATATTGTAGGATACTTTAAACAAATTATCCTCTGGGAAAAAGAAATACTGTGACCAGGAAAATCTTTTAACTACACAAGTTCTATAATAAGCGTCTCATGCTAACACCCAGTTTTTCATGTTAGAAAATATTTTTAAAATTGTTTCTTAGAGAATTTATATAGAGGAATGGTTTATATGTCTGTTTGTTGGGGGCTGGGGATGCTGGGTGGGCCCTATGTGAGCCCCTTGAGAAAGTGAAGTAAACCCTAAATAAGGGAATGTAAATTGCCATATCCAGCAGTTTTTTGACGACTCATTCAGCATGAGTCCACTATTTTTGAGAACATTCAATTTACCTTGTTTGAAGGATACATTTTCCAAACTTTCTCAGAGTGCTTACTCAATCTTGGTGGGGGAAAAAAAAAAAGGCTTTAAGAGTAATTCACACTTCCCAGTAGTTCACATATATACATTGCTTCACTTGATGTTCCTCAATTCCTGAGAAAAACAGAGCAGCTGTTATTATCAAAAAAGAAAAGAACTTTCCCGTAGTTTCAGGGCTTGGAAAGGCTAAAGCAAAAGCTAGACCTCATGTCTGCTTGTTCTGAGTGCAGAGGTTTGCTATAAGAGAGAAAAGGAGGATGTATGTATCTAAAATAAAGCCAGGTAGTTAGGAAACTTACTACAGCTATGGAAAACATTGATATCTAGTTTGTTGAAGGAGTGAATACTACTTAAAGAAATATTTCTGCTGGCTAAGAATGCAAGTACAGTGCCATTTAACAGACAACATTTATCAAACACGCGTATGTGCCGGAAACACTACTATAGGCTTTACTTGCATTATCACATTGAATCTGTGCGAGAACCTCTAAGCAGTGGAGTAATTTTCCCAAGTTCAAAATTTAATAAGTGGTAGAGGGGTTCATACAGTTCTTTGTCATTCCAAAACCTTTATGTAACTTTAAGTATCCTTTCCCACTGTCTCTCTCCATAGTCTGTTCCCTTGCCTTCCCCAATTTCTTTGAGAAAGAGGGGAGGTGGGTATTATCGGAACAAAGAAGAAAGGAAAGAAGCCCTCATGCATCCATTAGCTCACCCAGTAACCATCAGCTGCATCGCTACCTAGCCCAGCTCGGGGAATGCCCATGGAGGACTGGCAGGTGGACTCGAGGAGACTTTCAAGAATGCCAAGTGCTAGTTCAGAGACAAGAGTGAAGTACTATTGAAGCACAAATAACTAAGCAGTGTCAGCACTAAGGAAGCCTGGGGAAGGTCTGGAAAAGCTTAACCAAGGAGAAGTCTTTTGAGCTGCATCTAAAAGTGTCTTTCTGGGCAAAGGAGAAAGAGCATCTGCAGTAGCAGAGCAGGTGGAGTGATGGAAGGATCCCCAGGCACAGGGAAACTGGAGATAAGTGTTGAGGCAGGCCAGGATTCAGTCTTGGGAGGTGAAATCATGGTTGGAGGGTTCTTCTGTGTTGAAATAAGGAAATTGGACTTTAACCTCAGGGCAGTAAGAGCCAGCAGACACTTTGAATATCAACGTTCAATGAGCTTTCCATTTTTAGGAAATCTTTAAGCAAGGCGCTTAGTCAAAGTAAAATGCTATAAAGAACTGGACTTGTGAAATGATGACATTCCCTGGATTATTTCAAAGTCATAAATGAAAGTTAGATAATTTAGCAACTGCTCTAAAAGTTACACCATGTGGCCAAGAACAGTAAATGACTTAGCCATGTTGCTGGTCTCACAGAGTGAACATGCAACCTCTTTCATAAAGAACCTCACACACTCATTCAATCAACAACTATACATTGAGCTCTCACTATGTGGCATGCCTTGTGTTAGATGTACAATTCCTAAAGCCTTGTGTTAATTACTGGTAGGGGACATTTATCTGAAGCAACATAATTTGATCATAAAGCCAAAGAAAGCAGCAAAGCAAATATAGGATATAAAGCAAGTGTCAAAGAAAACAAGAGAGAGTAGCCCCTGAGAGGGAAAAAGTGAAAATGAGGTTTAAGCTGAAGGAAGCAAGCATCTGCTCTAAGTAACCATTTTATTAACAGTGCACTAAATTGCGAAGGTTCTCTCTCAGGAACTGCATACTGTGGGCTAAGATTAAGTGTAATGGGTTCCCACATGAATTCTTCTCATTACTTCTTTTGAAAGATCAGTAAATCTACTGAAAGGGTAATTTAGGTTTAGTGTTCACAATCCATTCATTTTATTTTTAATTTTCCCCATTTAAAATTATAAAAAATAATAATACAGATATAATTCAAAAGAGAAGGGATGGACCCAAAGTGAGACTTCAAGTCCTCAAATAGTGTTGGTATTGATAGGTATACAATAGATGGTAGACTTTTTTATTCCTGATAGATGGTGATAGAACTTCAGCCAGTGTATAAGGCATTCCACACTATTAATTGCAGGAACCAAGTGAAGGACAACATAGGAATGATAATATGCACCTCTCCCTCCTGAGATTTTTAATGAAGGCTCTTCTTAACCCATTAAGTTTTTATTTCAATATATTTCACCTTAAAAGACAAAGCTTTAGGGACTTTTGTCCAGGACCAAAAAAAAAAAAATATTTTGGAAGAAAAGGGTCTGGAAAATAAGACAATTCTTTAATCACAGGAATGTGATTTTACAAAATACTTTTTTCAAAAATGTGAGCCTCAATAATGACTTACAATAATGACTTTTAAAGCTATTTAACCACCACCAGCATGTGATAGTGAAAAACACTCAAATAAAAAATAACAATAAAGCAAACCGAAAACACCAACCTCAGCCTTTCAGAAGCCCATTTTAGAAAACAATGAAGTCCTTTCTCATTTTCTGGGCCTCTCCTTAGCTTTTCCATTAGACATAAGCCCCATTCGGTGCCCGTGATTTTAAATTTGATTCCTGATTAATTTAATTGAGTACCCCACCAGGAGAGCTTCTTAGGAATCCAGGAGGGAAAGGAGATTTTCACATCTAAGATGGGCCCATACTACAAAAGTGGCAAATATGTTGAAGCCTATTTATACCTTATTAAATGATGCTGATTTGAAACTGAATTATGGCTTATAATGTTTATAGTTTGCTTTGTTGCCCCATAATAGTTAAGAGGTATTAAAGTGTAAATTTCCTGTTCTGACTTGAAAGAAGTGAGTACTTCCTTAGTCTAGTAGAGATGAGAAAATGAAATTTAAGAGTAACCATTTATCCTAAAGAAATTAGCAGCGTAGGACATTTACTGAACAAATATCACATTCCTTGAAATAATTGTTATGACATTTTAATGCATTCTCACTATGAAGCTTTCCCTTGTAAATAACTAAACCAGATCATGTTTAACAATTATTTCATGAGAGAAAAGTTCAACACCCTTAGAAGTTCCTATAAGACTATTAGAAAGAGATAAAAAAAAAAAACACCATCAGCAATGAAATACCAGAAAGAAATGGAAACAATAGTATACAGTTAAGTAATTAATTTAGATGCTAAGGAATGAATGCCAAGGAAAAAACATACAAAGTATTTCTAGAAACCCCTCTCATTTTCATATAACTCATTGGTCTATTTCAAAATAAATGCAAACAGTTAATCTCTTGAATAATCATCAGAATACTGCCCTCTAAGGACAAATGCATTATTTTTAAGGGTAATTCACCATCCCATCAAAAATTAAAAGATCTCTTATCCGGGGTACTTCTCCATAACATGCTTTAAACATTCTTTCATGTGTTCAAGCTGTTGGAGAGTGTTGAGTTCTCTGAATATGTCATTTCAAGCTGCATGCATCTGCTCTCATTCCAGTCAATTGTTTTTTTTTTTATTGCAACGTGGAAAATGAAAAGTGTATTGGAGTTTTGCTGTGTCATTATCTGGAAAAAAAAAACCAAAAAACTACCTCATGAGTGAGTGATTGTAAATGCCAGATCTTTACATATTCATGGAAAAGGAAAGACGAGATTAGGTAATTAAAAGTTGCACCAGTCAGTCTGGAGTGTAGGGAGGATCATCACCGATCCCATGAACTGATACATCTAACAGATACTCTTCCTGGTACTACGGATCTCCCCAACTGCATTTATTCTTCAGCCATGTTCTAAACATCTTGCTCAAAACAAGAATCGGGTGTTTTGAGCTCCTTTGGCGTTTGTATCTGCATTGATTAACAAAGACTCAGGTTGACCCTGCTTCCTGATGGTTATGGGGGATTAGTGTTGTGGCAGCCAGGATTCAGTTGTGGGGGGTGAAATCATGGTCATGGGAGGAATACATGGTTTTGGGACCAGCAGTCTTTACCTAAGCACTGTCTCGTTCCCATGGTGTATTTACAAAAAGAATCACTCAATAAAGCCATACAAGATAATCTTTTCACTGCTGTCTTCTCAGAAGTAATTTTCACAAGTTGTCATTCCTTTCAATACTATTTTCTTGCCACAAAAATAGGCCTGTCTCTGAATAGCAAAGAAATAATTTTTGCTCAATGATTATTTTTCTTATACTTTTAAAGATATGAATTTGTGTGCATATTTAAATATTCTTAGAGATTATAGCTGCTAAATTATTATATGCAATATTAAATGTTCAAACCCTGTATCAGCAATTGTTGAAAACATAACTTCCATGTGTTCCTTAAACTAGGGCATGTTTGATTTCTGAATTGTTGTCTTATAAATTGTAAGGCCAAAAATGGGCCCTTAGACTAAATATGCAAAGTTCCCCTTAAACCACCTTGAACTAGGCAGATTTGCAACATTTTAAACTGGCACTTCATCCCTCTTTCAGCAAGCATCCTCTGCAGATTTAATGATCAGGAACATCCTTCTGATGCATGCTGGGAGATATGGCTGCAGGGTACAGACCACAGCAGACAGTGTGTCAGATGAGGCAGAACTTCTTGTTAGGGGTGAGTATGCTAATAGTGCAGTCTGAAGACATGATCACCATAAATTATCATACAAAGGAATTTAAATGCATGGACTTTGAGCACATCAGTACTGTGCATTTTACTTTCAATTTTACAATATATGTCATTTTTGCTTAACCTTTTGCCTTTGAAAATATTACATGGAAAACTGCTCCTTAGTAACAGACAAAACCTACAGATCCAGCTTCAGGGTCCAAAACACCTCTAGTAATAAGTGGTCACTAAGTGTTTAATCAACGTAATGCCAAATAGAAATGGTAAACAGTTGAGCCACAAAGACCCTTGGAATACAGAGATAAAATGTGTTTGTGTCTTTATGTGCTTTTTTCAAATGCAAAGTCAGTGGAGCCTCCAGGCATGTGTTTCCTCCACTAACTTCTAAATTCTGCTTCCCCAAACAGGAAAACTAACGGCATGCCTAATACAGTGGCATTTACAACTGTTAAGTCATAGGGATTTTTTAAAGTCTGAAAATGCCAATACAATTTTCTGTGCAGAAATGACAGTTAAGTGGTTTTTAACTATGAACCAGGCTGCCAAATAGTATGACCCTATAAAGCTACACATTATTTGAATTAAGTAAATAACAGTACCAATTTCTTTCACCACATTATTTCTCAGTATGGAAAATGTAGCTGCTAGCATGCATTCTCTCTCTCTCTTTTTCTTCTTTCTTTCTTCCTCCCTCCCTCCCTCCTTTCCTCCTTCCTTCCCTTCCTCCCTCCTTTCCTCCCTCCCTCCCTCCCTCTATCCTTCCTTTCTCTCTTCCTTCCTTGTTTCCTTACTTCCTTCTTTTCTTTCTTCCTCTCTTTCTTCTTCTTTTCCCCCTTTTAGCTTTTTATTGAGACACAAAGTACCTACAGAAAATTTTACAAATTATAAGTGTACAGATGTACAGCTCAAAGAGAAATTACCAAGTGAACACACCATGAAACTACCATTCAAGACACAAACTAGAACATACCAGAATCTCACCTTATGCCTCTCCCTTTTGCTCCTAATTACACTTTGTGTGCTATGCGTATTGCATGCTAAGACCCTTTGCATGATCTCTGCAAATCAAAATTTCACAATCCACAGCAGAAACGTATATCTTAGATTATCTTATTTCTTACTCACTTGGAGTGTTTTCCAATTACAATTTTTAAGAATTTATCAATATTATAAAAATCTTGAGCAAAAAATGTAAGGTATATAGTAAGATTCATCATCTCTTTGTTTTAGTTGTATGTTTCATCTAAGGCTTACTGACTGTTGGTAGTGCATCCATCATTTGGTCCAAGTAAAATGTTGATTTGAAGCAAGTGTGTATCTGGGTGCATAGCAGCTTGTTCATTTTTTTTGTGTGTGTGTTTGTTTCTGTTCAGAAGGTTGTTTGAACTTTTTTACAAGTTTATATCAAGACTGTGTATCTGTATTGCCTATTATAAAGCAACAACCTTTTAAGGGCTCACCCTCTCACAATATTACATTTAGCTAAAATTTTTCCTCTATGCCTTTCGAAGTTACAAGGCTCATGGAACTGCTCACCCCACACTGCAGTCAAATTTCTAGAAAATTGCTTTCTTCTCATGCTACAGTCTGTTTGAGATTATTTGTGTTTATTGTGCAGCACTTGCTCAGTAATTTAGAATGATGCCTCTGAAATCGGAGCTTTCTAAATGAGTCACACAGTTTAGATGCTGATAACGAGAAACTAGGTCTTTTTACAGGGCTGTGAGGGGCACATTTAAGCGGCAAACTAACATTCTGCTTTGTGAGTAAAATTAAACTCAACAGGGTTTAGAACATAATTCAGGTTCAGCTTTTTCGTGTTGTGCTCTTTTAGCCTTTGGCTTTTTGCCTGGGAGATGATAAAAATGCATAAATTTTGGAATTATACTCAAGAGCAATTTCAAACACGTGGCTATTGTCTGAATATTCATGTCACATTCAGCTCAAACTTTCATTTGAAGTGAGTTGGATCAAGTTGCCAATTTCCTCTTCTATATTTTCATTACTTTTCTAAAATTAGTAAAACTAGCTTGCCTCTCTGCTTGCTTGGCCTTAGACAATAAAAACTGGACTAAGGGTTCTGGATCTTCTTTTTATTTTTAAATAAAAATATTGTTGTTGTTTTTAAGTTAAGAATTCCTGGTAATTGAAGGAACTTGGGTGCTTGAATATTGGTGTTTTTAATGTTGGCTTGTGAAATAAAACTCAAAGTACTTTTTACCCTGCCATTTCTTCTCTCCCATTCCTTCATTCGTTGATTTGTAAAACTGAGGCATTCTGAGAGTACAGGCCCCACAGGACCCAAGCCGGGCATTCTAGGTGGAGTTTTTCTAATACCGGCTATAATTCCAGCAGCCAAATCCCTAAAGCACTCTTATTCAAGTGTGAGTCACATAAGAATGGGAACAATAAAGGTGATTCTGCCATCCACATTCTTGTACAATACCATCATTGAATTGTCTGAGTAGTCACTTTCCTCAAGGTTGAGAATGAGGAACATTCTTGCCTAACACAGAATATGTTTTGTAGCCCTGTAGTTCTATTCCAGTAGAGATTTAGGGAGCCAAAAATCTACATTCCTCTCCATTGATGAAGCTACCTTTTTTTATCATCTCCTTTTCCATTAGAGATAGTCTATGAAACTCTGTTGTGCATCTCACCAAATCCTGTAATTCTTTCCCTGGCCCAGCAAGCACACCAGATTGGAGCTCAGATGTGCGGCCCTAACACCTCCCCACGGCCTATCTACAATCTGAGTGTTTCTAACTGATATGCTCCCACTTCTTCTCCCATTCACTCCTTCACTGCTATCTCTCCCCCAGATGCTTGTTTCCACTGTTGCTTCTCTTTGCTTGTGAATGTCAGCGCTATTATTCACCACCTCTAGTCCACCATCATACTCCAGAAATTGAATTTTCCCATAAATAATCACCTGAAGCGTAAAATTGCTTGCTCTCATATCTTTTAATATTCAGTGAACCGGCATTATAACAGCACCATGCATAATTTGGAGAACCATAATAGAAGTAATGAATATGTTAAAAGAACTTATTATCCTGGAATATAAAAAGAAATTAAAGCCACACCTGAACATCTGTGCACAGCTTAAGTCACTTATTCGAGTGTGATGGAGCAACAATAGAGAAAATAAGACAAGACTATGCTATAAGGAACCTCTTTAAAGGTGGCTAGAACGGCACTATTTTATCCCGGATAAAGGCAATAGACCATTAAGAGATAACCTCACTGAGGGAGATACACAATTTGTAAAGAACTGATACTTCCAAACAATATGAGCAGTGATCTAACACAACATAAAAGTCTCCAGAGAAAGGAGTGTTTGTTTATTTTATTTTACAAAAATGAATGTTAGAAATATGTTTCCCAAAGTGAACATAGGGTAGGAAACTATCATGGTTTAAATAATAAATGTGGTTAGCCAAGCTATGATAACTGGGAACCAGAGCATGAGCTCTGTCAGTTCTGCCCAGAGGCAGAGGAAACATTAAAACTTTTACTTCTCCTTACATTTTTTTTTTTAAAAATTCAAATTACTCTGCTTCTTAATGCAAAACAGTAGGTCAAGGAACCCTTGGAATAGTCAAAGAAGAATCAGTAATCTCTTGGTTCCTTCTGAATGCGCAGCCTATATATCCCGTTTCCCCCAAACGTGGACAATTATCATTTCTTGAATTAAAACTTCCAAGTTAAATCAGACATGTATTAAATTGAATTTGAGAAGAAAGGATCCATCTCAGGATGTACCTTTGTTGAGAGACATCTAACTACTTTTAACCATTCATCCCTCCTCCCACCCATTACTTCGTATTCAACCTGGAGTTCAACCTGTCTTTCCAATTTACTTATTTTAAACTTTCCCTCAATCCAATTTCATTATTTCCAAGAAAGATTTTTCCCCTTGAATATTTTACCTTTAATCTCTCCCAATTCACTGAGTTACTCTTCACGGCAGAACTAAAACTATTAAAGTTTGAATGTTTTGTCAATGAAAGAAGTCAAAGGTGTTTGTTGACTGTTCGTTAGGCACCTACTCTGTACCAAGCACCGAGCTTAGCACTAGAAATGAAAAGAGGAACAGACCACGGTCTCAGCCCTCCTTGTGGCTCTATATCCACTAGTCACTGGTGTGAGAGACACCTTGGGAAAAGGGGTGAGAAACACCAAAAGTTAAGCTCCTAGATAACTTTGTCTTGCGGCGGAAATAATGAAATATAAGAAAAACATAAGCATAGCTACAGGGCCAGCTACATAATTTGTGAGGCCTGATGCAAAATGAAAATGCAGAGCCCTCCTTCAAAACTTGATAAGAATTTCAAGGCGGTGACAGCAGAGCATCAATCCAAGTATGGGGACTTTCTCCCGCTGTGCCCTCTACCAGCCCTGCATCACTATTAAATTGTGTATTAATATCCAAGAATGAAAGGATGTTAGTAAAGGGAAGGGATCAATAAGAGCAAAGTTGTCTAAATCTCAGTTTACTCATCTATAAAATTAGCATATCAGAGCCTCCTCCAAGATTTTGCCAAGTTTTTACATAAAGGATCTTTTTTATTATTCTACCCCATGATCCCTATGTTTTGAAAGGTCTTTTTTTTTTTTTTTATTGTGCTGAACAATTCTATTTCAATTCTCACCAAAACCTCTTATCATCGTGAGGTAGCTGGTGTTACCAAACTAGATAATTTAATTCCAGCCAACAGCAAAGAGGCTTTACATTTCAGCTAGTTGTGAAATGTTTATGTTTTGTTTTGTTTGCAAATAGCTGAAAACAACCTAAAGATACCAATTACCACCTGATGGAAACCACTTTAGAACCTTTGATTAAATACACTCCAGATTGTAAGCTGTAATTTTTAGTAATTTTCACTAGCAAGAGAGGAAGGAGAAAATTTTGAGAATTCTCTGCCTTTTGCCCTTGAAGGACGCAAGTACTGTCACTTTCCCAAACAAGTAGAAAGGGAAACTCAAGCTCATTAGAAACCTTGAACATATTTCTAACATGCGTTGATTTGAGAGTGAAAACAGTATGACTGTGTCCATCTTTACATCTCTCACAGCACTAGTCTTGTGACTCATGTAGATTCCAAATTAATGTAAATACATCGTTAGCATCTCACCACTTCAGAGCGTTTCCAACCTTTAAAATACACAAATATATAAGACAAGTATCTTTTGGAAGATAGATTTTTGCCTAGTTTTTCTTTCCCACCTTTGATCTAATATGCACTAACTTTATACTTGAGAGTTTGCACAACCTTCATATGATGAAGTAATGTCCTGAACTCAGTCTCTAGTGAAAAAGGATCCGTAGTCACAAAACGTAAAGCTGGGTTTGCCAGTATGCTGTTATTTAGGGATCAGTGTGGAGAATGACAAATGTTTTCAGTATAATTTTAATCTTAGTTAATATTAATAGTAAGTGAATTTGCAAAACAATCTATGCTTTGGAGCAGAATAACAGTTTTTTAGTTAATACATCTGTTTTTACAATACCTAAATAAAAACACACACTAAAATGCAGATACAAAATATCCTCCCTCTTAAAGAAAATCAAATCTTATTTAAACAATGTCTTACTGGACTCCCTTGCATCATTATAGAAATTTTAGGTAACCAATATCACTAGTATTAGATAAAATTATTTAAATTAACTTATACCAATCACTTGCTTTTCTAGCTTATAATTCATCTAGGTTAATTCAATTGGCACCTATACAATTTATTTTAGGCACTAAATAGCAGTTTCTTTTCTCTTATGCTTCTCATATAGTTGCTTGCTAACTTATGGAACTTTCTTACAACTGACTAAAAAGTATTGGTTTTTGATCAGTCATGAGTTTATGTGTGAATGAATTCTCTGCACCACATTTAGTTTGGCTCCTTGAATGACAGTTGACTGAAGCTACCAGACTGGCTGAAATGATTGGAGAGGACAGATAGATGGCAGGTAGAGGTGCAAGTAAAAAACAAAATGATGTTGTTGTGTACAGACAACCAATTGATGGAGACGAAGTTTCTTGTGTTTCCTTTGCTCAACAACTGCTAGAAGCTATCTTCTCTTTTAGACACAAATATTTCAGTTAACTGACTTGGGTATTTTGGGTTCTTTGATGTGAGCATTTTGCTATTTTTAAACAAAGACTCTGACCTCACTCTTACATTATGAGAAAAATTCTAGTCAACTGGGTTTTATATATCATACATATTTTTTAGTCACAAATTGTAAGGTGATCACCTTTAACTATGTACTGTTTCACACAGACTTACCCTAGTTTTCTTATGTGTCCATCCTCATATAAAAGTGACATTTACTACTCCTTCACATTTATGTAAATTTGTTGAGACAAGGTCTTTGTGTGTGTGGTTTTGTTTTAAAAGCTGATCTAGTCATTGTTCAGTAATTGCCTACTCTTCGGTAGGTGAGGACAGGTCCAGTGTGCAAGAGGAAGGCGTGGTGAGATAGGATTGGGAATAAGTACCTTCTGATGCCATGGAAAAGCGCTTAACTTTTGTGCTAGAAGTTATGGGTATTCATCAAAGGGCCAAAGCAGGAAAGGGACATGATTAGATCATTCTTAAAACCGTAGAGGGTGTTTCAGTGGAGAGTGAAGCACAGTGGCCTGCTAGTAGACCGATTTGCAGGGTTTTGCAGTAATCCTAGCAAGTAATAAGAAGGTTTTGAAAAAAGGCAATGATAATGGAGATTGATATGAGTGTACATAAAAAAATAGGAGGAAGGAGAATCTACATAACTTGGCTACGAAAAATGAGAAATAGGGGGCAAAGATGAATGCCAGTTGTAATGCTCAATTGTGTGTTCAATGGGAATGAGACCATGAATTTTGGTTAGACCTTGGAATGCCAGAGTAATTATTAATGAGGACCCTTTACTTTCCAAATAGTCCTGGTTTAGATGATAAATTATGTGGACTAAAGGAACAGCATTTATTTAAGATAGGGCTCTCCAGAGAGAAATATCAAATAAACAAATACATATGGCTATGGAGCTCAGGAGAGAAACATTGAAATTGAGATGTGGATTTGAGCATGATCAGATAGAAATGAAATGACAGAGATAGTATGTGAAGAATGAGATGGGGAAAGGGCTCAGGATGGAACTTCCAGAAACACTAAAGTTGGAGAGGAGGAGGAAGCTACAAAGGAGATTAGGAAATACCTGCCAGAAAAAGATAGAGTGATAATGAGAGAGAGAGAGAGAGAGAGAGAGAGAGAGAAATTAGGAGGAAAGCCAAGGAAATCAAGTAATAAGGACAAATAAAAAAGAGAATTTCAGAAAGGAGCAAATAGGCAACAGTGTCAAATACAAGTAAAATGAGAACCAATATATACTATTGGATTGAGTACCTTGACAGCAATTGATGATCTTGACAAGGACAAATTCAGTGGAATGATGGATATAATAACAAATTACTGTAGGTGGAGGAAGGCAAGCAATAATGTATGACAGGTGGTGCAGTAGCTTAAGAAAAGCATGGGCTTTGAAGGTAGATAAACTATTTCACATCTCCACAAGCTCTTACTAGTTATGTGACTTTGGGCAGGTTGTTTAACTTGAACCTTTCTCGCTTTCATTCATTCCATTCAATATTTATTCACCAAAGATTTATAGAGCACATAATATCTGACAGGAACTGTGCTAAGAACCAGCTAACCATGAAAAACTTATGTCCTTGACATGGGCATACCTTTTTTTAAAATATAATACCAGGAGTGCTGTTACAGACATATGAGCAGCACATTTTGCTTTCTGATCGTAAGCTCCATTAACAATAATAAAAACATTTAATTTCTTTCTGTATGTCAAGCACTGTGTTAAAGGCTTCATATAAATGATTTCACTTTGTCCATTTAGCATATCACATGAAAACAATATGAGAGGAGTACTATTTTTAGTTCCAACATGAAGATAAGTAATCCAAGGCTCAGGAGGTTTAGGAACTGTCAAATGTCACCCTAGTAAGTGCAAGAAGGGAATAGAGTCTAGGCAAATTGATTTCAAAATGAGCATTTTAAATTAATATACTGCCTTCCATCAGTTGTCAAATTGTTCCCATTTTATTCATTATTGTATCTCCAGAACCTATTGAGTTCCTGACCTGATATAGTTCCTTACAACTGCTAATAAATACTGTGAGAGCGGGGAGGGAAGACAGAGAAACAAAGGAAAGGAGAGGGAAGACAGAGAGAAAGAAAGGAAGGGGTGGAGGGAAGGAATGAGTGACAGAAGAAAGAATCTTATAAGAAACAAGGGAGTCAAGCCAGCATGGCTCAGTGGTTGAGCATCAATCTATGAACCAGGAGGTCACCATTCAATTCCTGGTCAGGGCACATGCCCGGATTGTGGTCTTAATTCCTAGTGGAGGGCATGCAGGAGGCAGCCAATTGATGATTCTTTCTCATAATTGATATTTCTATCTCTCTCTCCCTCTTCCTTCCTCTCTGAAATCAATAAAATATATATTTTAAAGAAGGAACAAGGGAATGGAGTGATAAGTTCAGCCTAGGAGTTAGACAGTTTTATCAAGGAGATGATATATGGGCTGGATTGAAGAACATGTAATCATTTGCTAAGCCACGTAAGAGAACAGAAGATACTCTACATCAGCTTGCAAATGCAGCACTCTTTCACTCCCATCAGCCTCTAAGGATAGGCTTCATGTTCTGTAATCTTTCAAAGTCCCTAATCTTTGACCCCATGACCAAGAGACTCAACATTATTGATCACCACTTTCTGTCTTATACCTTGTCCTAAATGACCACTAACCTTACTGCCAACTCTGAACTTCTTCTGACCCCTGTGTTTTGCCAATTATATAAAATATCAAAGTCTAATGTCTACTTTCTCAGAAGATCTTGTGGCACTTTTTATCCAGACAATAGGTTTTGATCTAAAGGAATCACTCCGAACAAAATGCCGCCAGGAATATTAAGCATCAGCAAATAATAGACCTCTTCCTCCATGATCTCTGCTCTTTCTCTCATTTTAAACTTTTCTTCCAATTGCTACAACTATGAGACAAGGACAAAACTCCTAATTGCTTTAAAAATTGAATCACCTTCTTTCCATTTGCTCCTGCTGTTCTTTCACATCTTTGATAATTTGTTGTCTATTATCTGCTTATGGGTGAATTATGCCAAGAGTCATGAAAGCAAAACAATAACAAAAACAAACCAAAAAAAAGGTCTTTGATGTTCAGAAGGATGTCCTTAAACTCACCAATATTGCTTAGGCAGAATATTGAAAATGCACTTTGTCTGTTCATTTGTTTGTTTGAATTGTTTGGAAAAATCACCTTCCTTGTTCACTTTTCTTATGTTTTATATAGACACAGCCGAAACCAACCACCAATCCTTTCTAAAACCTGACCTTTTAAAAAAATCCTGAATACATTCTGTTTTCTGTGACTGCTACCTAGATTGTTTTAGCGTGTCTTTTAGTAATTTATTTTTGTGTGGAGCCTAGAATACAGCCTTGTAGAGTACATATGTACTACTTGGCCCTTTTTTGATAACCCAAATGAAGTCACAAAGAACCCAAGTTCTAAGCAAAAGTTTTGCTGAAAGTCAACCCAGTGATTGATCATATCTTCAAGGAAGATGATGGAAAATTGGTAAGTTCACTTTAGTCTCTATCCCAAAATCTTGTTTCATTTCAACCTATATTCCAAAATACTCAATTCTTAATTATTTTCTTGCTTTTGTGTAACGCCAAACAACATGTATCCTGTTGTTTGACTGATTCTTCATTGAACAACACAGAATCCATGCAGACTGAACAGTGAGAGAACTAGCATTGATTGGAAGAAACTTTACTGACTTTTATGGCAGATTGAATTTTGTCCTCCCAAACACCTGGCAAAGGTAATGTCTCCGTTTCACTAAGTACTCCTTAATTTAGAATTACAAAGGTAATTAGCTCTCTAATGAGTTGGAGCATCTGGGGTGAAAGAGTAGGGAAAATACTGAATACCAGATGATGTCTGTTAATGCCAAGAAAAGAAGAAAAAGTGACTTATTCTCAGTGGAAAAAAAAAATCTCAGATTGATGATTTAAATCTCTTTTTTTCTCCAAAAAAGTAAAGTATATAGAACTTATCGCATGGTATATATAGTGAAAATCTAATTTGACCCATTAAATGTAAAGATTGGCAATCATGAGCACATGGGTCTCTACCCTATGTTATTGATTAAATATATCAGTAGATTTTACATTTGGAAACTTGTGAATCATTGCTGAGGTCCCTAAAAAGTAAGGGTGAATGGGAAAAAATAGTTCTTCGCTTTATAAAAACAGTTTATTAAAAATAGAAAATATCCTGTACAAGATTCACAGTAGGCAAGCATTGAAAAGCTGAGCTATAAAAGTGACAGCTGCAAGGTTATTTATTACACTGAGAAAATTAAAATAACATGAAAAGTATTGTGAAAGGTCGGCTGTGTTAGTGCTGCACATGGAAAAGGAAGGTCTTTGGGAACCAGAGCTCTTAGCATCAGAACTAGTTTATAGCTGGTGCGCAGTAAATGTTAGTTTAATCTCAAGCCCAATTTAAAAATCACACACATTGTTAAAATGGCTGCGATAGTAACCATTTCACCCAGTCCATACAGGGTAGCATTATAAAGATAACCGAGGCTGGAATTTGAATCTCACGCTGAAACCAGCTGAATAACCATAGGCAAGTCATATTACCTCATCTGGATACTTCGTTTTTTAAATGAGGATAAAAATATGTAATTTGCAGATTGAATAAGAGAATGAAAGGAAATTTCAAATGGAAGAAGGGTTCTCAGTAAATGGTAAATATTGTTGTTGATACTCTTAAGTAGAGGAAGGCTTTTTTGTTTCCCTGATCTTTCAGATTAAGGAGATGAATCAGTGTTCTTCATGGTATGTAAGGGCAGGAAAATGGTCTACATTTATTCAGAAGGTGATTGTATCTTATTATTCACTGACTAAAATAGTCAATAATTTTCTGATTATTTTGTTCATCTTGTTCAATTACAATTTGACAATACATTCTAAAATTATTGGGAGCATTGTGACTGCCTCTCCTTTCTCAGGGTCAAAGTGGCCTGTTGATAGGCATCATTGTGTTCCCCGCTAGTGTGCCGTCATCAGGATAAATAAACTATGAAACCACTATCACGGCCATCTCAGTATAGTCAGTTAACTGAGCCAATGAAATCTTGCATCACTTTCCTGAAGCAGATTGCTTATAAAGCATGTATTGATATGCACTGAGCATTCCATTGTAAAGGCATCTGTCCTTGAGCAAGAACTAACTTAGTGTGCAAGGGAATTTCCCATATGTGACATAACACTGAAGAGCTTCAAGTTCACCAAAAGGATAAGACTGAGTAAAAAGGGTTCATTACACAATTTATATTTTATTCTAGAAAAGATGTGTAGATGAGGCTATAATAGAGAGGTCAGAGTCCTAAGAGTACTGCTTTCATATCCATGATAATCATCACTAACTACATGTCTAATAGTCACCAGCTTAATATCACATGAAAAACAAATATATATTTAGTTGATTTAGATCATAATATTCATTATTTTTAACACATAAATATGCATTCAATGAATGTTTACATAGGACTTTGCCATACCTGTAATAAGTCAGGCAAAAATTAAAGAGTAGAAAGGCTTTAAGAACTCACCAAAGGACCCAAAGGGATTTGAAAGTACTTGTGAAATAAATATTTTGATTTTTTAATTGAAACTAAATAGTATGAATGGTTTTCAAGTTCTTCTAGAATTATGTCTTAGATTTTAAAACGTTCTAGGTCAAAAGTATAAAATTTCAAGCGAAGGGAATTTTTTATAAATCACACAAGTTAATTATATCAAAACGCCAGCTTTCTTCTTTGTCAGCCTTCTGATTTGGTTAATTTAAGTGATTATTAATCACAGAAAACTGAGGCATGAAACAAGTCTGTTTGAATTACATGTTTTGTTCAGGAGGTTATTGGTTCATATAACTGCTTCTTTTGTGCCAACTCAAGAAATACAACTGTTATTAGTAAACTTCATTTGAAATACTTAATCACTGTTTCAAAGACTTTTTATCACCTGATCTATATGTACCAGTACCTCAAAGCTCACATATTTGTCTTACAATCTCAGCTCACTGAATGTTAAGTCAACCTAATGAGCAGCATCGATCATAACCCAATGAACGAGATAGTCTGCATTGCAGACACTCTCCCTGTAATCCATCCATTATATGGAGCATCTGTTACAAATTATCCAACCTCCAGGACTGCTCATTTAAGTGCTTTTTCAAGAGCCTACTGTCTTCATTTCTCCAAATGAGTTAGATGGTGGCATCGGGATTGTACCAAGTTCACTGTCACCATGTGACAGCAGTCATCTGTCAGTCTGTGCGAAGCTGTAATGGTACATTGCATAATGGTAAATGTTTTACAGTTGTAAAGCCAAAATCCTCAGAGTATAAGCCAGAAGCCATTAAGAAAACACTAAGACAGTTATTTTTCTATTATATCTCAGCTACTGGCCAAAACGTTAAGCACGTTGTAATACTCATTTTTTAAGTCCTTAGGGGACTATTGACTTGCTCTGTTACTTAATACATGAAATTAATGACCCCAGATCATGTTTGTCAATTTCTGTTCATTTCTATCACTATAAAACATGTCCTTAGTCTCAAATAGATATCTTGTAGAACATGTTGTTGGTATCAAGGAAAATCATAAAAGAAAACCTAATTAAATGAAAATAAGTGCAAATTTATACCTCAGAAAAGACATATTAAAGAAACTTTCCTACTTACAGTTTTAGTCCATAGTAGAGTGTACCCATCTTAAAGAGAATAGCTGTATAAGTATGTTGGCCTAATGTGTCATTGGAAATACTAATGACAAATTCACTTCATGGTGTATTTGGGAAAAGAAGTCACAGAGATATGTATAAATTATTCATAAATGAACAGTGAGACTGAACAAATTTAAAAGTCCATGTAGTCATTATTTTCTTGATCTTAATTTGCATTGCAGAATTGTTATTAGTCATACACAATAAACCCAATATTAGATTTATAGAAAGCTTTGTAGAAATATGGTACCTTTCATATTTTAGGACACCATATGGCATTTTCCTACAGGATTTCTTTAACTCATCTGTTTTTAGAATTTTTGTAATACTAGCTTGATAAATTAATTTCAGGATAGCATCTGGGTTGGTTGAGTTTTTAAATAAACAAGCTGATTATTTTAAATTATTCTTGCCAGTTTGTACAATATACCCTCAAATATCTATTTTCCATTTCAGAAAGATCACCTTCGATGGATGGACAGTACTACTTTCATATTTGAATACATATGGAATGTACAACTTCAACTCATTTTGTAATATTACATTAAATATTTATGCCTATTAAACTACCTTGAATCTTTGGTTAATTTATCTTTCACCTGAAGTCTGTGATAATTGATTAGAAGTGTTTATATTTTCCTAAAGAAAATAACACAAGAATTTTTTAAATAAACATCTTAAACACAGTGATGTAATTGGTAATTAAATACTTCAGCCAAAAATGGCACAAGTCATTTTAGTTCACAACTCACTGGTCTGGTCACATTGCACCATCTAACCCAAAGGAATCAGAGTTCCAATGAAAACTACATATTCACAGATTATAACTACCACTGGGGTGGGGAAGAGGTGGTATGGATTTTGGTTTTGCTTATTACAGAAGTAGAAGATCGTGATGCTCCCAATAAGATTCAAAAGACTGATTTGCAAAGGATCCTCTGAAACTACTGCTGTCATTGAAACTACACTGACAACATCTATCAACCAACAACAGTACAATAAAACAACATTGGAATAGTGATTTACTCAATCACCACAATTTACCTTTGCTACCAAAACCTTATTGCAATGAAAAATACCCATACATCTTTAAATTCAAATAGATTTTCCCCAAAATCTTCCTACAGCCCCTGAGGGTTTCCATCACACTTTTGCTTTATGGTTTTTAAATAGCTTCTTTCCTTTGACTTTCTCATAGTCATCCAATGGCTTCCCATCACATCCACAATAAAATCACAATGTATTACCATTGCTTTCAAATCCCTATATTATCTGGCACCTATTGATCTTTCCAATAGTATCACCCTCTGTGGTCCTCCTTCACTTTGTTTCAGCCACACCAGAATCCACAAAAATGCCAAACACTTAGGAATTTTTTAATTGATGTTTTAGGCATAATATTTATTTGGCTGGATGGCCCCTTCTTATTTACTTCTCAGTTCTCTAATGTTTCCTGCCTCTCCTCCACCAATTTTCACCACACTTTATTTTCTTTATTGCATTTATTACTATCTGAAATTATCTCATTCATTGGCTGTCTTCTTTCTAGAAAGTAAAACTCATAAGGACAGGTACCTTCCTTATCCTGTTTGCTGCCTATCCCAGAGTCTTGCACACAGTAGCTATTTCCTCAATATTGTTGAAGAAATTTAAATGTATGAATGAATTAATATATAATTCTTTTCCACAAAAAGAGTAATTATATTTTTATAAATCAAGTAAATGGGAAGATTGGGTAGCAATTGAATAAATAATCATAGACAGTTAATGTTAAATACATTGCCACGTGATAAAACATGTAAATAAGATAGAGAGCAGGCACAGTGAAGTATGAGGGGAAACTATTTGGGGATGGTGTGGTGGGAAAGGGATTTCAGAAGTTTCCTACAGCTGCAATCACAAAACAATTCTTTGTAGCATGGGCATTTCTATCTCTATCAGTGTTCATGTTACATGCCATTGAGTGGGTTCTAGCTCCTGGCAACCCTATGAATGAGTGATGTCCACAATGTGCTGTCCTCAACAGCCCCACTCAGCTCCTAAAGACTCATCCCTATGGCTTTTATGGAGTCAATCCATCTTATATGTGGTCCTCTTCTCTTTTTTTTGTTGCCTTCTTCTCCCCCAGCATTACTATCTTTTCCAAAGAACCCTGTCTTCCCAGGATGTGCCCAGAGTGGGGCAGCTTCAGTTTTGTCATTTTTAGCTCTGTCAATGATTCAAGCTTAATTTGCTCTAGGACTCACTTGCTCACCTTCTGTCAGTCCAGGGTATCTGTAGGGATCTCCTTCAATACCATATTTCAAATGAATCAATTTTTTCCTGTCAACCTTCTTCACTTTCTAACTTTTTCATTTGTATATAGTCATTGGGAATGCAAGGGCGTAGATGATCTTAGCCTTGGCCTTTAATGACGTATCTTTGCTCTTGATGCTCTTTCCAATTCTTCCATTGTTTCCCTTCCAATTCTCAGCCTTCTCTGGATTTCTTGGCTGCAGTCTCAATTTGAATTGATGACTGAATCAAGGTAAGCAAAATCTTTAACAATTTCAGTGTCTTCTTTGTCAATGCTAAAGTTGTCCATTTCTTCTGTAGTAGAAGGGGTAAGTGGGCAAGATAGTTCAAGCTACAAGAGCTGAACCTGTCAAAATCCTAACAAGAATATGTCAACAAATATGGAAAACAAATCAATGGCCTATAGACTGTAAATGTTCAAAAAACTTTCATTAAAGGAAATGCCAAGGAGTGCAGTAGGACCATATCTGCAATTCCACACTCATATACAGTGGTGCAGAATACCAAGTATTCAAGCTGTATTCCGAAAAAGAAGAAGCACTTGAAATCTAATTGTGAGCATTCTTTGGATACTGGAGAGCTCCAAAGAATTTCAGAAGAAAGTTAGCTATGTTTTATAAACTACAGTAAAGCCTTTAACTGTATCAATCATTAAAAGCTATGGGTTGTTATAAAAAAAAAAAAAAACAGGCTTGTTTGTCTTGATGGCTAGCATATTGTGGACAAGAAGCTACTGTCAGGACATAATATGGAAACAGAATGGTTTCCTATAGACAAAAAGTGTCAGACAAGGGTCCATTTTGTCTCCCTATTTGTTTAATCTCTATGCAGAACATATACTAAAAACTGAGATAGATTCAGAGGAAGGAGGAGTGAAATCAGTGAAGAAATATCATTAACTTAAGATAATGCAGATGGAATAATCTTACTGGCAGAAAGTAGCAATGATTTGAAACAACTTCTGGTGAAAGAATAAAAAACAGAAAAAAGTGCTTAAGCATGACTGCATTTGAACATCAAAACAAAAATTGTGACTACAGAAGAAATACAGAACTTTAACAAGACAATGCTCTACAAGTCTCAGCATGTTTTCATGACTCCATCTCACCTTCTACTCCACCCTATACTTTGCAGCATAGACACATACACACACACACACACACACACACACACACACACACACACACACACACACACACAGTTGTTCTCATAAGAAGTGTTGACCTAAATATTAAAAAGTAAATGCAAGTAGCAAAGATGATTCATATATGCTGGATTCTGGCTACATGGAGTATAAGAAACTAAAGAATGGGCTTATGCATCCAATAAGATTTTGGGTGTGCTTACTGGGCCGAAGATTTTAGGTTGAATAGAAGAGTTTTTGAACTATCAATTGCTCTATTTGCAACTGTAGAGGTCCTAACTTATGTTCTGGAAGCTCTGCCATGTGTATTTCAATCTATAATTGGAGAGATTAAATCTTTGACAACAGCTTTAATCTCCTACAATAGGTGTCTTCTCACATATACTGAGTCCTCTCCTGAGTTTAACATGGATTTCACTTAACTTATACACTCACCAGCTATACCTAATTTAATCCCCATCTGAAATCCATGACTTCCTTGATACCTATCATGCCGTCTTGTGAACTCAGTCAACTATGTTGCAAGCATAGAGCATAAAGAATCTAATGGAACTGTGTAGACTCAGCCCCTATAAAATTACGTTTTTCACTTCATATAAGCTCTCAGTGTTGTTCAGCAATATTACTGTTTTATGATTATTGATTCCCTATAACATTGCTCTCAATAACTATTCCTGACACTTTCAACTCTCTTCAAAATAGAATCTTCCCATCTCTGCACTTCAGTGTTATCACCAGAATTTATTTTAATTTTGAGATCCTCCTCCAGATTATTCCTTTATTCTACTATTCCAATTTATCCAAGCACGAAATTCTGCAGTAATTGTAGGTCCTAAATCATTTAGCTCAGTGATTCAAGTCGAATAATGGTTTGTTTTGACTCTTAACTCTTCCTATATAATATCAAATGTATTGATCCATCTCCCATCTAATAACATTATAGGCTCTCTACTTCCTTCATAACAAAGTTCACACTTATTGTCCTGTTGTTCAAGGCCTTCCCTCAACCTACTTTTCCCAACCTTTATACATTGCTGCTACTCTAACCAAACATACTCTACCTGCCTTCCCTCCTTCCCTCTCTTCTAAATTGCCTTGATATTGCCAGTCTTTTGTATATTTACTTATCCCTTTTTGCCACGCACACACACACACACACACACACACACACACACACACGTCACCTATTCCATCTTTAAACACCAACCTAGAGAAACTGTTTTATTGGAATCTTAATTGAAAAACCCATCTTTCCAAACACAGTATCTGAAAACTTTCTGTGTCCCAGAGGTACAAAGTGAACTTCTAAGTTACTTTACTGGAAAGTGGCAAGGCCTGCATGAAACTGAGTTCTCCTGGTATCTAGTCAGCTTTCATCATTCAATGCTGTCACGTGGTAGTTTCTCCAACCCTTTCAGGCCTCTTTTTTTAATTGATGTAGCAATGTGAAACACACAGAATGTTTAATTACGAGTTTTTGTTAATTTTGGTCTAAATTTTTTTCTCTAATTTTCAATACTTTGTTGAGCATTATTGTCATAAAAATATTGATTATAATAGTACATCTTTAATAAGTCCCAAATTTCTATCCAAAATGATTATTCCATTATCCTATAGGTAAATTATTAAATCATTTTAATAATTTTATTGCATTATGTGTTTACCTATTTGGCTGTTTGCTTCTAGTCAGCCAGCTGTTCCATCAGTTTTCTCAATTAACTTGTCATTTTTCAATTCCAAGGGGTTTATCTGGGGTAATTTATTATTGGATATGCTCTTTTCTGTTTATTTATGCTAATATATAACAGATAAGGAATTATGCCAGTTTTAATCTCTCATAAACCAAGGGCATTCTCAGTTATACTTTGTATCTTTAGGATGCTTCCAGTTGCAAGCAATAGAAAACCCAGCTCAGATGGGTTTAAACAATAAGGAAATGTATTGGCTCTCATGACAGAAAGTAGATTTTTAAATTGGTTCATCCAGGGTCTCAAATATTTTTCAAGAACCAAAGTTGGTTCCATCTCTTCACTCTGTTGTCTACAAAGTCGGTCTTACCCTAGAGCTCATTGTAGTCATTGTCTATCTGCCCAAATAATAGAGGCTAAATGCTTTCTTGTTCACATATAACAGGAGAAAGAACTAACACATCTCTACAAATGTCCATCCCTTCATCTGGTTTTGCCAGTTTAGACCTTATGGTTATTCCTTAACTAGAAATGATCATAAAAAGATTGCCATGATCTAATAGGCTTAGACCAGACTTCCTGAACCAATTGTTAGCGGGGGCTGGTGAGATGGCCAAGATGGACATAGACTAATCAGGGTCTTCCATATAAAGAGGGGCTAGTTAGTTCCATACACTGCCTTGGAACAGGTGGAGTGGATATTAGGGAGTCAATCACAAATTTTATTTAATCTCTATCATACATTTTCTACCTCTAAATCCATTTTTAATCGATAAAAAAGTATGTGCCCCCCCTCATAATAATTGTCAATCCTCTGAAATCTACATTTCCTGCCTATGCTGAACTATGTGAAGTAAGAATGAATAATATAGAGTTAAAACTCAGATACATACGCAGTTAAGAATAAGAATTTAACCCCAGGCCTACTTACTATTGGAATGTTGTATAGCCTTGGGTGAGTCATTTGAACTTCTGAGATTCAGTCTTATCACGTGTGGAAAGGAAACATCAATACCATATTTGCTGTAAAGATTAGAGACAAATTACATATCATTTAGCATAGTGCCTTCTACCTGAAAGGTGGGCATTAAATCATTATCATTTCAGCATTATTTTTTTTTCACATTATAAGCTCCTCAGAAAATAAAGATTGTTGACTCTGCTAACAATAGTATATATTTTTCCTTTAAAAATCATTTTCACATCTATTATTTGTTTTGATAAAACCAAATGTGGTGCATAGGTTCTTATTTATATTGATTTAAAAAATGAAGCATTTTGAGATCTGTAATGTTGTTAACATTACTGAGCCAGTGAGAGGCATAATCAGTGTTAGTATAGCTATTTACAAAGTACTTTTTATGTACAGTCCCATAAGCAATTCTCACAATAATGATAGAATTCCAATTATAAAATGTCAAGAAACTGAGATTAATAAGGTGCAGAAACATGCACAAAGCTCTTATATAAAAAGTCAAAACTAGAATAAGATTCTTTTGACTCTACCCAAGAATCTTTTCTTTAGACCAGTTTTTCTTGAAATAGAAGATGCATAAAAACTTCCTAGGCATCTTGTGCAAAATACAATTCTGAGGCTCAAGTCACAGAAATTGTAATTTAGTTACTATTGAGAACAGCAAAGGAATCTACATATTTTTTACAAACATGCCAGAGATTTTTGTTGCTCATCAAAGTCTAAAAGACACTAACAGCTTGTTTTTTTGTTGTTGTTCTTTAGAAACACACCAAGTTCAGAAGAGTAGCTAATTAATAGCATTTAACAAAGAAGATAATCTAACATAATTAGAATCCTACTTTTTAATATATAGTAAAAGTCTTTTTTTTTCAGAACAGTGCTATGATTTTGCAAAGGTATATTACTCTTTCTCATATTTTCATGGGTCAAAGTGAAAATGTGTACAAAAATAACTCAACAGCTATACTAGGCTGTTAAGTGAATTTAAAAAGTATTCATCACTCATGTATTATAAATCTATATGTAACAGACTACATGCTGAGCACTGTGCTATAGGCATTGGAAATACAGTATTGAGCAAATTATAAGCACAATTCCAGCTCTCCTGTACCTAAAATCCAAAGAGGAGACCTAGCTGGTTTGGTGTAGTGGATAGAGCGTCGGCCTGTGGACTGAAGGGTCCAGGGTTTGATTCCAGTCAAGGGCACATGCCTGGGTTGCAGGTTTGGTCCCCAGTAGGGGGCCTGCAGGAGGCAGCCAATCAATGATTCCCTCTCATCGTTGATGTTTCTATCTCTCTCTTCCTCTCCCTTCCTCTCTGAAATCAACAAAAATATATTTTTTAAAAATATTAAAAAAAACAAAGAGGAAAGCCACCATTAATAAAACAATCACATAAATATTAGAAAGCTTTAACTGTGATTTCAACTATGAATGAGAGGTAACGGCACTATGAATATATAGTGGAGTGACAGTTCCTAGGTGGTGCATTCAGAGAAAGTCTCCTGCAAGGAAGTGAAACTAAAGCAGAGATGTTAAATAAACAAGTGAGGAGGGACGAGAATTGTATGCTGAGAAACCAGGTTACATAGATGACATGTATATAGGTATATAGGCAATAATAATAATGAATATGATTTCATAGATATGCTAAATGGGAAGCATTAGCAAATTAATTGAAAATACACTTGCTTTTTAAAAAAATAATTTAAAATGTCCATCTCTCATTTCAATCCTTAACTGTTTCTGGTTTAAAAAAAATGAGTTGGTTATTCTCATGGGATTGAAACAGTATGAAAGGTTTGTAAATAATAAGAAATTAGGTTAGTAAATGATAGGAAATCTAAAAACACCCTCTAAACTTCATGAGGAACTTAGGATGGTAAGGAAGCATCTAAGACTTAAAGAAGGAAAGATGCAATACTTTATGAAGTTGCACTCTGCCAGCCTACTATGTCAAGAGTATGTTAAGAAACATTTTTTGCATAAAAATATTATCAATATACCATGCTCCCTAAATAAGGTTGTATCATAATTCCGCATAATTCTATTATAAAGATGAAAACTCAACAACCACTTATTAATATGTATTAATGCATGATGAACTATAGAAAATCTATTCACATCATTGATTATTACCTTTTAATGAAATGCTTTATTGTTATTTATACCTTTTTTATTATTTGTGTCTATGCAAAATGGTTCTTTCACTAGATGGTTCATGGCATATAATTTAAGTACATGATAAAAATAAAAAATATTATTTGCGGCCTGAGTTATTGAGCTTGTTCTTCTACATCCATCTAATGATCTAGACAGGAGCTAAATCTCCTCTTCACTTGGTGTTAGGAGACGTGTTCAGGACTTTGCTTCCATGAATGCCTGCCATTCCTATGTGTGTTTAGAAGTAAGAGATGTCTGCCCCCAAGCAATATTTAAGGGCTTGAAAATAGAATTTAAGGTACCATGGCATATTTGCTATCAAAATTTTCATTTTCGTCTTAAGCAGTTTAAATGGAAAAGCCCACTTAATGTTTTGAATCCCAACACGTGTAATTCCATGTAAAACTTCCATGTGAGAAAAATAACATGAAAGTTCCCAAAACCAAATAAAAATGAAAACAACCTGAATAGATTTTCAGTGTGAAAAATAGCATATAACCATCAGTATACTTGTTGAATCAGTGGGTGTCAGCTCAGGTAGCAAATGTGATCTTACCTAGGTGAGAAAGCCAGAAAAGTGGCTGCACTAGGGGTTTAGTCTCAGCATTAGGAAGGTTTGTAAGAACTATTCCTCAGGAAGGGGGATAGTTACACCACGAGAACTATAAAGCCCAGCACCACAAGGTGTTATCTAAAAGTGATTTTACAAGAAGTCGGTATTCAACTTCCTGTTTGTTACCACATTGACTTGTCATAATTTGCTTTGAACAAGAAATAGCACTCCTCAGACTAAAACTGACTCCTGCTTCAACAAATTTTTCCTCCCAAGCAGGAGGACTGTTTTGTTTGTTTGTTTGTTTTTAAGGAGGCATTTTTTCTATCTCAAGTACTCCTACCTCATGTGAAAAATAATAGGGTTGAACTAGATGACTCCAGTTGATTTCAAGTGTTATGACTATGTAACGTGGCTTAACTATTATATTGTCTTTGTTATGCTAATGACATGAAAAAACAAGACCTATATTGGTATATCATATTTGTGGTTTTTTAAAAAATATATTTTTATTGATTTCAGAGAGGAAGGGAGAGGGAGAGAGAGATAGAAACATCAATGACGAGAGAGAATTATCATGTGGCTGCCCCCTACACGCCCCACACTGGAGATGGAGCCTGCAACCTAGGCATATGCCCTGACCGGAATAGAACCTGTGACTTCCTGGTTTATAGGTCAATGCTCAACCCTGAGCCACACCGGCTTGGCTATTTTTTGTTTTTTCAGCTTTAAAAGTCAGTGGCTTCTCAAAAGAAAAACATTTCCTAGCTGCACATTAGGTCAAAGGAATGAGTCAAGGTGATAGCAATCTAACAGCAAACCAGAGGAGCCCTGGGTTGAGAACCGGCTCCTGCTTGGGACCTTTGTCATCAGCATCTGCTCGGACACCTTCTTGAAGAAATAAAGGGACTGTGTCCATTTTTCTAAATTGTGTATTTTCAAATTATATATTTATGTTAGTGGTCCTACATAACAGCACTGTCAGGGGAGGAAGGGAGAGGGCCTTTCCAGATTCTTGCCCATCTGACACTGACTCATTACAGCTAAGTATAAATTAATGAGATTTATGCTAAATTAGTGGCATCTGTGTAACATTCAGACAATAGCTACTGTCACACATTTGTCATCCCTGAGATATATACCTATTAATCTATTTTCAAAGATTTCTTCTGTAAATTAGCAGTAAAATCCTTTGAAGAAAAAATTTACATCATGATTTTAAAAAACAGTCAAAAGATGGTAAAAATATGGTCATTATTAAAAACAAAGGTAATGATTGTATTAATGTAATATTGGTGTAATTCACTCCTAATATATACAGGAAACTAATGGCAGCCATTCAGTATGAAATATTTAAAAATTTAAATTTCTCTGTAGGTAAGACATTGATAAACCAATACTAATAAAATAACTATAAATTTCATTTTCATTTTTTATTTTGGTTGAAAATTGTACTTAATTTATCTTAAAAGGTAAATCACATCACTTTTTCAGAGTATTTTTACAATAACATATTAATAAAAATTTTTCAGATTTATAAGAATTTAGAAAAATTGCCCTAGCCAGTTTGACTCAGTGGATAGAGCATCGGCCCATGGACTGAAGGGTCCTGGGTTGTATTCTAGTCATGGGCATGTACCTCGAATGCAGGCTCCTCCCCAGCCTGGGCCTGGTTGGGACGCGTGCAGGAGGCAACCAATTGATGTTCTCTCTGTCTTTTCCTCTCTCTTCCACTCTCTGAAAATCTATGGGAAAATTCCTCAGGTGAGGATTTTTAAAGAAAGAATTTAGAAAAATGACCTGTTCATAGTAAATTTCTAATAATAATGAACCTTTTTAAATCATGAGAAGCTTTATATTCATTCATGGAGCTGTTCTGTCATTTTTATTACCATCCCACTATAAGCTTGACTAAGAAAATGTTAATTCAAATATATTTTGATTTAACAAAAAAAAAGGCTATCATATTGGATATTTGTCTTAACAATAATTATTTTAAAATATATTTTACTTGTTGTTACACAATGTTTTAAACTCAAAACATAACTCCTGATGGATTTTTTCTTCTCGATTTTTCCTTTAATGTCTTCTACAAATATCCATTGAGGGCCTAATAGATGCCAAATACATGTTGACTATTCAGACAAATAGAAATTATAGAAAATAATTATAATCAATGTAACAAGTGTTATAATGAAATATAAAATATACTCCCAAAGCACTTAAACATAACATTATCACTGCCTGACATCTGTTCTTTGTAAAAAAAAAAAAAAAAAAAAATCTGTCTGCCACTGGATTTTAACACAACTGGGGCTGGAATCCTATTTTGTCCTCCTGTAAACCATTCATCTCCACCTGACCCCCATCTCCCATCATCAGCACAGTGTTTACCCATACTTGGCATTCAATAAATGTTTAGTTAAATAGCATATACTTAGACTAGCACATACGCATCACAATATGGAAGTTTTCTTGAAAATAATGATTTTAAAAATAACTTTGAACAAATACATGCTTATTGCACAGAATTTGAAAATCCAAACAAGTATAAAGAATGCAATTTAAATCATCTACATTCTCACCTCCAAGAAATAACAATTATGTATACTTTAATGCCCTTTTTTCCAGTCCTTTCCTTTATGTATTTGTCAAATTACTATTTCTACATTTATGTTTACATATAAAGTTGCATTTCATTATTTTCACTTATATTGTGAACATTTCCCATATCATTAAATAGTTTGCTATATTAGGCAGTTTAATGGCTGCCTAATATTCTGTCATAAGATGTTATGATTTGAGCATTACATGATTGGACAGTTGGTTCTTTATAATGCTGTGTAATTATAAATAATTGCACAGCCACAATCATATCCAGGATGCATAAACTTTGTTCACTGTCACTGATAATTTTGCAATGGACTATATGGTAAAATAGGCACATATAGAGAAAAATACTTGGCGATTTATCAATTATATTGTAAATTTTATTTTTTAAATCATTATTTAAAGCAATTACCTATTATCTATTATTAAAAGAAATATACCTTTTAAGAGAACTAATTTAAACATTTTCATAGAGCTATAATACTCAGAAGACAAATAATTTTATTTAAGTTAACAAAGCTATTTTCCACAATATTTTCTATCACACATAGGTGGTTGTTAATAAATGCTTTTTGCAGAGGTAAATAAATATAATGGATGAAATGGAACAGAATAAATGGAACAATACAGAAGACCTCAAGAACTAAATTATGTTGATAACCCCCTGTTTGAACACATTAGCTAAATTTCAAGTCTGTTTTCATAATATCTGAAAGATCCACCTGACAAATTTCCTATCTATGAACAAACTCTCAAACTATTTTGAAATCTGTTCTAATTATTCATTGCTGCCTCAAAACTTAGTGGTTTAAAACATCAATCTATTATTTGTTCTCATACTGTTGGCAGCTGACGGGCACAGCCAGGTTCTTACTGGGATTGCTCATGTGCAGGAGTTCCGTGGTGGCTGAAGCTCAAGTAAATGACTTCATTACTTACATGTCTGGTGCCTGGGCTGGAATGTCTGGAATAGCTGGGGGCCATTTGGCTCTCCTTCTGTCCATGAGCCTTTCCAGTTGGCTAGTTTAGACTTGCTTACAGAATGGTAGCCTGTTTAATCGGACTTCTAACGAAGGCATCTGGATTTTCCCATGAACGTTCCACGAGACATGTGATGATGCTGCACAACTGCTTGTAACCTCTCCTCAAAAGTCAAGCAATGTCACTGCTACTATTATCTTTGGGGTCAAATAGTCCCAGGCCAGCCCAGATGGAAGGAAGTGAAAGTGTAGAAGGCTTCACTTTTCAATAAAGTAATGACCTGCATGTACAGGCAAGGAAGGGAGAGATGGTGGCCACAAGCTGCCACAGAGCCCAAAATGGTTTTTTAAAAGCCATCTCTAACTCTCCCACATGATTTAAATGTGCCTTTCCTTTACACAAGCCTTTACTTTTTCTTTTCTTCCTTCAACTGAAGCAACTCCTAGATTAACAGTAAAGGGAGCTCAGAACCAAAGGGCTAAATCTCAACTGTGCTGTCCACTAGCACAGGGACTTGGGCAAATAACTTCTCACTAGAATGGACTCTCTGACACCCACTGTCTAGCATAATACCTGACATACAATAAGGTTATTGACTAAGTGATTTATTTATCATTTATTGACTAAACAATCTCTTTTAGATTCTATTACATTCCCTATGAAATAGGGATAGTAAGGCCCACTCCAGTAACATAGAAATACATGAATCAATTAATGTTTGCAAAATACTTAATGCAGTGCATTGATATGGTAGCTGTTAGTATTGTTATTACAGTTAATAGTCATATCATTATATTATCATAATTATAGTCTCTCCTCCATATCCCTGTCACCACAGTCTAATAACTTGTTAGACTTCTTCAGCACCTGGATCTCATTTATTTTCCTCATTTTATCTGTAGCCATTATTTTAATACTTTGAACATTCATATGAATGACACGTCCAACATACTCTTCCATAAGTCCTTGACCTTTTCAGCCCTGGTAATCATACTCTCCACTTCATTCTAGATAAACACAGTTGGATATTTAAAAGTATCCAACAAATTGTGCAATTTTTCTTCTCGCAATACAAGTTTCGATTTTTATAATTCGCCCTCATAATAACCTGGTTTCCTTTACTCCTTTTTTTATTTTAGCCTATCAGCACCATTCTGTCTTTACTTGACTGCCTAGTTTACCTTGATCCCATGGTCATTCATACTTTGGCGTCTTTGATAGTAAGTCATATCAAATTTACAAACTCCTAAACTTGAATGGACCCAATTAACTATTTTCTCTGTCCCTAGTCCTGGCTTTCCAGCCTAACCTTGCTTATTCAGTCAGTTCTACCTCAAAATGGTGCTATTGAACCAAATTTGAACTCCAATACTTTTCCAAAATATTTATATTCATGTCTTTCCTCTCTTATCATGTACTTATCCCAGACATTTCCCATTCTTCTCTAGCTCTCAGCCCCATTATCACCCAATTACCTTTACTTATTCTTTAATGAAAAAAATATAAAAACCTTCCCAAATGAGCTCTCTCAGCTGCCCAAAACTTTCTCTCTATATTTTTGTTTCTTTCTTCATTTCTCTTAGAGGGAAAAACTGTCACTTCTCATGATTATTTTCAATACTTTTGCGCACAATCCTAATATTTTGTCACCTTCCTGATAGAATAGTCCCTGTCTTCTAAATCTTTAGTCTCTGCTATCTGGTGCTGGTTCTTCTCAGTCTTGATAAAAAATGGTAATTTCTCCCCAGCCGGTTTAGCTCAGTGCAGAGAGCATCAGCCCGTGGAATGAAGGGTCCCTGGTTTGATTCTAGTCAAAGACATGAGTACCTTAGTTGCAGGCTTCTCCCGGGCCTGTGCTGTGATCAGGGCACATGAAGGAAGCAACCAATCTAACTATTTCTCTCACATTGATATTTCTCTCTCCCACTCTCTTTAAAAATCAATGGACAAATATCCTCAGGTGATAATTTAAAAAGTTAATTTCTCATTTCCTAAAAATGTCATTTGCCCAATGAGGCTTTTAAATTTAAAATTCTCTACCAAGAGGTCTTTTCTAACCATCTGCATCTCTTTAGCATCCCATTTCTTAGCTCCTTACAGTCCAATTCAGCCCTTACTGTTTAGGCTTCATAATCACCAAATCCAAACATCAACTTCCTACATAAGGACTAATTCAGAAAATAAAGTACTTAAGTGTGAGGTTTTTCTTAATTGAAAATAAAAGTATCCTTACAGCTTGAATTGACCATGTTAGGAAATAGAAAAAGGTCAATAAGAAAACCAATTACTTTTTAACCAATAAAATGTAAGTACATATTTTTAAATGCTATTTTAGAAATCACTATATTAGAAGTTATAATACAAAGGTATATTTCTTCTCATATCAGATCATGGTTGTTTCTTCAAACTAGAATCTACATACATGTATATAGATTAATCATCACTATTCTATATTGATTTTTCATAATCAAAAGTGAAATAACCTTCTCTGACTCATACAATGAATAATATAATAATAATAATAATCACACCATCCTTTTAACTTCCCACAATTTTTTTATACCTCATTTCTAGTATTTGCTCTTCCTTGCTCTGAACTTTCATATCTCCCCTGTAAAAGCTTAGGCTACTTGATAATCACATTTGAATATTTGTACATTTTAGGTTTCCTGAGCGTGAAAAATAGTCCTATGCACCCATACTTTATTAGTAATAATGGGATAGTTTTTGTGCCTGATAGCATTGCCTATCACTTCCTTTTGCTGCCTCTATAAGCTGTGATTGATTTCAACAGCCAGAGTTGATATCGACATTCTTGTGTTTGTTTCTATTTTTTTCTTTTCCTATAAAATATAATGGTAATTGGTAGTTGCCCCTAAGCACACAGTGCTAGAAAAAAATCTAATCTATAATTATTTTACCCCCAGAAATCATAAAAACCAGCTTGCATCCCATCACTGTTTACTTCCAATTTTTATTACTAAATATGTATTCCATTAAAGACAATTACATAGGTTTATTAAATATTCATGGAAATACAATTTCTCATGGCTCTTTATCACAACTTGTACTCAACTTTATCCATTCTCTTTTGTCTGTAGGTCCCCCAGGCCCACCAGGGATAGTGATCGTTGAAGAGATCACCGAAAACACAGCCACACTCTCCTGGAGTCAAGCAGCTGACAACCACAGCCCGATCTCCTCCTACAATCTGCAGGCTCGCAGCCCATTCTCCCTGGGCTGGCAAACAGTGAAAACAGGTAAGAGGTTCGGAGGCAATATCAGATGTAATCGGAGCAGCTTCCCATCATGAGCTATTTTGCCATATCTATACTAATAAAAGGGTAATATGCTAATTAGAGAGGATGTCCTTCTGGACAAAGCCATGGTGGCGGGGCCAAGGCAGAGGCAGTTAAGGGTGATCAGGCTGGCAAAAGGAGGGCAGTTAAGGGATCAGGCCAATAGACAGGCAAGCAATTAGGAGCCAGTGGTCCCAGATTGAAAGAGGGATGTCCGACTGCCGGTTTAGGACCGATCCCTGTCCTAAACCGGCAGTCGGACATCTCTTGAGGGGCCCCAGATTAGAGAGAGTGCAGGCTGGGTTGAGGGACACCCCCCTCCCATGCATGAATTTCATGTACTAGGCCTCTAGCGTATATATATATATATATGCTAACAATTTCAGAGGAATCTTTTTGGATTCTTGAAATGTTATCATTTATTACAATACTAGAGGCCCAATGCACAAAATTCGTGCAAGTGTAGGGCATCACAGCCCCAGCTTCGTCCAGGAGGTCATCCAGATGGTCATCCGGACTGTCATTATGCTATTCAGTCGGTTTGCATATTACCCTTTTATTATTATAGATTAACCATTGTTTGCTTCTTTTAATAAATCTGCTTTGCTTTTTTTCTCTCCTCAATTCCCAGGGAGGAATCATTTATATTTGTTTCTTTGTTTACTTATTGAAATAACTTAAGACTCACATAAAAATTGCAAAAATAACACAGATTTCCTGTGGACACAGCCCTCAGAGTTCCCCCAGGATAACATAACAATAACACTATTATCAAATCAGAAAGTTGGCATTGGTGCAATGCTATTAACTAAACTACAGACTATATTCCTATTTCACCAGTTTTTGTATGCTACTTTTAGTGTAAGTCCTATAAAATTCCATAAAATTTTATTGTAAAGATTCAAGTCATCACCACTGATCACTACTCCAGTTCCTTGCTACCTCTTTATAATCACACACAAAAAGAAAATCTAACATCAAATTACATTATTTAAAAGAATGCAGAATTTTAATGCCTGCTTCTAAGATATTTGCATTATATTTTAATTATTTCAAAAATCATTTCTTCCCAGATGGATTCCATCCCATGTTACAACTAAACTTCTACTATCTCTCCAAATGTGTCTATTTATAAAGCTATGTAGCATCATACTCTCCTGATAGTTATTAGGAACTTATTTAACATATTGGTATTTGAAAAGTATAGTGTCTATACCAGTGGTTCTCAACCTTCCTAATGCCACGACCCTTTAATACAGTTCCTCATGTTGTGGTGACCCCCAACCATAAAATTATTTTCGTTGCTACTTCATAACTGTAATTTTGCTACTGTTATGAATCATAATGTAAATATCTGATATGCAGGTTGTATTTTCATTGTTACAAATTGAACATAATTAAAGCATAGTGATTAATCACAAAAACAATATGTAATTATATATGTGTTTTCTGATGGTCTTAGGCGACCCCTGTGAAAGGGGTAGCGACCAACAGGTAGAGAACCACTGGTCTATACAATCTAATCTTCAGATGCAGTTGTCCCTTCTGAGTAGGGATTTGTGATTTTGTTTTACTGCCTAAATATAAAATCAATTTGCCTGTTTAGAAGTAAATATAAAATTTATAAAGTATTTGAGTGCAGTAACCATAAAACTCAATTAACTAGAATGTTATAGGAGTGATGTGTTCCATTTTGTTGCTTAAATAAATTAAATTTGAGAAAAACTTATGTTTATGTAAAAATTTACAATTTACAGGGGGAGGAAATATATTTACCTGCAAAATATAATTTAAGTTTTTCTTGATATTAGGTGTCTATATTAATTTATAGAATTCAGTTTGATCGTCATTATTGTGTACTATACATGTACATATATTTATTTTGTAATATATATAATTGTGGATATTGGCCTCATTTCTAGCTTCATTTTAACCCTGTGATGCCTCTGCAGATCCAAGAAATTGGGGGAATCTCTAAGTTTGGTAGATAACTCTGAAAAGGACACAAATTCAAGCCACATGAACAGGTTTACACAAGAATTCTTACAACCTCTGCCCCAGTGCTCCCAAATTATCCTCAGTGTGACAGCCCAAGTCTTTTGTTCTGCAGCCAGGAAATGGATTCACCTTCAGATGTGGTGTTATGAATGCACTCAACAAACCCATTCTCCTGCCTGCTGCCATGCTCCCTGCCCACTCTTGTCTCACTGCCCATACAACTTACTATTTGAGGATGTTTCCTTGTGGGTACATTGCAATACACATTTACTTGCTCATCATATGCCCATGTTCTGGTCCCTCTGACCTTAACTCATGGTATACCAATCCAGGACATCTATTCTTCCTCCTACTACACCCATAGTTTACTAGATACTGTTATTCCTTGGTTTCTAACATCTTGGCTCACCTGTTTCTACTTTTTGTTGTTTGATAGATGCTTGAAAGATAGATAGGATATATATATATATATAAACTTTGAATATTTTGGCACAAGCTATGGACAAATGAAATTGTATGTTAGGGGAAGCTCAGGCATTTGAACTAAATGTTAGTTTGGGGGTTATTTGTTTTAGAAGTCCTTACTATAAAGTTACATCTTTATCTTTCAAATATAATTTGGATGCTGGAAACATTTTAAGTTGGGAGTTTTTAAAATTCTGTTCAGCAAGTACTTATTAAAAAATCAGTGATTGCAATATATAAGAAAAGAGACATTTTTTTCAGAAATATATTTCTATAAATGATTGATTTTATTTGCCCTTGATAGTAATAGGGCTCTAGCAGGGTGTCTCTTAACCTAATGAGGCCACTCATTTTTCTAAAACTCAGCATCTCTTGGAGCTACTGGTAGAGGCAAGACATCCTCCAGGCAAACCTGCCAAGGATCAGTCCTCAATGCTTGTGTGCTCTGAAGTAGCTGTTTTAAATGTAGTCTGCTTTTACCAGCTCCTAGCACAGTCTGACACAACTTCTTTCATGCTCCTGACAGGGAAAGAAATCCCTCTAGAGCCACATCAGCAGTGGGCCTTTTGTTTTCATAGTCACTCCCTCATCTAAAACAATTTCAGTAGAGATAAGCTCTAAGGCATAAATATCTATTGGGAAAAAAAATGGGTTTGAACACTCTGATAAAGTTAATGCAATTCATAAGCTAGTATTTAAAAAGCACTTAAGATTCCTTCATACATCAACATGAATACAAAGAATAGTGAGTTCTTCATTTTTGACAAATGAAGTAATGAGTTGCACCTGGACCTTCTAGCTGAGCACCTGGAATTAACTTATTAATACTGCCTACCCCCAAATCAGACTCACATCAGGTGACTGGGAATGGGACTAATTTACTCATTTTGAAGAGAGTATGAAAACAATGATAAAAAATAATTTCACTTGCAGACCCTTATCCTGGTTAAACAAATTGCTTTTGATTTGGAAACCTAACTTTCTTCTTCATATTACTGAGCAGTATCAGCTGACCTAGTTTTTAACTATGTCTGTTTAGAAATAACAAATCACTTATAATCATAGAATTGATTTGTCACTGTTAATTCAAATATGTTATTTACTGTTCTTCTATCAGTGGATACATCTTCTGTCCTTGGATGTTTTCCACTGATTGATTGGTTGATTACATTTGTCAACCAGACAGGCTTATTTAGTTTTCATATAATTATTTAATGAAAGTCTTGGATGAAATTATTTTACTAGAAGGCATTTTGACAAGATTCTCCCTGAATCAATATGGGATCCTCCACTGTCTTTAGTTGCTGTGTGTTGTCTATGAAGCAGAATGTCTTATCCCCATTGTTCCAGAAAGAACATCTTTATAATATAACTAGAGGCCTGATGCATGACATTCATGCAAAAGTAGGCCTTCCTTCCCCTGGTGCCAGCACCAGCTTCCCTCTGGCAACCGGGACCCAGGCTGGCTTCCCTCTGGCCCGGCTTTGTCCGGAGGGACATCTGTTCTAATTAGCATATTACCCTTTTATTATTATAGATACCTGCCAGGCTTTAAAAATACCTTCTTTGGTGAACATTCTCCATTTTCTTTAATCTCTACAATATTGCTTTTGAAATAAAAAATCCTAAGTTTGACTTAAAAGTTTGTTTCTAATTTATTTTATATTGCACATTATTTCATCAAAAATATTAATAACTTCAACTCATGCTTTTTTGTAGCCCTTACAAGTAGCAATGAATTTTGGATTTCTAAATCTTATTTTTGTTTTCCTTTTTAAAGAGAGATTAGAATTAAGGATGGTGGAGAAGATGTGGGATATGGGAAGGAAACTTTAAAATCTATATGGTAAGAAAATATAAATACATGTAGCTTTGGGAGGAAGGATATTTTTATATTTTAAATTAAAGTTCCTTTTAAACATACAGTCTGAATAATTACATCAAAATTAAAACAGAAACTGTTCCAATTTTTATCACAACTATTTGAATCCCCCTTTTATTCTGAATTCAATAAAAATTTATCAAGCAGCTTTCAGCTAGTATTCTAGACACTTAGGATATATGAGTGAACAAAACAAAACCAAAAATACCTATCCTTGTGAAGATTGTATTCTCATGGGTGAGGACAAACAATAAAGAGAGAACTAATAAACAAGGAAATTATATAGTATTAAAGAACTTAATGAATGGAAAAAATAAAGATAGTATTGTAAAGAGAATCCAAAGTACTGTGGTAGCCCTAAAACTCACTCTGTTCTTGACTCACTGATCTCATGTTCCTGCACATACTGCTTCTAATGCCTTTGCACTATTTACTTCTTCAACCTGGGATGTTTCCCTCCAGATATTGGCATAGCTAAACCTATATTTCCTTCAAAAGTTTATTCAAGTGTACCTTCTCAGTGAGGCTTATCCCAAACACTCTATGTTAAATTTCAACCTGGCTGTGAAGGAAAGGGAGCCCTCATGCACTGTTGGGATTGCAAATTAGTGCAGCCACTGTGGAAAACAGTATGGTATGGGGGATCCTCAAAAAAGGAAAAATAGAACTACCATATCACTCAGTAATTCCACTTCTGGGTGTTTATTTTAAGAAACCTTCAAATGCTAATTTAAAAAAATGCACCCCTATGTTTACTGCATCACTATTTACAATAGCCAAGATATGAAAGCAACCTGTGTCTATCAATAAACGAGTGGATACATTAGATGTGGTACATATATATAATCGAATATTATTCAACCATAAAAAGGAATTAAATCTTGCCATTTGTTACTACATGGTGGGATCTCTAGGGCATTATGCTAAGTGAAATAAGTCAGACCGAGAAAGACAAATATCATGTGATTTCAACTCTATGCAGAATATAAAAATAAAAAATAAATGAACAAATAAAACAGAGATAAACACATAAATACAGAGAACATTTTGATGGTTGCCAGATGGAATGGAGGGTTAGGGGAATAGGTGAAAAAGGGGAAGGGATTAAGATGTACAAATTGTCAGTTATAAAAATAATCACAAGGATGTAAAGTACAGCTTAGGATATATAGTCAATAATATTGTAATGAATATGTATGGTGTCAGATCGGTGCTAATCAGAGTGATGACTTCATAAGTTATATAAGTGTCTAACTACTATGTTGTACACCTGAAACTAATATAATATTGTATGTCAACTATAATTGAAAAGTTTAAAAAATTATTTAAAAATGTATGAATAAACCAATTTCAACCTGCCTGCTATGGACTATATTGAGTTCCCCTTCCCCACAAATATTCAAATGTTGAAGCCCTAACCTCCTATTGTGACTATATTTGGAGATGGGAGCTCTAAGGGTATCAAATAGGTAATTGTACAAGGTGCGGCAAACAGAGTTTATTCTTGTATTATTATTATTTATTAATTATATTTTCCATATGAAAAACTGTAAACTTACTTTTGCCCCAGCTTGTATAAATGAGCCTGGATTTTAAGGGAGAGACTTAAAATAAAGATAAAAATTGGGAAATTATTGGTATATAAATTACATTTAAAATCATGAGACTGCATGTTATCTCCAAGGATATAAGTTTAAAATAGGTTATAAAAATGGAAGGCTAGAGCATTTCAATAGTAAGAAGTTGTGGAGAAGAACAACCAACCAAAGAATACAGAGGGAAAGTAACAATTTAATTATAGGGAAAACCAAGACCATGTGATATACTGGAAGACAAAAGAATGAAGTATATCAATGAGGGGAATGTAATCAACTATGTCAAATGCTGATGACGTATCAATATGAGGCCTGAGGATTGACCATGGAGATCATTGGTGACTTTGACGACAGCAGTTTTAGTACAACAGTAAAGACTCAAGTCTCACAAAAATGGATGCAAGAGATAATGGAAGAGAAATTAATATGGGCAACTCTTTTAAAGAGTTCTGCTGCAAAAGGAAATGGAAAAATCAATATATTTCACAGTCAGAAATGTCATAATTTGCTTATGGGTGGAGTGGGACAGGGGGAAAAGAAAGGAATTCAGGACAACCCCAATATTTTGGCTACAAAATCTATAAGAATGTAATCATCATATACTAAATAAGGAATACTCCAGAAGTAAGTAGGGGAACTTCAGGTTGAAAGCCTTATCCAAGTAGAAATATCTAATAACCAATTGAACATATCAACCTGGAGTTTAGGGAGGAGGTTCATTGCTGAAAATTTTAGAGGCATCAGCATACAGAGGGTATTTAAAACCCTGAGAGTGGATTAGATCACCATGGAGTAAGGAAATGGGAAAGAGCTCCTAGAACTGGAATGCATCTGGAAGAGGAAAAGAACCCAGCAACTGAGACAGATAAAGATGTCCGGTAGGAGAAAAACAAAAGTTAAATTTTGAAAAATATTTCAAACAGAATTATCAACTGTGTCAAGGGATGATGCTAGGTCAAGGAAAATGAGGAAGAGAGATCTTACCATAGGGTTTTAGTAGCAGAGACCATTGGTAATTTGGACAGGATCAGTTAAGATGGAATGCAAGGAATAAGAGACTTATTGGAGTGGGCTCAAGAGAGAATGGAAGAAAACTAATCAGTGACAGCAAGTAAGAGCACAAACAACCCTCAAGAAGTTTTGCTATAAAAGAAGCATAGAAACTGAATGAAGGATGGAAGGATAAGAAATTTTGAGAGAATTTTGTTTCTTTGGGTTTGGTTTGGTTTGGTGGGAAAGACACCTGCATACTTATTATGTTGGTGGGAAAAAATCTATTAGAGACATTTGGTTGGTGGTAGGGAGGAGAGAGAGACACAACTGAGATGGACTGATTATTCTTTACGGTAAATTAAGATGGCCACCCCTAGAGAAGCAGTAAGTGTCCTCAGAGGGGATTCGGGCTCCTATTAAACAGTTGGAAGAATGTTCAGAGGAAAGAATGAGTATACAGGGAATTTTGCTAATGATGGATTGTGAATTCCAACGGTAAAACCAAAAGGATTTTCAAAGACTAAAGAAAGATGGTAACTGGGACAGAAAAGCAAATGAGCAGAATTCTATGGGGATTCCAGTAAAAAAGATGAGAGATGACCTAGAGGTCTAGAGTTGCTTGATGAGACTGACATAAACTGAAATACATGAAACAGTGAGGTGAGTCCTTGTGGACCCAAGGCAAGTATTGGCAATACAGGGTAGGCTAGGGGTTGGGGAAGGCTGAGTGTCTGGGGATCTCTCCTTCCCACCTTTATGTTTGGCAGGCACAGCTCAGCAGTTCAGCAAGCTATGGACTGAACAGTGGCTTTTCATCGCCCCACTCCTCCCTCCCCACATCTTTTTGACTCCAGGGATATTTATTGTTCAGTTTCCAGTGCAGAGGTGACAGACTTTTTTCCAGGTCTTCATTTCCCTGCTTTAAAAAATCAGCTGTGCAAGGGCTGTGAAATCTGTCAGGCAAACCACACTGCCTATACTCCGGCCTTCACCTTTCACAGAGCTGATTATTTGGTAAAATTCTCCTGATGCATTTCAAAAGAGATTTTCGTGAGAAATCCAAATGCATTTAATTCCACCTTGTCATAGCGAAAACTGCACTGAGTCATCAAATCAAGAGCTCCCCAGCCCCTCCCATCCATGATTAAACAGAAACCCAGGACAGGATACAAATCCAGGGGATCTTTGCAAATCCTAAGGGTGATCCTTTGCTCTCCCCATTTTCACCCCTGTAATAAATGTTCTTCCAGAAATATTTCCTAGACAGCAGAGATGTGTGAACAAGAAAGGCAGTCTCAAATAAAGCATACATATGATGTAAGAAATTTTACTATGTGGTAACTATATTGACAAACAATCTTATCCTATATAATAAAGAGCTAATATGCAAATGGCCATCATGCCCTCACGCCATCATGCCATAACAGCTCAGATACTCAACTCTGGGGAGAGAGAAATGGGGATCAGCCAGGCACAAATGAGCTTGCAAGAGAGGAATGGGGACCAGCCAGGCTGCAGCCTGGGAGAGGGACAAGCCGCACGCCCCACAGTCCCTTGCTACTGTGGCCAGCCCAGGCAAAGCCAGCCTGGGTCCTGGGTACCTGTGGCTGGCCTGAGGGAGGAAAGCCCAGGTCCAGGTGCCTGCGACCAGCTGGAGGAGGGAATCCTGGGTCCTGGGTGCAGGCGAGGCAGAAGTGGTTAGGGGAGATCAGGCCAGCGGGGGAGCAGTTAGGAGCAATCAGGCAGGCAGGCAAGTGGTTAGGAGTCAGATTGTGAGAGGCAATTGGACATCCCCCAAGGGGTCCTGGATTGGAGAGGGTGCAGGCCGGGCTGAGGGACCCCTCCTCCCCTTCCTCCCCCATGCATGAATTTCATGCACCAAGCCTCTAGTACTTTAATAAAATCAAAATTTAGTACAAAAGTCACTCCAAGAAGAGTTCAGAGGTTCCCCTTAGCTCCTACAAACTGGAGTTTTTAAATTGGAAAGGTGTGTTGTTAATCTGCTGCTTGGAACTGCCAAGTGGCTAAGCATGTTTGCCAGAACTGGAAGAGACAAACTGCTCAAGAAGTTTCCCTAGAAATTGAAGAACTGTTTGCTTAAATTATATCACTGGGTGTCTTCTCTGGGACTGAGGGATTGGCACAATGATTTTTAGTACAGATAATGGCAAGTTATAGTATGGCAATTCATGTATAACGATGAGGTAGAAAGAATTCTAAATAACTACAACAAGTGCTTACTTCCTGAAGATTGATTTTGATTTGACTAATGAGACCAGAGGTGACACCATGGCCATGTGTGATGAGGAAGTAGGCATCAGCCTGCGGATCCTGTCAGGGCCTGTGGTACCCTTGATTGCTAGTTGTGACCATTTTCCAGTCCTCCTAATGACATGAAATCTCCTAATGACATGAAACCTCTGTCTCTCCATAGTCCCAGAAATCATAACAGGGGACATGGAGTCAGCCATGGCGGTGGACTTGAACCCCTGGGTGGAATATGAATTTAGAGTGGTTGCCACCAATCCAATTGGGACTGGAGATCCAAGCACCCCGTCTCGAATGATCCGCACCAATGAAGCAGGTAAGAGTGAGAATTCCATTTGTTATGCCTCTAATCACTTTGACAGCAAGCTGAATTAACCATGATTGCTTGCTTTAGTATAATCTTTCCGGATTCATTTACCTAGGCCTCATAAAAACATTTGGGTTAACGTAGGAGGTCATGGTTCAATTCCAGGTTAGGGCACATGCCTGGCTTGCAGGCTTGATCCCCAGTAGTGGGTGTGCAGAGGCAGTTGATCAATGAGTCTCTCTTATCATTGATGCTTCTATCTCTCTCTCCCTTTCTCTTCTTTTCTGAAATCAATAAAAATACATTTTTTAAAAAAAGATTAATCTTTTATGTCCCTATAAAATTGGATATAAAAATATCTAGTAAGGCACTAGCTTAGGTAAACACAAATGTCAATAATATTGATGAGAACAATATGAAGACAATAGATAAATGAAGGGGGTAGATTGCAGATACACAGAGGGGGAAAAAAACAAAATTTAATGACTTTGAACTCAATGATAACATATGAATCTCAAAAATCATTAGAATATAAGTCATCCAGCTGGTATGGCTCAGTGGTTGAGTGTCAACCCATGAATCAGCAGCTCACAGTTCAATTCCCAGTCAGGACACATGCTCAGGTTGCAGCTTGATCCCCAGTGGGTGGCATGCAGGAGGCAGCTGATCCATGATTCTCTCTCATCATTGATGTTTCTATCTCCCTCTTCCTCTCCCTTCCTATCTCTCTAAAATCAATAAAAATATATTTTTAAAAAGAATATAAGTGCACTGAGAATGGGGCTTTTGTTTTATTTGTTCACTGTTCTATCTCTATCACCACGTAGTGTCAGGCACTAGTGCTCATGCGTCTTTGTTGAAAGATTAAAAGGGAATATTTTTTTATTCTTTTATATGTCCCTAAGTACACCAGTACCTAGGTCAGAGACACATTTACATAGAAAACTAATAATTAAATGTGACTATTTTGTATTATAGTTACAGAATTGGACCAAAAATTTGATTTGTGACTTTTTATAAATTTAATAAAGTTTATAATAACTAATCTATCAAAAGAGTTGATTCTTTCTCTAAAACACACTAGGTCTGGTTCTTTAAAAAAAGTGTTTCTCTAAAACACACTTGTTTTTGTTGTTGCTGTTTTTAAGAAAAAAAAATCTCAAATCTTCAACTTATTGCATGAAGTGTGAATAATCTTACAAAAGATATTCCAATTCTTTCCATGTAAAATTTAAGTAACCAAGAAAGTACAAGATAAAGTAGTCTAAATATGTTGGAAATGATTCATTCACAGAAAATTCAACTTTTCTGTGTCTATGATTTGCCTATTACAAGTTGTTTTATTTGCTACTTTTTCAATAGTGTGAGTTTAACTGAACATTAATTGCCTGGTTGGATTTTCATGCATTCATAAAATCAGTCATGCTTTCATTGTGTACAGGTGCTCATTAATTAAGAGTGTAACAGTTTAGTCGCTCCTCATTTTATGTACTCTCTGTGCAGATATTGAAATAACTGCCAATATTAGTACTTATGCATACATATTTTCTAAAAAGCTCTGCCTTATTTTGCATATAGTTAATTGTGTTTAAACAAAGGCAAAGATTACTGCCTAATTCAGTGGCTCTTTATAAATATTCATTTTGAAAATAAATAATCTGTTTGGGAGGAATAATCCTTTTAGATTTTTTTTTATAGCATAAATCTCCTTGTGCTATTAAAAAGAATTTTAGTAAAAAGCACTTACTTTCCCAGCTCAAATGTATTCAGGTGATGCATTTTAAAAGATTTCTCCCTTGACTGTTTCTGCATCTACCTCAATTATACAGCCCCTGTCTCTCCATTTTATCGAGTTCTATATACATGACATACTTTAGTCCATTAAAATCTTATGGAAGAGAAGAGAAATAGCATGAAAAATGCATGAAACGCTCTCCTTTGAAAGCGAGTTGAAGAAGGCTTGTACCGCCTACTTTACGTTTCCTGTGCTTTGGTGCAACACAGGGTTAGAGCTACTAATGGTGTTGAACCAAGTGTTGAGTTTTGTGCCTGTCTCGTCAGACAGCACAGATTAAAAGAGACACCAATATCCTGAGATGTTCTCTCCAGTCGCTCACTCTGCCTCTATTAAGTATATGTCCTGTATTGTCCTGTATTTCAAAAGATGACCCTGCTCTAATAGACCAAGTAAACTTTGAAAATCAATGGAGCTGCTTAGAAGAGAAAAGGTTTCACATTCAGGATATGGAATTGAAACTTTTATGTCCTTATAAAATTCTCTTATTTACTAGAATATTCTAAATACCAAAGCAGCTTTAGTAAAGCATTTTTGCCTTAGAATTACTCCTTTCCCACACACCAAAAAGTTAATTATTTTGCAATTTCCTCTAAGATATATTTTGAATTTTCTAGTCATCAAAACACTGTTAGTAGTAAATAAATATAAAGTAAATTGATTTAGTTTGACTTTTTATTATTAAGATGTCAAAATAGTAATAAAAATATGTTTTACTTATTGTACATTTATGTTTATCTATAGTAAAATTTTATTACAAGTTTTAGATAGATAGAGATACCCCTGTATTTTATTTTAGAAATGTGTTACATCATCAAAACAGTATATATATATATATATATATATATATATATATATATATATTTGGGTTGCATAATGGAAATGCTTTCTCTATTATTTAAAAAGATGACACTCAGGAGGGAAACACATTTTTAGGATATGGATTTGAAGTATATGCTATGGTAGAAATGAAAAAAAAATATATGCAAAAGTGAATGCAGTACAGCAATTCTCTCATTTAATTAAACTGTAATATTCTATGAGTTATGTATTTATAACATAATTGTTGAGAAATAAATGAAAAGGTGAAGGATAGAGGTAACAATATGGTTTACCTCTGTAATTTACGAAATAGTGTAAACTTGTTAGTATCAAAGCCCTTGGCATATATCTCAATATTTGCAGTTTTCTTTACTTCAAATTATGACTAATTTTATATATCTGGATTAAGATTCTGAGTTTTAGAGATAGGCAGGTCTAAATTAATATTCTTCTCGCCCACTTGCTAGCAGTAAACTTGGTAAGATACACAAATAGTTTTGAGGCTCAATTTTCTCAGTTATTAAATGGGGATAATAGTACTACTTACTGCTTTGGATCATTGTATTGAATAAGATAGTGCCTGTAAAGAGCTTAGCATAATACCTGGTACATGATAAATGCCTACTCTTAGCCACTTATTATTATTATTATCATTGATTTTTATTGTGTTATTACTTTATTATGTGGAAATTTAAACTACGGTAACCATGCAAGAGCTGCTTTTTATCATACTGAAGAAGCATTTTCAGGTTAAACATATGTTGGTCAATATGGTTAGGGCCATCCAGTCTCTTGGCTTGCCGCTGGCTCCTCCAAAATGTTCTCCCACTGAGCAGTCTCTGCTGCAGGCTTCATGCCCTCAGGCCCTGCTCCTCAACCCACCTGAATGGCTGGGAGTTATAACCTTCAGGGTATGGTGCATTCTCTGACTCTTACCTAGGCAAGTTTCAGTCTATAAGGAGGAGTGATGTTGTCTCAACATATAGACACTTTCTTTGGTTCTGATAGCATAGATAAGATAAGATGGGAACCTGGTCGAGGAGGGCAATAGGGGGACAGGAGGGAGCATCTGTAATATGCTCAGCAATAAATAATTTTTTAAAAAAGACAAAAGGTGCAGAGAAAAAGAACTGTCACATGGAAACACCATGCTTAAAAAGTTTGTTCCACATTAAAATAGTTTGCAAAGTTGCTTAGTACATTGTTTTCTCCCCTGAAAATTCTCTTTTCAAAGTAAAATGGAAAATGTCACATACATACTTATGGCCACAAAAGGAAAAAATATTTTTCTCCGTTTAAGAGATTATTTTTTCAACCATATGAATATGAATATCAAGTAGGCAGACAGATGAACATCATTCCAAGCCTTAGCACTGTCTGCATTATATCACTGTTATGTAACTGGTTTACTAAACAGCCTGAACTCTGTAGAGTTTAAACATAAGATAGTTTCCTTTTTCTCTCCCACTGCTCTCCAATATGCTCCTTCTGATTTCTGGCTTCAGCCACAAATATATCCACGGTGTGTTTAGGTACTAGTGTAGTCTCATTCTCAGATTATAAATTTTTAATTTTGATTGACATAAAAACTGACTTCCAATTCCATGTTTTCTTCCTTCCATCCCAGCACAGGCTTGACCCAAAGGTATTTATATGTCTTTCTTTCCTTCTTTCCACTTCCTTCTCCCCCCTTCCAATCGCTGCTCTGCACACTTCTCAAATCAGACAAAAGACTAGGAAAAACTACTTAGATGGTAAAATGTGTGGTTCTCTCTTGGGTGTTGAGTGCTCCATGTGATGGGATTTGTCCACATGATGCTTTTCTCCCTCAGAAGGTGCATTGGGTCCTTTGGAGACTCTCCCATCGCCTACCAGGCAGTCCTATTGTGTGAGCCCAACAAGCCTACTCAATCCATCTCCATATTGTCCACTTGGCCCACAGTAATGATTGCCCATTCCTGTGCTGCCAAATTCTAGAAACACACAGTATTCTCAAGAATTAATTTGCTCGCTGCTCTGGTAACATCGTGTGGGGCTGGGCCATCATTACAAAATCTTGAACCTCATGGCATCAGCCAGTGTGAGGAGTAATAAGCATCTGTACTCTGTAGCAGTTATTTTGCTCCTCTTCTTACTTAGCTTGAGGGAGAATAGGCACTCCGACTTCTCTTCTATTGACAGCTGGGGGTGCAAGGAGATACCACAGCACATCCATCTGCTGTACTGACGACCTTCTTCCAAAACATTCCTTGTGCTAAAATCTGGAGGGGTAATGGGAAAGGGCCATGAAATTTTGTTTCTCTATTTCTTAGGAATTCAATGGTTTCATCCAGCCCACCTCACTTTAACATCCAAGGTTACGTGTGACTCGTCCCAAGTCCAGAAAAGACTCATTTAACTTCCTACTATAATTTCTTCAGGGTTATACATTATCTCCTTCTTTCTGCAAGGACCTTGCTTTGTTCATAATTGTATCTTCACAGTTCTTGTCCATGATAACTACTTAGGAAATTTATTGGAGCTCAAATATTATAGAAGGAACACAGTAAAATACTATTGTAATATGAGATAGGGTTAGATTCCTTTTCTCTCGGGGTATGTGTATTTGCCTTGTAAATGGCACTTAATTGGACTTTGAAGGGTAGACCAAATAGGACTCAGGCAGAATTATTTATAGGAGGAAATTAAAACTATAGTTGTCAGGCACTTATGTGTACAGAGAAAAGGCATAGGCTTTGGGGTTTTTAAAGGTCTCTCCAAGCTATGTTTCTAAGAAAAAAAATATAGAAAATATCAAGCATGCAGCTGAAGTAATTGGGAAATCCTGAAATAAAATACTATTAATGAGCAGTACAACTTTCTTCAACCTGATGAGCAATTTAATTATATTAAATAAAAGAAATGGTTCTTAGTAACATTAAAAGAAGGCAAAAATCATGTCAAGCAACAGACCTCTAAGACCAGATCTCAGTAATTAGGAAAAGAGAAGAAAACAGCACGGCTCATCTAACAGAGAATAGTTTAAATCATGTAACCACTTTTGTCCAGGCAAGTCTTTTCTTCAAAATGTATACAAGAAGCAGAACTTTCAGTTTCATAGGCACTTTGTAAGCAAAGATGGGAACCCTTCAACAAATGCTTTTCTAAAAGAAACCTAATTGTCAGACATTTATTTTACTGATAAATAACAATACGATGAAAGAAAAGTAGAAAATTTAAGCGTGAAAGATAAATGGATAATGAGAGGTTATCAACCCAGGAATAAATGTGAAACACTCAAGTTAGACTTTTTCTAACTATCTAGTCCCCATAATACGATACACCATTCTAAATCACAAACCATGTTTCAGGCCCAGTGCTAAGCACTTGCCCTTCATTATGTCATTTAATTCTCATATTAACTCTCTAAAGCCATGAGTGTTTATCCTCATTTTACAGATCAGAAAACACATTTCTAGAGTTTTAAAAACTAAGTAAGTGACAGAGCTGGAATTCTAACCCAGATGGTGTCTTCCAAGTTGTCTCCCTCTCCACTCCCTTCTTTCTCCTCATCCTCTTCTGACCACATGGGTCAACAAATCTCATTCAAAGATTATTTTACCCATCCTCTGCTTCTACTTCCTTGTGGACCCATATAAACAAAGTTCAGAATAAGAGTTGAGGCAAACAGCATTTATTGCATGTACTCGCCTCCGTGGCTCTTGACTATTGCCAGGCATGAGAAGGTTCAGAAATGAGAGAAATCATACATTTCTTAAAATATCCTAACAATCTCTTTTGCAAACCAAAAATGGATATTGCCTATATTTCCAAATTAAAACAACCTTAGCCAAAATTGAAAGCACAGTTTCCATGGAACTAGCAGAACCATATTATACAGATTTCCAAAAGGATACTCTATTTCAAGGTCTTATGTAAATAGACTCATGTTGAACTTTAAGTGCTGACCATAGAAGACTTCACTACTTTCTTTTTCAAATCTAACTGGATAATAGCATTAGGTAAACTGTATCAATTATAGTTCCAGACATTTTGATAAATAATGATGAAAATAACCTTGAAATATAGGTAATATTATCTCCATGAGGGAACCAAAGGACAAAGAGGTTAAGAAATATTTCCACCCAACCTGCCAAAATGGAAGTGGGATTCAGGCCAGAGCTTTCTCATTTCCACACGAACATCTTACGATTTGTGCATACCGCCTTCTCTAGCCTATTGATAGGAATGAAAGCTTTATTTGAAATCCTTAGGAAACAACGCTGGTATATTTTATCTTGGGAATTTTGAATTTAACTCTTCCTATAAAGTGAGCTTAAATGATAATCAGTTAACTGAAATATTGATGTGCCATGTACTTCAATCCATGTAGGGAAGATGCTTTTAAGTTTCCCTCTTGACTCCCACATTTACTGTATAAACAACCTCCTTTCTTTCTTTCCATTCGTCTGTAACTTTCCAAACCATTCACTGGATTGGCATTAAGCTCCTAATTTTCATCACCTCCTCAGGTCTCTAATGAAGCTGTATGGACAAAAGTAAGTTTATAGTTGTTTGTATGGCAAAAGGCATGCAGGTTAGGATTATTACAATAGCTTTATTAACTCAAAAGAATGTCACTCACAACTGTAGTCCTTACTATTGCCCACCCTTGTATAATAAGCCATGTAAACATCTACTGTAGTAGATATTGCAAGTTATTTAAGGAAAGTAGAGAGATTGGCAAATTATTTCATCCTGCCTTCTTTTGTTTTGTTAATTAATTAATTTAAATTGAAGGTTAATTAAAGCATGTTGTTAGTGTGACTGACTTTGCTAAAATATTATACTTAAAGTTCTTTGAGACTCATGCTTAAATTCATGCCTGCTGAAACTAAGGTAGCATACTATATGTTATCACTCTGAGTGTGCAGTATGTCCAATGTATATGGTGAAAAGAAACAAGAGTATGATTTTCAGCATACCAGAGAAGGCACTAAGACAGCTAAGCATTTCCAGCTTGTGGGAAAAATATTAATTACATTAGCTGTTCTTGAAAGAGCGTTGCTTAGAACAAAATTCAGGAGAATCAGAATTTAGTCTGTTATCCATGAATATAAACTTGATTCTCTAAGACAATAAACTCAGGACATTTATCAGTATATAACTGAGGGGCAAACGCATTCAGCTGCTTAATTTTAAATCTGGTTCTCAGTAAGTACATTAAAATATATTTGGTTTTTAAGTATATATGTATTTCTCTGAACTCAATCAAAGCATTTATTCGATGTTTGATTATATTCATTTTTTATTTCTAACAAGAATTATAGAACTTTTACAGCAGAAGGGCTCTAAAAGATTAAATCAAATTTGTATATATCATGAATATGTTGTTTTATAAATAAAAGGATATAATTAAAATTAGTGGATTTCAAAGCATTGATGGCAGAAATAACTGTGTGCTACCGACTTGAAAATGAATGAGCCTGGGTTCTACTGTGCATCTGCATGTAATTAGGAAATTTAAGCCAATTAAAATTAGAATACCCATTTCACACAATGTGATCCTGACAAGAAAATATAATTCCTGAGATGCAGCTATTAAAGCCTTGTTTTCTTTTTCTATGTTGATTATACATAAATAATCCCTATTGCATAAAATTTATGCAATTAAAATATATTGTTTTTACAGTTTTACTGATATGTAATTAACCTATAACATATTGAAGGTGTACAGCATGGTTTGATATATGTATATATTGTGAAATTATTACCACAATAAGTTTAGTTAACGTCCATCATCTCACATAGTAAAAAAGGTTTTTCGTGAGGTGAGAACTTTTAAGATCTACTCTCTTAGCAACTTTCAAATATACAATAAAATATTGTTAACTACAGTCTGCATGCTGCACATTACATCTCCGTGACTTATTTATCTTACAACTGGAAGTTTGTACCTTCTGACCATTTTCATCCATTTTGTACCCACCATACCCCACCTCTGGCAACCACCAATCCATTCTTGGTTTCTTCATATTCCACATATAAGTGTCTGTCTTTTTCTGTTTAACTTATTTTACTTATTATAATCCTCTCAAGGAGCAGCCATGTTGCCACCAGTGGCAAGATTTTCTTTTTTATGACTGAGTAATATTTCATACTATACAGGGTTTGGCAAAAGTAGGTTTACAGTTGTGAGTATGCGAAACAGAGTTTATTCTTGCATTATTATTTATTAATTGGATAATTTTTTATATGGTAAATGCTAAACCTACTTTTGCCCACCCCTGTATATATGTACACACATACCATATTGCCTTTATCTAATCATCAATCGATGGACACTTTGGTTGTTTTCATTTCTTTAAAGCTTTAAGTTTTCTATTAGTAGTTTCTATTATATCTACTAAACATTTTTTTTATTTAAAAATAGTTGGTTTTTATACACCTAGGTCTCTAAAACACAAATGGCCTATAGTGCCTTTTGTGTTATTTGTGTTAGATATTAAAATTGCAGGTAGTGTGAGAGAGGATCTTATTTTTTTTTTACATTAAATTAAATATGGGATATCTTCTCTTGAAAAGAAATTAGTAGCCGTAAGAAAACCTCAAAGGCTGATTTCAAATAATGAGAGAAATTTTATGCAATCTGGATTATTTATGTATAATCAACATAGAAATTACCCAAAGAAACAAATCAAAGAAAGTATTCCTTCCCTTTCTTGGTTGCTCAAAGTGAAAATTTTCACCAAATTTTTTACCACTTTCTTTTTATTTTTATTAACACTCTTGAGAAATCTAATTTTTTTAAATAAATGCATTAATTGACTGTGGTACTTTATAACTCTATTCTAGAGGTTCCATGCATCCTCTTTTTAGATGATGTTTGAGGTCACAATAAAATAGGAAAGGATCTTCAATGCCTAGTCTTTCCACAAAATCATGATCCAAAATTCAGGATGGTGTCCTCAAAAAAGAGGATAAAGTCCTAACTTTGAGGTATAAACTTAACTATTTCAATGTAAATGACAATGTGTGTGCCTCTGGTAGATATGACCTGTAATGTTATTTGGCTATTAGTTGTCAGAGATTAATGTGAAACATATAATGGGGGTGCAGAGTACACTTTTTAAAAAAACAAACAAGTGCTACTAAGACAAGCCATAATGGCATAATGTTAACAAATTATCTTGCTTTTACTATTTATTTGACCATGTATTAATAGTTACAATATTCAGAACTCTGAGATTTTAGCCACTGAGGGAATACAATTAAACCAGCTCCCTTCTTGTGTGCCTTACTCATACTATACACTAGGAAAGGAATTTAGAATTAGTCCTATATAACACTGGTTTTGGGACATGGTGTTAAGGTCATAGCTATTATATGTAACAATAACCATGACTATTACCAAAAACTCACATAAAATGATTTGCTCATTGTTCGTATAAATTGGACATATTCAGTTATTGCTATAACACTGTCATTTTTTTTCTTAGTTGAATTTCTTGTGACTTCTTGAATGAAAGATAAAGAGGTATCCAATTTCATGTAATTCTGAGGAAATTTATGAGAGTGAACTCCATACATAAGTAAGTTTTTTTAATTCTCACCTGAAGATATCTTTTTTTAAATTGATTTGAGAGAGAGAGGAATAAAGAGAGACAGAAACATCAATGTGAGAAAGAAACATCAATCATTGCCTCCAATATGCACCCCTCCTGGGGATCAAGCAAGCAGTTTGGGTATGTACCCTAATGCGGAATTGAGCACACAACCTTTTGGTGTATGTGATGACACTCCAACCAACTGAGCAACCCGGCCAGGGCGAATAATCTTTAGTATACATGTAACTGTGAGAAAAGAATGATAGGTAGCTGCTGTTGTGTGTAGACTTCTACATGTGCACAAGCAAAAGAAGAACTAGTTCATGGAGCAAAGTGTCCAAGGACACTGAAGTTGGGACCCTAGCAAATGTAGTTTATTTGTTTCAGTGGAGCCAATTATATATTCACAGACTTTTCTTTTCTACCTCTCTTACCCAAGGAGAATGTTTATTTTTTATTTATTTCTAGTAGAATATAAATTCTACATAATTTTTTTCTGGTATATAAAATGCTGTGTGAGTATCTACCAGTAATTAATTGCCTTTCATAGAGGCATGTAATATATGGGAGTGAATTTATTGTTTATGAGTATATCAATGGTGTTTAAAAACTATATTCTGAGATATAAATCCAACGCTGAAGTGTAAAATTGCTCCTGCAGGCTCATAGGCTGGAAAATGATTTCTTTTAATAGTTCTCTTCATTTAACAGTTCTTCATTTGAAAATGTTTCCTTTCAGCTGCAGATTTTGTGGTTTGGTGTGGTGAAGGGGAAATTAATTCCTTTGACACATTTATTCTTTTAATATTTATTTGAAAAAGTTTCACAGGATGCTTATATATTTTGCAGTTTGCAGAGAGATTCATTCTTTAGTTTTATTTTTTAATGTTTATTTGTTTAAATAAATTTTCAATCCATGGAAGTGTTGCTAAGAGCTCTTTAGGGGGCTTTCATAAAGCAATAATGCTAATGTCAGCCTGTGGGTTTTCCAGGGAGTCTGCAAGCCCTGAAACCACAGAAAAGAGCCACATCCCTAGAAAGAAGGAGAAATAGAAATTTTGTAGGACAAAAACTAACCATTAGTAGATGTCCTTATCTATAAAGTTAATTATAATTTAGACCTTACTCTCTCATAGCATGCACAAGAAGACTGGTTTGGGGATGTGGTATGTGGCCAAGAAAAACACGTATCACTCATAGATTTGAAAGTAGGGTATCTGTCACAAACATCTTGTTTTAATACTGAATATCACCAGTAACTTCGAACAAACTTTGATTTATTTATATCAGGATTTTACCCAACCTAATGATGTGTTCTTACTATAAAGACACTTAAATTACACATGTATTTATCACTTGCTCTCTGCCCATTTTATCCACAGTTCCAAAGACAGCACCCACCAACGTAAGTGGAAGAAGTGGAAGAAGGCACGAGTTAGTCATTGCCTGGGAGGTAAGAAAGCCTGTACTCGGATGTCAGAACTAGTTGAGTCCTTAGGAAATACGGCTACATATTTAGTGTCTGTACTTGGTACAGGGAGACTTAATAATTCATGTTTAAATTAGGTGAAGGAACACTTTGAACATGCATTGCTCAGATAGATATTGCCAGCATCATCCTTTCTCATTTTCACACCAAGCCCCAGTTGACTTTTCTCCAAGTCTGTGGAATGCCCTCCTGTGAACAGGCTATCTCATAGTAAAGTTTGATTAAAACTCATATATTACTTCAGATGTCTGCCTGGCTTAGCTCAATATTTAATTATTTCAAGATTAAGTAGCACCCTTGACTTATTTGGAGTCTAAAACTAGTGGGGAGGAAGGAACTGACCCCCCACTGACTTTGTGGCATAATGCCTTGCTTATCTCATTTATCCCATACAACAATCCTATTAGTGGGGATCATTTTCCTTGTGTTAAAAATCATGAAACTGAGGCAGAATTTAACTACTTTCTCTGAGAAGTAGTAGAATTGGGGACTTGGATAACAAAACTTATGTTCTTTTGTCTCACTCACCATATGATCTCCGTTCCTTATCAAAGAAGTGTGAGAGGTGCATTTATTTTTCATGAAGCCACTTTCATTTTTTGATGATAAATTACCTTATTATTCAATATAGCAATGTAGCTCACAAAACTATGCCTTAAAATATGAAAATGGAATCTAAATGAAAATGTCTACTGGAGAAAACTAAACAAATTCCTGACACTCTAGGGACAATGATCAAATGTATAGAAAAACATCTTTTCCCAGTAAGAAATTTTCCATGAGCACACTCTGTCCTGCTCTTATGTCCATTCCCCTCTTCTTCAATAAAACATTTTGTCTTGTTTTGATTTCTGCAGAGGAATTAACTTCCCAATACCTGAACTTCACCGAGATCAAATTTCTCTAAATGGAATTGCCTTCCCTGTACAGTTTTTGTGTCAAAGTCAGCTCAGGCTGCTAGAACAAAAATTGTATAGACCAGGTGGCTTATAAATGACAGGAATTTATTTCTCACAGTGCTGGAAGCTGGAAGTCTACAATCAAGTCTACAAGCAGGTTGAGGCCTGGTGAGGCCCGATTCCTGGTTGATAGTCATTTTCTCACTGTCTTCAATGGCAGGAGGCAAGAGAGCTCTCCAGTCTCTTTTGTAAGAGCACTGATACCATTCATGCAGGCTCTTTCCTTATAATCAAATCACCCACCAAAGGCCCTTCTTCTTATAGTATCCCACTGGGGGTTAGGATTTCATCACATAAATTTGGGAGGGATATAAAATTCAATCTGTAGTACTTTCATTTAATAGTCCTGTCTCTTTTATTCCACTCAATACACTTTTTTCTCAAATCAAAATTCAAAAGAAAAAAATTTAGCAATTATTTATTGAGTATCTACAATGTGTTGAGTATTGTGCTAGGCAGTGGCTGGTAACTGTTCCATTCACTAACTAGTCAATCACAAGTACTCCTTTTTTTGATGCATAACTGATGCCCATTTAACAAATTTAAGTATAAGCCTTTTAGTACAGGAAGTTTCTTGAACAAATACTATATTTCAATTTTTTCATATGTTAGTAAAGCACAAAAGAAATTTTAAAAAAAAACAACAGTAGAAGAAAGATTTTACATTAATGTCTCCTAGATTTTCTGTGCTAGCAGCTCAACATAGCATCACCAGTGACAAGATTTCCCGACCCCCAGATTATATGATAATTTCCTCCAACTTGTTAAATTCTAGTGTGCAATCCAAAGGCCTTCATTTCATATATAGGACTAATTGGAGCAAATTTGTTTCACTTCAGGAATTTTCAGTACTCTTAATACTTTCCTTAAATACCAACTAATATTATTTAATTTTTCATCCTTTACCCTTAAAAGCCTTTTAAATTTCCAGCAACTGCCAAGTGATTATGCTATGTTGGCTTTTAATCCTATATAATAAAAGGCTAATATGCAAATTGTCCCCTCAACTGGGAGTTCAACTGGGAGTTCAACCAGGAGCTTGACCAGGGGGCAGGGGCCCCTCCCCCTGGCCAGCCCCACCCCCAATTAGCTCCCCCTACTCCTATCAGGTGTGGGGCTGGCTGCTAACCACCCATGTCCCCTCCCCCAGCCAGCCCCACCCCTGATCAGCCCCCTTGCCCTGATCAGGGTGGGCCAGCTGGACCTCATCTGTACACAGATTTGTGCACTAGGCCTCGAGTGTACCATAAAGATTTGAGTCTCCTTTTCTCTAGTTACCCATAGTTTTTAAAAATTTAAACTTTTGGAAGAAGTGGATTTTTTAATTCATTATTTCACTTATAATTAATTGCATTTTTCTTCTTTAGCCAGTATCTGAAGAGTTTCAGAATGGGGAAGGCTTTGGCTATATTGTGGCTTTCAGGCCCAATGGAACACGCGGGTGGAAGGAGAAAATGGTGACATCCTCTGAAGCTTCGAAGTTCATTTATCGAGATGAAAGTGTTCCTCCTCTTACTCCCTTTGAAGTGAAAGTTGGTGTCTACAACAATAAAGGGGATGGACCTTTTAGTCAAATTGTGGTCATCTGCTCAGCTGAAGGAGGTCAGTTTCTTTATCCTTATTTTTATTCAATATATTTTAATATTTTATTTTGCTATATGGGTGAGATATTATTGTACAAATATTACAAAACACAGATACACCAAAATGGAAATAAAACTCACCTATAGTCTCACCATACTTTTTAGATATATTTTTCCAAATAATTTTCATTTAACAAAATTGATCATTCCATATCTGTTACTTCATGTTCTTCACTTTCTAATGATATATGGCAAATATATTTCCATGATAATAACAATATTACTAATAGCTGTAGTGTATTCTATTCTCTGGATCGGCATTTAACCAACCGTCTATGGTTTGAAATGTAGATAATTTTATATTTTAACCCATTAAATTTAAATAAAATAAATTTAAATGAAGAAACCATTTATATGAATAATAACTATGTGTATTTATGACTAATGTCATACACACCACATTGCACTGACAAAGAAGTTTCAGACAGGGTTTCCTGTTGGAAGGTTTTCACACGTGACATCTTTCAATCCCCTTGACAATGTTGCCTAATAGGCATTATTATCCCCATTATAGATAAAAGAAAATTCAAGTTCAGAAAAGTTAAAGGTTACACAGCTTGTAATTGAGAATAAGCTCAGGTCTGTGTAATCATTAAATCCTTGATTTTTCTGTAGCACACTGCCTTCATATGCTTAATCTCATGTAATTCTCAATATAAAACCATGAGGTAGGCAGGACTTAGCAGGCAGTAAACCCATTACTCGGCTTTCTTCATCAAAATCCTGGGCTTTGTCAAGTTTTAAAACAAAAATCCAATTTTCTCAGTGAGAAAAAGCATGATAGATCTTACCCTAAAATTAGCTTTTCTTCTTAGTCCTTCTATTCAAGCGCAAATTTTTCATTGGCCCTGAGTGTAAAAATAATGCCTTCCATTTCCTAAATTTACAAATCACTAAGAAAATATTCCACCAAAGGCAACATTTACTTGACCTTCCAAATAATGATTGTCTTTATAAACTGGCCTTTTTACTTCTTTTGTGCCCACATCTGTGACTTAAAAAGCTGAAGAGAATTATTCATCTTTTTGTACTGGAGTTCATAAGAGGATATAAATAAGGCCCTTTAAATATTGAAGCACAAAAGTAGGTTCTGATTTATGTAAGATGTAGTTTTTCAAAACAAGCTGCCTTATATTTGCCTAACATAGAGCCAGATTTTGAAGCAGAGGCAGAAAGTTTATCCTAGCATAAGAATGTATCCCAAGAAACTAGAAACACCAATCAGAAAGGATATATGCACCCTTATGTTCATAGAAGCACAATTTACAATAGCTAAGATTTGGAAACAGCCTAAGTGCCCATCAGCAGATGAGTGGATTAAAAAACGGTGGTACATCTACACAATGGAATACTATGCTGCTGTAAAAAGGAAGGAACTCCTACCATTTGCAACAGCATGGATGGACCTGGAGAGCATTATGCTAAGCGAAATAAGTCAGTTAGAGAAAGATAAATATCACATGATCTCACTTATTTGTGGAATATAATGAACAACATAAACTGATGAGCTAAAACAGATCCAGAGATAGTAAAGCATCGATCAGACCATCCAAACTCAGAGGGAAGGTAGGGGAAGGTGGGAGTTAAGGGGGAGAGATCAACCAAAGGACTTGTATGCACGCTTATAAGCATAACCAATGGTCACAGACACTAGGAGGGTGAGGGCATGAAGCAGGGGTGTGGGAACAATGGAGGGGATAAGGACACATATGTAATACCTTAATCAATAAAGAATATATATATTAAAAAAAGAATGACCAGGAAAGTGAAGAACCAAGTAATAACAACAAATTATAGATGTTCCAATGACGTACCCATGCACTTAACATCTCAAATGTCTGATGTGTTTCAGATAGAGCTGGTGGACTATATTAGTTATACTAACTCTTATAACCAAATATGAGATAGGAATCTCAAACCTCAATCTACTTTTCAGGAAACTGAGGCTCAGAGAGGTTAAGGAACATGCTCAAATTGACACCAGGAAGTGACAGTTGTAAGTGACTGTAGTTAAGTGGCAGACCTGGGATTTGAACCTAAGTGTGTATGACTCCAAAGCTCATACTTTTAACCACTACCCTATACTATATCATCAGGAATGTATATAATAATATTTTATTAATGTATTATGTTATTTTATATAATAACATTTTGTATTATGTTACACCAAAAATCTATTTTGAACTACATGTTTTATTCAGGAAGTCCTTACTCTTGTTGCCTTAAAATTTCTTCAACCTAATCATCGAGCACATAGCCCCAAAGGTTACATAAGATGAATTTGAGGCGTTTGTGCACATGTTTTGTATGTTAACACCAGTGCTGCCTTTAAGAAATCCAGAATTGTACTTTCCTTGTCAACTTTTGCTTTGAAATGGAATTATAGCAGCTACCATGGGTTGTTTATACTGAGTTTCCTTAAACTTGAAATGGTTTGCCTTTGGAGATTTCTCTTTCAAACTAGATAGGAAATATGCATATTTTCTTTCAAAGACACTGAGGTTGTTACTGTAACATTTCATAGTAACATTTCATTTATTCTGGTAGACTGAAATATGAAAAATATCAGCAAATTAAATCTGGATAGAATCTGCCTTTGTCCTGACAACAAAATTCAAACATATTTTGGTATTGTTCACTAATTAAATTTACTAATTTGGAACTTTGTGTGTAAATATGAGTAAAGTGTTTAGCATCATTAAATCATGTCAACTAAGAAAGGCAGTACAGTGGGAAGGGAGAGCCGGTGCCTGGAGTCAGCAAAGCCCGAGTTCAGTCTGCTCACACACACTGTGCGTCCCGGGCCGTTTAACCATCTCTCTGACCCTTACCTTCCTCCATGTAAAAAAATCTAAGTCTTGAACTGGAACATCTCTGGAAGCCATTACAAAGCTACAACTGAAATTTTGTCAACTTATTCTACATCCTAAAATATTCATTTCAAAGTTTTTAATTTCCCCCACTTTTGTTATATACTAAAAAGAAGGAAATCAACACCCTTTTTTAAACACTTGGCAAATTGCTTTACTTGAAGAGGAGTAAAGGTTTTCCAGATTGAGCCATTTTTAAAGAGTCAAGGCCTGTAATAAACGTATAAAATAATATTGGACTCATGCCAGTGCAGATGCCTCCCTCTGCCTATGGACGTTCATACAGATTCACAGCGTACCTTCATCATCATAGTCTCGTCTGAGGCCCAACTGATCTGATAGAGACAGTATTTCCCCATAAGACAAATTCTGCATGTTTGTTCTTTCATTAACCTAGTTCACCTGTTTACACCCTAAAATCCCTCTGTATTTATATACAGAATAAGAGGAGGGAGATGGCTCTCTAGTTCTGCTTATGGGCATAGTTCTCTCTCTTCATATCCGAAATACCCGATACCTGCCTAGAGCTGACATCAAATCAGGAAGAAAACATGTCCCAGATGCTGAATCAAAAGTAGCTAACAGAATTAATGTTGATTGGAGGGAACCACAAACCACAAGGACTACAAGACACACCTTACAGTACCAGTTAGCTACCCATTTCCCGCTGGCACATGGATGGCATCTCACATGCAGAACACACTTCCATAGGTGTTGATGTGCATTCCCTATACTCTCATCTTTTCATTTTCCTCTCAAGAAAGCTTATTTAAATGCAAGTAAGAATTACATTATTATAGTGAAAACCTTGAATGTGATCTGTTATTAAGAGAACTAATCATTTATACATATTGATACTTAGTAAATCCCTTGGGAAATGCCTTGACTCATGACACTGAGGTTGGTTGTTGCCCTAGGGTTGTCAGAAAGCTCCATGGTTTCCGCAATAGAAGTAACCCTGAATTGCTCCATCAGTGCCAAGCGGCATCTGACATCACTTCCATGCACACTGCACATCTATTGATTACCTATACTCTTTAAATCAAGCAAGACTTACATACGCACTAACCCTGACTTGACTTCAGATATGAGGGTATGACATAATCTTATACAATACCCTCATTTTGGAAACAGTTCTAATGTTATTAAGACTAGCAAAGTTTCAACAGAAGTGATATTAGAAATATATGGTAGAAGTGATAAAAGTGATATTTTTTCTAGATGAAAAATCAGATTGACTTTTACTGCCATATTTCTAGACATACTTGTCAAACTTACACCCATTTTCCATTTAATTCTTATTACTATAGCTTTGGAAAATGGAGATACCCTTAACATTTAATTACATCTAACAGAAAAATATGGAAAAATTCAATATAGATTAATTATAGATTGAAATATTTGTTTTTTTGTGATGAGCTTTAGCCTTTTCTAGCATTTTGGTGTATTGTGTGTGTGATTTTTATTGTTGTGGCGTTTTTTGTGTGTTTTCTTGTTTTTGTTTTTTGCTTTTGTCTTGTATGTAAAATATGGGCTGCTTTTCTTTTTATTAAAACCAAAAACCTCTCCTCGTTTTCATAAAATCGTATGCAATTATCTCCTTGCGAATGGAGATACCACAGCTCAAATTAGAACCCAACATTCATGAGGTGTTATTCCTCCAATCAGTTTTCAGCTGAAACTGAGCTCAGTGGGATTTATGTGAACTTGAAAATTAATAAATTGGCATATTCATTGTAAAATACAAGATATAATTTCCTGTCTTTGCCAGATGATCCATTTGGATTAGTGTCTGTAAAAGTTCAACTACAGCTTTTTTCACTGAATTTTTAAATAATGAAACCATAACCCTTCTCCCAAGGAGTTTATTAAACCCTCCTTTGATTAATGCTGTTACCCACTGCTCCTGGGAAGTCAGATGTATAATCAATATTTCAAGCACAGCCCCCCATATTACTTGGAGAAGTCCTGCTGCTAGGTCACTTAATACAAATGTATCATCTAAATTCATGAACATGGTAATGCTGTTCCAAATTTTCAATCTAACAGAAACTGAAATCTATCAATCAGTCTGTCCATTTCCTATGCCAAGATTGGAGTGCAGTTAACCATGCCCTCATTACAATATCAGAGAGAGATATCTTTTCAAGTCTTTGAGTCTATTAAATATAACACGAGTAAGATCTCAGAAATAGATTCTTGAATTTTCATCAAATTACCTGAGTATAATAGAAGTGAGAGTGGCAGGAAACATCCTGTGGTTTACAGATCAGGAGAGTTTTAGAGACGCGTGAATGTGACAGGATCTATGAGGAGCAGTGCAGCTATGATTCTAATTTATCAAAATTCCATAAAAGATTTTAAAATTTAATAGTAAGCTCGTGGCAGGTTAAATAGGAAATGTGGAGGTCTAGGGAGTTTCTGGCAAGACTTGTAGAACCCAGGTGGGGATCCCAACATCAATAGTCGTGAGGGAAGTCAGCAGTGGAGGGGCAAGGAGAAGAGAGAGCAATAACAAAGGGTGTGTATTACACAGACACATACACAGAAGCAGAATAGCATAGTGGTTAGCCCTAACTGCCTTGTTCAAAACCTCTCTCCACCCACTTGCAGCTGTGTGACTTTGGGCAAATTGCTTATCTCTCTGCCCCTCAATTTCCTCATCTGAAAATAGTGACAGTAGGGTTGTTAGAGGATCAATTAATACATATAAGAAATATGAATAGGGTTTGACACATGTCAAATGCTCAGAAATTGGCAATTATTACCTTTGTTTTTGCTCCTTATCTATTTTTTATTGATTTCAAAGAGGAAGGGAGAAGGAGAGGGAGAGGGAGATGGAAACATCAATGATGAGAGAAAATCATTGACCTGTTGCCTCCTGCATGCCCCACACTGGGGATCAAACCACTCAACCACTGCTGTGCTGCTCTTTATTTTTAATTTGATTCCATTCATTACTCTGTCAGTTATTTGGAGGTAATTGGGCAGCGAGAAAGTGAATTATATATGTTTCCTATAAAATCTCTCTCCATGCCCCCCAACTGACTAGAGATGGAGAATGAGCCAGCCACTTCCTTGGAGCCCATTTTACAACAGAGGACATGAGTTCTAGTTGGGACTCGTGCAGAGCTGGAAGCAGAGTTTAGATATGTCACATTTTTCCTCTGCAAAATGAGGACATGGGTTTAAAACATAGGTTTATAATCCCGAAGCCTATAGAGGTCAGGTAAGAAATAGAAATAAGTGAAGTATTCTCAGTGTGATAAAATAGGGACTCTTCTGAAAGAACATGCCCTGACTAATGGGGCCAGCTGCTAATTCTCATCCACCAACACCCAAGTATTCAGGATTGATATTACCCGTTTGTCCCAAAGAAGCCAGAAGTTTTTATTTTTACATGAAATGTTAGAATAACTTAATTTAATACATTATTTAGACAAAAAGATGACTGGAGACCAACTGCCCATCCATTGTGAGCTTTGATCCAAGTGTCTCTGGAAAATTCTTTGTAGTTGTGACCTTCCATCACTCAGGGACAATGGGATACCCAAATAGCTAGTTCCAATCCAACCCAGATATGCTGTGACCCAGTCATTTACTCCTGCCTACAGACAAACTTCATTGTTAGAGCTTGAAATGATTGATTGATTGATAATTTATCTTTATTGTTGAATGTATGACAGATGTCTCCTTTTTCTTCCCATTGACTCCCTCCATCTTACTCCACCCCCTCCCAGGCCTTCAGTGCAGTATTACAGACAAACTTTTTGATTCACACAAGAATATTCACTTGGCTGTGAATGGCACATACTGAAACCCTTGGAAGTAAACTGACTGAGATTATGATTTCACTTGCTGAAATTTCAAGTTTAGGTATTATTTTGGTGTAATATGTACATCTACTTCTGTTATTATGTACATCTAGAAGGTGAAACAAATGAAAAAAAATGACTCTTCAGTTCTTGATTTATTTACCCTTATTTAATTAGATGCAACTATAATGTTTAGCCTGCAAGAATGCAAATGTGAAATGTCAGCTTGGGTTTGACCCTGATTTAATATCCTCAGAGCTTATAAATAGAAATCAGGATGCTTGTTTGAGAAATAGGTTTCTGAATATTTATCTTTTTTAACTTTTCTTATTTTTTACTTTTTTAAAACTTTCTTATGGTTGTTTGAGAAATACTTAAATTTGTGTAGTGCTACAGAAAGCTGATAGAGAAATACTTTTTCTAGACCTGGAAAGAGATATAAAAGCTGCCACCTAACCACATATTTTGTGCTTCTGAAATTATTTATCCCCCTGCAAAGATGTAATTGCTTCAATAATATAAAAGCTGAAATGAGGCATTTGGCATACAAATCTCTGCAATGCATTCATTTAAAAGATAAGCAAAACTGCTTCCAAATAGCCAATTTACCCTGAGTGGCTGTCTTTGAAATCCGTAGATCATATCCGAACTCCTGGAGATCAGGGTGTACACATCTTGAGAACATGAGCATTTCCTTTCCTTTACTTGCAAAATCAAGAATCTTACTTCTGTTAAATAGCAATGAAAAAACTTTTTTTGCAAGCCAGCCTACATGAATTTTAGAATAAAATAGTAGAAACTTTCCCCAGAATTTTTTTTAAAAAATCAGGTAAATGCACTAATAACAGGCAGTTGCAAAGTGAGATGAGGGAAACCACTAGCAAAAGTAAATAATAAAATATATTCAAAGAGGGACAGAATGAGAAATTAAAGTTTATACCATGACAGGAATTTATGTCAGCTTCCATGTAAAGATTAATGTGAATTCACCACAGCACTTTGAATTAACGCAATCATAGCATGTGATCTTAATGAATGCTTTACCAAAAGAAAATCATTCTCTGTGCAGACATGTACCTTTGAAAATCTTCTGTGGACTCCTTTTACAATAACAAAGGCAGATGTTTGATTGATATTTCTCAACTAATACTACGCATAGGCTCTCCAAATAGATGTGTGACTACCTTCCATTGGAAATGGAAAAATCTCCACACACACACACAAAAAAAATTGTTAGAATTCTTTCTATATTTCTCGTAATGACTTTTAAAACTTTTATTTAGAATTCTGTCTTTGGCATATGGTTGCCTAAATCTAAAACAAACAAAAAACAACAACAGCAACAAAAAACATTTTCGACAGAGTAATCTGAGCTCTTACCAGTGATATGGAGCTAATATTAAAGTCTCTACAGATTTTAAGGGATAGTTTTTTAAATCAAATTTGTACAGAACTATTTGAACTAATGTATAGCCTTTATTCTGTCATTTCATTGCATATGTGTTTGTGACATAGTATTTATGATTCCGCAGTGTCAAAGCTGAAAATATTTTTTTCCTCACATCAAGTGCAACCTCAAAGTGCTGCTCTTGATGGATGCCAGTCAGACATGGTGCACTGGAAAAAAAAATAGTGAGAAATGTCGCTGAGCATAGCAACAGCCTGGAGACCTTCAGGGACTGTTCCTTTTCTCCCTACAGTTGTCTTAAAAGTCAGCTCATGCCTTTTAAATACCGTGATTCATAACATATTCCTTATACAATCATGGAAATGTGGTTTTGTGGTTGGAACAACAAAACAACTCATGTAATTTAGACTCTTTGTGCCTGCAACGGCTAAAAAAATAAAATGATAATAACTGGTATTTTGTGAATGAATATTTTAAGTACCAAGGACTGTGCTCAATATTTCGTATGTGTTATTCCAATTAAAACTAATCTAAAAAATCTCTAAGCTAAACTCTTATTATGCGCACATTACAAATGAGGGCACTGGGCTTAGGAAAAGATGAAGCTACTTGCCTTAAGGTAAATAAATATATAATGTTTTTGAATGCAAACAGCACAGAAAAAAAAAAAAAAAAGGCCAATCCTGACACCTAGTCCATGCTTTTGATCTTTATGGTACATGGCAGGCAATTTAAGTCAAACAATTTAACTTCTCCAGAAATGTCCTAGTTAATCCAAGGACAAAGATCTTCTCTGCTCATCTTCCTAGATTCGTCATTGGTAAGGTTTGATGAGACTTGACCGAAGTATAGAAATCCAAAAAGATCGACTTTTTATCTGGTGTTTTTTGGAACTACCACAGCACTTCATTGCAAAAAGATGGTGGAAAAAGTAACATCTTTGATGGACATTAACTTGCTACCATTGTGGTTTATTATTTCCACTTTCCTTCCTACAGAACCCAGTGCCGCTCCCACGGATGTCAAAGCTACAAGTGTGTCCATGTCAGAGATTCTTATTGCATGGAAACATCTGAAAGAGAGCCTAGGAAGACCACAGGGATTTGAGGTATGAACAGAATTATTGAAAACAGGCCTTGTTATTTCTGCTGGCATCGCGTTCTCCTAAAGAGCTGGTTTGGTGACATTTTAACAGAATTACATTCCTTTGAAATTTTTCTTGGTGGCAAAGAAAGTAAGAAATATACTATTTTATGGACATGTATTATGTTGCTCATTAGCTGGCTTATTTTTCAGTATGTTTCCATAGCACCATGCAAAGATTTTTTTTTTTTATAAAAAGACAGATGAAAATAGACCTATTTCAATAGCTACAGGTGGCTACTTACTGTTATCCAATTTATTGGTTGTTAAGAATTTTTTTTGTATATTTTCCTCTAATAATTAAATGTATAAAATAAGTCTTTCTACTATATTGTCCTTGGCAAATCTTACCCCCTACTGCTAAATTCTCAAATTTGTTTGGAGCTTTGTGATCTGTGCTTTTTTTTTGAAATGACTTCTCATTCCTTAAATTTTTCTATTTTTAAACACAGTTATGTCAGCCTTATAATGGTGAACATTTTATAACAACTCATCAACTTAATGAAATGTTAGCCTCCAGGAGTGTGGGCAGTCTGTGAACTTGGATATTCCACAAAAACAAGATCCCTATTCCTCACGTAGCTCTTGTTCTTGCCTTCACCAGAACTGGGGGTAGTGGTTGGGGGGTAATTTCTAAAAGACAAGAAAGAATTAGCACCCAACCCAATATCTCAGTTGCCTTTAAACTTTTTCTTTTTCTTTTTGCTGTTTTAACCCCACTAAGAGAAAATCATCTTGATTTTTGAAAAATGATCAAGTATAGAACTTGTACACCAACACAAGCTTTTCCTTATTCTATTAGAGTTTTTAAATAATGTGTGAGAACTATTTGAATAATATACAGCTAGTATTAAAAAATGATTACTGTGATAAAGAGTTTTTACAATATTTCTAAGTGACAGCAAGGACCATGTACTAGTATAAGGACAAATTACCTAGACAAAAATCATGGATTCTTCTCTACAGTCTTGCTTCAATTCATTATTTGGTGATAGGTAATTTAGCATTTATCTGATCATTATTGCACATTCATTTTATTAAAATCACTCTTTTTCCTATCCATGCTTCAGGAACCATGTCTGATCACCAGGACTGGTAGTACTTGGTTCATGGCACCTACAATATATACTTGTTGAGTGAATGAATATCTGCGCTTCACAATCATCCTCTTCTAATACCAATATAGAAGATATGGGGGTGCTCTTCCCAGCTCTCCTTCACTGGGCCACTGCACCATCCCCCAGCTGCTGTGAGTGCTGGCTAATGGTTCTCAGCTTCTCTCTGGAGAATTGCCCTCTCCTGAGGGGCACTGTCTTACCTGAAAAGTCACCTTCCCTACAAACAGGCAACCCAACCCAAGGCCAATGGCTGACTCTGACTGACACTAGTCCCTTCCTCAAGGAGGAAACAAACTTATGATGCGGTTTATAATTTGGAGCGTTGCTGGGTGCATCCGACTAGGGCCAGGTTACCTGGGACCACACTCTTGCTCGGCTCCCTCTTCTTTCACACTCTCCTTTCCTCCCTTCCTACAGTCTACTGTAAGCACGCTCACAATAAACCAAATGCACTCAAATCTCCGTCTCAAGCTCTGCTTCTAAGGAAACCAACCTAAAACAACTCTGTAAATATAGGTCCACCTCGACCCCTCCATCAGAGCGTCTGGTGTGCACACTTTTAGAAAGCCACAGAGTGTATTCTGGCGTGCAGAGGAATGAGGATCCGGTCTCCTATAGGTCAAAGCCGTGCTCCTCTCACGCAGCCAGCCCCTCTCCACCTTTGTTCTGCCTGCCCTCAGAGCATGACCTTCACTTTCCCACCATGATTCACCTGTAATAACAGTTTTCTGTGAGGTCCTGCAAAGATCACATATGATTTAGATTTGTGCACAATTCTTCTCTTCCTAAAAAATAAACCATTCATTTATTAATCCAACAAATATGTATTGAAGGTATACTAATACTAAATTTTATGCTAGGCATAGAACAATAGACAAAAAAATAAAGTCGCTGTTCTTGTGGAGATTATATTGTAGTAGTGGGGACAAGCAGTAAACAAGCTAACAAATAAGTGTGTGACATAATGTCAAGTGATGATAAATTCTGTATAGAAAATCAAACTGGACGTGAAGGTAGAGAGTGAAAGAGTCAGCTATTTTTAGAGGTTTGAGAAGTCACCGTTTCTGAGGTTTTGCCATTTGAGTAGAAACATGACCAAATGAGAGAGAGAAGCAGAGAGGGCAGCAAACTCAAAGGCTCTGAAGTCAGAGCAAGCAGGCCTTGTTCAAAGAACAAAAAGGAAGAGATTCTGGTGAGAGAGCAGTGAACAACAGGGAGGTTGGCAGCATGGTGATGGAGAAATCACCAGGATAAAACCAGGTTACACAGGGTCTTGTGACCTGCAAAAAATGGAGTTCAGATTTAATCCTAATTAGGAAGCGAGGCCATTAAAGGGTGTTAAAGAGTCAAGTCAGGGTATGACATTTAAAAGCCTCTTTCAGTCTAGAGGGGAGAGAATAGACCTCAGAGATGACATCAGGAGGAACAGCACAGTTAGTACAACCTAGGTAACAATGAGGTTGCTTTCAACTACAACCGTAGCAGTGGAGTTAATGAGAAATGGACCTTTTAAGATACATTTTGAATTGGAGGTGTAACAGGATTTGATAATAAATTGAAGGTGGAGCATTACCAAAGATAATTTCAGAGATTTTTTGACCCAAGAAAGTGAGTGAATGACATATCAATTACATATATGAGAAATAGAGAAGAGCACATTTTTCAAAGGAAAAAAAATCAAGGATTCTGTTTAGATGTGTTAAACTTTGTAAGCCTTTTTATTTCCAGAAATAGTTGTCAAGTGGGTTTTGTGTTAAGAAAAAGGTAAGAGTTAGAGCTGTAGCTCTGAGGAATCATCAGTGTATAGGTGGTTTGTATGCATGTGCTGGCTGAGCTTACCAGGTGTTGATAGAAATGTCTGAGAATTGACCCTCTGGTGCCTCACCATTTGGAACTCAGGAAAGAAACAGGATCTGGCCAAAGAAACTAAGGGAGAGACTGAAGAAATTCAGAAGCCAAAGGAGGAATTTTAAGATGGAGTGAGCTTCTGAGTCAAATGCTCCTGGGAAACTCAGAAAGATGAGGCCTAAGATTGCCCAGCGGGTATGGCACGCAGAGACCCCGCTGATCTTGGTGCTCTCACCATGACTTACTGTAATAACAGCTCTCTGTGAGGTTTCACGGAATGCTGATGATCAAAGGTTGACTGGAGAGCAGGATCAAGATCATTCAACAGTAGCACTCAGAAGTGTCAGAGCACAATGTTTGTACTAAGCCTATTTCATTCAAAATGACAAATTATCACAAGCAAAAAGGGAATATTTCTAAGGATCAAACAGTAATAGGAAATGCATCAAATTCTAGAACAATCATCACAATGACCACATTTTTTTTAAGTTAAAATAAATCAACTCAAATTCTGACAACTATTTTTACATATGGAAACAACATAAAATCCAAGGGCACAGGAACATTTATGCTAATTTTATAGTGCATTATAAATTGTAGTTTTAAAAATATGGCATCTTGTTACCAAAAAAGTCAATATCTTTTAATGGGGAAATTAAATGTATACTTTTTATAATCAGAAAATAATTAAAACTTCATATACTTCAGTGGCCAACTATTACATTAACTGTTATTTTAAGTAGAATATAACCAGCAAAGATGATTTTTTTTATTGAGACTATCTCATAACTGTATGGTTGCATGTAGATTTAAAAATAAGTGTGATGTAAGTAAAGCTTATCAACATCATCCCCATCCTCTCTGTTCTGCATTTTCATCCCTTTAAGGAGAACTCTACCTCTTCTGTTCACCATACCTACCTTGGAACTTATGGCTTTCATCATCTTATTATTTTTTTCTTTTATCAGTTTTCTTTTCTCTTAGTAAATGATCTCCCCAACTAAAGATTACTAAAAGGTAGTAACACCCTAAAGCTTAATATTTCATCTCACCACTATCTTTCTCCTCTATTCTATCCCAACCACAATCCTAGCTGTATTTACTAATGGTAGAATTATAAGCATGGTGACAAAAAAACAAAATATATATATTCCTATGAGTCATTTGTTTGGTTATTATTTCAGCTTTACCTATAATGTCTGAAAGAGCTAGTTACTATAAAGGCAGTAGGTGCCATTTTGAAAGGAGTGGAGGTGGTGTTCAGGGCCACCTCTCTTTTTCCCCCTGAATTGAAATGCGTGAATAAGTTAGAAAAGGTTCTACTCTTATGAATATTTTATTCTAATGGGAAAGACAAATAACATATAAACAAGCAAACAAGTGGGTAAAATAAACTTAGGTAAGAATACATATAGAACTTCAAAGGTAGAACACATCTGGTTCCTTTAAGGAACAGAAGGAAGTGGAGCTACTGCACCTTGGTGAGCAGTGGTGTGAATGGAATTAAAAGTAATAGGAGAGTTAAGTGGACAGAGACAAATTATGTAGGAATATATATATTATAGAAAGAATTTGTGTTTTATTTCAAGTGCAATGGAAAGCTGTTGGGGCAAATGTGTCTGATTTACATTTTTTTAAAACATCACTCTGGTTGTTCTTTTTTTTTTAATTTTTTTTTTTTATTATTAGTTAAGGTATTACAAATGTGTCCTCATCCCCCCCCCATTAACCCCCAACCTCCCCCCCACACACAAACTCATGCTCCCATCCCCCCGTTGTCCATGTCCATTGGTTTGGCTTATATACATGTATACAAGTCCTTCGGTTGATCTCTTCCCCTTACCCCCGCCCTCCCCTACTTTCCTTCTGGGGATTGATACACTCTGGTTGTTCTTAGTGAAGAATACAAGAAGGGGAGAAAGTCCAGAAGTAGAAATTAGGAGGTTATCACAATAATCCAAGCAAGAAATGATGGTTACTTAGACTAGGTCCTAACAGTGGAACAGGACATATTTTAGAGGCAGGTCAACAGGATTTGCTGACTGATCAAATGTGGATGGAAAGGAAATGATTCCTACATTACTGACTTGAACAGATTTCAAGGTAAAAAAATAATTCTATTTTGGCTAAATTCAATTTGAAATGCCGATTAGAAATCTAAAAGAATAAGTCAGTTAAGCAGTAAAATATGTGAGTTAGGACTCTAATAAGAGATCAGGGCTGAAGACATAAAGGTGGCAGTCATAGAGGTGGTATTTAAGGCCATTGTACTAGATGAAAGCACCTAAGGACAAATTTCCAGAGGAGAGGAGAGGAAAGGAGAAATGGGAGGAGGAATGGGGTGGGGTGGCACTAAGCTATGTCTGATGCACTCAGAATTTCAATGTTTAGCTAGAGAGGAGCAATCAGCATGAAATTGGTGTGGAGACAGAGAACCCAGGTATGAGAGGTATCAAAGAAACTAAAATTGCTGATCAAAAAGAAGGAAATAGCCTACTATGTTTAAAGCTGCTAAGTGATTAAGCGAGATCTAGACAAATTAAAAGTAGTCAGAGAGCGAGGTGGACAGAGATAAGATTACATAGTGATATGGAGATTATGGAAAGAGTTTGTATTTTATTTTAAACTAGAGGCCCGGTGCATGAATTTGTGCACGGGTGGGATCTGGCCAACCCGCCCCCCTATCGGGCTGGTTGGCCGAATGCAGTGGGCGTTACAGTGACCAGTCATTCTGGTCTTTCTGGCATTCTGGTCACTGGCTTTATATATATAGAGAGAGATGTCTATTGGATTTAAAGGCTACTGTTGATTTTCAGATAACTTCCATAATCAAATAAGAAATAAGTATATTTTATGTTATCAATTTAGTTACTTCAGGCAATAAGCATCTAATACCCCAAAGAATACTACTGTTATCTAAATTGTGACTAGTGACAACAATTTGGGAAGAGAGAACCGCAAATCAGAGCTCTCATCCCAGCAACAGTTTTATTTGTTGTGAATCCTCTAAGTCTTTTGTCAGGGTCCCAAGGTGTTTTGATACACGTATGTGGGAATCACAACCCTTCAATGTTGGTATCAGAGATGGTGAAGAATCAGACCTAACATCTGAATATGTTTTTGCACCTGTCAATAATTACAATAAGTGAGTCTATTTGACCACTGCAGAAAATTATTTTAGCCTCAGTCAAGAGTTAAAAGAAGCAGTCAAAAGAAGTCACAATGAGACTTCTATATGAGAAATTTCCCTTGACATACCCAGAATAGTAGGAGAGGTAACAGAAAATAAGAACACATTTCTGTAGTTGTGTGCACAGATTTATTTTCTTCTGGGATATGGTTTCTGTTAAATACATACTCAACTGCCATTTTGATTTTGGTAAACTATATCTCTGGAATATGTTGCATTAACAAATGATAACACCTCAATGCTTTCTCCTTAATAAATAATCAAAGTTGAAGCTACATGTGGTTCACTTGGTTCTGAAATCTTTGTGTTCTCTGCTCTGCTAGTCATGGAAGGGTTGCCCTTGAACAAGTGTCGTTTGCAGAGAAAATGAACATTGTCAAGGGCAGTAAAGTCCTTAAAACTCTCATATGCTTACCTGATCTCTCACGCCCAAATCTCTATCACTGATCTCTCACCTGTTCTCATTCTGCTCTTCAATCGACTTGCAGCCTGACTCTGTGACTTGGATTGGCAGTCAAATTCAGATCTCTTATGTCCCTGATCTGACTTTCTGTGTGTTTTTTCTGAATCTCATTTATCTTTATTATTCACTCATTTACTTAATCAGTGAATATTTATTGAATAGCTGCTATGTTTTGGTGCAGTGTGTGGGTTAAATAATCAGGAAGAATGATACAGTCCCTGCCTTTACGAAGTTCACAGTCCAACAAGGGAAACTCTATTTCAATTTTTGTTGTTGTTTTTAGTTTTTATTCCTAACCTGAGGTCTTGATCTAAGTCCTGGTAGCTCCTTTTGCTTGGTCTTGACATTTTTTCCTTGATCTACTCTATAGGGCAGCAGTAAGGCTCTCAGTAGGAGGCTTCACCTGATGCCATTTGTTAATAATCTACCTACAATGGCATTCTTATCTTTTACAAGGAAGTCTTAATTGATGTAAGAAATAACGAACCAAGCATTTTGACTTAAACTATATTCATCTGCAACTAACAACACTTTCAAATACATTAACCAATTAATTCAAATCAAATTGGCTAATTTTTGTTAATGAAAAGACTAATTGCTCTACCTAGGAATGCTGTGCGTAAAGATAGAGTCGGAAGGATGACAGCCCCAAGCCCACCAGAACATGACTTGAATGGCAAGGGCTTCAGGACATTTTAGTAATCTCATCCCTTTTATTTGCTAAGTGAGTCCAACCATGGGTGTTTTTAAATGTCATAATTAGGCTAGAGTAGGACTTTGGTATGAAAGGAAAACAACATGGTCTTTTCAATAAGCTTTTAAAGCTGCTTTCTACAAGTCTAGCACTACCTCACATAAATGGCCATCAGAGGAAATAAAAAAGAATATGAAATCACAAATTTAGACACCCATCCATCTCATTGTCTTTTACAAACATTTAAACAATTTTGTTGACATTCTCTTAGAACCACCATTTGAGAATTTGAATAGCTTACATGTGAGTAGCTTGAGATTTCATGGCTGCAGAGACTAAATATAGAAAGCTCTGGCATTGAGATATGTGAAATTTCTAACGTATGACAAGCAGCATGATTGAAAATTGAAAATGAGCTGTATTTATTGAATGTCTGACTCATGAATAACCATGACTGTCCCTTCTGGATTGCCATTCATGTCATTGGCCACTGTAAGTAAATTATTAGGTTCAGTTTTGAATTTATGAAGCCACCAGCATTAAGGGTCCTGTGAATGGTAATTCCCAAATCCTAGAGCAGAGCCGCTCAAGGTGCTTCTATGACACCGTGATTCTATGTGCATACAAAATCAGTGCATTTGCTAGTCTGGCAGGAAGGGGGAGTAAAGAAAGATAAGGCCACATTTCATCATCTTTCCTATGATTTTCCCAGATCAGGAAGAATACTGAAGGTAACTATGTGACAATGGAATGTAAGATGATTCGTGTTTTCATGCCCCCCCACCCCCTTATCAGCATTTATTAAGTACCAAGCACTGTGCTAGGCAGTAGAAATACAAATAGTAATAAGATCTAGTCCTGCCTTCAATCTAATAATGAAGGATATTTATGGGGAATTTTAATAAAAGAGAGAGAGAGAGAAAGGCATTGGGACAATACAATTCTCATATCCATAATTACCCCAGGATTTCTTACCATCCAGATCCTCTGAAGAAACACCAGTGGGAATAAACTATGCCCTAAATGGGTATAAGTTTCTGTTTGCATGAGCATATGCTTCTGTTCCTAAAATGCCCTCCATTTTTCTAAATAAAATAATAAATCAAGAAAATATTTAGTTATTAAAAAGAAAATTTTTCTAGACTAATTTATTTTTAATATTGTTGTATATTGTACCTGTAAAATAACAACCCCCTCCCCCCCATGATTACCAAGTTTATAGTGCTTGTACTTTTTGTGGCCTTGTGTAAGAGTATTATTAACATTATTTTTTAATGACTGAAATAATTTCAACAGTAAGCAACAATGTATTTTTGTAGTGGGGGAGAAATGCACAGTATCTTAGTTTCAGTTCTAAAATTTTTGTGTTATTAAGAAGAACAAAAGACCAAATAACTGATCCCACTTTATAATTCTCACTAAAAGACAGCCCTACCATCTCCTGTGCCTGGGCTATGTTCAAAACTTTCACGTGTTTATTTTAGACCTTCTGGAGGAGATGAAACTTAGAAGTTCATCTCAGACATGTCTCTAAAACCATGTCCACTTGTTGATTGCACTGAAAAGACACCAATTGTGTTTTGCTCTGCAAAATAAGTTGCAGTGGGATTTTTGAAAGGGAGGAGAGATAAGATTGTTTCTTATAATTTTATTTTATGATTTGACTCTAATCATCAGAGTAGGAGACACACAAACAAATGGATCTCACTGATGTTTGACACTAACTCATACTGGGCAGATTTCACTTAATTTGTATATCAGGGCTTGGGAGTGTGTGTGTGTGTGTGTGTGTGTGTAAAATGGAATTTCAGATACACATTAAAGGAGGAAAAGAAGCTGAAATGAAGCCAGTCACCAAAAGGCTAAAGCAAAGGCTATTTTATTTTCCATATGGTGTGTGGGTAGCAGCTGTTTTACAGATTCTCTTTGGCTTTTTATTATGACTATATAAAAATATGACTATAAAAAATAAACCATAAGAACAAAATAAGACGCCAATTCTACTCTTCCTTTTCTAAAATTCTGTGGACTCTGATTTAAATCAAATAGCTTTCGTGTCACTATTATTTTATTTCCTTCTTGGAGTATTTTCTTAGACTGGGAGGCTAACTAAACCTGTTTTTTCAAAAGTTAGCAGGAAATTAGCAAGAAGTAACATTTCAGTTTCTTAACTTCTTCCTTCTCCTGTTCCATTGAAAGGCAAATCTGTAGAGTTCTTTTAGAAAGCAATTAATTATTCAGTTTATTGTGTTTGTTTCATTTGCTTCTGGATACATTGCTTCATGGAAGAAATTTTCTAACCCAGACCACTTGTCAAATATTTTCTTATTAAAATTTTAAAGGAACCATTTTCTCTTCAAGAATATTAGAATATTTGCCTAAATATATTGTTTTATTCACATAAAGAACCAAAAGGAGTATTAATATATTTTATCATATTCAGAAGCATTTTCTATTTCTTCACACTTCGATACAAGTGAATCTACTGGACCAGCTCTAAACAGGGGTTGTCTCACTTCTAAACTCAGTCATCCTGAGCTCATATCATACGTCCATCCACAGTCTCACTCTCATAATACACACTTGCACACTCAGAGCACCCATGCAAAAAATGAAATCACAAATGTAGGCATCAACTCATTTAATTTTACAAATACTTGAAATACTTTGTTGGCATTCTGTTAGATTGACCCACTTGATAATTATCAAATTAAAACACAATATTTTCCCTTTTGAGGGCTGGGTTTATATCTTAAGCAACTGACAATGTACTTGGGGCAGAGAGATACTAATTCAATGAGTGTTGAACAGACAGATATAGATATGGTCTTGCTTACTATACTAAGAAATGGAGAAGTTTTATAAAGTGCTTGAATACAAAAAGAAAAAGGAATACTTATAAAAGACATACTTTATAAAAATGCCAATTATTAATTGACTAATTGCTCATTAGTAAGTGACTGAGACCTTATTTCCAAAAGGCAAGACTTTATTATTATTATTATTATTACTAGAGGCCTGTTGCATGAAGAGATTCATGCAATAGGCCTTCCTTTCCCCTGGCTGCTGGCACCGGTTTGCCTCCAGCACCCAGGGCCCAAGCCTTCGCTCTAGCTGAGTTCCAGCCAGAGCCGGCTCCAGAGCCATGAGGCCTCGCTGCTCCGCCAGCCCCTGGGCCGTGAGGCCTCACTGCTCTGCAGGCCCCAGGGCCATCAGGCTTCGCTCCACCGCTTGGAGCCTATGTATGCACATTAACCGCCATCTTTGTTGGCGGTTAATTTGCATATCATGGTGGTTATCCAATGGGAGGCATAGCGAAGGTATGGTCAATTACCATGTTTGTCTATTATTAGATAGAATTATTATTATTATCATTATTATTTTAATACTCACCCAAGAATATTTTTTTCACTGATTTTTTAGAGAGAGTGGAAGTGAGGGAGGGAAGAGAGAGAGAGAGAGAGAGAAAGAGAGAGAGAGAGAGAGAGAGAGAGAGAGAGAAACATTGATGTGAGAGAGACACATTGATTGGTTGCCTCCTGCACAAGTCCTGATCCTGGCAGGGAATCAAACCTGAAACCCAGGTACATGCCCTTGACCAGGAATCAAACCGGAGACCCTTTGGTGTGCAGGTCAGGGCAGGGCAAGACATTTTTAAATCTCCATGTATGCAAATCTAAATGTACAACTCAATGAATTACTACAAAGTAAACATACCCATGCAACCACAATCCAGGTCATGAAACAAAACATTACTAAAAACTAGACACCCACCTTGGATCTCCTATAGTCACTATCCTTATTCTTACCTCTCTCCAAAATAGTATCCTGACTTCTGATTGGTTTTGATAGTTTTGGAATCATGTGGAGCTTTTTATGCCTTTTATTTTTCATGAAACATGATATTCATTCATATTGTCACATGCTTTCTTCTAAACTGTATTGTATGCATTTCCCACAATTTATTTGGCATTTTACCAATGAGGGACATTAGGATTTTTCAAGTTTGGATGTTATGAATAGACCTGACTCTATAGAACATTTTGGGGAGAATTGCACACTTACAATATTAAATCTCTTAATCCATGATCATTGTACGGCCCTCTGTTTTTTCAAGTCTTCTTTGATCTTTGTCAATACAGATGCTGCATATCTTTTCTTTTATTTATCCCTACTTTATGTTTTATTTTTTTGTAACTATAATCTTTGTTTTTAATTCATACTGTTTCTTTAACTTCTTATTATGAAGTAGTTAAACAGGTGAAATATACAGAAAAGTATACTGAATTTCTATGTACTCAGCACTCACCTTCAAAAATTAAAAACTAACAAATACCCCACCAGCATGGCTCAATGGTTGAGTATTGACCTAAGAACCAGGAGGTCACAATTCGATTCCTAGTGAGGGCACAAACCCGGGTTGCAGCAGCTTGATCCTCAGTATGGGGCATACAGGAGGCAGCCGATCAATGATTCTCTCTCATCATTGATATATCTATCCCTCTCTCCCTCTCCCTTCCTCTCTGAAATCAATAAAAAATAATCTGTTTTATATACAAGTCTACTTAATCCTCCTGTATCCTTTTTTTGTGTGTGTTTTTAAATGTATTTTATATTGATTTCAGAGAGGAAGGGAGAGGGAGAGAGAGAGAGAGAGAGAGAGAGAGAGAAACATCAATGATGAGAGAGAATCATTAATTGGCTGCCTCCAGCCTGGGGATTGAGCCCACAACTAGGGCAAGTGCCCTTGACTGGAATCAACCCTGTGACCCTTCAGTCTGCAGGTTGATGCTCTATCCACTGAGCCAAATCAGCTAGGGCAATTTTTGTGTATATATATATATATATATATATATATATATATATATATATATATATATATATATAAATTTAAGAGAGGAAGGGAGAGGGAGAGATAGAAACATCAATGATGAGAGAGAAACATTGATTCTCCTGTATTCTTTTGAAACAAACCTCACTATCATATCATTTCACCCAACATGTTTCATTATAAATCTTTAAAATATGTGCTTTTAAAAACTGCCACTTTTCTGCTTTCTTAGAAGATACATGTTGAAGAATGCACTCGGTGTTTAAAGCAGCAAACTCAACAGTCCCACTTAATGCAGCTCTTTTAAGGGGAGATTTCTCTTTGTTGCTGCCTGCAATTTTATCTGGTTCTCGTGTTCTCCCTGGGCAAGCACAGTACTTGGTCATTCACCCAAGAATCTGAGCAGAGTCTATACTCCATTCTGGGTCTTAACATGTTTACACTTCTCTTCTTGAATTTCCCTCTGAGGTTCCCAACTGCTCTTTCTTGCACTGAGCTCCATCCTTCGCTGTTTCTGCTGGCAAGGCTGCAGTCTTCTGGCACCAGCGACATATTCTCGAACAAAAGAGCTGCAGGCTTACCTATTGCTGTCTCAGCTTTTCAACAGTAAATTCTCCTTCAGCATCTGCTTTTGGATGCTTGCCAGGAGTTTTTACTTCTCACCTGGGCAGGATTTGCATGACCACTTCAACCAGCCACCATTTCTCTCATTGTTCTTGTACTGCCTCTAAGATCTGTGGTATTTTGTTTCTGTCAGTAATTTGTATATTTTCTTCTTCTCCCTCTCCTTCTCTCTCTCTTTTTTATCACTCTTGATCAAAAGAGATTTACTTTTTTTTGTCTTTCAAAGCACTAATTTTGCCTTTATTCCTTTTATTTAGTCCATTTTTTTAACTCAAGTATTGCTCTTACCTTTATTATATGCTTCTTTCTAGTTTATTTGGGTTTAAAATGTATTGGGTGTTGTTGTATTTTTCAAACTCCTTAAGATGGATATATCACTAATTTTTATATTTTTGTCTTTTTTAATGTGTATATGAAAACTATATACCTTCAGAACTCTGCATTTCTAACACCTTATATAGAGTTAAACCATAGACCATATTAAGTACATCATTTGTAAAAAAAAAAAAATTAGTATTCTCTTACCTAAGAAGGTTAACTTTCATATAAAAACTTTTATTCTTTAATTAATATGTATTAAGAGACTACTATGTTTACAGCTCATCATGCAAAACATTAAATATATTAGTTCTGATAAAGTACTCAAAGAATTTTCTCTATTCAGTATACTGTATTTTAGATTATTTAAGTAAAAAAAGGTAGAGAAGGGAAAGGAACTAACATTTGTAAAAAGACCTACACTAAACTACATGGATTAAGAACAAATTCAACCATATTCAATCTTCTTTAGAATATTTTATTTAGATAGTAATGACAGCTTCTAAGAAAAATAGGTACAAATTCATTCAGTAAATTATATTCATTATTGTGTTCCTGCTGCATTTTAACTTCCTCACCTCATATCCTCTAATCACCGTTGAACTGCCTCATAAATATTCAAGAGTTTAACTAAGCATTGTTTATTTATCTTATTTGATTCATTAAATTGCATTCTTTATAGTAAAATTACCTCTGGGCACAAAACAACTAATATGCATGCAACCTAATAATACTGACTGCCAGTATATCTCAGAATATTGATTGTGAATAGCCAATTTAATAACCATACCTAGTGCTAAACTCAGGAGATTGAAAAGCTGGAGATTAACTTAATTGAGGCTAGCAGAAACTTTCCTGACCAAAACAAATTCATCTTCCATGGGAAATGTGCCCCCCATACAGAGGATTTTGAAACTCTCAGTAGAAGGGCATGACTGAATTTAGGTGTACATAAGAAAAGAGTGTTGGCCTAACTGGTTTGGCTCAGTGGATAGAGCATCAGCCTGTGGACTGAAGGGTCCCAGGTTTAATTCCAGGCAGGGGCACATGCCTGGGTTGCGGGCTCGATCCCCAGTAGGGGGCAAGCAGGAGGCAGCCGATCAATGATTCTCTCTTATCATTGATGTTTCTTTCTATCCCTCTCCCTTCCTCTCTGAAATCAATAAAAATATATTTTTTAAAACAGAAAAGAGTGATGTAAAAGGTAATTTAAGCATTATTAGGGAAAAGGTCATAGTGTTTGAAACATTATATGAAGATGAGGAGTTACTAGAGAAAGCAGGCTAGTAATGAAATGTCTGCCTTCAAAGCCTCGATTTACATTAGTCACAACTTTCGAATTTAGGAATGCCAGTGAGTTGAATGCAAGCACATAAAAACAGCTTTAATTTCCCTTAAAGTAGCAATGAAACCATGAGGAAGGGGAGAAGGATCCTTCTTGCAATTGCAATGAAGGGTAGGAAATGAGTTTAGTAGTAGTATTTTCTAGGTTTTTCTTTTCTCTCATTGAAACACGGAAATCAAACTGAAATGCCCGGTTTTCCTCTGGGCAAGGTGCAAAGGTGGCTTCCTTCCTGGGTTCTTGTTCAGGTGGATTCAAAGAATGGAAGCCACGGACAAAAGGTGGTATTGTTACAGAAGACCGGAGAAGAACCAAGCAACGCTTAGAGAGATGGAGTTACACTTTATTTTTTTTTTATTATTATTATTATTATTATTATTATTATTATTATTACGCACTGGCCGAGAGAAAACTCTATTTCAAATTCTGGGCCCCAACATGGAGGAAGTTTTCCTATTTATATCTTTTTACCTTCTTTGTTCCCAAATACGGGGTTTTCTGGTCCCCTTTGCAAGTTCTTAAAGAGCCCTATGTGCTGGGGCTTTGGCGCCAGCAGTGATAACTTTGTCTGGGGAAGGTTTATGGCCTCTCTGGAATGGGAGTAGTCTTATTTTCCTTATTATTTAAGCCAGCAAGCATTTACAGAAGCCAGAAATAGCAGGGTTAAAATTTCAAACAGCAGTTTTTATATAAGATGGATGCTTCAGTATAGGAAAAGGTGGAAATTTATTGGGAAACAAGCACAGACTCCCATGTGGGGAGAGGGTTCCAAAGGGGTATAACCCACTAAGTCCCTCTTTCCTAAGGTTGATATAGGTTGCAGTTCTTTGTGTCCTGGTATTCTACTCTGACTGGTCACTATAGCAGCTTCAAAGCTAAACCCCACATGGGGTTCCCCTCCTTTCCTCCCCTTCCTGTGGTAGAATTCTCTATTCCCTGTGAAAATCTGTTTGTTTTTTTCTTTCTCCCTGCTGTTTTTCTGCTCCCTGGGGCTCTCCCCTCATCTCCTGCGAATGGGTGTCTTCCTTTCCCCTTAGGCTGTGGCGCCTTTTGGTCTTTGTGAATGTAGGCCTTTTGCCAGCTCCAAGTCCCAGCCAACTGTGCCTCCCTCCCCTATGGACCCCTAATTCCTAAAACTCCCTAAACCTGACTATTTTACCCCTAAAAACTCCTTCCATCATCTTTGTGCAATGACTCAGCCTCAAAAGCCCATTTCTAGTTTCAAGCAATGAAATGGCTTCTGGCCTCCTTCTCCTTTGTCTTTTGCTTCAACGAAACAAACTGCAGTCAATATGGAGCTTCGCCTGCCAGCTCAGGCCTGGGCAGATTTCTTTGTGTTGATTGGAGAACAGAGTAGAGGCTTCTACTTACAACCTGGCCTCTACCCTCACAGCAGAGGCCACGGGTCTAGGAAATACACTGAGTGGCCAGATTATTATGACCAGCCAGATTATTATGACCACTCTATCAGTACTTCATTAACACTTCCAAAAATACTGAATATTGAAAACTTCCTAAGCAAATACTCCACAAGGTTTTATTATTATTATTATTATTTTCATAACTAGTTCACTTCATTGTACTCATGGGGTGGTCATAATAATCTGGCCGCTCATAATAATCTGGACACTCAGTGTTTAGTCTAGAGGTAGATATCTCACCATTCAAGTAAACCATCTATTCTTTCTTAGAACACTTAAAAATCAGTTGGGTCAGAAGAAAACTCTTTAAAAGAAGGAAACAAATAATAAAGCTTACTGTGAATTTCTTCCCCTAGTATGAGAGATTTTCTTGTAAATCAGAAGAAAAATTTTAAACGTATGGTTCTAGATATCAATGAGGAAAAAGAGAATATTCCTTTTGCATTTAAAGAGCGATCAAGGATGTGAAGAGAATGCAATAAAATCAAAACTCAAGTAACTAAAATAAAATATTCATTAGAAGCAATAAAATGCAAATTTTTTACTACTAAATATTTAAACCAGTGCTTCAGAGTAAAAACTTGAGAAGAAATCTGAGAATGCAAAGTAAATGAATAAGGAAATTTTAAGGTGAGAAAGGAGATGGCAAACAAAAAGGACAAAAAGAATTTGATCCATACACCATAGGTATCTGCCAAGGAGACAGAATATGCAGAGCAAAAGCAATAACAACAACGAAGAAAAATTCAAAGTAAAAAACAAAAATTCAAAAACCAAAAGTAACAACAAAACCATACATATAAAATAGAGGAATCCACAGACTTTCAGGAAATATTAAAGTTCTAACAACTCCCTCTTTGTCATGCCCTTAACTAATCTATCACCAAAGTCTGTGGGTTTTATCTCCTGAGTACTTGACTCCAGACTTGCCTCCATGTCCCCACTATAATCCTAGCTCAGGCATCCTCTGTCCTTACCTATACTGTGGCAATGCCTCCTAACTGCTCTGCAGATCTACCCTAGTCCCTTTCCAATCTGTTCTCCATACTGTAACCATTGATTCACGAAAACAAACTGTAAAGTCCCTCTAGGTGCCAACATAAACAATTAAACAGATAAATTAGGATAGTTTCATATAGGATAATTACAAGTAATAATAATAATAAAAAAAAAACCAACCAGAATAATGTAAAAGAGGGTGACTAAGGGAGGGTTCGTTTCTTTAGGGAAGTGGCCAAGTGAGGCTTCTTGGCTTCGCTAAAGCTTGGCTGAAAAGGAAATAGCCATTTGGAAAAAAGAGCCTCCAGGCAAAAGGCATCAGGAATTCAAAGGCTCTAAACTGGGAATCTGATTGAATGTTTGAGGACATTTTGCTGGCAGATGGTGAACAAAGTGAGGTGAGATACACGATAAGGTCGAGAAGTGCATAGAGATCATCTCAGGTCGGGTTTTGTAAGCTATGGTGAAAATTTTGGAATTAATTCTAAGTGCAATAGGGGGGCTTTTTAGCAAAGGAATGATCTGATCTACATACTTTAAAAGATAAAAAAAACTTTTGACTGCTGCATGATTCTTTTCAAACTCAGATTTGATCACACCCCATGTACATTCCCACCAAAAGGTCTGGTTCCGTCCTTTGTCTCTAGCATCAAATTGAGCCACACTCACCCTCAGCCTCCACATTAGCCTAAATAGACTTTCTTCAGGCTCACATCCACCATTCTCCTCTTCAGACCACACAAGCTGCTCCTTGGCCATCTCTCTCTCTCTGCCTGCTTAGCCCCTACTCCTCTCTCCATCAAAGTTCAACTTCTCTGTCTTAGTGAAACCGTCCCTGGCCTACCTCTCTCACTGCTCCTATCCTACCTTGTAGATATCTAGCAATAGGTAGCTTGTCAGAACCACACTTGCACATTTGTGTGGTTACTCCTTCAGTGGTTATTTTGGCTATGATTTTTTCAACTAATAAACTATTTTAAGAACAGTTTTAGGTACACAGAAAAATTGAGTAATCACTAGAGTTCCCTCATCCCGCCCATCCCCATATAATTACCATCTGGCCCATTATCAACATAGCCCACCAGAGTGGTGCACTCAATTACCTAAATTGACCACCCCAAGTCCAAAGTTTAAATAAGGGTTCACTTGTGGTGTAGCACATTGAAAGAGTTTTGACCAACATATAATGACATGTAAGGACCATTGTAGTATTGTGCAGAATAGCTCACTGCCCCTAAACTCCTCTGTTTATGGCCTGCACTATATCTTTTTGACTCAGCATTCATCCCCAATTGCATACAAGCACAGGGCTTGGTAAATAATACATATTCAAAAAAATCTTTTGGGATGAATAAGTTAATACTTTTTAAGAACTCAAGTCCTGGTAAAGCATTTACATTTCAATATGCATTTCCATTTATTAAAAAAAAAAAATCCTAAGCTCCTTAGCAGAAAAAACAGTTACTTTCAATGGTGCGAAAATCAATTTCTCTTTTGCAACATAAATAACAGCAGAAAATAGAGCTGTACTTATTAAATTCAAGGAGTACAGTATTGAATGAACAGTGATCATCGAGTGCAATTAAAGATATAGAAATAAGTGAGTAAAGGAACTATTAGTTGTATTCTTTATATAACAGGTAACAAAAATTGGATGTAACATAAAATATTAGAAAGAACTCTTCATATATATATATATATATATATATATATATATATATATATGGCTAAATGCAGACTGATAAGTAGGGGAAGGTTCACAGCTCATCCAGTAACTATCAATGGTATACTGCAGCAGTCATGGGTTTTAAATTTGGTAACTTATTTAAAGGAACTGGATTGTATGTGGCATGAATGTCTTAGAAGCATCATACCAGACAATCAAATACATTATCTGCACAGTTAAAATTACTATTATTATGAAGAATCAACTTTGGAAAAAAATGGGATAACTACTAAGAAGAGCCATCCTGCAGATTTAGGTTCAAATATACAATTTTGATGTGTTGACTAACTCAGAATTCATACTTCCTGCCTGCCACTAATAATATTGCGTCTTATAATTTTAAATAAAAATAATGTTGAAAGACAAAATCAGAAATAACATTATGAAAGGTAGCAAAAAAGGGAAAACTAATAGACTTACAAATATAAAAATCAGAAATATTAAAACATCAAGAAATAAAATAGTACAAGTAGTTGAGGGATAATAGAGGCGTTGTCTAAAAATATTTTATAAAATGTAGGAAAGTAGTATTTTACCTGTTTTATAAACAAGGATAGAACAATTCAGTGGTTAAGTAACTTGTCCGATTATATATATACTAGAGGCCCAATGCAAGAGTAGGCCTTCCTTCCCCTGGCTGCTGGCATCGGCTTCCCTCTGGCACCTGGGACCCCGGCTTTCCTCCAGCCAGCAGGCACCCAGGACCTGGGCTTCCCTCATAGCCCCGGCTTCATCTGGAAGGACTTCCAGTCTAATTAGCATATTATGCTTTTATTATATATACTAGAGGCCCGATGCACAAAAATTTGTGCACTTGGGGGGTCCCTCAGGCCTGCCTGTGCCCTCTCGCAGTATGGGACCCCTCAGGGGATGTCCACCTGCTGGCTTAGGCCCACTCCCCAGGGGATCAGGCCTAAGCTGGCAGTCAGACATCACTCTGGCAGCCCGGGAGCCCTCGAGGGATGTCCACTTGCTGCGGGGAGCAGGCCTAAGCTGCAGTTGGACATCCTTAGTGGTGCTGAGGAGGTGGGAGAGGCTCCCGCCACCACCGCTGTGCTGGCAGCCATCAGCCTGGCTTGTGGCTGAGCAGAGCTCCCCCTATGGGAGCACACTGACCACCAGGGAGCATCTCCTGCATTGAGCATCTGCCCTCTGGTGGTCAGTGTGTGTCATAGTGACCAGTCATTCCCAATCGTTCTGCTGTTAGGGTCAATTTGCATATTACCCTTTTATTATATAGGACAGAGGCCTGATGCACGGGTGGGGACAAGCTGGTTTGCTGTGAAAGGTGTCCCAGATCAGGGTGGGGGTCCCCACTGGGGTGCCTGGCCGGCCTGGGTGAGGGGCTGGTGGCTGTTTTCAGGCTGGTCAAGTCCCCCAAAGGGGACCCTCACCCCATGGGAGTGTGGCCAGCCTAGATGAGGGGTTGAGAGCTGTTTTCAGGCTGGCCACAGACACTTCAGGGTGTGTGTGGGGGCGTCCCATTGGGGTGCCTGGCCAGCCTGGGTGAGGGGCTGATGGCTGTTTTCAGGCTGGCCATGCCCGTGGGCTGGAAGCAGGTATCTGGGATTTATTTATCTTCTGTAACTGAAACTTTGTAGCCTTGAGCGAAGCCCAGGGCCAGCCAGGGAAGCTTGGCTTCCTCCATTGCCGGGGCAACCCAAGCCTCCTGCTCACTCCAGCTCCATGGCCGCTGCCATCTTTGTGACAGAGTGAGGGAGTGATGGTTAATTTTCATATTACTCTTTTATTAGATAGGACATCTAATAGGTAACAGATGGCTTATAGATATCAAAGGTAAGATTAAGATATAGGCCTTTTGGCTCTAAACCCATGATATGCTTAGAGTTTGAAATAGTATAGGATAACTCAGACTCATATGTTTTGTAGAAAATTAAAATTGCAAATAGTACAAACTATTTGAAAACCAGTGCAGCATTTTTGTATTAAAAATTTTCATAACTTTGGATTCTGCATTCTTCTGTCTGAGTTTCTACATAGGGGAATTAATCCAATATGTGGAAAATTATATACATAAAGATATTCATGCCAACATTTTAATTAAAAGAGCAAAAGTTGGAAGCTACCCAATGTTCCACAATAGAACAATGGTTAAATAATATATGGTACACTAGACATATGATAGAATAAGGTTTTAAAGTGAGAAAATATTTATATTTATCTGTAATGTTAGGGAAAATTAGGACATAAAATTATAAGTACAGAATCATCTATATATATAAAAGCCTAAGCAACTGTTCGACCATTCGACTGGTCATTTGACGCACACTGACCACCAGGGGACAGATGCTCAATGCAGGAGCTGCCCCCTCATGGTCAGTGTGCTCCCACAGCAGGAGCACCATTCAGATGACCAAAAGGCACCAGATGCTGAGCTCATGGCTGGCAAGTGCAGCTGCAGTGGCAGCGCAAGCCTCTCCCATGGACACTCCCCCTGCACACCCCTCCCCCATCCAGACCAGGACTGGGATCAGGACCAGGATCAGGACCAGCATCAGGACTGGCTGGGCGTGAGCCTGCAGCCACTTCTCAGTCATGGGCACGCTGGTATCGCCCTAGGATGGGTGCATGGAGACTGCAGCAAACCAGCAGCGAGCCTACTGAACAGCAGTGGCAGCAGGCACAGCGGGGTGGAGATGAGTGGGAGCGGCCAAGGCCCAACCTGGGCTCAGGCTCCTCCCCTGCGGCCTGCCACTTCACACACTACTACATCCCTCAGGGGGTGTCGGACTACCAGTTTCGGCCCACACTGGCAGTCTGACATCCCCCGAGGGGTCCCACATTGCAAGAGGGCACAGGCCAGGCTAAGGGACCCCACTGGTGCACGAATCCATGCACTGGCCTCTAGTACTGAACATCCTATATAATAAAGAGGTAATATGCTAATTTGGTCCTAATGGTGTCTGAGTCACCACCAGGTAGAAGCTGGTGGGTGGGGATGGGGGCGGGTAGCCAAGCTTGAGTCCGGCTTTGGCAGGGTCAGCGAGAGCCCGAGGCCACCCCAACCCCTGCAGGTCCCAGGCTGGATGGTGGCTCAGCAGCATCTCCATGAGGGGCGGCTGTGAGGGGCATGGGGCTTTGCTGCGGGTTGCTGCGCTGCTCCTCGGTGGGTGCCCGGCAGCCTGGAGCTGGAGTGGGTGTGCACAGACTGCCCAGCCTGCTAGTGCCCGGTGCTCTGCCCCGCCCTGGTCTGGCAACTGCCTCCAAGGCCTGGCCACAGACCTTGCCCCATGCTTCAGGCAGGGAGAAGAAGCTCATGGCCACTGCCAGTGCCCTAGGCTGCACCGCCTGCACTGCCGCCTGCCTGGTTGGCAGGGACCAGAGCATCGCGGGCGAGCTCCTCCTGCCCCCATTGGTGGAACAGGAAGGAGGGCGCTGGGTGCAGGGAGGGGACCTCAGCTGGGGTCCTCTCAGTGCTGGGAAGGGGCCCGGCCTGGGCCCTGTGGGGAGGTTAGGAAGTCTGGCTGAGCAGGCGCCAGTTCATACCAACTGTTACTCTGCCATCTTCCTCCAGCTCTCCAAGCTAGACCCCCTGCCCCACCTGCCTGGAGGAATGGGCTCCAGGCGACCTCCCCGAGTGCAGACTGTGGGCCTGGAGACTCAAGGAAGAGTACCCCAGGCAGGGGGGCTGGGCTGGGCTGGGGCCAGTGCACAACTACCGGGGCAGAGCTGCTTCAGTGTCTCAATGAACTTTGCAACCGACCCAAGGAGGGAACCGAAAGGGGAAAGGCCAGGAGCTGTGAATTCCCAGTGCTTTAGTCACTTGAAAACAGCCCCTCTTGGAATGCGAGGTGACTGTACATTCAACTGAGAAGTGAGGGGGCTGAACATCACCATCGCTGGGCTCCTGTCGGCCCGAGCATCTACCATGAGAAGGAAAAAACGAAGGGAGGGGCCCGGAGGAAGGGAGGACAATCGAAGGAAATGTGTCTAGACTTTCCCCAGCCCTCTCCCTCTTTCCACTGCCTACAAAAGCCCTAGGCCCGGCCACAGTTCTGACTCCACCGTTTAGTCCCCTGTTCTCCAACCACAGAGGAAAGAAATAAGGAAGGAGTCTGTGCTGCCTCCAGAAAGTATCTATATAACTGATCGGCTGGTCGCCTCCCGCAGAGGGAGGCCAGACTGCAGCTTAGGCCCACTCTGTGTGGGCCTAAACCAACAGTACGACATCCCCTGAGGGCTCCCGGACTGTGGTGGTGGGGGGTAAGCCGGACTGAGGGACCCCCACCCCCGTGCACGCATTTCATGCACTGGGCATCTAGTATGTAATAAAAACATAGGAGGGGATACAGACACAACAAAAAACACAATTATGTGAGGTGATAAAAGAGTAGGTTATCTACACTTCTAGCTTTAGATACTTTTATCTTTTTTAATGTTTTTAACCTCAATTCAAGTGATCTCATATAAAGTTCAAAATTTATATGGTTGATAAAATCTATTATTAGGATGGAAATTGACTAGTGGGGGGAATTTGAATGAAGAATTTCAACTTTAGAAGGAGTTTCACTTGTGAGTATTTTTGCATCTATGTTCATGAGGGATATAGAATTTAAATTTCTTTTTTTTTTTAGTGTCTTTATCTGGTTTTGGAATCAGGATAATGCTGGTATCATTAAATGGGCTTAAGAGACTTCTCTCCTATTGAAATTTTTAAAGTTTGAGAAGGATGGATGTTAGTTTTTCTTTGAATGTGTGATAAAATTGAACTGTGAAGCCATCCAGTCAGGACTTTCATTTGTTGGGAGTATTTTTTATTGCTACTTTGATTTTGTTCTTTATAATTGGCGTAATCAGATTTCCTGTTTTGTTTTGTTTTATTCAATCTTGAAAGATTATATGTTTCTAGGAATTTATCTATTTCTTCCAGGTAGTCCAATTTGTTGGCATATAATTTTTCATAGTATTTTCTTATAACCCCCTGTATTTCTGTGGTGTCAGTTGCCATTTCACTTTTGTTTCTGGTTTTATTTATTTGGGTCCTCTCTCTTTTTATTAATGGATGGTTAAAAGTTTATCAATCCTCTTTATCTTTTCAAAGAACCAGCTTTGGTTTTATTGATCCTTTGTATTGATTTTTTCAGACTCTATTCATTTATTTCCACTCTGATCTTTATTATTCCCTTCCTTCTACTAACTATGGGCTTTTTTAAAAAATAGTTTATCTAAGTGTAAGGTTAAATTGTTTATTGAGATTTTTTTTCTTGGTGTAGGCCTGTATTCGCTCTGAATTTCCCTCTTGGGAATGCTTTCACTGTGTCCCATAGATTTTGGATGGTTGTGTTTTCATTTTCATTTGTCTCAAGGTATTCTTTTATTTCTTCCTTGATCTCATTGTTAATCCATTCATTGTTTAGTTACATGTTGTTTAGCCTCCACATTTGTGTATGGTTTTTTTTTTCTGTTTTTATCTTATAATTGATCTTGAATTTCATACCATTGTGGTTGCAGAAGATGCTTGATATGAATTCAATCTTCTTACATTTAATCAGATTTGTTTAGTGGCCTAACATGTGGTCTATTCTGTAATATGTTCCTTGTTTACTTGAAAAGAATATATATTCTGCTTTATGGATAAAATGCTCTGAAAATATCAATTAAGTCCATCTGGTCTAATGTGTCATTTAAGGCCACTGTTTCCTTGTTGATTTTCTGTCTAGTCTAATGTCATTTAAGGCCACTCTTTCCTTGTTGATTCTCTGTCTGGAAGATCTATCCATTGATGTCTATACTAGAGGCCCAGTGCACGAATTTGTGCATCAGTGGGGTCCCTTGGCCTGGCCTGCGGGATCAGGTCAGAACTGGCTCTTTGTCATCTCCCGAGGGGTCCCAGATTGAGAGAGGATGAAGGCCAGGCTGAGGGACCCCACTGGTGCACTCTTGGGACTGGGGAGGGACGTGAGAGGTTGGCCAGCCAAGGTGGGACCATGGGAGGGCTCCAGGATGTGTCCAGCCCATCTCACTCAGCCCCAATTGGCCGGACCCCAGCAGCAAGCTAACATACTGGTCAGAGCATCTGCCCCCTTGTGGTCAGTGCATGTCATAGCGACTGATCAACCGGTTGACTGTCTGCCCCCTCATGGTCAGTACACATCATAGCAACTGGTCGACTGGTCAACTCTCTGCCCCCTGGTGGTCATTGCATGTCATAGTGAGCAGTTGAGCAGCCTTAACATATCATTATCATATTACGCTTTGATTGGTTGAATGGACGACCAGACACTTAGCATATTAGGCTTTTATTATATAGGATTATTGCTGATCTCTCCCTTTATTTCCATCAATATTTGCTCTATATATTTAGGTACACCTGTGTTGGGGGCATAAATATTTACAAGGGTTATATCCTCTTATTGGAGTGATCCGTTTATCAATTTATAGTGACCTTCTTTGTCTCTTTTATGGCCTTTGTTTTAAAGTCTATATGTCTGAATTAATATTGCTACCCAAACTTTTTTTGTAATCCATTTGCATTAAATATCTATTTCTATCCCTTTACTTTTAGTCTGTCTGTATGTGCCCCTTTCAAACTGAAGTGAGTCTTGTAGACAGCATATATATGGGTCTTGTTTTCTTATCCACTCAGCTACCTTATGTCTTTTTGACTGAAACATTTAATTCATTTACTTTTAAAGTGATTATTGATACATATTTATTATTATTTTATTATTCATATTTATTTTCCTTTTTTTCTTTCTTCTTTTAAACAAGCCCCCTTAACATTTCTTGTCATACTGGTTTAGTGATGATGAATGTCTTTAGCTTTGATTGCCTAGAAATTTTTTATTTCTCCTTCAACTTTGGAGGGTAGAGTAGTCTTAGCTATAGGTCCTTCTTTTTCATTATTTTTAATATTTTGTGCCAATCCCACTGGCCTGAAATGTTTCTGTTGAGAAATCAGTTGACAGTCTTATGGGAGCTCTCTTGTCAATAACTAACTCTCTCTTGCTGCTTTTAAGAGTCTCTCTATATCTTTTACTTTTGTCAGTTTAATTATGATTTATCTAAGTGTGAGTCTTTTTGGGTTCATCTTGTTTGGAACTCTACATTTCCTGGACTTATTTGTCTTTTTTCTTCACCAGATTAGAACATTTCCAGTGATTATTTCTTCAAATGGATTCTCAATCTCTCTCTCTTTCTTCTCTTTCTGATATCCCTATAATGTGGATGTTGTTACACTTCATGTTGTCCCAGAGGTTCCTTAAACTATCCTCGTCTTTTAATTCCTTTTCCCTTTTGCTGATTTGAGTAGGTGTTTTTGGCTACCGTGTCTTGCAAGTTGCTGATTCGATTCTTTGCTTCATCTAATCTGCTATAGATTTCTTCTAGAGTTTTCTTCATTTAAATACTGTATTCTTCATTTCTGACTCATTCTTTGTTGTTGTTGTTGTTGTTGTTTGTTTTTATGTCCTTTTCTTTTAAATCCTCAACAGAAGATATGTGCTTATTGCTGTGGATTTTGGGGGGTTTTTGTTTGTTTGTTTTTGTTTTGTTTTTGAGACAGAGAATGAGAGAGGCAAAGAGAGAGAGAGAGAGAGAGAGAGAGAGAGAGAAACATCAATGTAAGAGAGATACATTTATCAGTTGCCTCCCATATGCACCCCAACCTGGGATCAAAGCCATAACTTGGGTATGTGCCCTGACCAGGAATCAAACCCATGACCTTTAGGTGTATAGGACAACACTCCAACCAACTGAGCCACACTAGCCAGGGATCTATGTTCTTTTTTGTATACTTACTGTCTCTTTGTTGAAGTTCTTACTGAATTCATCCATTCTTCCCTTAAGCTCCATGAGAATCCTTATAAGCATTGCTTTGAACTCTATATTTGGTAGATTGCTTGCCTCCATTTTATTTAGTTCTTTTGCTTGGGCTTTCCTCTGTCCTTTCTCTGGGGCATGTTTCTTTGTCTTCCCATTTTGGATGCCTCGCTGTATTTGTTTCAGTATATTAGGTTGATCTGCTAAGTCTCCCAGTCCTGGTAGTGTGGTCTTTATGTAGTAGGTATTCTGTGGTGCTCAGTGGTACTCTTTCTGATCAGATGAATTAGGTGTACCATGAGTGTCCCTTGTGTGCGTTTTGTGAGCCCTCTTCTTGTAGTTGAGTCTTGATTGCTGTTGGCCCATCCATGGGTAGGATTAATTCTCAGGCTAACTGACTATCAGATTGACCCCAACCACAGTGTACCAGCTGCTGTACAGGGGCTGACCCTACAAAGCAGAATTTGCCCTAGCAGTGTTTGGTGCCTGCCAAGGTCTCCCTTTTTGTGTGTCATTTGTGGAGCTAACTGGGTTGTACTATGATGTGATCTGAAGTCCTGGGTATGTGTTGTTTCTGGGCCTCTTGGGAGGAATTCTGGTGCAGGTTAATGCCAGATGCTTCCTGTGACTTGCCCTGGGCTACCTGTTAGGAGCTACAAAGCAATCCATGGTTGGTGGCTGCCTCTGCTGGGCTCAGGAACTCATGGGAAGGATGTTCCTAACTGCATACTAAGGCCAGCTCTCATCAGCACTGAGCCCGGGGCAGGTCAGTAAAAGGCCTAAGGTACCTTAAGATTTGCCTCCACCTACCAGCTTTCTGTTAGGCTTAGGCACTGAAAGAACCTCTGGCAGTATATAAGTTGTGTGAGGCAGGCTCTAAGTGAGTCAACAGGCAGAATTCAGTGCCTGAGACCCTTCTTTGCATGGGCCAACACTCTAACCACTGAGCAACACCAGCCAGGGCTATCATATCAAGCTTTTTAAAAAATATATATGTAAATTACAGATCTGTGCAGATGTATGAGGGTTCAGTTACAAAGAACTGAATTGCTTCAACTAATTTAAGTAAGAAATGTTGTATTATAGGTATTGAATGGCTTACAACATTACTGAGTTAAATTAACACACTCTAGGGCAGTGATGGCGAACCTTTTGAGCTCGGCGTGTCAGCATTTTGAAAAACCCTAACTTAACACTGGTGCCGTGTCACATATAGAAATTTTTTGAAATTTGCAACCATAGTAAAACAAAGATTTATATTTTTGATATTTATTTTATATATTTAAACGCCATTTAACAAAGAAAAATCAACCAAAAAAATGAGTTCGTGTGTCACCTCTGACACGCGTGTCATAGGTTCGCCATCACTGCTCTAGGGTGATCTTTCAAGAATGACTATTAAAGTCACACAATGGGATCAAGCCATAGAGGAAGACACTGATATCTTCTGAGAGCAGAAAGCCACCAGCCCCAGAAACTCAGGCCACTGCCACGGTTTGGAAGCCACCGTGGTCAGGATGGCACCACACTCAGGAAGCTACTGTAACCTGGAGGCCTCCGCTATGTTTGTCAGCTCCAGAATCTCACCAGGCTCGCTGCAATTTGCACCAACAAAATGGATGTCTTCTGCCCTGCTTCTTGGCTCCCATCAAGCTAATGGTTAGACAGCAAGTCATTCGTTAGTGCTGTCCCATCAGCGGGAAAGAGGAAAAATAATGACCCCATTACTATGCTTGCCTGCAGAAAAGCAGAAGCCATGGACGTTTAGCCTCCATGTTTCTTCTACATTCAGATCTCAGGCATGTGCATCTGACTGGCTGAACCTAAAACATGATGAGATTTCTAACTGCAAGGGACTCTTAGAAAAATGTTTTTGTTTCTTCATCTTCTTTAGTCCAAGAAGACACACTAACATCAAGGTAAAATGGATGTTGAATGCAAACATACCATATCCCTTTGGTTATTCAGTATCCATGCACATGATTTTTCCCAATTCAACAACTCCCCTAGAGCCATGGTCGGCAAACCACGGCTCGCGAGCCACATGCGGCTCTTTGGCCACTTCAGTGTGGCTCTTCCACAAAATACCACGTGCGGGCATGCACGTACAGTGCGATTGAAACTTCGTGGCCCACGTGCAGAAGTCGGTTTTTGTGGAAGAGCCAGTATTTTGTGGAAGAGCCACACTGAAGGGGCCAAAGAGCCGCATGTGGCTCGCGAGCCACGGTTTACCGAGCTGCAGTTTGCCGACCACTGCCCTAGAACAACAATGAGCAGTGATGATGTTCCATACTGACATAGTGCATATATCTCATACAAGTGAAAATGTACTCACCACCTCCCTGGAAAGGAAAGCCAGAGAAATTTCTACCAGTCAATCTGTCCATCTCAGGGTGAAGGTTTATTCCTCCTCGAATGAAGTACATTAGAACGTTACCTACCCCATATAAAAATATTAGAAGAAAAGAAGGGGCTTGAGTTATTTAATACTTATATACAAAAACATTACAAGGAAGAAAGTATGGCTATTATAGTCTTCATTTCCTAAAACTGCAGTTACAGTTTATAACGTCCTTCCTTCTCTACCCATTTCTACTCCCTTTGCCTTCAGTCAGCATCAAGGCTGGTAGAGGCCTTTAATAGAGTGTGGTGATGCAATATTACTTTTTTCTGAGAGGTAAGATCTGATAATGACTTCCCATAGCCACAACCGGAAATAGCAGTCCTAGGTATGTTCCAGAACAGTTCAGCCAAACTACTCGCTGCCCACAGTGTACAGCAGCAGCCTTAGCTGGAAGAGAATCTGAAAAATGTGATGTGTGGCTTTCTAGCCTGTACAGTATACCAAGCACTTGAGGGAGGATGACATGGGTGCAGTGTCCACTTCTTTTACCACAGTAACTAACTGGGGAAAGGTAATAACTTTCCCATTACCTTTACCACAATAAATACATACTGGTTGCGGGGGGGCGGGGGGGGGGATTGTTCCCCTGTGCACTTATGCATAAAGTTTAGTGCCTGAAAAAGTTAAGCTTTAGATACACAGAGGCAATTACTGAATCTCATGGAGAGACCAAGTTTGGTACGGGATGAGCCCCATGAGTTCATAACCAGAACAGATCATCTCAATGCACAAAATGTGCTTTGACAAACAGCTCTTCCTCTCTCCCACCTTCCCATAATCTAACGATATGCATTCTCGACATTTAGACCACTCCACGTTATCATGAGTTTCTGTCACCTCTTCTCTATTAAACCCATACAGCTTGTGTGATTCACCTTTATTCCAGGCCCAGGAGGAAATATTCTTCATTCTTCTTTCTCAAATAATTCATTCAAAGCACCAGGGTTTTGAAGGATAAATGGTTCTGATGACCTAGGAGAGAAGAGCACTTCCGTTTCTTTCAGTGATTCTTCCTTAATGTTCTTCGTGCTACCAGGCTACACGGCAGCACCTCTCCTTGTTTTGCTGAGTACTGCTCAGCACAGATGCAAATGGACAATGCACACAGATGCAGATTGGGCCCTGACTAAGACTGTGATTTTAGCCTCACTAGTAGGACCTGTTAATTGAAGGATACAGGAGTAATTTCCTACAGATGAGTGTGAGAAACATTTTTTGAAGTTCAAATAATCACCAGCAGAGGGGAAACCTTACAATTAATCTGTCATGTGATAATATGTTGACAGGTTAGTTATCGGAAAGACGAGGAACAAGAAGATGCAGCAGAAACAGTCAAAACGAAGGGGAACGAGTCATCTGTCACCCTGACAGGACTGGAAGGAAACACATTATATCACTTCACAGTGAGGGCCTATAACGGAGCTGGGTATGGGCCAGCGAGCGGCGAAGCGAGCGCAACCACCAAGAAACCCCGTAAGTGGCCGGCGCTTCTCGTTCGTTTCAGACTAAAAGGAAACGCCTTTTAGCATTTCTGGAAGCCACATGAGGCACATAATAAGCAGAGTTGACGGAGAGTTTAGATACATAGTCTTGTTCATTGCTCAGATCTGACTTCCAAAAATAGCTCAGCAATTTCTGCATTCACAGTGGATAAAGGTTATGTTCCTGTGAAACAAGGCGAAGCGATTTTGACACGAAAGGGAGATAAAAGGATTCAGGTTCAAAAGCTCAGTAGAGTAACTATTAAAATGACCATTCTGGAGCAAAACCCTCCTTTCTGACTCTAGCTGGAAGGAACCTATGGTGCCAGCCAACTATGAAGCAACTATGAAATGCAAGGATTTAAGTGAGGAAATGTATGTAAGACCCCTTGTCAGTTCTTTCACTTCTTATCTTGCAGCCCCTAGTCAAGCACCTGCCAACCTCAGATGGGAGCAGCAAGGCTCTGAGCTTTCTCTGGGCTGGGAACCTGTCAGACCATTAGCCAACGAATCTGAAGTCATGGGCTACAAGGTCAGTGTTTCTTCACTCCCTTGGGTAGACACTGGTCTCGAACACTGTTATTGTGAGGATGTATCATTAATAAGCCATAAAAAGACCCAGCACAGCCCTAGCCGGTTTGGCTCAGTGGATAGAGTGTCGGACTGCGGACTGAAGGTCCCGGGTTCGATTCTGGTTAAAGACACATGCCCTGGTTGCAGGCTCAATCCCCAATAGGGAGGCGGGTGCAGGAGGCAGCCAATCAAGGATTCTTTCTCATGATTGATGTTTCTATTTCTCTCTTCCTCTCTGAAATCAATAAAAAATAATTTTTTTAAAAAAGACCATCACATGTCAGTTTTTTCTCAGTCATTTTCCACTTCTAATTCCTAGAATGAATTTCCTGCAGTAAGAAAGCCACGGCAGTCAGAATTCGTCCCCACTGCACAAGGCATGGGAAAGGAATGGGTAGGAAACACAACAAAAGTTTGAATAGAGGGTCCCACGAAGCACAGTGTCAGAACCCGCAGAATATATCCTGGCATTCTCTCTCCAAGGACAAACTGTGCTGGCAGATGGAAAATACTAGATGACTATTTGATAGAAAGACTTTCTATTAGCAAAGCAACAGAGGAAGAAAAAATGCTAGGCCAGCACACAGCGTTGGAAGGAGCCCATGGAGAGAGACAGAAAGCCCCAAAGTAGATGTAACATTTCACATACGGCCATCCTGCTTCGTGCCAGCAAGAGATCTGGAAATCTGAAAACATTTAGATAGTTTGTTCTTGAAAAACAGCTTTGTCTCTGATTTTAAAATAGATGTGGCCTATGTATTGAATTGGCTGAGCTTCAAATTTTAGTCCATACGTCAGATTCGGTGTATTGTCTTAAACTCCAGGCAGAATCATTAGTTGAATATTATTTATAGCAGATTTAAAAAATATTTCAATGGTAATATTTAGACTGAACAACTTCATTTAGGTGGCTTTTCAGCTACCAGAGATGGTAACATTTTGTATACAAAGTGATAAAATTCTAAAGCTAAAAAACGAGAAGTTATAAATTGAATATATTTTTAAGGTAAATAATATCCATTAAGAATATAATATTTTAAGATGCAAACTGCAGCATTTCTTACAGACTGTAATTGGCATGGATCACAAACACCCCCACATTCAAACGTACACGCTCCAATCTGTCATAATCCCCAAGGATATTGAATTTGACCTTTTCGGGGTGGGCAGGTGAGCCATTTTCTGAACCCTTTTCTCAGTTTCCTTTTTTACATACCCTCCCCCCTGTCCTCACTACTTGTCCTCTAATGCAAATATACCCTTCAATGATTAGGAGTAGAAGTACAATGAGAGTGATAGACCAAGAACCAATATAAAACCTCACTAGCATTATGGCAAGCAATCTCCCAAATAGGAGTGGCAAATAGAACACAAGGAAAAGCCCTGACCGGTTTGGCTCAGTGGAGAGAGCGTCAGCCTACGGACTAAAGGGTCCTGGGTTCGATTCTGGTCTAAGGGCATGTACCTTGGTTGCGGGCACATTCCCAGTGGCAGGTGTGTAGAAGACAGCTGATTGATGTTTCTCTCTCATCGATGTTTCTAACTCTCTATCCCTCTCCCTTCTTCTCTGTAAAAAAACAATAAAATATATTCTTTTTAAAAAAAAAAGAACACAAGGAAAAGCTAGCTGAAAGCAAATGGCTTCAGGCACCTCTCAGGTGAGAGGAGAAGCACCATTTAACCTGGAGAATACGTGAGGTTGAACATAGGTGTCCCAGGTGAGGTGACCCTACACTTCGTTCACAATTGCCATTTCTGTCTCTGTCATTGCTCTTCCTTTTTATTTTATTTTAATTTTATTTTTTGGCAGTCCTCACCCGAGGATATTCTTCCATTGATTTTTAGGGAGAGTGGAATCGAGAGGAAAAGACAGAAACATTGATGTGAGAGAAACACATCGATTGGTTTTCTCCTACACCAGCGGTTCTCAACCTGTGGGTCATGACCCCTTTGGGGGTCGAATGACCCTTTCACAGGTCGCCTAAGACCATCGGAAAACACATATATAATTACATATTGTTTTTGTGATTAATCACTATGCTGTAATTATGTTCAATTTGTAACAATGAAATTGGGGGTCACCACAACATGAAGAACTGTATTAAATGTCACGGCATTAGGAAGGTTGAGGACCACTGTCCTACATGAACCCTGACCAGGGGCCAGGCCAGGGAGAAGCCTGCAACCAAGATGCGTGCCCTTGACCGGAATCAAACCCAGGACCCTCTGGTCTGTAGGCTGACTATCTACTGAGCCAAACCAGCTAGAGCTGCTCTTCCTTTTTACATGTGACTATCTTCCCACCAGGCTATATATGATTGAAGGGAAGGGCCCTGTCTCACTCGTCTCTTCATCCCCAGGGCTTCTAGAATGGATGAATAAACTAATTAGCTCTGACCCAGCTAGAGGAATCCATCAATATAGGCACATGTTTTTGTTTGTTTATTCAAATCAGACATCAGTTAGGGCCTTCCACTTGGATTGATACCTGTCCACTTGGATTGATAGGCCACACCCTGTGGAATTTTGAAGCCCACTCGTATATTTCTCCAGCTTCTCAGGGAGTGTAAAATCTATGGCTATTCTAGTCTCATTGATTTCCTGTATCTTAGAGCTTTCCTTCAGCTTATATTCATTCCAAATACGGACGCAGCCTCTTTCCTGTGATTCCCATAAGTTAGAAAGACTCAGGTATAATGGCTTATACTATCGTCTCTACATTTGAGTACGCTTGAAATTTTTCATCATAAAATAATTTCAAAATAGACGTAGCTTACATACTGTTACATATACATCAGACTTCGTGGAAATTTGGTAGGGGGAGATTGTAGAGTGAAAGACTCACCACACAGATACACATCTGAAAATTGCCCTTCAGAAAGTTTTGTCCTTTTTTATTTTTTATTTTATTAACTACACTCACTCTGCTGTACATTATTTCTCCAGGACTTATTCAAGATCCTGTGCTTTATTTCTTAAATGTAGTTGGTATACAATATTATATGTGTTTCAGGTGTACCATACAATGATTTGACACTTATATACTTTATCACCACACCAAGTCTAGTAATCACCTGTTACCATGCAAATTTATCACAACATTATTGACTATATTCACTTTCACCTTTTTCATCAATCCCCCACTCCCTTCCTCTCCAGCCACCATCCATTTGACCTCTGTTGATTTTTCTTTTTTTAGATTCCACTTATAAGTGAAACTATATGGTATTTGTCTTTCTCTGTTTGACTTATCTCAATATAATACCCTCTAGGCCCATCCATGTTGTTGCAAATCACAAGATTTGATGTAGCCTCTATGGAAAACAATATGGAAATTTCTCAAAAACCTAAAAATAGGTCTACCATGACCCAGCAATTCCACTTTTGGGTATTTATCTAAAGAAAATTAAAACATTTAATTTGAAAAGAGAAATGCACCCCTATGTGCATTGCAGGAAAATTTACAATAGCCAAGATACAGATGCAACCTTGGTGTCCTTCAATCTATGAATGGACAAACAAGATCCTGTTCTTAATAGTGCTTTTCAGCCACCCTACAGCCAGTGGCTTCTCACGTGTACTTGTGGTTCCAACTTCTTTTTATCCAGATTCTATTCATCTTACTGATTCCTTATCATCCACCCCTTGCCACTGGGGATTCTGAATCCTCACCCTCTATAATGAAGAGCAATTTTCTCCATTAACTATTCCCAAAATGCTCAGCTGGTGCAGAGGCCTTCAATAGGATCCATCCTTTTCAGGGGCACTTGTGGGTAGAACCAGCAAAAATGTATTCTGTTATATTGTTAAGCATACTCACACTATTATTCTGTTACCATCAGATATATACACTAGCTGTTTCCAAATTGTGCCTTTGAGAATAGCATTTCTGTATTAATTTTTTTGCTTAAAAAACTCTATATGGATGGTACACTGGCTCTCAGTTTTTTAGATAACAAATGAGAATAGTCTTGACAATACATTAGACAATTTCCTTTGTGCCTAAAGATAGCTGTCATCGCAACTGCCAATCTATACACTTCCAGATTTTTTCAGTACTCTCTGAACTCTTTACTGTCAATAACTATTTCAGACATGTCTTGATAACTCCTTAACCTTCTCATATTCCTCATTCTTATTCATCTTTTCTAAATTAGGATTTTAAAATGAGCCAAGATTCTCTAAAGCACCTAAGACTGACAATGAATTTAATGTCTCTTTTCACTCAGTATACCTACTTCCCGACTCACAGCAGTACATCTCCCTGGATGTATTGATAAAAACCACATTTATTCTCAAACTCCCTTTGTTACCATCAATTGATATTTTTCTGCTTTCCCCTTTTGTTCCTAAATCTCAACTGATCCACAAATCTGTCTTCAACTCTGGATTTTACAAAAACATTAGATATGCATTACTGGTTGCATTTTTCTTTGTCATAAGAATTGTAATTTATCTACCATAATAACAGTGTCCTCTAATATAGTCACTCCCCTGCCAACCCTCACCAATTTACATACATTCCCATTGCCATGTATTTGCTTTCTAATTACCTCATGTGGATGATCAGAATTCTAATTTATTACACTGCTACAGTCAAAATGAGAAGCATGTATTCTGATACAATTGTCATTTTTTAAGCCAAAAGAGACTGCTATAGGCATCATTTAAGAAGTGTTTCTGATTCCCCAAATCTTGACTAAGAACCCACTCCATGACTTGCTTTACCATCAAATATGTTTCCTATTGCAGTACATAATACACTTCATTGCATCGTTACCTATGTCCACCATGCATTAGACTATAAGTACCGTAAGGGCTGAAACCATATTGTCTTGTTCTCTGGCGAATCTCCAGTGTATGGCACTATGCCTGGCCCACATGAGAAACATTCAATATTGCTCTTATCACTTTGTAACTACATCAAGGCTATGGCTTCCTTCCTTATATGAAGTTCAGTAGCTACAATTATTGCACATGTTATATACATTTATACAGAAGTATTTTTTCTTGTCTGTAGGTTAGTTTGAGTTAAAATCACATTTTTATAAGAAAACAGTATTATAGATTTTTGTCTAGGTTCCCAAGCCAGTCCATATTTTGTGATGCAAATGTGAATTCTGGCCATTGACAAAGAACAATGATGAAGCAAAAGTAGCTTTATCTTATTACATTTCCCATGTACCAGGTCCTGTGCTAGATATTTCATATGTACCCTCTCATTTTATTCTTTTAACAAAGCCAAAAAATAAATGTTATTATCTCTACAGTAGAGGTACTTGAGGTTTAGAGAGACTGGCAACTTGCCCACATTTGCCTAAACAGAAATGCATAGGAAATTTTTTTTCTTTTGAAGGATATTTGTTTTGATCCCAGATCTGTATGATTTGCAAAGCTATTGATCTTTCCATTATGCAAAGTAATCATATTATAATACCAACAATTATGAAAAAGCACAGAAATAATGAAATTGGATAAAAATGCATTTTAACATAACTTCACTGCTGCTACTTGATTATTAGACACACACACAAAAAGGTTTATTGGGGGTAAATGAGTAGGAACAATATGATATAGTGAAAGTGCTCTGAGCTGATCATGAGAATGCTCAACTAATATAATTTCTACCATAACTAGTCACATGAGCTTGTATAAATCGCATAATCTCTATGACCTTAATATATTGATATGTAAACAGTATAATTCTGTATCCTAATTTGTTGTTATGAAACTCTGCCATGAATACATATTCAATTCTAATGCCATAGATAATGTCTGAAAAAGGCTTAACTTCGCTACCCAATGTATCCAAATGCCAGTTCACCAAAAAACAAGCAAACCACCAAAGTAAAATTAATAAATTTTTAAACTTCTCAGCCATTTCCTACATTAAGGGTTGATATATTTATCAAATTTTATTTTTACTTCTTCCAAATGATTAAAGGTTGGCAGCTTTGACTACTCCCAGGGTACTATTTCTTTCAATGACCAAGAATGAAAGACGCCCAGTGATCTGCCCCCTCGCTACATACTTCTCTAGCCTCATTTCTCATGAGTCTTCCCATATGCCTTGTCTCTATTCCATACCCCAATAATATGGTTTCTTAGTGCTTAGATGTATGTTTTAATCTTCTCTTACCTTTTTCTAGAATTCTTCTCCTCCCCTGGAACAACTGGTGAGCTTGACTCATCTTTAAATGTTTAGCTCAGGCATCACCTCCTCTGAAAAGCCTTCCCTACCTTCCAGACAGAATTAAATTCTACTGTGCTTGCAACCAGCACATTGTATATACTTCCAGTTGAGTCACATAGCACATATGTCACATTGTTTATGTATGTATTTCAGCTATAAGCTCCTTGTACTTAGCACAGAGTGTGACATACAGTAGACAATTAACATTTGAAACGAAAACATAAATATCATTATGTTTGAAACCCTGTTATCATTCCTAGGTTTTTTATAGGCAAGAGGGCCACAGCAACAGTCAAGTTATTGAAACACAGAAACCTCAAGCGGTAGTACCTCTCCCCGATGCTGGAGTCTACATCATTGAAGTTCGAGCATCTAGTGAAGGAGGGGATGGAACGGCTAGTTCCCAAATCAGGGTACCATCATATTCAGGTAAATTCTGACATAATAGGCTTACTTTGATGACCACTCAAAACATCAAGATGGTGTAAACCTCATGAAAATTAATGTGATGGATTGCATGGTCCAGAGATTTTGAAGGGTTTCTTTTCTCACTCTGATTGCCATGTCATACTCTGATTAATGCAAATCATTGTAGTCTGCCCCAAATCGCAGAATTTCTGTAAATTCAAAAAAGGACATGACAGTTTCATTTAAATGTCTTCATTAGTGAAACTCCCTTGCCTTTCCTGATTTCAAGCAGTACCGTGTCATTTGGGTTTTGAAATACTGCTTTTAAACGGGTACAGCTCTAGTTTGACATACCTATTTCTCTATTGTCTTGACTTACTTTATCATTACATAATGGAGCATGAGGGATAGGGAAGTTCAAAGGGAATGCTTTTTAAAATTTTGATCATGTTTATTGACTTCAACATAAATTATAAATGTTATTGAGCATAAGTTTTTTGGGGTTTTTTCTAGTTTTGACAAATAACATTGTGTAAACTTAAGTTGTACAATGTATTGATTTGATACTTATATTTTGCCAAATGATTACTACCATAGCATTAGTTAACACCTCCATCAAATCATATAACTGCCTTTTCCTTTTTGTGGTGAGAATATTTACAATCTACTCTCTTAGAAACTTTTAATTATATATCATAGTATTATTAACTAAAATCACCATGCTGTACATTAGATCCCCAGAAATTATTCAGACATTGTAGTTGTTAGCAATATTAATAATTTCTAGCTTTTACTGAGTCCTTATTATATGTCAGATATGGTGATAAGTGAGTTATATACATGATCTTATTTAATCTTAGTAACAATCATGTAAGGTAGATGGCATTACATATTCATATTTTATAGATGAAATTTAAGGAACTTGCCTAAGATCACACAATTACTAAGTAGAAGAACCAGGATTCAAACCCAGGTATGGTTGTCTCCAAGGCCACATATCTTCACCACTACCATCACTATTATACCAGCAAGGGAAAACTGGCTAAAGGAAGGAAGGATTGCACAAATTTGTACAAAAGTAACCCTTTCACTGATGTAGTCAAAATAGGAAGAAAATATTTAATTAAATATGCAAATGTCCAAATAAGAAAGTATTAAACAATTTTCAGTAAAGCCTTGTATAAAAAATGTTTAATGACCCTAGCCAGTTTCACTCAGTGAATAGAGTATTGGCCTGTGAACTGAAGGGTCCTGAGTTCGATTCCAGCCAGGGGCACATGCCTGGGTTATGGGCTCGATCCCAAGTGGGGGGCATGCAGGAGGCAGCCAATCAATGATTCTCTCTCATCATTGATGTTTCTATCTCTCCCTCTCCCTTCCTCTCTCTGAAATCAATAAAAGTACATTAAAAAGTTTAATGAACATTTAATTAATGTATAATTATAAGCATTATTTATTGAGCAATCATTTTCAAGCAGAACTGTCAACCTAGAGAGAAGAATCAAGTGATAGCCTGTAGGACTCCGCTTGTGGCTCTATTACATTCCAAATATTTATTTACTAGAGGCCTGATGCACAAAAATTTGTGCACTCGGGGGAGTCCCTCAGCCCTGCCTGTGCCCTCTCGTAGTCTGGGACCCCTCAGGGGATGTCCACCTGCTGGCTTAGGCCCACTCCCCAGGGGATCAGGCCTAAGCTGGTAGTCAGACATCCCTCTGGTAGCCCGGGAGCTCTTGGGGGATGTCCACTTGCCAGCAGGGAGCAGGCTGAAGCTGCAGTTGGACATCCTTAGTGCTGCTGAGGAGGTGGGAGAGGCTCCTGCCACCACCACTGTGCTGGCAGCCATCAGCCTGGGTTGTGGCTGAGCAGAGCTCCCCCTGTGGGAGCACACTGACCACCAGGAGGCAGCTCCTGCATTGAGTGTCTGCCCCCTGTTGGTCAGTGTGTGTCATAGTGACCAGTCATTCCCAGTGATTCTGCTGTTAGGGTCAATTTGCATATTACCCTTTTATTATATAGGATAGAGGCCTGGTACACAGGTGGGGGCCGGCTGGTTTGCCCTGAAGGATGTCCCAGATCAGGGTCGGGGTCCCGCTGGGGTGCCTGGCCAGCCTGGGTGAGGGGCTGAGGGCCATTTTCAGGCTGCCTACAGCCCTTTCAGGATGGGGGAGTCCTGCTGGGGTGCCTGGCCAGACTGGATGAGGGGCTGATGGCCGTTTTCAGGCTGGCCACGCCCCCCAGCAACCCAAGCTGCCAGCCTCTCCTTTTTTTCTTTTTTTCTTTTTCTGGGATTTATTTATCTTCTATAATTGAAACTTTGTAGCCTTGAGCGGAGCCCAGGGTAGGCGGGAAGCTTGGGGTCCTCCAACACCAGAGCAACCAAAGCCTCCTGCTCGTTCCAGCTCCATGGCCACTGCCATCTTAGCTGGTTTAATTTGCATACTTGCTCCTGATTGGCTGGTGGGCATGGCTGGTGGGCATGGTTTGAGCATAGCAGAGGAATGGTTAATTTGCATGTTTCTCTTTTATTACATAGGATTTGGATTAAGACCAGAAGTATTGCATATGAATTTTTAAAGTATATTTTATTGATTTTTCACAGAGAGCTTTAAGCAAGTTCTATAATCTTTCTAAGTCCAGTTCCCTCCTTGGCAACAGGGGGGTAAATAATATTACTTGTTGAATAGGAATGTTGTGAGGATCAAATCAGATAATATATATAAGCGTTTGCCTGTTTGGCTCAGTGGTTAGAATGCCCACTGAAGAGCCGCTGGTTCCATTCCTGACGAAGGACAAGTATATCCCCAGTGCCTGTTGGGGCACGTGGGAGAGGTAATCAATCAATGTACTTCTCTCACTACAATGTTTCTCTCTCCCCCTCCCTCTCCCTCCCTCCTTCTCTCTCTAAAAATATCAATGGAAAAAATATCCTTGGGTGAGGATTAAGAAAAAGAGAAAAGATAATATGTATAGTACAGTGCATGGCATGCAGTATGCATTCATTAAATATAAATTATGATGATGATACTTCAGAAGACTTCTGGCTTGAAGAACCATTTCTGAAGTTAGATCTAAGAGTAGCACTTAGTTTATGATTATGTAGTGCTATCAGAACTACTTCAAACTAATCCATTCAGATCAGTCAGTTCAATCAGACAATCACCTTATACTTTAACTGCATATGGTGTTTTTGGTCTCAAGAAGGAAGAACTTCTGGTTGAAAGTAAGAGTGATGAAATATAACTCTCCTTTGGCAACTTTGGTATGAGAATCTACTCAACTGAAACTCAAATCAATCAAGAACCTTTAAATAAATGAAATAATGTGCTATTATTATTAAATTGAAAAATTGGCTAAAGTAATTAAATTATACATTTCTATTGCCACAAACTTTTACAAATTGTTTTTGCTCCATGCCCTCAACTGTGTACTATAGAAATTCTTTTGTTTTTTATATTTGTAACGTGGGATGTTTTCCATTATTACATCATTGGTAAAACTTACCCTGAATCTTCTAATTAGATGTGTTTGTTAGACATGGCATTGCCTTTTTAATACGGTATTCCATATATACTTCTGCCCTCCATAAAACTTATGGGAACCGCAGACAGTGTCTCGTTTCATAAATACTAGGAACACTCTCATCAGAAACAGGACCAATGTTGCATTCACTTGTCTTACACATCTAAACACAATTCTTTCCTAGCTCAAGTAAAATCAAAATAATTTGCTCCATTACTGCTTCTCTCTTTTCACAGGTGGAAAAATCACTAGTGCTCAGTCAACCCTCCATACTCTCTCCACATCTTCATCATCAGTAACGTTGCTCTTGGCATTGATGATTCCTTCAACCTCTTGGTGAAAACCGCAGACTTAATTTGCTTTACTCTGATAATAGTGACGAAGAGTGTACTATAAGTGGAGACCCAGGACACTGGAATGAGCTTTAAAAACTTGGGATTATACATGATGCACTTATAGGAAGTTGGGGGAAATATTACTTATCCATCAGGTTTTTCTTTGTTTTTTGTCAATGGAGAGGACAGTTCTTGGTCCAATAAAAATATGCAGGTTGTATGTAATGATTTTTTAAAGCAATGGTAATTTCTGTCTAATGTATTCTTTAATTTTTTAATATGTGGGAATTTGATTTTATATCTGATAACCCTACATGTGTGCCATCCATTTGTTAAGTAAGTGGTTTCTAGCAGATCTGTTTCAAACACAAATCCAAAACTGAGAATGAAAACTTTGGTTAAGACTCTGAATCTACTGTTTTTCCTTTTCCCTTTGGCTTATATTTCAATTGACAACATGACAGGAGATATGAAAAATACTTCAGTTGTGTGGGCCATTATAGGATAAGTATACAAAAATTTTCTGGAAAAATATTGTATGACTGCATAGTGAAATAGCAAAATTTGTCAATATGCTATTCTATATGCATCCCTAGAGCAAGTTATTAGGGTAGGGAATAAGCCATTTATATTAGTGCAAGATAAATAGACAGTGAGTCCAAATGAATTTAAATGATGTTGTTTCTCATCAAGTTCTATGTTATCTAGCTGCAAATATATTAAATGTTTATTTTTAATAACAAAAGAGTTTAAAGTCACAAAAAATATGGTTACTAAGAACTGCAGACACTGACTTATTGTGAAGGGTGCTAACTTGTAAATGAAATTACAACAGACACAGCTTCCTGTTTCCACACCTACTGCCAAAACAGAGGTGGAATGAGATCCAAGGTTTTCTTCTAATTGAAAATAATTTTAAAGACAATGAAAAATTGTCATGCAAATAATTATGCATACATATAGTCTGTAAATTAAAATGGTTCAAGCATAACAAATAAATTTTGATCTTTAAACAGTTCTGTGCATCACATACCACTTATAAATTATTACCAACTGTTAAGTAAAAAGGATCTCTAGGATAAACTGATTTTTTAAATTAAACTGTGGAAACATGGCCACAGTACAAAGTGAGCCCCATTTGCTATTTGGAGGCATCAACCAAGACCCATTTGATCCTAGATAGTTGTTAGAAAGTGAGGTGAACGTTTTCTGCTTGGTGATATTTTTACAAAAGTTCTAACCAACATGAGAACTTGTCAGAGTTTGCATCACACCCAAAAAGATGCCTGAAGAGAAATTTTTTGCAAAGTCATACACCAATAAACAGCCTGCATGTTAACAGGTGATGTTAATCTATACTAATAAAAGGGTAATATGGTAATTAGACCAGATTGACCAGACATCTTCTGGACATCCGACATCCTTCCGGATAAAACTGGGGCCCGGCCCTGGGGAAGCCACCCTGGAGGCAGGGAAGCCACCCACGATCACGGTCCCGGGTGCCTGCGACCTGGGCCGGGCAAAGCCGGCCATGGTCCTGGGTGCCTGTGGCAGGCCAGAGGGAGGGAAGCCCGTGTCCCAGGTGCCTGCTTCCAGCCAGAGGGAGGGAAGCCCGGGTCCCAGGTGCCTGCTTCCAGCCAGAGGGAGGGAAGCCCAAGTCCCGGGTGTGGGGGCCAACGCTGAGGCGGTTAGGGGTGATCAGGGAGGCAGGTGGGCAGTTAGGGGCATCAGGCAGGTAGGCAGAGTGGTTAGGGGCAATAAGGAAGGCAGGCAGAGGCAGTTAGGGGCAATCGGGCAGGCAGGCAGAGTGGTTAGGGGTGTTTAGGCAGGTAGGCAGGCAAGCTGTTAGGAGCCAGCGGTCCCGGATTGCAAGAGGGATATCCAACTGCCAGTTGGGATTGGGCCTAAACTGGCAGTCGGACATCCCCTGAGGGGTCCCAGATTGCAAGAGGATGCAGGCTGGGCTGAGGGACTCCCCCCCGCCCGCTCCCCATCTCCTGCCCTCCATGCACAAATTTTGTGCATGGGGCCTCTAGTATGAGAATAAAAAGCAATTTATTTTATAACTTTCATTCTATTTACATCTTTAACAGGAAGCCATATGAAGCAACATTGAGCTCAAACTGGTGGCTCTAGAGGTTAATTCTTGTAGAATCAGAGGAGAGATTGGAATTTCTGTTCTGCATACCTAAAAGATTAATTTCAGAGCCACAGAACAACTATTTATGTTGGTTACTCCTGTTTTGAGGGAATTATGTCCAAAAAAACCCTAAACAAATAAGTAGTGACTTAAAAGACTATTTTAGTTTATGGATTATTCTAATAAATTAGTACAGATGGTGAATATTGAAGCCAGTGAATAATAATGACCAAATGGCCTTCTTTGAGCACCTCCTTTGTATTGGGAGAGGCTGGACTTTGCAGAGAGGGATGCTATTAGGCAGGCAAAATATGAGCTTTCCTGAGCATAGTATGGCTTGTAGGAGCAAAATGTGCATCTGAAAAGAATGCAGCAAGAATATTTAAAAATGGGCAATAATTTTTACTTTATATTTGATTAATTAAACCATTTTCTTCATTTTCCATGGTGTTTTATATAAGATTTAGTGACAGACTTTAAAAATCAGGTTATTACTAGAACTCTTATAAAACAACCCCCACCACAAATTATAATGTCAGTATATGGCAAATTCAAATTAACCAATATTTTCACCTAGCTGATGGATGGTACATATCTGACAGAATATTTAAATATAGAATTCTGATGTTGTATTCTTAGAGGAATCAAAGATATGGGATGTTTTTACTCGACATGCGCAGAATATGTATTTTGCATCATAAACCTACTTAAAAATAGGTTTGAAATGTTTATGTACTTATATATTGCATACTTGTTGCTTTGAAGAAAACAAAACAATGTTCCTTATCAAGGTACATTATTTTCCAGCTGCAATACTGAGTGAGCTTTTTGTTGGATGGAATAATAACCACACAGTCTTAAATCACTAAAGAGACTGTATTTTTGTATAATGTCAATTGAACTATGAAGGAAAAAAAAACACTCCTCATAATCAAAAATTCCATGAAAGTGAATGTTTTCCATACCTGTATGAAGGTATTGTGGACCCCATGTCAAACCGTCAAATATATTGTATACAGTCTGTATATATGTACTATATATAAGGTTATATACCATGTGGAAGGCACAGTCAGATAATAATTCTGTGTACTGTTCTTGTAACATTAGATCTTTTTAATAAATAATTCTCTTTTTATTGACTTTTATCTTCTCTCCTGTCAACTATATGAATGGCATTATTTATGTCATGTAAAACACAGTATACTCACAATTATGGTAATGTTTTCACACTGAAAATATCATTATCCACAGATGTCCATGGTAGTTTCAGCTTGACAGTTGGAAGCTACCTCAAAGAATAAACTAAGCAAAAAAGCAGTACAAGTGGGATAAGTTCATAGTTAGACTCACGATGTATTTCTTCTCAGGAAGGAGACTTTATTAAATGAGGTTTGTAAAGAGTTTGGTAAATGTGTACTTCTGCTTCTATCAGGAACAGTATATCCCAAGTACAATTCTCCTGGGCAGCCATTCACTCCTTTGTTCTCCCTTAGCACTGTATGTACATGTCTATTATACCAGCAATCACAAGATGTTACGATGATTTGTTTATGAATGTTTCCGCTTCACTAGTCTATGAGATCCTCCAATCATTTTAGGATTTCTCTCACCAGTGTCCAGCACATATCAAGTTAGCAATTAATTGGATTTAAATTAAGGTTGGCCTAAAACATTTCCTTTAGACCAGACTTCCCAGACCTGAGTCATCACCCAAATCTTGGAGCTCTGACTCAGTAGCTCAGAGACTAGGGAACCTGTATTTTCAAAATCTTCTCAAGAACAAAAGGATATAACTAATGAAGGGAATTTAGCAATAAATAGTAAAAATTTTTATAGATTTACCATTTGACCTGGCAATCCTGGGTCTAGGAATCTATTTCTAAGAAAGACTAGCAAAAATATGCAATTTGATGTGAATATATAAGGTATAGACTATACAAGGTAAATATATGCTCACTTTTGTGTAAGAAGTGGGGAAAATACACACATATTTGCTAATATTCGCTAAAAGATATAATGGAAGAATAAACTAAAGACTAATGAAAATTGTTACCTACTAAGATAAGAGAGAATAGGACATGGGGACAAATATGCAAGCAAGCTCTTTCACAATGTATTTATTTCTTAGTTTTGACCTTGGAAGTACAAAAATGTTTTACATTAAGTTAAAAATAAAACAAAAATAAAAATACAAAGCAACCTCCAAAAAAATAAGTGGGAAATAAGGTAACTAACTATATCAACTGTTGGTTAATAAGCTAAAGCTTTTTTATAGAAGGATTTAACTTCATAGATAAATATTTCCAGTCACTAGGTTAACAGTACATCCTAATGAGGCATACCTATCAAGAACAACACACACATCAAAAGTATAAAATCTTAAACTACATTCATTGGTCTTCTTGTGAGTAGCGCAACTAGTTGAATTATTTTTAAACTAGCCAATAAATAAATATGAATGTTAAAGGTATTTAAAAAGTACATTTTGGGGATAAGAGAAAAAATATATATACAAATTTTTTTAGTTAAATAAAATCTGTAATCTTTGACTTATCAGTATGAAATATCAGTACGAATTCGTAGTTTGACATTTTTCTTAAAAATGACCTATTATTTAGCTTTGTTAACTGCAAAGGTCTAGAAGAACATTGAACAGTCTTAATAGACAAATAATAGAAGTAATGATTAAATAATGCACAGATTTTTGGCTCCAAATTCATTCACCGTTAAAAGGAAATTTATTGCAGAAATTGTTGATTTAAGGTCTTGGATAGGAAGTGAACAAGATGAATCCAGGTTTTCTTTTTGTGCCTTTAAAGACTACCATCTGCATGGGATAAATTGAGCTCAAAAAGAATAATGACAGAAGTAGATTGAAACAAAAGTAATATCTAAAAATCCATGAGTTTATACTAATAGTCACACAAAACTTTGGTTATCTTTGTTGGATGCAAGATTCATCATTCTGAGAATTATTATAAAAATGTAAAAGGGAAAGAATTAAGTATGTATCCTGGCTTTCTTATAAAGGCTATGTATTCGGATAATCAAACAGCTGATTAAAGATAACTCGACTTTATAAAAGAATCATAGCTAATATATGCAAAAATAATAATAAATAATAGTAATGTAGAACACTCTTCAGGATGATGATCCAATTTTTTTCATTAGTCAATAGCTCGGTGTCAGGGGATAAGGGAGGAGTAGAATTTCTCTTTAAATGAAACTTAAGAAATGTATGAAAATCAAACACTTTGTTCACATTCGGATTCAAATAAGTTGTTCAGGAAAATGGAATATGGGATAGATAGAATATCATATGCTAAAATAATGTAGTTATTTAGGTATTTTTTTAGAAAAAGGTGTGCAATGACATGATGGCAGAGATTTACTTTAAAATATCACAAAAAAGAGCAAGGAAGGAAGGAACAGGGGAAGGATGGAAGAAAAGAATGAAGAAATAAAGAGAAAGAAAAAAATTATAAATGATAGATATGCGCCTAAGAACACAACATCAAATTACATGAGGCAAAAAATAATAGCAGTGCAAGGAGAAAGAGATGAATCTATGATCACCGTTGGAGACTTCAACACCCCTCTATCTGAAATGGACAAATCCAGCGAGCAGTAAATCAGTAAGAACACAGTTGAATCCAACAACACCATCAATCAACTGGACATAATTGACACTATAGACTACTTCATCCAGCAACAGAGGAATGCACATTCTTCTCCAGCTCACATGGAACATTTACCTAGATAGACCACACTCTGGGCTATACAATACACCTGAACAAATTTAAAAGAATAGATGTTCTACAATATCTTTTCTCAGACTACAATAAAATTAAACTAGAAAAAATAGAAAGATAAAAAAATCCCAAAATACATGGATATTAAATAATACACTTGTAAATAACATATGCATCAAAGAAAATATCTCAAAAGAAATTTAAAAATATTTTAGCTAAATGAAAATGGAAACACAAATTGTGGGATACAGCAAAAATAGTGCGTAAAAATTTATAGCTTTGAATGCATATACTAGAAAAGAAAAATCTAAAATCAATATCTAAGTTTTTACCATAGGAAACTAGAAAAAAGAAAAGCAAAGTAAATTCAAAATGAGCTGAAGAAAATAAATAATAAGAAATCAATGAAACTGAAAACAGGAAATCATTATAAAATATCAACAAAACCAAAAGCTGGTTCTTTGTAAAGATGAATAAAATAAGCCTAGTCAGGATAATTATGGAAAAAGAGAAAGTACCAATTATTAATATCAGAAATGAAATATGAGATATCATTTTAGATTACATGAACATTAAAAAGATAGTAAAGTAATATTATACCCGCAAATTTGACAACCTAAATGAAGTGAAAAAGCAATTTTCCAAAATACATACAAGAAAAAATAAGACAATCTGAATAGGCCTACATCCAGTAAAGATATTGAATCAATAATTGATAACCTTCCAAAATAGAAAACATTAGGTCCAGATGAATTCATTGGTGAAATCTATCAAACATTTAAGGGAAACATTTTCTCAATTCTCTACAATCTTTCAAAGTATAAAAGTCAAGGGGATACATCCGAATTTATTCTATGAGGCCAGCATTACCCTAATACCAAAACCAGACAAAGATATGACAAGGAAAGAAAACTAAGTAAAATCCAGCAATTTATAAAAAGAATTATTCAGCACAACCAAGTGGGATTCATCACACAAGCATGCAAGGCTAGTTCACATTCATAATCTAATTACTGTGATTTATTATGTCAACAGGCTAAAAAAGAAAAAAAAATTATATGACTATATCAATAGATACAGAAATAACATTTGACAAAATCCAGCACCCATTAATTATAAAAACTCTCAGCAATCTAGGATTAGAGAGTAACTTACTCAATTTGATAAAGAATATCAACAAAAAGTCAATAGTGGTCATCATACTTAATGGTGAGAAGCTTTCCTCTAAGTTAGGGACCAAGGCAACTATGTCTCCTCTCACCATCACACTGGAAGTCTTAACAAATACAATAAGACAAGAAAAGGAAGGCATACAGATTGAGAAGGAAGACATAAAATTGTCTTTGTTTACACAGGACATGATCATCTCTATAGGAAATTTAAAATAATCATTAAAGAAATGAATAAAGGATTATTGCAAGGTTGCAGGATAAAGGGTCAAAGGATAAAGCCAATGGCAGCAGCCAAGGGAAGGGAGGCCTGCACTTACAAATTTCATGCATTGGGCCTCTAGTCTATAATAATAAAAGCGTAATATGCTAATTAGATGGGATGTCCTTCTGGACATCCTTCCTTCTGGACAAAGCCATGGTGGGCGGGGCTGAGGCAGAGGCAGCAGAGGCCTCTGGCTGCAACTGTGGGCAGGGGTTGAGGCAAAGGTGGCCGCTATGGCAGCAGGGGCCAAGGCCCTTGCACAAATTTTGTGCACCGGGCCTCTAGTATTGAATAAAATGAACAAAGTTAGAAGACTGACCTTACCTGACTTTAATAATTACCATAAAGCTACAATAAAAAAAGACAATATAGTATTGAGGTATGAATAGACAAATAGATAAATGAAACAAAATAGAGAGCTCAGAAATAAATGCATATAAATATAGTATTTGACAAAGGAACACAGACAATATAGAGCAATGATAGTTTTTTCAAGAAATACTGCCGAAACAATTGGAGATATATATATATAACTGTTCTGAACAAGAGTGAATTAAATTCTCCAATCAAAAAGCATAGAATGGCTGGATAGATAAAATAACAAGACCCCACTACATGCTTCCTCTAAGAGGCTCACTTAAGCTTTAAGGACAAACATAGGGTCAAACTGAAATGATAGAAAAACATATTCCATGCAAGTTGAAAGCCAAAGGGATCAGAGGTAATTGTATTATATCACACAAAATATATTAATTCAAAAGCTGTAACAAGAGACAAGGTCTTATATAATGGCAAAGAAGTCACTTCATTAAGATGACATAACAATCATATATTCACCCAAAATTGGAGCACTTAACTATATTAAGCTAATACTAATAGATCTGAAGAGAGAAATAGACAATAAATACAATAATAATAGGAGACTTCAATACTCAGTTTTCAACAATGACTTATCATCAATAAGGAGACATTGGACTTGAACAATACTTAGCCCAAATGAACCCAACTGACATATATAGAATATTCCAACAATAGCAGAATACACATTTTTCTAAAGCACACATGAAACATTTTCCAGGATACCATGTTTAGTCAGAAAAAAAGTTTTAGCAAATTCAAGTATCTTTTCTGTACACAATGGAATTGACCTATTTACCATTATATAAGACCTTGTCTCTTGTTACAGAAATAATAACAGGAGTAAAGCTGAAAAAAGTCACACATGTGTGGAGTTTAAATAATATGCTTCATATAATCAATGTATCAAAGAAGAAATTAAAAGGGAAATTATAAATATCTTGAGACAAACAAAAATGGAAACACAGCATACCAAACATATGGCATGCTGCAAAGCATTTCTAAATAAGAAGTTTATGGCAATAAATGCCTGCATTAAGGAAAAAGAAAGATTCAAAAAATAGCCTAGCTTTACACCTCAAGGAACTGGAAAAATAAATGAACAAATTAAGCTCAAAGTTAGCTGAAGAAAAATAAGATAAAAGGTGAAATAAAATAGAGACCAGAAAAACAATAGAAAAGATTAATAAAACTAAGATCTGGGCTTGTATTTCTTTTAAATAAAAAAAGAGCAACAAAAATGACAAATACTTAGGTAGACTAAGTAAAAAAAGAGAGAAGACTCAAATAAATAAAATCAAAAATGAAAAAAAGACAAAATTGATAAACTGAAATCCAAAAGATATAAAAGACTGCTTTGGCAATTGTACACCAACAAATCATATGACCAAAATGAAATAGATAAATTCCTAGAAATAAACAACTTGACAAACTGAATCATGAAAATATAGGAAATCTGAATAGATCAATGATGAGTAAGGAGATTAAATCAGTAATCAGAGAACTCCCAACAAAGAAATGCCTTGGACCAAATTTGCCACTGATAAATTTTACCAAGCCAAACACTTAAAGAAGAATTAACCCCAATTCTTCTCAAATCTTTGAAAAACTTAAGGGAACAAAACACTTCCAAACTCATTTTACAAAGCCAGTGTTATTCTGATACCAAAGTCAAATGAGGACTCTAAAGAAAAGAAAACTACAGGAAAATATCCCTGATGAATATAGATGCAAAAATTCTCAACAAAATACTATCAAACCAAATTTAAAAGGATCCTACATCATGATCAAGTGGAATTTATCCTTGGAATAAAAAAATGATTTAATATAGGCAAATAAGTAAATGTGATATACCACATTAATAAAATAAAAGCTAGCCCTAACCTGTTTGGCTCAGTGGGCAGAGCGTTGGCCTGTGGACTGAAAGGTCCCAGGTTTGATTCCAGTCAAGGGCATGTACCTTGGTTGCGGGCACATCCCCAATAGGGGCATGTGCAGGAGGCAGCTGATGGATGTTTCTCTCTCATTAATGTTTCTAACTGTCTATCCCTCTCCCTTCCTCTCTCTGTAAAAAATCAATGAAGTATATATTTAAAAAAAATAAAAATAAAAAAATAAAAGCTAGAGATAAATTATTTCAATAGGTGTAGAAAATAAAAATTTTTTTGACAAAATATAGCCTCCTTTTAGGGTAAAAATTCTAAACAAATTGGGTATAGAAAGACATACCTCAATATATAAGAAAAAGATCAAATATGAAAAGCTCACAGCTAACATGGTATGTACCAGTCAAAAGTTGAAAGCTTTTCAACTAAATCAGGAATTAAACAAGGGCTCACTCTCACCACTCTCATTCAACATGGTACTAGAAGTCCTAGCCAAGAAAAAAAAATTAAAGACATGCAAATCAAAAATATAGAAAACAATTTTATTTATAGCAGCATGAAAAACAATAAAATAGGAAAAATTTTAACCACCAAGGTGGAAGATCTGTACACTGAAAACTAAAAGGCTTTGACAAAAGAAATTGAAGGAGACACACACACACACACACACACACACACACACACGCGCGCGCGCGCGCGCAAGATATCAAGATATTCCATGTTCCTGGTTTGGAAAAATTAATACTGTTAAAATATCTATATTACCCAAAGGCATCTACAGATTCAAGAATAGAAAAAAACCATCCTAAAATTCATATGGAACCACACAAAACCCCAAATAGCTAAAGCAATTTTTAGAAAGAAGACTAAATTCAGAGGTATCACATTTTCTGATTTCGAATTATACTACAAAGTTACAGTAGAAAACAGTATGGTAGAGGCATACAAACAGAGGCAAATGGAACAGAATCAAGAGCCTAGAAATAAACTCTAAGATATATGGTCAGTTAATATTTGGCAAGGGAGAAAAGAATGCTCAATGGGGAATATACAGTGTTTCCAAAGAATGGTGCTGGGAAAACCAGAAAATCACATGCAAAAAAATAAAATTGGATCCCTATATTATACCACCTACAAAATTAATTTGAAATTTATCAAAGACTTAAACATAAAACCTCAAACCATAAAATTCCTAGAAAGAAAAAAAAACATAGGGAAAAAATTCCTTGAAATTAGTTTTGCAAAAGATAATTATGTGAGTGGATGGAGGGCTTAATTAACCATATTGTAATCATTTCATGATATATAAGTGTATCAAATCCTCACATTGTACACCTGAAACTTATACAATAGTATATGTCAATAATATGTCAGTAAAACTAGACTAATAATAATAATAAAGTTAAAATTCTTCATTCTCAGTTGTGGCCTTGCATAAATGAGAAATTTATGATCCAAGAACTTTATCACAGTCCTATTGAACTCTGCATGCATAGACCAAGCCCAAGGCAGCCAAACATTCCTTAACAACCTGTTATAAAGAGTTTGAGGAGCCGAAACCGGTTTGGCTCAGTGGATGGAGCGTCGGCCTGCGGACTGAAGGGTCCCGGGTTCGATTCCGGTCAGGGGCATGTACCTGGCTTGCGGGCATATCCCCAGCGGGGGATGTGCAGGAGGCAGCTGATCGATGTTTCTCTCTCATCGATGTTTCTGACTCTCTATCTCTCTCCCTTCCTCTCTGTAAAAAAATCAATAAAATATATTTTTTTAAAAAAAAAAGAGTTTGAGGAAAGGAGTGAAATAGAGTTATGCTTCCAAGGAATTACTCTAGTTGTTCTGCAAAAAATAAAAAATAATAATAATAAGTTGTAGAGGGTGGAGGCACAGAAAAGGCTATGTAGGCAGTCATGGGGACACAGACTGAGTTGTGAAGAGAATTGGCATGCCTGATGTGCATTGTACACCAGAACTAGGAGTGCTCATGGATTACATGAACAGTGAGAGAGAAAAAGAATGAAGTATAACTCCTAGATTTTTATCCCGAGCAACCAGGAGAAGGGTAAACACGTACGAATTCCATTTTAGACGTGCTAAGTCTGAACTGACCATTAAATATCCAAGTAAGAATGTCAAGAGAAGAAGCGAGGTATAAAAGTCTAGTAGTCAAGAGAGATGTAGACCTCAGAGCTATCAATATGTATTTGTAGATCAACAATACTTAAGAGATCATTAAAAAACTACGAGGCTATATGAGATTACCTTGGGAGTGAGTGTATCTAATAGAAAAAAGGAGAGAAAAGAGCAAAGCATTTAGTAGCCGTCAGGCACTGCAAAATTCCGATGTTAGGAATATGGGGAGGAACCAGCAAATAAAACTTAGAAAGGATGACCACTTAGGTAGATCCCAGGGGCTCTGAAGGGGACAGCAAAATCTTGTGGGAGGGTCATTAGGTGAAATGGTGAAAGACAAAGACGTGCTCTCCCATTTTCAGATCTTAAAAGCCTAAGAATGTCAACTAGAGGGAGGCAGCACACATAGTTTTTGGGTCAAAGTACACTGTTTCCTGCCTTGCAAAACAGCAGCTTATTCTCCCAAAGTGTCTTCTTATCTGTGATGCATTAGCTGAGACTATAAAGGATCAATCTAGCATTTTATAAAGCTAGAAAAAATTCCTCACTATGCCAGTTAGCATATTATCCTATCATTGAAAGAAACAGTTAGCACTGAGATCATAATAAAGTTTCAAATGCCTTTTTCTATGTGTCCCTGAGTGAATATGGGGAGATGAGTCTGATTTAAAAAATAATATAATAATTAAAAGAAAAGGAGGTAAAGACTTTTCAGGTACTCCCCAAATAGAAGGAAAAATCTGTAAATTTGTTTTACCATCTGCATTCATCTGTTTCCTCTACACAGAACATCTGATGGACAAAGTTGTTGCTTTTCAAAGTTAAGTTTCCAGATTCAGGCCTTGACGTACTCCCCAATTAACTCTCACAGTGCTTTCAGAAGATGGACTTTGACATTGCCCATTTAATGAGCAAATCCAATCAGCCACCCTGTTAGAGAAAATGGCAAACAGGCATCTTTGAGAATGTTAACTAATTGCAGAAGGAACTTGAAAAGCGTACGACCATAGATGCTGTTTTATAGTCAATCTCACCACTGGAGATTTTTTAATGGATTGGTAATGGTTTTTCTTTGTCCTGTAACAAACTTCCGGCTCAAACTCGGGAGAAAATCCATCCCCCTGGAATCTTATTACCTCTCAGCTAAGTCCATGGAAGCAGATTCATGACGAAATAAATGTCTGTTGTTCAAATTACCTCCGTGTAATGGGAAGCTGGAGCATCACCCTCCTCTATGAGTCATAAGAATAAATTTCTTGTGTGAAATGGTTTTTGGTTCATTTGAGGTGCCTTTGAATGCTAATTCTGAGTGAATAGAAGCTGCATAATCTCTGCTCAAGTCAATAAAGAAACACACTGCATTGCAGAATCTGAGGGCCAAACACAGATCACTGGAATGAGACGTTGGACCACATTCTTTCTGCTTTGCAAGATCTTCATCCAAGCATTCCCCTAAATCTTACTAGAATCAAAACCAATTGTTTGTAAATTCGTACTGAGGTACCTGATTGCTATGTAAACAGAGAAATTCTCTTGACAAACTCCTTATCACCTCTCAATTCTAGTTCTCATTACTTCTCCATTAACTTTTTTTTAGCTCCTGACTCCTGGTTTCTCCCTCCTCTTTTTGCACAGATTCACATCACTTTGATAGCACCTCTTCCCATTTTCCTGTAATCATCCACTTACAAGTCTATTGCTCACAACCTGTAAACTTAATCATTACTCTGTTCCCAGAGTAGCAGTTAGTTCTACAACATAATGGGTCTCTGTAATGATCTCTAGAATGAATGGCTGAATGAACATTGCCATGTGGCAAGGTGTGCAAGGAGCGCGTATTCCTCAGCCTCTGGTTCAGCCTTCAACTTACTTTTCTGGAGATCCTTCGGAGGAAGCATATGAACTCATGCCATTCCTACTGTAGTGGATGCTGTTGGCATCCTTCCCAGAACACTTCACATTTAGGTGTAAATGCACATGCACACACACGCACACACATACACACACACGCACGCGCGCACAAGCACACGCACATGCACATGCAAACGCACACCTCAATCCTAACCCCAGCTTCTGAGTGTTGGCTGAGAGCAACTAACAGCTGATGTCTTCAGGAAAGGAGAATCACCTACCCCAGTGGTCGGCAAACTGCGGCTCGAGAGCCACATGTGGCCCTTTGGCCCCTTGAGTGTGGCCTCAAAGTTTCAATCGCACATGGTATTTTGTGGAAGAGCCACACTCAAGGGGCCACAGTTTGCCGACCACTGACCTACCCCACAGTGCAGACCTGACTCATTGCCAGGAACAAAAGAAATACAGACAGGGTGAGGCAAAAGCAGGTTTCCAGTTGTGAGTACAGGAAACACAGAGTTTATTCTTGTATTACTATTTATTAACTAGAGGCCCAGTGCACTAAAATTTGTGCACTCGGGGGGGGGGGGGCGTCCCTCAGCCCGGCCTATGCCCTCTTGCAGTCTGGGACCCCTCGGAGAATGTCCACCTGCTGGCTTAGGCTCACTCCCTGGGGGATCAGGCCCAAGCTGGCAGTTAGACATCCCTCTGGCAGCCCAGCAGCCATTGGGGGATGTCCACTTACCAGCAGGGAGCAGACCTAAGCTGCAGTTGGACATTCTTTGTGCTGCTGAGGAGGCTGGAGAGGCTCCCACCACCACCGCTGTGCTGGCAGCCATCAGGCTGGCTTGTGGCTGAGCAGAGCTCCTCCGTGGGAGCACACTGACAACCAGGGGACAGCACCTGCATTGAGCATCTGCCTCCTGGTGGTCAGTGTGTGTCATAGTGACCAGTCATTCCCAGTTGTTCTGCTGTTAGGGTCAATTTGCATATTACCCTTTTACTATATAGGATAGAGGCCTGGTGCACAGGTGGGGGCTGGCTGGTTTGCCCTGAAGGGTGTCCCAGATCAGGGTGGTGGTCCCGCTGGGATGCCTGGCCAGTCTGGGTGAGGGGCTGATGGGTGTTTGTAGGCTGGTCACACCCCCTTCAGGGTGGGGGTCCCCACTGGGGTGCCTGGCCAGTCTGGGTGAGGGGCTGATGGCTGTTTGCAGGCTGGTCAAGCCCCCCCAGTGGGGACCCTCACCCCATGGAGGTTTGGCCAGCCTGAGTGAGGGGCTGATGGCTGTTTGCAGGCTGGTCAAGCCCCCCCAGTGGGGACCCTCACCCCATGGAGGTTTGGCCAGCCTAGGTGAGGGGCTGATGGCTGTTTTCAGGCTGGCCACACCCCCTTTAGGGTGGGGGGTCCCCACTGGGGTGCCTGGCAAGTCTGGGTGAGGAGCTTAGGGCCGTTTTCAGGCTTACCAAGCCCCCTGGCGATGGAAGCTCCCAGCCTCTCCTTTTTTCTTTTTTTTTTTTTTATTCTGGGATTTATTTACCTTCTATAATTGAAACTTTGTAGCCTTGAGTGGAGCTCAGAGCCGGCCAGGGCGGCTGGGAAGCTTGGCTTCCTTCATCGCCAGAGGCAACCCAAGCCTCCTATTTGCTCCAGTTGTGTGGCTGCCAGCCGCCATCTTGGCTGGGTTAATTTGCATATAGTCACTCTGATCGGCTGGTGGGTGTGGCTTAAGGAGTAGCGAAGGTATGGTCAATTTGCATGTTTGTCTTTTATTAGTGTAGATTACTGTATTATTTTTCACATGAACAACTGTAAACCCACTTTTGCCCCACCTGTACAAAAGGCCAGCTCTCTTGCCGGGGTTCTTGTTCCGACATCTAGAAGGGTTCAGCAATCTGAGAAGGGGCTGTGTGTAACTTAATAAAAAATCTAGAGATGAAGCATAATTTTGAAAGGCATTTGGGGGTTAGAGGAGCCTAGCTAAAGAAACTAAGATCTCCTCGTCAGGACCCCATGCTTTTTATTAACACAAATTGTCCTGAGGCGAGGTGGAGATATACACTTCAAAGGGTCAGATTTCATATACAGAGTCCATTGTCAGAACAGAGGAATTAGCCTATGGCTGTTCAGGTGTTTGGCCAATAGGAGGCAATAACATGTAGATTAAGATGCCCTAAGCTGTCTGGCAGCAAGCAATCAATTTAATGCATCCTTTTCAGGTTTGGGGAAATGCCCTCACCACTCCAGATGATTCAGCCCTTACTGTTATGCTGGAATTGGCTTCCGGCACCCTCTTACCTAACGGTGGGACAAACTCAGTGGTGCAATCTGAGTGCCAGAGCTTTCCTGGAAAAGCCACACTCCAGCTGGGACTGCATAGCCTCTTTTGCTCACTTCCCTCCTCCTCCAATGAGTCACTTGAACAAGGATCTCCATCTCAGCTTCTATTTCAAGGCCCAACACTGCTGGTACTGGAGGTGGTTCTAAGAAGCAGACCCCGTGCCCTGGCCGGTTTGGCTCAGTGGATAGAGTGTCGGCCTACAGACTGAGGGTCCCAGGTTCAGTTCTGGTTGGGGGCATGTACCTGTACCTTGGTTGCGGGCACATCCCCAGTAGGGGGTGTGCAGGAGGCAGCTGATCGATGTTTCTCTCTTATCAATGTTTCTAACTCTCTGTCCCTCTCCCTTCCTCTCTGTAAAAAAATCAATGAAATATATTAAAAACATATAAATAAATAAAACATTTAAAAAAAAAAAAAAAAAAGAAGCAGACCCCCTGGCTGGGATTCTGGAGTGGCTCCCTCACTGGCTGGATGGCAGTCAGGGCCTCTCAGCAGTGGGAGGTGTTGTGTTTGTAGTTCAGGGCATGCTCTGAAGGTGCAAATGCAAATAACTTCATCTTTTGTGGGCTAGAAGGAGATACAGGCAAAAGGGAAGCGCTAGCTGGTACAACATTTTGGGTTTGACAAGTCAAATGAACAGCAATTATGAGGACTATGAAATGTGATGGCTGTGCTTAAGTGCCACTAATTCACTGAAGAGAAAACAGGACAGGCTCAAATCTGTTAATCAACAATGTAGAGCAAAGTGTGAGAGTCAGAGGGTAGCATTTAAGAAGCCACTCATCTCCTGCAGCCAGAGGACAGACATAAAAAAGTCAGTCACAGGACTTAATTGAAAGAGAAGCAGAAGCTTCAGAAAAAGCTGGATTTTCAGCCCAGGCAAGACTTCTATGCCAAAGCAAGAACCTTGATAGGATCCTGAGGCCTGCAATGGAGATGCTTGGATAAGTGAAAATCATGCTACCCAGCTAATAGCAATAGAATAGAGTCACTTTAAGGATTAATGTCAGATTTAAAGGAAATTACTTAACCATATTTGGGACATGGGTTGCACCTGAAAATATGGCTGATAGTATTTTTTACTTAGACAAATAAGGTCTGGTTTCCTTTTAAATTGACCTGCTTTGGGTAGAATTAATTTGGAAAGATGACATAGGATGTGTGGGAAATTATATTAATGTAAAACTTTTGCATGAGGTATTTCTAGACCACAATGTCCAATACAGTAGATTGGAACCACATGTGGCTATTTAAAATGATATTTTAATTAATTAAAATGGAATAAAATTTAAAAATCAGTTTCTCAATTGCACTAGCTACATTTCAGTTGCTCAACAGCCACCTGGGGCTAGTGGCTACTGTGATGAAGGGCATTTTTCCATCATTACAGAAAGTCTATCAGACAACACTACACCAAATCATATAAACTTTGCAAAGTAATAGAATATTCTTCTTCGAGCTTGATTTATAAGTATAGTAGCTAATGGCGCTTATGCATACATCTGGGTGTGTGGTCCTTAATTGTATTGCCTTCTTATTCCTCATAGATTGAAATTTAATTGAAACAATCCTTGCAGAACTCTGATCTTGTTGAATGTGACAAGAATTGTCAGTCTACAGTTAGCATCATTAATGAGAATATCATTTACAGAATATCTATAGTCATTAAAAAACATTTACATTATACCGAGTCTGCTAATTTCCATTGGGATTTTCCCTAATTATAGTAATGCTGTCCGTCAGCTATAATCTGAATGTAGTGACAATGCAGAGGCCAGCTTAGATCATTTTTTAATTTATTTTGTAATATTGTATTAATCCTTTTCCCATTTAATACTTCCTACCATTAATTCTAAATCCTGTCAGCAATTTCTGATGTATAGTTTGCAGTACTTACGCTAATCAAATAATCACAATCCTTCCATTTAAGAGACGTTATCTCAGATTTAATTTTATCAAGAATAAAATCTGCCTTTCCTGTTTCTTTTGCATTTATTCACGACCTCTGGAACACTTGATGCTCAATTGCTGTTATTGGTTGGAGGATGGACTTATTTACCAAGAGTCAGGCTCTGTGTTTGGCAATATTATTAAGTACATAAGTGATGCAAAATCTTGTTTCTTTTATGTTTGAGGATGATAAGGCTGATCCTGTCTCTATTCTTTTCCCTAATCCAATTGAGTTACAAGAGCTATTCTGTATGATCATTATTTATTAATTGTATGAATTTATATTAAATAGCTATACTATCCAAAATTCTAAAATCAGAACTTTTTATAAAACTTATTGGATGCTGCCCTGACCAGTGTGGCTCAGTTGATTGAAGTATCATCCCATACACTGAAAGGTCACAGTTTCAATTCCTGGTCAGGGCACATACCTGGATTTCAGGTTCAATCATTGGTCTAGGCGTGTGTACGAAGGCAGCAGATAGATGTGTGTCTCTCTCTCTCCCTCTTACTATCTCTCTAAAATTAATAAGCATATCCTTGTGTGAGGATCTAAAAAACTCATGGGATACTTAATTTGTCATTTGACTTTCTAGCAGTTTTTTTTGTGTAACATTGGCAGAAACACAATAAATAGTAGATGTGATCCTTGCCTTTGGTTAGTGATAGACCACAGGCAAACACTAACCTATAAGATAAATATCACAGATTTACATGTTGCATATTAGAATAGAAAAGTCAAATATAGAAATGTATGAAAAATATATTGCCAAAAATTAAATGAAGTGGACAAAAATTAGATGTACATTTTTATCATGGTTTGTTTTGAAGGATAGGAAGTGGTCATGTGAAATCCCTGATGGGAAAAATTTCTAAACAAGTCAAAAAGGAACTGAACCTCTCTATGTGAAACTATTTTTTTTAATATATTTTATTGATTTTTTTACAGAGAGAAAGGGAGAGGGGTAGAGAGTTAGAAACATCGATGAGAGAGAAACATCAATCAGCTGCCTCCTGCACACTCCCTACTGGGTATGTGCCTGCAACCAAGGCACATGCCCTTGACCGGAATCAAACTTGGGACCCTTGAGTCCACAGGCCAATGCTCTATCCACTGAGCCAAACTGGTCAGGGCATATGAAACTATTTTTAAAACCAAAAAATCTAGAAGAGTAAGGATTTAACAATAAGATACTTTACCAGTTGGGTAAAATAATAATTGTTTATATGGTATGATTTAAAAACTACGGATCAGTCAGACCAGACTAAGTTTTGCTGCAGTAACAAATCCTATATAATAAAAGCGCAGCGACTGAACAGTGGAATGACCAGAATGACCAGTCGACCAGTTGCTATGATGCACACTGACCACTGGGGGGCAGATGCTCAAAGCAGGAACTGCCCCCCTGGTAGTCAGTGTGCTCCCACAGTGGGAGCACTGCTCTGAGGGCAGGTCCACAGCCGCTGATGAGCAGCGCTCCCACAGTGGGCTGATCCCCGCAGGTCACGCCCCCCACCAGTGCATGAATCCCATGCACCAGGCCTCTAGTAACTCAATAATCTCAGTAGTTTATAACACACAGTCTTATTTCTGGTCAAGGTGCATGTGTATCCGGGGCAGCTATTGCTCTGCTCCAGATAATCTTGACTCTAAAACCCAAGCCTTTATCCAGTGGCAGAGGAAAGAGAGACATGGAAAACCACACACAGGCTTTTAAAGCTTCCCCCAGTAAGTAATGCATGCCACTTCCACCACACTTCTTTGTCAATACTATTCATGTCCACAGTCCTATGGTTAGTAGGACAGAGGTCTATAAATCCCCTCAAGGAGGGATACAAAAGGGAGATAAAACAAATAATTTGCTTACAGCACTCCAAATTACCACACTACCATGTAGCAAATTAATTCCAAAAAGTGCATGTACATCTTCCTGCCCTGCCCAATTGTTTCCATTTTATTATATTATCTTTAGCTGATTTTTATTAAAATTTAAATATGTCACTTTTCAGGCTCTGAATCTGAAGAGAAATTGCAGTTTTTCAGATGTTCTGCAACACAGTTTTCCAATCTAGTTTATCAGTAATAAAGCTACTACTGTAATTTGTCCCTAATTTCCATGTCTACTTCCTGTTTCTTATATGGACCAAAACTTGGGAGAGAAAGGAAGGTGACTGAGGATAGCCAGAGGCCCAATGTCTACCTTATAGTTACATTCACAGTGCCTTCTGATCAGAGAATGACTCTCTCTGGAAAGGAAAAGTGTTTGCAAGAAGAGGATTTCATACATTTTATCCCATTAATCCTTCAAGAACCCTGTCGAGTAAGTATTATTATTGTCATTTAACAGGTGATAAAACTGAAACTCAGATAACCTAAGTCAATTACTCAAGCAGGGATTTAAACCTATGCCCTGTAAGCTACCTACCTGTCTGTTTGCTTTAGTGCCAAAAGTATAAGCATCCTTTAAGACTCAGAGCTTATGTCATATTCTCACAAACACCCACCTCAGTGTTGAGCTTCCAAGCCAAGTTAAGCACCATCCCTCCCACCTTTATGTGATTGATTATCTCCCTACCAGACTATGAGCTTCTTCAGGTCAAGAGAGTTCTTATTTAACCTCCAGGCCTAGCACAATGCCTGTTATTGGTCTCAAAATTGATATTAATGTTAATAAAATGATAAATAAATGAATGAACTATACATGTAGTTTCAAGCTTGGTCAAAAATACTCAAGTCATTGTATTAAATGAGATAGCATACAAATATAGTTGAAAGATACTAGACAGCCCTGAAGAATTGGAAGATAAATAATTGGGAATCAATTGCTCTGGCTCCTAATTGTGGCTCAATCACTACCTACTATTGTCATTGTGGTACTTTAATTCTCTCAGCAATTAAATAAGGGAACAGGTATGGCTGATCATTCAAGCATCATCACGTCTGAAATTTTTAGGCTATGAAAGGGTACTGTTTCTCTCAGTTACCAAAAGCAACTTAAAAGGTGTCTACCTGTGATCCTTTTGTGTCTCAATTAATTTCAATACCACCAGTCAAGTATTCCTTTCTAAAACACCTCTATTATAAGTTAAGTCCCTATTATAATGTGTTGATTACCAAGGCCATTCAAATTTCTTTCATTAGCTGGCTTAACTTTATCAATTCAATTCTCTCTCAGTTTTCATGAAAACATAGATATAAAAACCATAGGAATCAATAAGTAAAAACGTGTCTTGGAACATAAAAATTAATGCAGAAAATAGATACTAGAATATGTCTAAGAAAGATATGGAAGTTAGGAAACAAAATGTCATTGTGGTGGGAAGTCAAAATTAAGGCAAGAAATTTAGGCAGGAAATCTTAAGCATGCTTTCTGTTGGGATAGAAGAAGGATCAATTCTATGAACTAATCCTATCTAATAAAGATGGAATATGCAAATTGACCATCACTCCACAACAAAGATGGCAGCACACACAGCCAATAAGGAGGGAATATGCAAATTGTCACAACAAAGATGGCAGCGGCCAAGCTGGGGCTCTTGTATCATCGCCACAGTGACAATGCAGGCGTTCCGCCCCGCCCCGCCCATGGAGAGCCTCTGGGCAAGAAAAGAGTCTTCAGCTGAGCTTAAAGAAGAACATGAAGAGGGAAAATGGAAATATGAGAAAATTGTCCTTTGTAAGGAAAAGTTTCTCATAGCAAAACTAGAAGACTGAGGCAGTGGAGAGCCTCTGGGCAGTGGGCGTGGAGCGGCCAGGCCTCACAGAGAGCAGAGAAACATGGGGAGTAGTCCTAAGCCATTAGAGCTCCTGGATTGGAGAGGGTGTAGGTCAGGCTGAAGGACCCTCCCCCCACCCCCATGCACAAATCTTCGTGCACTGGGCCTCTAGTAAAAAAATATTATTGAGTACTTATTACAAGCCAGGTATTTCTGGATACAGAGGACTCAAGAAGTCAGAAAAGAGGGGCAAAAAATAATCAAAATAAAAAATATGTGCTATAATAAGGACACAAACAAAGGCCTATGGCACCAAAGGGAGGCTGTAATTAATCCTTTTGAGGAAGCTGGGTAAGCTTTCACAGATTTTGTGACATGTAAGCTGTGAGTTTCTAGAGTTTTTTTTTTTTTTTGGCATAAAAAGTTTTTCCCCTTAGAAGGAACAGCACAGGAAATAATATAAAGAATAAAAGACCATATGTTTTTGTGCCGGGAGCCGGCCCAAAGGACCTGGCATATATGGCATACTGTTCTTAAAATGTTTGCTCACCTTCTTGGCACTATGTGTTTTAACCAAGGTCTCCTCTCTGAGAAAGATTGTTTCCCCAGGTAGGGATTTTCCCCTGAAGTTAGGGAGGGAATAAAACCCCTCAACTAAGTGCCAGGTGGGTAATTAATCACTTTAACTACGAACAATCATGCTTAAGCTACATAATCTTTACTCCCTGGAATGGAGATAAGAAATGCCCTCACCTTTGTAATAGAGATTGATAGGATTGAATCAACTGGTATAAATACAGATGTAACAAGACAGCGAGAGACAGAACCTAGGCACAGAACCTACACAGAACATTCTCTAGAGACAGAAGAACTTCGCTGGAGAGAACATGGTAAAAGATCCTGGACAGAAACTGGCCTCAGAACCTAGAGACAGAACCTAGCGAGAGAACATGGCAAAAGATCCTGGACTGAACCTGACTACAGAAATTGACAAAAGAACCTGACTAGAACCTGGTGACTGAACCTGGCTGGAGAATCTGGACAGAACCTGGCTGGAGAACCTAGCGAGGGAATATGGCTACAGAACCTGGCTGGAGAACCTGGAGAACCTAGCAAGAGAACATGGACACAGAACCTGGCTGGAGATCCTGGCTAGAGATCCTGGCTAGGCTGCTGATCAACTGAACACTGTCTCCATGTCATTCCTTCTTCGCCGACTCCGTCCACACCTTTGGGGACCCCTGGACCCGCTGGGGTTGGACCCCGGCATTTTTGTGGAAAAACAGTAATTTTAAAAATCACTGGAGATTGAGATGAGATGGAAATTAAAACAATGATACTGGAGAGGAGGCCAGATGGTAAAAGATTTCCTTTGCCAAGTTATCTGTTAGCAATGATAAATTCATCAGGAGGTAGTTCCACCCATAGACCAGGGCGATCACAACCCCTGTTCTAGGCTCCAGGCTTCAGAAAGCCTCCTTCCAGCCCTTGTCAGGCTGTCTCCCTCCCCGTGGAACAAAAAGTCTATAGGGCCAAGTGAACATGCCTACCTGGAACCTATTTCCAGTCTTTCCCCCACTTCCTCATACTTCCAACCCCTATAACCCCCTCCTAGCCTTCCATTCTAAACTGTACTCCAGGTACTCCTAACCATGGACTGCTTGCTCAAATGCCCTCAAATACACTTCTGAGACCTGCACAGTTCCTTCCCCAGCTCCATTCTCCAAAACACAGACCACAGCGCGGGTATGTGCATCTCTAGGCATGAGGGGAATGCCAGAGGGCTGCTCTCGACCAAGGGGAAGGTTGTGGATACAGCTCAGACATCCATGTGTGGAGCAGAGCTGGGATTTGAAGCAGGAAGAGTTTAAGGGAGTTTCAGGCCACAGGCATGGCCTCTATTTGTACCTTTATCCATCCATGCAAATGTCAGGGGGAAGTTTATAAGGAGGTCTCAACTTTTAATTTTGACATGTTTTTCTTTTCTTTTTTTTTTTTTAATATATTTTATTGATTTTTTACAGAGAGGAAGGGAGAGAAATAGAGAGTTAGAAACATCGATGAGAGAGAAACATCGATCAGCTGCCTCCTGCACATCTCCCACTGGGGATATGCCCGCAACCCAGGTACATGCCCTTGACCGGAATCGAACCCGGGACCCTTCAGTCCGCAGGCCGACGCTCTATCCACTGAGCCAAACCGGTTTCGGCTGACATGTTTTTCTTAACTATAAGGACTATTTGACTCCCATGGATGAATTTGCATAGCTATTTGCACTAAAATTAAAATCTTGTCATTTTTATTATTTTTCATGCTGAATTAAATTAATGACGTCCTGTGCACTTTTGAGAAAGTGGTCCTTTTGTCTTTAAAATTTTATAAGTAAGAATCTTCGGCGTCCAATATGGCAAGAAGTCCAGTTGTCTCTGAAAGGCGAGGCTGGGTCTTCAGAAGATGCCTCATCATAACAGCATACGTGAATGAATTTAAAGTGAACGAGTATTTCCCATCCTGGCAGATTTTAACCTTGACTTTCTTTGAGGACTTGCCCTTTGCTCGGCTGTCCTGAACTGATACCTTGTCACAGCTGCCTCTGCTTTAACTTTGGCCACTAGGCATTGGCATGTGGCAGATGCTTCTTATTCCTCTCTGTTCACCCCAGCATCCAACACCAGCTCCACCCCCTTTTTCAGTTTTATTATTTCCCTCTTGTCATTGGCAGCTGGAGGAGCTTACTGCCCCGCCTCCACCCAACTTCCTAACATAGGACAGATCTGCAAATAGCAAACATCCAATAATATGAGAAGTTAAGCTTTTGCAAAATTCAGTATCCTCAGTGACTCCTCCATGATGAGCTACATTCCTTACACCCAGTTTCAAAAGAATAAAGAAGGGTTGTCATTTTCTCCCTCATTTGTAGAGGATGAAGTCACACATTCGGAAGACAAGAACAGGGCATCCCTTAACAAGGCAGCACCTATACAGCCGCCAATATCTTTGGAGAAAAGAAGACTCACCGGAGGGCACAGACGAGCTCGGTGAGAGCTTGATTTGCTTTAACATCCTCTTGTGTAGCTGTCGCAACCGGCTTCAAAAAGATAGTTGTTGGAAATGTAGTTTATGCCTCAACTAAAAATACTCACTGAAGCATATGTTTCTTAGTTTTAATAGTTATCTCAGAAAAAAAAAGATAGATGTGTGTATTCATTCTTAAAATACATTTGATTGTGGTTGTAATTTTTGACTGCACAATCCATTCACTGGAAAAACAAGACAGAAAGCAGGGATGTCTGTGATTTTTATGGCTTCCTGTTTATTCGCCAAAGCTCCTAATTTCTTTTTGCCTACACAGTCACTGAAGGGAATTAAGGCTCCTGCTCAATCTGGCATGCAGGAATAACTTCTTCAAATAGACTTAGCTTTGTGATACTGAAAATGCATCACTGGTGTAACTTTTTAATCAAAACTTATTTCCAAAGTCATTTTAAGGCACAAATTAAACCAGTCAAGATAATGGGCCAATTTTAACATTAGATTGTCTTTCAGGGACCCAGTGAAGTGAAATGGAAGGCTGAATCGTAGCCCTTAAAACATCATTGGTTAAATGAAGCCGGAGCAGGCAAAGGGGAGGTGTACACAGTATCTCACAGCAGGGTGAGTTAGGGAATTCTGTCTTTAGAGCATCCAACCCAATTTTTAAAATCAATGTGAAGTAAATTCCATGTCAGAGACTTGGGCAACCAACTGATACTCATTAAAACTACTTCCTAAGGAGAATAGACTGAGAATTTGATTTCGTTCCTTAAATAAAGCACATGAACCTTTGAAAGAAAAGCCCAAAATTGACTTTTATCTTTTGAAATCAGCTTCACTGAGACTTGCTAAGTTAATTTTTACTTGCTGATGTGTCAGGCTTTCAGAGCTCCTAAGTGGTCAAGGTTGGTGCCTACGTTTATCTCCATTCCAGGCACATGCCCGGCTTCCCATTCTCTGTATTAAGAGGAAAGGAAAGTCTTCCTAAGCTTAAAGTTCACAATGACAACAGCTCTGGCTTTGCCACCAAGCTGAACTGCTGAGCAGAATATTAAGTGCCAAGGGCTAAGCCCACCCTAAGGTGATGACTCTTAGTTCATACTGAATTCAATTAGACCGGCTTCATTTTCATCATTAAATTATTTTGATGGGAGTCTTACAGCCGCTCAGGGAAGCGCCAGCCTTCAATGTAATTCACAGAGGTTATGTCCTTGTTTAGTGAGTCAAAGCCTCAGTGCAGCTGGAAGGAACCCCTAGCGTAACACCTCATCTGTCGCTCGCCATCCCCACCATCTCATCTTGGGCAAATGGATTTATTATTCCTAAATCATGCTTGACAAATTGATATCCAGCCTCTTTCAGAGCATGTCACATGACCATTGGCTGTTGCCAGGGTATGAAGTAAGCTTGCATAGCATAGAGATGAAGGAATACCCTATGGTCATTGTTGCAATAGATGACTGACCTCCAGGAAGCTGGAGGATATAACATCTAGCCCAGGTGAGTTGTTTAGAAACCCCGGGAACTTCCCAGATGCCGGACACCTCACTGTGCCCCAGAATTCATGCCCTTTATGAATTTATAGTGTAGTCATTGAATACATGTGAGTATGGCTTTCTCTGTAACTTAAGTCATGAAGAATGAGATCAACAGAGTGCCCACTGATAGGTAACATCAAGAAAAACGTGTAGAGCCCTAAGTGGTTTGGCTCGGTGGATAGAGCGAAGGCCTGCGGACTGAAAGGTCCTGGGTTCGGTTCCGGTCAGGGGCATGTACCTTGGTTGCGGACACATCCTCAGTAGGAGGTGTGCAGGAGGCGGCTGATCTATGTTTCTCTCTCATTGATGTTTCTAGCTCTTTATCCCTCTCCCTTCCTCTCTGTAAAAATCAATAAAATATATTTTTAAAAAAAGAAAAGCCTGTAGAAAGGTTTGTGACATATCAAAGAAAAACAGTGCTCTCAAGTCCTCTGTGCAGTCAGCTAAAGGAATACAGATAACAAAAGCTGTATATACATATATACACACAGCCTGGCTACACACACATAGGAATATATACAACCACCCTCATCTAAAATATGGTTAACATTTATTATGTTGCAGCAACTTTAATAAAAGTTCTTGAATATAATATCCCTTATAATCCTCTCATCAATCTTACAAGGTATTTACTCATTTTACTTCACAAATGAAGATGTTAAATGATTTACTTAAAGCCACATGACTAGAAAGTGATAAAATTAGCATCAGCCCTCTATCTTTTGATTTCAGTTCTAGTGCTCTTTCCCCTATATCTTAGGAATTAAGTTAGGATATATACTTAATTAAAATTAGTCATTTATGGGTCACCAATGTTCTAAGGATTTAGAAAAATATTCTTAAGAGTAAAGCCTGTGATAATTGAAAATGCATCCTCTCTGATGATATAGCTCTTTCAGAGCTTAGCATTATATTCGAAACATGGTTAATCGTGGGTATGGATGTAGAGAGTGCAAAATACTTAACCAAATGTGTATAGGCCTGCAGTGTTCCCTAATAATTTGATCGCATTTTTCTTTATTTTAAACAAATTGCAAATTCCCACATTTATTTATCTTTGGCGAGAAGGAGTTGTACAAAGAGGAAGGGGAAGTTTTCCAAAATGCTACTGATTTGCAGCAGAACATGAGATAGAAAAAATAAGAATTGCTTCTTCGAAGTTTTGCTTTAAAGATCTCTTTATAGAATAAAAGTATCTCTGGCAACATCACACAAAAGATAAAACAACACTGACGGACTCAGAAACAGAAACTCATTTGTTTTCCATCCTTTATTCCCAAACACATATTACCCTCAGCGGTGCACTGTTGAAAATGACAAAAGGTGAGATATAATGGCCAGGCACTTAAGCCATTTAGAAGCATCACACTTATTTCCTCTTTCCTCGCACAGTGTACACACACACAAGTACTGATTCTGAACACATTTCATCCCTCAGCTATTTCATCGTACAATGGGGACAACTTCAGGGGACTTAAAGGTAAAAAATGAATTTTATACTATCACAAAAAGTTAAAGTCAGCCCATCCGTGACTAAGGTGATATAACTATAGGTAGTAAATATTCTTTTTATTAATCTGTTTAAATGATCTGGAGAGGAAATTGTCTCACAATAATCTTTCCCTTGCTCGTTAGATTTTATGATTGCTTCTTTTAGACACTAGCCATTAAAGTAAATACAGAATCTATCTTGTCTTCTACCATGAGGAAAGTTATATAATAGGAGGACAAAGGGTTATAGAAAATAGAAGTTACCCCTTTCATCTAAAAACTCTGAAGAATTACAAGTTCCAAATTCCTTTTTTAATGAAATGTTTAAAACTCAGTTTCAGCTAATGTCAGTTAAATGAAGGTTGTGGTCATAATTTTTAAAGCATTAAAATTTGATGCAGTAATACCTTCCTTTACTATAACTTAGCAACCAAGCAACCTCAATGTTACAGGAAATTTTGTTCACCCTCAGCCTTCATGCTAAAGAAGCATAGAAAAACAAACAAATTAAAATCTCCGTGACCTGTGCTCTAGCTAGGAGAATAACAAAGGGAATTTCAAGGATGAGAACAGATGTCCCGAGTTGAAAACTATGCAACAGGCATAGGAAACAATGCTCCCAGACCAGAGAATTGAGGACTTGTCTCAGAGTGCAAAATACACTGAAAGTGATCAAGGACTGGACGTGATTGACTGTGAAATATTATACCACGAAACTCTTGAAAGGTGTGAGAAAAAATTAGTGATGGGTAGAAAAAAAACACAATATAAATGAGTAACCAGATTTTAGATGAGGGTGGTGGTATATATTCCGATGTATGTGTAGCCAGGCTGTGTGTATATATGAGTCTTTGTTAGTATTACCTTCAGGGAAAGAAAGCATAACCATCATACACTGTAATACTCAACTGTGAGTAGCATCTGTATAAGCATAGTATTGATAACTGATTATTAATTTAAGCCATAATTATAGCAAAACTACATTAGAAAACAAATTTTTATCCTCCTTAATAAATATCAATAGACAATGTAAAGATAGACACATACCCCCCAGGCATCAAATCCCAATGCTAATATAGGGGAAAGATCCCTTAAGTGGAGAAAATGAAAGGAGAAATGCAAGTTGGGAAATGGGTGTGAGTAAAATAACAGTTGCGGGAATATGCAAGTCATGATGGGAAACTGTGGGAAATTAGGCATCCATTCTATGGACTGTTTTGCATACTAGCCTAAGGAGTTGGAACGTTATCTTTTCAGCCCTTGAAAGTCACTAAAGGCTTGAGTAGAGCAGTAACATGATGAAACCATGTTTCTCAGAATCTGAGTCTGACCTCAGTATATTAAATAGTTTGGAAAGAAGAGGAACTAAAAGTTGATAAATCCATGTGAAACTATGGAAATAATCCAAGTAATTGATTGACACTATAGGCCTGTTCCCTCATGAATATATAGTTATAGACAACTGAATTTTGAAATACTACAACTTTATTTAAGTATATATATTAATCAACTCAATAATTTCTTAGTAAAGTATTTGGTATTCTGCTGCAGAGTACCAGTTAATAAGTGATATGCTGTTAGCCAAACTATTTAGCTTGCTCATCCCCCTGATCATTAGGAAATGTCACCCTGATCAAAAAAGAATTATGTGATGTTTAATAGGTATCACACATTAAATGAGAGTTATAATAATTGTTGTTGTTATTGTTATAGCAAATAGTGTATAGTATTTTCTATACATCAGGATGTGTTCTAAGATTTACATATAATAAAGGATGTAATCCCTTAATAATGCAGTGTGGTAGGTAGTACTCTTATTCTCATGTTACAGTAAAATAAGATACACAAGAATAAAATACTTCACCCAAGGTATAATAGCCAGTAAGTGTAAGTGGGATTTGGGTTCAGGTAGGCTATTGCCAAGAGCTCACACTCCTAGCCACTGCACTAGGTTGCCTCTAATACAAAATAGGAAAAAATTAAAAGTAAAAAGATTTCTCTTGACCTCTTATTTCAGTTAATCAATGTTTTTATATAAGAAAAAAACATAAATATGTGGGGACTCACATCCAACCGAGCCTCATTTGACCTCCCCTGTAAAGGGACAAAAATAACCATATCATTGAGGGGATTTTTATTAGCATGTGGAGATTGAGGGAGATATTAGCCCCAATGCTTTTCATCTCTTTGTATACATGACTTCCCCCTCTGACTCTGGGCTTGTTCATGTATTAAGGGATGAATAGTATCCTTCCTCCACCACCAAAATTTCATATATTGAAACCTTAACCCCCAGTATCTCAGAATGTAACTGTACTTGCAGATAGTGCCTTAAAAGTGGTGAGTAGGTTAAATGAGGCCATTAGACTGGGCCTCATCCGTCCTGTCTGGTGTCCTTATAAGAAGAGGAAATCTGGGCTCTAAAAGACACCAGATTCACAAGTGCCCAGAGGTACGACCATGTGAGGATACAGCGAGAAGGCAGCCAGGCATCTGCAAACCAATGAGGGAAGCCTAAGAAGAAACCAGACCTGCCAGTACTTTGATCTTGGACTTCTACTCTCCAGAAGTGTGAAAAATTTTTTTCTGGTTTTTAAGGCATCGAACTGGTGGTATCTTGTTATGGCAGCCCTAGCAAACTAAGACAGCACCATGTAACTTACTTTGACCAACAAGGTGTTAGTATATGTAACACAAGCAGAGCCAAGAAAAGCACTTACATCTTTCCACTTCCTCTCACTTTTGTTCTCTATCATCACCTTAAAAAAAAATGCTCATTACCTCCTAAAAGAATGAAAAACCAAATGGAATGGAATACTATGCAGCTAGGATCTCTTATACTTTGAGACACCATGAAGGGACCTAAATATTATTATGCTAAGCAAAATAAGCCAGACAGAGAAAGACATATATCACATGATCTCACTTATATGTGGAATCTGATGAACAAAATAGATCCAGAGGCATGGATGCATGCAACAGACACGCATCTCAGAGGGAGGGGGGAGGGGAGCAGGAAAAGATTTAACCGAAGAACCTATATGCATATATATGCATTGCCCATGGACACAGACAATAATGTGGTGAAGGCCTGGGGTGGCCCAGGAGCTGGGTGGAGGGGAGCAATGTAGGAAAAATAAGGGGGACATGTGTAATACTCTCAACAATAAAGACTTTAAAAAATAGTAACTCTAGATGTTGAAAACAAAACAAAACAAATGGAACACAGCTGTGTAACCATAGCTGAATCTATTGTAGGTCATCCAACAACTAGTCAACTTCCAGATACCTGAGTAAGATCAGTCAGTACCACACCCTACTGAGTCCAGTCAAAAACACCAACTAGTAGACCGGTGACCTAAATATTGATTATTGTTTTAAACCATTGTTTTGAGGGGAGCACATTATACAGCATTATTATAGCAATAGATAGTTGCTACTAGCATCAAATAAAATATACAGTCACCTGGAATATACTAGCAGTTTAATTAATTTAAATTAATTAAATTATTTATGTTTTAAAGGAGGCTGAAGGGAAGAAATAAATTCTATGCCAATTTACTCCCATCATATGTGTAAACAAAGCTCTAGTAATTAGAAGAAAGTGATAAACTAAAACATTTATTGCAAATGTAAGGGAATCAGTGAGAATATAAGGTTTTATTCTTTAAATATTGTTCATGTCCATTACAAACTATTTTAAATGTTAACAGGTCTCATTTCCCTTATGTCATTAGTAAAGAAATGCACAATTACTTGTAGTTTCATTAAATATATAAATCTTCTAATTGTCTCACATTAATTATCATTAGTGCAGATGATTGCTGTGACCACAGTAAATAAAGCTATTATCAACTCCCAGCCATGCTTCTCTCAAAGCAAGATTTGGTTCCATTATTTTTAAAGGAAGACAAAAAAACAAAACAAAACAAAAAACATAGTCTTGCTTTAAGAAATGATTATTCAAATCAACTCATTCCTAAAAGAATCTAATGCTTGTATACTCTCTATAGCACCCTGCAAATTTTGTTTTTGAATTGTTTCAATGTGAGTCCAAACAGGATATAGAAATCATAACAAGAGATAGAGAATTTTATTAAAAAGAATTATTTAGCAATGATAAAAGAGACACCATAAAATGTAATACAATAGACTACCCTAGGACTGATAGAAAATACCCAAGGAAGGACAAATGTGGATAGGATGTACCCTCCCCAAGAATTCAGACTTTGTTGGAGAAACTGTGGTTGCAATCCACAGGATGGCAGGAGAGTTTTCTGTGCTGCTAAACCAGATCTGGTCCACAGTAACTGGCAAAATAGGAAGTAACCTTCTGGGCACAGAAGAGCTCTAGTCAGGGGGCTGGCATGCATATGAACAAAGGGGGTCAAGGTGCACTCTAGGCCGGAGGCTTGGAGCACAGGGTGTCCATGTTGGGAGAGATTGCCAGGTTGCACGAGGACTATAATAAGAAAGAAGTTATATTTTTCTCACATCAGACTCTAAGCTGATGGGCAGCCCAGCGAATAGACAGTCTTCACCTGATCATCCAGCAAATCGGGTTCCTTCTATCTTGTTCTCTGCTATCCCCAACACTGCAGGTCAAAACTGACTCACTATCACCATGTCTGAATTCCAGCCTGTGGGGAGGGGAAGGAGGAAGTGAAGGGTTAGCAGCTTTATTTTCAGGACAGGACCAGGAAGTTGTTCAGTTCCTCTCTCATGCTCTACTGACCCAGAATTTAGTCACATGCAATGCCTAGTTGTAAGCAATGTTGGAAATGTTAAGTTCTGTCTGGGTGGATACGTGCCAGGAAAAACTCAGACGGTTCTATTAGTAAAAAGAAGAGAAAATTGATATCTGAGGACAATTAATAGTTTCTGTTATTCCTTAGTACTAAACAGCAATGGGTGGGGGGTGGGCACAATTTAGAACTCAGAAGAGGAAGAAAAGGAAAATAAAATATATTAAGAATATACCTATGTGCTAGGTGTTTTATACCATAAAAATTAGTATTTATGCTTTGTAGATAAGGAAACTAAGGGTCAAAGACATTAAATATCTTGCCCAAAGACTTAAAGTTCTAGATAGTATAGCCTGGTTTTAAATCCAGCTTTGTCAAAAATGATATTCTTCATTAACCCACAATGCATAGTAGCAGTACTTTTGTTATTGGAGAAAAGCATGGATGGTCATTCTCCATTGCTAGTGGGGGTGGGGTTCTTGGGGTACCACTGGAATAAGCATTTCTAGAGGTTCCCACAAGAGGATGAGATATGGTAGAAAGCTTTATTTCTGTGAAATTATATCCTTAAAGTCCCATCATAGAATAAGTGTAGCTGGGGTTTCAGTAAAGCTAGAAACAAAGCCAATGTCCAGAGTTACCCCTCCATGTTGGAACCAGGTTCAGTACAGCATCAGGCTAGTTGCAGTTCATTAGTTCATTGTGTGTGAGGTCCACATGGCTGTGGGCCACATGGGTGAATGCAAAGGAGCCCCGCAAGCCCAGAGTCACACAAGTCCCAAGAGCCGCAAGAGCACAAGAAGAACCAAGAGAGTGAACTCCTTTGTTTAGGTGATGATCCAAAACTCTCGCCCTTGCAGTGGCCATGCCCACTCTGGCCAATGACCTTTGTCCTCAGGTGTGACTGACAGAAAGCACCTTCCCTATGCCACCTCAACTTTACTGGGCATGCATCTATCTTCCCTTTGTTGGACCCCTGAGGAGTGTAAAGTTGTAGCTTCCTGGTGAAGTTGCCCAAATGACATTCTTATTCTATATGGCCTTCCCTTTGCTCCTTTCCTGTTATTAATAACTAGGTTAATTAGTATCACTTCTACATTGCATGTGTCAGGGGTGGGCTCACAAGTCAAATGTAAAATGAGGGAAAGTAACGACACTCAAGTCAAATATCACAAAACTTCAATTCCCATAATTTTTCAAATCCATATTTTCTTACCCACCAAAATTATATAAAAACTAGAGGCCTGGTGCATGACATTCATGCACTAGGGGGGGAAGGGTGTCCCTCATACTGGCTTGCACCCTCTCGCAGTCAGGAAACCTTGGGGGATGTCGACTAATGGCTTAGGACTGTTCGGATATCCGTAGCGCTGCCACGGAGGTGAGAGAAGCTCCCACCACTGCTGCTGTGCTCACCATCTGTGAGCCCAGCTTTCTGGCTGAGTGGTGCTCCCTCTGTGGGAGCGCACTGACCACCAGGGGGCAGCTCCTGCAGTGAGCATCTGCCCCTGGAGGTCAGTGCGCATCATAGTGACTGGTTGTTCCCCCATTTGGTCAACTTGCATATTAGCCTTTTATTATATAGGACTAAAGGCCCGGTGCACAAAAATTTGTGCACTCAGGGGGGGAGAGGGGGGGCCTCTCAGCCTGGCCTGTGCCCTCTCACAGTCTGGGACCCCTCGGAAGATAACAACCTGCTGGCTTAGGCCTGCTCCCGGGTGGCAGAGGGAAGGCCCAATCTCTAGGTGAAGCCCCTGGTCAGGCTCAGAGCAGGGCCAATTGAGGAGTTGGGGCACCACCACCAGTCATACACAGAGCAGGGCGGATAGGGAGGTTGCGATGCCACCCTCAGTCAAGCTCAGGGTAGGGCCGATTGGGGGGTTGGGGCACCACCCCCTGTCACACACAGAGCAGGGCGGATCAGGGGGTTGGGGCGCCGCACCCTATCACACTCAGGGCAGGGCCGATGGGGAGGTTATGGCTCTACCCCATCACACACAGATCAGGGCCCGTGGGGGGGGGGGGGGTTGGGGCGCCGCACCCTGTCATACACAGAGCCTCAGGGTGATCAGGGGGTTGGGGAGCTCCCCCCTATCAGGCACAGAGCAGGGCTGATCAGGGGGTTGGGGCGCCTTCCCCTGTCACAAACAGAGCAGGGCAGATAGGGAGGTTGTGGCCCCGCACCCTGTCACACACAGAGCCGCAGGGCGATCAAGGGGTTTGGGCGCTGCCCCCTGTCACGCTGATCCCGGTGCCAGGAAGCCTCTCGGCTCCACTGATTCCGGTTCTGGGAGACATATTACCCTTTTACTATATAGGATAGAGGCCTGGTGCATGGGTGGGGGCTGGCTGGTTTGCCCTGAGGGTGTCCTGGATCAGGGTGGGTGCCTGGCCAGCCTGGGTGAGGGGCTGATAGCTGTTTGCAGCTGGTCACACACCCTTCAGGGTGGGGGTCCCTACTGGGGTGCCTGGCCAGTCTGGGTGAGGGGCTGAGGGCTGTTTTCAGGCTGGCAGGTGACTGAAGCTCCCAACCGCTCCTTTTTTTCTTTTTTTTTTATTCTGGGCCAGGTTTAGCTCTGAGGCTTGGCTCCAGCTCTGAGGCCTCGGCTGCTGAAAGCAGGTATCTGGTTTGTTTGGGTTCTATAATCGAAACACTGTTTCAAATCCAGTTCTGAGATCCCGGCTGGCTGAAAGCAGGTTTCTGGGGTTTTGTTTAGCTTCTATATTTGTAAGAATGTTTCAAACTGTAAGCTCAGAGGCCGGCAGTGGCAGGCGGGGAACCTTGGCTTCCTCCGTCACTGAAGCAAGCAAGCCTCATGTTCACTTCAAGCTGCCTGGCTGCCGGCCGCCATCTTGGATGGCAGTTAATTTGCATATTGCCCTGATTAGCCAATGGGAAGGGTAGCAGAAGTACGGCTAATTACTATGTTTCTCTTTTATTAGATAGGATGTTAACTTAAAAAACTCTGGGTCTAATCCAAAGATTTAATCTAATTTTCTCACTGTGCAATAGAGAAAACTTGGGCCTGTCATGACAGTTAAAAGTGTTGTCTATCACCTTTTGTGGTCTTTTCTATATCTGAAATGTCAAAGGTTCATCTAGTCTTGAAGTTTCTACATGTATTGGGGGTAGGCAGCTGTAGAAACCTACTACAAACTATTGGAAGAGTCTTCTATGCCTGCAGCAAAGGGCCCATTGTAACCAGTGCCCAGAGAAGGGAGTCATATTAGGAATTACTAAGTGAGCAGACACAATAACCTAGGCCTCTTCTATTGCAGTATCTGAAACTGTTTAGTAGAAATGGTCAGATTTAAGCAGGATAAGTTTGCTGGAACCCTAATATGAAGATGGGGTTAATTTTTTGACTAGCCAACTATCTAGGCAGCAGTTTTTATTGATGCATTTATTTTCTAAATGGTAGAATTAAATGGAATTTGACTTCTATAAGCCTAATTAATGAAACCTCTGTCTTAGGTTTTCTCAGTAAGTTAAATGCAGCATACTGATATGAATTTAAGCTCTGGAGTAAAACTCACCTGGATTGAATCCCTAGTTCTATCTCAGTTAGCAATGTGTAGCATTTGGCAAATTACTGAACCTCCTTAAGCCTGTTGGTTTGTTGATGTTTTGTTACAGTAAAGTAGATTTAACAGTCCTTGTCTCATCTGGTGATGTGAGGTTGAAGTTAAATAATGCACTACAGGCGAAGCTCTCAGCACAGAGACAGGTGCATGTTGGGTGCTCAGGAGAGGTTGCCTATAAATTTTACTGGTGTTTCCTTTGGTTGTTTTAATTTTCATATTTCCTTGAGCAACCCTGTGGTCCCAATTTGCATGGATAAAGAGAGAGGGTTGTGTTCTAAGTTCTCTGTCATTACAGGAGGACCTTTGAACCCTGTCTAGTTGGCCTCATACTCCAGATCACGAGACAGGTTTAGGTCTACCAATATTTTTTTCAGGTAAGATAGCATCCTTTGATTTATTCATTTTTTTCATCCATTCAGTAAATCCATATATATTTATTGAGCATTAACTAGAGAAACATCTTGGTGCTTGGACAGCACCAAAGTAAACAAGTATATAAATAAATAAATAAGATAATTTTTGGAGACTAGTGAGTGTAATGAACTACAGTGTTGTGTGAGAGCAAAATGGGGAAGATATGCTTTAGATATGAGGTGAAGGAAAGCAGCTCTGAGGAGGTGACATCTGAGCTGAGATAGTAAGGATCTAGGCAAAGAGTGAAGGGATGGCTTTGCAAAAAAGGGGAACAGCAAATACAAAGGTTCTGAGGCAGTAAAAAGCTTGGAATATTTTTGGGGAGGGGGATAGCATTGTGAACTATGATAACCATGGCAGGAGATGAGATCAAAAAGTTAAGTAGGATTTAGATTATGTATGATTATGAAGATGTAGTAAGAAATTTTGAATTGGATTCTAGGTGTAATTAGAAGCCTTTGGAAGGATTTATTTCTAAGATACTTGGATGGTGTTTTGTAGTGTCATGATTTCTGTAATGGTTTTTAAGGAATGAAGGTCCAAGGGAAGTACAAGTGCTCCACTACATTTTCTAATCACTTACATAGTGATTAACCTTTATAGTTAGACTAAAAAGTGTTCCTCCTGTAATTATCTCTTTTTAGAATAAAATTCTGAAGGGAAAAGTAACCTCTCAGCAGAAATTTGAAGGTATTTTTCAATTACTGAAGAAACCTCCTTAGCCAAAGACATGGTTGCCTAACCAAGAAAAACCTATCATCTTCTCTCTCTCTCTCTCTCTCTCTCTCTCTCTCTCTCTCTCTCTCTCTCTCTCTTTCCATAAATCAAAAGATAATGAAATGTGAAAAATGAAAATATAACTTTAAAAAAATACTTACACATTAGAAAATCTTTTTATGCAAGGTGATTATATTCCAATTCTGAATAACAGCAACGCATTAAAGTATGCCAAATTTCACAAATCTGTTTCTCCCATTGAGAACTCTCTCTTTAGCTCTGGACAGATATGGAACCTCAAACTCTATATATCAAAACTCTATATATCAAACTCTATATATTAAAAACTATTTTTCCCAGCAAATCTAACTTTTATCTTGCCTTCCTTATCCCATTTCATGACTTTGCTACCTGGCCAGTTATTTAAGGAACAGAACTTTGAGTTTTTCTAAACTAACTCAGCATTACCACCAACTTTCAGTACGCTAAAAATATTCAGATTTCTTTGCCTTGATACCACTGACACCCGCTATGTCTCTTCCATGAAATGGGATTTTCTCTTTGTCTTGCCAGTGAACATATGCTTCAGGGCCCACCTCAAATTTTCCTTTGCTCTAACAGAAAATCTCATAGATAGCATTAGGAGTCAACATTCCTTCTTCATTCCTTAAAATATGCATGTTAATTTCCCCCATTTTTTTCTTTTTTCTTTTTTTTAAGTTTTCTTTGAAACTAATATGCAGAAAAGATAATTTTTTTAACCTTTTTAGAAGTTCACACCCAGTTCTAGCAATTTTCACAATATTCTATAAACTTGTTAAATGTGTGTTTTTCATACCAAAGGATGAACTCCCTGAGGTTCTGCCCAATTTACCTTAACATGGCAAGTAAAGAGTAAATATTTTCAAGTAAATGGTTGAGTTGACTAGTTTCCTATTAGCAATTTTCTATCATCCCTTTGCCTTTTTAGAAAAAAAAAAATCTCAAGTAGTTTTTCTTAAATTTTCAATTGACATTTGTTTAGAAAAATTTTCAAATAGGAATATAGTTTAGGGAAAGTAGTAAGAGAGGAGGCCAGAGAGATAGGCAGGTAGGGAGAGCAGGGGGAAGATCCTGTACACCATCATAGAAAGTTTGGGTATTAGTCTAAGAAGCCAGTGGAGGTTCTAATTCATAAATGTTACATGACCTAATTTACATTTAAAAAAGAAAACTGCTGTATGGAAATTGGATTTTAAAAGTCTATCAGTGAAAAGGCTAGTGCAATAGTCCAGACAATAAATGATCATAGCAGCAGTAGAAGGTGAGAGATATTGACAGACAGTATATCTTCTGTTGGTGTAATAAATATGGAGGTGAGGAAAAAGGAGATGTCCAAGATAACTATCAGTTTCATATTGATCAACTAAGTGGAGGGTGATACCATTTAATAAAGAGGGAATGAGCAGGTGAGGAATAGTTAGAGAATAAAATAAAAACTACATTTATACACATTAAGTAGAAAAATCCTAGTAGAAATCCAATATGTCAATATCTCAAGCCTAGAGCTCAGGAAGAAGTAAAGGCTAATGAATACACTTGGGATTCATTAGCACTTGGACAGGATTAAATCTATAGCCCTGGATGGAGTTGCCTAAGGTGAAAGCCAGGTGAAGAGGAATATGGATGGAAGACCCAGAAACAAACTCTGGGTTTCCCCAGGATTTAGAGAGAGTGAAAAAACTGAGAAGGAAAGGACAGTGGAAGAGGGGGGAAACCAAGAGGAAGCAGTATGATCAGCACATGCTAAGCTCTACCGCTGTGCATAGCGGTAATCATGTAAATCTTACTGTTTTCAATATTTACAATCAGCTTCTATAATATTTTGGCTATTATTGTTAAACAGAATGTATAGCTTATTCATCTTAAAAGTAGATTTATAGAAAGCAAAAAGTAGGAGATGACTAGCTCTGCTGGTCTGACTGGCTGTGAGTCCATGTATTATTCTTCTAAATTCTCCGATTCGACTACACCAGGGCTGGTTCCTGCTTGAATCGTGCCAACTGTACTAACTGTTGGGAATTTAGTCCAAGTTCCTCTGCTTACTAGTAACAGGTGTTGTGTCCGAGCCCTTCTGCCTGGGGTTGGACCTCCTAGGGCACCGGGTCTTAGAAGGAGAAGCCATGAGCGGTTATGGGTATATAAGAATGAGGCTTTATTGCTGAAGCCAGTGGTCACATAGCCATCAGACAAGAACAGTCCTCACAGCAAAGTCCATACAGGCAAGCAGCCGCACACCGCTGGTGATTACATATCTTTCCCATAAAGCAGCATCAGCCTCTGTACCCACAGCTGTTATCTGAGCAGCCACACGCTGCCTCCTAGACTCACTGCCTCACATCGTAGCGGTACCTGAGCTCTCCGGCTCAGCAGCTTCTCCTGTCCCTCCTGCCCAGCTGCTCTCTCTAGTAGACTTCTTTACACACTCTATCCTAACTGCTCTCTCTCCATGCTGCAGCCTACTAGCTGGTCAGTAACCTACTTTTTAGACAAAGAAGGCTTCGTGCCAATAGTTATCAATCATATTGGCTACTGCAGGGTACAGTGTACCATGTGTCCTCGCACCTGCTTCTGGTATCTTGGTCTGATTAGGGTTCCCAGGCTCAGAGTTCTTGAACATCCCGTTTAGGCACATGCCCAGAGCGGCCTTTGGCCATTCTGGTGTATTGATAACAAGGCCTCTGTGCTCCCACCAGCCTTGACTAGCCAGGGGCCTGGCATGGTTCTCACAGCCAGGAAAAGAAGAAAGGGAGAAAGTGTGAGGGTGCTAAAATCTCATTTACAACATGGAAAGAAATGGTGCCAAAAAATAACACAACTTATTTTGAAGTGTTGATGTAATTAATAAAACTGTAACTGACAAAATTAATAGCTTTTCCCATGCACATAGAAGGGGCATGTATAGAACAGGAATCTGTTCTTCTCATTTTAAATCCTCCCTTACTGTTTGACTTTTTTAATCATGTGCAGGTTTTACTTTGATGTAAGTAACATTTTTAATTTAAAAAGTGATTTCCAAGCTTTAGTTGCAGATGTGTGATGGGGTGGGGGGAGGAATAAAATTAAATTAAATTTATAAGACTAAGATATTCTGACCCAGAAATTCTACTTCTAGTTACACTCCCTAAAGAAACACTCAGAAATGAGGACAAAGATTTATATATACGAATGTTTGCTACAGTATTAATTATAACAGTAAAAGATTGGAAATGGCCTACATAATAAATATTTAGAGATTATTTAAATAAATTATAGTTTATCTATACAATAGAATATTAAACGGCCACTAAATAATATTTGAGATTGTTTGGGAGCTGATATATTATTCACATCACATGATTATCCTAAACAAAAATACAGGATAAAAAACGGTGTGTCACATGCGTGTGTGCACACACATACACAGGATTGGGTATCTAGCAAATATGTGGTTCAAAAACCATTATTACTGTACAACACTGATAATTTACTATCAAAAGGTCCTCCCTAAACAAACTTTTTATATGTGTACTTCCAAAAGAGAGGAAATAATTCTAGAACGGAAGTCTAAGATGGTGAAGAAAGAAAAATTGTACATATGTGGATAAGTCTAAATAAATATTAATAATGGGCTTTAAAATAGAACTAAAATTCTAGAGGGGAAAATGTACAGTTTTGGAGGGGAAGGCAAGTTAAAATGTCCTAAGTCCCTTTGAGAAGAAGGTAAAGTTATTTAGAGGTTTTAATATGTGCAAAATGCCTAGGCTAACTGGTGGAATAATATATAGAGTTTATTGCTACTGAAATCGTTCAGAAAAAAATTCAATGGTATGGAAACAACTACTCGACTGAGAAAAAGGCAAGAAAAGAAAAAAAAATAGAAAATCAGAAAACAGTAGAACTAAATAGAAAGTACAAAAATGATAAAAATGAATACAAATACATTAATAACTGTAATAAATATAAATGTAGGAGTTAAAAGGCATAACTGTGAGACTGAATATGCTTAAACTCTAGCTAAAACCCACATACAAGAAACAAAACATGGTGCCATATTCTAACAAGAATGCATGAGGGTGATTTGAATCCCAGGTCTCAGCATCAACTAAGACCCCGTGTCCAACAGCTCTCAAAACTACTTTTTCTTCAATGACTAGTTACTGAGTAGATGACTAGATCCATTTGGGAAAGGCTGGGAGAATCACAGCTATGTAGACTGGCCATGATGTTGCAGGGATCTTCTTCATGGGATATGAGCACTCACTTACTCTATGGTTCTGAGTGTGAAAACTGGCTAATGTCTGGAAATTGGTCAAGGAGTCATGATTGACCATTCATCCCTTTTATATTTCTTTTGATTAAGCAGAGCCTTTATTGACATCACCTGGGTGGGAGCTTTATTCTTGGGCCCTCTTGAGGAGCTGCTGAGAAACTTTGGAGGATGTATTTGAAGTGTGTGTGTATATACTAAGTCAATATGCAACATGTATTTTCTACTGTGGATCATAGTCAACAATGGTTGAGAAGCACTGATGGACTTTTAAACATATAAAGCAGAAAACATGCACTAAGATGATTCTGGCAGTATTTCTTTAATAGCAAAATAGTGGAAATACTTAAGTGACCATGTACAAGAGACTGGAAAAATAAATTGTGAGTTATTAAGAAAATGGAATACTACATAGCAGTGAACAGAAATAAACTACAGCAATACTTAACAAAATGAATAATTTTTAAATGTCTTGTTGAATCTCAAAATAAAAAAAAATTTAAATTGTACTGAGTGAGAAAATTTTAAGAAAATTACATAGAGTATATTCCATTATAGAAAGTTAAAAAACAGGCATAATAATATTTTCTTTGGGTAATCACAAAAATGTGCTGAGACTATAAAGAAAATAAGGGAATATATACCTGTATCAAATAATCATGTTATACATCAATAATCTCAAAAAAGCTGGAAAAAATAAGGAAGTGATTGACACAAAATACAGGATAGTGACTATTTCTGAGGGTTGAAGAAGGAATGTAGTTTAATAAAAGTGAATAAGAAATTTCAAAGGTATTACTAACATTCTATTTCTTATGCAAGGTAGTAGGTGTATAAGTATTTCTTTAAATTGTTTTTCTTTATACATATATGTTATACTAGCGGCCCAGTGCACTGGGGGGAGGTGGCTCACAGCCTGGCCTACACCCTCTCGCAGTCCGGGACCCCTCACAGGATATCCGCCTGCCAGCTTAGTCACGAGGGGATCTGGACTAGGCCAGCAGTCAGACATCTCTCTCGCAGTCCAGGGCTCTCACAGTCTGGGACCCCTCGCTCCTTACCGTCTGCCTGCAACCACTGCTGCTGCGCTCTCCAACTGTGAGCCTGGCTTCTGGCTGAGCAGCATTCCCCCTGTGGGAGCACACTGACCGCTAGGGGGCAGCTCCTGTGTTGAGCATCTGCCCCCTGGTGGTCAGTGCGCATCATAGCGACCAGTCATTCCACTGTTCAGTCAATTTGCATATTACCCTTTTATTAGATAGGATACTCTCCATATGTAGTATATTTCACAATAAAATATTTAAAGTACATATAGATGTGCATGACTAGAAAAACCTGAAAAGTACATGATTGAACAGTTAATAGCATTTACCACTAAAAGTTAAATTCTGGCTATTTGAATTTCTTCTTTGCATTTGTTTACATTTTCCAAGTTTTCTGCTCTGAACTTGATATGATTTTAAACCATTAACTAACTATATTGGATATCCACTCCATGGTCACCTTCTCAGGGAACCTAATCCGACCCAAATTCCCTGCGAGAGTCCAGTCGATCACATGATACATGATGCTGCCCTCTCCCTATGTCCCCAGCCATTGCTGATGGTGCATGATTGAACATTTAATATGAACAGGGCCCATCTATAGTTAGGGCAACATCCTTAGTTTATATAATTTTGGGAAAAAAATGCATAAAGGCACTCAAATTCTTGTTCAAAAATATTGATCCAGAGAAGACATAGTTGTAGTTAATGAGGCTAAGAAGAACTAGGTCGTGCTTCCTCACCAAGGAAGGCCAAAGCCAAATGCAAGAAGTCGCCACATTGTTATGGACTGAATGTTTGCGTCGCCCCAGATACGTACCAGCATGTTGAAGCCCTAACTCCAATGAGATGGTATTTGGAGGTAGGGCCTTTAGCGAGTAATTAGGTTTAGATGAGGTCATGAAGGTGGCCCCCATCATGCAATTAGTGTCCTTATAGGAAGAGGAAGAAGGGCCAGAGCCCTCCCTCTCCCCTAGTGTAAGGATACAAGGAGAAGGTGGCCAGAAAGAGGGCCCTTTCCTGACAGAACCAAATCTGCCGTCACCTTGATCTTGGACTTCCAGCCTTCAGAACAGTGAGAAGTAAATGTCTGCTGTTTAAGCCACCAAGAATGTGGTATTTTTGGAATGGCAGCCCAAGTTGACCATGACACCTCCAGGGAGAAGCAGGGAGGAATAGAACAAGAATGGCCATTCAGCCACAGAGACGAGAAGGCAGCACCTCAGTTGCTTACGTTCTCTTCTCTGTTCTGGGACTTTTGAGGCCAATGTTCTTTCCTTTCCTTAATTATTTATAAAAAACCCTCTCCATTTATTACGATAAATCTTTTCTTTTAATTTAGTCCAGCTTGTTTGGGTTTTACTTCCTTAAAATAAAAAACCTTGTTTAGACCAGTAATAAGAAATATTATTTGAGAGCATGCCCAGTGCACCATTTACTCACCCCTGCTCAGCAACACCAGCAGAGAGAAAAAAATTAAGAACATCATGCCCTAACCCAGCGGTTCTCAACCTGTGGGTCGCGAGCCCTTTGGGGGTCGAACGACCCTTTCACAGGGGTCACCTAAGACCATTGGAAGACACATATATAATTACATATTGTTTTTGTGATTAATCACTATGCTTTAATTATGTGCAATTTATAACAGTGAAATTGGGGGTCACCACAACATGAGGAACTGTATTAAAGGGTCGTAGCATTAGGAAGGTTGAGAACCACTGCCCTAACCGGTTTGGCTCAGTGGATAGAGCGTCAGCCTGCATACTGAAGGGTCCCAGGTTCAATTTCAGTCAAGGGCATGTACCTTGGTTGCCAGCACATCCCCAGTAGGGGGTGTGCAAGAGGCAGCTGATCTATGTTTCTCTTATCGATGTTTCGAACTCTCTATCCCTCTCCCTTCCTCTCTGTAAAAAATCAATAAAATATATTTTAAAAAATCAAAAGAACATCATGACTGACAGTGTAGTGAGTTGACTACTGCTCCCCAAAACGATATCCCCAAGACCTAAGCCCCGGGACCTGTGAAGGTGACATTATTTGGGAAAAGGTCTTTGTAGTTATAATTAAGTTAAGGATCTTGAAATAAAATCATCCTGGATTTGTGGTGAGCCCTAACCCCAATGAGTAGTATCCTTATAATAGAGAGAAGAGGGAGATTTGGGACACAGAGACACACAGACAGGAAGGCTATGTGAAGACAGAGCAGAGCTGAGAGTTATGCTGAACAAGCCAAGGAACATCAGAAGTCACCATAAGCTTGGAGAGAGGCATGGAAAGGATTCTTTCTCAGAGCCCCCACAAGGAACCAGACCTGCCACCACTTACTTTCACACTTCTGGCCCCCTGAGCTGTGAGAGAACAAATAAATTAAACAACCCAGTTTGTGACAATTTGTTACAACAGCCCTAGGAAATGAATACAAATAGGATTTTCTTTTCTTTTTTTGTTTAAAGTATTACGTATGTCTCCTTTTTCCCCTATTGACCCACCACCACCACTCCCACCCCCCAGGACAAGCCCCCACTACCTCAGTGTCTATGTCCACTGGTTATGTTAATATGCATGCCTACAAGTCCTTTGGTTGATCTCTTACCCCCCTCCACTCCCTCCCACCCCCCATCCCCCACCTTCTCTCTGAGGTTGGACTGTCTGTTCAGTGTTTCTTTGTCTTGGGATCTATTTTAGTTCATTAGTTTATGTTGTTCATTATATCCCACATATGAGTGAGATCATGTGATATTTATCTTTCTCCGACTGGCTTATTTTGCTTAGCATAATGCTCTCCAGGTCCATCCATGCTGTTGCAAATGGTAAGAATTCCTTCTTTTTACAGCAGCGTAGTATTCCATTGTGTAGATGCACCACAGCTTTTTAATCCACTCATCTGCTGATGGGCACTTAGGCTGTTTCCAAATCTTAGCTATTGTAAATTGTGCCGCTATCAACATAGGGGTGCATATGTCCTTCTGATTGGTGTATCTGGTTTCTTGGGATATAGTATTCCCAGAAGTGGGGTTATTGCGTCTAATGGGAGTTCCATTTTTAATTTTTTGAGGAATCTCTATACTGTTTCCACAGTGGCTGCACCAGGGTTCCAGCAGTGTACGAGGGTTTCTTTTTCTCCATGTCCTCTCCAGCACTTGTCATTTGTTGATTTGTTGATGAAAGCCATTCTGAGATGTGTGAATGGTACCTCATTGTTGTTTTGATTTGCATGTCTTGGATGATTAGTGGCTTTGAGCATGTTTTCATATGTCTCTTGGCCTTCTGTATGTCCTCTTCCAAAAAGTGTCTATTTAGGTCCTTTGCCCATTTTTGATTGGACAAATAGTATTTTCAAGAAGTGATTAGTGATTTTATATCTGTTCTTTATTCATTTTATAATATTTATATCAGAAATTAGTATAAACAGTATTGTATTATTAATTTTTAGACAAATATAAAGAGCATCATATAATTAATATGAATTTTTACAAGTAACCAGGCTTAGACCACCTTTTTAGATGATTTCCAGGATTTCTGGTGCAAAGTATTGATAACAATCTGAACTTTGTTTATCAATCTGGAACCTGTTAAAACTCAAGGAAACCAAAGAAAATTAAATTTACAAAGAGAAAGCCTTATATAACACAAAAATGGCAAAGCCAAGAGAGGCATAGGAAGTTAGACTCACATAGCCAGGAGCCCATTTGTTTCTTCTTTTATTCCATTTTTCTCTCTTCTCCAACCCCCAACACATGAAGGGGCAACACATTAAAGTGTGAGTGAATGCAGGGCACAGGAGGAGCAGAGTGGAAGACTTCATTCTGCAACTGCTAGGACAGCACAGCTGTGTTCTGCTATGGGCGTCCTCCTCCATTTGGGCTTTGAAGCACAAAGAGCACACCCCCAGAGCACCAACTAAACACGGGGCTTCCGTTCTCACACCAACCCAAGGGTGATACTACAGCCCTCAGGAGGTGAGAGTTTTACTGCTGGCCAGCTGAGAGATAATTTTGCACTTAAAGATGTTAAACTGAGCAATGTTCATAGACATTTTCTTTCATTGAAAAATGATCACTGCAGGTGAAGTAATCAATGAATGAACATGAGTGGGTTTTCAAGTTCAGTCTGGTGTTTGTGGGAAGGTGAGCTGTCTGGATATACAAAGAAGATGCTTAGGATGAAGGGAAGTGGGAGTGAGAGAAAGTGCAGGAGTCTGGGATGGTGTCACCACAGCTGGAGAGAAAGCAGTCAGCCTCCCAGTATGTCCTCACTGCAGGCGATCAAGGTTAGGGGCTATCAAGCCTTTAGGGGAGGACAGTTGGGCCTTAGCAGGCCAGCGGGTGGGGGAGGGGCACAGTTGGGAGTGAGCAGGCCGGCAGGGGAGGGCAATTGGGAGCCATGAGGCCTGCAGGGGAGGGCAATTGTGGGCAAACAGCTGGCAGGAGAGGGCCGTTGGGAGCGATCAGGCCAGCAGGGGGGGTAGTTGGGGGCGAGAAGGCCAGGTGGGGGGGCAGTTGGGGGTGAGCAGGCCAGCAGGCAAAGTGGTTAGGGGCGATCAGGCATGCAGGCAGGTGAGCAGTTAAGAGCCAGGGATCCTGGATAGTGAGAGGGATGTCTGACTGCCAGTTTAGGCCCGATCCCTATGGGTCCCAGATTGGAGAGGGTGCAGACCGGGCTGAGGGACACCCCCTCAACTGTGCATGAATTTTGTGCATCAGGCCACTAGTAATAAAAATAAAACTATAAGGATAAGGAAGATTGGGAAAATGTTTGAGATAAAGTACACTCAAAATGCTTCAAAAGAAGATGAGTATATTAGAACATAATATAAAGGGATTGGGAGGGAGGGAAACCACAAGGAAGCATGCCCAGAAACAGAGGGCTCTCCATTCATTCAGCTGACTCATACCTCTTTATTTCACTGTCCCTACCATGAGAAGTACCTTTCTACCTTTCTTACCTGATTAATGACTCACTTCAAGTATCACTTCCTTCAGGAGGCAACACACACACACACACACACACTCACAAATGCACACATATACACATGCACACATGCAGACACCCTTTTCTGCTCAAGCTGGGTTAAATACTTATGGTGTCAACCAACAGAATCCTGTATATACCTTGGATCAATATTTCTGTCTCTCACCTGGCCCTCCTCAGACCCTTACTTTGCATTCTTTGCTGTGCAAAGAAGTAATTTATTTTATTATTTCTAGTAATAAAATACAAATATGAAGCTTTATCAAATCCTGTAGTCCCTTTGGACTAGATCCATTCAATAAGTGTTTCCTAGGTATTCGCTCTGTGCTACCTTCTGTGCTGGGATCTGTGATTAAGGAGATCCTTAAGACACAGTATCCATCCTCAAAAAATTAATCATTGAGCTGGGGAAATAGCTTAGTAAGCAAAAATTACAGCAGAGTGATCCCAAATAATATGTAAGTTTTGAGCATTTCTATTAGTTAATATTGATGTTACTGGTACATCCACAGTATTAAGTCAATGTATATTGGTGAAACTTTCCTTCTCTGTTTCCAACGCTACAACCTAAACAGAGTTTTGAGTGTCCTTCAGTAAGGATTTTATACAGAGGGGCAGATAGAAACAGTCTATCTGAGCCATCCTCAGGAAAACACTAGCTGAATATAAAGCGAAGTGCTCCCCTGGCCAGCCACCTTATTTCACCAGGCCATGCACTGCTGGGTTAGGGGCCATTTGATGGAGCTGCTCAGAGCAGGAGGTCTGTAAATTCCTGTTAACAATGTTAACATACTTCTGCTTCTGGGCATAGGCACAGGAGGCAAAATTCCACTTTATCTGCATACACAAATTCCGTTTTATGAGATGTTTTTTAGACTCCTTTTGTGACTAAAACAAAAGTAAATAAATTCCAAAATATAGTTCTTTAAGAAAAATAAAACTTTTCAGTCCCTCAGACTGAAAAAAATGTTTACCAAAAGACAGAATGATGAGAGGAGCTATCAGATCTCTGCTTTCTGACTTGTTTTACATTGTCTGGTGGGAGGGGGGAGGGTGTCATTGTCTTATAACCAAAAAATCCTTTCCCTCTCATGATGGTTTTCATGAGATGGGAATTGCTATAACTTTTTAATATAGGAATTTACTAAATGATTATTGGGAAAGTATTTAGAACTTTATTTCAAAGTATATAGTATACCATAATCTCCTTATGCTTTAGGTAACTGGTATTTATCAACATTCATCCTTTTTTTGGAAAGAGAGATTTGACAAAGAGATGTACAACTCAGGGGTTAGAGTCAGAAAGCTAGGGGTGGGGCAGGGGCTCCTGATTCTATGTCTTCGTGGCTTATTTATACAAATTACTCCATCTGCCCAGTCCTGGGTTTCTTCATCCAAGGAGTAGAGATGATGATGATATCTGTCTGACCATGTTGTAAGGACCACAAGAAACCCTATAAACAGAATATCAGTACACATGTATGAGGAGCAATCATCTAAATTAAATTGTCAAGCCCAATGTAATTCCCTAGTCACAGCTAACCTTACCCATTGGCACAGTAAGATATAACTTCGGGGACATCAAAAAAGTTTTTTTACCACCAAAGTATTATCAATAAATAGCTGCTTACTAATCATAAGAAAGTCGTTTATTTTAAAATAGGAATAAAAAGCATTTATTCTAGAATTAGAGGTAAGGTTCAAAATGGAAATGTTTTGGGTAATAATGTTGAATTCCAGAACCCCTGGGAAAGACAAGAAGCACTGAACTACTAACAGAACTGAAATAGCAATGGTGGAGGGCCATCCCATGGTATAAGGAAGTAAAATTTAGGCTAAGGACAAATCTGACAAGTTTGAAAGGTATAAGAAAGGCAATTCATCATCAGTGATGTGTGCCAGGCATTATTCCAACTCTCTTACGTATCTTAATTCATTTAATCTTTGCAGCAACTTGAAGGACAATGATTATTATTTCTACCATTCTACAGATGGGAAAACTGAGGTTCAAAAGCTAAAATAACTTTCTAAAGAAGGTTGCTCTGATCCCTCTGAAAAGCCAGGTATTAAGCTGATAGTGCTTCTCATGTATGATTTTGAGCCTCTGAATTCAAGATTGCCCAGACGTTAATTTCCGATTTAATGTTTCAAGAGCTGGACTAGTAGTTCAACCAATCAGGAGTGAGTCTACATTTCTAATGCCTGTGCCACAGAAGTAAATAAAAGCAAGGAATTTCCCTTGACTTATAATGAATTAACCTTGGGGTGATGAGCTAGCAAGCAGCATACCCCTGCTTCTGGAATTAGGAAGAGAAGGAAAAGACACTATAAATGCAGGCTTGGCCAGACTCCAGAGATGCAGTGTTTTGCTTCAGTAACAGAATTATTTCTGGCCGATGCCCTACACCTAACCTCACTTTCCCCAGCTCCACCGGATGTCAAGCACAGCTTAGTTCAGAGGGAGCTAATACCACCCACAGCGTATGTCCTAAAAGTCCTATCACCGTCATGGGCAACTCAGAATGGCTATCGTTTGAGAATGACAGTGATAAATTAGAGTGGGAGAGCAAATAAGCCTTTTCTATTCCTTAAAGTTGGATCTTCCTGTCTTCTTGTGGTTCTAGACCTCAGTCTTGCGCTTTAAGATGAGATGATATCCCACAGAAGCCAGCAGAGGTTTACAACCCGGTGTCCAAAAACTTAAGACTAGATGTTTTTCAGAACTCATTGTTTTTTCATTTATCAGAGGCATAAATAATGTGATGCTTTTACTGTAATTATGTAACATCCCCACAGAGTCTGGGAGCCCCATAATTAAACACATTAATATTTTTCAGCAAGGTGTTGTGTGAAGGTTGTAGGGAGGAAAATCACAGGGGATTTTTTAGGGCAATGAAACTATTCTGTATAACACCGTAATGGTGGATGCATGTCATTATACATTTGTCAAAACCTATACAATATACAACACACAGAGTGAACCCTAATGTAAACTATGAAATTTAGTTAATAATCCTGTATCAATGTTGGCTCATCAACTCTAAGAAATGTACTACCCTAATACAAGATATTAAGATAGGAGAAATTGTTAAGAGGATAAGAGTTATATCGGAGTTCTCTGTATTTTTAGCTCAGTTTTTTTCCCCCTGTTTTTTAACTGAAAATGGCTCGAGATTAATAAAGCCTATTAATTTGTCAAAAGTAGAGGAAAATATGATGAAGTAAGAGGTTGGTGGTAAGATATAAGAAATTGATAAGCTATTTTATGGCCATCTATTTCTGTATAACCAACCACTCCAAACTTGATGGCTCCAATCCAAAGTCATTTCATAATGCTCACACTCTGTGAGTCACCAACTGGGCAAGACTCAGCTGGTTGATTCTCCTGCTTTGCTTCATATGGTGTTGAGTGAGGTGACATTCAGCTGGTAGCTGAGCTGGAATAAATGCCGAAGCCTTTATGGCCACCCTGTGAAATCTAAATTGTGTCCTGTAGTAAGTGGAAGCTACTGAAAGGTGATAGTCTAGGGAAAGACCTGAGAAACAGTGGTGGCAGAATAAAACAGGAATGAGAGAGAAGAAAATTGGAGGGAGGAATCCCACTCATTAGTGATCACAGAAATTTTACTTTTTTAATTTTTTTATTCCTCACCTAAAAAGTGAGGATGTTTTTTCCATTGATTTTTAGAATGAGTGGAAGGGAGGGGAGAAGGGGAGAGAGAGACAGAAAAAGAGAGAGAAACATCAACATGAGAGAGACACATTTATTGCTTGTCTCCCACATGGGCCCTGATGAGGGCCAGGGATTGAACCTGAAATCCAAGCACATACCCCTGACCAGGAATCAAACCCTTGACCCTCCAGTGTGCAGGCCAACACTCCAACCACTGAGCCACACCAGCCAGGGCTTACTTTGTATTTTTTATTTTTGTTGTTGTTAATCCTCACCAGAGGGTGTTTTTCCATTGATTTTTAGAGAGAGTGGAAGTGGCGGGGAGAGAGAGAGAGAGAGAGAGAGAGAGAGAGAGAGAAATAACAATGTGGGAGAGAGAGAGAGAGAGACAGAGAGAGAGACAGAGAGAGAGAGAGAGAGGAATAACAATGTGGGAGAGACACATCAATTGGTTACCTCCTGCCCACGCCTCCACCAGAGGCAGGGATTAAGCGGCTTCTCCTAGAGGGGGTTTAAGCCCACGGCATTGTTTTGATTATAAAGCTGGCTGCTAAGATAGTGATACTGGTCAACTTTCATGTGTGTTGGGGTTTTGCCACTCCAATAAGACTATAAACTCTGGGAAGACAGAAATTGCATAAATCCATGGCACCAAGCATTTCAAAAAATTCCCAGAAAATATTTATTAATTGGCAGATTAAAGAAGACAAATCATGTTGGACTCCTCCTCAGTCAAAAAATATTTGGTTAATTTTTGCTATATGCCAGGCACTGTTCATTTTTTATGACTGGGATATTACATTGTGTAAGTTGAATGTATACAACATGTCGGTTTGATATATATTGTAAAATAATTAATGCCTTATCATTAGCTGACACCTCCATCACTTCACACTTTGTGTGTGATGAGAGCATTTAAGATCCACTCTCGCCGAAACCGGTTTGGCTCAGTGGATAGAGCGTCGGCCTGCGGACTGAGGGGTCCCAGGTTCGATTCCGGTCGGGGGCATGTACCTGGGCTGCGGGCACATCCCCAGTAGGAGATGTGCAGGAGGCAGCTGATCAATGTTTCTCTCCCATCGATGTTTCTAACTCTCTGTAGATGTTTCTAACTCTCTGTCTCTCTCCCTTCCTCTCTGTAAAAAAATCAATAAAATATATTTAAAAAAAAAAAAAAGATCCACTCTCTTAGCAACTTTGAAGTATATAATACAGTATTGTTAGCTATAATCACCATGCTTAACATAGGATCTCCAAAGCGTATTCCTCTGATAATTGGAAGTTTGTACGCTTTAACCAACAGCTCCCTATGTGATAATCCAGTTTTCCCAATACCGTTAAAGAGATTATCCAGTCTTCATTCTTGGTTCCTTTGTCAAATATTCATTAACCATATATATGAGAGTTTATTTCTGGGCTTTTGATTCTGTTCCTTTCATCTATGTCTATTTCTATGCCAGTAACATACTGTTTCAAAACTACTGCATTGTAGTATACAGCAGGTCCTCAAATGCTTTTTTCAATGTTATCTATATATATAAAAGCCTCAGTGATCACTAAGACTGGACGACCGCATGACTGGCTGGTCACTATGACATGCACTGAATGCCAGGGGGCAGATGCTCAATGCAGGAGCTATCCCCTGGTGGTCAGTGTGCTCCCACGGCCAATGGCCAGCCAACCTCCTGAGGCCCCTCCCCCCGGCCACTGGCAGCCCTGATCTGAGGGATCCCACCCATGCATGAATTCATGCACTAGGCCTCTAGTTTTATTATAACATTGATGAGATGCCATAGAAGCTTAATTCCTGTTTATAATCAATTAGCCTGTGGAAAAATTGGTTTTATTATACATTATTTTGCTTGAAGTTGCAGGACCTATTGATAGCATTAAATGAGGACTTACTATAATTTGAAATCAGGATGTATGATGCTTTATTCTTTATTATTCTTTCTGAAAATTGCTTTGGATATTCAGGATCTTTTTTGGTACCATACAAATTTTAGGGTTGTGTTATTCTATTTCTGTGAAAAATACAGTGGAATTTTCATAGGAATTGCATTGAATCTGTAGATGGCTTTGGGTTGTATGGACATTTTAATAGTATTAATTCTTCTAATCAATGAACACAAGATATCTTTTCATTTATTTGTGTCTTCTTCAATTTCTTTCATCAATGTTTTATAGTTTTCAATGTACAGATCTTTCACCTTCTTGGTTAAATTATTTCTATCTTATTATTTTTGATGCTACTGTGAATAGATTGTTTTCTTTTTCAGACAATTCATTGTTAGTGCAGAGTGCTATAACTCTGTGTATTGATTTTGTATCCTGAAACTTTACTAAATTTGTTGATTAGTCCTAACCATTTTTAATGGAATTGTGAAAATTTTCTGTATATAAGTTCGTATCACCTGCCAATACAGCCACCTTTATTTATTTACAATTTGGATGCTTCTTATTGCTTTTACTTGCCTGATTGCTCTGGCTAGAACTTTCAGTACTATGCTTGATAGAGCTTGTGAGAGTGGATAGACTTGTTTTCTGATCTTAAAGGAAGTTTTCAACCTTCTACTCTCTCAAATGATATTAGCTATATGGCCTTTTTAAATAAACTTTTATTTTTCAATTACAGTTGGTGTACAATATTATAGTCATTTCAGATGTACAACTCAGTGATTAACATTTATACAACTTACAAAGTGATCACCCTGATAGATCTAGTATCCATCTGATACCATACATAGCTTTTACAATATTATTGACTATATTCCCTATGCTACATTTACTCTTCTGTACCTACCAATTTATATTTCTTAATCCCTTCACCTTTTCACCCATCCCCCCAAGTCCCTTACCATCTGGCAACCATTAAAATGCTCTCAGTATCTGTGAGTCTGTTTTTACACACAATACCCTCTAGGTCCATTTATGTTGCAAATGGCAAGATTTTACTTTTTTTTAAAAATATATTTTATTGATTTTTTACAGAGAAGAAGGGAGAGAGATAGAGAGTTAGAAACATCGATGAGAGAGATTGATCAGCTGCCTCCTGCACACCCCCTACTGGGGATGTGCCCACAACCAAGGTACATGCCCTTGACCGGAATCGAACCCGGGACCCCTCAGTCTGCAGGCCGACGCTCTATCCACTGAGCCAAACCGGTTCGGCAAGATTTTACTTTTTTATGGGTAAGTCATATTTCATTGTATATATACACCACTTACTTAACCATTCATCTCTCAATGAGCACCTAGGTTGCTCCCATATCTTGCCTGTTGTAAATAATGCTGTAATGGACATATGAATATGTCTTTTTGATTGAATGTTTGGGGTTTATTCATTTAAATACCCAGAGATAAAATTACTGAGTCCTTCTCTGTCTCTTGTTATAGCTTTTGTTTTAAAGTCCATTCTGTCTGGTATAAATATTGCTACTCCAGCTTTGTTTTCATTTTCACAAAATACCCTTTTCTATCCCTTTACTTTCAGTTTGTGTGTGTCTTTATATCTGAAGTGATTCTCTTGTAGATAGCATATATAAGGGTCCTGTTTTCTTATTCATTCAGCCACCCTATCTCTTTTGATTAGAGCATTTAATCCATTTTCATTTAAAGATAATAGACATGTATTTATTGCTATTTTATTATTTATAGTTTTTATTTTCTGCTTAACGAAGATCCTCTAACATTTATTGTAATATTAGTTCAGTGATGATAAGCTCCTTTAGCTTTTTCTTGTCTGGGAAGCTCTTTATCTGTCCTTCAATTCTAAACAATAGCTTTGTTTGGCAGAGTAATCTTGGCTGTAGGTCCTTGCTTTTCATCATTTTGAATATTCTATGCCAATCCCTTCTGGCCTGCAAAGTTTCTGTTGAGAAATCAACTGACAGTCTTATGGGACCTCTCTTGTCAGTAACTAACTGTTTTACTCTTGCTGCTTTTAAGATTCTTTCTTTGTCTTTAACCTTTGTCATTTTAATTATGATATGTCTTGGTGTGTGCCACCATGAATTTGGACTCATCTTGTTTGGGATTCTCTGTGCTTGTCTATTTCCTTCACAAAGTTAAGGAAGTTTTTTCTCATTACTTTTTCAAATAGGTTTTCAATTCCTTGCTCTCTCTCATCTCCTTCCATCACCTCCTTAATGTGAATGTTGGTATGCATGATGTTGTCTAAGGAGTCCCTTAAACTATCTTACTTTGGGAAGATTCTTTTTTTTATTTTTTCTGTTCTGAATGGACTTTTTCTGTTGCCGTATCTTCCAAACCACTAAATCAATCCTCTGTTTCATTTCATCTACTATTGATTCCCTCTAATGTATTCCTCATTTCAGTTATTTTATTCTTCATTTCTAACTGGTTCTTTTCTGTTTTCTATCTCCATTTTTATATTTCTTATGTTTTTGTTAAAGTTTTCACCAAGATCACTAGCATTCTTATAACCAGTGTTTTGGACACTTCATCATATATGGTTTTACCATGTTGGCTTATGTTCCTTCTGCACCTGACTTTTTGAGAGTTTTTGTCATGAAAAGATATATTTTGTCATAGTTTTTTCTGCATTTGTTGAAATAATTATATAATTTTAATCTTTTATTCTATTAATATGGTCTACCACATTTAATAATTTGTGGCCCTGACCAGTTTGGCTCAGTGGATAGAGCATCAGCCTGTAGACTGAAAGATCCTAGGTTTGATTCTGGTCAAGGGCACATGCCTGGGTTGCAGGTTAGATCCCCAGTAGGGGGTGTGCAGGAGGCGACTGATCAGTGATTCTCTGTCATCATTGATATTTCTATCTCTCTCTCCCTCTCCCTACCTCTCTGAAATCAATAAAAAAATATTTTTTTTAAAAAAATAATTTATGTATGTTGTAACTTTCTTGCATCCCTGAGATAACTCCCACTTGATCATGGTGTTTTATCCTTTTAATGTGCTGTTGAATTCAGTTTGCTAGTATTTTGTTGAGAATTTTTAAACCTATGTTCATCAGGAATATTACCTATAGTTTTCTTTAGTGTCCTTATTTGGCTTTGGTGTCAGTGTAATGCTGGCCTCCCAAAATGAGTTTAAGAGTGTTCCTTCCTCTTCAATTTTTGGAAAAGTTTGAGAAAAATTGACTTTTCTTTTTCTTAAATGTTTGGTAGAAATCACTAATGAAACCATCTGGTCTTGGGCTTTATTTTGTTGGGTAGTTTTTGATTATTGATTCATTCTTCTTGCACATTATTTATTGGTTGTTTATATTTTCTATTTTTTCCTTATTTAGTCTTATTAGGTTAGATGTTTCTAGAAATGTATCTATTTTTTCTACTTTAAACAATTTGTTGGTGTATAATTCATAGTATAATTCTTGTGATCCTTCATATTTCTTTGGTATCAGTTGTAATGTCTCATCTTTCATTTTTTAATTTTATTTATTTGAGATGTTTAGTCTAGCTAAATATTTGTCAATTTTTTATTATTTTAAAAACTAGCTATTAGTTCTGTTGATCTTCTCTATTATTTTTCTGGTCTCTATATTATTATTATTATATTTTATTTTTTCTCTGATCTTTGTTATTTTCTTTCTTCTGTGATTTTGGGCTTAGTTTGTTCTTATTTTCTAGCACCTTGAGGAATAAAGTTATATCTTTCTTTTTTCTTAATGTGGATCTTGACAGTTATAAACTTCTCTCAAAGCTGCTTCTTCAGCATCCTATTGGTTTGATATGTTGTGTTTACATTTTTGTTTGTTTTAAGATTTTTTTTAACTTCCCTTTTGATTTCTTCTCTGACCTATTGGTTGTTCAGAAGTATGCTGTTTAATTTTTACATATTTGTTAATTTCTAGCTTTCTTCCTGTTATTGATTCTAGTTTCATAGTATTGTGGTCTGAAAAGACCAGGCACTCTTCTTTATGCTTGCAATACATCAGTGAATAAAACAATAATGCCTCCTTTAGTGATATAACTTTTAAGCCTACAACACTCATAATGTAGGCAGGAATCTCTTGGAAGTGTTCTGCCTAGGAAAGCTGTTATTCTTTCCCATGGCTCTCACCTGAGTGTTGTTGCTGTTAAACTTCAAAAATTCTCTTTTCTATAAATTGCAAGTGACCTTGGAATCAGAAATTGCTTTGCCTGTGTAAATAGACAATTATTTCACTCAACACTACAGGGTCTCTAAGTCAACTGGGACAATTAAGTAGCAGTAGGGTATCAATCTAAGGAGACAATCTTGCCCTTGCAGGCATTTCTTCATTTAAATGCACAGCTGCAACTACTATTATGATAGCAAAATCTTAATTGCACTCAATCAACAGCAAGGACATTTCCATTTATGACTTCTCCAAGGTCATTTATTTTTGCTATTATCCAACTTTTGTAAGTATCCAAAAAAATGAAAAGGCTTCTAAGTCTTTGACTACACACACATCCCCAAATAAAGGATGAATATCTCTGATGCAATGTACTACATAATTGGATTTTAAACACATACAGAGACAGAGAGAGATCATAGAAACAAAAAGATGGATCTCTCTAAAGGTCAAAATCAGAAATATGAAAGCTTACCATAGTCATTTTATTTTTCTTCTACATTATAAACCATATTTAGAAAAAATACACTAGTAAGCATTGCTTTAGAAAAGCAGATCTCAAAAATTTAATCAAGTTATATTTTATAACGATATAACCAGTCTGAAAGATTGAGGGAAACATATGGAGCACATGTCTAGATATTGGCAATATTGTCTGTTTTCTTTCTCTTGTTTTTTAACTCAGCCTGAATTTATTGAATTTCTACTCCCTTCCAGGCACTGTTCTAGGAACTGAGAATAGACAATCAAGAAGACAGTGTCCCTGTTTCATTAAATATTCACAATATTGGTAAAGATAGCTAGTTTGAAAGTTTTATCTACATCTTTGTGCCTTCCTAAAATTAATTTTTTAATAGCAAGAATACAGAGAAATTTATACTTTCATGTTTTACAGATGGGAATATAAATTGATTGAGGTAGCTCTTTTTAGAATGCATTTTGGTGACACTTATCAAAAGCCTTCAATACATGCTTATTCAAGCAATTTCGTTTCTGGGAACTCATCCTAAAAAAAAAAAATTATAAAGCTGCACAAAGATTTATCTAAAATAAATCTTATTATATCTATTTTTATAATTTTAAAAGATTGGCAACTGCTTAAAAGGCAACAATGGAGAATTTGGTCAAATTACTTACAGCTTATGGTGAAATAATGCGTGTCTTTTTAAAATAATGTTATTGATGATATGGGAAAATGCTGGTTACCTTGTCAAGTGTTTTTTTTCCTTGACTAGATTACAAAGCAGCATGTGCAATATAATGCTATTTTTGTTAAGAACCATTTTATATTGGGGTGGGATGAATTGGCAAAAGACACCCCTCATGGTCCCCATCAAGGGGAGGCCAAGAATCAAAATAATTTAATCATAGTTGGCACCACTCTTCCTGGCATCAAAAAGTTTAGCTCTTGACAACCATTGTGGTTGTTCTTGTGAATCAGCCAAGTTTCAGGTCTGGCAAGAAAGCAAAATGCTTCTCAGCATAATAATGGGGTGGTCTGTTGTTCGCAAAGCATAAAACACAAACACCCAGAGGAAAGGGAAAAATGTCCTTTCCTCATTACCAGGCCAGCCTGTGTTCTCTCAAAGGAAAGTGCACACTTGTCTTTGTAAGAAGGATGCACTTACTCTACAGCTGATTTGCTTTAGAGAACTTGCACTCAAAGGTGGAGAGGCTGAACTGGTATTAAGAGATTAACATGCACCCTTCTTCGCTAGAGAGACGCTCCTCGTTCTCTGTCACCTGCTACGTGTAGGGCAGGAGTCAGCAAACCAGGGCCAAGTCCAGCCCACAGCCTGTTTTTGTGTGGTCCACAAGCTAAAAATACTTTTTACATTTTTAAAAGGTTGAAAGGAATGTTTTAAGAACAATGTCATGCGACATGAAAATTATATGAAAGTCAGATGTCAGTTTCCATAAACAGCATTTTATTGGAGCACAGCCATTCTCATTTATTTATGCATTGTCTCTGGCTACTTCCTGCGACATCTGCAGAGTTGAATAGTTGCGAGAGACCACATGGCCTGCAAAGCCTAAAATATTTAGAGTTTGGCCCTTTTCATAAACAGTTTACTGATCCGCTCTAGTACAGAGATCTTCAGTGTGTTTCTCAGCCAAGCTCAGGTGGCAGTCAAGTCTGCAATACCTTCCTCTGAAGAGATGTGCAGTTTTTCAAGGGAAGGACCTATATTACAGGTTGCAATGACTTGAGGTACCCTCTCCTTCCTCTGAAGGGTATAAAAAAAATCTCTGAATGTAGGTCAAAGGAAAAAATTATACTATGTATGTTAGCAAAGATTCTCTTTTTCGGGACTAAGAATGGGAGAGAACCCTGCCACATCTAGGTTACAGCACATATAAATATAACGTAAGCATTGACGTGCATCCATCCCCACCCCCATTCCCCTATTTCAAGAGTCAGCTTTCTCTGAAATACTCTAAAAGGTGAAGTTTTCCTTTAAGTGTCTCCCTAACTGTCCACTCAGAATCTCACTTGGGGCAGCAATTTCTGCTGGCTTGGCCACGGACCACCACCCTGCTGCTACTCTTCACCTGGAGCTCTTGGACCTTGACTGTTATTTGGACGCCACCCCCTCTCTGCGAGAGCTAGCTAGAGAGGTCAGTGTGCAGTATTCCGCCCTTTTATTCTCTACACGTTCTAGCCACCAGGCCAGTGGTTCTCAACCTTCCTAATGCCGCGACCCTTTAATGCAGTTCCTCATGTTGTGGTGACCCCCAACCATAAAATTATTTTCGTTGCTACTTCATAACTGTCATTTTGCTACTGTTATGAATCGTAATGTAAATATCTGATGTGCAGGATGTATTTTCATTGTTTGCGACCCACAGGTTGAGAACCACTGCACTAGGCAAGCCTGTAAAGATTCAAATTATTTTCTGCTCCTAGGTTTTTGCCTCTCTCCCAAGTGTTTCCTTCATCTAAGCTCCCCCATGCAGAGTTCCTTCTACCTTCCAGGAAACTCCATTCCTTGCAGGCAAAGCTTGATCTTGCTTCAGGATCCATTTCCTATCCACTCCTTCCCACCCATGCAAAATCCTTCTTTATGACTTTTTAATGCAATGTGTACTAATGTGTTGGGGGGCGGGGGTGAAGGGCTATCTAAGAGGATAACTAATCATGGCCATGATATCTCATGTCATGCAGACAATAGTGGGTGGTTTTGAAATTCCAAGTCTCAAATCAAATCACAAACCCTCTGTTATGCCCTCCTATCCCCAGATTTTGTTTTCCCCCCAAATGAATATAGTAAAGGCCTAATCTCCAACGTGATGATGTTTGGAGATTGGTCCTTTAGGAAGTAATTAGGTCATGAGAGTTGAGCCCCCATGATGGTCTGAATGTCCTTATAAAAAGAAGAGAGGCCAGCGCTCTCTCTCCCTACCATGTGAAGATACAGTAAAAAAAAAAAAAAATTAAAAAGTGGCTGTATGCAAGATAAGAAGAGCTATAACCAGGAGCTGAATCACCCAGAATCTTGTTCTCGGACTACCCAGCCTCCAGAAATATCTGTTGTTTAAACCACCCATTCTATGATGTTTTGTTATAGCAACCCAAACTGACTAAGACAAGCTGCAAACATAGTGTGAAGTATGACCTCAAACTGGCTGCAACAATTTGGATGTTGATTACCTACCATTAATGGAACCCCAGTGGTATAGGTACTGATTGATCAGCAGATCAATTCTGTTACCAAGGATCCAGGTTCTTTCTTTCCCCTGTACTCAACCATCCTCAGTGTCAGCTTCATCTTAAGAGTTGTCTCTCATGATTTCAAGTTGGCTACCTTTGGCCATTAGAATTTCATTTTTTCTTGTTCCTATTGAATGGGGGATGTGGGTGGGGGTGGGGAGAAAGGCGTCTCCTACACTTGCAGAATATAGGTTCTCTCCTTAAATCTGGTCAAAATAAGTCATGTATCAACCCTTGAGTCACTAGTAGTCTTCAGAGGAAGTCCATATACTAAATATCTTAAACGAATGGGAACACCCCTCTCCTAGACTGGAGTCAGCTTTTCCTGAAATAAAAGACTGAGGTGGATACCCAAACTTAGGTTGTATTAGAAAGGAAGAAAGGGGGAATAAATGCCGGGTGGACAGCAGCATTACTGCACAGTAGGATATGTAACTCTTATTTAGGCCCAGTGTCATGTATGAGTTCATGTTCTCATGTTCACGAAGGTTTCCATTTTACAAACAGTACTGAATAGTTTTGCCAAAAGAAAATAATTGCTTAAAAAGTTTACATCTAGCTTGGGGGAGGGGGTGCTGGGGGAGAGGTCAATGGGGGGAAAAAAGGAGACTCGTGTAATACTTTAAGCCATAAAGACTTTAAAAAAAGTTTACATCTATTAAATACATCAATAAAAACAGGCATCAGATATCCTCTGTCATACCACAGAGAATAAATACATGCTCCCATGAGTGACTTCAAGTTCCAAAATAATTTCTAAAAGCTAACACGTTGTCACACATATAATTGTTAAGCTGAACACCAAAAGAAGTCTGTAGTTTTTATAATAAGTTCTTTGCTGTTTTTAGCACTTTGACCTTAATTTTAAGTTAACTTCCTCCGGTTATCCCAAAGTCAGTGCATATACTTTTCTCCCCTGTCTTCCTCAGGGCAGTCTAACCTTGCTTCTATCCAACTACAGTGAATATAAAAACTAACCATTATTAATGGACTCTCAAAATCTTAATCTCAACCCAGAATACAGAGAATATTATTTATGAGTTCTCCCGTAATCACTGATGACCTCAATCAGAATTTGAACTCAGTAAAAGATTTGGCCTCTAGTAGATAGCACACCTCCACATATAAGTCAAAAGATTAAAAATAACCCAAGCAAACTAGGTTAAAGTATAATGGCAGTCATTTAGCACCGACCCTTTAGATTGAGCTCTTGAGACTCCAGCTCATAGAAAGCATAAGTACTTTCATAATCATGTTTTTTCTCACCTTTGTGTTTATATAAGTTCCTATAATTATGAGCTGGTGCACCTTTCTCTTCATTCATTATCATATTTAAGTTTAATTGAAAAAGTAATATCCTTACAATTTATAATGGTCTTTTGACAGTACTTCACTACAGTAAAGCAATTTCCTGGCTTTCATTAATGACCAGACTGATATCATTTTAAAACTGAACAATGGATCTATTAAAATTACTATTCACCATCTGGGTCTCCTTGAAAGATTGTTTGAGGCCAAGCTGTTATTTCTGTAGAAGAAAAGAAAATGGACTAAGCTGGAAGCACCCAATAGGCCAATAACACATACTTGCAAAATTTTTTCTCAGCTAGGGCATGCACTTTAATAGCCTCTTGCAGTGAAAAATGAAAGGAATAGAGATAAATATGTATCAATTTAAAAGCTAAGCCTTGGGAACAGAGGAAAGAGAAGGATGGTCAAGACTATCTGAAAAGTGAATCAAGGGTTGAGTGCGTCTGACACACATCTTTTTAAAAGTTATTTTAAGCCATCAAGTAGCCAGTATTTTGAACACAACCAGTCACAGACTCACTGTGTGACTCCAGGTGGCTATTCACCCAGGGCATTGTGAAAGCAGAGTCTGGAGAAGGCGCCCTGCTTTTGAGTCTCGGCACCCAAGCTTAACAGCTGCGTGACCTTGAGCAAGTCACTTGTCCTCTGTATTCATCACCTTCCTCAGCTACAAAAGTGGGATAATAATAATTACAATACCATCTTCATGGTCATTTATAAGTATTAAACAAGTTAGTATATGTAACAACACTTGGCACATTGAAAGTCCTTTCTACATTTCACCTATTATGATCAACTTAAAGAAAGCAGTATATTGGTTACATATCAAACAAAACTATTGTCAAACTGTATTTTCCAAAGGCTACTTTAATTTCTGCAATCAAGCAACAATATAAATAATAAATAATGTATATGGTGTAGGGCGTGATACGTGCTCTATAGAAAAATAAAACTGAGAGGGAGATAGGGAGGGCCAGGGGGAAGGTTACAGTTTTAAGTGGAGTGATCAGGGAAGGTCTCACTATAATGGCGAGAAAAGACCTGAAAGAAGTTAGGGAGAAAGCCGTAAAAATACCTGGAGAAGAGTGATATGAGTGAGTTTAAGAGAGAAGGAGAGGAAAGGAATTGAAGGCAGCAAGTGTAGACAAATATTTCCAGGAGTTTAATTATTAACCATAAATGCTCAAAACCCTGGAAGGTAGTATATGTGTATTCATTTTACAGAGAAATCTGAGACTGAGAGAGAATAAAGATGCAGCCCCAAATGAAAACGCTAGCAAAAGGAAGAACGGAGACCTGAACTCTAACTTCAAAAATAGAGTTCTTACTTGTTCCGTATGTTGAGTGCTGTGTGTGTGTGTGTGTGTGTGTGTGTGTGTGTGTGTGTATAAATGTTTATCTGAACAATTATCTAGACAGTGTTTCTCTGAATAGCCCAAGAACTACCTGCATTAGAATTAACCAGCAGGCATCTTAAAAATTCAGATTCCTGAACTTTATCCCAGACTCATTAAATCAGAATCTTTAGAGTTTTTAGCACTTCCAGGGATTCAAAAGCTCACCCAAGTTTAAGAGTTTCTTGTCTTGTGAATGCATTAAAATATACATATATTTTAATTTCTCTACCTTCTGTCCTTTCTATATTTCTTTTACAAGTGATGAAAATCTATTTGGTAACTCATCCTAACAAATTTTCAATTTCCTCTTTCTTAACATTTTTCATAACCAAATAAATTTCACTAGAATAATAAACCTTACTTTTTTTTACCTAAACCTCTCAGCATAAGTTTCCAGAATTTTTAATGATCTCCCATGTTGTATTTTTCCCTTAAGGTAGGATTTTATTTGATGGCAACATAATTATAAAAAGAATCTGTTCTTTACACCAAATTGCTGTGTTTAACAAAGATTATGAACTTTCGTTTCCAACTCTGAAGGACAATATTCTATTGAAAAGTATTTCTATATGAAGGAAAAATGCACCTATTCATTGTATGCTTCAGGTCTATCCCTTATGTTGTTGATTGAGATAGTAGTTCCACTGGAATCTCTGAAAATCACCCCATTGTAGGCACTTGATCTCTCTTTCTAATAATTCAGGAACATGGGTTTGCTGCACCTATCCAGAGAATGCTTTGTTTTGTACCAGTTCCTTGCTTTCTATCCAGAAACAGCTGCTCCATCTCCTGTGACACAGGATGTAATAAAATGGAGTAAATGGAGTAGAGTATTTTGATAGATTAATCACTGCGGGGTGTGCAGTGTTCACAGCACTCATGGTGAAAGTGAAGAGATTATACCAGAATGACATCTGTTTTCTTCCATGTAAATTGCTAGACTTTGAATCTGCTGTTATTTAGCAGATGTGTAGATTTAATTATTAGGATTGTGTAACCACTGGGGAAAGCATGGGATTTTATTGATAGCTTTCCACCTACGGTAATTGCAGAATGAGTAAACTGCCTTTGTCTCCTTCATGGAATAAAACTGAAAAAGTTAAACCCATAGGGGATCTGTTATTTCTTATACCTAAAGTGCATATGAACTGGTTGTGTTGATACCTATATATTAATACAATTCCAACAAATGTGTGTAGCAGTTTGACAATTATTTTTCCCATAGGCTGCAATTAAAGACCCATTTTCAGTAAAATGTTTTAGAGATGTTTATTAGTCCATCATCTGCAAGACTGAGTATTCCTAAGATTTTCATAGGGTTATCTACAGTTTGGGTTAAAAGAAGCCTTGGAAATTATCTGTTCCTAGCCATTCATTTGACACTTGAGGAATCTAAGGAGGAAAGAAATAGAGTATCTACTAAGTAGGTGCCAATTTATTTCTCAAGGTGCTGACTCTCATTCCAGTGCTCAAAACAGTCCGTTAGAAACAGAGGAACCCAAATCTGTTGACAAGTTCTTCCCAGAATGCCCTGAGACTTTGCCTTTTTAACCTCTGTGGCCTCACCCTTGTGTGGTAACAAAAATAGCTGGAAGGCAATGTTGGATGAGGTCTTCAAAAGGATATGACCTCCAGGTGACCCGTGAGCTGGACCCAGGCAATCAGAGGCTTAAAAACTCCTCTCCTGTCCTTGGAATATACCGCCCCCTCTTTCCACAGTGAAAGCCATTTTCAAAGATGTAGCCTTGAGAGAGCAATGTGTTGTTGAAACCATCTGGACAGTATACATGACTTCCTCCAAGTAAGGCCTCTATATAACTTTTAAGATTCTAGCAGTTTGGTGTGGAGATCTCATCTAAAGACAAGACTCATATGTAAGTTCCTTTGCTTAAAAACTGCTTCCTACCAATCTGAATTGGTCTTCCCCTTTCTTTGATCTCTCCTTGTATCCCATGTAGGGAGGCCAATTTTGAATTACCCCTTCCAAGGAACTTCCAAGGTAGTGAACGAGCAGGAAAATGGGGGAAAATTGACAAATCCACAGATTGTTGCTTAAGACACAAAATTCATGAGTCCAAAGCTTCAGGACCAGGTCCCACATGTGCCACTAATGTGATTGGTGGCCATCCCCACAGCTGTTTCCTCATCTGTGCTTGAGAAGCCACACCCTGCATTATTGGGGTTAAAAATCCAATCTAGTGACTCTTCTGCTCTATGATGCTTTCTTTTTTCCCCAAAATACTCTTGAAACTAATGTATAACACACAGATGCTACATAATCATCTTCACTTGTCCAGAAAGCATGTTCCTGATGATACAACCCTTTCTCAATGTCTATGATCCATTTAAAAAACTGTAGATAGCCCTACCTGGCTTGGCTCAGTGGATAGAGCATCAGCCTGTGGACTGAAGGGTCCCAGGTTTGCTTCTGGCCAAGGGCACATGCCTGGGTTGCGGGCTCAATCCCTAATAAGGGGCACTCAGGAGGCAGCCAATCAATGATTCTCTCTCATCATTGATGTTTCTATCTCTCTCTCCTTCTCCCTTCCTCTCTGAAATCAATAAAGAAATATATTTTTAAAAAACTTCAGATACATTGAAGAGTTTTAATCATATTCAGCAATTAAACTCACATGAACTCTGCCTCCCATCCTCTGTAAAATAGTCATCTAACACCTACAGAATATTAAAAAAGAAAATCTAGCCAAAACAGGCAAAGGCATGTCTTGAAAATATCAAGCATATCAGATCAGAAGCTAAATTTTTAGCTGTTGTACATAACTTTTGTCTAACATGATAAAACCATCTGGATATTTCAAAACTATCTGGATAATTGTTGAAGTTTTCTATTCTTATTCATATGTTTTGATATTATATGTGTACTTGAAGCAGAGTTCTGGTTCTTATCTGACTGATGTCATATGGGGTGGCCACTGTATGGCATTAGACAGAGCTCACAGCGTGCCCACCGAGTCACACATCCACGCTGCATCCGCCATCTCCACTCCACCATTACCATGAGTGAGCTAGGAACCGAGGGAGTTAGCCTAGCCCAGAAAGCTACCACTGTGCAACTTCCACACTCACCGTGATAAGCCTTCAGAAAACATCACACCCTGCCCTACGTCACTGAGTACTCCTTAGTAGATCTCCCATCACCTGGGCTCGTATTCACATACTAAAGACTTCAGATTCCACCACTCTGACTTCTCTCACCTTCTACTATACTCTCTGAGGCTCTCCACCTGTTATTAGCTTCTCCTCTGAACATTTCCTCCACTCCTGTATGAAATCTACTGCCCTTTAAGGTTGCTGCTTTACATGTAGCCAACATCAGTGGCATCTTTCCTGTCCCACATAACTTATTTCACTGGGTCCGGAAGTAGTGTTTGTGCGCGATACTGTAATTGTTCCTCAAGAATCATTATCTCTGCCTCTTCCCTAAAACACTTAAGCTATTTTGAAACTTATGCCATTAAACCATACCACCATCTATGCCTCCTTATTGAATTTCTATTCACATCTCCAGTTCATCCCCGTTGTTCCTTGAAGAATTTAATACCTGTCTTGCTGTGTCCTTTTACATAAATATTCTTGCCATCAATATTTAATTCATATTCCTTATTTTTTAAAATGAGGTCATGGACAGGAAAGATTTTCAAAATATCAAACTGCTGGTAAGGAACAGGGACCAATCAGCTAAATGACCAATATAGCCAAACCTGTGTAGACCATCAGCACTGTAGGTAGATTGTTCTTCCAGTTACCTGGCCTCTCAGTTGCCAAATCCACTCCTTGTTGCTCATCTTGCATGTCCCTTATCAGAGAAGAAATGGCCTTCTCTGACGAGTCCATATGCATTAACAACATCTTCCCACAATTGCCGCCCACTAATTATTAACTCTCTCAAAAGCACACATGACATCTAATACATTTATGAGTTTATTAATGTATTGTTTTTCTCTTCTAATTAAAATATAAGCTATGTGAAAATGTGGACTTTGTTCTTTCCATTGTTTTTATCCAGTGTCTAGATAAATCTCTGACATAAAATTGGTGCTCAGTAAATATTAGAAAATAATTTTGGACCAAACGTAGCTTTAGGGATGAAATTACCAGATTTCCACTTTATGCTACTTAGCTTTTGAATGCTAATTAGGCCTTCAATATTTGAAACAAGTTAAAAAGAATAAGAGAATAACATAATTCCACTCACTTTGGAAAGAGTGTGAATTTAATGTAGGTATCTTAGTATGCACAGAATTCTCAGCATCCACCAATACCCATGTCTATCTGTAGTTGCTAAAAATACAGGCACTTTAAATTTCATGGAATAAAGTAGTTCATGAAATATCAGAGGTGATATCTTGGGTCATGATGTAGATAAACTTGTAGAAATAACATCATTTCAACCTAGGATGGTAGGAATATATAAATGAAAAATAGGATTCAGTCAGTGGAAGCAACACTAAATTTCTGCCTCTGCCACACATAAGTTTCCTGTCTTCCAGAAAATAGCATTAGGAGAAGCACAATTCACTTACTCATTTGGGGATTTGCCATATAAAATAGAATATATGGCATGAATTGCAGTAAGGGGGCACATTATTCTAAAATTTCCTAACAAGCAAGGCAAGTTTGCCAGGTTCCAAATTAGCATTTAGTCATTTGCCCTATGAGGAAAATGCAAAATTATTTATTTATACCTCTTACAACTTTGCTTGGTTAAAGTTGTATCTGCATAATAGGCAGTGTGCTAGAAGAAACAGGAAATATGCTTATGGCATCTGCCATAAAAAGAAGCTATTAAAATGACAATGTTACTGATTTCTTGAATGTTGAGAATAAGTACTCCATGAAAAAAATCATTTCTCAGTAACGGGCTAAACTAGAGACTTTTATTAGCAGAGCTCTCACAGTTATTATTCCCTGGACCAGAAGACAGTTTACCCCTGACAAAGGGGTGGTCATCTCTAACCAGGAGCCCACGCAATGACTATGCTTGACCTAAAAGCTGAAAATACCTTTCAAATGAGATCAGAGAACAAGAAGCTATCACAATCATTTAGCAAATTCGTCCTAAGGAGAAAAATAGAGAAACTACACCAAACTGATGGCAAAATTTGAAATTATTTTCTGCAGTATTTTATACGCAACATAATGATCAAATTACTAGAGGCCCAATGCACGAAATTCATGCAAGAGTAGGCCTTCCTTCCCCCTGCTGCTGGCACCACTTCCCTCTGGCACCTGGGACCCAGGCTTCCCTCACAGTCACAGCTTCATCCGGAAGGAAGTCCAGAAGGACATCTGGAAGGATGTCTGGTCTAATTAGCGTATTATGCTTTTATTATTATAGATTTTAATTTTCAAATGATATGTGACTTATTCTATTGAAAAAAAATAGATAAAAATATGATCCACAAAAATCACCCTTTAAAAAATATTTTTATACATTGCCATTTACAATTTTTACCAAGTTTTGTCCTAAACCCTGTTTTCTTTATGATGCCTTTATTATTTTATTTATTTTCTAGGTCTTGATGAGCCAAATCTCTCCCCAAGTCTCAGCCTGAAGGGGTCACATCCTCCTAACTGCTGAACCATTTACTAGCAAGTCCTCTCCTTAGATCAAACAGGCCAATGCTGGAGCTGGGGCAGTGTCGGCATTTATCAAAACAAGTGGCTTTTGTGGGGCCAGGACAGACGCCTGGACAAAACTGTGTATCATGAGAAATAGAAAGTAGAGATTGATGGACAGAAAGCTATTCTCACTAATCTAATCCAGCAATTTTCAACCAGTGTGCCACAAGAATTTTTAAAACATGCCATACCTGACTAGTCAGGGGCACTGACCTCTTTTCCCTTAGATTGTCAAAATTGAAAATGACAACAGCCAATACAACAATAACCATATGGTGTGAAGAAATCAAAATTATACCTATTTTTTATCAGATTGGCAAAAAATAATATATTTTTTGGTGTGCCACAGAATTTTAGTAATCAGTATATGTGTGCCATAAAATGAAAAAGGCTGAAACTCTCTGATCTAAAGAAGTAAAATATTAAAAACCATACCCAACCTGCAAGGCTCAGTGATTGAGCATTGACCTATGAACCAGGAGGTCACAGTTCAATTTCCGGTCAGGGTATAAGCCCAGGTTGCAGGCTCAATGCCAGTGTGGGGTGTGCAGGAGGCAGCCGACCAATGATTCTCTCTCATCATTGATGTTTCTGTCTCTCTCTCTCTCTCTCCCTTCCTTTCTGAAATCAATAAAAATTTATTTTAAAAAAATTAAAACCGGTTTTCAAAATGGTGCTAACTGCAGGGAGTAGTTAGAAGCTTGAATGAATTAAAGTAAATATATGAATCTAAAATATTTCTCAGTACATTATCTAGTTAGAGTATGTAGTCAGAGCCCACAAATATTGCATATATAATTTAAAAGAAAATACCTTTAATTCAGGTAGAGAGAGAAAGAGAAGATAGTGGGGAAATTCAAAACCAAGTACCGTCATGACAGGCTTGGAGATTCAATGGATTGGGGTTCCTAGACTAATAGTAAATACTATATTCAAGCAGTTCCACAATAACAAATATTTACTAAGCCTTTGCTATAAGCCCGGTCACATGCTAAACACATCACATGTATTATCCTGTTTACTCCTGCCAACAACCTTATTTACAAATGAGGAAACAGGCTCTTAGAGACGTTACATAGGTTGCTGACGCCTCAAGCCAGTTGAGCTGCAGAGCTGGAATATACGTTTAAATCTGTTGTGGAAGCCACACTCTTAACTACTTCTAACCATACCTTATTGTCTCTATAAAATGTGGGTTGGTGCATCCCTGCTGAGCTTTCAAAATCTGGTGCTCCTGTGCAAGAGGCACAGAGTCACTTTATTAGCAAGGAGGTACATAATGTGCAAGTGGGTGCTGGACGCGGGACCTCGTCTCTTTTCAAATGAAATTGGTGAATGGAGGGAAGCAAAGGCACAGTAAGTATAAAGGCTTACAGCAATGCTCTGCCTAGAATTTCCTCCTACTATCTAAATAATAGGAAGGATGTTCCAAATAGCTGGGTTCCAAGGGAACTCAAATTTCCTCTTTGGCCCTGACAACCTACCTCCCACAAGGATGCACAAAGAGGAATTTCCAGCTTTGTTTTTTCTAAAATATTTTTCTAATCACACAAGATTGAAAGCTAAGAGTTCTCTTAGAGACCCCTCTTCCTCAGTCCATGTCTTATCAGTCATCACACCCTGTTCTTCTAATTAGAGATGAATTGATCTCTAATCTGTGCTTGCCTTTCAATTTCCCCAAAAGGTCTCTAGACAGCCCTCCCCTTCGCATACTCAGTAGCACCGTGGTGATAGGGGTTTCACTCGGGTGTCTCCAATTCATTATATGCAGCAGCTGCCTCTCACCCTTGCTGAATACAGGTGTGAGGATGTGTATCTCCATCACATCCCTGTTGGATGAGCAGGCACCCTCTTTGGGTTTATGGGTTTCTTGGGCATGAAGGGGGCATTGTTGTATGAGGCTGGGCAAATCTTCACACACCTGGACAGGCTGCAGAGCCGTTGCAAACTATGATGATGGTCCTCTGCAAGGAGACCGAGAAGCAGCAGACACCGCCTGCGTGATGACTGGGTGACACCACTGGTGATGATTCGGCAACCTGAGACTCCTGGGCAAGAGAAACGAAGTGATCCCGAAATTGGTTTCCTGGGTCCATTAGCCTATCACCTTCCTACTTCCTCATTCTTTTGCCTACACCCTCCTCTGTCCTCATCCCAAAAGAGCCCTAGTCGCCTCTTTTCCTTTGATTAGATCTCAGCAGCCCATGAAAAGCAAAGCTAAAATCACTAGAAACCAAAAGCTTGATTATGTTTTCTTCGAGGGCAGGGAGGACTTAATCTTCAAAACTTCCCTGAGAAAAAATATTTTTCATTTCATTATTTTACAAGGAGTGGTTGTCCTTTTCCTTTCAATGGAAGGAAGCCTACTTGAATTCTAATGTAGGGAAAAAAAGTTAAGCTTTTGTGTTAAAATAGGCAATACTCATTTCCCATTGTCCTGCTGTGTCTTCTCATTCCACGCCATTCCACTTGCCACTGATTCCAAATTCCACCAACCAATGACTTTCATAAACGGTTTTGCTCTTTATCTCATTGAACTCCCTCTTCCTTAAACATTGCCATTTCTTGACTTCGGTGACAGCACACTGTCCTGAAAGTCCATTGGCATCTCTGATTGCTATTTTTCAGTTCTTTACTGGCGATTCTTTCTCTATCCATCTTTTAAAGATTAGAGTCTCTTGGGATTCCATTCTGTTCCCACTCCTTTTTTAACTCACACATTCCCCTAGGTAATCTCTCTTATTCCCATGAATTTTTCATCTATATTTTGAAAACACCCTAATATGTATTGAGCTGCAGACTCACATATTCATCTACCTATGAGCCTCTCCACTTGGATGCACCCTGTGCAAAATTGAAGTCAGTATTTCTCCATTCGACCTACTCTCCTACCTCCAGAAAAAAAAAAAAAAAAAAAAAAAAAAAAAAAAGTCACCTCAGTTGCTTAAAGCTATATCCTGGGCATAGTACTTATCTCTTCTACCTTCTACAGCCCTCTAAATCCAAATCAATCACTAATCACTTTTTTCCCCAGTTTAGGTCCCTCTTATCTCCTCTGGATTAGGGCTATAGTCTCTCATCTAAATTGCCCTCCAGTCTAATTAGGGATCTTTTCAAAATGCTTATGTGATCTGTCACTCTCCTGCTAAAAGTCCTAGATTCTTTGCCCCACCTTCACCCCACCCTGCTCTCAGGAATCAGGTCTAAAATTTACAAAGTCCTTTATAATCTGGCCCCAATCTACCACATCACATGACTACAGCTAGCCCAAATGACATTTCTATGCAAATTATAAAAGACATTCCTTTCTTGGAGCAGGTGCAGCCTCATGCCAGGGTGTAAGGCTTGGTGAGGGCAGTATCAGTTGGATTTGTACATCCACCCTCCCCAACAATTTTGTTCCAAGCCCAGCTTTCATAGCTCATATGGTAGCCTAGTCACACAATCTCCTGGACCCATCCCCAAAGGGGCCACTTTTACCTTTGCATTTTTGTACATAATGTCCCTCTTTCTCATTCCATTACTACCAGTTCACAAAGTGGTCCTTGTACAAAGAAAGAGAAAGACCACTTCAGAATGGCAGTATCTGATTTAATAAACAAGAAACTTCTGAATGAGGCTTGTTTTGAGTAGCCACAAGCTGAGTAGAATTCTGAACCAGCCCATCAGAGTCTTAAAAGTTTATCCAGAGGCCTTAACAGGGTTCAGTCATATATTCAGTCCACCTGGTCTCAACAACACATTGCTCTCTCAAGGCTACCTCCTTGTAAACAGCTCCCACTGTGGGAGCAGTGGGCAGAATGTTAGTTCCGAGGACCGGGGAGGTGGGGAGGAACCTCCTATTGCCCAGGTCCAGCTTGTGGATCAACCAGAGGTTACAGCCTCTTGAGGACCTTCTCCTTCATCTTTATCCTCTTCACCTCCAATTCACAATCCACTTTCTCTAGGCAGTTGTCCCTACCCTTTGTTTTGCTTTCACAGAACCCTGTGCTTCAACAGCACAGACCATATCACAGGGATTAAGAAGAAATTGTTACAAAATGCCATGGAGATGTAAAGTACAGTATAAGAAATATAAGTCAATAATCCTATATAATAAAGAGCTAATATGCTAATTAGACTGAACAGCAGAACGACCATCTGGATGACCTTCCAGATGAAGCTGGGGCTGTTAGGGCTGCTGAGGCTGTGATGGGCTGCGAGGGCCAAGCCCTTTGCATGAATTTTGTGCATCAGGCCTCTAGAATTGTAATAAATATGTTTGGTGCCAGGTGGGTACTAGAAATATCAGGCAGAATAGTTTGTAAAGTATATGACTGTCTAACTCTATGCTGTACAACTAAAACTAATACAAAATAATATTGAGTGTAAACTGTATTTGGAAAAGAAAAGTTAAAAGAAATTTGAGTAGCTAAAATAAAATAGCCTGTGTCTCATTCTTGCTAATTTATAGATCAGTGGGCAAGGACCATGTCTGTCTTAATCACCCTTAATTTCCAGTTTTAAGGAGCTTCCTGGAACCTAGTAGATGGGCAATAAATGTTAGATAAGTGGTTCTCAACCTTCTGGCCCTTTAAATATAGTTCCTCATGTTGTGACCCAACCATAAAATTATTTTCGTTGCTACTTCATAACTGTAATGTTGCTGCTGTTATGAATTGTAATGTAAATATATGATATGCAGGATAGTCTTAGGTGACCCCTGTGAAAGGGTCGTTCGACCGCCAAAGGAGTAGCGACCCACAGGTTGAGAACCACTGTGTTAAATGGTTCTAAGTCTCACATTCTGAAATTACTCCAACTGCTCAAAACCTTAATTTTAATTCACTCTAACTTTTTTTCATGGTAACATTTTTTCAATTACACTTGGCATTCAATATTATTTTATGCTAGACATCCAGTGTATGAAATTTGTGCACTTGGGGGGTGGGATTCCCTCAGCTTGGCCTGCAACCTCTAGCAGTCCGGGAGCCCTGGGAGGATGTCCAACTGATGGCTAAGTGGGCCTAAGCCATTAGTCGGACATCCTTAGCATTGCCACGGAGGCAGGAGAGGCTCCCACCACTGCCAGTGTGCTCACCAGCTGTGAGCCAGGCTTCTGGCTGAGCAGCACTCCCCCTGTGGGAGCACACTGACCACCAGGGGACAGCTCCTGTGTTGAGTGTCTGCCCCCTGGTGGTCAGTGCACATCATAGTGACCAGTCATTCCACCATTTGGTCATTTGCATATTAGCCTTTTATTATTTAGGATACACTGTAGATGAGGCCCCCTAGAACCATAAGAAATGCAAAAAATTCACTGTTAACTCATTCTCCAATTGCCCCCACTTAAAATCAAATTACCTCCCCTGTGGGGCGTGTGCTGCATCTTGGGAACCATTGGGCTTGACACTTTTCCTCTCTGAGCTTCATTTCTGAATACATACGCATATATCATGGGAATTGTAATCTCTTCTCCGCCCACCTCACTGGGTTGTCATGAGGAGGTTCTGAGCTAATAAACCTAGAAATGTTTCATCAAGTAAGTGATGTCTAAATGTGAAGGGATTGTTATTTTTAAATGCACGGGTACCCTCACAGGTAGCAGGTGCTGATTAGGGGAGGAGGGCATGATTGTTTCCTGGGACTGTAGCTATGGAAGCTTACCACAGGATTCGGCAGGCCTCAGAGGGGCAGGCTCTGGCCAGCAGCCCTGTAGCGGTAGTCATCCCTGGAGGTACTGGCAGGGGTCAGGGAGTTAGGGCGATGCTAGGGAGGCAGCGAGGCCGAAGGGGGAGTAACTGTCAAACCTTCCCACGTGGTGCCATTCTTTAAATTGTACGTGGCTGTTTCCCAGCTGTACCTGCTCAGGGCAGGGCTCCAATCTCCTGAGCCCAGTGGGGACAGGGCCAGGTGGGCTAGGAGGTTCAGAGAACTTCCGCTGCAGAGACAGCGCTGCTGTTGGAGGGCGGGGCAGGGTCTGACTCTGGGGGTCCACTCAGGCCTGCATCCACCCAGGTCTGGAGTTGTAGGGAGGAGAGGCGTGACCAACCCCAGTGGAGGGCCCCGGGTGCCTTGGGGGCGCTGACGGGTGGTTGCCAGCGTGCTATTGTTGTGGGTACCCCTGGCAGGGGTCGCAGGGGAAGAGATCTGGAGTTGGAGGTGCAGGCTGCAGCTACCCCTGAGGCTTGGCCTTCTCCCTGTCTGGTCAGCCTCCCTGTCCACCTGGGGATGCAGGGACTGGGGTAGGGTGTCAGTCCGTCCCCCTGGGGGTGTGGGGGCTGGGGTAGTGTGTCCATGCAGGGGGATTGGAAGAGCTCCCCATGGCCACTTCCTCTTCCTTCTTTGCAGTCCTGGCTCCTGTCAGGAGCTCTCCTCAGACCCCCGGAACTTGGCTCCAGCCCCCTGCCCCCTGCTGTGCATGCATCAATACGGAAAGTGGTCATTATGGGGACACATAAGGGCAATTAGCATATTACCTCTTTATATGTATAGATTTGTTTCAGGAGTACAGCAATGGTGAGACAAATATATAATTTACAAAGTGATCCCTTGATAATTCTAGTATTCACATGGAGCCATACATAGTAAATACAATATTATTGACTATATTCTCTATGGGTTACTTTACATCCTGGTAGCTATTTTGTAACTGCCAATTTGTAATTCTTAATTCTTTCATCTTTTTCACCCACCCTTCACTCCTCTTCTATTTGACAACACTCAGTTTGTTCTCTGTATCTATGAGTCTGTTTCTTTTGTTTGTTCATTTATTTTGTTCTTTAGATTCCACATACAAGAGAAATCATGTGGTATTTGTTTTCTCTCTTTCTGACTTATTTCACTTAGCATAATACTCTTTAGGTCCATCCATGTTGTAACAAATGTAGAATAGTATTCTTTTTTATTGCCAAGTAATATTCCATTGTATATATGTACTACTTCTTTTATCAACTCGTCTATTGATGAGCACTTGGGTTGCTGCCATAACTTAGCTATTGTAAAAAATACTGCAATGAACATAGGAATGCATATATTCTTTTGAATTAGGGTTTTGGATTTCTTTGAATATATTTCCAGGAAGGAATCACTGGGTCATAAGGTAGTTCAATTTTTAATTTTTTGAGGTATCTATACACTGTTTTCATCATGGCTACACCAATATTTGCATTCCCACCAACAGTGCACAAGGGTCTCCTTCTCCCCACATCATAGCCAACACTTGTTTTTTGTTGATTTATTGATGATAGCCATTCTGACAGGTGTAAATGATATCTCATTGAGGTTTTAATTTTCATTTCTCTGATGATTAGTCACACTGAACATCTTTTCATACGTCCATTGGCCATCTCTATGTCCTCTAAAGAAGTGTCTATTTAGGTCCTCTGTCCACTTGCTAATACTTTGTTGAAGTTTTTTGCATCTATGTTCACCAGGGATATTAGCCTATAAGTTTCTTTTTTTTTTTCTTAGTTATAATGGCCTTATAAAAAGAGCATGAAGGCTTCCCTTCTCTTGAAATGTTAGGAATACTTTGAGTAGGATAGGTGTTAGTTCTTCTTTGAATGATAAAATTCTACTATAAAGCCATGCTGTCCAGGACTTTTGTTTGTTGGGAGTTTTTTTTGTTTTGAATATATTTTTTATTGATTTCAGAGAGGAAGGAAAAGGGAGAGAGAGATAGAAACATCACTGATGAGAGAGAATCATTGATTGGCTGCCTCCTGCACATCCCACACTGGGAATCGAGCCTGCAACCCAAACATGTGCCCTGACTGGGAATCGAACCACGACGTTCTGGTTCATAGGTCTATACTCAACCACTTAGCCATGCCGGCTGGGCTATTGGGAGGTTTTTTTAAAAATTATTATTACTAATTTGATTTCATTGGTAGTAATCAGTCTGTTCAGATTTTCTTTATTTTCTGATTCAATCTTAGAAGAGTATATGTTTCTAGGAGTTTATCCATTTATTACAGATTGTCCAATTCGTTGGCATATAATTATTCATAAGTATTTTCTTATAATATTTTGTATTTCTATGGTGTCAGTTGTCACTTCTCCTCTTTCATTTCTGGTTTTATTTATTTGGATTCTCTCTTTTATTTTTTTCCTTGATGGGCCTGGTTAAAGGTATATTGATCTTGTTTACCTTTTCAAAGAACCAGCTCTCCATTTCATTTATATTTTATGTTTGTTAAACTCTATTATGTTTATTTCTGTTCTAATCTTTATTATTTTATTCCTTCTAATCACTTTAGGCTTTTTTTCTAGTTCTTTTAGATGTAAAGTTATATTGTTTATTTGAGATTTTTCTTGCTTCTTGAGTTAGGCCTATATTTCTATGAATTCCCCTCTTAGATCTGCTTTCACTGTGTTTCATACATTTTGGTGATTGTGTTTTCACCTTCATTTGTCTCAAGGTATCTTTTGATTTCTTCCTTCATATCATTGTTAACCCAGTCATTGTTTAGTAACATGTTATTTGGCTGCCATGTGTTTGTGTGTCTTTCAGTTATTGTTTTTTTTTAATTCATTTCTAGTTTCATACCATTGTGGTTAGAGAATATGCTTGATATGATTTCAATCTTAAGTTTATTGAGACTTGGTTTGTGGACTAACATGTGGTCTATCTGGAAAAAGTTAGAAGTGCACTTGAAAAATATGAGTATTCTTCTCTTTGGGGTGAAATGCTCTAAAAATATCAATTAAATCCATTTGGTCTAATGTGTCATTTAAAGCTGCTGTTTCCTTATTGATTTTCTATCTGAAAGATCAATCCAGTAATGTCAATGGGGGTTAAAGTCCCCAACTATGACAGTATTACTATCAATTCCTCCTTTTATTTCTTTTATAAATTTAGGGGATTCTATGTTGGGTGCATAAATGTTTACAAAATTTATAATGTCTTGTTGGATTTATCACTTTATCATTATGTAATGTCCTTCTTTGTCTCTTATTATAGCCTTTGTTTTAGTCTATTTTATCTGATATAAATATTGCTACCCCAGTTTTTTTTGTTTATTTGTTTCCATTTGCTTGAATTTCTTTTCCATCCCTTTACTTTCAGTCCATGTGTGGGTCTGTCATAGACATCATATATATTAGTATTGTTTTCTTAGTTATTGCCTTTTTTTATTTATATTCTGTTTTCCCCTTTTTCTTCCTAAAGAAGTCCCTTTAACGTTTACTGTAATACTAATTTGGTAGTGATGAACTCCTTTAACTTTTTGTTATCTGGAAATCTCATTTTTCCTTCATTTTTAAAGGATAGCCTTGCTGGATAGAGTAGTCTTGGTTGTAAATCCTTGATTTTCTTCACTTTTAATATTTTGTGCCTATCCCTTCTGGCCTGAAATCTTTCTGTTGAAAAATCAGGTGATAGCCTGATGGGAGCTCCCTTGTTAGCAACTAACTGTCTTTCTCTTGATGATTTTAAGATTCTTTCTTTGTCTTTAAACTTTGTCATTTTAATTACGATGTGTCTCAGGTTGGCCTCGTTAGCTCCATCTTGTTTAGATTCTCTGTGTTTCCAAACTGTTAATTTCCTTCACCAGATTATGGAAATTTTTAGTCATTATTTCTTCAAATAGGTTCTCAATCCCTTGCTCTCTCTCTTCTCCTTCTGGTGTCCTTGATGTTGTCCTAGAGGTCTCTTTAACTACCTTTGAGGGAGGGGGAGTTCTGTTACCTTGTCTTCCAAATCACTGATTCTAATCTGTGCTTCATCTAATCTGTTGTTCATTCCCTGTTGTGTACTTTTCATTTTAGTTATGTTATTCTTTATTTCTCACTGCTGCTGTTGTTTCTTTTTTAAAAAATATATTTTATTGATTTTTTTTTTTTTTTTACAGAAAGGAAGGGAGAGGGATAGAGAGTTAGAAACATCGATGAGAGAGAAGCATCGATCAGCTGCCTCTTGCACTCTCCCTACTGGGGATGTGCCCGCAACCAAGGTACGTGCCCTTGACCGGAATCGAACCCGGGACCCTTTTGTCCACAGGCCGATGCTCTATCCACTGAGCCAAACCGGTTAGGACACTGTTGTTGTTTTTTAGAGTATTTTTTAATGGTGTCTGTGTCCTTTTTTATCCATACTATCTCTTTGTTGAAGTTTTCACTAAGTTCCATGAGCATACTTATAACCATTGTTTTAAACTCTGTGTCTTGCAGACTTCTTGCCACCATTTTATCTTATTCTTTTTCTTGTTCTTTCATTTGGAACATGTTTCTTTGTCTCGTCATTTTGTCTGACTTTCTGTGTTTTTTTCTAGGTATTAGGTAGATCTACTACATTTCCTAGTCTTGTCAGTAAAGCCTCATGTTATAGGTGTCCTGTGGGGCCCAGTGGTGCAGTCTCCCTTTTGTCCTGAGATGAGTGCTCCAGGAATGTTCCTGGTGTGAGTTGTGTGTCTCCTCCTGTTGCAACTTAGCCTTTTTTGCTACTGGCATGTCAGTGGTTGAAATTGACCCTCACACTGACTGGCTTTGAAGATTGGCTCCCACCACAGTGTACTAGCTGTTGTGTAGAGACTGACCCCATGGAGCAGGATTTACGCTAGCAATGTCCAGTGACTGCTAAGACTACCCTTTGAGTGTGCTGCTTGTGGAGCTAATCAGTTGGTGCTTGTTGTGATGTGAAGCTGGCCACCAGATATGTTGGTTTTGGGTCCTACTTACAGGGATCTAGGTGCAGTTCAATGTCACACACCACTTGTGACCAACCGGAGGCTACCTATTAGAAGCTACAAAGTGATCCACAGTTGGTAGCTTTCTGTGCCAGGCCTGAATGCACACAGGAGAACCCACACTGTGAAACAAGACTAGCTGCCACCAGTACTAAGTCAGGGGGCAGGTCACCAAAAGGCCCAAGGCACCCTGAGAGCTGCCACCACCTGCTGGTTACCCATAAGGGCAGCCACTGAAAGAGCCTCAGGGGGTACTTGAGCTGTGTGAGACAGGGTCTCAGAGAGTTCCCAGGGCAGGGCAAGTGGTCTTCACCAGATTAATGCAAATTCAGATTTGGCACCAGTCCTGAGCCTTAGGCCGCTAGGGAAAAGTCTCAGGGTACACCAAGGCCAGTTGCCACCTGTCTGGGGCCTGTGATCCTTTGCAGTGAAACAGGACTTCAGAGAGTGAAGCTGAAGGTGATCTACACCAGGCCTATGTAGATCTTGTTTGGCCGTATGGTGGGAGGACTCAACATAGGGACAGTGGTGGCCACCCTCCAGCCATCACGCTGAGCCAAACAACTCAGTTTCTCCCTGTGTGTCTCTGGCAACCCCCAAACTTGACCAGAATTTCTGAAGAGTCTTTTAAGAAAGACTATAATGTAGACCCAGGCTGGTTGCTGAGAAAGATCCTTGGACCATATACAAGTTGGGTGGGGTGGGATCTGTCTCCAGGAGTCATGAGGGTGGAACTAGTAGAATTCACTAGTCAATTTCAGGTTCAGATTTGCTCCTGGCAGGGGAGAGCTCAACACAGGAAAGATGGCACCCATCAGTCATGCAGAAGGAGGGCTCATCACAAGGATAATGGTGCGTGTCCCTTCAGCCCTCACCCTGAAACCACACAACTCAATTTCTGTCTGTATGTCTCTGGCATCACCCCCAAGCTTGACCAGAATTCCTTGAGAGATTTTTTTGTGTGTTTGTTTGTTTGTTTGTTTGTCTTAAGGTAACAGCAATGTGGGCCCAAGGTGGTTGCCACCAAAAAAGCCTTGGGTGCTGTGCATGTTTGGTGGAGTAAGGGCCCAGGGAGTCATCTGGGTGGAGCTAGTGGAGTTCACCAGGCTAATGAAAATTCAGATTTGGCCCTGTGGGAGGAGGGTTTCAACACAGGAAAAATGGCACCCCCGGCCATGCAGGAGGAGAGTTCAACACGGGAACAATGTTTGTTTTCCTTCCAGCCCTCACCCTGAAGCCACACAATTCATCTTCTCCCTGTCTGGTGTCTGCACTGTGGCCCAAGGTGAATGCCTGCAAGCAAGAATTTGTGCACTGTACCTTTAATAGCATGCCTGGATTTCCAGCAGTCCTCTGTCTCACTCAGACAGATGCAATCCTCACTGATTTTCACAGCCAGATGTTATGTGGGCTTCTCTTCCCCACCCTGGTGTTTCAAGCTGGGGAACCCAGCATGGAACTGAGACCTCTCACACCTCAGAGGGGATGGGACCCCTGCAACTGAGACTTCCTTTCGGATTCTCAACCACCACACCTCAGTGCGGAGCCAGCCCATTGCTCATCTCCACTGATTCTACAAGTCTCAACATGGCTTCTTCTTTATATCTTTAGTTATAGGACTTCTGTTCAGCTAGTCTTCAGATGGTTATCCAGGATGATTGTTTTATAATTTAGTTGTAATTTTGGTATGTTGTGGGAGGAGGTAAATACAGCATCTACCTATACCACCATCTTGACCAGAAACCTATTCTCAAATTCTAAATATTTAACTAAGTGGACTTGGGACATTTATTTTGGAAAAGTTGTGTTATTGAAAATAATAGCTGCTATGAATTAAATAATAATTATGTTTCAGAAGTTAGAATTGCTTCTCTTTCTGTTACTAATCAATTGGCTATATGATCATAGCAATATGCATCCCCTATGCTCATTTTTTCTACATATAATACCAGTAAAGGCATTGGAATAAAAGACCCTTAGAATCTTCTTTTAAGACTTCATAGCGTGAAAACTCCAGCACCCTTTGGAAAAGTGGAAGCCTTTAGCTGATTCTAAGCTTTCTTTATGGCTGTGTTTCTCTGATTTCTCCAAGTGATCCTCTACTGTAGTTAAACCATCAGACACTAACTCTACTTCACAGGATTTGCACAATTCCCATTCTTGGAATTTCTTCCTGCCTCCTATTTCTCTGAAGTATGCACTGTTGGGAAAGATAGTCCTCCATGGGTCCTGGGAGTCTGTGCACATTATTTCTGAGTGTGCCAAATTTCAAGGACAGCACAATCTACCGCATGCATAGCATCCATCTGGGCTCATCACCTCTCCCTGTGGGATTTGGAGGCAGGAGAACGGGATGATTCTCTCCTGTGCTTGAGATTTAAAGTATCTTGCTTTCATCCATTGTCTCATAATCTGTGAAGTGGTGGCACCTACGGAGTTGTGAAAGCTTTACTCCTTAGATCTCTATGGGATTGGAGTTCTTCCCTGACATGCACATTCATAAAGATCAAAGCAAATTGCCCTTCACCACAAATATACAAAGATCCAAGGACTTTCCATCATCCCCTGGGCACCAACATGTTAAAGCTAAAAAGAGGCACACCACAAGGAAGTCAAAGAAACTGGGGAGGTTGCCATGGCTCCCGGTCTAATTCGATGCTCTGAAAATGCAGTGTATTTATTACAACCTTGTCACACAGTTGATTAGGTGCAGAGAAAATGACTCCAGAAAACCAAACTCACCACTGACTGAAGTACAACCAGGGACACAATCTGTTCATTTTCAGTGAGAAACATAACTGTTATGTTCATCTGAAATGTGTCTGTTGCTATGACAAAACATTCTCTTGCCACAGGCAGATCTATTTGAGAAAGCACACTGCAGCCATACAGTGGCTCTGTGAGGATGGAATCAGAACCAGGGGAGTGGGTTAGGCAAGGCCAATTTTTATGGGTGGAATCAGAGTAGAAGAGTTTATGGCTCCTTCTCACATTACAGATTTACCCACCACAGAAAAGGACAAATCAAGTTCTTGGTGTAAGCAAACTTCCCCAGAGAATACTTTTTTTTTATGTTCCATTGTGGCCCATCCATCCACCTTCTCATGGGCACTTCCACTTTACTGCAGCTTTAGATATTAGACCTTAACTTGAATGCAGTACAGGGATACTTGCTATTTGTTGGTCTGAAATCTTGGGAGTTTTCCCAGGTGAAATCTGAAACCAGCCCCATTTTAGACATGCAAGGAAAGGAAGCTGAAGAAAGAAGCGGACCATTCCCTTACCTGGAGGCAATCTTGGCCTGCATCTTATACGAGAGACGTGAGATGCACCCATCCCAAGTAGTACTATTATAACTCTAAGGCCTCTGCTTGAGCAGGAGTGGCATGAGGGTTGGTAGGGGCAGGTGGAGAAGATCTGAACAGTTATTTAGGTGTTAAGTCTTTCCACAAGTTGACCAACACAGCACTGGGTTTCAGGTTTATCTTTTCAGGTGGGGTCCCAGCAGGAATGAGATCAAACCGCATTTGCTTCCAGGTTACTTTTACCAGACCCTTTGCAGCCCATTGGGATAAACTTTTTAGTTCTCTCTCTATTCAGGTCTTTCCCATAGCTTATACCCATTTTTTAGGGATTTGTCAGTTTCCCCAAGATCACTGATGGATTGCCCAGCATGATAAATGTCTTGTCCCATGATTAGGCTTTTTAGCATGATATCAGTGTCCTGAACCGAGTTCTGGAGGTAGAGTGGAATATCATGATTGTATTGCTGTAGTGAATGTAGCCCGATCAAGGTCTTCAAAGACAGAGTTGTAGATTGCCTCTCTAGTTCTCCACTCCCTCCAAAATTGTTATGCCTCCTCTATAGAGTTGAAGGGTCTCACATGCACAAGAAGATATACCCCTCTTTGAGCCAAAACTCCGTGCAGATTATAAGGAAGTGGGTACCTTGGATTCCACAGAAGTTGTACAGGTGTTGCCAGAGGGCAGGTTGTGCGGTGATGTTGCTCATTTTCTTTGTGTCCTGGTAGGTCAGAGAAATGCCATTGCCCTTGTATCCCATAGCCACACTAACCATACCTGGATACTTTCCCTGGCTTTATGTTGGAAGTTGGTAACTATACCAATAAGCAAAGCAGGAGTATATTCTCTTATGAACGTTTCCTAAATTGAGAGCTGGGGTTGTTGCTCCTCACTTTCCCGGGGATTCCATCTCTTAGTGTCCCAATCAGGCTCTGTCACTAGCACTCTTAGGCCTTAATCCACAGCAATTTATGCCTTCCTACCTTTGAAAAATGGCACACTAAGATCTCCAACTAATTATCCTGTTCTTCCACCTTGTCTGCCTGCCCTGAAGCTAGCAGAGTCGTGGACAACCACAGATCCTTCTCTAACCCCAGCTCTTCTTCCAACTTCTGACATGAGCTTCACCTCTAATTGGGCAATAGTGGCCAGCAGACCTGCCCACAGTGGAGGCCAGCCCACTGTGACAGCCATTTACTTTTCTTCTTTGCTGCAGTGTGCTAGGTGAAGTTCCTCCAACAAGTACATTAAACTAGCTGGCGTTTGGGGGAATCCCATACTCATGTGGTGGTCGTCTATAGCAGCAGTTTTCAACCTGCGGGTCGCAACCCCTTTGGGGGTCGAACGACCCTTTCACAGGGGTCGCCTAAGACCATCAGAAAACACATATATAATTACATATTGTTTTGTGATTAATCACTATGCTTTAATTATAATTTGTAACAATGAAATTAGGAGTCTCCACAAGATGAGGAACTGTATTAAAGGGTCGCAGCATTAGGAAGGTTGAGAACCACTGGTCTATAGCATCTAACATACAGACCACCCTGCCCACATAGCGGTTGATGGTCAATTCAGATTTTCCCCTGAAAATGCCTCTTTCCCAAGTCCCATTTTTTTCAGTCTCCTGTCTAGCTCAGCAATTATCGGTTTGAAATTTGGGGAGCTTTCCAAGTAAAATTTGAAACTGGACCTAAGATTTGGAAGGCAAGGAGAGACATAAAAAAGAGGCAGACAGCTTCAGATTGGTAGGTGGCAGGTTGTATGAACAAGGGAATTCACACTGAGGTTTGTCTTGGGTGGCCTCAAGACAAGTAGATCCCTACCCTCTACCCCCCACCAGAATCTTAAAAGTTAATGTAGAGGCCTTAACTGGATTCGGTCATATATTTAGTTCAGATGGTCCAACAATTCATTGCTCTCTCAAGGGTGCATCCTTGAAAATGACTTCAGCTGTGGGAATGATGGGCAAAAATTCCATCCCAAGCATACAGGGGAGGAATAAGGAGCCTCTGATTGCCCATGTCCAGTTCTTATGTCCTGCTGATGACCTTCTCCAAACATATTTTAGACTTAAAGTGTTCTTTACCTCTATTAGTTTACCTCTATCTAAAATTTAATTCTCATCAGAGCTATAAAAAGAGAGGGTGGGTACAGGAGAGTACATGAAGCCACCTTTCAATGTAAAACAATTTTAAAAATTATAACTTTTTTAAAGGTTGTATTAACTCTTAAGCCTCCATAAAGTCAAGGTTAGTGGCACACACACCCCAATCCCTTTACCAAACCTCTACTCCCATCCCTAACTGCTATGAGTATTGAAGAACCCACCTCAGCTGATGGAGCTTCTACCCTGAGAATTTAACATCCTCCTACCACATAAGCTGTGAGGTTATCCCACAATCAATGACTGACTATGTTGGGATACAAAAGCCAGCTCCATACCTCAAAGGGGTCAATTCTTCAATGAAGTTCATATTCCATAGTCCCCATCCCCAACTCCTGGTTCAAACCAAGGCTAGACTTGTTCCTCAACTCTTTCCCTACACCATTTCTTCTTGGCTCTCCCTCTAGCAGGTCCTTCTTAAGAGTGCTCCCAAAATAAATCCCACAACCTGAATCTCTGCTTCTAAGATGCCCAACCTAGAAGAGCTCACAGCTCTGTCCCCCACCCATCCTCCTGACACCCCTCAGCATCTCTGGTAGGCTATTTACTCACCCTAGATAAGGACTCTGCTAGTTCTGTGGAATCAAGCTAGTGACTTAAGATTAAGCTTAAGTAGCCTACTAGTCAGTGCCCCCCTGTGCAGGGTGCAAAGGATAGGGGTGCATTGAAATGAATGTTTCCTGGTGCTTGCCCCAAGATGCTAGAATTATACATTTCAGCTTTGACCCTGACATTCTGGAGGTGCTTTCTGTCTCCTTTGCCATATTTTTCATTAATCACTAACTTAGCACTTCCTGTGTAATGATAATGCCCATTTCCCTACTTTTTTGTTTTGTTTTTTCTAATGAAAAGAAATAGTCCTGACAGAACACTGGCATTGGCAAAGGGCTAAATGTATGTGAGAGTTCGGAGGACAAAAAGGTCATGCCTGGAACACCTAAGAAAAGCCCATAGGAATGCTTATAGCTTGTTATCTCTGGAGCCCAGGCTGAGTGAGGAGCCGTCAGAAGACGAAATGGACAGATGAAGAAGGTGCCAAAACTCAAAGAGAATCCAGATGGTTGGCCACTGGGTTTCCAGTCAGGACAGGGCTCCCCCCCAAAAAACACAGTCACTCAGGGACCAGAGAAAGAAAATCCCAACCTTCTCTTGACTCCACAAGCCTCAAGTCATTCCCTCATGAAAACAGGAGAACTTGAGAACTGCAAAAAATAAAAAAATAAAAAGTGCAGGAGCCACCAACCCTGGAAATGTTCCAGCTCCAGCAGAAGGCTCCACAAAAGCAGCCGACACGCACATGCGCACACACTTCCACCTCAGCACCTCAGCCACAGGCACTTTGCAACACCTGAGAGTGATCTTTCCGAGGCCTGGGACCAGGTCTCACTCAGATCGTCATCCTTCACTTTACAGAGGAGGCCTTATTCCACCTAAATAGGTCCACCCTCTCTAGCACCACCACATCTCTATTCACCTGATCTTTTCCTCTGAGCAAACACAACTTGAAAATGTGTATTTCTTCCCTTTTTCTCTTAACTGTTGGTCTTCCTCACTAGCTTGAGAGGTCTATATGGGCAGTGACTATATAACTGCATTTATTAGCTATGCTTACTCAATATCCTGGACAGTACCAGGCAAAAATAGTATACAACCACTTTTGGAAAGAAAGAAAGAATGAATGAATGAATGAATGAATGAATGAATGAATGTTGATTAGCTGACAGCATGGTGGAAAGTATTGGCGTTGACTATTGTTAACCCTTCAATTCAGGATAGGAGATTATCTTGGAAAGTTCAGTATGAGCTAGGCACTGGGAACAAATAAGGGCTAGAGTACTTCCTGTTTCCTGGTGCCTAAAGGATAATTGGGTTATCCTTTAGACTGAGTAGGAATTGGTAATTAGAAATGGAATAGAAGAAACTTGACAGGAAATAGCTTTTGCAGCAATCCTCTTTCATTTAATTTTTATCTCAGAATGCTGACGAATTTCCCATATGTATCATGTTTTCAGTTCTTAGTTTTCAAATGCGTAATTTATACAGCTTCAAAAGAATAGTTAGCAACATATGAATATGCACTTGTGAATTTATTATTGCAGCCATCAGCACAATGTTATCTTTTCTCCTGGGTTTAAAATGTATACCTTTGCACCTTAGAATAATGAGTCTACATGGATTGGTGTCAAACAAACAGCTCCACCATTCTTTACTAGTCTTTCTTTTGTAGTTCTTTATGCCAATAATAAAGACCATTTGCTTCAAAGGTTATTTTTATACAATGCTTCCTCAGGTGATGCAAAAAAAAAAAAAAAAAAAAGAAGAAGAAGAAGAAAGGGTTTGTTCTTGAATAGGACTGCATACACCAGGTTAAATCTTCTGGGGCAATACTATCAACAGTTAAACAATATTTTTAATGCAGTCCATTCAATCCTCAATTCTGTGAGTTTCTCAAATCACCTGTTCATCACTCTCAAACTATTATTCCTATAAATGAAAGCTAGCTCTCCTTTATCATCATGCCAGTCCTCTGGGTCTCCCTTACACTAAATTCATGTGCTGATGATGCTTTTCCATCTAACTCTGTTTATCAGCTCACTCTCAATCTAACTCGATCCTTTCCAAGTTCAATATGCCCAGGTAACCCCTTCCAGAATTAATATTGATTGAAATTGTGCATGCTTAATATACATAATCTTTTTAAATGTATCTTTTAATTAAATTTATTGAGGTGACATTGGTTAATAAAACTATATCGGTTTCAGGTATACAGTTCTACAATACATCACCTGTATATTGTATTGTGTGTTTACCAGCCTAAGTCAAGTCTCCTTCCATCACCATTTATTCCCCCTTACCCTCTTCTATCTCCCTCAGCCCCTTCCCTCTGGTAACCACCATACTGTTGTCTGTGTTTATGAGTTGTTGTTGTTGTTGTTGTTTGTTGTTGTTGTTGTTGTTTTTGCTTAATCCCTTCACCTTTTTCACCCCGTCTCCCCACCTCCTCCCCTCTGACAGCGGTCAGTCTCTTCTCTGTATCTATGAGTCTGTCTCCACCTTGTTTGTTATTTTATTTTGTTAATTAGATTTCACATAAGTGAATCATATGGTACTTGTCTTTCTCTGACTGGCTTATTTCACTTAGCATAATACTCTTCAGGTCGTCTATCTGTCACAAAAGGTAAGAATTTTTTCATTTTTATGTCTGAGTGGGATTTCATTGTGTAAATATACCACAGCTTTTTTATCTACTCATCTACTAATGGGCATTTGGGCTGCTTCCATATTTTGGCTATTGTAATGTAAATAATGCTGCAATGAACATAGAGATGCATATATTCTTTCGAATTAGTTTCAAGTGCTTTGGATATATTCCCAGAGTGGAATTTCTGGGTCATAAAGCAGTTCTATTTTTAATTTTTTGAGGTAACTCTATACTGCTTTCCACAGTGCATACACAATCTTATTTAATCCTTGCAACAACCTTATGAACTACTCCAGCAATGGAAACCATCTCTGGTTAAATTAAGCAAAACAAAATTTAGTGAAGCCATGCTGGAGTTCTCAGCACCAATGGGAAGGGCAGAAAACCAAGCTCAGAAATGTATAGGAGCTAAGATATCTCCAGAGAGCGAGGAATGGGGAGCTATAGGGATAATGTGTAATCAGAACACCGCTACTAAACTCTATACAGTAACTATGTGCTAGGGACTGTTTTAAGCATTTTACATAACACATATGTACAAATCACAATTTGTAATAAATACTCATTTTTCTCGGTTTGGTATCTATCTCTCTCAAAGTTTGAAAGTTCCATGTAGGAAAAAAAAAATGTATTTTACTCACTGGTACATACCTAATAGTAAGGACAGTAAGTAGATGGTGCCAGATCAACTAGGTACTATTATCATTTTCATTTTATGCATGAGGAAACTGAGTACAGTGAGGCTAAATATAGCCCAAACTCACACAACTGGTTACAGACTTGAGATTCAAATACAGGTGGCCTGTGTCTAGAATTTGTGCCCTTATTATTATTCTAGAGATTCCATCCATTTTGAGTCTTTCTTTTCCTGTGTTCTTGTGATCAAGATTGGATTCCAAAGAGCCTGCCCAATTGGTATTCATTGGATCATATTTATGCACATCAGCTAAGGAAGGGTGGATCCATGATTACTAAGCCAGTAAATTCTAACAACTCTGTTTTCCTTTTCTAAAAATATTGATATTTGGCCTCTTATACCCTTTATATCATTACTAGAGGCCTGGAGCATGAAATTCGTGTATAGGGGGGTTGCGGGGGGGGGGGGGGCTCTCAGCCTGGACTGCACTCTCTCACAATCCAGGACCCCTCGGGGTATGTCTGAGGTTTAGGCCCAATCCCATAGGGAAACTGGCAGTCAGACATCCCTCTCACAATCTGGGACAGCTGGCTCCTAATCGCTTGCCTGCTTACCTGCCTGATCATCCCTAACCACTCTGCCTGCCTACCTCATCACCCTTAACCACTCTGCCTGCCTGCCTAATGCCCCTAACCACTGTGCCTGCCTGATGCCTGATGCCCCTAACTGCTCACCTGCCTGCCTGATCATCCCTAACCACCTCTGCCTCGTCCCCCGCAGCCACAGCTTCATCCAGAAGGACATCTGGAATGACATCAGGAAGATCGTTTAACTGTCTGGTCTAATTAGCATATTACACTTTAATTATTATAGATTCTTTCCTCTAAAACTCTAACCTTCTGAGAAAAAAAAAACAAAAACTTTAACCTTCTGAAAATAGCCACTTTGTGAGGGTTTTTAAAATATATTTATTGGGAGTGACATTCGTTAATAAAATTTATATAAGTTTCAAGTGTACAATTCTATACACATCATCCATATATTGTATTGTGTTCACCACCCAAAATTAAGTTTCATTCCATCACCATTTGTCCCCATATACCCTCTTCTACCTCCTAAAACTAGCCACTTTGATTTGTTCTATCTTCTCTCTTTACCTCTGACTTCCACCATGCTAATCCCCCCTTAAAAAAACTGTTTTCTATTTTCCTTCTATAAGTAGATAATTACTGATCTTCACATATGCAGGACAACTTAGTTTATAAATAGGTTTCTATTTAGTATTTAGCAAACAAGAAGGAAATGGGAATGGTTGTTGATTCGACCAACCAGTAATGTCAGCCCTATCTATGCCTTGTATTGAAGACACAATTCTAAGTTCTTTATATTCATTTACTCTTTTAATCTTCACAAGAACCTAGAAGGTAAATACTATTGTCACTTTATGTATGAGGAAACTGTGGCACAGAGAGGTTAGTAAAAGCCCTGTTTATTAATTTGTTAAGGCTTCCATAACAAAGTGTTAAAACTGGATGGCTTAACAGCAATTTAGTGTTACCCAGTTCTGGAGGCTAAAAGTTCAAGATCAAGGTGTCAGCAGGGTTGATTTCTTCTGAGGGCTGTGAGGAAGAACCTGACTCATGACTCTCTCTTAGCTTCTGGTCCTTTGCTGGCGCACTTTGGCATTCCTTGCCTTGTGCGTGCATTACCCCAATCTCTACATTTATCTTCACATGAGTTTGGGTGTTTTTTTTTTTCATTTATAAGTGTTGTACCTGCCTCAGCTTTGCAAGCTATGAATGCTGATGTGAATGGTATAATCAGAGGCATTATCATAAATAATGTGGAAAAGGTATGTGAATATAATGAACCTGAAAAGGAACGAGGAGAGATTATGAACTGCGTGTGGCCTCAGTCCCTTAGAAGTGCGTTGAGCATAAATAAAGAAATATTTTAAATAACATTTCCGGTCTCATTTTGACAGCATGCAATTAAAAGTGTGATTTATGTTTACTATTCCGTATTTCAATTACACGGTAAGGAAAAGCTCATGTCCTCTCGACCCGCAGCATTACCTCTGCCTTTTCTCATATCACACTTGCAATAAACTACATCTTTTGCTTTCAGTGAAGACCATAAAGAGATAGACAGAACGAACTCGCTTTGAAAAAATATATATTTAAATGGGATGACCATTTGGTAAAATTACCGAAATAAAAATAATAAGCTTCCATTTCCAAAGTAATAAAATCAATTTTTTAGACTACTCATTTGTACCCCTATAGATGTTAGAAATAATAAAAGGTTGTCAGGGCTTAGCAATAAGAAGTAATAATTCATTTTAACAAGTAGGCTTGCCATATTTTCTTTACATCATCTGACAGTCTTGACTGCATCAAGGATCTCTAAAGTAATAACATCTGTAAAACTATGGGTAAGCTAGTAGGTTAAGTAAATTCATGGCTTAACCTTTAGCAAAAGGAGGACTATATCAGAATAAAGTTGACTTTAGACTTTTTCCCAATATCATTACATTGACCTGGTGACTAAACTGACTTTTAAAACTATTATCACAAGAATTAACCTAAAAACTCAATTTAAGAGCTTTGGAGATAAAATCATCATGTTAGTTTTTATTTTACTGACATATGTCCAAGAAGTAGATTTTTTAAAAAAAACTACACAGCACATAAAATGAGGGGGTATGGGGATTGGATGGCATGTAGAGTGTTCATAATTTTATATTTTAACATCCCTCTTATGTTATTCAAATAATTGAGGTAATCCAGTTTAGATGAGTGCATGGGGAAACTGAGGCAGGAAACAACTGTGAGATGCAGATATGGTAATCCTAGCAGAATCCCTTGGGCTGTTTCTTTTTGTTTTTGTTTTTTAGGATTAATTCTCATTTCTTGCAGAAGACACCTGGCAGGCCTGCCCCCAGGAGATTTTTCTGAATCTCTGTGAAATGCACAGTTTAGACTCAAAGTAGGAGGGACCTAGACTCAAATTAAGAGGGAACCTCTGCACCACGTGTGTCCTCTACTGTGTCTTGCTTGATATGGAAGACACGTGCTGAGCTTAAGGACAACCTTTGCAGGCTATAAAACAATGCTAGAAGAATGTAGCCTTCAGTCATAAGGGTATACAACTACAGGAGCTAGAAAGAAATAATACCAAAGCCTTTAGGCATTTACCTATATTTATACCCTTAGGTATTCACTTCTGAGACAGAAAGCAGATTAGTGGTTGCCTAGGGCTGAGGGTGGGAATGGGTTTAACAGTTAAAGTTAAAGTGCAGGAGGGATCTTAGTCAGGTGATAGAAATGTTCTAAAACTGCATTGTGGGGATGGTGTGCACAACTTTACAAATATTACTAAAAATCACTGGATTGTACAATAAAAATGAGTGAATTTTATGGCATGCAGATTATACCTCAATAGAATGTAGTTGTTTTTTAAAATAGCTTTAAAGATAACACCATGGCACCTTTGGGTCTATATCAAATTTCTACACAGCTGTGGTTCCTGGAGGCTTCTGGGATAAACTCTGAGAGGTGATAATGAAAATGTTCTTCTCCTTCAGTGTTAGGATATAAGCAAGAGAATAACTAACATCAAACCCAAGACACTGAAACACTACTGATAGCTTACATCCCTAAAATCTTTTTCATTCTCACACTCATTGTTAGGCAGTTTCTATTTGAACATTCAATCAATAAATAATATGTTAATTTCTCTATAAAATTTCTCATTTGGATTCTAAACACTATGATGCTAATGGCCCAAATGTATTTCCCCATGCAGGTTCAAAAAGGAAATTGGTTTCTGTTATCAAGCCTGGCTCGTCATTTCTAACACAGTCCCCTCCAGAGAAGGATCTAGTACCTTAAGTCAAAACTAGCAATGATGGTAAAATTGCTTGAGAAGTCTGGCTTAGCACATGCTCACACAATCTCTAAGCTAGGCTTCAATTGTGATACCATTGGAAGGTCTGTCTTGATTTCTAAAAAGCCAACAACAACAAAAAAAGCATATTTCTATTTTTCTTTTCTTTCAGCAGAGTTTCAGCACCATATGCTTAGGTTTGATGGTTGTTATAGGATGAATTGTGCGCCCCCCCCCCTCCGCCCCACCCCATATTTTGAACTGGATGTGTTTGTATCTCCCTAAATTTATGTATTGAAGCCCTAACCCTTAGTGTGGCTATATTTAAAGATGAGCCCTTTAAGGAAGTATATAAGGTTAAATAAAGCCATAAAGTTGGGGTCCTAATCTTCCTCACCAACCCCCCTCCCACCCCCCCCCACCCCCACCCCCGCCCAACTATGTGAGGACACAGGATACAACCAGAAGGTGGCTGTCTATAAGCCAGGAGGAGAGTTCTCATCAGAAACCAACTGGGTGGGTACCGAGATTTTGTACTTCTCAGCTTCCAAAACTGTGAGAATCACATTTCTGTTGTTTAAGCCATTTAATCTGTGGTACTTTCTTATAGCAACCTGAACAGACTAAGATACCCCAAAAGTCACATGTTGAAGTCCTAACCCTGAAATGTGACTGTACCGGAAGATGTGGTCTTGGAAGAGGTCATTGAAGAAAATGAGGTCAGCCCTGGCCAGGTGATTCAGTTGGTTGGAGTGCCATCGTGTACACCAAAATGTTGCAGGTTTGATTCCTGGTCAGGGCACATGCTTAGGTTTCAGGTTCCATCTGGTGTCAGGGTGTGTACAAGAGGCAACTGATCGGTGTTTCTCTCTCATGTCTTTCTCTCTCAAATCAGTACAAATATATCCTCAGATGAGGATTTAAGAAGAAAGAAAATGAGGTTTTATGAGTGGGCCCCAATTCAATATGACTAGTGTGCTTAACAGAGGAAATTAGGAAGCAGACCATGAACACAGAGAGGAAATCACTTAAAAACGGAGAGAAGACAACCATCCACCAGCCAAAGAAAGAGGCCTTAGAAGAAGACAAACAACTCTGACAACACCTTGATCTCAGACTTCTAGCCTCCAGACCTGTGAGAAAATAAATCTCCATTGTTTTTTTTAAATATATTTTATTGATTTTTTACAGAGAGGAAAGGAGAGGGATAGAGAGTTAGAAACATCAATGAGAGAGAAACATCGATCAGCTGCCTCCTGCACACCCCCTACTGGGGATGTGCCTGCAACCAAGATACATGACCTTGACCAGAATCAAACCTGGGACCTTTCAGTCCGAAGGCCAATGCTCTATCCACTGAGCCAAACCGGTCAGGGCTCCATTATTTAATCTACCCAGATTATGGTATTTGTTACAATAGCCCTAGAAAACGAAGGCAATACCCTCCCCTGTATCTTTAGGTTTCTTTTTTTATCTCAGGCAGGAAGGGGAAGGTTTGAAATGAGGAGGTATAAAATAAAATCCAAGATTAGACACTTTGAATTTCCTCTCTTGGACCACAGTCTCAACATACTATTTTTGGCAGTATACCTCATTGTCTCTATTTCCTCCCTTCTCCTTCTGCCAGCAAATCTGTTCGCATCTTAGTTCGGGTTGCCATCACAAAATACTGTAGATTGAGTGGCTTTTAAAAAATAAGTATTTCCGTTCTGGAGGCTGAGAGTTTGAGATCAGGGTACCAGGATGGTCAGGTGCTCGTAAAGGCCCTCTCTCAGCTCGCAGACTGCTGACTTCTCATTGTACCCTCGTGTGATGGTCAGAGGATGAGAGAGCTCTCTGGGGTTCCTTTTATAAAGTCACTAATCCCCTTCATGAGGATGCCATCCTCGTGACCTAATTGCCTTCCAAAGGCTCCTTGTCCTAACCTTATCACTTTGGGGTTAAGATTTCAACACGTGAGTTTGGGGGTACACACACATTCAGTCCATTGCAGAGCCCCATTGCATCTTATCCTTTTACTTTCTTCCCAGTTTCTTGTTCTTCTGTGCCTGTCTGTGTCTAACTGCCTCTCCACCCAGCTAAATCTTAGGGCCTAATATTTTGGTCATGCAAACACTGTAATCACAGAATTTCCCAGGCTCCCTTGACTTTCCGTCTACCATCGATTTCAGTTGTTCCCAAACTCCCGTCTGCACTGGCTGCCACACTTACCAGAGGTGCCGCCTAAAAATACTGATTGCCAACTCCAATCCAGATTTACTGAGCTACTAAGAGGCTCACTGGAGCTACTAAGAGGCTCCTGGAATTTGTATGTTTCTAAAGATTCTTGGGTTATTCGGCTTGGGTAGCCGAGCATGATTTGAGAACTACTAACAATGCCAGTCCTCTACCCTAAATCCCCTAATGTTCATTTCCCTACTCCTCGGGTGCCAAGCATTGCTGCAGAGGATCACAAGGACACACTGGTTGAATTCTCTGTGCTTCAAACTACTTAATGTCATTTGAGTCTCCCAGACTTCTCCGAACATTTTTAGTACATTTATTGACTCTCCGTTGAGTCTTCCCAGTCACTTAGATTATTCCTCTTCTAAACTTTGTCTTATTCTCACACCACTCTCCTTGTTCACAGCAGGAAGCACTGGTGCCAGGTTACACAGAAGATATAGGCCAGTGGCCTTCAACTGTGGCTACACATTAGACTCCCATCAGAAGTATTTAAAAATATTGGGTTCTGGCCTCCACCGCTCAAGACTGTGATTTCATTGGCAGGGCATGAAATCCCCATGTCAGTCTTTTTTTAAAACTCCCCAAGTAATTCTAATGTGCAGCCAGTGTTAAGAACCACTGAACCTTTCTTTTTTTCGTGGAAGACTTATGCCTATTCATTTTCAAGACTAACTCCTCATCTGTGTCCTTGATTCCATCCCACCTCCTTTAGAAACTTGCTTGACCCTTTTTTCCCATTCTCTTTCTATCTTAAATCTAATGCATATATATGATTAAGCAATTTTCCAACTGGTTTAAACATATATAGGTCTCTTTTATTTTATAAAAGTTCTGCTACTGCCAACAACACATTGGCAGCAACATTACATAGTCTTCCTCCATTCAGAGTCAAACTTCTCTAATAAAATAATTTATGCCCATGTTCTCTCTCTCTCTCTCTCTCTCTCTCTCTCTCTCTCTCTCTCTCTCTCTCTCTCTCCCCAACCATCTCAATTTCTCTCTTTTCCTACTGCATTGCAACCTAAATACAACCAACAGATTAACTTTTCAAGGATATATCTGACCATGTTGCCCGTTTGTTTAAATGCTTCCAATGCATCCCTACTAATTTAATCCAACCAATATTTATTAAGATCCTACCCATGCTAGGCAGAGTGCAGGGCACTGGAGATACAAATATTCAAAGCAAATAAGGGCCAGACTGTATATCCTCTAAGAGCTCAGAATAGTAAAGAAATGTGTGCTTTGATGACCATAAAATTAATTCTACTTGCAAACTAATATTTTCAATCTTTGGGCATAATGATAATGGATCTATATCTCCAACTTTATCTCTTAATAAAGCAGTTGTTCTAAATGTTAGCATAGGTAGCTACTTAGTTATAAATAAAGGAAGGGAGCAATAGGATTCAGACATTAAGCCTAATAAACTACGGAGATAAATCGGATATTAAGCATAATCTATTTGGGAGCTGAATCAAACATTAAGCCTGATAACATTCACAGACTCCCCAGGGGACTGCCTCATCCTCCAACCTTGGGACATAATCCCCTAAATTGGCAGAAGATTTGGTTACTAATCATTAGCTGGTAGCAAGGAGGAGGGATAAAACAGCAGGGATATTTCTCTGCTGGTTGCATATGCAGTAGGAGCCACAATGGAGATCATAAGGGGGCAGAATCCAGCTGTGGAAAGGATTGGATTGGATTGGATTGGATTGGATTGGATTGGATTGGATTGGATTGGATAAGGGGAGGACCCAACACAAGCCAGTGAAATATTGGGACAGAGATTGGTTAATTTGAAAACCAGTTGGCTCCTTCCCAAGCCCAAGGTAACATAATCAATGCTTAACAAAGGCCTCTTCCGGTAGCAAGTATACCTTTATTTGTTTGTTCCTGCACTTGTCCAATCATTCACCCATTCTCTCTCCTAGCAGCCCCAGGGGCCCAAGCACAGGCCTGGGTATGGCATGCATTGCCAGCCAGAACGCAGCTGGGAGCAGAGACTAAGCTAGCCGGATGGGGACTAAGTTTTGGCATGGAATGAACTGAACTACATCCTGCCAGTGCCAGGCCAACAGCACAACATTTCTGGACCCCAGCCCTTCTTCTGGGCTTGGTGAAGACAAGGCTGGACTTCTTCCAGAACAGGACAGAGTTGAAGAACCTGGCAGTGGATGAGTCACAGTCTCTGGGCACCTGGAAACAGTCCTTTGTGTTTGCTTCCGCTTCAATAAATCTTACCACTACCCCTCATCCTCCCTTGCTTTTATGTTGACTGCATGGAAGAGCCCTATTTCCACTGGCAGCATAAAGAACAGTTGGAAAATCAGAGCTAGCATTTGAATCCAGAGTTGATCCCAAAGTTTTGATTCTTAGTACAAAGGGAAGAATTAACTCAGCAACAATTCTGAAGTTCTTTTCCAGGTTGACTTGGATAACAGTGATACTTGCTATTAATTAAAATGTAGAATAAATGCATAAGTGAAGGATTAAAGCAGGTAAAAAGGGAAATCGGTAGGAAAATATGAAAAATAAGAAAAGCTCAGCTGAAGAAGACCAAGTTAAAGACTACAAGCTGGGAGAGAAGGAAGTAAGACTAGAAAGTGAGGATGGTCAGAGAGGGAGGAAGGGAAGAAAGGGTAGAGAGGAGCAAAATAGTAAAAGCAAGAGAGAGCAGTTGGTCCGCAAACATCCACAACAACACATTTATGTAGTTAATTTATTATAAAAAAGATCTCAAAAATAACTTTTTAATAAGAGTGTCTACCCCACATACAGAATACCTACAGCACTGGATTGAGCAAGACTAAATCAAGGATATTTGGCTACACCAGCCCTGGAGAAATAGCATCCATTTCAGATTCTGGCAAGATAATAACTTACTACTAGAAGAAGAAAGGTTCAGAAATGATGCCTTACTATAGCCCTCCGCCAGGCACCCCCCCTCCTGTAGTAAACATACCAAGGCCAATGGGGGTTTTCCCTAAAATAACACAGATATTATTTTATTATGATTCTATTACTTGTAGCTATGTAGTTATAATTGATTACAAAACCAACAATGAAGGTCAATATTTATTCTATTAATAGAAAAAGCAATCTCACATTTAAGAGGTTTTTTATTTTTAAAAAAATATATGGTAAATAGAAGGTATCACTGAAGATAAGAAGATAAACACAATGGAGCTGAAATCACCTCATTGTCAAACACAAGTACCTATCTTCTAGGGATCTCAGGAGAGTAAAGGAGGTAATAATATGTAAAGCAATTTTAAGTACTCAGAAAAGTTATGTGTTATTATTCTGAAATAGTTCTTCATGTCCAAAAGATAGGCATTAGCTCAAGGCCTTGTCACAGCTAGTAGGTTTGGTATTCTTATTTAAGCTTCCAGTCAGTGATGACGAACCTATGACACGCGTGTCAGAGGTGACACGCGAACTCATTTTTTTGGTTGATTTTTCTTTGTTAAATGGCATTTAAATATATAAAATAAATATAAAAAATATAAGTCTGTGTTTTACTATGGTTGCAAATATCAAAAAATTTCTATATGTGACACGGCACCAGAGTTAAGTTAGGGTTTTTCAAAATGCTGACACGCCGAGCTCAGAAGGCTCGCCATCACTGCTTCCAGTCATTAGCAAAGATATATAAACCCCAGATTTTATAGTCTTACCAAATCTAGAGTTAGGATAATTCTGCACGATTTTCCTGAGTGGGGCTGATAGAATAGGACTTTATCCCACTGCATTGACCTGTCTTTGAATGCAGTTTGCCTCCAGGGAGGACTGTGAGATTAGTGAGAAGACTCTGTTCCACGGAGGGTACGTTCCAGAGAGGAGTCAGCTGAGAGACATAAGCTGCTAACAGTTCCAAAGGCTGTGGGAATGAGAGGCCCAGTCCTGAAGGAAGACTCTGCAGGGCTCTCCATAGGCCCCACTGCAAACACAAAGGGCCTATCAGTATCTGAGATTCCCTTAGAAGTGGAAGGTGCAGAAACTATCTTATAAAAGCCCTCCCCAGGCATTCCCAAAGCCAGGGACACACCAAAAGCCAGGCACAACCTGTTATGGGCCAGTCTTTGATTGTGATCCCTCTTATTTACCTGAGGACATTCACATCACAGTAGGAATCAGCCCCTTCTATGAGCCACAAGGCCTCGCTACTCTCATCAAGCTCTGGTAGACCTGTTTATTCCCACCAAGAACTAACTTCTATGGTAAACAGACATTTCCCATACCACGCCTGAAACCGTAATAGCAACATCACCCAATAAGAAATGTTCACACAGCATTTTCTTTATATTCATGTTCCATTAGCCCACAATATATGTACACAGGGTTGGGTGTAGGTAGCCTAGAAGCCCAAGTGCTATTCACACATGTATAATCTCAGTCATCTCAGAACACTACCCTCACTTCTGGCTGTATCCCGCCCTTTCTAGTAGACTGGCAGCTGGTGTCTGCTCTCTTGATCTTATCCAGTTATGATGTGATATAATCATTACTTATCCTACGACCCCACCAAATTCATAAACACGTAGATGCCCCAGATATTCCAATAGGTCCCAATTTCATACAATAGCAAGATTTTTACAATCCAGGTAGTTAATTCCATGTGCACTTTTCATATAATTCCCAGCCCACCCTGAGGCAAAAGACACGCTACAAAATCAAAGCAGCTTTGAGAAGAGAGAATCGCAGATTAAATCCCTAACACAGAGAAAGGGAAGTCGACCCAAGAATCAGAAATAGAAATGTCCAGGGCCCTGGCCATTGTGGCTCAGTTGTTTGAACAAGGTCGCCAGTTTGATTCCCAATCAGGGCACATGCCCAAATTTGGGGCTTGATCCCCACGGGGGAGGGGCAGGCAGGAGGCAGCCTATCAATGTTTCCTCTCTCATCAATGTTTCTCTCCCTCTCCCTCTTCTTCTCCCTCTCCCTTCCTCTCTCTCTCTGTAAAAGTCAATAAAGACACATTTAAAAAGAAAGAAAGGTACAGGGCCTAGGTTAGTAGGAAGGCTTGGTGTAGTTCTTACTTAGGAACAAGCCATGCATTTTTTCCCCTAGCACTAAATAACTAAAGATTGATGAGAAGCTTCATTCCAGTTTTTTTTTTGCGCACATTTTGGATGGAATTGTAGGTTATATACTTTAAACATTTTTTCTCATCATTTACATTTTTTAGAGAAAAGAATTCATATGTTGCAAGGACCATGAAACAAAGAAGAGAAAAACAACTTCACAGACCAGAAGTTACTTCCAATACCCACTTAATGGCTCTATATTTCAATTTTGTTCTATCTTCTCAAGTACATTTTATGGGGCTGTGCTGTTATGTGTGAATGATGCTATAACTTCAGACAAGGAAATACATATCTTATTATGTTTTATTCTTTATAATTGAACCATCTACAATAGCATTGTTTTAGAAATCATTTTAAACAAATGATTTAACTTTTTAATTAAGCTTTAAAACCCCTAATTAAATGCCTAAATTGCAAAGAACAATTTCAGTCTAAATTGTGTTTAGATTGCTGTGTGTGGATTTTCCTATTGCATGGTGACTGCCTGAGAAAGTAACAAAGAGCTGTAAATCAAGTTCACACTTTGTAATCGGTACCATTAATGCATCTTTCATTATCCAGCAAGACAAGAACAGAGAATATATAATGCTTCAGGTAAAACATAAACTCGCTTATATCGATGCCAGTGCCTTCTCCTCGGTTTGAAACTTTGGGAGTCTATTGGACAACATGTACCTGTGTAACTCGTGGCCTAGAAAACTTTCCAGGATGTGACCAAAGGGCTAGTTGGGTCAACCTGGGTCCAGGTTATTTTACAATAATTTAACAACCTGTTGAAGGTGACTCAACTCGCAGGTGGCAAAACAGGAATTCAGAGTCAGATTCTCAAACTAAGTGTGTGTGTTAAAACATATTTTTCTGTAAGAAAAATGCAAATTAAAACCAGAGTGAGATACCACTGTATACTTGTTAAGATTATAAAAATTAAAATAAGGGCACTGCCAATGATGGCACAGACAAAGAACAACTAGAACTCCTACATGTTGCTAAGGTCAGAGGCCAGGTGCAAAATGATACAGCCACTTTGAGAAATGGCTGGGCAGTTTTTTCATAAAGTTAACTCTATACTTAACATATGACCCAGCAATTCCATCCCTAGATATTTACCCAAGTACATAAAAACTTACATTTGCCCTGACAGGTGTGGCTCAGTGGTTAGAGTGTTGGCCTGCACATGGAAGAGTCATGAGTTTGACTCCCAGTCTAGGGCACAAACCTGGCTTGCAGGTTCAATCCCACAATCCTTGTGTTGGAGGCAAGGAGTCGATATGTCTCTCTCAGACATCTTTCTTTCACTCTCTCTCTCTCTTTCCGTAAATCAATGGAAAAGATATCCTCAAGTGAGGGTTAACAAAACAAAGAAAACCCACTTACGGTCATACAAAATCCTTTAGCACCTTTACTAATAATCACCCAAAACTGGAAACAACGTAAATGTCCTTTGACTGGCGAATAGCCAACCTGTAATCTATTCATACAATGGAATATTCTCATCAATAAGAAAGAATGAACTACTGACATATGTAACAACACGGGTGAAACTCAAATGCATTGTAAGTGAAAGAAGCCGAGCTCCAAAGGCTATGTACTTATCATTCCTTTTATATGACTTTCTGGAAGAGGCAAAAATACAGAAGCAACCAATCAGTGGTAGCCAGGATCTAGGCACGTGGGAGAAGCTGACTATGAAAGGACAAGGGGAAATTTGGGGGGTAATAGAACTAGTCTGTAACTTGATTTCATGGGAAGGGAAGGGACATGGAATCTGGGCTAATTAAGACTCCGGATGATTCAGATACACAGACAATTTTGGAAAGTTTGTGCTAAGGCAGTAGTTTTCAACTGTGGTGTTTCTTCATGTTAGTATGTCATGATTGGGTGTGCACTATGTCACAGCTATTAATAATAATGTAAGAAGTTTATAAATAGTTGATATTTTATACTTAAATTAGAGATAACTCAAAATTAATTCCAAAATAATAATTTTGGGTTTTTTTTTTTGTTTGTTTTGTTTTTTTTTGCTTACTTGCTTCTATTTTGAATGGAAAGAAGAAGAAACTGTGGAGCTATAACAGGCACCCATAACCCAGGCATGAATTCTGGGTCCAAAGTGCACGCTAATAACCACTGTGCTACGCAGGGTTCTATTTAGATTCTATCAGCTACAAGATCTAGCTGACAGTTCTAAATCTGAACCATTATGTATAATAACAGCTGACCACACCAGAAATAGGTCTTGCAGCAGCCATTAAATTCCCTCGTTGTTTTTATGTCATACTTTGTGTGGTTTGCAAAAGCAATGGCATGTAAATATAATGGGATTGTGCACAAAGCATTCTTCTTTAGGTGTGTGTGTGTGTGTGTGTGTGTGTGTGTGTGTGTGTGGTGTTGTATGTGATATGTTTGCGAATGTGGTATATGTATGTGAATTAAGGTGAAAATCACTAATCTCTTCTGAAAATAAGAAATACCAATTTGTCTATTTCAATTGTACTCACTTTTAACCTCTGGACAATTCTAGTGACTAAAGTTTGAAACAAGCAAATAATTCTAACATGACAATTTAATGCTGTTTGAAAAACACAGGGACACAAACTAATGGGCATGATAAACCAAAAGGGGAATATAAATCAACGCTGGACATTTTCCAGTGATCTAGAACAGTGGTCGGCAAACCGCAGCTCGCAAGCTACATGCGGCTCTTTGGCCCCTTGAGTGTGGCTCTTCCACAAAATACCACATACAGGCGTGCACATACAGTGTGATTGAAACTTCATGGCCCATGCGCAGAAGTCGGTTTTCGGCCTGGGCGAGTCTATTTTGAAGAAGTGGCGTAAGAAGAAGTTGGGGATGTTGGTCGGTCGGGCAATGGGATACGCAGCGCGGGGGAGGCGCCAAATATCAACAGTACTTAAACTATATAGGTAAGTTAATAACAATGTACCTACCTATATAGTTTAAGTTTAAAAAATTTGGCTCTCAAAAGAAATTTCAATCGTTGTACTGTTGATATTTGGCTCTGTTGACTAATGAGTTTGCTGACCACTGGGCTAGAAGAAGCAGACTTTAAATTCACAGCTGAGGACTAGAGGGTGCCCTTCCTGAAGAGAGTGCACAAACTTAATTGTGTATCAGAATCAATAGAAGTGCCTGTTTGGAGTGTATGCTGTGATGTGTCGCCCAGATCCCACCTTTGGAATGGATGCACTCATTCTCCCAGCTGCTTGGAGTATTGGCTGTGGATGACTCACAGCTGAGGCTCTGTTCAGGCATTTTCCTCTGCCAAAGGGAGCTGCCTGATTCAAGGTTATATCCTTGGATGCTAGTAAATGGCAGTAGAACAATGCAAACTCCAAAAGTGGCGGTCTCAAATATGGTAATTCTGGTTCTGCAGATCAGCCCAGCCCAGCAACACCGCATCTTGCCTTTGATCGGGCCAATGCCACCTTTTCCATTCCTATCAAGAAGAAGGATCAGAAGTCCTCTGTATTCTCATGAGATGAACAGCAAAATATATTTATGCTGGTGTCCAAGGGCTATGTTAACTACCCCACCTTATGCCATAATATAGTTCAAAGGAGCCCGAATCATCGGAGCATTCCACAGAGCATTTAATTGGTGTATTATTTTGATGAGATCATGGTAATTGGACCATGTGAGCAGGAAGTGGCAAGTATGATGGATGAAGCATCACTCTTGGATAAGATATATAAACTCTATGAAGATGTAGGAGTCCACCCACATCTGTGACATTTTCAGAGAGCCCGTGGTCTGGGGAATTCTTGGACATTGCCTCAACAATAAAGGAAAAATGAGGGAGCTCCAATGCCCAGGCAAGAAACTCAATCAACTGGCAGGCCTCTGTATGTTCTAGAGACAGCATATTCCGCTTGAAAATACTGTTCTGAACCATTTTCCAAGTGACACAGAGGCGTATATCTTTAAGTTGGACTCCGAGCAAGAAAGAGTTCTGCGTCAGGTCCAGCCTGTGGTGCGGAAGTCTGCTACTTGAGTCACAATTCATGGCACATCTTATGGTACTAGAGGCATCTCTACTGAGAAAAGATGCTTTATGCAGCTTGTGACAAGCTCCAACAGAATAACAAGATAGATTGTCTAGGGATTTGGTGCCAGGCTGTGCCATCTACTGCAAAGAACATCTATCTTTCAAGAGCATCTAACATATTACTGAACTCTAGGGGAACTGCTTATCAGACCTTGGGAGATCAAGAGACCATGAAGTTAGAGCTGCCCATCATAAGCGGTATACAGTCAGATACACCAAGTCATAGGTAGATACAATAACAATATATCAGAACAGTAAATTTAGGTTGCATGCTGAGCACGTGAGGCCAGAGGGTGTGAGTAAGCTCCGTAAGCAGGTTGTCTAGACTTCCATGTCATCCACCGCTATTGTAATTGTGCTTCTTCATCAGCTCGCACCTGTGGCTGTGGGGAGGGAGGTGGGAAAGGTGCCCTTATGACCAGCTGCTGAAGAAGGAAAAAGGCTGAGCTTGGCTCACAAAGCTGTCTGCTCAGTTTGTGTGTGCAAAGCTGAAGATGATGGCAGCTGCAGAGCAGCCCCACTTAAGGGTGACCTGAAAGACAGCAATAAGGGGAAATCCTTTCAACGGGTAGAGTTTGGGGGACATACCTACTCAAACACTTTGTTGGGATAAAAGTGGCCAAGGTAGCTCTCTAACCCGCCCCAGCTCCCCTGCCATTTGTCTCTGGATTTATTCTTGTTCATCAAATTATGTCAATCATGCCGAAACCGGTTTGGCTCAGTGGATAGAGCGTCAGCCTGCGGACTGAGAGGTCCCGGGTTCGATTCCGGTCAAGGGCATGTACCTGGGTTGCGGGCACATCCCCGGTGGGGGGTGTGCAAGAGGCAGCTGATCGATGTTTCTCTCTCATCGATGTTTCTAACTCTCTCTATCTCTCCCCCTTCCTCTCTGTGAAAAATCAATAAAATATATTTTTAAAAAAATTATGTCAATCATTATATCCCACATATGAGTGAGAGGACTTGTATGCATGCATATTAGCATAACCAATGGACACAGACACTTGGGCAGTGGGGGCTTACCTGGGGTGGGAATGGCTTGGGGTGGGGGGTCAATTGGAGTAAAAGGAGACATAAGTAAAACTTTAGACAACAAAAATAAAATTATATATAAAAAAAGAAACTGGGGGGGGGGGAGTGGCCAAGGTAAAAATACACAAAGGCAATGGTGAATTGCTTGACTGGTTGGTCAGGGGCCTGGAAGGAAAAACATTTGAGGAACGGGAACAAAAGATGTAAGGAAGAGCTTGTAGCTGAACCTAAAAGAGTGGGGACAAAAATGTGATAATCACGGCATTGCATTGCGTGATGATGCCCACTAGACAGCAACCATCTTGAGAAAGAGAATAACCAAATAGACCAAATGACTGACGAGTTGACATAAACCAGACTATCATCAACTGCCACACTGCCATCATTAAAGTGATGAAGCCCAGCAACACGATTTCCCTCTCTCTAGGGCTTGATTTAGCTATGGCTGTTCCTGAATGTCCAACCTGTGAGAAGCAGAGGCCAACACGGAGGCCTGACACAACACCATACCCTCCGAGATCAACCAGCTACTTGATAGCAAGTTGATTCCATCGAACCTTTTCCATCCTGTAAGGGGCAGTAATTCATCTTGACTGGAGCTGGTATGTATTCCAGGTATGAGTTTGCCCATCCCGCCAGCAGGACCTCAGCCAGCACCACTGCCTTCAGGCACATAGAATGTTAAAAACAACAACACATTTCACTGCAAAATATTGCTTCAGGCTAAGAGACCCACTTTAAAGCAAAGATGTAGCAGCAGGCACATAATGACATGGTCTGCCAGTTCTTCCACTTGCCACACTACTCATAGCAACGGCAGGAGAGACCAGGTGCAGCTGAGCTGCCGCTCGGTGGTGCACCATAATCTAAAGAGCAGGATACACCCTACGTTGATGACCATTATATGCTGCCCTGTCTCCAATACATAGAATACAGAGGTCTCAGAACAAAGGATATAAGTTGACCAACTTGTAAGCTTTGTGATTCTAGAAAACCTGTTTTCCCAGAAGAGGAAAGCTTACCTCAAACTTTGATCTGCGGCTGATGCCCAGTTACTTCAAGTTTCCTCATCTCAGAAACCAAATGGCAAAAAAGGAGGGACCATATCTGTGGGAGTAACTGACCCTGATTCTCAAGAAAAGGGACTGCTATTACTTTGTGGGGACCCATCACTTTCCTAGAAGAATGTGGCTTACCTTAGCATCAGACTAAGCCCAGGCTTTCTCTCCTTTCTATAATCATTGGTTGCTAGTGTGATCAGAGCTTCAGCTAAGCCACCTAAACCCAAGATATAGAAACAGAGTGACGATTATGTATGTTCACCTTTCTTCTTTCCAATTCAATTTCCCCCAAATACCCATGTTTCTCCAGTTCCAGCCTGAGCAATAATTATTTCCATTTACCTTTCCCATTATTACAATCAAGGTGCTGAAATGTAAAGCACCTTATTGCCACTAGGACAAAGTTGTGAAGTCATTCATCAAATCATGGGCACTGGACTGGGCAGCACCTTGATTGTAATAATGGGATCTTAATTTGGATCTATTAATATTACTCTTTTATCAGGGTTCATTCTCAGAGTAACTGTTCCTTCCATCTCTCTTTTCCTAGGACTCTGATCTTATATCTTTTGTCAAAACTGAAATGATCTCCATTCATTCTCATAAAAGCTTAATAGCTCAAGTTATTCATACATTCCTGAGCAAGGAGGTAGAGAAAAATGGGGTCCATCTTTAATTGCTGGATCCAAAGTTTCTTCAGGGCTAAATCTTCCTAACATTTTATCTATCATGACATATTGGGCTATTTAAAACAGAAAGCGAGTAACTAAGAGTAGGTTATTAATGATATCTTAAATACTCTTTCCAATTCACGAAGAGTGAGATCAGGGGAAAGAAAAAGGTTAACCAGTCCGCAGAACTCTTATCCACATCATCTTTCAAAAGGAAGGTCACCCAAGATTGGCAATATCCATTTCTTACAATTGTATTTATTTATCATTCACTATTCCAATCTCTTACTTTCAGCAATGACCAGGGTTTCAGCTATAACTCAAGTTGATCTATCCTGCTCTTGTTTTTATCTGGCTATGGCCTTTGTAGGAGTAGCATAATGGCTAAAAGTACAGGCTTTGCAAACAGAAACAAACCAAATTAAAATCCCAAGTGTGCCATCTTAGACATGTTAATTAGCCTTATTTTTTTCTCTTTGTAAAAATGGAAATACTAATAGCCATTTCATGGGCTCATATTGAGAACTAAGTGAAATACATTCAATGTATATAGTACTAGTGCCTAGAATATAGGTGCTTTAATAAATAGTTATTATTATTATTATTATTATTATTATCTCTAGAGTATTATCATCAAAATAACTTTTATCAAAATTTCATTGAGGAATAAATGTGAATCACCTACAAAGAAATTGGGATAGAATCTCTGAAATCATCTTTAAAATTATATCAAGAAACACAGGCTGTAATCTATAGGGAAGAATGCAGCTTAGCAAAAAGTCCTAGATCCAGTTCTTACTGATTTTTACCAGTGCTGTTCTGCCTGCATTTACTCTCCCATAAAACGTTTTAAAAGTGCTGTCATCAAAAATATGCCCTCATCTTTTCATACACTTTAGTTTTCAGTTTCATTGCAAAGAATAAAATCTTTTAATTATTTAAGTATGTATTTAAGTAAGGTATGTTTCATGGGAAACCATCTCAGAATTAGAGTGACCACAGATTACCATGCCTTCTTAGTAAGTTTTCATCTCTCTTGCCAGATAGTTTTAGAAATTAACACAAATTCAACCAAGGAAGTCTAAGGCATGATTTATCTGGGCATCAAGAACACATTTGATTCAGTACCATCCCAAACAGAACCTGCAAGGCCAGCAAGTCTATCTGGCCATAAAGCACTTCAGTGAATAACACACTCTAATGAAGGATGAAGACGAATCATCCTGGTCAGTGGTAATGCTTCATTGTGGCGAGAGGGTATAAGTACTCCTACAAACCACTATTAGGTTTACTTTTTTCCCACTTTGAGGGACTGAAGAAAGTAAATATTTAATGAAAGAAAAAATGGGACACAATAAAACCAAACTTGGAGGTCAGAAGAGCTTTATTAAGAAAAAGTATAGGGTTCTAAAATCAAATCCAAGCCAAAGCAATTGGCAGCCTGGAGAACAGGGGCCCCATGGTTGCAACATCATTGGTGTTATTATTGCCACTAGGACAAAGTTGTGAAGTCATTCATCAAATCATGGGCACTGGACTGGGCAGAATCATCCGGCCTGGTTCTAAACGTCAGTCATTACAGAGTAACTTTTGTCACATCTGCAAGTAATCTCTATCCTGATAGCCTTAATATTCTTCTTTCAATTGACTCTAATACTTGTTTTTAAAAGCTTATGTGCAAGGGGAAAGAAACTGCTGTTTTGAATATAATACAGTATAATGTATAATAGTATTGTGTTAAAGTACTGGTTATTTTATCCTAATACACATCAAAACACCTAACATTTAAAATGTAGTCATTCATAGTCCACCTAAAATCATCTTGTATGCCACAATAGACATTGGAAAGCATTGGTCTAGTTCAGCTTTCTCCGCGTGAATACGACGTGGGGCGCACATTTTAGATACCTGCCCGGGTCCCTCAGAGCCGCCTGCCTCCCAGCCCCGCAGCTGCTCTGTCTTCCTTGGCCATCACTGCCTGTGCCCGCAGGGTTCCTCCACTCATGACCAACAAGCCGCTTGCTCTCCAGGCCTAGCTCCTGCCCACCTTTAGCCACCCATGGAGTTTCTGGGCCTTCCCACCGCTTCCAAATTAGACAAAACATCACACACGGCCATGGGGTCTGACACAGCAGCTTTTGAAGGTGCCACATGATAAACCTCAGAAGCACGAGGGAGTTAAGCCACAGAGCCAACTTTGACCTATAGTTCCTTATTCTCCCACAAACTAATCTGGGCATAGTTTCTCTTTAAAGCCTTTCCCAAAAATTTCCTTATGCAAAACAACCACCACAACAACAACCTTCACCTACTAAGTGCTTTACTGTGTCTCTTCAGAGTATGATTTCTCATTGCTTCACAACCTTCTTCGCCTCCCCTGCCTCTTTCCTCACTCTGCCCGAGGTTTGGCATCTCTCAGGTAAAGTTAGCACTTAAACCCTTGCCTCGGGATCTGTAGTCTAGAAAATCCAGATTGAGAAAAATGTCCTTTGTAACCCTCCTTGACAAGTCAGTCAGCTCTGCTTGATGGCCTCTAATGATACACAATGTATTGATTGACACAGAAACAGTGCTTTCCAATTTTGCACAGCTCTCGTTAGTAGAATATTTTCATAGTGAACTGCAGTCTGTTACAATCTCATTGAGCCTTTGCTCTGAGTGCAGTGCAGGTGGGCCCTGGCGGAGAATGAGGATTTGTTGTGGTCTTGGCTCTCACAAAGCATGCCAGCAAGGCCCAATACGTTCATAAGAAATCCCTAAAGAATTACAGTTGACTGGTACCAATCTGTAATAGCTTGTCCCAGAGTGTTATGAAAATAAGTAAAATAAAGACAGTGTAGAAAGTTCTTTTATAAAATTAATTTTATTCATTTGTAAAACTGCTCTTTATCCTGAGAATATGCCTTTTCTATCTTTTTGGTATATAAAATACCTTTTCTTTTATTAAATGACTAGAGGTCTGGTGCACAAAATTTGTGCACTCAGTGGGGGTGGGGTCTCTTAACCTGGCCTGCGCCCTCTTGCAGTCCAGGAGCCCTTGGGGGATGTCCAACTGATGGCTTAGGGCCACTCAGACATCCTTAGTGCTGCTGCGCTTGCCAGTCATGAGCCTGACTCTGGCCAAGCGGCGCTCCCCCTATGGGACCGCACTGATCACTAGGGAGAAGTTCTTGTGTTGAGCATCTGCCCCCTGGTTGTCAATGTGTGTCATAGCAACTGGTCATTCTGCTGTTTGGTCAATTTGCATATTAGCTTTTTATTATATAGGATGATGATAACAGATGAAAATATTTGTAAATGTTCCTTCTTGACTGTATAAAAAATGACAATCTTATTTATTGAAAAAAGTTGAGATGAAAGTTGAGATATCAGATAAACCCTGCAAGGTACCTTGCCCTTAATATTAATACCCATGAATTAGAGAATAGGCAATGGGTCCTAGTCCATGTTCTAAGAAATCTTAGTTGATATTTTCCCACCAAGATCCTTAGATACTCACTGGAGTGAAAAATGTTTAGTCATAAGACAGCTTTATGAGTAAACTCTCACCCTCCATTGCTATTTACACTGGCATCTCAGTTTTCTTTTCAGGTTCATTTAACACTTGCTACCATGTGAGAGAACTGTCATAGAAGACAGCCAATAGTAAATTCACTATCAACCTGGTAATTATTTTCATTACTCACAAAAACAGCTATTGAATTCCTCCAAGAAATGATTGATACGTTGCATCATGTTTTGACATATCACATTAATGACAGAGGGGAAAAGTGAAGAAAAAAGTTGTAATGATGTATTCTAAAAGATGGAAATGTGTCTGCAGGGCAACAGGAAGTGACCACTGGCAATATGGCCCTCAACTTACACTCAGGGCACGCAGCAGTCCAGATTCTCTCTTGACGTCAGCCACCCAGACAATTTCTGAGGCTGATGAAATTAGTGGCCTTATCTAAAAGTGCAATAACTACCCTAACAGGTTTGGCCCAGTGGATAGAGCGTCAGCCTGTGAACTGAAGGGTCCTAGGTTCTATTCTGGTCAACGGCATGTACCTTGTTTGCAGGCACATCCCTAGTAGGGGGTGTGCAAAAGGCAGCTGATCAATGTTTCTCTCTCATCGATGTTTCTAACTCTCTATTTCTCTCCCTTCTTCTCTGTAAAACATCAATAAAATATATTTTAAAACAATAAAAGTTGCCGAAACCGGTTTGGCTCAGTGGATAGAGCGTCGGCCTGCGGACTGAAAGGTCCCAGGTTCGATTCCGGTCAAGGGCATGTACCTGGGTTGCGGGCACATCCCCGGTGGGGGATGTGCATGAGGCGGCTGGTCGATGTTTTTCTCTCATCGATGTTTCTGACTCTCTATCTCTCTCCCTTCCTCTCTGTAAAAAATCAATAAAATATATTTTTAAAAAAAGAGAAAGTTTAAAAAAAATTAAAAAATAAAAGTGCAACAACTACAGGAAGCCTGACCCCAAACAGTGAATGCCCAAAGGGATAGTGCAACCACTGTTAACAATATCCGATAACTGCAGAAGTCATTGCGCACTTATTACACACCAGCCCTTGTGGTAAGTGTTTTACCTGCATTCTATCACTTACTTCCATTGTATATTATCTATCTCCTTTATAAGTTCCAAAGAGGAGGACCTGGCCCACCTTGTTCAACATGTATCCTAGGTTCCTACAGTACACCTGATACACAGGAGGTGCTCAATACATATTTGTTTATAGAATGAAGGAAAGAGGAAAGAAAGAAAGAAAGAAAGAAAGAAAGAAAGAAAGAAAGAAAGAAAGAAAGAAAGAAAGAAAAAAAGGAAGGAAGGAAGGAAGGAAGGAAGGGAGGAAGGGAAAGAACACCATCTCTCCTTCTTAGAACTTGGTACTCAGGGACCTCAGATGGAATTCTAAAATTCTACAGAGATATCTGTAAAACCACTGAAGTAGCTGGAAACACAGCTAGATCACAAACTATGAAAAGTCTATAAAGCTGTAAGAGTTTTTTATCAACAAGATCTGAATCAATAGTGAATTTACACTTCAAACTAACTAAAAAGTGTTTTATTATTGTTTATCCTATGCTCCTATGTAACTACAGGAACATTCTTAAACAAAAATAATCAAGTATAAATGAGAAACCAGGGTAGTGCAACAACAGTGGACAGAATAACTACATTTAAGCATGCAACGTGTTTCTAAAATGGATTAAGAAGCAGCCCATATGCCCCCAGGTCTTGCAGATAAGATGCTCAATGTATGTGGGTGTCAACCAGCCTGGATGGCTCCCAGACCTTGGCATAAACACTACAACCAAAGCCACCATTTATAGAGGCTTCAGAAGTAGGAAGGCACCTTGAGCAGTGTCTTTGGAGTATCACACACAACATAAAAACTGGGAGGAAAGAGATGACAGCCTCAGAAAAAGAATTCTGCTTTAAAGGCTTTTTGCAAAACTGGGGATATTCTTTGCAGCAAAGTCAGACTATGAGAAGGTAATGATGACACTAGAGGACAGGTAAGAGGAGATACATGTTACTGTGACCCACAGTGTCAGCAATCCCAGGAAGCACTAGTCACTGCTGATAATGGAAGGGCCACTTCCTCCCCTGTGCACACTTGGTGACAGATGACCCCACCCACAGCAGAGAGCATCATCCAGAAGGAAGACAAATGAACAATGAGAAGATTCTCTTTAGCATGAATTATTCACTTACAAAGAAAAAGTGCCAGACAGAGACTGATACACACAAGAAAAGCACTATTATTTTTTAAATCTCTGGAGAGAATAAAATACAAAGCATTTTACGTAGATCTGTTGCATTGTTTAGAAAAAGACACCTCCCCCCCCCCCAAAAAAAAAAGATGAGAAAAACTCTTATAATATGCTTGGTCCTTGCTAAAGAATCCTAATACTCATTTTTCCTTCTCATTTTTTCTTTCTTTCTTTCTTTTTTTTTTTTTTTTTTTTTTTTTTTTACTTAAAATTGCTTTTCCTCCATTTACTCACGTTTCTTGCTACTCTCTTTTCCAGAGAAATCCAAAAAAGAACATAAGGAATATAATTCTTTCAAACCCCCAAAATATATGTTGTAATATGTATAAAGCCCAGTCTACAAACTCGGGGAGGGGGGGGAGCGTGCAGGGGGAGAAATAAAACATTCTCTTTTTTTTCCAGAAAGCATTTCAATTTGTATTTGGAGCTCCCATCCTCATCAAGCATCTCTCGCCCATCCTCAGTAAGCATTTCTGCCAGAACGTTTGCTGTCCCTATCCACACAGTCCCCTCAAATGCAGTGGGTCTCTGTGGCTTCTGCATTACATTGGGGCACAGACATCTGATCTCAAATCTGCCCTTAGTTCCACCCACAAGAATGCATCCTGTAGCCCTTTCTCTCTGGTCTCGCCCCCTCCCGGAGAACAGGATTGTCCACCTCAGTCAAGCTATCAGAGGACTGCAGCACTGGCCGACATGGGGACCTACACCTCAGGAAGGACTCATCAGCACTCAGCAAAGGTCTTCTGATTTCTTCCTTATGGTGAAAGGAGGAACTCTTTTTAATTTAGGGGAAATCCTTTGGGGGGGGGGGGTTTACCAAGTCATTATCTCCATGCTTCCTACTCCTCTTTACCAACTCTACAGATTCCTCCAAATTCTTCTAAGTCTTAGACTTTTGAGAAACAATGACCAAAAGTATGTTGACTGTGTCTATTCTCTCTTTGTCCCATACCTCCCTGAGGCGACCAGGACTAGCAAAGCCTGCTTGATGGGACTCAAGAAAAAAAGAGAAAGAAATACAGGTAGAAAAACTTCTCATATATTGACCCAACCTGACTTTGTCCAAGTCCCCTGTTAATATGGGTATTTATAACCAAGTTCTGTTGATTCTTACTAACTCTAATCTCTTCCCTTCTTTTTATTCAAGTGTCCCTATTGTGGTTCAGGACCTATTTGAAATACCATAACAAAAATCTTATTTGAAATATAATAAAAACCACCTAGCCCTCCCCCCCCCACCCCCGCACACACACTCCCCAGTCTAACTTCCTCACTATTATCAGAGTGGGTTCTATAACACAAAAATCAAATCATACTATGTCACTACACGTGTCTGAAATGATTGCTTTCAAGAATTCATCCAAACTCCTTCCATGACAAGGAGATTTCATGACCTGGTACTGCCTTCTCCAGCCTCATCTCTTGCTACTCTTCTGCCTTCTCCAGCCTCATCTCTTGCTACTCTTCAGCCCATACTCTACCCCAAACCTGAAACCAGAGAGGGATATGCTTTTTATTCCAATCTTCCTGCCTTTATCCATGCTGTTCCCTCTTCCTAGCACTCTGGTCCCTTTAGTCTTCTCCTGTTGAACTAATTTTTCTTTCAGACTTTCCTCCAGGATCACTCTCCCAGGGAATTCTTTCCTGACCTACCCTCACCAGTGATTAGGGTGCTCTTTTTTGCGTATGCAAAGCACTCCATGTGAATCTCACCATTATAATTATTGGTTTGCCAATCTTTCTTCCCCAGTTGTCTGTCAGTTCCTTTTAATTAGGAATTCTTTCATCTCTATATCCTCAGGATCTAGCACATTGTTCTACAAATAGTTAATGTTCAGTAGACAATCCCTGAGTTACTGTGTAGTCATACAATTAATGTTATTTAAGATATGGCTGGTTTCTACATTACATCTCTAGCATACTGGATATCTATATCAAGCAAATTAAAATAATTATTAGTTTTGCTGACCAATTTTAAACTCACTGACTACGCTAACATTTGTGGTTTTTATTTTTTGTTTTTCTAAGAATATTGCTCCTATATTGGCCTAAATATTTGGAGTTCTTAATATATCTTTGATTTCAGTAACAAGGTTCTATTTTTTTGCATTCCTAGAAAAATAAAACAGAGTAAATAAAACATATATGGGCATAACTCATATGTTACACTATATCTTAGTAGATTTTATCCCCTTGGGGGCAGCTGATTGAAAGTTAAATAAGAATAGATATTTAAAGTTACAGCAAAGTCAATAGATTGAAGACTTATTCCAATATCACAGTATCCTCAATTGCACAGGACTTAATATGTCACTACGTAACACTTCTCAAAGGACATTGTTGCTGTATATTTTACTAGATGCAATACCATGTGATTATAGAATTATAAAGTGATCACTATTTGGTTATTTATTTCAAGTAACATATTGGGAAAACTAAACAAAGAGATTCAAATGAAGGTCTCAAAACATTATATAAATGAATATTAATTTTTCAAAACTTAATTTGTCCTATTCTTATGCATTTTTATCCTTTTATTCATTTAAGTCCTCAAATTCATTATCCTTGGATTAGCTGTCAGCTATTGCTAATTAAGTTATTCCTAAGTATAGTGCAGTTAAAAATTTCAGCTCATGGTGAAATGTAAAATTTTCAACTCATGATTTGTATTGTACATATCTCAGTTCCCCTGTAAGTGTGCACAGCAAATATTCAGCATTATTTTAGGGGTCAGAAAGCATCTGCCATTAGATGGAGGCTGACACCTGTGTGTAATTATCTAGCATGATTAATGAAGAAGGAGATCAAAGTTTCATGCAATTTTAATTTTATGCTCTGGGCTTGATATGCTAAGGATTTGTACTAGGTAATAAAGGAATATAGGTTCATTCTAATAAGCATGACAAATGATTTTTTTTTAATGAGTCAGACTCATTAGCTCAATGTCCATAAACCCATGTGACCCTTAGTGCCCTGGCAGAATTTGGGGATAATCTTAATGCCTAAATACTAGTTGTGTGACGATATTTCAATAAATTAGTTCATTTATGAAAGGCAAACAACCAAAGTATTTATGCTGAGGTACAATTAAACCATAAAGTTTATAAAGAAAAGCAACTTCAAAAGCTAAATAATATTAACAGCAATTTTCCACAAGGCTACATTTTTAACATCTACTGTGGGCCTCTGTAGACGCTTTGACAAGAATGACATTTTGGCAGAATTAACAAACCAGCCAAAAAACATGTGCTCTAGCTTTGACATGAGTGCTATTGAAATAAAAACACATACAACACGGGATGCTGTGCTCAGCTACAACATGCGTTTCTGAGATGCTGCTGATGCAATTTGATTTCAATGTCCATATTATAACAAGCTGGCCTTGTGTCTCCAGAGAATAGTAGGAAAGTTCAGTAGCTTAAATTAAGGTAGTGAATGTGTTTTTTTTAAATAAGATTCAATGCATCACACAATGTGCAAAAGAAAATTTAACAAAAAACAACAAAGTGTAGTTCTAAATAATAGATTATTGAGTTAGCAAATAGAAAATAATTTTTCCTGGAACTCTTTCTGATAATGACTACTTGGAACTGTTTTACAGTAAGTTCCTTATTTTATTTTTTTAGGACATTCATTCTTTAAAAGTTTTGGGCCCGGCCAATGTGTCTCAGTGGTTGAGCGCCAGACCTATGATCCAGGAGGTCATAGTTGGATTTCCACTCAGGGCACATTCCCCCGTAGGGGGTGTGCAGAACACAGCTGATCAATGATTCTCTCTCATCATTAATGTTTCTATATCTTTCTCCCTCTCCCTTCCTCTCTGAAATCAATTACATATATACTAGAGGCCCAGTGCATGAATTCTGGCACCAGTGGGGTCCCTCGGCCTGGCCTGCGGGATCAAGCTGAAACCAGCTCTCTGACATCCCCCAACGGGTCCCAGATTGTGAGAGGGCACAGGCTAGACCAAGGGACCCCACTGGTGCACAATTGGGGCCAGGGAGGGTCCTGGGATGTTGGCCAGCTGGGGTGGGAGTACGGGAGGGCTCCAGGGTGTGTCTGGGCCATCTCACTCAGTCCTGATTGGCGGGACCCCAGTAGCAAGCTAACCTACCAGTCAGAGTGTCTGCCCCCTGGTGGTCAGTGCATGTCATAGTGAGCAGTTGAGGGGCATTAGCATATCATTAACATATAATGCTTTGGTTGGTTAAACAGATGGCCGGACAACTGGACACTTAGCATATTAGGCTTTTATTATATAGGACATCAATTATAAACATTTTGGAGTGAAATCATGATGGAAGCAAAACCTGAGTGGTCAATAAGATTCTCAACATGTTCCAGACCGCTCTTGACCAAAGTTATTGCTTTTTAGTTTCATTTTGCATCTAACATGACTTGGGCACTTACACTATTACTAAATGCTAAAGGAATACTGTACAAACACAGGGCCTTATCTTCAAAGAGTTCAAAACCTGGCCAGGGCCTTGGCCGAGTAGCCCAGTTGGTTGGGGCATCATCCCATACACCAAAAAGTTTTGGGTTCAACTGACAGTCAGGGCACATGCCTAGGTTGCAGGTTCAATCCTCAGTCAAGGCCATACACATACAACTGACCCATATTTCTCTCTCACATCAATGTTTCTCTTTCTCTCTCTCCATTCCGCTCTCTAAAAATCAATAAAAACATGTCTTCAAATGAGGATTTTTTAAAAAGGACAGCCATGAGATACTATGAGATAATAATAATGGCTAACTTTTATTATTTGTTTAAAGGAATTAGCCCATTTAATCCTCCTACTGAGCCATGTAAGCCCCATGTTAGAAAGGAAGAAACAGGTAGAGAGAGGGTGTGTAACCTATTTAAAATCAAATATCCAGGAAATGGCAGAGCAAAAATTGGAGCCCAGGTAATCTGGCAGAAGAGCCAGGGCTCTAGTCAGAATGTCAGGTCACCCCCTCCAAGTCCTGTGATGAAAAATGTGCAGGGTGCTGTGGTGCAGAGAGATGAGTTCTACTCTCAGGGCTAGAGGGAGCCAAAGATGCCCTGAGAAGAGCAACATCCACGTTGAAGCTTGTTAATATCCGTGACATAGCTTTTCGGGAGGCAAGCAAAGGACGCTAGTGCATGGTGCCTGCTGCATTGGAGCCAAGACCATGAAGAATGAGTAGAATGTGGAGAGACAGGAAAGAACAGCACTCTAAGCAGAGGGAAACCCACAGGCCAAGGCAGGGAAGCTGGCTTGACTCTTTTCTCCCCTTTGGTAAAGCTCTCACACTTGCTATCCAAATGGAAAATAACTGAAAGCAATTACCTGATGTTAAACGTCCTGGGAGGGCAGATCTTTCTAAAAGAAAGGCAAGTATATGTAAATGAAAGTGTTTGACTTTTAAACACCTCAATTTGCTCATCAGAATTTCAAAATTACTTGTTGTTTACCTTGATTGTAACATTTTTTTTTTCACTGCAGAATCATCTAAACACACCAAAACATTTTTGTTTCTCAGATGTAAACATACAAATAATAGCTAATATTCATTAAGCACTCACTCACTCTGTGTCTGGCTCGATATACTTTACATAAACCCTTCATCATACACTTGTGAATCTTTATCCACTTTTTACGAGTGTGGAAACTGAAGCTTAGATTCAGTAATTTACCCATAGTCACAATGGAGACAAGGTCAGATATCAACCATGCGCTTAACCATTATGTTCCACAAAATTAACAGTGATGAGAAGAAACTGACTTATTTATTCTTTTATCTACATAGTGTAGAGGACAGAGAAAGAAGAAAACTTGGTTTGATTCCCAGCTCGACAACAATCTGAGGCAATCATTTTACCTCTCTGAGTCTCAGCATCTCACCTTTAAATTGAAGGGATTTGACTACCTGGTGTCTAAGGTCCCTTCTGGCTAAAAATATCTATGATTTTTTTTTTGGAAAAGGCATAGGGATCTCTAACTATTTCCACATTTTTAGAAAGAGAATTTTAAAAGCAGGACAAGTTGAAAACTTAAAGAATTCAAATTGAGTACGATTTTTGGTAAAAAGAGGCTAAAGTCATCTGAGGGGTCGACATGACATTTTCGATATGCTGAATTATTTTCTGCACCTGCGAGAGGCTGAACATCCACCATATTTTTCACTCATAACTCTGAGGGCTAGTGACACAGTTCATTTCCTCATTTCAAAAAGATTGATTTCATCCCTGAGAAAAGGTACTCATGAGCTGGAAAAAATGAATGTTTATGGAAACTGGGAGCATCCGTTTTCATTCTATTAAAGCATCAGCTTATGTTCCACTTAGGCCTTGCTTACTAAATTCAGGGTTGCTCAGTCTTTAGTCTAGGAAACCATGTGTTTGTGAAAAGGAACAAGCTGTCTCTTTTAATCCAAGAGCCAAATGTTCAGATTCCTCAAGTGTCAGTTTGAATTTCAGTGTTCATAATCTTAAATCACACAGATTGTGTCTGCTCAGGGCTGTGCCTCCAAGAGCTCCCAACACAATCATACAATAGTTGGATAATCAGAAAAAAATGGCCCCACAAGGGATGACTTCTTCTGACCATTCCACAGTCCACTTCCCATTGACCTCTTCAAACCTGCTTTCTCATCAGACTCCTCTGGTTCATTTGTTTGGATGCCTCACCTACCCAAGCCCCCATTCAGTGAGACCCAATAGACTGAAAATCTGACCAAGCCCTTTCCTGGAATGTAGCTTTTATTAACACCATAAACTGGAGGTTAGAGCTGTCCCTTAACCAACTCATGTCCCATGGTGGCCTTCAGGAAAAAGGTAGAAGGAAGGCAGATGCAATTCTCATGATTGTGATTTAAAGAAAACAGAAGTTGGGGAAATGTCTTCCAAGATATGTGAAACAAAATATAAAAATATTCTTATGGCCCTAGCCGGTTTGACTCAGTGGATAGAGCGTCAGCCTGCGGACTGAAGAGCCCCAGGTTTGATTCCGGTCAAGGGAATGTACCTTGGTTGCGGGCACATACCCAGTAGGGAGTGTGCAGGAGGCAGCTGATTGATGTTTCTCTCTCATTGATGTTTCTAACTCTCTATCCTTCTCCCCTCCTCTCTGTAAAAAAATCAATAAAATATATTTTTAAAAATCTTCTTATGTTTGTGAGTCATTTTCACAAACATAGCTTATTTGTTTTTTCAGAATTAGATTGGCAGGACAAGTGCTCTTAGCCCAATTTTAAAATGAGAACACTGACACTGAAAGAAATTATATAAATCTCATTGTTTTTGAGGAGGTTGTTTAATTCCTGTGGCTGCAGACCAAGATCTCAGGCACGGCTTTGAGCAAGACAACCAACAGGATTTAAAATCTTCTATCCTAAAGTTCACACCAAAACTGATGCAATTTTTTTGTATTAAAGGTCACTTAATCTTAATCATGTAACAAATATTTCTTTCCCCATTCTCAAGGATTATACATGCCAAGTCTAGCTTCCCATCTACTACCCTATGCATGGAAATTACTGAAAGCTCAATGATGCATGGAAATTAGTGAAAGCTCAATGATGAATAATAATTGCACTTCCACTGTCTTAAAGTTTGACATTGTACAAATGGGCATAAGCACCCTTTTCAAGACACTTTGTGATAGCTGCCAGAATCTATACATATAAAAGGCTAATATACTAAGTGTCTGGCCATCTGACCAGTTGCCATGATGTGCACTGACCACCAGAGGCCAGACACTCAACGCAGGAGCTGCTGAGCTGCAGTGACTTGGCAGAGGCAGTTCTTGGATGATGCACCCTGAAACCAGAGAGGAGGGAGCCTGATTCTTCATGATTCCACCTTTGGCCATGAGTTATGTTGCTGCTGGAGCACTGTCGCCCCTGAATCTGGCTTACTAAACACTTGTGTTTGTTTCCCATAGCCTGTAAGACAGCAACTTTGCAGAGTTCCCTCTCGCACTCCGGGACCCCACTGGGGGATGTCTGAGAGCCGGTTTCACCCAATCCCGCTCAACTCAGGAGCTTCCCCCTGGTGGTCAGTGTGCTCCCACAGGGGGAGCACCACTCAGCCAGAAGCAAGGCTCACAGCTGGTGAGCACAGTGGTGGTAGAGAGAGTCTCTCCAGCCTCTGAAGCCATTGGACATCCCCTGAGGGCTCCCAGACTTTGAGAGGGTGCAGGCCAGGCTGAGGGACCCTCCCCACTCCCCCCTCCCACCTCGAGTGCACGAATTTTGTGCACCAGGCCTCTAGTGATTAATAAAAAGAAGTACTTAGCCAGTTCTGCTCAGCCAATCTATCTATAGAAAATAAGTAGTGGAGACAATACAATTCATTTTTAATATTTTAATATTTTATTTTTATCAATATTCCTCATGTTGGAAAATGATCTAAGCCAAAAGTATCTATTTCAATAGGCTTTTATGATCAAAATATTAATTTTCTTTCATGATAATTTCCAAATAACCAATTCTGACCAAAAATTATTTCCTTGATACATTATATGAATTTGTTCAAACATCATGAAACAGGTGATAGTTTTTTTAAATCTCAGTATCAAGTGTTATAAGTTACAGAATGCCCCATTAACTTTTTTAATAGTCTTACACCAAAAACTCGATGATTTCATTTATAGATGACTCAATACAGAGTTAAGACTTATTTTGTTTAATGGACTCAGAAAGATTTTAGAAATTTTAAGTCTTTTTTAAACCTATTTTTAAATCTAGGAGACAAGGCACTTTTTAAAGTATTTCTGCCTTAAACAGGGCAGAGCTCCCTTAAAGCCACCATAGTGGTTCTAGTTACTTTATAAGACTACAGTGCTGATTCCTACCGACTTTCCTCAAATTCTAAGCCCCCCTCTTCCCTGTACTACATCTGCTTGCTTGGAAAGGTTCTCAGAATGGAAATATTTCTCTCACAAAGCCCAGTTTCAGACACCACACGTGACCTAAGAATGATGATTAAATTAAGGTGCCTATAGCATATCATTAGCTCTAGAAAATTATAATAGGTTAGAAGAATTTTCTGTATGTATCTACTTAGCAATGTACACAAATAAATTGCAATGCTAATTCAAGGATCAAGTAGTCAAAGATCGTAGGGTAGACTTGGTCCATAACTAATCTGACAGAATTTTGCCTTTGAGTGGCTAAAGTACCCTTCTATTTCATAAAAATAGAGGTTTTAATGCACTGTAAAAATGGATTCAATTGACTATCTGGATATCTAATAGCTATTTAAAAACCAAGATTTTAATTATTTAAGGGTAAATGAGCCGCACTTTTATTGACTTTATCACTCTATAAGGGCAAATAAAATTAAAATTCAAGATAAAATGGGTTTTGTGATTTATGAATCCACAAAAGCTGCTGGATAGGCACAGATATTTGGCAGTGGGTTTGCTAAGCACCTGGAATCATAATCAAGTCCTGTATCTGAGGACAGAACTTCACAGCAGGCTCTGAGCTGTCTACTTAAAACCTCAGTGTCAAGCACTCAGCTTCCAAATGTCGTATGTCTCCTTGGGAGTTTTCAGTTACAGAAACTGCAGTGTAACTGGGAGGCAATATTCCTTATCCGCTGCTTGAGTCCTCCTTACTGCCTACCACCCCACAGCAGAAAAGGGTCGAATTAACCATCGAGAGACATCCTCCTCCATACACACACTGTATGCATTGGACCCAGCAACATATAAACATCCAGGTTTTTTAGCTGTGAGTCAAACTTGCTGCTGCCACTCTGGCCTCTGGCCTCCAGCTCATGAGCCACACTTCTGGCATTGCCTTTGTCTCCTAGAATACTCCTCATTCTCTGTGACTGAATCTTACCTGGGCCGACTGTTTCTCATGTGGACTTTAAACCTGGTACTCATATTGTGCAGACTAAAGTAACAGCCCAGACACGGTCTCGGTTTCATCTTCAGCCCAGGGTTCCTCAGCTCCTTTTGGCTGTCTACTCAGGGCAGATCTTTGTCATCGATTGGCATTCTACGCTCAAGGCCCTAGAGCAGTGGTTCTCAACCTTCTGGCCCTTTAAATACAGTTCCTCATGTTGTGACCCAACCATAAAATTATATTCGTTGCTACTTCATAACTGTAATGTTGCTCCTGTTATGAATCATAATGTAAATATCTGATATGCAGGATGGTCTTGGGCGACCCCTGTGAAAGGGTTGTTCGACCACCAAAGGGGTCGCGACCCACAGGTTGAGAACCGCTGCCCTAGAGCAAGTGTCTTTATAAATAATCTCTAATCATGCTCCGGAATATTTAGACTTCTGAGCCCCCGCACTGCTTTTCCAGGTCCAATAGGCCTTGCTTGCTATCTGACCCCCTGATTATGGCAACACAAAGAGGACTAGGCATGTTTGAGATCCACCTGACCAGATAGATTCCCCACAGTGTATTCAGGAAGTGATTAACTTGAGTCCCCCCCTCCCCTGAAAGTTTTTGCAAGAAAGAGGGAGAAACAGTAGAACATTCTGGAACAGAGGCAGACAGATACCTAGTACAGAATGTTACTAGGGAAGACAGACTAAAGTTACATGTTCATCAGGCTGGAGTATAAAAAAATAGAGTGAGCTCCACTTTTAGTAAGAATGTGGTTTTCTCACTTCTCTTCCTCAAGCCTAGAGACACCGTGAGAATAAAGCCACTGTTTGGGCTCTCTCTTTCAGTCTCTTCTTTCTCTGTTCATGGCGTTATTAACTGCATTAACTAATGTGTGCACTACAGACCACAAGCCCCAAGAGGACCTACTAATGTGTTTTCAAGGGATAGAGGTCAGGAGTGCTTAGTGAGGACGACCATAGATATGAGGGCAAAAAAGGAAATAAGGGGAAAAGGTCTTACATCCTTGATAAGTGGCCTGTAGTGGCCAAGGGGCTGATTTTCAGTAGACATAAAGTCGGAGAATCTTAATATGACCAAAATGGCATCATCCAATTAAAAGTGTTAGGACAGATTATAAAAGACTCAGAAGTGGGCAAAAGATAACCGAATGTCCTTTCAATGGAATGCTGGATGTTATCTAGCAAATCCTTTGTAGGTATCTGATTCTATAAGTGTTTTCATTTTTTGTCTTTGACTAGGCTATATTACCATTCTATTAGTTGTAGAAAACTGATTGTAATGAGAATGATTCTTATCCTTAGAAATGTAATTATATTTTGTCTGATAGGGTTAGAATTAATTTCCACCCTATAGAAAAGATGGTTCCTAACATTATTTTAGTGCCCATAGGATGTTGAGTTTTGCATGTGCTAGCAAATTCATTATATCATCTATAATTGTCTATGTAAGTCTGTTCTGATTCTCCTTTGAATGAATTGTAACATTCTAATAGTTCCCTCATTAATTAATAAGTAAATAAAATGTTGGCATGTGTTCATTTTATATTTGTTATGAGTGGCATGAATTTACATATTCTGAAGATTATAGTTTAACAAAAATATGAACACAGTATCACAATACTGTATGGAGAGGAAGAGGAGTTCAAGAAGGGAACTGTGAATTCTATTGGGTTTTTTATTACATAAAAGATTAGTCAGAGAATTGAGCATTTATTCATATTAAAATTCCAGGTAGGCAGCAGTCTAACTTAGTAGTGTCCACCATCTACCTAATCAGCTACTTCCACTATTTTTTTCTTAATACCTTATGAAGAATGTTAGGTTGAAAATAGTAGAGATTCTATTCCAAGCAAATCTGGGAAGGTGTTTTTCCACTAAACTTTATCAATATAACCAATGCTTCTTTGCACGTGCTGGTTCCTAAGGAAAAAACTTGATACCAACTAGATTTTGGTTGAAACCATTATTCTGGTGACAGTCAGCCAGGAAAGATAAAGATCAATACAGAAGGCTGAGTGGACAGCAGAGTTATATCCCATAGGATGGCAATTGTCAGAGACAATTGAAAGGGGTTGGAAAATATCATCTAGCTACATAAAAGGGGACACTGCATATGCTCTCACTGGAGAAAGTTGAATTACTGTTGCATTGCTTGCCCTTAATGGAAATATCTTCATTTGACTAAGTCAGCCATCAAGTTTAATCATAGAGGATATCGAAATACATTAGACATTAATGATTAAGTAATATTCAGCAAACTACGGTCCACATCTTATAAATTATTACATTTAATAATGTACATGACATAATTAGAAAGCAAACAACAAAGAAATCAGAATGGTAAACAACTTAAGTCAACACAGTTCCCAATATGCATACTCTATCATTGGATTTTTAGTGGGCTACTGTGCACTTCCTTTAACTGTACCAGCAAGAAAAACGGACCCCACACAAATGATTATAACCCATCCTATTGCTTGTTTCAAACTTTTCAGTGGGAGACATTCATTATTGAAAAGTAAGCACTTTCGTTTTTCAAAACTCCCTTTTCAATGCAAAGCATGGACTTAATTGGTTTGGAGTTATAGTTCTTTAAAATTAATAGGCATAAATCATATTTCTATATTCCACACCCAAGTCCAAACGTGTCCAACTGGGCAAAATGAAAGAGAGAATGGAATGTTTCAAAATTACGGAAATCAATAGTAATCTATTAAAAAGTCTTAGCATAAAATAAATTTCTCAAATTAGTTAACTGCTCTTTATGATCGTACCTACTTTATATGCTTTTAAAGTGCTCCCCTATTAATGTATATATCACCAAGAGGTGGCTAATGAAACTACAAAACTACTCTGAACATTCAGCACCAAGAAATACAAACCTATGTATCTCATAAGGTATGAATCTTTTAAAAGGTTAACACTTTGATTCTCCTCCCAGCTTTGAGAATGTCTGATCAAGACAAGAAAAGGGAGGAGAGAAACCCATGCAGAACGTGAGGAGAAATAAATGGCAGGCACTTACAGTGCCCCTGCAAGGATTATGCTATTAGTGATAACTCATAATTTGAATAGCACTTTTTAAATTGAAATGTGCTTTCACTTTTATTATCTTGCTTTGTGCTTCTCAAGAAAGTAAAGCAGGCACATTATTCTTCTCGTTATAGAGAAAAAGATTCAACGTTAGGGAGATTCCATGATGGGCTGCTTAGTGGAGAAGTCCAGCCTTTTCCTACTACACCTTGCTGCTCCCCCCCATCCCCTGTGGCCCCTTTGAGAACAAATGGCCATTTTGGTAAAAGGTAGAAGCTTGGTAGCAACTTAAACTACACTTGGCACTCTGATAAATGACCCAGGCCTTTAATTGGGATGCTTGCCAAGGAATAGAGTTAGCGCAGTGCATTTCCAATGGCCCTAAACAGCAGATGAATTGCACATCAATTTATTTAAATAGCAAGACGACGCGCCTATTCATGGCCATTACCAGGTGCGGATTGATGCCTGCTAGCATAGATTTCCCACTGTGAAGCCCTTTAGTCGCTCCATGCGGCTTCCCCACTCCATTATGCCTGTTAAATGAATCAATCTTACCTAAATATCATTCTTAAATATTTAATGCCAAGTTACAATGCAGCCTTTTAAAATCAGTTGGTAAAATAAAAGCAGAGATTGTTCAGCAGGATGCACCCCACCTCTGCAGCCTCCACTCTTCCACATGATTACTTACTGGGGTGAGCTGTTTGCCCCGAGGGTGGGCCAATTAAAAGGATTTATTTGCTTGTGTAACAATCTAGGCAGCAGCAAAAGGAACTGCGGTTACAAAAGAAGAGTAAGCAATTTAAGGCTTATTTTTCTGTTGAATCCATATTTGTTGTAATGCAGGGCTTGACCCAGAAAATCACTTTGAACACTTTATCAATGTGTGCTCCTTTATCGGAATTATACTGGGCCCTGTGTGGGAGAAAGGGAGATGCTCGTTTCTAGAAAGAACTTTCAGTCCTGCTTCTCCATAGGCAAATGGTTAAATTTCCGGATTTTTAGATAACCAGCACACTCCAGCCAAATCATTGAAATCAGCTAGAGATAACATCTAGGCCTCCATTGCGTTTTAGCCACAGGCCCAGAAAAGCAGCAAAACCAGATGCAATGACCAATGACTTTTTGCCTAACCAATCAGTAGAGACCACAACCCTGCCCCTATAAGCCCATTTTGATGAATCAGCATATAAAGGACACACCTGGGAAGCTGATGAATATTCCATTGAGATTCTCCCCTGAAGCCTCCCCTAAAATTCCTGCCACTAGAAAACAGATAAAAACCCTTATGAAAAAGGATGCAGGGTGCACTCTCCCTAAAGCATATCCTCGCCTTTCCCCCTCCCCTCTTTCCTCAGGCACAGACTTTGCTTTCTCTCTCCTAAATTCTAAAGCAAGCATATCAAACTCACAGCCCACGGGCCACATGTGGCCCACAATGAATATTTTTTCGGCCCAGCTAATATAACAGTATGTAAGAAACATTTTAATAAAAATTCCGTAATTTAATTTTTACAATATCGTGTTATACATAACTAGAGGCCCAGTGCATGGATTCGTGCACATTGAAAGGAAATTAATTAGAAGGTGGCCGGTGGGATGGAACTGGGCAAGACGGGTTGGACATGCTCTAGAGCAGGGGTCCTCAAACTTTTTAAACAGGGGGCCAGTTCACTGTCCCTCAGACCATCGGAGGGCCGGACTATAGTTTTAAAAAAAAACTATGAACAAATTCCTTTGCACACTGCACATAGCTTATTTTGAAGTAAAAAAAAAACAAAACGGGAGCAAATACAATATTTGTATTTGCATGTGGCCCGCGGGCCGTAGTTTGAGGACCCCTGCTCTAGAGCCAACCTCCTGCAGCCCATCCCCAGCCGGCCGCATCTGGGAAGGCTCCGGGGCTCAAAGGGCGTGGCGTCTGCAGAGTGAGTAGGGTTCCTCTGTCAGGTGGGATCCCTTAGCCTGAGTTGCGGGGATGGGGCAGAAGCCGGCAGTCCGACATCCCCTGAGGGGTCCTGGAGTGTGAGAGGGCACTCTGCAAAGTTGCTGTCGCTCAGGCAGCTCCTGCATTGAGCATCTGCCCCCTGGCGGTCAGTGCACGTCATACCTACCAGCCAGTTGGCTGGTCAGCTGGTCACTTAGCCTTTTATATAGAGAGATTATTAATAATGAACTACAATGTTCACTAATGACTAATTACTATAATCATGTTGCATTCATTTCCCTTACACACCTTACAAGCAGGCACACCATTTCTCTCCATTAATACTAGCAGCAAATATTTTAGCAGCCAATTGCCAAGTCATTAGTCTTGTACTGACTTGTTTGGTGTGCACAACAGGAAATATTTCGCTTTTGGAAAACAAGAAAAATAGGTTTATTTGTGTTATAATTATTAATTTATACAGTTATTCAGTGTCTGGTAAGTTAATATTAAAAAAAAAAAGATTTTTATTAAAATGTCCTATTATTTTTGTTAACACTTATTTCAGCCCTTTGTATTCAGCATGTCTCTATCGAAATAAACCTACATTTCTATGAAAATTGAAGCTTTTGTTTTTTTGCAGCCCACATAAACTTAAACCTTGTTTATTTGGCCCGTGTTAGCCTTCGAGTTTGACATGCTTGCTCTAAGGGCTCCCAGGAGACTTGCAACCAGGGGAGCATCAGACAGCAGCAGCTTGTCTCAGGCTAACCCCCTGAACCTGTCTCTAAGGGCCCTTCTTTTGCCTCTGTAACTTGTTTCTTGAGTCCACACAGCCCAGCTGGCTCACTTCTGCCTCTGTGACTTTCTTTCTAAAAGGCCAAGGCAGCTCTGTGAGCACCCCACTGAGTTCTTCCCTTCAAGTATACTTTTGCTTTGCATGCTAAATAAACTTCCCCTTGTGCTAGAGGTCTTGGCTCTGAATTCTTTCTTTGTCAAACTCAAGAACCAAGAGCCAACATGGCTAATAACAAATATAACATTGTTATGGACTGAAATATATGTCCCCTAAATCCCTAAATGTTGGAGCCTTAATCCCCAAGGTGACTGAATTTGGAGATAAGGCCTTTAAGGGGGAAGGTCAAATATTCTTTGTGAGTCCTTTGTTTCTTGAGAAAAGCCAGTTAAAAAAAATCAACATCCCAAAGAGGTGTATTTTGGGGTGGCAAACTGTTCCCCTTCAATTTGAAAATGGATATATCACTCACATATGCCTTACATCCAGGAAATCCTCAGTTCTCGTAATAATTAAGTTTTTTAAAATAGGTTATTATAATAATCATCATTCTTCTTTGCAATACAATTTTAACATTACTTCAGAAAATGAAATCAGGTTAACTAAGGTTAGAAATGTTATCATGATAACACCGTTCCAATATTTATTTTAAAAAGCATCACTAAACCATATTTTGGTGTGAATGTACAAAATGAAAATCAGATAAGACTTTAAGCTCACAAACATGATAAAATATTCCCTATTTTAAGATTTTATGTAAAGACATTTTAAAATTAGTTTTATGAGTCCAAGGGAATAGAAAAACATATTTTCTTGTTAGAGATCTCTCCTTGAAGACGGTATCATGACCCCAGGAATAGACCAGCCTCATCTGGTTGTTGTTTTCTCAGTGGACTTTGGCACAAGTTGTAATAATTATTTTAACTATAGTTCTTTTTGTAAGTCCATCTTCTCTCCTAAGAGCTAGATGTCAGCCCACTGAATTGTTAGATATTTAGATTTACACTTAATGAAGCATCTGGTACTTTTATGAGTGGAACTGAAAATGACCTGGAGACCTAGCATCCTGGGGGTTTATAAGCCTGCTTTGTGGAGGATATTCAAGTTCTCCCTGCTCAACCTACTGTTGCTGTTCTATTGTCAAGCATTAAACTAGCAGAAGTGATCTTTGTGCATGTAATGCTGACTCTTAAATGTTAAACAGGAATACGAATCTCTTAAATGTTGGAATCAGAGAATTTTGAAACTAAAGAGGACTTTAAAGACTAACCAATTTGATTTCCCAACTTTACAAATGAATAAATGGAGAAATTTAATTATTGCAACACATGTGATTCATCCAATCTTAGAAAAAAATATGACCAAAGAAGTTAAGTGATCTGTTCAAGATTGCAAAGTATGCCGGGAAGCAGTGATTCCAGCTCAAATCTGTCTGACTCTAAAACTAATTCTCTGCTTATGACACCATTCTGCTTTTTTTCATAAAAGTTAGAAGTAATAATCTGACTTACAGAGATAAAAAAAAAAAAAGAGAGTTCTTTAGACAGAGGACACCCAAATAGTGTAAGATGGGCTTCAAAGAACAGATAGGAAAGGCTTTTTCAAGGTACAATTTTCAAAATGTTAAAAATACAATTATTAAAAAATGCTAGTATATGGTGACCATGTGTCAAAGATTTTTTTAACTCCTTAATGATGGAACAAGCACAATAGTAAAACTGGTTCAATGAGCATTTGCAGAACAGAGGTTTATATAGTCAATCAGAAAAGGAGTGATGAAATATTTGATAAATTAGATTTTTAAAAACTGGTTGATGTCTATAAGAGAATAAAACCATAATCCGTGGATGCATAGTTTTCTACTAAAGCATGCATATAATTTTTACCAGTAAAAAGAACTTGAAATTTGTCAGTCTTCTAACTATACAGTTTATGCCCTAATCCATAGTAGCGAATAAATCAAACAAAGGTATATTTTGCTAAAGAACTAGATAATCCTTTGGTAAACCTATTACATAATATTTGAGAATTATATTGAAATGGCACATAGTCATCCTTTGTCTTATTTCCAAGTTTTTATAACATCCTGAGCAGCCTGCTTTGCCCATGGGTGAGAGTTGCTGACGAGAGGCAGTACAGTATGTCCATGAACAAGAAAGAACAGTCTGGGTCCTCAACCCAGAGGAAAGCCTAAGCTCCTGGAGAGACTCCAGCACCTCATCACAATGAGAAGGACGCTAACCAAAAAATAGCTTGGTTTCCCCACGTGGCAAAACAGATTGAGGCAAAAGGTATGAACCAAACTAACAAGTTATTCGCTTTTATTCAGAAAGAGCCTATCTGACCTGATTGTGCCAATTTACACACTCTCCACAGCCAGCAATGCCAGGAAAGCACAATTCAGTAAAAGCAGTTCCGGAGGCCAGTGAGATGGTCCGGGAACCTACTCTTTGATGGAATGAACATTCATGAAAGGATTTTAATTTTCTTCCTAAGTGGCTGGGCAGCGTATCCTTCCAGTACTCCTCAGGGTTTGGGTAGCTATCTGGCAATGATGTGTTTAAGCACTTGACCAGTTAGTTACTTGTGGATGCTCATTAGGTTTAGATCAAAGTGTATAATGAATAAAACACGTTGGGGCTGGAATTGAACTCACAAAAGCTAAGGAGCTAAATCTAGATGTGGGCAAAAAGAGAACCCACGCTACCTCTTCCCAGAGATGATACACAGAGGCCACCTCCAGCAAGGCATCCATCTCCGCTTAAAGCAGTTTAGGTTACAATGGAACACTTGCATCTGACAGAAAGGAGTTCTGGGCATCCCAAACCTATTCTGAGGGAAAGTTGCTCTTTTTACTCAGTGTCCATCTTGTTTCTTGCCTCAAAACCTGTTCTTACACCTAACAGTTTCTGAGCTTTCACTTAACATCCGATTCCTGATTGAGGCCCTTGGATCTGAGGGCAGATTAGACTTGCATGGTTTAAAACTGTATAATTTAAAGAGATGGAGTCATCTTTTCCTTTACCTCAACTAAGATGAGGCTGGAACTCTTCAAATATCTGTACCAATAAACTGTAAAGTAAGAGGAAGCCCACAAAACCATATCAAAGACTATAAAGCATAATCAGTTTCTGAGTTAGGTTAAAAAATTCAGGTACAAATAATGTAGCTCATGAGAATTGAAGTTCCTTTTCTTTTTTCTCATGTATCTGGGGAACCCTGCCTGAAAAAATAAATTAAATCCACCTCTTCTCCATTCTTGTAATTCTTCCTTCCCCATCCTTTTTCACCTCCTCTCCCTGTTCCCTGGCATGGGCTTTCAAAGAGGCTTCAGTGACCATTCACTTTTCTGTCCACTTCAAAGTTAATGTGTTCAAAGGAAGTCACTAGAATTATTCTCTTTGTTGTTCATAATGCAGCTTAGAGGAAAAGCAGAAATAAATGCAAACTCCACAGACATGTAACCATCTATTCTGCTGCTATTTCAGAGTGAACAATTCTCCACACTACCAGTGGAATTGAGCCCAATAATAGTAATTGCTTCTGAAAAGTCGACTGCAGGAGTCTATTTTAGCTTTTCCATGACTCCTTATGGTCTATGAGTATGCTGTGCTCTATGACTACTAGGGATGATGAATACCTTTTGCTAAGACTATGCAATACCATGGCTGAGAAGTCTGAAGAATTGAGATCAAGATCCATTAATGCCCTAGTAAACTCTGAACATTGATTGGCAGTAAATACAGTAGCAACTTGATAGAAAAGGACACAGACCAAACACAAGTAGTCATACAAGACCTGATTTTGAGGCCCGTATTATAGACAAATTTAGGTTCCCAGCCTGGACACACAATGTTATAAAAATTGACATTTGGTCTCTTTTCCGCCTGGAAAAAAATACTTTTTTTTTTTTTTGTCTTAGGAGAGAAGATGGACTTATTCACCCTAGAGATGAAATTCATCCAATTTTACCTGCTTATAAGTATTAGTTTAATTCAAAAGGGTTTCCCTATTTCTGTAACAAAATTAAGTAAGAGAAGAGACTGAAAAAATATGACAGATGATCCAAGAAAAGATATTTACAAGATTTTCCTTCTGAAGTGACAATTGTAAACTAATTCTTTTAGTGAACTTTTAAATTTTATTTTAAAATATGCACTTTATTTTAATGTAAACAGAGCCTCGTGCTCTGTTCATACTTAATTTACAATATTTGCACAATACAGAAAGGTCAAAAAGTATTTTTTGAGGAAACAATTATTCTCAACTTGCTTGCTATGTTGGCCACTGCCCTGTTTCTTCCCTGCCATTCCCTCTCGTCCAGCGGTTCTCAACCTGTGGGTCGCGACCCCTTTGGTGGTCAAACGACCCTTTCACAGGGGTCGCCTAAGACCATCCTGCATATCAGATATTTACATTATGATTCATAACAGTAGCAACATTACAGTTATGAAGTAGCAACGAAAATAATTTTATGGTTGGGTCACAACATGAGGAAGTGTATTTAAAGGGCCAGAAGGTTGAGAGCCACTGCTCTAGTCGGTCTTGTCTTACAATGGGGGTTTTGCCAGCTGGAGATCCTCACAGAATCCCTAATCTAGAGGTACTGTTGTTTGCTTCTTCCTACACCCATATCCTTAGTGATCTGTTGATCAAATACTCTGCTCCAAAATCTTGAGGAGTTTCTTTCTTCTTCTTCCTTTCCTCCTCCTCCTCCTCCTCCTCCTCCTCCTCCTCCTCCTCCTCTTCTTCTTCTTCTCCTTCTTCTTCTTCTTCTTCTTCTTCTTCTTCTTCTTCTTCTTCTTCTTCTTCTTCATCTTCATCTTGAGATATTTCTAAGTTCTGGAAAGCATTTACCAAGTTAATTAATTTGCAGACTTCTCATTTTCTAATACCTTTTCCTGCTGCAGCAAGAACTAATCCCCTGTGTAATGGTGTCCCGTTTCTCTGTAAGTTTTTCTTTTTTTTACACAGTTTAAGATGAGGGTTGTTTTTTTTTTTTTTTTAACTAAAACGTGTCCCATAGAGAGCAACATCTTTTACTAGACCTGAGTGTCTTCCTTTTGTGGAACAGGAAAGGGAATGGTGACCGACTCAACAGGAAAATAAAATTTTACAGTGGGTAACGCTGGTGAGAGAACAGCATAAAGAAGAGGAACCAGCACTTGGTTTTGAGTGCAATTCAAGTGTGATACTAGGAATAGCAAGATAAACAAAGCAGGATGTGAACAGTGTATACAGGATGATGCCATTTGCAAAATATATATATATATATATATATATATATATATATATATATATATATATATATATTTACATTACTACGTTTAATTCGGGTCACCGTAAATAATTTCCTTTTTACTTGGTTAGTTTGTGTTTTCTTTCCCTTAATGAACCTGAGTTCTTGGCGTTATTTTTAAACATTAAAAAGGTAGAAAGATAACTGCAGGGGGGTTACATGTTGGCAGAAGGAGACCATGTACACACAACCACCCTGCTGCATTTTCCTGATTTACCAGCCAAGATTTCAGAGCTGGCGGGAGAGGTGGCTGCACAGAGACACACAGAGGCGGCCCGCCTTGGCCAGCTGCTCCCTCACCTCCGGGTTTCCTGCAGGGTATGCAGCTGGCTTGCAACAGTCACTGCTTCGATCAAAGCCTAACAGAGCTGGGGGAAAATAAGGGTGAAATCCTTGCGGTGCCACTGCCACAGTTGCTGTGACTCTGATCATTACTTTGATCCCAGGACGTGATTCAGAAATCCACTTCCCCAGTAACACTGAAACTGCGTCCAACAGCCCCCTAGAGTTCATTGTGTGTAATAATATCTATAACAACTTTTAAATATGTCCTTGTTCCCCGTGGTTGGCAAACTGCGGCTCGCGAGCCACATGCGGCTCTTTGTCCCCTTGAGTGTGGCTCTTCCTAAGCCTTAGGAGTACCCTAATTAAGTTAATAACAATGTACCTACCAATATAGTTTAAGTTTAAAAAATTTGGCTCTCAAAAGAAATTTCAATCGTTGTACTGTTGATATTTGGCTCTGTTGACTAATGAGTTTGCCGGCCACTGTGACTAGACCATCTAAGAGTTCCATTCACCTCAGAGTAGGTGGACAATACAGTACTAGAGAAGATGGGGGTGCGAGGAGGAACTGGTGACTTCGCCATGCGCCTCTCCAGGGAATCTGCTCTTGCCTCAGCATTTGGAGGTCTTAAGCTTGGGGCAATCTTCACTGTGCACAGTGAAAGCCCAGAATTCCTTCTATCTCCTGTTTCCTGACCTCTTCCCACCCCTCGCCCCGCGCCCCAGGGTTCTGTTCTCTTTAGTGCACTCCCACCTTTCAAGGGGCTCTCGCTGAGCTTTAAAACTTCAGCGTGCCCCTGGGAGACAGAGCCCTTCTTGCCTTACCGCACTCGCAGCTGACAGGTCCCCTGAGGATAAGTGGACGGTAGTGATTGGGGACAAGAAGTGAAAATATGGCTGCCTGTTCAACTCAGAAAAAAACTCTTGAACTAATTACTAGTGGTTAAAGACCATTATCACAGTAACAGTGCTCCTCAAAAGTAATGCAGCCAACCCTGGCCCATTGATCAGTGGTTAGAGATGGGCCCTTAGATGGACGGGTTGAGGGTTCTATTCCCAGTCAACCAGTGGGTCTCTCTCTCTGTGTCCCTCCCTCCCTCTCTCCCTCTCTCCCTCTCTCTCTCTCTAAGGGACCTCTCTCTGCCTCCTTTTCACTCTCTCTCAAAAAATCAATGGGAGCCCAGCCAGTTCTGCTCAGTGGATAGAGCCTCAGCCTGCGGACCAAAGGGCCCCGATTAGATTCTGGTCAAGGACATGTACCTCAGTTGCAGGTTCCTCCCTGGCTAGGGCCTTGGTCAGGGCTCATGCAGGAGGCAATCAATCCATGTGTTTCTCTCACATCCATGTTTCTCTCTCTTTCCCTCTCTCTTCCACTCTCCCTAAAAAAGCAATGGGAAAATCAGGAAATGATTAATATAACCCCCTCTACTTAAAAAGAAATATCTCTGCTTTTATCTCTATGACATAAAATAGTGAATAATTATTACCTTTTTGCCTATCTGTGCTTTCTGGTTTTTCTTAAATGAACCCATATTTCTTCCAGCATTTTGAAAGTCTAAAAGCTAAAAATCATACCTTCAAAAGTATGATTAACACTGATTATTGATTTTTTAATTACAGTTGACATTTAATATCACTTTATATTAGTTTCAGGTTTACCGCATAGTGTTAGACAGTTATATACTTTATCAAGAGAGTCCCCCTGATAATTCAAGCACCCACCTGGCACCATACAAAGTTATTACAATACTAGAGGTCTGGTGCACTAATTCATGCACCAGTGGGGTCCCTCGGCCTGGCCTGCAGGATTGAGCCAAACCCAGCTCTCTGACATCCCTCCAAGGGGTCCCAGATTGAGAGAAGGCACAGGCCAGGCCAAGGAATTCCACCCCACCCCCGGTTCACAATCGGGGCTGGGAGGTTGGCCAGCCAGAAAGGGACTGCGGAAGGGCTCCAGGGCATGTCCAGCCCATCTAGCTCAGTCCCCATCAGCTGGACACCAGCAGCAAGCTAACCTACCAGTTGGAGCATCAGCCCCCTGGTGGTCAGTGCATGTTATAGCAAGCAGTTGAGTGACCTTAGCATATCATTAGCATATTATGCTTTGATTGGTTGAACAGCCAACTGGTCGACCAGACACTTAGCTTATTAGGCTTTTATTAATAGGATTATTAACTATATTCCCTATGCTGTAATTTACATCCCCGTGACTACCAATTTGTATTTCTTAAATCCCTCACTTTTTTCGCCCATGCACCCAACTCACCACCCCTCTGACAACCATCAGTCTACTATTTGTATCTATGAGTCTGTTTCTGTTTTGTTTGTTCATTTATATTGTTCTTTACATTCCATATATAAGTAAAATTATATGGTATTTGTCTTTCTCTGTCTGACTTATTTCACTTAGCATAATTCCCTCCAGGTCCATTCATGCTGCCCCAATTGGTAAGATTTTATTCTTTTTTATGTCCAAGTAATATGCCATTATATATATATATATATATATATATATATATATATATATATTACACATACATATATATATATTACATATATATATATATATATATATATATATATATATATATATATTACTTTATATAACACCACCCACTCATCTATTGATGGGCACTTGTGTTGCTTCCATACTTTTAGGGTTCTCTTTTCTCCACATCCTCTCCAGCACTTGTTGTTTGTGAATTTATTGATGATAGCCATTCTGACAGGTGTGAAGTGATATCTCATTGTGGTATTAATTTGCATTTCTCTGATGATTAGTAATGTTAAGCATCTTTTCCTATGTCTATTGGTCATCTGTATGTCCTCTTTGAAAAAGTATCTGTTCAGGACATCTGACCATTCTTTTCTAAATATATATATATATCCTAGAGGCCTGGTGCACAAAAATTTGTGCACTTTGGGGGGTCCCTCAGCCAGGCCTGTGCCCTCTCGCAGTCTGGGACCCCTTGGGGGATGTCCACCTGATGGCTTAGGCCCGCTCCCCTGGGGATCGGGCCTAAGGTGGCAGTCAGACATCCCTCTGGCAGCCCAGGAGCCCTTGGGGGATGTCCAATTGCCAACGGGGAGCAGGCCTAAGCTGCAGTCGGACATCCTTAGCGCTGCTGAGGAGGCGGGAGAGGCTCCCACCACCATTGTTGTGCTGGCAGTCACCAGCCTGGCTTGTGGCTGAGCAGAGCTCCCCCTGTGGGAGTGCACTGACCACCAGGGGGAAGCTCCTACATTGAGCGTCTGCCCCCTGGTGGTCAGTGTGTGTCATAGTGACCAGTGATTTCCAGTCGTTCTGCTGTTAGGGTCAATTTGCATATTACCCTTTTATTATATAGGATATATATTATTGATTTCAGAGAGGAAGAGAGAGGGAGAGACAGAAACATCAGTGATGAGAGAGAATCATTGATTGGTTGCCTCTTGCACACCCCCTACTGGGGATCGAGCTCATAACCTGGGCGTGTGCCCTTGACTAGAATGAAACCTGGGACCCTTCAATCCTCAGGCCTATGCTGTATCCACTGAGCCAAACCAGCTAGGGCCCTCTGCCCATTCTTAATAGGATTGGGTTTTGGTGGGGTTTTTTTTTTTTGGTTTTTGGTGTTGAGTTGTATAAGTTCTGTATGTATTTTGGATATTAATCCCTTATCAGATGTATTACTGGCAAATATGTTCTCCCATTCAATGAGTTGTCTTTTAATTTTGTTGATGTTTCCTTTGCTGTGCAAAAAAACTTTTTAGTATGATGTAGTTCCATTTGTTTATTTTTTCTTTTGTTTCCCTTGCCTGAGATGATACATCAGAAAAAATATTACTAAGAGAAATGTCTGAGGTTTTATGGCCTATGTTTTCTCTTATGAGTTTTATGGCTTCAGGTCTTATACTTAAGTTTTTAATTTATTTTGAGTTTATTTTTGTAATGGTGCAAGAAGGTGGTCTAGTTTCATTTTTTTCATGTATCTGTCCAATTTTCCTAACACCATTTATTGAATATACTGTCTTTACCCCCTTGTATATTCTTGCTCCTTTGTCAAGTATCAATTGACCATATAAGCATTGGTTTATTTCTGGGATCTCTGTTCTGTTTCATTGCTTTTTATGCCAGGACAAAGCTGTTTTGATTATTATCTATATATATAAAAGCCCAAGCAACTGCCCGACGCTCCGACCAGTAGCTATGACACACAATGACCACTAGGGGGCAGACGCTCAAAGCAGGAGCTGCCAAGCTGCGGTGACTTGGCAGCTGAGATTCTTGGGTGACGCACTGGAACCAGAGAGGAGGGAGCCCAATTCCAGGGTGTGTCACCCGAGAACTGCCCTCTCACAATCCAGGACCCCTCGGGGGATGTCAGAGAGCTGGTTTTGGCCTGCTCCCTGCAAGCCAGGCTGAGGGCCCTCACCGGTGCACGAATCTGTGCACTGGGCCTCTAGTTGCCTTATAATATAGTTTGATATTAGGTAGTGAGTTACTTCTAACTTTTTTCATTTTTTCAAGATTTCTTTAGCCATTTGGAGTCTTTGTGATTCCATATAAATTTGAGTATTTGTTCTAGTTCTGTGAGAACGCCATTAGTATTTTTATAGGAATTGTATTGAAACTATAGATTGCTTTAGGTATTATGGACATTTTAACAATGTTAATTCTTCCTATCCATGAGCACAGTATATTTATTTGTACCTTGGATTTCTTTCTGGGTAACTTACAATTTTCCCAGTACAGATCTTTTACCCTCTTGATTAAATTTATTCCTCAGTATTTTTATTACAATTATAAATGGCATTGTTTTCTAGATTATTTTTCTGATAGTTCATTAATTGGTGCATAAAAATGCAAACAATTTCTGAATATTTATCTTGTATTCTCCTACTTTACTGAATTTATTTATCAGTTCTAGCAGTAGTTTTTTTGTGGTTGTTTTTTGGTGGAATCTTTCTCCATTTATAGTATCATGTCATTTGCAAATAATGACAGTTTTACTTTTTCCTTTCCAATTTGGATGCCTTTTATTTCTTCTTTTTGGCTGATGGATGTGGCTAGGACTTCCAGGACTATACTGAATAAGAGCGGTGAAAGTGAACAACCTTGTCTTGTTCCTGATCTTAAGGAAAACGCTTTTAGCTTTTCCCCATTGAGCATGATTTTAGCTGTGTGTTTCTCATATATGGCTTTTATTATGGTGAGGTATGTTTCCTCTATTCTCACTTTGCTGAGAGTTTTTATCCTAAATGGTTGCTGGATTTTAGCAAAGGATTATTGTGCATCTACTGATATAATTATGTGATTATTCTCTTTCATTTTGTTTATGTGGTGTATCACATTAATTGATTTGCTGATGCACCAACCTTGCAATGCAGGAATAAATTCCACTTGATCATGATGTATCATCTTTTTAATATATTGCTGCATTCAGTTTGCTAATATTTTATTGAAGATTTTTGCATCTATGTTGATCAGGAATATTGACCTATTATTTTCTTTCTTTGTAGTGTCTTTATCTGGTTTTGAAACTGGGATAATGCTGACCTTGTAAAATGAGTTTTGAAGCCTTCCCTCCTCTTGAATTTTTTGAAATAGTTTGAGAAGAATAGGTGTTAGTTCTTTTTTGAATGTTTGGTGAAATTCACCTGTTAATCCATCTGGTCCAGGATTTTCATTTCTTGGGAGTTTTTTGATTATTGATTTGATGCCAATGCTAGTAATTGGTCTGTTAGATTTTCTTTATTCCTTTTTTAATCTTCAACTGAGGATACATTTTGTTGATTTTAAAGAAAGAGTAAAGAAGGGAGGGAGAGAGAGAAGTATCAATATGAAAGAGAAACATTGATTGTATACCTCTGACATGTACATTGACCAGAAATCTAACCTGCAACATGGGTATGTGTCCTGACCTGGAATTGAACCCAGCACCTTTTGGTGCATTGGACAACATTCCAACCGAGCCAGACTGGCCAGGGAGATTTCCTTTATTCTTGATTCAGTCTTAAAAGATTGTATGCTTCTAGGAATTTATTTATTTCTTCCAAATTATCCCACTTGTTGGCATATAATTGTTTACAGTATTTTCTTATAATTCTTTTATTTAATGTATTAAATTGATTGGGGTGACATTGATCAATGTGAACATGTAGGTTTCAGGTGTGGGTTTACAGGTTTCAGGTGTGGGTTTCTATGTTACAAGATCTGTATATTGCACCAGCTGCCCACCACCCAAAGTCAAATTTCCTGTCCCCTTCCCCTCCCTGACCCCCTTCACTCTGGCAATGACCACACTGCTATTTCAGTTTTATATCCCACATAAGAGTAAAATCATACGGTTTTTAGCTTTTTCTGACTGACATTTCACTTAGCATAATGTTCTCAAGGTCCATCCAACTTGTTGCAAATGGTGCTATTTCATCCTTTGTTATGGCTGGGTAGTATTCCATTGTGTACATGTGCCACGTCTGCTTTATCCAGTCCTCTATTGCAGTGCACTTTGGTTGCTTCCATGTCTTGGCCACCATGAATAACGCTGCAATGAACACAGGGGTGCATATATCTTTGTGAACACATGAATTTTAGTTTTTCTGGTATATAACCAGGAGTGGAATTGCTGGGTCATACTGTAGCTCTATTCTTAATATTTTGAGGAATTGCCAGACTGCTTTCCATAGTGGCTGTACCAGCCTACATCCCCACCTGCAGTGAATGAGGGTCCCTTTTTATACAACTCTCCAACACGAGTTATTGCTTATCTTGTTGATAATGGCCACTCGAACAGTTGTAAGGCGGTATCTCATTGTAGTTTTGATTTGCATTTCCCTAATTGCCGGTGAGGTGAACATCTTTTCATACATCTATTGGCTGTTTGTATGTCTTCTTGGGGGAGGTGTATTTTCAGGTCCTCTGCCCACTTTTTGATTGGGTTATTTGTTTTGTTTAGTGTTGAGTTTTACGAGTTCTTTATATATTTATGTGTTAAACCTTTGTCAAAGCTACTATTTGCAAATATCGTCTCCCCTCTGGCTGGCTGCCTCTTTGTTTTGTTGTCAGTTTCTTTTGCTGTGCAGAATATTTTTAGTTTGATATAGTCCTATTCATTTATTTTTGTCTTTACTTCCCTTGCCTTTGGGGTCAAGTTCATAAGATGTTCTCTATAACCAAGGTCCATAAGTTTGGTACCTATATTTTCTTCTATGTATCTTATTGTTTTGGGTCTTATATTGAGGTCTTTGATCCATTTTGAATTAATTTTTGTACATGGACACAAACTGTAATCCAGTTTAATTTGTTTGCATGTGGTTAATTCAACAATAAGACAATAATATTGAATTTGCATATACCTCATAAGTAACTGAGTTTCAAAAACAACAACAGGGAGGAAGAAAATGGCGGAGGTTTAGACAGACATGTCAGTGCCTTGTCCCGGAGCAGATAAGGGCGGGCAGCTGAAACAGGTAGCATACAGCCCGAAATAGCAGAGGAGATTCAGCTGAGAGACAGTCTGCAGCCAGGAAAGACAGAGAAATCCTAGATAAAGGGAACGGTTAGAGGCTGAGGCTGAAACCTCTCCAGGTGCGCCGGCACAGCCGCGGAGACCGTGCCATCTTGGGTGACTGTCATGGGCATCCAGAGACCAGCTACTAACCCGGCAACAACGGCTCTCAAGCAGCGCAACTACGTGAACTCAGAGGAACCCTGCTTCTCCCCACAGAAAGGTTAGACTTTCCCCAAAGGTGCGGTTTGCAGTTTAGGTTGGAGAGTGGAACGCACGCAGGGGGGTGGGGACTCTGCGCCCCACAAAGACGCTGCCGTTGGAGCCAGCGTGACCCACGAGTGTGGAAGGGCACCCCCAGGGCTGCTGGCAGAAGGGAACGCTATAAATAAGCCCACAGTTGGACGGGACACAAACGGGCAGCCTCAGATTACGCCAGTTTGCCGGCTACTCGGTGCCAGGAGCCAGAGCGCGCGCAGAGACTTCGCGCAGATTTGGAAGGTGAAGCATTGCAAGTTCGCACAACTTCCCAGGCTCTTAAATCTGTGCGTTTGATTGTTGAACCCAGTGCAAGGGACTACCCAGTTGGGGTCAGTCACAGAGCTTGTAAGGGAAGGCTGTTTGGGGGGAGCCTGGGAAACAGAGCGGGGAGTGACTACTGAGAAACCAGCTCTGGGCGGAGGACATTCCAAACCAGCTTCCGGTACAATAGAGAACACCTGGTCAGAGAGGTCCTATACCCTCAGAGGTCAATCCCGACGCACTGCCACCCAGAGGCAGAGCCACGAACTGACTCTTCTGTAAATACAGATAAGGGCTGTCTGGGAAACCAATACAGCCTGCCTTAAAATCAGGACTGTGGCTTACAACACGGAGGAACAGTGTATCAGAGGGAAATTCAACATTCTCCTGAATACCTGGTGTGCCCAAAAGAGGAGCAGAAGATCTGAAGCACCTTCATTACAGCCCATTTTTTTTTAATTATTTTTTTAAATTATTGTTTCACCTCTTAACTAAGAAACCATTTATTTTTCTTTTTCATCACCTGATATTACCCTTTTAATTACTACATTTTTATTTTTAACCAGTATTATTACTGCTGCCATTTTACCATTTTTTTTAAAGTGTCATTTTATTTTCTCTTTATTTTATTTTGGGACTAAGGTTCTCCATTCTATTTTCATCATTCCTTTAGTATCATTTTCCTCTACCTCAATTGTGTTGCTGTGCTAAAACCCTCTTCCCCACTTTTCCCCTTTTGCTGTCCTGTTTCTCTTACCCTATTCCTGCTTTAGATTTTCCCTATTCTTCATACCCCCTGTCTAAATTTCACCCTACTTATATATCCCTTTTCCAATCACCTGCTCTAAATCCTTATCCACCTCTCCCTTATCTTTCTTCACTATCCAAATTTTTTATTCTCTCCTTTTCTCTATTGTTTTGTTGTTGCTTGCTCGATTGTTGAGTATATTGTGTTTTTTTTTTCTTTTCTTTTCTTTAAGGATTGTTTGTGAGGTTGTTCTGCTTTTTCTTGTTCTGTCTCCCATTCCACCCCCCCACCCCCCCAGGCCAGTTATTTTTGTGCTTCTGTTTTCCCTTGCCTCACTTGATATTATTGGCTGTTTGTAGTTTGTATTCACTCCAGGGATCCGTTGCTGGAATTTGTTGGGATTAGTGGCGGTTCTATCGGAGTTTTCTCCTCATATGAATAGTCTCCTCCCCTCTTCTACTTCATTCTCTTTTTCTTTTTTTTTTTTACTTTTTAAAGAAGTCTGTTTATTGAAAGGATCTGAAAATAGTAATAAGGCTCTCAACATTTAATAAACTTTCAGGATATCATTCTCTTTTTCTTTTTTTTTTTTTTTTTTTTTTTTTTTTTTTTTTTTTTTTTTTTTTTTGTTTTCCTCTCTATCTTTTTCTCTTCTTTCTTCCTTACCCCCCAAACTCTCTTAGCTCGGGTAGCCATCTTTATTTGGGGTTATTAATACCGTAATTCATTTGTGTTCAGTGCCTGGTACGTTGTGCCTTGTTGTGTTGTATTTTGTGCCTTTAAATCAACGCAGCAGATCCAAGCAACAGCAGCCTCCTGATCTCCACACGCTCTGAAGGCCATAACAAGAGATATGGAAGGCCACTTCATAATACTAAAGGGATCAATACAACAAGAAGATATAACCCTGATAAACATATATGCACCCAATGCAGGAGCACCCAAATACATAAAAAATCTCCTGGAAGATATCAAAGGAGAGATCGACAACAATACAATCATAGTAGGGGACTTTAATATACCACTGTCATCACTGGATAAATCCTCTAGACAAACAATCAGCAAAGAAACAGCAATCCTAAATGACTCACTAGATCAGATGGACTTAATTGACTTCTTCAGAACACTTCACCCCACAGCCACGGAATATACATTCTTCTCAAGTGCTCATAGGACAGATTCAAAAATAGACCACATATTGGGTCACAAACAAAGTCTCCCCAAATTCAAAAAGATTGAAATCATACCAAGCATCTTCTCAGACCACGGTGGCATAATATTAGAAATAAACTACAATAAAAACAACCCAAAATACTCAAACACTTGGAAGCTGAAAAGCATGTTATTAAATATTGATTGGGTTACCAATGAGATCAAAGAAGAAATTAAAAACATCCTGGAAACTAATGACAATGAAAACACAACAATCCAAAACCTATGGGACACAATGAAAGCAGTCCTGAGAGGGAAGTTTATAGCTCTACAGGCCTATCTCAAAAAAACAAGAAAAAATGGTAGTAAATCATCTAACTCTACAACTCAAAGAATTAGAAAGAGAGCAACAAAGAAACCCCAGAGTGAGCAGAAGGAAGGAGATAATAAAGATTAAAGCAGAAATAAATGACATAGAGACAAAAAAAATAATACAGAAAATCAATGAAACCAAGAGCTGGTTCTTCGAAAGGATAAACAAGATTGACAGACCTCTAGCCATGCTCACCAAGAAGCAAAGAGAGAGGACCCAAATAAACAAAATCAGAAACGATAGGGGCGAAATAACAACAGACCCCACAGAAATACAAATGATTGTTAAAAAATACTATGGACAGCTCTACTCCAACAAACTAGACAACCTGGAAGAAATGGACAAATTCCTAGAAAAATACAACATTCCAAAACTCAATCAGGAAGAATCTAAAAATCTCAATAGGCCAATAACTATGGAAGAAAATGAAGCAGTCATCAAAAAGCTTCCATCAAACAAAAGCCCGGGACCAGACGGCTTCACAGGGGAATTTTACCAAACATTCAAGGAAGAACTAAAACCTATCCTCCTCAGACTACTACAAAAAATTCAGGAGGAAGGAAAACTTCCAAGCTCATTCTATGAAGCCAGCATCACCCTAATACCAAAACCAGGTAAAGACAACACAATGAAAGAGAATTACAGGCCAATATCGCTCATGAACATAGATGCCAAAATCCTCAACAAAATCTTAGCAAATCGGATCCAGCAGCACATCAGAAAGATCATACACCATGACCAAGTAGGATTCATCCCAGGGCTGCAAGGATGGTACAATATCCGCAAATCAATAAACGTGATACATCACATAAACAAATTGAAAGAAAAAAACCACATGGTCATATCAATTGATGCAGAAAAAGCATTTGACAAAATCCAACACCCATTTTTGATAAAAACTCTCTGCAAGGTGGGAGTAGAAGAATCATACCTCAACATAATAAAAGCCATATATGACAGGCCCACAGCCAACATCATACTCAATGGACAAAAACTAACACCATTTCCCCTAAGAACAGGAACAAGACAGGGATGCCTGCTCTCACCACTCCTGTTCAACATAGTACTGGAAGTGTTAGCCATTGCAATTAGGCAAGAGAAAGAAATAAAAGGCATCCAAATGGGAAAAGAGGAAGTAAAACTGTCCTTATTTGCAGACGACATGATATTATACATACAAAACCCTAGAGACTCCATCAAAAAACTACTAGACTTAAGACATGAATTTGGCAATGTAGCAGGATACAAAATTAACCCCAAGAAATCTGAGGCATTTCTATACACCAATAGTGAACTTTCAGAAAGAGAGATTACAAAAACAATCCCGTTTACCATCGCACCAAAGAAATTAAGCTACCTAGGAATAAACTTAACTAAAGAGGTAAAAGACCTCTACTCAGAAAACTACAGGTCGTTGAAAAAAGAGATAGAGGAAAACATAAACAAATGGAAGAACATTCCGTGTTCATGGATTGGTAGAATCAACATCATTAAAATGTCCATACTATGCAAAGCAATCTATAAATTCAACGCACTTCCCATTAAAATACCAACGGCATACTTCACAGATCTAGAACGAACTCTCCAAAAATTCATCTGGAATAAAAAAAGACCCTGAATAGCTGCAGCAATCCTGAGAAAGAACAAAGTAGGTGGGATCTCAATACCAGATATCAAGCTGTATTACAAAGCCACTGTTCTCAAAACTGCCTGGTACTGGCACAAGAACAGACATATAGATCAACGGAATAGAATAGAGAGCCCAGAAATTGGCCCGAACCAATATGCTCAGTTAATATTTGACAAAGAAGGCAAGAACATACAATGGAGCCAGGATAGTCTCTTCAATAAATGGTGTTGGGAAAATTGGACAGATACATGCAAGAAAATGAAACTAGACCACCAACTTACACCATACACAAAAATAAACTCAAAATGGATAAAGGACTTAAATGTACGACAGGAAACCATAAAAATTCTAGAAGAATCCAAAGGCAACAAAATCTCAGACATATGCCGAAGCAATTTCTTCACTGATACAGCTCCTAGGGCACTTGAAACGAAAGAGAAAATGAACAAATGGGACTACATCAAAATAAAAAGCTTCTGCACAGCAAAAGAAACCATCAACAAAACAACAAGAAAACCCACTGTGTGGGAAAACATATTTGCCAATGTCATATCTGATAAGGGCCTAATCTCCAAAATTTATAGGGAACTCATACAACTTTACAAAAGGAATCTAAACAATCCAATCAAAAAATGGGCAAAGGACCTAAATAGACACCTTTCAAAAGAGGACATTCAGAAAGCCAAGAGACATATGAAAACATGCTCAAAGTCACTAATCATCCGAGAGATGCAAATCAAAACAACAATGAGGTACCATCTCACACCTGTCAGACTGGCTATCATCAACAAATCAACAAACGACAAGTGCTGGAGAGGATGTGGAGAAAAAGGAACACTTGTGCACTGCTGGTGGGAATGCAGACTGGTGCAGCCACTATGGAAGACAGTATGGAGTTTCCTTAAAAAACTGAAAATGGAACTCCCATTTGACCCTGTGATCCCACTTCTAGGAATATATCCCAAGAAACCAGAAACACCAGTCAGAAAGGATATATGCACCCCTATGTTCATAGCAGCACAATTCACCATAGCTAAGATCTGGAAACAGCCTAAGTGCCCATCAGTAGATGAATGGATTAGAAAGCTGTGGTACATCTACACGATGGAATACTATGCTGCTCTAAAAAGGAAGGAACTCTTACCATTTGCAACGGCATGGATGGAACTGGAGAGCATTATGCTAAGTGAAATAAGCCAGTCAATGAAGGAAAAATACCACATGATCTCACTCATTCATGGATAATAGAGACCATTATAAACTTTTGAACAGTAATAGATACAGAGGCAGAGCTGCCTCAAACAGATTGTCAAACTGCAGCGGGAAGGCCGGGGAAAGTTGGGGGGCAGGAGGGAGGGGTATAAGAGATCAACCGAAGGACTTGTATGCATGCATATATGCATAACCAATGGACATGGGACGCTGGGGGGTAGGGGAGGCCAGGGGATAGTCAAGGGCGGGGGAAAAAAAAGACACATTTGTAATACCCTTTGTAATACTTTAAGCAATTAAAAAAATAAATTAAAAAAAAAACACAAACAACAACAACAGAATTTTGCCCTGACTGTGTTGCTCACTGGTTAGAGTGTTAGCCTGAGCACTGAAGGGTTTGGGGTTCAATTCCTGGTCAAGAACACATACCTGAGTTGTAGGTTCCATCCCCACCCTGTTCAGAGCACATGTAGGAGGCAACCAATCAATGTGTCTCTCTCACATCAATGTGTGTTTTTTTCTCTCTCTCTTTCCCTCCTTCCCGCTCTCCCTCCTTCCCACTCTCTCTAAAAATCCATGGAAGAATATCCTAGAGTGGAGATTTTTTTTAAAAAGGAGAGAGAATTTCAAATTCAAGAAGTAAACACTGACACAAACAAATGGAGAAATAGATAAATCCACATTTACAGTAGGAGATTTCAAATGCTCCTTTCTCAAAAATGGACATTATTTTCTTTTTTCCCCCTAAATTGAACACAAATAAGAGAAGAGAAACTGGATTTCCTAATTTAGTTGTCTTCCCACCCAACTCTGACTTGTGGTTTCATTTTCATATTCCCTATAACCTTATCTGAAGAGGTTCCTAAGGGACAGAAGGAATTCTAAGATGTAGATTTTTTTTTGTTAAGTTCTTTATTGTTTAAAGCATTACATATGTATCCTTTTTCCCCCATTGACCTCCCCAGCCATTCACACCTCCCAGCACATGCCCTCACCCCCCCTACTGTCTGTGTCCATGGGTTATGTTTATATGCATGCATACAAGTCCTTTGGTTGATCTCTTATCTCTCCCCCATCCCCTCACCCCCCCCCCTCCCACCTTTCCTCTGAGGTTGGACAGTCTGCTCAATGCTTCTATGTCTCCGGATCTATTTTTGTTCATTAGTTTATGTTGTTCATTATATTCCACAAATGAGTGAGATCATGTGATATTTATCTTTCTCTGACTGGCTTATTTTGCTTAGCATAATAAGATTTCTACTTCATTTGGTGGCTAATCTTGGTGAAAGATTAAAATCTCTAAATACAGATGCCAAGCAAAACAAAGTTTGAGGAATCATGCTACTTGATATCAAATGATACTATAAGGCCATAGTAATCAAAACAGTATGCTACTGGCATATAAACAGACCTATAGATCAATGGAACAGAATAGGGATCCCAGAAATAAACCCAAGCCTTACGGTCAATTAATATTTGACAAAGGAGGCAAAGACAAATAACAGGATAATGATACTCTATTCAATAAGTGGTATTGGAAAAATTGGACAGATACATTAAAAAAAAATGGAACTAGACCGTCTTCTTACACATGCACAGGAATAAACACAAAATGTATTGAAGACTTCAATGTTAGACCAAAACCATAAAAATCCTAGAAGAAAACATAGGCAATAAAGTCTCAGACATTTCTCATAGAAATATATATTTTTTATTTCTCTTGGGGCAATGGAAGCAAAATAAATAAATAAACAAATAGGACTACATCAAATTAAGTTTTTGCACAGCAACGGAAACCATCTACAAAATGAAAAGACAGCCCACTGAGTGGGAGAACATATTCACCAATCATACATCCAATAAGAGGTTAAAACTCCAAGTTTATAAAGAACTTATAAAACTCAATACCAAAATAACAAACAGTGCAATTTAAAAATGGGCAGAGGACCTGAATAGACACTTCTCCAAAGAGTACAAACAGATGGCCAATAGACATATGAAAAGATGTTCAACGTCACTAATAATCAAAGAAATGCAAATTAAAATCACAATTAGAAATCACCTCACACATGTCAGAATAGCTATCATTAAAAACCAAAAAACATCAAGTGTTGGTGAGAATACGGAGAAAAGGGAACCCTTATGCACTGTTGGTGAGAATGCAGATTGGTGCAGTCACTGTAGAAAGCAGTATGGTGTTATCTCAAAAAAATTAAAAATGGAACTGCCTTATGACCCAGTGATTCCACTCATGTAATATATCCAAATAATCCTGAAACACTAATTTGAAAGAATATATGCACTTCTCTGATCATTGCAGCATTATTTACTAGCCAAGATGTGGAAGCAGCTCAAGTGCTCATCTGTAGATGAGTGGATAAAAAAAGCTGTTGTACATTTACACAATGGAATTCTACTCAGCTGTAAAAAAAAAAAAAAAAAAAAAAAAAAAAGGAAATCTTTGCTTTGCCACAGCATGGATAGACCTGGAAAATATACACTAAGTAAACTAAATCAGTCAGAGAAAGACAAGTACCATATGATTTCATTTATATGTGGAATCTAATAACCAAAAAAGCACGCATAGATACAGAGAACAGACTGACAGCTGTCAGAGGAAGGGGGGTTTACAGCGCTGGGTGGAAAATGTGAAGGAATTAAGCAAAAGAACAACAACAACTCATAGACACAAACAACAGTGTAATAATTACCAGAGTAAAAAGGCGTTCGGGGGAGTAAAGGAGGGATAAGGGAAGGAGACTTGATGATGTATCACAGAATTGTACACCTGAAATCTATACAGTTTTACTAACCGATGTCAACCCAATGAATTCCATTAAAAAATAATGAAGTTCTGTCATGTGCTACGACATTAAGTGAAAGACAGACACAGAAGACACATATCGTTTGATTGCATTTATACAAAATGTCCAAAAGAGGCAAATTCAGAGACAGAGAGGAGATTTGTGAGTGGATGCCATGGAATGACTGTGTTGGGTTCAGGACTTCTTTCTGGGGTAATGAAAATGTTCTGTAATGGGGTAGTGGTGATTGTTGGACAACCTGTGAACATACTGAAAAAACACTGAAATGTACACTTTAGGAAAACACAGGTTCTCTGTTTATCGAACCAAAGTCTGACCAAGAGGGCCACCCCTTGCTAGGGTGGGAGGGAGAAAACAGGGTCCACGCCCAAGTGTCCCCCGGAGCATCCGTGCCTCCAGCTCTAAGTTTTCTCTGTAGCACCCCTGGCTCAGATTCCATAAGCTTGCACCGGTGTGGTTCTGATTTTGAGTTTAGTATTAGGACCACAGTCACGGATTTATTAAAGCCCGAACCATCTTTCTGAACGAATGCTGCTGTTAGATGAAGCTACTTCTTTCCCTCTCCTGGAATCTCTCTCCCCACCTGTGTTAGTCGCTTGGCAGAGGGGAAGGACGGAGTCTGTGCCAAGATTTCCCCACGCCTCACGTGCCGTGGAAGTTCACCTTGCCCTTGCGATGCAGCTACCCTTCTGTGTATTTTTAGCTGTGTTTTCAAATATAACTCCCCCGTTTGGGTGAACCCATTTCCTTTCTGTCACATGCAGAACTGACACTCTTTGCAGAATCCTGGAGGCAGAATAAATGGTAATGATTCATTAGGAGCAGGAAAAGAGCTACCAAGTTTATTTATTTTTTTAAACCTGTAGCTGGGTTAAAGTAGGACATAAGAGAAAGGCATTACACTAATAGAGCACTTCTAAAAATCTGCCGCGGAAAAAACTCTCACGGTTTGTCACAATGGGGAAAAAACATGACACAAAAATATGTACAATGCGATCCCATGTTTGTACAAAGAGATGGTTATCTTGCTATCTCTCATTAGTGCCACAGTGAGTGACTCCTCTTTTTAACTTATCTGTTTTCTACTCTTCACTAAATTGCACATCTGTCTTATGTAACTCTTAAAATCCAAAAGTAAAATGGTACCCACAGTATTTCTCAGACATTTATAATGGCTACATATAAGTTATTCTAATCTGATCATCTAGACCATCCTTTATTAGGCTCAGAGTGAGTGCGCAATCCTTCCTGGTACTTGGCGGTAAGAGGGAGGCACTCGAGGCAGCAAGGGGGAGGGTAGGCTAAAGCCTGGCAGGTGGGCTCTGCCCTCCAAAGTTCACACGCTGAGAAACGGATGCTGTACATGAAAGACAGGGCTGAGGCCTTAGCCAGGCTGCCTGCTGCATGCTTTTGATTATTGAATGGCCACTTGCGATGACATTCTACCCATCTTCAAGGAGCCCAGAGGAACATTTACTTTTTCCCCACTTTTCATGCTAGCACAAGACATGGCTTCTTCTTTTGGGGTTCCGGGCCCATCTCATCTTGTTTCTTCTATCTCCATGACGCCATTAGATCCTGCCCTTCTGGACATGTTTTTAAAAGTGAGTGATCCTGATAGAGCAGTGGTTCTCAACCTTCCTAATGCCGGGACCATTTAATACAGTTCCTCATGTTGTGGTGACGCCCAACCATAAAATTATTTTTGTTGCTGCTTCATAACTGTAATTATGCTACTGTTATGAATCGTACTGTAAATATCGGATATTCAGGATGTATTTTCATTGTTATAAATTGAACATAATTAAAGCATAGTGATTAATCACAAAAACAATATCCTATCTAATAAAAGAGAAACATGGTAATTGGCGTACGACCGCTACCCTTCCCATTGGCTAATCAGGGAGATATGCAAATTAACTGCCAGCCAAGGTGGCAGCCGGCAGCCAGGCAGCTTGAAACTAACATGATACTTGCTTGCTTCAGTGACGGAGGACTCCAATGTTCCCCGCCTGCCTTGCCGGCCTCTGAGCTGGCAGGTTGAAACATAGTTACAAAAATAGAAGCTAAACAAAACCCCAGAAACCAGCTTTCAGCTAGCTGGGATCTCAGACCTGGAGTTGATACAGAGTTTCGATTGCAGAACCTAAACAAACCAGATACGTGCTTGCAGGAGCGGCGGCCTAAGAGCTGGAGCCTCAGAGCTAAAGCTGGCTCAGAATAAAAAAAATAAAAAAAAAAGAAAGAAAAAAAAGGAGCAGTTGGGAGCTTCAGTCCCAGCCTGAAAACAGCCCTCAGCCCCTCACCCAGACTGGCCAGGCACCCCAGTGGGGACTCCCACACTGAAGGGTGTGTGACCAGCTGCAAACAGCCATCATCCCCTCATCCAGGCTGGCCAGGCACCACAGTGGGGACCCCCACCCTGATCCAGGACACCCTTCACGGCAAACCAGCCAGCCCCCACCCATGCACCAGGCCTCTATCCTATATAGTAAAAGGGTAATATGCCTCCCAGCACTGGTATCAGCGGAGCCACGAGGACTCCCAGCACGGGATCAGCATGACGGGGGCAGCGCCCAAACCCCCTGATCGCCCTGCGGTTCTGTGTGTGACAGGGGGCGGGGCCACAACCTCCCTATCGGCCCTGCTCTGTTCCTGACAGGGGAAGGTGCCCCAACCCCCTGATTGGCCCTGCTCTGTGCCTGATGGGGGGAGCTCCCCAACCTCCTGATCGCCCTGCGGCTCTGTGTGTGACAGGGTGAGGCGCCCCAACCCCCCCACCCCATGGGTCCTGCTCTGTGTGTGACAGGGTAGGGCCATAACCTCCCCATCGGCCCTGCCCTGAGTGTGAGAGTGGCGGCGCCCCAACCCCCTGATCAGCCCTGCTCTGTGGGTGATAGAGGGCGGCGCCCCAACCCCCCCACCCCACGGGCCCTGCTCTGTGTGTGATGGGGTAGAGCCATAACCTCCCCATCGGCCTGCCCTGAGTGTGACAGTGGCGGCGCCCCAACCTCCTGATCGGCCCTGCTCTGTGCATGACAGGGGGGAGCTCCTCAACCCCCTGATGGGCCCTGCTCTGTGCGTGACAGGGGGTGGCGCCACAACCTCCCCATCGACCCTGCCTTGAGTGTGACAGGGGGCGGTGCCCCAACCCCCCAATCGGCCCTACCCTGAGCGTGACTGAGGGTGGCATCACAACCTCCCAATCCGCCCTGCTCTGTGCATGACAGGGGGTGGCGCCCCAACACCCCAATCGGCCCTGCTCTGAGGCCCGACAGATACAGAGTTTCTGTATCTCCAGAAACTCCAGCCCGACAACTCCAGCCCAACCAGGGGCTGCACCTAGGGATTAGGCCTGCCCTCTGCCACCCGGGAGCAGGCCTAAGCCAGCAGGTCGTTATCTCCTGAGCGGTCCCAGACTGCGAGAGGGCACAGGCTGGGCTGAGGGACCTCCCCCTCCCCCCCGAGTGCACAAATTTTTGTGCACTGGGCCTCTAGTGTAATTATATATGTGTTTTCCGATGGTCTTAGGCGACCCCTGTGAAAGGGTCGTTCGACCCCCAAAGGGGTCATGACCCACAGGTTGAGAACCGCTGTGATAGAGAAACAAGACCTAGAAGAAAAGACACATGCCCTAAACGTCTCTCCTCCGCACTCACCCTCTGTCTGGGGACAGGTGAGAGGATATTAATAAAAAGCAAACATTTTTGATGCACAGCCCCTACTTCACATGGGATCCTTTGAATTCCCCCTGGCTACTTCCACAGGCCCTCCCAGACAGGGCTAGTCTCAAGTTTGCTCAGGAAGAGGTATACGTACATTCTCTCCATCTAGCTTTCCTCCCTGCCCAAGACACTTGGGGCATCTCAATCTTCTGCATACCCCTGGTGTACTCTGTGGAAAGTCCATGCTACAAAAAATGTATTTTTTGACCAATTCTGTATAAATTTAATTTTAATATGTTTTTTATTGGTGTTATTGGCTTTAGAGAGAGAGAAAGAGAGAGGAAAAAGAGAAACATGGATAAGAGAGAAATATCTTTCAGCTGCCTCCTGCATGCCCCCTACTGGGGATCACGCCTACAACTTGAGTATATGCCCTGACCAGGAATCCAATCAGCAACTTCTCGGTGCATAAGATGATGCTCAACTAATTAAGCCACTCAGGCCAGGGCATAAATTTAATTTTTTAAACTACACTGAGGAAGATTTAATATTGGAGAAAATTCATAGTGACTCTTGTAAAGTGAAGAATTATTTTATTTATTTACTAGAGGCCCAATGCACGAAATTCATGCAAGAGTAGACCTTCGTTCCCCCTGGCTGCCGGCACCAGCTTCCCTCTGGCACCGGGGGCCCGGGCTTCCCTCCCAGCCCCGGCTTCATCCGGACAGTTGTCCAGAAAGATGTCTGGAAGGATGTCCAGTCTATTTAGCATATTATGCTTTTATTATTATTTCTTTCTTTCTTTCTTTCTTTCTTTCTTTCTTTCTTTCTTTCTTTATTAAATCTGTATTGTTGAAAGTATTCCATATGTCCCCTTTTTTCCTCCATTGACCCTCTCCAGCCCATATCCTTCCCCTAACCCCAGGCCCTCACCACCCCACTGTCTGCATCCATGGGTTGTGCATAGATGCATACAAAGTCTTCAGTTGATTACCTCTCACCCACCCACCCTCCCCCGCCTTCCCTCTGAGATTCCACACACTGTTCCATGCTTCCATGTCTCTGGATCCACTCTGTTCATCAGTTTATCTTGTCAATTAGATTCCACTTATGAATGAGATCATGCGAAGCCTGTATTTTTCTGACTGACTTATTTCACTTAGCATAGCATGAAGAGTTATTTTATATTAGACTCATAATACTCCAACCCCAACTTAAAAATTTGCTCAAGCTAATTTGCATAGGAGATTTGCTTAAAGTACATGATAATATTGCAGAACTGCACTGAGGTATGTGTAAGGGATGCAGAATAAATAAGTGATTTGGGTGATGCTCTTTGAATGTGCCCCTTTAGAATATAACCCACATCTGCCAAGATACAGCTTTACAGTGTGCATTTAGTATTTATGTGTTTTATCTGCTTGGGAGAGAAGGCAGTAGAAACGGAAAATGGCAAGGGTCAATTATTCATCTCTCTCCTTCCCACTCTTTCATAACATAAAAATGCAATCCCAAAATGACATTTTCCTGCACAGATTTATCTCAGAGACATCCAGCAACTTGCACATACATACACAATCCCCAACCTAAATGGTTTCCTCACTTGTGGCATTTCATTTCCTTATTCCTCTAGAAAATAGCATGGATGTTTTCCTCCAGAAAATAAAATATGCTTCCAGCCTGAAAGTTTAAATCTTCAAGAACATGCAACCCCTTTAACACAAAAAGGAAATTTAAGACCCTTCTAGGCTGTGTTGTTCATAGGATAGCATATCATACAACTTTCTCAGTATTTTAGATATTAAAAATGCCACTCTAAAAGTGATGTGAATTTGAATGTGAATTATATATGCATGTGCCTATCAATTGTTTAAAAATGACTAAAACTTAACTATATTTTGAATACACCACATATGAAATGTTGGTGCCATACCACCTAACTATAAGTTGTAAAAGAGTGGCCAAGAATCCTTTTACACCCCTTAGCTACACGCTTCCAGCCTATGAGGGAGTTGGAGGTGGCAAAGAGTTGGAGTAGGAAATGAGAAAAGGTTTTGTGAGAACTTTGTGAGGTGTACATATGTACACCTTTCCCTGGAGCCCGGGGAGGAATGGTTCTGGAACCCAGCAGTCTCCCAGAACTTGGTGGATGCGGTACATTGGGATTCTACTTATGACTGAGAAATCTAAAGAGTGAGATGCTGCCCTGACTGGTTTGGCTCAATGGATAGAGCGTCAGCTTGTGGACTGAAGGGTCCCGGGTTCGATTTCGGTCAAGGGCATGTACCTTGGTTGCGGGCACATCCCAAGTAGGAGGTGTGCAGGAGCCAGCTGATCGATGTTTCTTTCTCATCAATGTTTCTAACTCTCTATCCCTCTCCCTTCCTCTCTGTAAAAAATCAATAAAATGTAGTTAAAAAAATAAAAAGAGTGAGATGCTGATTGGATTGACCTATATGCAGTCTCTGGAACTGAGTGAACTCCCATTTACAATGGGTCAAAGTTGCAGATTTCCTATGGACCATGTGAGAGAGTGAGGGGGCCCACTTGTAGGTTCTTTATGATGCACCTTACAAGTTCTGCTATTTCAGCGTGCTAGTTAATAGATGTGCATATAGTGTATCTCACCAATCACCAGGTCTTTTCTGAGGCCCCCTTCCTTTTGGAATCTATCTCAAATATTTAAGGCTTCAGTTTCCCTCTGACCCTGGATTGACTGGCTCTCTGAGGTCGAATTTCATACTGGATTGGATTGGAGTGAAGAGAGTAGAAAACGTGTTGGCTTTTGCTATCCGCACCCACCCACCCTAAGAATGGACAGTCCCCAACAGTTCTAAAATTCCGTTTTCCTCTCTGTGTTTCTGTAACTCGAACGGAACCCAATCCCTTCTCATCGTCTTACACTGCAATGGTCAGCTGCCTCCTGCTAGACTCTGCCAGGAGATAAGCTATGGCAGTAGGGGTTTTCTCAGTTTGGTGAGTCTGTCTCAAAGAGTTTCTGACCAAGAACAAGTTCTGCTTGATACTTTCCAAGCCTGTTGCTTCAGAGATAGAAGGTGGACCCTGCACGCCTCTCTGAGAACCTATTTCCTCTGTTGCTTGACTTATTCAGGCTTTTAAGACACCTTTTCAATGAAAAGCTTCTCTTTTTCCAATATTTTTTTCCCACCTGTTTTAAGATCAGATTCCCGTATGGTGTTCATTTCCCATGAATGTTCCTTTGCCATTTTCTCAGTTAGGTGGGTTTTTCTTTCTTTTTTATTTTTTCTTTTTTTTTTTTTTTTTTTTTCTAATTCTACTTGCCTCAAAGTAATTTCATTCCTTTTTTTACCGGATGTGGAATGAACACTTTGCCAGGTGGAAGTATCATCTGCTGTTTTCTCCTTTCCCATTATTTTATATAATAGTTAAGCCTTATTTATGACAAGCTATAAACACCTTTTTATATACTAAGAGAAAAGGGAGATGATATTAGTAGGTTACAGAGTATTTCCCCAAATTGAAAAAGAAACTGAACAAGATTGAGGAAGGGAAAGAATATGGGCTGCTCTGGGCTCTCAGCGGCAGTTGAGTACATCTGTCCAGTTTCCCCAGTACCATATGTGGTGATATCTGTGCACCAAGTTTCATTACAAAGGTATCTGTAACTGAAGGGAGAAAAGGGAAAGGGCCAAAATGTGCATCAGTAACCTCCACTGGTTAAATAAATTATTGCAAATTTACACAATGAAGCACTATAGGGCCATCTATATATATAAAAGGCTAATATGCAAAGTGTCCCCTCAGGAGTTCGACCGGGAGACCAGGAGTTCGATCGCTCTCTATGACGTATGCTGACCACCAGGGGATGGCACGGAACAAAGGAAGGCCCTGGCCAGCAGCTAGCAGCCAGGAAAGGAAGGCCCCAGCCAGCAGCCGAAAGGCCCTGATGGGCCCTGATTGCCAGCCAGGCATAGGGACCCTACCCATGCACGAATTTCATGCACTGGGCCTCTATTATCAAATAACATTTATGAAGACTCTGTAGATACATGAGAACTGATTAAGGTAAAATAGAAATTGAAATGCAATTTATAAAATGTATCATAAATATAGGCCTTTTAGTAGTTGTGAAAACATGAATAAGGTGCAAAACTGTAGAATAGAGCTATCATTTTTGTTAAAAATGGAGAAAGCATACATACTCATGTTTATGTGATTATACTTAATATCTCTTGAAGGATGTATAAAAATTAATGAGTAGTTATCTATTGAGATTGGGGTGGCATTGAGCATATGGGGTATAGGAATGGGCAAACATTTTATTATATAGCTTTTCATATTTTGTAACTATATAAATGCATTATTTATTCAAAAGATTAAGTATATATATGTTCATATGTGTACATATTAGATGGTAAAAATAGTGGCTATCACTCTGTATTGACAAATGTTTTATTTTCTTTTTTCTATATGTGTACCTAAAATTTCTCTAATAAATAAATTTTCCTTTTACAATTAAAACAAAAGAGGAAGCCAAACATTTTTTCCAGTTTTTCTTTTAAAAAACTAATTCCTTCTCCCTTTCAAAAGGGAGAAGGAAACTCTCATTTGTGGAGTTTAAAGAAGTGTCAATAACGATGCCAGGGCTTTTTCGGCTTTCGGCTCAGAGGAGGCTGAGGTGCAACTTTCTTCGGTCGACCCGAATCTGGGTTCATCTGACACCAGCTGCCTCCACCATGGCGCCACCGAAGTTCGACCCCAACAAAATCAAAGTCGTATACCTGAGGTGCACCGGTGGGGAAGTGGGTGCTACGTCTGCCCTGGCCCCCAAGGTCAGCCCCCGGGGCCTGTCTCCAAAAAGGTTGGTGTTGATATCGCCAAAGCAACCAGTGATTGGAAGGGTCTGAGGATTATAGTTGAAGTATAGTAACCTCCATCTTAAAATTTAAACTGCTGTTTAAAATTTTAACCCTGCCATGCGGGCTTCTGTAAACGTTTGCTTGCTTAAACAATAGGGAAAATAAGACTACTCCCCATTCCAGAGAGGCCATAAACTACGCCCCAGACAGAGCTGTCAGTGCTGGTGCCAGGCCAGGCCTTCAGATATGGCCTCATGGCCCTGTCCCAGCAAGCAGGTCATTTTCTCAGAAGGCCTGGAAGTCTCATTCCAAATTTGGAAAACAAAGAGCTGAAAAACATATAAATTGAAAAGACTTCCACTATATTGGGCCCCAGAATTTGAGAAGAAAGAGTTCCTCTGGACCCGCTAGCGCTAGCGAAAATGAACAGGACTCCAAATAAATTTAGCTTATTGATTAAGGCGTCTTCTGATTTACAATATAACACAGTGAAACTGACCATTGAGAACAGACAGGCCCAGGTTGAAGTAGTGCCCTCTGCCTCTGCGCTGATCATCAAAGCCCTCAAAGAACTGCCAAGAGACAGAAAGAAGGAAAAAAAAAAAAACCATGAAGCTCAGTGGAAATATCACTTGTGCTGAGGTTGTCAGCATTGCCCGACAGATCTATAGCTAGAGAACTCTCTGGAACTATTAAGGAGATCCTGGGGACTGCCCAGTATGTGGGGTGCAATGTTGATGGCCGTCACCCTCATGACATCATAGATGATATCAACAGTGGTGCCATGGAATGTCCAGCTAGTTACGAACTACAAAGAAAAATGTTTCAATTAAAGATCATTTGATAACCAAAAAAAAAAATGAGGCCAGGGATTTCAAAAGTTTTTCTTGGGCAACCAGCCAGAGCACAAGAAAGGAATCTAAACACAATGGGCTTCCGGCTTCCCTGAAGCTCTTTCCTGTGGTGCTTAAGATGGTTCTTCGTCCTAGCCGGCTTGGCTCAGTGGATAGAGGTTCGGCCTGCGGACTGAAGGGTCACGGGTTTGATGCTGGTCAAGGGCACATGCCTGGGTTGCGGGCTCAATCCCCAGTAGGGGGCATGCAGGAGGCAGCCAATCAATGGTCCTCTCTCATCATTGATGTTTCTATCTCTCCTTCTTCCTCTCTGAAATCAATAAAAATATTTTAAAAGCAAAAAAAAGATGGTTCTTCTCAAACTTTAGTGTCTACACCAGTCACTTGGGAACCTGTGATTCTGGTGTGGCGACGGTTTACGGCAACGTTCTCCTGCCCCTTCTAGCACATAGTCCCCATCTACAGGGCAGGACTCCGGACCTTAGAGTGGCCCACAGGCCAATTTGCCTTGTGCAAAAATTAGCAGTATGGTTATTTAGTTCAGTTAGTTGTCTCATTTAAAAATAAAGAGACAAACATAAAAATAAGTGAGAGATAACAAACAAAAAGCTGTACTTGCCGTGGCCCTTGGGACATCTCACCACTGGAACAAGTTGGCTGCTGTGGGGTAGGTGAGGGCTCTGTGGTTTTGTTTCAGCCTCATCTAGGCCTTTAACGTCAGTACTTGGCTTGAAGACGATAATTCTGATTCTTCTGAGATTAGAAGTCCCCCTCATCCAGAGATGATGCCAATGAGGCCCTGGGATTCTAGTCTTAGCTCAGTCACTTAGGAGCAATATTGCTTTGGGCAAGCCATTTCCGCCTTCTGGCATTCAGAGTCCTCATTTGTAAAGTGTGGCTGATGAGCTGGTGGTGGGTACAATATCTGAGGCTGATTCAACTAATTGGGCAAGCTGCCTCATTTGTACGTTGTCCTCGGAGCCTTGGGGAGCTGTCGAAGGCTTAAAAAAGAAATGGGAGAATAATACAATGCTACATAGAAGATGAGAAGAAATCCCACAGGTTGCCTAAAATTGGCCAAATGATGTTTATGTGCAGCTGCCAGACTTAAGGCGAATTTCAGTTACTCTCACCAGCAGAAGAAAATCATTCCAAAAAGCAAGGCCAGACGTCTGCTTGCTCTTCAAACAAATGATTGAGTTTAGCAAACAAAACCTTGATTAGAGGCCATTGTGGAATATCGGTTATTGCAAATGTTTAGATTTTTATAGAAATGCTTGAAAATTATTACACAAAAATTCCATATCTGTGAACCTAACTCAGGTCTCTCATATGCTAAGGCCTGCGGTCAAAGCATGAGATGTGAGTCTAGTGAACATTTCTCTCCTGAAATTAATAACAACTTCTGTGCTGGGTGCTTTACATGCATTGTCTTGATTTACTTTCACCGCAGCAATGAGATAGAGAGCGCTATTTTATAAATAAAAAAAGGCAGCTCAGGGAGTTAGTGAACTTGCTGGAGGTTGTACAGGTGGCTGCTGACCTGGATTTTGAACTCTGCCTTGACTTCTTGGCTCTTAACCTTGAGCTAACTTAAAGCAGAAACAGAGGACAAGCACCAATTTTCAGTTGTTTATCACTCAAAAATCACTCGGTATTCATCCTTTACCCATCACCCATGTACATTAAATATAAAACCTCAGTCTGTAACTACTCATGAGTGCATTACATACTTGGTGAGGAGTCACAGTTGAAGAACATATCATGTATTTTTAGGGTGTCTGTCAAAGAATGAATAATCTTAAAATACAGCCTTACATATATTTTTAGATTATCAGTTTTATACTGCCCTTGAATGCTTATAATTAAAATTTTAATATACATCTAAATAAATGTTTCACTTTCATATATATATATATATATGTAGTAGATATTAGACATTTATGAATTCATTTATTTCTTATGTGTGCCTAATTTCAGGATCATGTGCCGATGTATAGATCTTTTATGACAGTTTTTTATTTATTTATTTTAAATTTATGTTATTTTTTCCTTTTCCATTTATCCCCTCTGTGCCCTTTTCCACCTACACCCACTGTTTGTTTGTTTTTAAATAAGATCACAGACAGATAAATATAGCTATAACTATATTTCATAGGTACCATAGTGACACCTTGTGGAAAAGCATGTTGAGTCTCATCTGTATATTTCTGTGTATTTTAAAACCATTTTTTTTTTCTATTTACAAAGTGAAAACTCTCATCGGACTCGGTTTGAGTGTTGACCATTGAAATATAGTTTGGCTCTATACAAATTTAAGATAACAGGGTTTTGTATCAATTTCCAATACTTTGAAACATAGTAAAATATTTCTGAATTATAACTCGTCTAAATTGGTAGAGTTGCTAGAAGTGGTCCTGATAGCAACACTGCAATTTTTAAGTCAGGCTTTTACACGTGACCCTTGTTTCCATTTATAGAATGCGAATGAAACAATTTCCTCTGGGGATGACTTTGGAATACAGGCATACTTCCTTTTATTGTGCTTTGCTTTATTGCGCTTCACAGGTGTTGCATCTTTAAAAAATTGGAGGCAAGATCTTCCACCATCAAAAGATTATCACACACGATAAGCGAGTCAAAGAAAGACAAGTATCACATGATCTCAGTCATATGTGGAATCCAATGAACAAAATATACTGATGAACAAAATAGATCTAGAGACATGGAAGCATGAGACAGATTGTCGAATCTCAGGGGGAAGGCATGAGGTGGGTGGGAGGGAAGAGATCAACCAAGGGACTTGTATGCATATATAGCCATGGATACCGACAATACTGAGGTGAAGGCTTGGGGTGGGGGCGGGGCTAGAAGCAGTCCATGGGGCCAAAAAGGGGACATATGTTATACTTTCAAGGATAAAGATTTTAAAATATAAATAAGTATAACCTGGGGAGGAGGGGAAGTTTACCACTAGCTTTATCACAATACTCACTTTCCGGAAGTGGCCCAGAACTGAACTGCAGTGTTCCAAGATATGTTTCTGATTTAATTTGAAAGCAGCTAGAAAATAATAATTTTTTCCATGATAGAAATGTATACTCCTACAGGTTATCTTTTGAAAAATTCTAACAGTCAAGACTTATTAACAGAAGATTGTTTCCTGAGGACCCAATAAGTAAATATTTATTGCGTGTTCACCGCGTGCAAGGCATTCTGCAAGCTTTCTCTCTGTGGCCTCAGTATAACACTGTTTGGGTCAGCTGGCGAGAGCATGTGTATTACCAATGCTGAGGGATGATTTTAGTCACGTGGAGATGAGTTTTCTTATTCTGTGTCTTGGGAGTAAGTATGATAACATGGAAAAACAATGACCTTTTAAATCAAACAAAAACTGAGTGTTTTTCTTTTCTTTTACTTATTTTTTTCTCTTCCTCAAGCCAGGTCCTGGGTACACATACATTTTTTTTTCATGATGCTCTATCTCTTATTTATTCATTTTGTGTGTGTTTGTATTGTTACTATTGTTTTAATACTCGGAGACATTTTAAAAGGATGTTACATTAACCTGGGAAGACAAAAAAAATCCCAACTTTTTTCATTAGGTTTGATGTATCTAAGAAGTCAGAACAGATGTGGTTCCTGATTGTGAAAGGGACAACACCCGATAAATTAATTTTATTTTCACCTACTAAATTACTTACTTACTATTTATCACCACTAGAGGGCATCTGATGCCTGAGCTAAATACAATGCAAGGCTGAAAGTAAACCCTCTGTTAAAATAAGACATCTTCCATCAAAAAAGCTAATTGTGCTTTGTGGCATAGATATTCAAAAATTACTTGATGACAGTTTTTTAATGAAGTTAGTATTTTTACACTTTCTATTAAAACGTTAGATTAAAACACTTCCTTTTCTTTTCAATACAATGTAACAGCTAATTCTGTAATTAGAATTAAATTTGCAAATGCCAACTATAATAATGGCAATTATGGGTCAAATTATATTTTCAACTGCACCTGCCTAGGTTTTAAAATTTGGTATGCAATTACAAACAAACTTTCGAATATCTGGAAATCATGCAGAATTTGCTATGCGTAACTAGTCTTAATTATTATAAATCCCCAGTGTGTAATCATTTTTAGCACATTTCACCCAACAACGATATTTGAAGCACCCACTGTGTGTCAGGCACTATGGCGTTCTGGAGCTCCAGTCTAGTAGAAAAGATGGACTAGTAGACAGATGAGGAAACGGACTGTATTACTCAGTGTGCTGATGGGGAAGTGCCGATAAGCTGGGAGTCAGAACAAGGAGGGTGGGCTTCAGCCCTTCCAGGTAATTTTCTCTTCCTGGTAGGTGCCTGACTCAGACTAAAGAGATTCAGGATAAAGGATGAGTGCTGGCATACAACTGAAGTTTCAAATCCTGTTCCACCTCCTTACTAACTCTATGACCAAAGGCAAGTCTTTTCGCATCTCCAAGCTTTGATTTCCCTCTCAAAAAAAAAGCAGGAAGAAGAAGAAGGAGAACGAGAAGGAGAAGGAGGAAGAGGAGGAGGAGGAGGAGGAGGAGGAGGAGGAGGAGGAGGAGGAGGAGGAGGAGGAAGAGGAGGAGGAGGAGGAGAAGGAGAAGGAGGAAGAGGAGAAGGAGAAGGAGAAGGAGAAGGAGAAGGAGAAGGAGAAGGAGAAGGAGAGGAGAAGGAGAAGGAGAAGGAGAAGGAGGAGAAGGAGAAGGAGAAGGAGAAGGAGGAGAAGGAGAAGGAGAAGGAGAAGGAGAAGGAGAAGGAGAAGGAGAAGGAGAAGGAGAAGGAGAAGGAGGCTTCCATGGGGGATTGCTCTGAGGACCAAAGATAATGCTTACATTATAGTTGATGTAACAATTGGCACATAATAGTTGTGAGCTATTGTTACTGTAATTACTTTCATGTTATGACCAAGAAATAGAACAAGTTGGTTCCAAGTTGGGGTGACCAAGGTAACAGAAAGCACTTGCTTTCATTGTGTCCTGGTAGATGAGCTCCGGTGGAAATTAGTAGGATCCTTGGGTAAGAAGATCAATGGTTACCTACAGGAACTCGCCTCCAGGCTCTTGACCACTCTAACCAATAATTGTTTGTGCTTTTCCTCATTGATGGATTTCTTCCTTCTCTTTCTTTCTTTCTTTCTTTCTTTCTTTCTTTCTTTCTTTCTCCCTCCCTTTTGATGTTATGGAGGATCAGCATAGGGTGGAATGATATTTTTCTCTGTTTAAAAAAGCATTCCAGAAAGAAACGTTTATTTTATGTCTGTGTACTGATTTGGGTATTTAATCCATGGGTCTCTAGCATCATATCATACTCCAGTCCTGATTTCCTAAAAAATCAATTTACTTAAAGGATTGGACTGGATGAGATTCACAAATCATATTGTGTTTTCATTTTCTTAATCTTCTTTTTTATTACATTTGCTCAGAACTGGAAAGGCAACCACAAAAACCAAAACCAGATGGGAAAAACGAAGCCAAAGGAAAACTAAGCCCTGCTTACTAATAACTATTTAGGTCCCGTTTTTATCAATCTGTGATTCAGTAATGATAAGCACATATTTTGATAAGAGCCTAATAGCTCAACCCAAGCATCTCTAACATCATAGATATTTGTGTCATGACAGAGGATGAAATAATTCAGCAAACTGAGGTGGAGAGTTAAAGCTATTTTCCTCCCGGCTTTAAAATTGTCTGCTTTTTAAGTCACTATTGTGTGTCCCCTACCTACCTAGAGAGTCACAAAACAGATTCCTCCTTCAGAATTTCCCACGGGGAAAGGACCTTTGAGGAGGTCTGACCCTCTTTTGTCCTAAAATGCCATATCAGGGCTGGATTTGGGAAACAGCAAAAAAACAAACAAACAAAACACACACACACACACACACACACACACACACATACACACACAGGGTTTTTTTGTTTGTTTTGGTTTTGTTTTGTTTTTTTGAGTTTCAATTGGTGTGGGGGAAAGGGACTGACTGACTTGTTTTAAATAAAAGCCAAGTGTAGAGTGATGGATGACCACAAATGATCATGTTTTTCCTCTGTCCCGATGGTCAGTAACATCTCAGCCCCCATTTTTTTCCGATGAAAGACAGAGGGTTCTTGACACTTCCCTCTTGATCAAATGGATTTGTTTTCAGCTGATACAGTTCAAGTTGATCAAACAGCTTCTCTGGTGAAATAAACGACCCACAGAGAGACTGTGGGCTGAGCACAGAGGAGCAGGAAAGCTGGGTCGGGAAGAAAGGAGGAGAGAGTGTTATTTGATGATTGGTCTGTTATTTATTTTTCCCAGTAAATACAACTGCCGCTAACGCTATGTGTCTGTCTTAATGTATAAACTGGCTTTTCACAGGCAGTTTTATTTTGGTCAACCACATCAGGAATTCGTTTCTGGCGAGAGCTGGGCACCCCCCTCCAGCTGAGACAGGAAAAGCAGGCCAGGGCTTTGGTGAGCGCGACAGTGATTGAAGGGGAACGCTCCCGGTGGAAATGCCTCACCAGTGCAGCGCGTTCTCTGCTCCTCCAGGGATGGCGGAGAGGGCCGGGGTGGGAGTAACCGGTGCCCCTGCCTAGGGACACTCCCAGCAGCTACAGTGTCCTGAGCCCTCTCTGCCTTGCCCGATGAGCCCATGAGGGGGCCAGGCTTCACCTGGAAAACCTGATGGTAGTCATCACCGTGCTGGCACCTTTGTGGTTAACTATATGTCTCCGCTTTTCTTTAAGCATTTCGTCTACCCACATCACTCTTCAGAAGTTCCTTTTGTTCCTGAGATTATCCAAGTCTTTTTCTGGATCAGCAGAGTCCAGCTTCGGAAATTTAGGATTTCTCTAACAAAAGAGTCATCCCATGCATAGAAGATTGCTGGTTCCATTCTTTGTCAGCGCACATGCCCAGTTGTGGGCTTGATGCCCAGTAGGGGGCACACTGGAGGCCACCAATCAATATTTCTCTTTCACATCTCTCTCTCTCTCTCTCTCTCTCTCTCTCTCTCTCTCTCTTCAATCCTCTCTCTAGAATGTGTGTGTGTGTGTGTGTGTGTGTGCGCGCGCGCGCGCGCGCGAGCGCGCACATGCGCACACACATGCATGTGTGCTTCTCTCTTCGTCTGGTTGAGATCTAAGAGAAAACAACTTCTAAACTTCAATATATAGTCATCATGCCTTTGTTCTGACAGCCCTTATCTCACCCAACAACACACTGCCCCAGAATCCTGCCTTCTTCCCCACACATCCTTAATTACAGTGGCATGTCTGTCTTGCAGGTAACTCATCAAACATGTCTGAATGCCGGCTTCACACCAGGCAAGTACTAGGCACTGCAGGGATGCAGAGATGGTGGTAAAGTCAGACCCTGGCGTTGACTGGTGTTCTGTACTGAGTGTCCATTTTATAGACGAGGAGAACTTACTTTGGGAGGTCTAAGGATGGAATTTGAGGGGGTGGAGTGGAGTGGAGGCAGAAGACATGAATTTCCTGGTGTGTGTGTATGTGTGTGTGTGTGTGTGTGTACACATGAGCACCTACACACATTTTTTGGGGGGTGGGGGAGGGCTTTTCTTTTTCATAGTGTGTAGGAAAGGGTTACTATGAAATAGCAGATATGTCCCCTGCCCTCTGGAGTGTAAGGAAGGGAACCAGAATCGTGATGAGCAGGAGACTGGGCAGTCAAGGAGATGGAAGCAAGTGTAGGATGGAGGAATTATTTAAACACATTGTATTACGACTGACACTTAATCTACTTCTTCCCCTTCTTCTCCCTGTCATTTTCTCAGGCTGGCAACTGTTTTTTGTTTTGTTCTTTAACTTTTAAAATATATGACAAAAACAAAATTCCATTTTATATAAAAAATGTTTTAAAGGCATATCATTAAAAACACATGTTATACTTATGTTTTGTTATACTTATGCCTGGCAGCTTTTAAATAAGTTTCATACTGCCATTGTGGCTTAACCTACTTCTGAAAAAGTTGTTCCAAATACTACCCCCAACAAATGAGCACTTCCTTTTCCTCACTGCACCTCATATAACTGTGACAAAATGAATGACACATACAGTATCAGACCTGTATATGATTTAGAAATCATATAACTTTACCATTATATCAGGTTTAGGAGGACAGACGTAATGTACTAATTAAAACCCTAGATCCTTCAGAAAAAAAAGGGGTGGGTGAATTAAGACCTACTTACCTCTGTTCTGAGGATGTTTTTCTAGTTTCATTTCAAGTGGCCAAATTGGATGGTAACATGCCTTTTTCTTCTGAGCCAAAATTGTTGTTTTAGTTGGACTGGCCTGGAGGCCAAAGGCGGGACCTGAAGAGTTTCACTGGGTTTGCACAAGGCCCTGTTCCCAGGGCTGCCCGGAGCTCTCGGTGGACCTGCTGACTGCCATCAGGAGCCTGCTGCCCAGAACGCTGCTCTGAAGGTGAAACTGAGGTGATGCAAAGGTAGAACTACTCCCAGCCAAGCATGTTGCCGCGTCATGTTGCTTGGCCTGGCCTCCTTCCTGACAAGTGTTTGGCTGCTGCCTGGGGAGGGAGAGCATCCCTGAGGTTGAATCTCCTACTCCTCAACATCTCCCGTTCTGCCTTGTGGGGGACTGATCATTCCCTTGGCATATTCTGTTTAGAATCCCGAGGGAAGGACATGGCCAGCTTCCTGGGGGGGGGGGGGGGGGGGGGGGCCTTCACTCACTATCCGCAGCTCAGTCTTCATTTTCCCTGGATATCAACACCTGTTGACCTCACCAATCCCTCCATTTCTACAATCCTAGGACTCCTAAAACAACACCCAAAATTCGAATCTCTGGGATCCTCTCTTCTCTCCCCTTATTGCTCTGTGCTTCCTCTCCTAAATTTTCTTCCCATCGCCCTTCACTCCTCTCCCCTGAAGCCTTTCCCCTCTGTCTGCATAATCTTCATTTGATTGCAAATAAAATACCCTAAATCTCCTCAACACAGCACAAAATGTTGTCTTCTCCCCCTTCATGCTTTGATACTCTGACTGGTTACTCCTAGTTCAGTTGTTCTCCTGGGTGATATCAAGCGGCTTCATTTCCTCCCCTTGCTGTCCCAACCCTATGGTTTGTCTTTTCAACAATCTTTCCAGTACTTTCATCATCCCAGCCACCTAGCTTCTCTACTGTGGCCACTCTCAAACTCTCAGTCTTGGATCTTACCAATCGCCTGTCTTCTCTACTCCTATTCTTACACTTGCTGCACATGTCTGGAGAAAATCACCCAGCTGTTCAGGTCAACCTCATTACACAACCATGGTCTTGAGCCACAGTTTCTCCAAACTTGAAACTTCTCAAGTTCCCTCCCCTAGATTAATTTGACCTAGTCCACTAAGAAAAATAAAAACTATGTGTTCTCAACTATTTGTAGCCACGTTGCCATATGTTGGCGTCAGAACCTCACATTCATCTCCACTCCTACAAGCTCCAAGAAAGGGGTGTCCCTTGTGTTTGAGGCTAACCAGTTTCCATGTACTCTGGTCTTTTCTCCTTCCTCTGCAAAGACTCCTCTGTTTCTTTCTTCAAACTTTGTTTTTATTGATTTCAGAGAGGAAAGGAGAGGGAGAGAGAGATAGAAACATCAATGATGAGAGAGAATCATTGATCAGCTGCCTCCTGCACGCCCCATACTGGGGATCGAGCCTGCAACACGGACATGTGCCCTTGACCAGGAATCTAATGGCGACCTTCTGGTTCATAGGTCAATGCTCAACCACTGAGCCATGCTCGCCAGGCCTCCTCTGTTTCTTATCCCTCTCTCTTCCCGTGGCTATCACAGCTCTCTCTCGGCTGGTTCTTTTATGTTAACTCATGAATGTATTCTTTCCCAGTTCTGTGAGGAAAACCTTACAATTCTTATTGATACTGCATGGTTCTCCCTCAACTGCCATCTTCTTTATTCCTTCAAAGAGAGCTTGTTGAAAGAGTAGATGTGCATTATTTTATTGCCTCCACGTCCTAATTTTCCTTCACTTCTTACTCTGCTGCAAACCACATCCTGCCCTTGGAACCCCCTAACTGTCTTCATCTCCTTGTTGCTGAGTCATCTTAGTCAACGTCCCCAGGCCCTGTGGCAGTGTTAGCACACCCTCTTATTCCCCTGCTTTCCGTGATGCCATGCTATCCTTATTTGATACCCACTCTCTGGCCAATCTTTTTCAACATGAGCTTTTCTTTTTCCACTCACCCCTTCAATGTTGGTGTTCCTAGGCCAGTGCACCCTAAGCTTTCTTATCATAAATCTCAGTAGGTGATAAAAAAAACAAAAACACATTTTCTTAAAACAAAATAAACAGGCAAATGATACAAAGAAAATTTTCTTATTTTTGACAACCATTCAAATGTTTAGAACAATTGACATTATACATCCAGAATATGATAGCTCTTGTTTTCTTTCATTGACAAATGTGTTGTTGGAATTTCTTATGAAAATATGAATGAATGTCTAATCTGATTGAATTTTGTTCATAGCAAGGATTTCAACATGGTGACGTTCTCATCCGAAGTAGTTGCCGTATTATAGATAGTTTATATACCACACTGGCCACAAAATGAGAGACCTGCCCGTTGTATGTAAAGTCATAAATTTGGGGCACAACTTGGAACTGCACCAAATCTCCTGTCTGGTCTTTCTACCAACCTCCCACCTCCCATCTCACTCAACTGGCCACTCCTAGGGCTTCTTGGATACTTAGACCAACAATTCCCCTGACAACACCTGGCCACTTCCACTCTAAAAAAGAAGTCTGAAATAGATGTTGAGGTGGTAGATTATATCATTGACTATATTCTGAGTTTTGCAGTAATATAAGTGACAAGGCTTCCTCATGATGCTAGCCAACTTCAAGAACTGCAACATAAGCTATTAGAAGCACGATGTTTAAGCATCCCACTGAGGAGCCCGGAAAATGGCAGCCACATCTAGACACAATCTGCATAGAGACTCTGGACACTGCTACTCCCACTGAGCTTCCCTATATATATATTTTTAGCTTCCCTAAATTTGAGGGGATCACTGTCTCATGGAAAATCAGTACCATGACACAACAGGCAGGAAATTCTGCCACTGGACCTCTTTATTTAGCCCTCTTCCCACCACATATATTATTCCGGAATAATGACATCTACTTCTATGACTGAAAAAGCCTCTCATATATTGACAATTCCCTGACCTATATGTCTATCTGCTGAACCATAGATCTATATCTGGATGTCTCCATTTGGATGTTCCACAGACCAAGAATGTCCACAGTTGAATTTACTATCTTCCCCCTGAAATCTACCTTTTTACTGAACTTCTCCTTTTAGTAACTAGCACCATCACAGCCTCAGTTACAGAAACTCAAGAGTCACTCTTGGCCTTTCCCTGTCCCTTATCATTCATGTCTAGTCAGTCATCAAGTCGGGTTAATTTGCTCTCAAATTTATACTCCCTGCTCTTCAGGGTCTCAAAATGCCCCTGGTGGATCATGCAAATCACCTCCAAACTGATCCAATTATCTCTCGACGGCCTGGAGGGACAGTGGTCTTTCTAAAATGCAAATCTGATCATATAATTCTCCAGTTTGGAATTTTTAATGATCCCCCACTGCCTATGTAATAAAGTCCAAGTCCCTTAGCATGAAACACAAAACCCATGCTGACCTGGCCCTAAATAACTTCTCTCTTTCGTGTCGCACCACTCCTTCCTCATACAATGAACTCTTTGCTGTTTCTCCAACAAGCCCTGCTCTCTTATCTCCATGTTCTGGCCATGGTGATACCTCTGCAAGAAATACCCTTCTCCTCTGTCTCCCTCTATTTCCTTAATGGGATTATTCCTATCTGTCTTTCCCAATTCAAATCAGCTAACACTGCCTCTGGAAAAACTTTTCCTGATTGTTCTATTCTCAGTTGCCTCTGCTAGAAGCACCCATTATACCCTGTCCTATCATAGAACTTACTATAGGATCTGCTTTCTTGAGTGTTCTGATGAAAATAATAAAGATCTCCACACCTGGCACAGAATTCTTACCACCACGACCCCACAGCATAGTATTGGGCTCAGACATCTGGGTATTATAGAGAACACTAGGAAACTCTTGAATACATGCATGAGGATAGGTTTATGTAAGAACTGCATGCTGTATGCTGAATGCAAGACCCCTGATTTCACATCTGGAGCTGCCTCTTCTGCACAGTCAGGAGATCAACTAGAGCCAGGGGTGGGCAAACTTTTTGACTCAAGGGCCACAATGGGTTCTTAAACTGGACCAGAGGGCCGGAACAAAAGCATGGATGGAGTGTTTGTGTGAACTAATATAAATTCAAAGTAAACATCATTACATAAAAGGGTACGGTCTTTTTTTTTTTTTAGTTTTATTCATTTTAAAGGGCCGGATCCGGCCCGTGGGCTGTAGTTTGCCCATGGCTGAATGAGACCCATATTCTGGTGCTCTTACCCAGATTGTCCATTCACCCCAGCCTGTGTCATCCCCTCTATTAGGCCATTGTCCTCATCCCAAGTCAGTGCCCCTACAACTCTTTGTTATGATCCTACACAAAAGTTACTGTCCTGCCCGACTGGCGTGGCTCAGTGGTTGAGCATTGACCTATGAACCAGGAGGTCACAGTTCGATTCCAGGTCAGGGCACATGCCCCTGTTGTGGGCTCAATCCCCAGGGGGGGGGGCCTGCAGGAGGCAGCCGATCAATGATTCTCTCTCATCATCATTGATGTTTCTATCTCTCTCTCTCCTTCTCTGAAATAAATAAAAATATATATTTTTTAAAAAGTTACTGTCCTGTAGGTGAGGCAATTGTTATATAGTCCAAGGAGTTTATGCTCCCTAGGCGTCTCTGGGTCAGTTGAGAACGTGCAGTCATCCTAATTGTGATCCTGTTCGTATCTTGTGGGCTTCTGACTATGGCCGTCTGTTTGAACAAAATCACCAGGAAGTACATCCACCATACAGCTCTGACCAATGTCACTTTATTGTTTCAGCTCAGAACATAGCATAACTTGGTATATGATTCAATGCCAATTTTCCTGGTGCCTTTCTCTTTTTGGCTTCAGCCCTTTTCATTTACTAGTCAGAGTAGCACTCAACGATTGAGTGCTTGTTAAACCTGGCTAGACAAGTAGGATAGGCTTTGCAGAAAGAAGGCTCAGAGAACAGACTGGTACCATTCTTTGAGCTGGAAAAGATAGGAATAAAAAGTAGGCTTGGATGTAGAAATAAGATCAGTTCACAGTGTCTGGGATTTACAGTGCCTCTGGGACTCCCATGCAAGCAAATTGTCTAATCTTAAACCTAGAAAGCGGACTTCAAGGGAAGCTGGCATTTCTCAGGTCGCCATTGCACAATCTCCCTGGATAATAACCACTTTGCCTACTGTGAACTCGATCACAGATTAGGAAAAACCTGCATTTAGAGTTATCCAATAGTGGAGGAGACCATTTCCTGCTGTGTGTTGATAAGGAGGAGCATGAATGTCTGCTCAGATGTAGGAAGGAATCTTGTACTAAGGAAAAGATTAACTGAAAAATTGTGTGATCCTGTAATCATATTATCCAGTAGCCATAGGCTATATTTTTAGCTAATCTTAGAACTGCCTCATACCGGGTTCTAAATAGGAAATAAAATAGGAAGTTTCCAAAATTTTGACATTCAGGGCAAAGGAAAAGTACAATTTTATTAACTTGTTTCAAAAGAACTTATTGAGCATTAATGAACTGTTTCAAGACAATAATTTGATGACTTAAGAATAAGTAAATCAGAAGCATATGGATTAAATTTTCCTTGAGATACACTTGGGTCCCAAAGTCAGGAAAAAGGCATTTGGCAAAATTGAGCCCACCCTTGCCAAACCTAAAGTGTTTGAAAAATAATTTGAAAGGTTTTGCCAAACCCCAAATGCCACTGTCTTCTTCCATCCCACCCAGATCTCCAAAAGCGCAAAGCTAAGGCATCTCCTCAGCATTCGAACGGGGCCTGCGCATATCGGAGGGAACCCAAGTTGCTTCTTTACAGCCTCCAAAGAGATCCCTTAACATTTTTAGAAAAAAAAAAATTCATTTGATTGAATGGTCTTTTGTTCCCCATCTTTGCTCTGATCTCTAAAATCTCCATCACAGAATTTTTTTAAAATAAATTGTCCAGTGGGTATACTGGAAAATTATTTGGCGTCTTTAGCAGAAGGAATTTTAAGCAGAAAGATTACTTTTAAATAAACTTTACTAAAAGTGCCACTCTGTTTCTCCTGTAGAATGGTGTGTGTGTGTGTGTGTGTGTGTGTGTGTGTGTGTATGTGGGTATGGGCCTGTCCTTCTATATGTTTTCATAGTACTGACAACCTCAACAGTCGGTTTTTATTCAAATCATCTCTCAACTAAAAATAAATTTTTAATAGAAGCTGCCAATGGGGAATCCCCAGAGGCTCAAATCAGGTCAGATTGAACCAGTAAACAAAACCTTTCAGAAATCAACAGCAAGTATTGGAATGTGGGTGGTACAGGCAAGTCTCCTCACCCAGCAAATGACTCTTTATTTTTGAACAGTAACCTCAGCTATGTTGCATTTCCACCACATATGGGTCGCTTTCTCCCGGAAGATTGCCAGTAAATATCTGTCCAACACACTTTGCAGTTGCAGGATGACAATCCCACCCACCTAACTGTTGGGAATCGATGCAGCACTCTCGGAGGAATGCAGGGTTTTCCGTTCTCAGGATATTATTCATAGTCTTTTTATTCTGGCTCCAGAGCAGTCGATTTTCTACTTTGTTTTCTTGCACTTTATTTATTTTTAATCATAGATTAAGTTTCTTGAATGTATGTGTACTTCATATTTTCATGTCTCAACTATTTACCAATAGTTTCAGGACCAGAAACTCACTTGATTGGAGTTCAGGTGAGAAATCCAAAAAACATTTTGACTATTCAGAAATATCTTATGTGGCTTTTGGAACATTTTTGGTTGAAGTCTTTCATTTTCCCCAGAATTTAAGGTTGTTTAGAACACATTTTACTCAAGAGGGGAGCATATTTCTATATTCTTTACACTCAGCTATGAAATTACTATTCTTCACCTTGGACTAAACCCTGAAGCCCTCCAGGAATGACTTGCTTGTTAGAGGTTACCTTCTATAAGAATTGTTTTTTGCTATCAGAGTAGTTTCATGTATGTTGTCCAGTCTTGTGTTGCAAGAACTAGCCTTGCTGAAAACGTGACCCCAAGATCAATTGCTTTTGCTCCACAGAGGCTGTTATAGAGTAGAAATAAGTGATCAGAAACAAGGGCTGCTGGGATGCTGTCTTACAAGGGTTATTTGGTTGCCAGGAAGAAAAAAACTATTCAAATGATCTCAAATAAAAACAGAGCACTTGGAAAAACAGAGCCATGGAATCTCGTAGAATCCCAATTCAGAAAATATAGTGAGTCCTGCTGAAAACTAGAATCTTCATGGAGAGGCTTGCCCCTTCTCTCCGGAAGCAAATCTCTTTTCTCATTCTCAGTTTTCCTGCTGACTTGATTTTTCATGTTGACTTGCCATAACTGAATATAGTTTCTGGTCCTGAAACTACATGATGGTTCCAGAGTTTACCACCATAAGAATACCAGTCTCTGGAGGCCAGACTCCAAACCACCATGGAGCAGTGCAGAGAGCAAATGTATAGATTTGCAACATACTACTCAGAGGGTAAGTGGAGTCATGTTATGTTATTTTAGCAAATTTTATTAAAACAAGCCTATGACTCCATCTCTGGATTGGTAGATATATTAGTTGCTATTGCTACATAGCAAATTGCTCTAAAATTTAGTGGTTAAAAAATACTACAAACATTTATTATTTCAGAGTTTCTCTGGGTCAGGAAGTTGAGAGTTGCTTAGCTGTGTGATTCTACCTCAGGGCCCTTCATGAGGTTGTAGTCCAGCTGTTGGTTGAGTTACAGCCACCTGAAGGCTTGACTGGAACTGCGGGATTCACTCCCAAGGTGGCTCATTCGCCTGGTGTTGGCAGGATGCTTTGGTCCAGTTCCTGGCTGGCAGATAGTCTCAGTTCCTTGTCATATGGTCTCTCCATAGGCTTCTTGGGTGTCCTCATGACTGAAGAACAAGTGATGCAAGAGACAGAGCAAGGAGAAGGTCACATGCTTCTTATGATATGCTCTCCAAGGTCACATGTCACTCCCACCATATTCTACTCATGAGAAGCAAATCACAAGGACAGCCTGCACCCGAAGTGAAGGGAATTAGGTTGCACATTTTGCCTATGGACATATTTTAAAACCACCACATCAGAAGGTTCATTTTTATCCTCTTATGCCTGCCCCAGTCCCGGTATCATAGTGCCCTGCAAGGGACTCAATGCAGTACAAAAGTGAAGTCCAGGGAAGGTCTAGTCCCAAACTGGGAAGAACTCTGGCAGCACCGTGGCTACTACGATGGTTATTTCTGCTCCCCAAGGCTTTGCAGAACCCTTGTTGGATGTCAGATTGGAACCTCTGGGCCAACACAGCATCATCTCATAACCCGAGGTCTCCACATACCCACCTTCAGAGAAAGTGACTTTGGCACAACTCCATTTACCCACATTAATTATGATTCAATAGCCCCTCACAAGGTTCCCCATCCTCTCTTTTCCTCATACAATCTTTCTCCTCCAAGGCCCCAGTATATCCATGCTGTAATTCCTCATGTCCCATAGGTGTTCTCTGCTCCCCCATAAAACACTGAGCTGTGATCTGTTTCTGAATTTCTAGGGGAAAATAAAATTGCTTTTCCATACTGAAGTGTGTAGGGATTCACACACAAGCAGTACATCTCAGAATAATAATAAAAAAGCAACAAAAAAGGCAGTTTCACACAAAATTTCTGCTGGACTAAGTAATAACTTGTTCTTTGGATACAGAGAATAAGTCGTTTGTTTAAATGGCAAGGGGTGGGTTTGTTAACTTGAGTTTTTGAAAAATCCCACATAAACTGGAGAGAAAGAAAACGGTCAAACAGCTCGCCTGGAGTGGATCAGTGGTTGAGCTTTGACCTATGAACCAGGAGGTCATGGTTCAATTCCCAGTCAGGGCACATGCCCAGGTTGCAGGCTCAATCCCCAGTGTGGGGCATGCAGGGAGCAGCCAATCAATGATTCTTTCTCATCATTGATGTTTCTCTCTCTCTCTCTCCCTCTCCTTTCCTCTCTGAAATAAATAAAAATATATATTTTTTAAAATGGTCAAACACTAAGATGAAGATGTAAATCTTTTTAAAAACCCCTATGGTTTCAGAAACTCTTTTATGGGACAGGAATTGATGCAAAACATTCCCCACATTATAGTGATGCAGCTATGGTACTTAAATTAAAATTTACTGACTAGCTTCAGCCTACCAGTGTTTGGAATCATTTTTACAGCTACCACCCCAAAACTGAAGTCACAGGATTAATGTTGGGCTGGGAAGGAATTTCGGAATCATCTGTTATAAGTATTTCATTTTGAAGATGATATTAACCACAGTGGTGACTAAGCTGTTGCTACCTGCCATGCACATTAACTCACGTCTCTGCAGTGCGATGTACTTTATATTTTGGCTGACATGCAGAATGATCAACTGTCCTGGGTTGCCCAGGGTTGGGGGATTTTTCCAAGACAAGGAACATCAGGGGAAAAACCATGATTTAGTCACCCTATTAACATGCTGTTACTAGGCTATTGGGGAGTACACTTATTTTTTCATTAATTCATCATACTGATCACTTACTGTGTCCCGAGTAACTGTCTGGGCACTGAGGATCTAACTATGAACAAGATCCAGCATCTGCTCTTAAGGGGATATAGACTAATGGAGAGACAAGCAGGTAATTGTTATATTTAATGTGGCATGTGTTGTGTTTGGGGAAGTGCCCTGTAATATGGGAGAACAGGGTGGAAGCATCTTATGGTCTGTTCAGGGAAGACTTTCTTAAGGGGCATGTCGAAGCTAACTCCTGAAGGGAAGCTAGGAATTGCCCAGGTGGAAAAGTTCAGTAGGTGTGTTGAGGCACAGGCAACAACATGCAGAGTAGCTGGCAAGGAAGCAGGAGCATGGCTTATTGTAGACTAGAGGCCTGGTGCATGAAATTTGTACACTCGGGGGATGGTCCCCCAGCCTGGACTGTGCCCTCTCACAGTGCAGAAACTCCATGATTGATCGCCCCCAAGAAGTAGGCCCCGCCCACCCATCCAGGGCTCCTCGATGGATTGCCCCAAAGGGGTAGGTGCAGAGCAGCCACCAAGGCCCTGCCCCCATGGCGCATGCATGGGGCCACGGGAGCCCCGCCTCTGCTGTGCATGCAGCCATCTTGTAACAGCATGAGGGCATCATGCATGAGGTCGTGATGACTACTTAGCCTTTTATTAGTAAGGATACTGTGAGTAGCTGAGCATAACTGAAGCGGAGAATATGCAAGAGGGAGTATCAAGACAAGAGCCTAAGGAGGAGGGACTTTAGGGAGGAGGGAGCCTAGAGGATGAGCTTTTAGAGACACCCAAAGCACTATCAACACCTGCTACACCTGTATCACCCAGGTTATTGCCACCAGTTCCAGGAATCTAGTCACAGAGCTTGCTCCGCCCACATCTCTACCCACACACCTTTCAAGGAAGAGGCTCTGAGGACAGCATGGGTTAGCCGCCTCTGTTTGATATTAGCAGAGAAGCACATCATTTGCAGCAACACTCTCTAAAATGTTACATTTCTTTGCCAAGTTTAGACAAGTGTTTGTTGAAAAGAGTTATTGGCATACTTGTTTGCATATAATCTTTCATCTTTGGATGGAAAGATATTTACAAATGATGTCTGGCAAAGTAGAATTGGCTATTTTTTCCTTTCCCTAAAATACTTGCTCTATTCTAAACACCCTATCACAGTGCATTTCTCCTTGGCAACCATGTGGATCCCTGAATGCACATCCAATTACCCCTGTGGTTGCATTGCACCATGGCCCGTTTTCACTTTGGGTGGCAGGCCTCAGTTCCCTGCTGCTCATCTCTCAAGACATTCACTAATTCCGGAACTCCTGGGCAGAGAATTCCTCCAGATTAACCATAAATTTTTTTTTAGTATAAAACATGTTTGCTTAATAGAAAGATGACTTCATGCACTTATAGTCATTAGAAATGAGAAAGAGACAATACTTGGTGAATTGATCCCTCCATCTGGTTAGGGTGGGATTCTTCCCTGTGGCAGATTGGCCGTGGTCAACTATACAGACTGAACAAAGTGAAACCCAGACCATCTGCCCATGAGGCCACTTCTGCGTGGTTAGTGCAGACCCCTGGATAAGCACCTGCGCTGAGCAGTGAGGTTGACAGCACCTGATGTCCTTCTGGTGCATCCATCAGCAGCTGTGGCCAATTGCTTACAGGATGCAAGGCCAGATTATAAACAGAATGCCTTGGGTTTCTTCCAGTTCAGTTTAATGCATGTCAATAGTTTATTTCTAGCTTCCTGTAGTTACTATTTAAGCTCTCTATCTATATAAAAGGCTAATAGGCTAAGTGTCCCTCCCTCCACCTTACTGGTCGCTATGAGGTGCACTGACCTCCAGGGGGCAGATGCTCAACACAGGAGCTTCTGGGCTGCAGTGACTTGGAAGCAGTATTTCTCAGGTGATGCACCCTGAAACCAGAGAGGACGGAGCCCAATTACTCTTAGGGCCACGTGATTCCAACTTTGGCCATGGGTTATGTTGTTGCTGGGGCACTGTTAGCCCTGAAACTGGTTTACTGCACACTTGTATTTGCCTTCCACACCCTGTATGACAGCCACTTTGCAGAATGCCCTCTCCCACTTCAGAACTACTCGGGGGGGGGGGCGGGGGCGGGGGGGTGTCAGAGAGGCGGTTTCAACCCGATCCCCGCAGGCCAGGCCAAGGGACCCCACCTGCCGGAGGGACCCACTCACTCCGAAGATGCCCTTAGAGCCATGGTGCCACCCCAGGGGCAGCCGGCCAGGGAGGGACCTTGGGAGTTTGGCTCCAGGGTGTGTCAGCCCTTCTTACCCAATCCTGCCCCACCAGCCACCTTCTAATTAATTTCCTTTCAATGTGCACATATCTGTGCACTGAGTCACTAGTAGAGAATATATTCTTGGGTCTTTGCAACTCTGTTATGCTTTAAAAATAAAAGAACAGACAGTCAAGCAAATAAGAAGTACTCTCTATTGAATATTTACTATGTACCAAGCTTTTTGCTAGGTGATTACATCATTTCTAATCTTAAGAGTGCAAAGTAGTAATAGTTAAGAAAATGGAAGCTCTGAGAAGTTAAGTAACTTGTCTAAATTCACTGAGATAATGATCTGATTAGAAACTGTGATTTGAATTCAGGGTTGCCTAATTTTAATTTCATGGTCTTTTTATCATGGCATTGTCTCTCAGAGATGTTTATCATTTGATAGCTCTCCTTTGTTTATTTCATGTGTTTTTAAATAAAATATTATTGAGTATTTATTTATTTTTTTAATATATTTTATTGATTTTTTTACAGAGAGGAAAGGAGAGGGATAGAGAGTTAGAAACATTGATGGGAGAGAAACATCAATCAGCTGCCTCCTGCACACCTCCTACTGGGGATATGCCCGCAACCAAGGTACATGCCCTTGACCGAATCGAACCTGGGACCTCCCAGTCTGCAGGCCAATGCTCTATCCACTGAGCCAAACCAGTTAGGGGAATATGACAGTCTAAGATATAAATAAATATAAAATATGGTTGTGACACCCAAGAACCACACTAAATGAAGTTGGTAAACATACAAAAAACCAGTAAGGGGATATAAAATACTAGAGGCCCAATGCATGAAATTCGAGCAAGAGTAGGCCTACTTCCCCCAGCTGCTGGCACCAGCTTCCCTCCAGCACCCAGGACTCGGGTTTCCCTCGCAGCCCCGGCTTAATTGGGAAGGTCGTGCAGAAGGTCATCCGGCCCAATTAGCATATTATGCTTTTATTATTATAGATGATGAAGTTCACAGCAGCTATGCATAGTACCAGAGACATTCAGAGAGAGAGAGAGAGCTAGTCTAGGGGAGGTGACCAGAGAAGGCTTCCAAAGGGAGCATTTAAGGTGGATCGTAACTGTTATGTGTTCAGATGGTAAAAAGAAGGAAATTCTGGTAGAAGCCTGAGCAAAGATGCAGAGGCAGGAAAAAGCAAAGGTTTTCCATCCAGTAAACAGCAAGTACACTGACGTGTCAGGGATGAAGGGTATTCCTTATCTGGCCTTCTCCTCTCTGCTTCTCCGTTTCTTTCGCACTGTGCCTGGCTGTGGAGACACGGTTGCTGATAAACTTGGAGAACATGAGTGAGTGAAGGAACAGATGTCATATAGAGTGGATGCAGAATGTGAGGCTTGGGAGGTAAGGAGACTACTGTTAGATGGTTCTCTTGGTCTTCCCTTAGTCTTTCCTTAGAGTCCCTAACAGGCACTGAACCCTGAAAAGGTTTTCAGAACTGTGCTGAGAGGTTTTTCTATGAATTCATGCTCATTCATCCCGAACCAGCCCTTGTTCTTGCTCCACAGGCTGCCAGTCATCGCTCACTGACTGCCAGGCACATTTTCCTGAGCTGCTGAGCCAAGAGCAGCAAGTGTCACCCAGAGACGGACAGTGTCCACATGAACTTCTTCGATTTCGTGTTGCTTACCTCAAAACTCCTCTACAGTCATGTTCTCCTTTCCGTATAAAATTCCTTCATTCGTCTCATATGATCTCATCCTTCCCTCCTATCTCAGAGAAAAGGGTTCATTCATAGTCGTTTTCCCCAACACTAAACCCACCCCTTTCATTATTATCTCCATCCCTTCCTAACTCTTCTGGGCCCTTGTTTCTTTCATCGTTCTAAGTCCTCTTTGGTCTCCAATCTCTCCCTCTCAGTCTACAAACATGCTTAGGTCTCATTTACAATTTTTAAATTAATGATAACACTTTTCTTTACACTGATATTCCTTCCATCGGTCATCGTGTTCCACCTTCCTCTCTCTGCTGAAAGTCTGAAGGTGAAACTGGTCTAAGCTTCATTCCACTTCTTCCCTCCTTGAAGCCCTATAATGTGGCTGACTTTCCCCCCTCACTTCACTGAGGTCCCTCAAAATTCTCTAGTGGCCATCAAAGCCAGGGGCCTTACCGCAGCATTTTTCTTTTTTTTAAAATTTCTTTATTGATTAAGTTATTACATATGTGTCCTTATCCCCACATCACCCTCCCCCCCTACTCATGCCCTCACCCCCTGTTGTCTGTGTCCATTGGTTAAAACCCAGCCATTCTAAATTGGGCAGGGCCCTTTTCTGTCACTTACACTCTAAGTTCCAGATCTGTTTTTTCAGTTGCCTAAGACAGAAACCTATTCTCTCTCACTCCCTCTGCTCCTTGGACCTCCATGCTCCTGAATCCTCTCTTCCCTCCATTCTCAACGGCACTGCAGCTATTTAATACTCATTATTTCTTGCTTAGATTATTGCAACAGCCTCCTGATTGCACTTTCTGCTTCTTGTCTTATCCTCCTATAATCCATTGTTTTAAAGGCCACTGCAGTGGTGTTTGGGATATATATGTGTGTGTGTACAATCATGTCACATTCCTCCATTAAATTCTCTTCAGATTACTCATAACCTTTAGGAACTCTGGAGCCTGGCACATGAGGAACTTAATGTTCTGGCCTGTGACACCCAGTTCAGTCCAGCCTCATTTACACTCCCTCCTCCCCCGCTGCTTGGTATACTATCCTCCATATCTGACTTTACAGTTCTCTGTAAGTGCCATGCTCTCTTATCTCTCTAAGCCATTGCGCGTTCTATGTTCTCTGCCTGAATTGCTCTCCCTAATCTCCTTCAACTGGGTGACTCACGCTTGTTCTGTAAGAGCCCATTCGGATCTTACCTCCTCTAAAGCATCTATGTTGATTCCCCTCCTCACTCTGCCCCAGAGTCTCGAAAGGGAGGTGCCAGTCCTATGGCATGCCATGGGCCTCACTGGCTATCTCTATGCTAGTAATCATCACCCTGAATTCTGATCATCTCTAAAAGCTGGTAGTAAATGGCATGAGTAATTGGTAAGGATCCCAAAAATCAATTTCAGAAGAGATTTGGTGAGTGATGGTCTTGATATAACGGTCTGTAAGAGGTACTAGATGCAAAAATTAATGCATTCCATCTACCCAAACCAAGCTCTCTTGGGGGATTAGCAGGGCAAGGGGAGATATATTACTTATACCCATACTCATAGTTACCTTCTCAGGAGGGTCAAAGAAGCTAAAGGGTCCAGTCTAAGATCCAGGCTACACTTCTTGTACTAATGGCTCATCCCCTGTGGGTCATTTGGTCTGTGATTTCTTGTTGTTATACTTTGTGCTCATTTTCAACATGCTGAGATTCTTGCAACAGATTCCTCCCACAAATTAGACATGTAATTCATAAGCCCCAGTGGATAGAAATGGTGTCATATCTGTGCATAGGGTGACTACTTGCTGAACAAGTTAATGCTGGTACTTTTTATTCAGGCAGACAAGGAAAATGGTGAGACCACTGGGTTGTGATCTTCTATGCTTTTGTTGCATCAAGTTTATGATCTCTTGTGAGTCCTCAGTATAGCTATCACAGTAGTGAGCATATGGAGGGCTGAATACATGTTTGGGATTTGATTGATTTCAAATACTACCCAAAGCAGAAAATGCATTTTGGCAGCAGATTACGCACTGGAGATGAAGGAGAAGATGAAATGCAAACTGGTTCTGAAGTTTCAAACCTGAGTCACTATGAAAGGTGTAGGAAAAAAAATAGAACCATCAGATAGAGGAGTAGTGTTAAAGAATGCAAATGCAGGAATGAGTTTGGGCTGTAGAAATATTATATTTGTGGTACTCATAGTATGTTCAGGTAAAGGAATCAGAATATTTCTACTTAAAACACTGCTAACACCAAATGTATGGGTTTTCTACAATAAGCAATTCTCCAACTCTCTTTGGACACCAACTGGCCATCATACAATTTAATTCATTCTGACACTAACTACCCGGAGTTAGTACAGACAGGTGAAGGGCTCAGGCTCACAGGACTGCCCTCCACTTCAGATGCGAATCACAAGTCCTAGCTCCCTCATGTTATCCACACTTCTGTCCAACCTGGCTGCAAATTGGAGGTTCGAATGACTCCATCCTTCGGTTCAATAGTTCGCTATAAAACAGCTCACAGAACTCAGGGAAATGCTTTGTTTATTGCCGGTTTATTTAGTACTACCAGTTTATTATAAAAGATGCAAATGAACAACCAAACAAAAAGGCACACAGGGCAAGGTCCAGAAGGGTCCTGGTGGAGTTTAGGGGTTCCAACCTCTCACAAGTGGGAGCACCTCAGACTCCGTTTAGGGTTTTGTTTTGTGGTGTTTTTTTTTGGTGTTTCCATTACATAGGTATGATTGATTAAATCAGTTACTGTTGGGCCAAAGCCGGTTTGGCTCAGCGGATAGAGCGTCGGCCTGCGGACTGAAGGGTCCCGGGTTCGATTCCGGTCAAGGGCATGTACCTGGGTTGCGGGCACTTCCCCGGTGGGGGATGTGCAGGAGGCGGCTGATCGATGTTTCTCTCTCATCGATGTTTCTAACTCTCTATCTCTCTCCCTTCCTCTCTGTAAAAAATCAATAAAGTATATTTTTTAAAAAAATCAGCTACTGTTGGTAATTAACTCAGGGAATGGGGATGAAAGTTCTAACCTAATCACATGGTTGGTGACTCTGGCAACCAACCTCCATCCTTTGTCACCTCATTAGGATAAACTCAGATATAGTTAAGAGGGGCTGATAATGAATAACAAAAGATGCTCCTCTCACCCCTACCATTCAGGCAAGTTTAAGGGTTTCAGGAGTCTTGTGCCAGGAGTGAGGCACACAGATCAAATATGTACATTTTATTATATCACAATAGCATATGTAGCATTTGCTAAGATATGACATGCAAAGTCAAGTCATGGTCATGTATGAGATCTAGAAATAAAAATATAGAGGAAGAATCCAAATTTCTCAAAAGTGAAACTTTTGTATAATACATAGTCCATGAGAATGTTTATTGTTTAAAACTGTTCAAAAACATGGAGTTTTAGCAGCAATACAAAAACTGTACCCCTGTCCCAAAGTCAATATACAGCAGACATTCCCAAATTAGAACAGTTAGATCCCTGAAACCACAATTTTGAAGACAAAAATTGATGGAAAACAAGGTTAATGAAACTGAAATCACAATAGATTTTGTTGAAGTGATTTATAAACATACAGATATGATCATGTTTATTCAAATAAATTAATACAGACAACACATTGAATAAAGGAAATATCAATTACAATTTAGAAATAACCCATTACTAACAATAGAAACAGCAAAATTAATTTTTACTTATCATTCCATTGTGACCAGATATTTTATAAACTTTCCCCCCCCCCCCCACAATGTCAATAAGATCCTATAACAAATAATATGACTAAAGGCATTTTCCTCTCTCTGGCTCTCCATGCAAATGTCTACTGACTGTCTAAAATCATGGACTTGTTGACAGCTGCTTCCTCAATTTTAGCTTTTCAAAACAATCCCCTACAAAAGTAAATTATAAATTGATCCTAATAAACGTGCAGTTCCCAAGGCTACTGAAAAGGTGTACTGACAAAAAAGTAATACACTGGAGTTTCAGCCAAGAAAGGACTGCTGCCACCCTTGCATGCCTAGTGCTCTCATTGATCAGCCATGATTGATCAGTACAAATGGTGATATGTAGCAGATTGAACTGAGCTCTCCTGGGGAACTATATAAATGTTCATGGGTCAGAACTCAGTTCTGATGTTAGATTTACATCAATAAAAATAACTCAGTTTTGAGTTCTGTAAATCCTTAAGAAAATATACTTTCACAGAGCAATTGGTTGCAAACATATCTCAGGGTTTTATCACCTCGTCAGAAATTCCAGTTTAACCCAAGGATTCATAAACTTCATGAAAACTGTGTCTTCTTGAGGAACAGAGTTCTCCTTCAGATCTTTCAGATTTTCTTGAAAGTAAGTTATGCTCTTTGAAAAGCTCCATGGTAATTCAATAACACCAGGGGCTTACAAAAGAATCTAATAGTGTGTCTTTTATTCAAAATCTGTGAGTACCTTCTGAACTTGTGAGATTGCATTCATCAAATAATTCTACATTAGTACAAAATCCATGTCTCTTCGGAGGACTTACCAAATAGAAACTTAGTCGCCAACTGCCATTTGTCCAAATCTATATGACCAACATGTACTTGAATATATGCACTTTCACAAATGAGTTATCAGTGCTCTTTGTTTTTTCAAATGTAGCATATTAAGATATGGTATCAGGATGCTTTTGGTTGCAAATAAAGGAAAACAAGTCACAACTTAAATAATATAGAAAATTTATTATGTCACTTGAATGATACATAACAAGGCTCCAGAGTTAGTACATTCTGGGCTTGATAGCATTATCAAAGACTTGAGTTCTTCCCATTTTCTACTCTGCCATCCTCAAAAATTGGCTTTGTCTTCAGTCAAGCTCAGTGAAAATAGCTGCCACATTTTCAGGAGTGAGGAAACTTCACACAATTACTTTATATTTCACACACACACACACACACACACACACACACACACACACACACACATGAAATGAATAAATCTCATCATTTAAAAAAAACAGTGTCATTGCCTTTTATATTTAACTGGTCACGATTATTTCACATCCGTATTCCTAAAACAAATATTTTGCAAGGGGAGTAGAGTAGCAAACTGGCTTAGATTAATCAGGATTTTCCCCTGGATTGGAGATAGGATCATCTTCCCTGAGCAAAATCTTGATTTCATTAATAAAAACAAAAATTGAAAAAAGAATGTGTCAGCTACTAGTGTCTTGACACATCGTTTGAGCCCCATCAAAATACCTAACAAGTTGAGAGTCTCGAAGCAGCTTGGTTTATTTCCTTGACATTATTTATTTAGTAATACTGATTGAATGGCTACTTTGTGCCATACTCTCAACTAGCCATCTGACCTAACAATCTGACTGCATTAAAATAAACCAATCTGACTGCATTAACATAAACCTTACGGTTACACGTAGAAATAGAAGGGAAAATTATATCTCAATTCAGTCTTTTTTCACATCAGGTGTAAGTCTCATGTGCAGAAATCACAGTAAAAGTTGTGAGCATGATGCCAAGAAAGCTAGAAATAGAGCCTTTCAAAGCTAGAGAAAGAGGCCTCCATCTCTAAAAAAAAAAAAAAACTCTCAAAACGTCTTTTTGTTTCTTTCTTCGTGGTTTCCATATCTGTGGCAAGCGCACCGCCTTCTGTTTCAACCAAAAGCTTCCCATTTCTTATCATCAGGTGGTTAAGTTGGACTAATTCATGTGGGATGGCAAATCTTATAAAACATTTTTGCCAAAAACCTCAGACAAATCACAGCACTGGCTTAGATGGACTGTACTTGACTGCAGGCTCCATGAGGCAGCTTTTGGAACAGGGAAGGGAGAAGTACTGTATAAGGGCAGGAATCTAGGGAGAGCCTGTGCTCACTGGCATTCTCCTGCGAGTGGAGCGAGAACATCCCAAGGCTTCCTGCATAGCTCTTTCCTGCAATTAAAAACACTCTGTAACTCCCATAATTAGACTGGGCATGTTTCTTTTTCAACTATGAGGTCAGAATCATGGAATCCCTGAGATCATCCGGAAAACACAATTTATAAAAAAAGATATGAAAAATGCTCTTTATCTTCAAAATAAACATATTTCATGTAAACAATTCTAGAAGGGAAAACACACAAGCTGGCTCCAAGTGTCCACAAACATCTGACAGTTTAACTGAGAATAAACACTGATAGGTTACATATTATAGAAAGATATTAATACTTCTGAGGCAATTTACAATTTACCAACACAATTTGGAAAATACCAAATTCAATTCATGCAGTGGAAATTTACAGACTGTAAAAAAGATCAAGAAAGCTCTTTATGTTCTTGATATGAACAGATCTCTAAAATATATAGCTAAATGGAGAGGGAGGGGGAAAAGATCAGTTAAAAAAAGGTGTACAAAACAGTATGTACTTATCATTTCCCTGTATATGCATAAATAAATTTTGAAAAATTAATTCTTATAAAAAATGAATCTATGGGGGAAAGCAAAAATAGGCAGATGATGAACACAAAAGAAAGACTGCACTATATAATTTGTTATATTTTGTTGGCATTTGTATCTTGTATCATGTAAGTGTGCTACTTATGCAAAAATTGAATTAGAAAATTCTCAGACTTTCACTTCCACAAAAATGGAGCATTTGTACATTTTCTTTTTTCTCACACTAAGTATAACTAAAAACTGTGGATATCTATATATATAAAACCCTAATATGCAAATAGACCAAATGGTGGAACAACCAATCAAACAACCGGTTGCTATGATGTGTGCTGACCACTAAGGGGCACACGTGGAGCATGGCAGGCATTGGCAGCAAGAGGCAGAGCACAGAACATGGCGGGCATTGGCCGTGGCAGGATGGTGGAGCAGGTGAGCGGGGGTGCCAGCCCAAGGCAGGGCATCTGTCGCTTTTATCAGTGCGAGCCTCTGGTGGTTACTGAAAAGTCTGCTCCTGTGCATCATGGTCCCACACAGTACTCGCACCTGCTGCTGGCACCAGAGCTGCCGCTCACACCTTTTGCCAGCGCCCAGCGCCGGCCCCAATCACTCAGCTCTGTCAGTGGGTGCGAACAGCAGCTGCTGGCCCTGATCTCCCCTGAGGGTTTCTCCACCTCCTCCTGCTCCTGAAGGGTGATCGGGGCAGCAGCAGCCACTCACACCCACTGATGGCGCTGGCCCCAATTGTTCCATGCCATCAGAACCGTCAGCACATGGGAGTGGCAGCGGCAAGAGCAGGGCTGCTAACAGACAGGGGACTGGGGGGCTGCAATGGGAGGCTCCAGGCAGGGGTGCGGACGATGGGCCAAGACCCACCCCTGTGCCCACCGCAGCCTCGAGGCCCACAGTTCCTTTCAAGGTGCATGAATTTGTGCACTGGGCCCCTAGTTATATATAAAATAAATATAAGAAGACCTGAAAGATGGAGAAGGAAAGTGTACCAATTAGGGCAGAGTGATGTAAGGAGCCTAGACTTCTACTCCCACCCAGTGGAAACAAGGCACCACTCGCCCTCTCGCAGGGGTGGTCTCAGAGGAGAACTCATGGAGAGGCAGGACTCTCACCATCAATGAATGATTGGTAGTGTCTCTTATCAGCCCCCATTGTGTCAATGGAGGACTTCTGGGGAGTAGCAATGAGGTATCTTTCTTCCTCCAAGCAAGGTGGACTCCACAGTGATCTAATGGGGTTCTTGAACTGTCACATCTACCCAGCAGTAACAAAACCCTCTCCTTCCCCTGGCATCAGTGAAGACCTAGACTTCTATCTCCACTTAGCAATAAAAAGATGGCATCCCCTTCACCCGCCAGAGAGATGTCAGAAAACACCTGCTAAAACACAAGTTTTAAAATAAGATCCAAAGTCATATAACATAATTCTCAAAATATCCAGGTTTCCGTTGAAAATCACTTGTCATGCCACAAACTAGGAAGATCTCAAACCGAATAAGGAAAAACAATCAAAAGACACAAACGCTGTTATGACTCAGATATTAGAATGATCTGGTAAGAAGTTTAAAGCAGACATTATAAAACGTTTCAGCAATCAATTACATAGTTGAAATAAATTAAAAAACATAAATATATCAACAAAACCTTAAAGAGCCTTTGTAAAGACTCAAAAGGCTTAACAAATAAAATATATTTCAAAGAACAAAATGAAAATGTTAAAGCTAAAAACATATGATAGTAAAGTAAAAAATAAATAAAATTCAATAATGGGCTCGTTAACAGAATAGAAAGGAAGTAAAAGTCAGTGAATTCGAAGATACAACAATAGAAATTGCCCGATCGAAACAACAGAGAAAAAATAAATTAGAAGCAAAAAGTGAATAGAAACTCAAGAACCAGTGGAACTATAACAAAGGATTTAACGATGGTCTCATTGAGTCCCTAAGAGAAAGGAGAAAGAGAGTGGGGCTGGAAAAGTATTCAAAGAAATAGGGCTGAAATGTTCCCAAATTTGCCAACAGGCATAAACCTACCAATTCAAGAAGCAGAGTAAATCCCAAATAGGACCAATCTAAAGAAATCCACACTGAGACATTAGACTACTAAATTTTAAACTCCTAAAAATTAGAGTAAAAAGAAGAAATATTAAAAGCAGAGAAATTAAAGCCATGCATTACCTATACGGGTAGGTAAAAAGCAGTGTAGTGACAACACATTTCTCATGAGAAAGCATGAGGGTCAGAAGAGTGTGTCACAGCATTTTCCAAGTACTGGAAGCACTGCCAACCCAGAATTCTAAATCCAACGCAACTGTCTTTTTAGGATAAAGGGGAAATCAAGACATTCTGAGATGAAGGGAAAGCTAAGAGCATTTGTCACTGGCAGAACTACCTTAAAAGAACATCCTAAGGGAATTCTCTAAACAGAAAGAATCTTGGAATATCAGGCAAAAGGAAGAACCCATGAAGAGTAAAAATAGGGATAAATATAATAGACTTTCATTCTCCTCAGTTGAAGCAAAAATTATAATACTGTCTAATATGATTCAAAATTTATATATCTAATATGATTTAAAATTTATATAAATATTAAGATAATTACACTAAAAGGGTTGGAGGACTACAGAGGTAGGTAATGCTTGCACACCACTTAAATTGGTAAATTGTCAACACCTGTAACCTTGGATAAATTTTGTATATGTAATATACCTAGAGCAAGAACAACAACAACAAAAAGAGGTATACAATAAGATATGCACAAAACACTATAGATAAATCAAAATAGAATTCTAAAAATGTTCGCGTAGCCCCTAGGAATACAGGGAAAAGTAAATGGGGAAATGAAACCATACAAAAACAAAATATAAAATGGCAGACTTGCTCTGAATATATCATAGTTACATTAAACATTAATTGTCTAAATATACCCATTAAAAGACAGAGGTTGGAAGATTAGGTTTAAGAGGAAAAACAAAACAAAACAAAACAAAACATGGCCCAACTTGTTGTCTACAAGAAACTCACTTCGTATGCATGGATTTATTTCTAGGTTCTCTATTGTGTTCCATTGTCCTGAGTGTCTGTTTTTACGACAGTACTATACTGTTTTGATGACCATAGCTTTGTAACATAGTCTGAAATCAGGAAGTGTGGTGTCTCCAGCTCCGTTCATCATTTTTCAGTGTATTCTTAGGCAGAGGTTCTCAAAGTGTGGTTTCTCAGACCAGAGCATCAGAATTTGCCTTGTTAGAATGGCAAATTATCTAGCCCCTTGCCAGACCTATTGCATCAGAAACCCTGGGGTTGAGGCCCAGCCACCTGTGGTTTAACAAACCCTCCAGGTGATTTTGATACATGTTAGCTTTTGAGAACCACTGTCCTAATGAATGGGGAACAGACCACCTGCTTCAAAATCATTGGGGTTAGTGGAATAGATGGATTTCTGGACCTGCCAGAGACCAGTTCCAGCATGACAGCAGGGCTGCAACTGGGAATGGCTGATGGCATTCCCCCAAACCTGAATAGGATACATTAAATTGATGGCTGCCAGACAGCTCAGGGCATCTTAATCTACATGTTATTGCCTCCTACTGGCCAAACACCTGAAAAGCCATAGGCTAATTCCCCCCAATCTGACAATGCTTGTGTATACCCTTTGAAGTGTATATCTCTGCCTCACTTCAGGACAAGTTGTGTTAATAAAAAGCATGGGGTCCTGGGACAAGGAGACTTTAGAGACCTAGGGACCTTAGAACTTAGATCTTAGTTTCCTTTAAACTAGGCCAGTGATGGCAAACCTTTGAGCTCGGCGTGTCAGCATTTTGAAAAACCCTAACTTAACTCTGGTGCCGTGTCACATATAGAAATTTTTTGATGTTTGCAACCATAGTAAAACAAAGACTTATATTTTTTATATTTATTTTATATATTTAAATGCCATTTAACAAAGAAAAATCAACCAAAAAAATGAGTTCACCTGTCACCTCTGACACGCGTGTCATAGGTTCGCCATCACTGAACTAGGCTCCTCTGACCCCCAAATGCCTTTCAAAATTATGCTTCGTCTCTGGACTCTTTATTAATCTACGCACAGCCTTCTCCAGATTGCTGAACCCTTCTTAATGCTGGAACAAGAACCCCGGCATGGACCCTGTCCTAAACCCACTGAGTCAGATCTCTGAGGTCAGAGGCAGCAACTCCAAGATATTCTCATTCCCACTGGAATCTGAAAACCTGTACTCTATACCGTCTCTCTCAGAGATCTCCTGCTAGGGCTTCAGTTATCATTTCTGCACAAATGGCCCCTAGAGGTCCAGGCTTAATTTTGAATTCCTATTAGCATGTCCATAAAGTCAAATAGTATGATCCTTACTTCTCTTCTCCTTCCCTCAAATGACTTGTGACTTTTCATTTCTTTTCTTAGTCATTCAGGCCTAACTCTCAGTTATCAGGCATTCTCTTTGTCAAATATAATTCCTCCTTTAATCACAAGTCTAAATGGTCCTATTGATTTTTGATTCATAACTTTTCTAAGTATCTTTTGCTTTTTATGGAGACTACTATTACTCTAGTTCTTGGCTAGAAATGACATCACACATTCTGTTAAAAACCTTTTCTGGGAAAACAGTACATATAATGCTAAGATGTTGTGTCATGAGTCAATTGGGCTTGGGTATAAACTAGGAATTGTTGAATCCAGGGCTGAAATGCAGGTCTCAGCTTCCAATCCCAGTTTCTTTGCAGTAAGCCATGTCCTGTTATATGTCTGATTTTTGGGATGGCTGCTCTTTCATTATTTGATGCAGAACAGAGTCTGGTATAAAACAAATCTATCTTGGACCACACCCCTGCATATTTAGTAATTGTAATACTAATTACATCTCAGAATATTCTTCCACAAAAAAATGTTAGCACAAATTATTAGTGACCAGAGCAGCCTTTTTAGCATTCAAATGTGTACTATTCATTGTCACTTAGAACACTCTCAATGTTGTGCAACCATCACTTCAATCTAGCTCTGCAAGGAAACTAAAAGGAAAATGCAACAACCCTGTACCTATTAAACTATCACTCCCCCTTCCCCTTGCTCTTCCCTCCACACATGCACCCAGTCTCTGGAAACCACTACTGTGTTTTCTGTCTCTTATATATTTGTCTATGATGGACATTTTCTAGAAATAGAACCATGCAATATGTGGCCCCTTGCGTCTGGTTTCGTTCACTCAGCATGAAGTTTTCCAAGTTCATGCTGTAGCATGTGTCTGTACTCCAAACCTTTTCATGGCTGAATAATATTCCCTTGTAAGGAGACAACACATTTTGTTTATCTAGTCATCTGTTGGAGGACATTTATTTGGGTTGCTTTCATCTTTTGGCTATGGTGAATAGTGCTGCTGTGAACATTTGGGTACAGTATTTGTTATGAATACCTGTTTTCAATGCTTTGGGGTATATACCTAGGAGTGGAATTGCTGAATCAAATGGTAATTTTATGCTTAACTTTTTGAAGAAACTTCTAGCACTTTTGAGCAGAGTAGGTCTCTCCTTACTCTAACTGAAACCTGCTGGTGGCACCGAAAATGCTGAGCCCTGCCTCCTTTCTCATCCAGAGCCAGTCCTCCGGCAGCCCTGCCTTCAGGGGTGGCAGGCAAAGTGTCTGGGCCGGGGAAGAAAGCCAGGATGCTGTGCTAGGTTGCTCGGCTGTCATAATAAAGCACCACAGACTGGGTCGCTTAAACAACAGAAATTTGTTTTCTCAGAATTCTGGATCACAGCTCTCTCCTTGGCTTGTAGATGGCTGTCTTCTCCCACTGTCTCCAGATGGTCTTCCTTCTGTGCTTGTCTGTGTTCTGATCTCTTCTTATAAAGGACACAGTCATATTGGATTGGGGCCCATTCATGCCCTTAATAGAGCAGCCTAGTGCATGGTGATTCAAGGGGGAGGGGGAGTAAACTGCTTCATTGAGGAACAGTTTTTTGAGGTGATGGGGAGAAAAGAATCTCATAAAAATATAAGAAAACGTATCCATGTGGAGTATTTTGCCGCATTCATGACATCACTGTAGCATTACCACAAAAGCACTCCATATTGTGGATAGCTTTCTTTTCATTACACCTCACTGCTGTTATTAAAATCACTGCATTCCGTGTTTCTTAGAGTCACAAATGTTTTGATGAAGGAAACATAGGGTAAGGAAGGTAAAAGGATTTGACTGAAGTAGTGCAGCTAGTTAATGACAGTACAGAGATTATAAAAACCCACGCCTCCTGACTGCCAGCCTTCTGCTTTATTGCTCGTCCTTCTTACACAGGCAGGAAACATGACAAGCCCTAGAGGACAGAGAGGCCCGAGGGACAGGTCATCAGGTGAAGCTGCACGGCCTAGTGAAGGACTGGACACTTGGAGCAAGGGAGAAAGCAAGTGGCGTTGCTTAGGTCAAGTATAAGAATATAATTTGAGGGAGGGCAGTACCTAAATCTTCAGCAGGTCTGCATTCAATTTCACAAAGTAAATAGACAAGACAACAAACCCAAATGACCTACCTTTTGTAAATTGAAAAGCTTTCTTTGCAGGATTTGAACTTTACCCTAAAAACGCAAAGGCATTCCTTCACAGGAAGTGACTGGGTATTTCATAGCCAGCGATGACTGCCACCAGCCCTCAGCTCTGTGCCGTGACCAATAGACTAAAATTAGATCAATGATTCGACCTTTCACAAATGGCCTCAAAGGGGTGATTACAGGTAGGCCAGGTAGGTCATGGAAAGATTATAATTATAGAGTTCCTCATAAATAATACGTTCTTTTTTCAAGTCTACAATTATGCCTAGAGTAACATCATCTAATCAATCACTAGATACTTTATTTCATTTTCCCCAGGTGTCCACAGATTTTGTTTTGCAAGGTTCTTCAGATTCCCAAATTGGATCCCTAAGGCAACTGTCTTTATCTTTCTCTCTGTGCTTTCTATGATCTCCTTCCGTGCAAAAAATATACAGGAGACCGTTGCTCCATGCCCCGCTGCAGACACTGTCAATAGCAAACAGGGTTCAGATTTTCAGTATCTCTGCCTATTCAGTGTCATACACACACACTCACACACACTTGCCAATAAATATGTTGCAACTGAAAATCTTTTCAGACGTTGTATGGGTTCTACACTTACAAGCCTGGACATCCTCTGAAGGCAAGTGTCTCAGGTGTTATTCTACTGATCCTCAGCTCTATGTGCTAGATGATGGTAGACCCAGGAGCCGGCGTTAAACTCACCATTTCTCTTTCCACAGTTCATTGCATGTTGCCTGGGAACTAATCATCCCCATCCTGGTATTGTGAAGGAACACTGTGAGGCAAAGTGCAGAGGCAGGAAATTTGAAGGAATATTCCGTTGCTTTACTGGTCTTCAACCACCTACAATCCATGTCAAATTTTGCTATTGGAGTTGGCTGCCTAAAATACAGACCTAGTCAACTGTGTCATTTCCAAGCTCACTCTCAATAACTCCCCACTACTTACAGGATGAAGTCCTACCTCCTTACACATCGTTTTAGGTCCTGTTAGCCTAACATGAGTTCTTGTCTCACCAAATAATTACATTGTCCCACCAGTGTTCTCCCCACACTAGCTATTTTCTCACTCACACCAACATGCACACACTCCTTTGCTTCTGCCCACACCGCACACATGTTATCTCTTCCATTTTCACCTGTGGGAGTCCTCTTCTTTCATGAGCAATCCCACCAGCTGGAAGTAATCTCATCCTTATACATCCTCCCAAATCATGTCTGAGATCTTAGAATTTCTTATGTGACACCCTTCTTTCTAATATAAGCCAGTCTGTGCATCTGAGTCTGGGAAGCCCAGAGGGGGAGTATGCAGACCTCAGACCTGTGGGCTGAGGTGTCCTACACACATGGGAGGTACCTCAGAGCATGGGATGGACCCAAGAGTGGAAAAAGCATTCAACTGTTTCTCTTCACACGAAGGGTTTATTTTAAATATGTAGGCACCTGGTATGTGGGCCTCTTGCTCTGGGCTCCCAAAATGTGAAGGGCAGGCACAAACAGAATTGGGAGTTTTGAAAAAAATAGTAAACTCCCTGCTTCTGCGAGCACAGATTAGGCAACCACTTAGCTGGACTGTTTTTCTTCTTGTCCTTTGAGCTTTTTCAAATATAACTTCATGGGAACATGAAAAGCCAAGCTGGAATGTGGCGTTCTCACACTCCTCTGTGGGCCATGCTGGACACGGCAGCATGAGACCTGGGCCCTGGCTCCAGGCCCCTGGCTGTGGCTCTCTGTGTTTTCTTTTCACTCTTGGCACGATCCCACACTATAAGTGTCCCGTGGATATGTGCTCAGTATTGAAAATTTCACCTAAGCATAAAAAATACGTAGAAATTCATCATTCTTTAAGATATACATACACAAATGTTTAAGTTTGTTTCTCGCGGTGCAAAATTGGAAACAACTAAATAACTATTATTGGGGAGTTAAAGGAAGCATGTTATACTAGTAGCCACCCAATGGAATACTATGCTATAATTTTTTATGTATATTTGATATAAAAATGTTCACATTATACATTAAATTAAAATGTTGGTTAAATGTATTATACATACTATAATCCTGCAGGGGTCCAGAACAAGTCACCCCAAGAAGTGCCTGCATGGTGTGCGGATTGTTCTCAGCAAAAGGCAACTTTAGCCACAGACTCAGGGGAAGCCACCCCTAAACTTTTATTTGCTAACCATCAGCTCTTATCATCCTGAAATGAGGCTTCGAAGCCCACAGGGCATCTTACCTGGTCCCTACCTCAGAATGTCTGATATACCCATGCTCCCCTTCTGTCTCTGAACTGTCATGCATGTGGGACCTCTGGCTCTCTCATGTATGTGGGGTTCCCATACATATGTATGTATTAGATTTGATTATTTTCTCTTGCGAAGCTGTCTCATGTGTATTTAATTATTAGGCCAGCCAGAATAACCTTGAAGATAGAGGAAAGTTTGTTCCTCCCCCACAATCCCATGCTTATAAAATGTATGCTTAACATTAAAAATAGTCACATTATATTGTTAAATTTAAAAGCTGTGTAGTATGCACATTGTGACCTCGTGGTTGTTTATGGTATAGTGATAAAGGCACAGGCTTTGGGATTCATCAAACTTCCTTGGTTTCCTCACTTAACTATATCTGAGTATGTTTATTCATCTGTAAAATAAGGGTAGTCATATTTACTTCAGAGACTTTTATGAATACTTAAGGAGAGAATATATGTAGACTGCCTAGCATAGTACCTGGAAGATAAACGAATGACAATGTTATTGTATGTGGATTATATTTCACTTGATTCTCTCTCTCTCTCTCTCTCTCTCTCTCTCTCTCTCTCTCTCTCTCTCTCTCTCTCACACACACACACACACACACACACACACACACATTCAAAATACCTGAAATAAGATTGACTAAGAGGTTAACAAAGAATGTGATTCTGGGCAGTAGAATTTTGAGGTTATTTTGAATTTTTGTTTGTTTATTGCTTAGTATATTTTTTAAATGTTTAATGATAAACTATTTTAGTTATTTATAAAGTATGTGTTTTTAAATAAATTAAAAATCATCATACACAGAGACTACTGTTTAGATGTGGGGTCATGAATGTTTGATCTAGTGCTGTGGCAGTGGAAATGGAAAATGAGGGTAAAATGTGAAAAATACATTGCTTAGAAGTGAGTGAGTGTGAAAGGAAGGAACAAAGATGAAACTAAGAGTAGTGGAAGAATTAACTTGGGAAAGCAGAGACTAATGTGAGAGAGGTGAAAATACCAGATTTGGTCATGAATACTGCATACTGGTCTGATTGAATGACAGAGAACCAGGAGGAAATTGTAATATGACTTGGCTGAGCATTGGAAACAGTGAGTTACTGAGAAGAATCAAATAATATACTATCAGAGAGAGAATCAGGTGGAATTTTCTAGAGAAAAGAATAGCTTGTTTGCAGTGTTCTTTATTTATATTCTCCTTTGTCTGAAAACGCAGAATTATTTATTTTAGAAAATGTAAATTGGCATTAACGTAGGTTCTATAAATATATATATACATATATATATACACACACACACATACATATATATGTTTGGAGAATATATGTAATAAGTAGTGCATATATGTACATATTACAATGTTAAGGGCTTTTAGTTGCTTCATTATTGTTTTTTCTGCCACAGGAATTAACAATTTAATGTTCCCCCCTTAGAGCAGGGGTGGGGAAGGTCCGGCCCACAGGCTATATCAGGCCCTCAAAATCGTTTTGTCTGGCCCTGCCAAGGCATTAGGGGTGAGTTAATTAAATGTTGACCAAATATAGCAAGCTAATTTTTAAGTTGATCATTTTGTATGGCCTGTGAATGATGTTATAAGTACCCAAATGGTGCTTGGCAGAAAAAAAAGGTTCCCCACCCCTGCCTTAGAGCATTCATAGTAACTTCACAGATTGACTATATTAAACTTTAAAAGTGTCAGTTGAATCCTGTTGAGCAATTTATGCAATGGGAAAATCTGAAAGAAGGCAGCTCTGTAAGGGGTTAGAGTGACTAAACTCTCTATTATCTGCTTTATGGATTACTTTCTTGGGGCCAGGATCATTATTTAGCATTTATCTTCTCTCACTTTCTCACTTGCTTATTCTTATTGGTATTCACAAACCAGCAGGCATTAAAAATGTGTGGGTGGGGGTTGGGGGAAGGAGAGGACGGAGGGTTTAGGTTGCTATCAAGAGAGGTTTTTATTTTAGAACTAGAACTATTATTGTCATAATTAGCCAATTAATATTAATAATAGGAAGAGAGCACAGGGAGGCCAGATGTTATAAGCATGGTCCTCTGGGCAGCTTCACCAGGAAGCTGCCGCTTCATGCCCCTCAGGAAATCTCTGATCCATTCCCTGCGATCACTGGGGGAGTGGATCCAACCAAGGGAGGGATGGGTGCATGCGCAGTGAACCCGGGGTGATGCAGGGGAGGTGCTTGCTTGTCAGTCTAGCCTGGGGAACAATGGATTTGCTAGGGTGGGCCCTTCAGAAGCATGCCAAATCTTGGAAGGATAGAAATCCTCAGACAAAAAGTTCCCTCTCTCTTGCTCTGTAATCCACACTCACCCGTACTTTCATGTGTCCCCTCTCCATGTGGCCTTAAGCAGTCCCATTGCCCATGGCCATGCAGACCCCATACATAATGGGCTGCAGCTGGGAACACAAGCTATCCTGGCTAGATGCTGGACTGGACTGGACTGTAATATGGAACAGAAACTCTGGGCAGTGGCCTTAAAGGTGGCCCTGCTGAAGACAAGATTGGGCTTTTTCCATGGTGGGACAGAAGGAGATAGGGCCTTGGAAGGGAACCCCCTTAATTTTAGACCATCAATAAAGCTTTCCATGATACCTCATCCTCCCGTGGGGGCCTCAGGAAAGTCTTTTCCCTGCAGCACCCCAAAAACTCCACTTCCATCAATAACAGAACTATTCTATGATCCTGCCGGTATTCCAATTACCTACACAACTCCTTAAGGAGTGGTTAAACATGGCAAGCTGAGGGAGCATAGACTCACTGGTTTGGTGGTGTCGTCACGATGTTCCTGGAGCCGAAGTCTGGGCTGAGCTTTCACTGAAACCCAGCTTTGCTCCTCCATCGGGTCTCCGCTGGACTCCAAGGACAAGGATCAGAGCCACGGGACCTGTTTTTCTTAGACCAGAGCTCCATTGTCGCCTCAGATTGACCTGCCACATGGTGCAGGGGCCGCTCACCCAGTCTGTCCCCAGAGGGTTGCCGTGAAGACAGTGCTCTGGCTATAGGCCCAACCTCACCAGAAGGGACATTTAGGACGGGACTGCACAGCTTTCAGGGACAAAGGGGAACTTTTTAGCATGCAAGATAGTCCTTGCACAAAAGTACTAATTTTTTAAAAAAACAATCTTCTGCTGCTCTTGCTAGGCATTCAAAAACATCTCCAGCCCTAGCTGGTTTGGCTCTGTGGATAGAGCGTCTGCCTGCAGACTGAAGGGTCCTGGGTTCGATTCCAGTCAAGGGCACATGCCCGGGTTGTGGACTCAACCCCCAGCAGGGGTTGCGCAGGAGGCAGCCCATCAATGATTCTCTCTCATCATTGATGTTTTCATCTCTTTTTCCTCTCTAAAATCAATAAAAATATATTTAAAAAACATCAACAGAGTATCAACAACTGTGTAATTCTGATCCGTTCATTAGCTGGCTGAGAAACACTGGTAGTTCAGCCACCAGTGTTATTTTTATACATATACATACATGACGTGATCTACATTACATATAACAAAATATTTATAATACATGTGTGACTAAGCAACTGTCATATAGGTAGATATATATTTAAATGTTTGCCTAGTTATTTTAGAGTTTACAAATCCCTAGCTCAATGGCATAAAATTCCATTTTAATAAAAGGAAGCTGTCCACCCAAAATACACAGAGGGCCTGAGAATAGGTGTTAACAAACTCAAAATTCAACCCAGAATAGATATTCTGCCATATATGAACTACTGTTTTACAAAAGTATGGGCTACATTATCCTGTCAAAAAAGTATAAATTTATTTAAAAGCACTGCTGATATCATAGTAGTTTTGTGTCCATTGTATAGTTTTTCAATCAAGATACTCAAAATGCAAGAATTTTATGAAAGAATCCACAAAATGTTTCTACATGAGGATGGGGTTTGTAAAATAATGGAAGTAAAGGCGATTACAGTTTTCTTCTTTACACTTACCTTAACTTCCCAAGTTTTCTAAAATAAGCATGAGCCCTAGCCGGTTTGGCTCAGTGGATAGAGCATCAGCCTGCGAACTAAAAGGTCCCAGGTTCAATTCTGGTCAAGGGCACATGCCTGGGTTGTGGGCTTGATCCCCAGTGGGGGACTTGCAGGAGGCAGCCAATCCACGATTCTCTCTCATCATGGATGTTTCTCTCTCTCTCTCCCTCTTCCTTCCTCTCTGAAATCAATAAAAATATATTTTAAAAAATAAGCATGAGATACACGTTATAAGGGAAAACCATTTTTGCTCAAAAAACTTGGAAGCCAGTATGACAGGTATCAGGACTTAGGCGATGAAGCACATCAGGTGCAAAGATGGTTTGGTCTGAAGTTGTGCAGAGCAAATGGCCCAGCCCCAGAAACAAATCACCAAGATTTGGGGAGTAGGTAAGTCTTGAGAGGAATGTTTAAGGGAGGGAAAAGCTTCGCAACAGCAGAAGTGAGAAGAGAACATTTTCAGGAGATGAGGCAACGTGAACAAGGGCAGGGAGGACTCTGCCTGGTGGGCCCAGGGGCGCCTGTGGAAATGGCAGGGCACACGTGCTCCTGTAGGAAAATAAGACACATTGCTCAGGAATGTCCCTGCTCAGAGCCGGGAGTGCACTCTGAACAGAGCTTTTAGAGAATGGACGTCCACTAGAGATGCTTTTACCCAGAGAGAGACATATATTCATACTGAAAGGTCAATGGGACAAGAAAAAGGCAGCAAACAGCTCTAGCCTGGCCAGTGCGTCTCATAGATGAGAGGTGAGGAAGACATTAACCTTCATGACTAAATCGCTTTCATGAAATACTCACAGGAAATTCCCAGGCACTTTGGGTTAAACTATACAACCTCTTGTTCTGCTTAAGAACCCTCCCCTTGCCAGAAGCCACCTGAGGCGGTTTCATCCACTGGAGCAGGCAATTCCGGGAGCTCTCTGGAGAGCAGAAGCCAGGAAGGTGTTCCAAGCTGGTGGTCCAGCCTGGAAAACAGATCAGAAAGGCGAGCGGGTATTACTGTGTCTCAGACAATAAACTCTGAGCCGACACTCTGAAAGAAAGCCAACTTTTCATTAGTGGTGGAGGAGGAGGTGGGGGGGGGGGGGGGTAGGGGAAGCCGGGCTTGGGATGAAATCATTTAAATACAGCAATTGCCATTGAACCACCAAAAGAGAAGGGCCAGTGTCACTCAGTGGTTGAGCATCGACCCATAAACCAAGAGGTCACTGGTTCGATTCCAGGTCAGGGCATATGCCCAAATTGTGGGCTTAATCCCCAGTAGGGGACACAATGGATGATGTTTCTTTCTCATCAATGTTTCTGTCCCCCTGTCCCTCTCCCCTTCCTCTTTCCCTAAAAACCAATAAAAACATATTTTTTAAAAACATACCAAAGAACAGAAGTTAATTAATATCTATTTCCCATCACCTTCTCTTTTAACTTTATTCTCTTATTCATTCATACATTCAGAATGCATTTATTAAATATTAAATGTCACCCACAGAATACAGACCACTAGCTGGTCATGGGAATGGCTAATTAGAGAGATGCCTGGAAATAGTACTCCTCAATGACTTTATTTGTTAATTCTACTCCTTTCTCTATAACGGCAGCTTTAAATCACAAACATATCTGTGAAGTTCTATCACATAGACCAAGAGATTGCATCGCTGCTGGAATGCTTAAGAGGTATAATGAACATTAAAAAATAAAGAGTGACTCACACAGATTGATGACATATAGTGATGAAGTTAGGCACTGCTTCAGTTTGCAAGGAGAGAGAGAGAGAGAGAGAGAGAGAGAGAGAGAGAGAGAGAGAGAGAGAGAGAGAGAAGTCAACAAAACAGTTTAAGAGTCACATTCACATCATGTTCTATGTGACAGAGTCAGGAAGTGCACAGTCTGCAAAATGTTTCTGTAAGAGGAAGCTGGATGTCTCGGTGAACCACAAAGGATTCAAGGTAAAGTCAAAAAAGAGGAGCACAGTACTGGACTTGGTACTTTTTAATGAAAGAGAACTTTTTTTTTTTTTACTTGCTTAAGTGCTTCGCACCTGGTACGTCTTCAGATATTCGTTAAATAAAGAGGACATATACCAAATGCATTTCATTACTTAAGCCCCTAGGAACTCGGGTGCAAGCAAAGGAAAGGAAATGCGAGACCCCCCCATCTGACCAAAATTAAGTTTCTGCGATTAGGGGGAGTGGAGCTTGCAATGAAAACATAAAGTTGAGTTTCTTGCCCCCTGACATTTGGGACTGAGAGTCCATCTGCTATAACATTTTCCCATATATCATTTCGTTCACTCTTTACAGGAACCCTGTGAGAAAAGTATGACAGCTGTAATTACTACAGAAAAAAAAAAGGAAGTTCGAGGATTCAAAACCAGACCTTGAGCCCTTGTCTCCTTCTAGCTATTGCCTGTTTTTGTCTTCTAGTCTTCTACTTCCTCCAGGAGCCCAGCCTTCAGGGCACGGTTTTCTCTTGTGAATGTATGCTTTTCTCTCCCCGGCCTTGCCCAAGGTCTCCGTTCAAACCCCAAGATCTGGAAGAGAAAGGTGTTTTAACTTGGCTTGGCTCCCAAGGTTGCCCTTTCATAAGTAGGGAGGATTAGCTATGAGCCATCTTGGAACATAAGTGTCATGGCCTGAGGGAGAGGCAGGAAGCCCCAGGAAACTAGGGTTGGCTAGGCCATAAAACTAATTACAGGGTACAAAGAGGCATGGTGAACTTGCCCTTGATTCTACCTACTATCCATATCCTTGGGGATTCATTCTGGAGAGCAGACCACAGCAGCCAACATCTCTAGGCAGTCGGACCGACTGAAGGCATACAGGCTGCAGCATCAGAGTTTAAGAGATCCTGTTGGAAGCAGGATCCCAGCCAGAACCAGCAGGTGGAAATATAGAGATTAGGGTCCAGCCATGAAAATAAGACAACTGCTCTGAGCTTAGCATCCTGCCAGGTCCCCAGACACATGCATTGATATTCAGGACAGCGCTGCAGTCTAAGAGAATGCAAGGGGACTCAGTGGGGATCAAGTAGCTTGGACTGCATCCACACACTGTTCTTGACACGTGACATTGGTCTTTCAACAACAGAATTCAAGTTACAAAATGAAAAACAGTGGCCAAAGCACACAAAAGAAACACAGAAAAACTATTGAGAAGATGGGGGCTCAAAAGTGGGAAAACTATAAGAACCAAAACAGGAAATAATTAGATATTGTCAAAAAGTGATAAATTGGGAAATATATATATATATATGTAGTATTTCAAATACAAAGGTGAATACCAGAAAAAACAATAGAGTACAAATGGTTACCCCAGGGTGCGAAACTGGAGTATTGTAGGTACATGGAATAAAACTGCTAGCTATTATTATGTGCCTTACAATATTATTTTTTAACTAGAGGCCCAGTGGGGTTCCTCAGCCTGGCTTACGCCCTCTCACAATCCAAGATCCCTCAGGAGATGTCAGAGAGCCAGCTTCAGCCCTATCCCTGCAGGCCAGGCCAAGGGACTCCACCTGTGCACGAATCTATGCACCGGGCCTCTAGTATGCATATAAGATTTTTGGTTAATCTCTTCCCACCCTCCCCCTCCCCCCCTTCCCTCTGAGGTTCATCAGTTTGTTTCATGTTTCCATTCCTGTGACCCCCCTGGTGGTCAGTGCACATCAAAGCTACCGGTTGAACAGTCAAACGGTCGGACGGTCGCTTAGGCTTATATATATATAGATTGTGGTAAAATATACATAACATAAAATTTACCACTTTTAAGTGTACTATTCGGTGGCATTAAGTTCATTCACAATGCTGTGCAACCATCACCACTATCCATTTCCAGAACCTCCTCGCTGTCCCAAACAGAAGCTCTGTGCCCATCAAATAACTCTCCCTATCAGCGTCCCTCTTGTTCCCAGAACCTCTGGTCTACTTTTTGTCTCTATGCATTTGCTTTTCTGAGTGCCTCAATCAATGGAAGTATGCAATAGCTGTCCTCTTGTATCTGGCCTATTTCACTTAGCATAACGTTTTTATTTCAGCGTCTATTTTATTAAACCTATTGGGTAAAGCTTTTTAGAGGATACAAAGAAGTAACAAGTTTTTGGCCCACTTGGAGCTTATAATTTAAGTAGGAAGACAGGTGATAGTTCTTGGCTAGGACTAGAGCAAGTCCTGTTTGGTGTTACAATTGACAGCTCTATGGGACGCCCATCTGAGCAGCTGCCCATGCCCAGCACTGATTCATGTGGACAGTTTATGAAGACCTCTTATCTAGATATGATGGCAGGTGCAAGATTGGCATCCTCTGGTGGAGCTGGCTGACCTGAACAGTAAAAAAAGTGCAAATACTTATAGAAAGGTAAATGCTAAAGGTAATAAGAACTAATTGAAAATGCAGCCTGAACCTTCCAGGCAGCTTTCCTTCTCCAACAAAGGGCCCTGGCCGTGTCTCCCCAGGGTGCACGTGCTCCAATCATGGGAGGGCCTGTGCAATGCAGGCTGGACCCAAGCTCTGAGGGGCCCTAATAGGTTTATCAAGCTCCCAAAGTGCCAGGTCATGTGGTCTGCATGCTTTGAGCAGCGAGGTTGTAGGGAGAGTGTCACCACACGCCCCCGGGAGATGTACCTGAGATGGCAATACCTTCAACACAACACTGCACACGCGTCATCACTTTCCATGGCACACACTCTCTGGAGCGGGGCATTCTTTCCCACCTGACTGCAGCACCCACTTACTGAGATCCTCTCTGAGCATGGGAAGCAGGTTCGACAAGAGGTCAAACAGCTTCGCCCGTTTTGGTGATCTCTGATGTAAACACGAAGTCGTTGCGTTGTGCTGCCTTTTATGAATGTACTTGGTGGACCCTGGCCAGTGTGGCCCAGTTGCTTGGAGAGTCCTCCCGTACACCAAAGGGTGTGGGTTCAATTCCCAGTCAGGGCACATACCTACCTGGGTTGCAGGTTTGATCCCCAGTCGATGCATAAAGGAGGCAACCAATGGATGTTTTTCTCCTCTCTCTCTCTCTCTCTCTCTCTCTCTGTCTTCTTTCTTCTCTCTAAAATCAATAAAAACCATATCCTTAAGGGAGGATTGGAAAAAAAATTAAAAAGAATGTACTTGTTGGCAAGGGCAGATTAATTCACTGCATGAACAAAAGAAGTCTCTCCTACGAGAACTGTTGGTTCCGGGGCTGCAGGGCTGAGGTCAGGGTGCCGGCACAGTGGGCTCTGGCGAGGCCTCTTCCAGGCTGCAGACGGCCTTCCTGGTTGCATCCTCCAGATCACTGGCTTATTGTGAAAGGATATCACTTGCAAACAGCCAGAGGAAGAGGTACATCGGACAAGGTCTGTGGAAAGGGCGGGAAGCTTCCGTGTCTTCTCAGCACCATTCTCCCCATGCCTCCATGTGGTCACCAACCCAGCAGAGTGCTTCAGCGTTCATCCCTGCTGCATACATCAGAGTTCCATTCCTCTTTATAGCTACATAATATTCCATTGTATGTACACATTGGTTTATTCACTTGTTGATGAGCATTTGGATTGCTCCTACCTTTTGGCTAATGTGAAGGATGCTGGTGTACAAGTATCACTGAGTCCCAGCTTTCATTCTTTTTGTTAACATGTAAAAACATTTCTTCATTAAAAAATTTTTTTTTCAAAGGATAGTTAAGAAAAGGAGGAAGGAACTAAGGAATAAAGAAATAATAAAGAAAGAAACGAAAGGGCTGAACCTTTAAGTGAAGGACCCAGGTTACCAGGTCAGAATGACACAGTGAGCTGAGGAGAGGTGGCAGAGGTGACTCACACTCCTCGCGGCCACAGCCCCTGACCTACACCCACAGTAAGCTGCTGACACCAAGAATGGGATAGGCTGTCTTGGTTCTGCATGTAGGCAAATAGGCATACCTACAAATTACTTAACCTCTATCACACTCACTTTTCTTATCTGGTAAAATTTTGAATACCTTTTCTTTCTTTTCTTTCTTTCTTTCTTTCTTTCTTTCTTTCTTTCTTTCTTTCTTTCCTTCTTCTTTCTTTCTTTTGCCAAGCCTAAATTCAGCCCTCTCTGATATTTGTTACATTAATAACAACAAACATTAAGAAATTCTGTAGGCCTTTAAAATGCCTAGGTTCTAGAGATAAAGAAATGAATAAACATGACCCATGATGTTCATGAGGCTTACCCTTGGGGGCAGGGGGAAGATGGCCTTGGGTAACGATAAGTACAAGAATATGCATGCTGGGTTCAGTGGGCACATCACACAGGATGGCCTGATCTACTCAGAGCTGACATATATTACAATGAACATCAAGTTGTTTCTATCCAGTGTCTGTTCTGATGGGTTAGGGCCCATGCTGCCCATGTTAAGTTCTGTATTTTGAATACCACAGATTTCACCAGAATACTATTGAGAAAGATACCAGAGAAGGAACATGTGAGCAGAGTGTTGAAAGATCTGTGTCATTAGCCAGACAGGGGAAGTCTGGGAGGATACTTGAGGATGGTGTTGGTGTTCTATGCGGTTGAACACAGGGTCCAGGAACCAGGCTCATCCAACAAGGAGCTTAAAGAGATAAGTAAGGACCAAGGGTCCTTTATAAGCTACCTCATATGCCAAGAACTGAATTTTTTCCTAGAAAGTGCAGGGAAACTTCACAAGTCTTTGACTGCAAGTTATGGAACTTCGGATGAAAGAGGAGGCCAACGAGGGCCTGCAGCAGGAGTTCAGGTGAGAGATGAGGAAACCATGTTACCACCAGAGAAGGAGCAATGATGGAAGCAATCAAAGAACCCCTGTGTGGAGTTCATCGGGTCTGGTCACTGCGAAGTCATTTTTTACATCAGCCATTGGAGAGGTGGAATATGTATTACTGAAGGCTGAAGATTAAATGGCTCAAGGCCCATACCATATATTCAACCCTGGGTCTCTTCTACTCTTCAGAAATCTGGGAGTAGCTTCCATGTTTCCTAGTAACCTTTCATTCTGAGGACCTGCTTGGGTTGAATCAGTTCAGTTTATAGATCTTTTCACTATTCTGTGCACACTTTCACACGGAACCAAACTTCCACTCTCAATAAATTATCATCTGACTTACTCCCCTGCAAGACATTCCCAAAGCTCTGTTGAGGTGATGTGCTAAGCATTAAACTCAGCTTAGTCTTATCCGAAGGTTGTGTTAGTGACATTAGGGATGGAGGATTTGACCAGCCATATAACTCGGGCCTTTTCCTTCTTCACATCCACACATCACTAATATGTGGCATTTATGTATGTAAATAGCTGGCACCATGAGGTTTTAGTTATATGTCATAATACTGCTCACATCTCATCTACAGCAAAAGCCTTTGATTTCACACTTATCCTGGACGCCTGTAGACAAGCTTCACTCACACTCAATTTGACTACCCAAAGCAAAGCAATGGAACTCAGCGGCTCCCTGCCACCACAACCATTGTCACCTGTCTCAGGGTCTATCTTGGCCAGTTCAGGGAGCTTGCTATTAAGAGCCCTGGCAACCAGCTGACCTCAACCCTTTAGCAGCTCGGATAACCTGTCAAGGGTCTTGAAATTTCTGTTTGGGGCTTCCTTACACGGGAACAGAATAGCATGGGTATTTATTGTCCTATTCAGATCTAACAAATTCAGTGAAGGTCCTTAGGCAGAAGTGGCTACAAGTCATTTTAAGCTTTAAATTATGAATTTGATATTTTTTCTGTTATAAAATATAATTGTTCTAATGGATGTGTGTACAAGCTCAAAGGAGCATGAAAGAAGCTATGCAAGTTGGCTGTACAAACCTTGACAAGCTGCCAGAGGAGCTGAGACTGAAAAGTGCATTGGCCATTTAGAGCAGAGGCAGCAGCAGTCAAGGGATTAGAGTTGAAATAATCATCATCATCTCTAACACTCACTGAACACTCCGGGTCAGCCCTGTTCCAAGCATTTTAATGGAGTTAAAACTACTCAGTCCTCTGAACCACTATAGGAAGTCAGTACTATTTTGTCATCCTCATTTAACAGATGGGGAAATTGAGAGGCAAAGGTGTTTTGCAGCGAACTCACGGTCACCTATGTCATTCCTAGAGTCCAGGATTCAAATCTAGGCAATGAGAGTCCATTGAATCACAGTGAGTTCTTCCTCCTAGAACAAGATGATTGGGAGGCGGGGGGTGGAATGAGGGATCACTAAGGGGCTGGAGAATCAAGCACAGAAATAATAAGGATGAAGTTATATAGGTTTATCTTTCTCTTTGGGGTTTTGTCATGCATAGGCTTCTTAGATTTTTTTTTTCCTTGTGATTATTCTCAATTGTTTTAGAAAAAGGAAAGAGCACAGTTCAGGACTGATATGGAATGCTAGCAAGGGAAAAGCTTTCCTGTCACAAGTTGAGACCAGCCTGAGACTCGCATGGTGTAGAAGAATGACTGCTGGACCAGAGTTGGAAGACTCAGTGTTGAGAGCAAGCTCTGCCTTTTGGGAGAATCTCCTAAATCTCTGGCCCACAGTTTCCTCAAACAAAAAGTAAGGGAAGGAAAACCAAAATGTTAACTCCTGTGGCTGGCAGTCATTTTTTTCTTTTCTTTTTTTCTAATGAATATATATATTTATTGTGACAAATTTAGAAACCACAAATTAACAGCCCTACCCTTCCCCTACTCCATTCTCTGGGTGTTAATATATATCCTTTCAAGTATTTTTTTTTCCTTTTTATTGCTTAAAGTATTACAAAGGGTATTACATATGTGTCCTTTTTATCCCCCCCCCCCCGCCCTTGACAATCCCCTGGCCTCCCCTACCCCCCAGTGTCTTATGTCCATTGGTTATGCTTATATGCATGCATACAAGTCCTTCGGTTGATCTCTTACCCCCCTCCCTCCTGCCCCCCAACCCTCCCCGGCCTTTGACAGTCTTTTTTAAGAAAGTGTTTATTGGGCCAGTCCTGGGGGGGGGAGGGGGGGGGGAAGAGGGTCCTGGGACATAAAATCTAAACCACCAGCAGCAGCACCAGGTGGAAAAGGCAACATACCCACCCTGGTGGAGTTGGCCAACATTGTTCATACATCAAATTTGGGGGGAGGGGGTTGTAAGTTGTTTTGAAAGAATTAACAATGGCTGCAGATGAATGGGGTGGGAGAGGATGAGGCAGGAGTGCTGGGTTAGGTGCAGAGTCCACAGGGAAGAAGTGCTGGCTGCTCCCTTGGATTGGTGGTGGGCAAGTTCATGTTTAAACAAAGAGGGGAGGCTCCTGGGGTTTGCTGGCGCCTGGCTGTTCTCTCTTTCAGATAATAGAGGGAAGAGCCACCGGGACGTTAATTCAAAGTTCCAACAGACATGCAGGAATGTGAACAATCTGTGTAGCTGACCCCCAGCTACACAGATTAGCAGCCTCACTGCTCTCTTTCTCTCACTCTCTGGCCCACTGTAATTTCATCGAGAACATCTCAGAATTTTTTTTCTTGTCTGGTTGGAACTCAGTGGTCTCTGAAATCCCATCCAGTTCCATGTCCATGTGTCACCTCCAGCTTGCCCTGGGACCTCTCTCCTTGCCGGCTGCCTGCCGAGTCTCTCATGTTTGTTCCTTCCTCCTCCTCCTCCCCCTTCTCTCCCTCCTCCTCCTCCCCTCTCCCCTTCTCCTTGCCTTCTGCAATCTCCCACTGTTCTGGCACCATCTGTTGTTTTCAGATGTCCTGATAGCTCAAGAATGTTTTTACATGGGAAGTTTCTCCCATATGGAATCAGGCTCTTCACAGGAAAGTCACTTTATTAATAAAAAAAAAAAATTATAAATATATTCTTCCATCATGGTATTTTTTTCTTCAATCTCAATTTTTCTTATTTATGGTATTTATGGTATTAGAAATAAACATCTGTTTATAGAAAAGTTATAACTTAAACAAGCAAGCCAGAAAAATGCACATACCTTTCGAGACGAATATATATTAACTATCTTTTATTTCCATGTCCCAATTCCTGAGAAGTTTGCTAAAATCCTGTATTAATTATAAGCAGAGTTGCTTCAATAAAATTACAAGAGTTAAAAAGAAAAAGACAGGTAGAAGAAATGACCAAAATAGGGGATAACATTATTTTGAAAGGGAACAGATCAAATTTTGGTTTTAGAAACTCAGGCCTCACTTTATTCCATATTCATTTTAGTCTTGTAAAAAATTAAACCTGTGCTGTGGTTATGCATGAATCCCCTGTCCCACTTCCAAGAAATGCACAGTCCAGTATAGATACAATCCCACTCCCTGTTTGCAAGTTCTATGCTCTCCACTTCAGAGTGTTCCTAAGCTAAAAGTCACCAAGCCTGTTGGTGCCCTAACCTTTTATGCAATTTGGGATGAGAAAGAATCTAGAATTCTATTGTCTCTCTTGGTATTACTCTATGGTTAACAAAACCCTGAGTCTGTATTATCTCTCTCTTGAGGGAAATAAATTCACCAGAACTACAGGACAAGGAACAGATCACAAAAACATTCCCATTTTACTCCTGTCTCCTGGAATAGCGGGGAAGCCCTGAACGTAAATGTCAGTAAAACATTCCTAGGCCCTTAGAGGAGAGGTGTTAGGTCCACATGTTTTCAGCTGAGCCTGGAAAATGTGTTTACCTAGAAACTTTCTATACAATTCTGACTGCTTCCCAGGAAGCAGGCTCCCTTCTCGCCACAGGGCTCCCTCCAGGGCCTGCCTGGTCTTGTCGGTCAGCTGCCTCCACATGTGAGCCACTCTTCCAGAAGCTTGTTTGTTTATGCTGGGATGCATCCTCAGCTTTCCCACTGCAAAGCCTGCCCTGCTCTCATGTGAAGCGGAGATTGCTGAGCGGCCCCTGACCTACAAGTCCACACAGTGTCCTCTCCCCAACACTTTCTTCACAGAGCATTTGCTTTGTTTTCTTTTTACTTCCTGTCTTGCCTTCTCCCCTTGTGCTTGCTCTTTCTTTAGTCCCAAACATCCCTACCGATTCTCTCTGCTTTATCCAACTTCAATCATGATATCAAGGGACCACCCCACTTCTCATAGTTAAAAGGAGCAAAAATGAAGTCTCCCCAGGTTCTTATATTTGTCTTATTTTCTCAGCCTTTCAAAATCGCCCCCCCCCCCAAAACAAAAAGAAAATGTATAAAGCTCCTCAAGGCCAGAAACAATGAATAAGCCCTTATTCAGCTTTACATCCCAGAAGCTCTTAGCACAATGACCTGCAATAGTAACTTGTGTTTAATTAGCTCTTGAATTGAATTTGGAGGCATTGGTTTGGCCAAATAATAAAATTCAGAATAAACATCCTGCTATAAATTATAATCTGGTCCCTATAGTTCTACTCTTTCCATAGTTAGAACTGTCATTTGTACATAATGCACCATTTTCTAGGCTCCATTGCTGAAAATAGCCTTTTATACGCTTAGAGGTGAAAGGATTTAATGTTCATTTAGGGGGCCAAAATTTTCTACCATTTAGATGCCCGCAATGTCTTCAACATTAAAAAGCATAAAATCACCAGATATCCACAATACCAGGCACATCTTTCACAATTTAGCATTTCTAACATTGTGGTAAATTTTATAATTGATGCAGACATTTATTGTGGTAGTACTTGAATTTGTCACTCTACCCAGTAAATACTGATGTCAGCAGTAAGATTATGCTTGTTAGCCCTGGATTAATTTTTTCTAAAGAATGAAATTTACTGTGTTACTGCATCATAAAATAACCAATGACGCGTCTTCCATTTAGTGCCAACAATTGTTTTCTGCATTTTCTAATTTTCTGAACTGTGCTGTGAACTGATATATATTGTTAGGGCACTTGCCAAGCTGAGGTCCTCCCAGAGCTACATTTAACATCTTATTTAATTCAGGGGTTGATCCAACGCCAGCAGCTGCGGCCTATGACTACCTGTAACACTGAAACTAATTTAACTAGAATCAATATCTTTTGCTTTTCATTCTCCAGAGAATTGTCAAAATTATGGGCATTCTACAAGTATATTAAGGTATTAAGACCTTGTTTTAGCCTCCTACTGATATGAAATAGATATCGTGGTACCTAGAATATTAAATTAAAAAATGGTAAAGGTATGTTTTAAAGATTTTATTTTTGTATTTAGAAATGCATTATTAAAAGACATTCCATTATATTACTTGATAAGGAAATATGCAAATTATTAAGAAAATTATGAATACTTTTTTCAAAGAAAGAATGAGAGACATGACAAGTAACTCACCAGAGAAATATAACTGACCAATACATGTAGAAAAAGAAAAGTACAATATCACTATTAATCAAAAGCCAATTGCCACAACTGCCATTTTTCTTTCATTGGTTAAGTTTCCCAATAATTTTTTTAATAATAGCTTTATTGAGACAAAGGCCACCATTTTAAAGTGCAAAATTCAGTGGTTTCAGTATATTCATAGTGTTCTAAAACTAGCACCATGATCTAATTTTTATACATTTCCATTGTCCCTAAGGAAACCACGTGCCCATTAGCACGTTCCTCATTCCCCACAACTCCAGGCCATCACTAATTTACATTCTGTCTCCATGGATTTGCCTGTTTTGGACATTTCATATAAATGAAATCATACTGTTACCATGTAGGGACCAGCCTGGAGCGGGTCTGCCTCAGGCCGGCCCGCAGTGTGTGTAGGAAAGATTTCACAATATGAATCCAGGTGATTTTGAGAGTCATTTACTAAAGCTGGAAACAGTGACACAAAAGGAAGACTTAGGGTAGAAGAAACTACAGCAGGGAGCCTAGGCGGTGCCCTGCTTTGGCTCTAGAAACGTTCAAGGAAGGCAGTGAGACCAGGCAGGACTGCTGTTAGCTCACTGGAGTTGCAGCTGGGGCGTGCCCTTTGTCCCCACTGATTGCTGGGGAAAATGGGTTTCTTGAGGTGCCACTGGGATCAGAATTTCCGGAGGCCCCCTCAGGAGGAGGAGGTATTGCAGAAAGCTTTATTTCTGTGGAATGACACCACGGAGTTTCCAAGGTCCCATGTCCCACTGAGGAAGAAATGTAGCTGTGGCTTCAGCAGAGCTAGGATCAAAGCCAGGGTCCAGGGTTTCCGCTCCATGTGGGAGCACAGGCCAGTCCAGCAACAGGCTGGCTTCGCTTGTGTTCCCTGCTGCAGCCCATCAGCTCATTGCATGTGGGGTCTGCAGGGCCACATGACTTAGAGGGAACATGGAACAGAACAAGAGAGCCCCATGAGCCAAGAGAGCTCCTTTGTCTAAGGTAGCAGTTCTCAACCTGTGGGTCGCGACCCCTTTGGGGGTTGAACAACCCTTTCACAGGGGTAGCCTAAGACCATCAAAAAACACATATATAATTACATACTGTTTTTGTGATTAATCACTATGCTTTCATTATGTTCAATTTGTAACAATGAAAATACATCCTGCATATCAGATATTTATATTACGATTCATAACAGTAGCAAAATTACAGTTATGAAGTAGCAACAAAAATAATTTTATGGTTGGGGGTCACCACAACATGAGGAACTGTAGTAAAGGGTAGCGGCATTGGGAAGGTTGAGAACCACTGGTCTAGGGGATGATTCATTGCCATTTTGTTGGGCTTGCAGTACCCCTGCCCACTCTGGCCAATGATATCTGTTCCCAGGTTTGACCAGCAGTAAGCACCCCCATTTTACTGTTCACCGCCCATCTTCTCCTTGGCCTAGTCCCTTTCCCCAGTGGTTTTCAGGGGATGCGTGGGTGGTTCTCTGGGGAGTGCTAAGTTGCAGGTTCCTGGTGAAACTGACCAAATGGCCATGCTTATCATGTCTAGCTTCCCCCGTTACTCCTTTCCTGTTATTAATAACTAGCTAATTACAATGGTATCACTGACAAGTGAAGGCCACAATGATATAAGTGAGTCAAGGCGGGGCTGCAGTTAGCTCACTGGGAAGTCAGAGAAAAGAGGGGCCTGAGACAGGCTCAGCTTAGCCTGGGACAAGCTGACATTCCCTGCTGCGCCCCTGGTTACAAGTCTCATGGGATCCCTTAGAGTTCAGGAAGAAGGAAAAAGTTCATGCCCAGAAAGAGGCATGGGCATGCTCTAGAGCAGTGGTTCTCAACCTTCTGGCCCTTTAAATACAGTTCCTCATGTTGTGACCCAATCATAAAATTATTTTCGTTGCTATTTCATAACTGTAATGTTGCTACTGTTATGAATCGTAATGTTAATATCTGATATGCAGGATGGTCTTAGGCAACCCCTGTGAAAGGGTCGTTCGACCGCCAAAGGGGTTGCAACCCACAGATTGAGAACCGCTGCTCTAAAGCATACATGTAAAACTCAAACACAGCCAAATAAACAAGGTTTAAGTTTCTGTGGGCAACAAAAAAAACAAAAGCTTCAGTTTTCATAGAAACGTAGAATTATTTCGATAGAGACATGCTGAATACAAAGGCCTGAAATAAATGAGTCATCGTTAACATAAAATAATAGAACCTTTTAATAAAAATTAAAAATTGTCTTGAACATTAACTTATTAGACACTGAATAACTGCACAAATTAATAAGCGTAATGCCAATAAACCTTTTTTCCTTGTTCTCCGAAAGTGAAATATTTCCTGTTGCGCACACCAAACAAGTCAGTCCAAGACTAATGATGTGGCAATCAGCTGCTAAAATATTCGCTGCTAGTATTAGTGGAGAGAAATGGTGCGCCTTTGCATAAGGCATGTAAGGGAAATGAATGCAACACGATTATAGTAATCAGTCATTAGAGAACGTTGTAGTTCGTTATTAATAACTTTGTATAACAGGATATTATAAAAATTAGGTTACAAAATTTTTATTAAAACACTAGAGGCCCGGTGCACAAAAATTTATGCACTGGCGGGGGAGGCGGGGTGTCCCTCAGCCCCACTTGTGCACTCTCACAGTCTGCTGGCTTAGGCCTGCTCCTGGGTGGCAGAGGGCAGGCCCAATCCCTAAGTGCAGCCCCTGGTCAGGCTCAGAGCAGGGCCAATTGGGGATTTGGGGTGCCACCCCCTGTCATGAACAGAGCAGGGCGAATTGGGAGGTTGTGATGCCACCCCCAGTCACGCTCAGGGTAGGGCCGATTGGGGGGTTGGGGTGCTGCCCCCTGTCACACTCAAGGCAGGGTCAATGAGGAGATTGTGGTGCCACCCCCTGTCATGCACAGAGCAGGGCCCATCAGGGGGGTTGGGGCTCCGTACCCTGTCACACACAGAGCAGGGCCGATCAGGGGGTTGGGGAGCTACCCCTGTCATGCACAGAGCAGGGCCGATCAGGGGGTTGGGGCACTCCCCCTTGTCACACTCAGGGCAGGGCTGATGGGGAGGTTGCAGCTCCACCCCGCCACACACAGAGCAGGGCCCATGGGGGGGGGGGGGGGTTGGGGTGCCGCACCCTGTCACACACAGAACAGGGCCGATCAGGGGTTTGGGGCGCCTTCCCCTTTCACAAACAGAGCAGGGAGGATAGGGAGGTTGTGGCCCCACCCCCTGTCACACACAGAGTTGCAGGGCGATCAGGGGGTTTGGGTGCTGCCCTCTATCACGCTGCTCCAGGGGCCAGGAGGCCTCGTAGCTCCGCTGATCCCAGTGCTGGGTGGCCTCGCGGCTCTGTTGATCCCGATGCTGGGAGGCATATTACCCTTTTACTACATAGGATAGAGGCCTGGTGCACGGTGGAGGCCTGCTGCTTTGCCCTGAAGGGTGTCCCAGATCAGGGTGGGGGGTCCCACTTGGGTGCCTGGCCAGCTTGGATGAAGGGATGATGGCTGTTTGCAGCTGGTCACACACCCTTTAGGGTGGGGGTCCCCACTGGGGTGCCTGGTCAGTCTGGGTGAGGGGCTGAGGGCCATTTTCAGGCTGGCGAGTGACTGAAGCTCCCAACCTCTCCTTTTTATCTTTTTTTTTAATTATTATTATTCTGGGATTTATTTACCTTCTATGGCTGTCACTGGAACTGAGAGCCGACTTTAGCTCTGAGGCTCGGCTTCAGCTCTGAGACCTCGGCCGCTGAAAGCAGGTCTCTGGGTTTGTTTGGGTTCTATAATTGAAATACTGTTTCACCTCCAGCTCTGAGGCCCGGCTGGCTGAAAGCAGGTTTCTGGGGTTTGTTTAGTTTCTATAATTGCAACATTGTTTCTTAGACTGCAGCTAAGAGCCCAGCAGCGGCAGGTGGGGAACCTTGGCTTCCTCCTTCACTGGAGCAAGCAAGCCTCCTGCTCGCTTCAGCTGCCTGGCTGCCAGCCGCCACCTTGGTTGGCAGTTAATTTGCATATCTCGCTGATTAGCCAATGGGAAGGGTAGCGAAGTTACGGTTAATTACCATGTTTCTCTATTATTAGATAGGATTTCTTACAAACCATTATATTGGCTGGGCTGCAAAAATATTCGTTGTGGGCTGCATGCTACCCACAGGCCGTGAGTTTGACATGCTTGCTCTAGTGAGCCTCACTGAGTCTTTGTTCTGAGGGCTTTTTATCTTTTTTTGTGTGTGTGGGTGAGACTCTTAGGGGAGGGTTTCAGCAGAATATTCATCAGCTTTCGAGGTGCATTTTTAATATGCTGATGCATTGAAATGAGGGTATAGGGGAGTTTTGGATTATTCTTTGGTCTGTTTTACTTTTGATCTTGGGTCTATCTGGGTCTAATGGAGTTTTTGTTACTTGTTCCCATCACTTCATCTATCCTTGGGTTTAACTGGCACAAGCAGTATTAATTGGGTCTCTGTTCTCTATTTCCCTGAGCAGGGTAAATTAAGCTATGTATTCTCTGGTTAGGGAGGGAAGGTATAAACCATTCGCTCTCAAATGTCCTTGATTGGGGAAGATAAGGTCTTGTGATTCGCTTGTTGGCTGTAAATTGTTCAAATTGTTTAACCTTATTTAATTTTCTTGTCTCAGTTTCCCCATTCCATTTGCCCAGGAATTTTCTTAGTTTCTTACTATCCTGCCACAATACAGCATGTGATCTTTTGTGACTGACTTTTTTCACTAAGCATAGTGTTTTTGAGGTTCAGATTCATCCATGTTGTAAGCATGTAGTAGTATCAACAGTTCATCCTTTTCATTAAGTTTTGGCAACGTTCTAGTGACATTAAACTCATCAACATTGCTTTTGGGGCAATATATTGGGGTTTTTTTAAAGAACATTGTAGGGGAAATATGGCAAACCAGGTTATAAAAATAATAAATTTTTTTTAAATACATAACTTTCACCAGGAATTCCAGTTCCAGGAAATTACTCCAAAGAAACAGTTATGGATGCACTCACAAATCTGCCTGCAGGGCTATTGTTTGCAGTGCTGAACTTGCTAAGGAAATGCAACTTGGAGCAACAGTGTGCACAGCAGTGGTGGGTATGTTTGATAAATCTGATGTGGTGATATTGTGGGATACTCTGCAGCCATTTGGAATGATGTTGGAGACTGTGCTGTCAGAACTTGTGTCAAGTGCCCCGGAACTCTGATGTTGCCATCTTGTGCACTACAGTCCCTTTTCTAATTAAGTCATCTCAGTCATGCTTTTTTTTTTTTTTCAAAATTTAATGTAAAGCCTGAATACATAATAGATAAAAGTGTTATGCTGCTTTAAAAAATTAGTGTTGCCCTGGCAGGTGTGCTAAATGGTTAGAGCTCAGCCTTCGCACTTAAGTGTCATGGATTCAATTTCTGGTTAAGGACACATACCTGGGTTGCAGGTTTAATCCCAACCCTGGTCAGGGCACATTCAGGAGGCAACCAATCAATATGTCTCTCTCACATTGATGTTTCTCTCTCTCTCTCTCTCTCTCTCTCTCTCTCTCTCTCTCTCCTTTCCCTCTTTCTTTCTCATCCCCACCCCCTTCCACTCTCTCTAAAAATCAGTGGAATAGCTATCCTCAGGTGAGGATTCAAAACAAAAAAAAGATTAGTTTTAAAACAAGTCTTATAAATGAATATTTAAAATTATAGAAAGATGAGTGATACAACCTTTAGTGTGTGTGTGTGTGTGTGTGTGTGTGTGTGTGTGTGTGTATATATATATATATATATATATATATATATATATATATATGGCATATATGTCAAGAAAAATTTCAACTTTTTCTTAACTATATTATTCAAACATAAAGCACACTATGCTTCTTTTTTTAAAAAAAAAAATGTCTTTTCTTTTGTCCATTATAAAAAGGTCCTTAGTTTATTGCTCTCAGGAACTAAACTATAGTATTACTTCTATTTTGAATCAACCGGCTGTACTTCAGCATTCTCCTTCATGTTCTAGCTAATCATAAAGTTTTATTTAGTGGGGCTCATAGGTAAATAAGTTTCTCTTGCTATTCCATAAAGTAGTTTGTACACACAGCCTAAAGGGAACTTGGTCTGCAGAGCCCAATGCTGTACCTTGACAATGTCAAAACTTTTTTTGTCTCTTAAAACAAACAAAAACACAAAAAGAGGTTAAAGCAGATTCCAAAATCATGCCTGACAATGAAAATTCAGGCAGCTCTTAGTTGTTGTGGATAGCCAGACTACTCTCTGTATCTATAAAAATATGGAACACCTATATTTTTCAGCAATGAAATATTTACTCAATCAGCTGGATCTTACCAAGTACCTTGATGTTGGATATTTGAACTCCAGGCTCACTCTTTTTTTCTATTATCAATTATAAGTATACTAGAGGCCCGATGCACGAAATTCATGCAAGAGTAGGCCTTCTTTCCCCAGGCTGCCGGCACTGGCTTCCCTCTGGCTCCTGGGACCTGGGCTTCCCTTGCAGCCTCAGCTTTGTCCAGAAGATTATCTGGAAGGACGTCTGGTCTAATTAGCATATTATGCTTTTATTATTATAGATGAGCAATATTTCACTACTCTTCATCAGTACAACACACACTTAAAAGGTAACTCTCTACTCCTCAACTCAAGCAATACTCACCATTAATTAAATTGCTAGTTAATGACAGCTACTGCAAACAAATCCTAAACCAGCAAATGATGTTAAAGAGAAAACCACAGACCTAAAATGGAGTCACTTGTGCTAAAGGCCATGATGCCAAACTTAGACTTAATACTTGACCTAACTGCAGTCAATACCTGCCCTAATTGCAGTTTCTATCTTCTCCAGGAATGTAATCTTAATCTGTTTGTCTAGAATTTCCTAGTCAGTACAGTAAGGTAATCTATCACGTGAACTCTCTCCATCTCCCAAAGGGATTATATCATTTTTAAATTGTAGATTCCTTATTGTAGTTCATAATATACATATTTACTTATTTAATAGTTACCCAAAAGCAGATACACAATTATATAATTTATAAAAGATTGTGTAAATGAGAAATTCAATAACATTCAAAGGAATTGTGTTCATGAACTATATTTCATTCACATTTGCTTTTCTGAGATAATATAGACATGATGAGAACTTAGCAGAGTTACTAGCAAATAGTAATGACCCAACATTAATGCTTTCATTATTAGATCTCTTATTAGACTCTTACTTATGAATGCTATGAGCCTAATATTTTGTGTTGACACAAAAGCAGGCAATAATTTTTGCTGCCACAGAATTTGCCATTTATTAAGGGAATAGATGTTTATCCAAAATTATGCAAAAAAACTAAATTTACCACAGTAGCAAGTCCCATGAAGGAAAGGCACACAGTGCTATCAGGATGTAAAGTAAGGGAGCTGAGCTGTTTTGGAAGGCCGGGGGAGGCTCCTGGAGGGAGTGATGTTTGAGCTGAGAGCGAAAGCAAGAGCAGGAGTCAGAAGACCAAAATTGTGAGAAAGGGCTCCCAGTGGCATATTTGGTTCCGTGGAGGCCGGGTGAGACTTCATAAAAAACACAGAAGAAAAACAGATGAATTTAAGAAACATTTAAATAGTAAAATCCATGAGAGGAATTCATGGATTGGATATGGAGGAAGAAAGAAAACAAGTTGTCAAAAGATGATTCCTAAAACCTGGCAGACACTGCCTTGATCAAAGTTAACATCATCAGGAATGAACTAATTGACTGGGAATAACCGAACCACTTTTGTGATATTTTTATGCAATAAATGGTGCAGAGGAAACTGGATATATACCAATGTAAGAAAGTATTTGGAACCATAACTGTATACTATGTACAAAAAAAAGAGACTCAAAATGGGTTAAAGAACTAAAAATAAGACTTAAAACCATAAAACTCCTAGAAGAAAACAGCTTCAGGACATTGGATTTAGCAATGATTTCTTGAATATGACCCCAAAAGCACAGACAACAAGAGAAAAATATACCAACTACATCAAACTTAAAAACTTTTGTATGTCAAAGCAAGCAATCAACAGAGTGAGGAGTTAATCTATAGAATAGAAGAAAATATTTGCAAATCATTATGTCTGGTAAGGGTTAATATCCAGAACATATAAGGAACTCCTACAATTCAACAATAGAAAACCAAAAATCCCATTTAAAATGGGCAAAGACTTGAATAATAGATAATTCTCTGAAGAAGATATACAAATGGACAATAAGAATATCAAAAGATGCTCAATATCACTAATCATGAGAAAAAGGCAAATCAAAACCACAAAGAGCTATCACCTCACATCTTTTAGGATGGATACTGAAAAGAACAAGAAATAAGAAGTGCTTGTAAGGATGTAATTGGAACACTTGTACACTGTTTTGGGGAATGTAAAATGATATAACCATTAAAGAAAATAGTATGGAAGTTTCTCAAAAAATTCAAAATAGAATTATGATATGATCAGCAATCCCACTTCTGGGAATATACTCAACAGAATTTAAAGCAGGATTTTGAAGAGATCTTTGTACACTCATTAATTATAGCATTATTCAAAATATCCAAGAGCTAGAACAACCAAATGTCCATCAATGAATAACTGGATAAAGAAAAGGTGGTATAGACATACAACAGAATATTATGCAGCCTCAGGAAATAAAAAGGAAATTCTGCCACATGCTACAACATGGATAAATCCTCTGGGATATTATGCTAAGTGAAATAATCCAGTCACAAATGGACTATACTGAATTATTTTATTCATATGAAGTATATAAAGTAGTCAAAATAATAGACACAGAAAGCAGAAAGATGGATGACAAGGGTTAGGGAAAGAAGAAAAGGAATGAGTGTTTAATGGGTAGAATTGCAGTTATGCCAGATGAAAAAGTTCTAGAGATCTGCTATACAACAACATGACTATATTTACACTATTGAACTGTACACTTAAAAACAGTTAAGTGTAGCCCTGGTCGGTGTTGGTTGGGCATCGCCCTGTGCACCAAAGGATTGCTGATTCAATTCCCAGTCAGGGCATATGCCTGAGTTGCAGCCTCGATCCCCAGTGGGGAACGAGCAGAAGGCAGTTGATCGATTATCTCCATTCCTCTCTCTGAAAAAAATCAATAAATAATCTTAAAAAAAAAAAAATGGTTAAGGTAATAAATTTTATGTTTTATTATTTTACCACAATAAAAACAATAACTGATATATAGTCTTCAAAAATATCAATGTATATTAAATACAAAAAAAGCTCCAAAAGTAGTGCAGATTAAAAGAAACTAAACAGAAATGACAACCAAATACAATACATGATCTTGGATTTTCTTTTTATAAAGGCTATTAGTAAGGCCTGAGAGAAAATCTGAATAAGATTTGTGAATTAGATAATAATATTGTAGTAATGGTAATTTCCTGATTTTGATAATATACTTTTTTTGTTGTTGTTAATCCTCACCCAAAGATATTTTTTCATTGATTTTTAGAGAGAGTGGAAGGGAGGGGGAAAGACACACAGAGAGAAAAATCGATGTAAGAAAGACACATCTATTAGTTGCCTTCCACACAAGCCCTGACCAGAGCCTGGGAATGAGCCTGAAACTGAGGTATGTGCCCTTGACAGAAATCAAACATGGGATCCTTCAGTCTGGGGGGCCAACGCTCTGTCCACTGCGTCAAAAAGACTAGGGTGATAATATACTATTTAGTGTACAAAATGTCTGTGGTTTTAGGAACTAATAACTGGAATATTTAAGGGTGAATCAGTATAGAACTTACTCTGACAGGGGAAAAATGTGTGTGTGTGTGTGTGTGTGTGTGTGTGTGTGTGTGTGTGTGTGTGTACAGAGAAAGAGAAAGAGCAAATGTAGTAAATAGTTACCATTTGGAGAATGTGAGGAACAGTTATCCAGGAATATTTTTGCAGTATTCCTAATTCTTTGTCTTGTCCAACCAGATGTAATTCACTGAAGTGAGGATTACCATAAAGGGTTCCACTCTGAGCCTGCCCTGCTATAACTGGCTCTGCGGCTTTCCATTCCCACCAAACACATGCTTCCTTTTCCATTTCCATCAAACACATGATTTGATATGTTGAGGACCCTGGACTTTTGTAAGGGGGCTGGAGGCTGGGGACTCAAACAACCAATGTTATTGGTATTGCCAACACACTGCGCTTTCTGCGGGACGCTGGTCTGCAGACTTTGGATGGCTTCCGTGCTTTGATTTGGCTTTCAGGTGGCTCACTGTTGCTGTTCATGTATGCGTTAGGCAATGTCCTGATCTTCAGTTCTCTATCTGATGCCTGCCAGGCACCCAGTTATAAGTGGATTAAATGAGCTCAGCGGAGGTCATATCCTGCTCCTCTCCTCCATTCCACTCGAATCCTAGGCATCCTCTTCTATTTCTGCAGGAGCTGGGTATAGGCAGGGGTGGGCAAACTTTTTGACTCGAGGGCCACAATGGGTTCTTAAACTGGACCGGAGGGCTGGAACAAAAGCATGGATGGAGTGTTTGTGTGAACTAACATAAATTCAAAGTAAACATCATTACATAAAAGGGTACGGTCTTTTTTTTTTTTTTTTTAGTTTTATTCATTTCAAACGGGCCGGATCCGGCCTGCGGGCCGTAGTTTGCCCACGGCTGGTCTAGAGTGATGTCTTTCTGCCTCTAATCTTGGTCCAATTCTATTATATTTAAAACCTATGTTCTGTTTCCTTCGATGCAAATTCTAATTCTTGATTTTTTTTTTTTTTTGGTAATATCATTTTTAAAAAAATTTTTTTTTTATTATTAGTTAAGGTATTACAAATGTGTCCTCATCCCCCCCATTAACCTCCAACCTCCCTTTCCTCTCCCCTCCCCCCCCCCCCCCACCCCGCACACTCATGCTCCCATCCCCCTGTTGTCCATGTCCATTGGTTTGGCTTATATACATGTATACAAGTCCTTCGGTTGATCTCTTCCCCTTACCCCCACCCTCCCCTGCTTTCCTTCTGGGGATTGATAGCCTGATTGCTGTTTCTCAGTCTTTGGGCCTGTCCCTTTTCATCAGTCTATGTTGTTCTCTATAATCCACAAATGAGTGAGATCATGTGGTATTTATCTTTCTCTGACTGGCTTATTTCACTTAGCATAATGCTCTCCAGTTCCATCCATGCTGTTGCAAAAGGGAAGAGTTCCTTTTTTATTTTACCGCAGCATAGTATTCCATTGTGTGTATGTACCACAGTTTTCTAATCCATTCATCTGCTGATGGGCACTTAGGCTGTTTCCAGATCTTAGCTATGGTGAGTTGTGCTGCTATGAACATAGGGGTGCATATATCCTTTCTGATTGGCGTTTCTGGTTTCTTGGGATATATTCCTAGTAGTGGGATCACTGGGTCAAATGGGAGTTCCATTTTTAGTCTTCTGAGGTAGCTCCATACTGTTCTCCACAGTGGCTGCACCAGTCTGCATTCCCACCAGCAGTGCAGAAGGGTTCCTTTTTCTCCACATCCTCTCCAACACTTGTTGTTTGTTGATTTGTTGATGATAGCCATTCTGACAGGTGTGAGATGATAACGCATTGTCGTTTTGATTTGCATCTCTCGTATAATTAGTGACTTTGAACATGTTTTCATATGTCTTTCGGCCTTCTGTATGTCCTCTTTCGAAAAGTGTCTATCTAGGTCCGTTGCCCATTTTTTTATTTAATTCTTGATTTTTTTAAAAAAAAAATCTATCTGGAGACCAGAAGAGAATTTTAGGTTATAGTTAAAATTTTGAGTAATGCTTTATAGTTGATAATTGAAGCTTTTGTTTTGAATAAGTTTGCCTAAGAAAAGAGCAGAATGTGAAGACTAGAGGGTCTTGAGGATCTCCTAATATTTGATATATTAAATATTTAACTACTTATTAAACTATAGGCATATATATATTTTAATATTAAAATTGCATTCTTTTTGTTGTTGTTAATCCTCACCCGAGGATATTTTTCCCATTGATTTTTTAGAGAGAGTGGAAAGGAGGGAAGGAAAGAGAAAGGGAAGAGGGAGAGAGAGAGAGAGAGAGAGAGAGAGAGAGAGAGAGAGAAATATGGATGTGAGAGAGAAACATTGATTAGTTGCCTCCCATAGGTGTCCATCAGGGGCTGCGGATGAAACCTGCAAACTACGTACATGCCCTTGACTAAGAATTGAACCTGAGACTCTTCAGTGAGTGGGCCATGCTCTAACCACTGAGCAACGGACCAGGGCTTGAGGTCTTGTTTTTATGACATTTACAGTCATTTCCAACCTAGAGAGTCTATGATTTCATGAGTTACTTTTGGATTACCTGAAAATTATTTTTCACTCTTTAATTTATTAAACAAATAAACCATAACGATCAGTTCTACTGACATAATGACTTTTCCTGATTATTGTACAGTGGACAGCTGCTATAAATCTCATTAAATTACAGAAAAAGTACACTGTGCTGTGATAATGGCAAATTAAGAGCATTAATTGGGGGACAAGGGATAACTTTAACTTTATTTTTTCTTATCACAAAAGTAAAAAAAAAAAATATTAGAAAAGAAATCAGAAATGCAGACTATTATAAAGGAGAAAATAAAAATCAACCATAATTCCACTGCCAGAAATAAGCTCCCAATATTGCACCTAATAGCAATGCAGAAAGGTATGTATATATACAATATACTATATGGATATAATATATAGATATTTATTGTGGTATCATCATAGTAAAAATTTAAAAAATACCCTGTATCTGGGGGACTCATTAAATAAACCATGTGCCATCCATGTAAGGGACCATCATGTTAGAAAGCGTAAGATATTTCCTTGAGTTGGCACTTTATCAACTGCAGGGGATACTTTAATTGTGATGGCACTTGGCATTGCATGCCATGGGCTGCTAGCGATCTCTTTGAATTTAGCATTGCATTCAAGATTAAAGACGTGATTTAGCCAATCTCAAATTCCATCTTTATGAGGTTGGCGGGGCACTTTGGTTACTAAGTTTAGAATCAGTCTGAGTTGAAACAAGAAAACGAAAACCCTAGTAGGCATTTCAACAGAGTTTTTATTAATTTATCTGTTGGAATTGATTAAATAGTTATTTGAGAATTTATAATGTGGAAAGAGGACAGGGAGGTAACATAGAGGTAGCAATTTCAGGAAGACCCCTCACTTCAATGCCAAGGGGTACAAAGAGAAAAGGGTGGGGTAATTGGCACCTAAAGCTTGGAAGCAAGGACCCACTGAGCTGGGACTGAGGTCTCTGAGAAGAAAATGCTACCCAGCTGGTGAAGGGAACTCAGGAGCTCAAAGGAAGGGCCTGTGAAGGGGAAACATTAATGCTTGTTGTTGTTGTTTTTAATTTTATACAGTTCTTGTGTTGATTAAATCAGAGTACACATGTGAAGCTCTTAGCTATTATTGGTGGGAGGTAAAGTAGGCCAGTGATTAAGTCAGACTGCCTGGGTTCAAATCTCATTTCTAAGAATTACTAGCTGTTATACAAAGTATGTTTGCTTTCTTGTTATCATGATGACTGTAAAATTTATTGGAATTTTCTAAATCCTACTAGACTATCAAACTGTAATACTTATGATAAGATGGCTATATATTGTCCAAACAACCCTAAAATGTAAGCAGTATTCTTTTTCCCATTTCACAAATTAGAAAACTGAGGAATAGTGAGGTCAATTTTCCTAAGACTACATAGCTCATAAGAGGTAGAACGCGTGTTGAATCAGGATCCTCAATCACACATCACCATCTAGCACAGTGGTTCTCAACCTTCTGGCACTTTAAATATAGTTCCTCATGTTGTGACCCAACCATAAAATTATTTTCGTTGCTACTTCATAACTGTAATGTTGCTACTGTTATGAATCATAATGTAAATATCTGATATGCAGGATGGTCTTAGGTGACCCCTGTGAAAGGGTCGTTCGACCGCCAAAGGGGTTGTGACCCACAGGTTGAGAACTGCTGATCTAGCACATTATATATTTTGACTATTTATCTCTCCCTGCCCACTAGGATATATCCTCCATGAGAATGGCTATCCATTTGTTTGTTTGTTTGCTCACTGCTACTTTCCCGCTCTTTGAAGAAAGCGCGGCACATAATAGGCATTAAATAAATACTTGTTGAATGGATGTGAACCAAGCCCGGACTCCAAAAAGGAACAACTATACATATATCTCACTTTGTAATGGCCGCAATGTTGAGAAATGATAGAGCAGGTATTATTTTTTGGTACACAAAACCTGCATTTGGTACACAAAACAATTTTAAAGTGGTAAAATAATTCATTAAGTCACATGTATGAAAAACCCTTGGACTCTGGATTATCAGCCCACTGCTCTATTCTATACTTTTAATTTGGGATAGAAGGTCAAAAGAGAGAATCAGAGACAGTGCAAAAAGGAGGAGATAGGCTCATGATACATCTTTGTGAGCTCAGCGTACTCTGTGGGCCAGAGTTTGAAGTCCTATAGGCCAGGAGTGGGCAACCCCTGGCATGCGTGCCAAACATGGCACGTCAGTAACTTTTGCTGGCACGTGAAACCCTCTCTTATAAACTTCCATTTACAATTTTTTTCTTAATATCAACGTTTTTATTTTTCAAATAAATTCAGTGTAGGTGCATCTTAGATAAATAAATAATTTTACAATAACAAGTTATCTTAAAGACCATAGGCATGGATTGACGAAAGAGGGGAAGAGCAATTTCTATGCCTCTGCCTTAACTCTCCCTGCCTTCCTAGATCCAACCAGTGTTTTGGTTTCATCCACATGCGCTTGTGAATCTTTGTTCTCAGTGATGAATTTTATTAAGTCTCGTAGTAGGAGTAGCCTGACGGATGAAAGTAGTAGCTCGTGCATCTCTCTGAAGGCCACGAAATACAAACCTGATGTAAATTCTCTGTCATCAGTGATGCAGCAGCAAAAGTCCCACTGATGATATCAAACGGAGTCATAAAGTTTTCTGTCGGACTATCAGTGCACATGTATACATTAAAAAATAAATGTATTTTTCATCATCATATACTGTGTTATTGTCGCTAGAATGAATTTTATTATTTCTTCAAGGTCCTTCACATACGTACACCTTAAGAGATATCAAGTAGGCGTAACATGTTCTCAAAAAATTAGGGTTGGCACGCAGAAGAATTTTGAGTCAGAGATTTTGCTGGTTTTGGCACGCACTCACAAAAAGTTTGCCCACCCCTGATCTAGGCTGACTGCTATGGAAAATGCTGTGGTGGGAATGAGGAGATGTGTCACTGCTACAGTTGCCGCAGAGGAAATGTCAACCTAGCTTCATCGCTGATCTGAATAGTCTTAAAGATGTAGTTTCAACTCTAAGTCAAAATTACTTAGTCAAATTTCCTGTGGTTCTTTCCAGAAATCGTGAATAAAAACTTTATTTGAAAACCATGGGAACAAGACAAAAAATGAGTCTAGTCAAGTTCCCCAGATAGCAACATGAGTATAATTACTAGTTAAATAGTCAAAGGCTTCAAAGCAGCATTTAGAGAAATAAGTGGTTAAACACAACCCGGCGATTGTACTTGGCACTTCACAGGGTTTTGGAAATCTCAATTAATTAGTGTTTATAAGCTAGCATGAGATCATTGGATAAATAGTAGATAATAATAATTAAGCATTATTACATATAAGCTCTCATGAAAATTGCTAAAATTAAAAAAAAAAGAAGCCAAATGGCAAAGCCCCTGAAAATAATTTTAACATATATATAGCTTCTTTAGTCTGAGCTCTGAAAGAGGTTTGAATTGGTTAACTGACAAGAAACGTTGAAATATTTTGGGGGGAGGTGAAATAGAAGCACACAGAGATAGAGGACAGCTAGAAATAAACATCATTTTCCTTGATGCCAATCTTTATGTTCATCTGGAGCAAAGACTCCAGAGTCATAATTGAGGCAAGAGCGACCCACCAAACAAGACAATAAAGAAACAGGTTTGTAGCTGTTGAAAGATCTAGTTGATAGCAATAGGCATACATTTTGTTTGCAAAACCTAGCAGGCGCTTGTTCTTAAAATGGCTGCTTCCACTGGGAAAGAAGTCAGTGACTTTGTTTTCACCTAAGTTGGAAACAAATGTCAGTGTCAGCATGTTTGTTTGAGCCTTGAGCTGGGAAGGTTTTCCAATTTTCTAAAATTGAACGCAATCTTCTCAGTGTAGCTCTAAGATGGTGTAGAGAGTGAATCGGGATGGTATGGCTGTCACACAACTGCCCAGTTCCTCAGACAATCCCCATTACACACAAGCTCTTCTCCTTGCATCCCTTAGGAAATAGAGAAACATCTCTGTTTTCAAACCGGTGAAATACCAAGAAGCCTGGGAGAGTTTATTGTTTGTTAGTCCACAGCGATGTGTACAAATGCTGGCCAGCACTGTGTTCCAACCAGGATCAGGAGCCTTCTTTCCTTACCTGAAAACGTGTGAGTTGAAGGTTTGTGAATAGAGGGAAGCACTGAGCAACAGGTGAGCATATTGTCAGGCCCTTCTGCCAATGCTTTTCCCTTCAGCCCTTTCCAGCTGCGCCACTTGCTGTATTCGTCAGCCAGTTCCTAGGTGCCTGGCTGAGCAGTCCGGCTTTAGGCAGCAAGCAAGTCTCTGGCTGTAAGAATTTAAGGGAGTAACTTTCTGGAGGTAAGAATAGAAGAATGCAACTGAGAAGTCAAAACTGAGATGGAAATGATAAACATTTTAACCTTTGTCACTGTTGGTTTTTCTCCCTTCTGATATTGAAAACAAAAATTGACCTGAGCCTGGCTGGTGTGACTCAGTGGTTGAGCGTCGACCTCTGAACCAGGAGGTCATGGTTCAATTCCCCGTCAGGACACATGCCTGGGTTTCAGGCTCAACCCCCAGTTGGGGGTGTGCAAGAGGCAGCCGATCAATGATTCTCTCTCATCATTGATGTTTCTCTCTCTTTCTCTCCCTTCCTCTCTGAAATCAACAAAAATAGATTTTTTTAAAAATTGGCCTGATTTCCGCAAGAAGAGCTCTCATAGTCTACCATTAGCTACTGAATAGTAAGATATTTTAGAAGTATTTTGGAACCACTGATAAAAGATAAAATAACCAAGATTAGTATGAGAAGCCCACTCCTTATGTAAAGTTAAGTTATATTCATGGAGATTTTGAAAACATTTAAACCAACACGCCTGTTACTTATTGTTGAACATAAATTGGCATCTTTACACACAGCATGGGATCCATGTATTTCTCCCACCCCACCCCCCAAAGGTCTGTTAAAATTTAGTTTACTTTAAACACAGGCCACAGTTTTAAATTCTCATGCGCCTGTTTTTCTTAACACCAAAAACATTGTCCCATCTTCACAGTAAAAAGCCACAAGACTATTTTAAGTACTAGGCTATCTTTTTGAGAAGGCTCTTAATTATATGGTTAAAAAGCTTTTATTGCTTATGGAATATTTCTAAGTTATGGTTATTTTTTTTCCTCAGTCAGACCTCAAGATATATGATACATGAATTTGCTCCACTAAAACTATATACTTACAATTTCTCTTGGTCTGATTATTTAATAAGGTTTTCCGTAAAGTCTATCTCATTTTTCAACATTGTAAGCCCACTTCAGGCAGTTGCTTTTTTCTCTCTCTCTCATTCCAATCTAATATTGGTGTCCTTATCTATTATTTTCTTCAGAAAACTATCAACGACTTTCTCAGTTGTTATTCAACTGCATTCTAAATTTTTTGAAGTGGTATCTTGATGCTTCTGAAGCTTGTTAAGAAACTTTATAAAGCAAAAAAGTTAATAATGAAATTATATGATGATCAAGATGTTAAATTTGAATATTTAAATAGTTCTTGATAACTAGGCTTTGGAGATCCTAAGATTTGGGGGAGAATAAGCCACTGTGTTATTTCTTGTCTCTAGGAACAGAGAATACAGGTCAGATGTATACACTTAGATTTTTGACTAGACACTGCTTGACCTCTTGCCTTCTGAGCTTCCCTGTGACCAGACCTGCATGAAGCTATCTTTTAACAAAGAGCTGCTTTTTTAACCTGATTCTGCCCTTTCCCCTGTGTCATTTTGACCCAACTTTCTACCACCCCACCTAGATATCCCAGAAGAATATTAATGGAGAAAGTGAGATCAATGCAATAGTACTTTTTAAAGCAATGTACTGTATTTTAAGGGGTTTTATATTTTTTTCTGGTGTTGTTATTTTTCAATTTTGTTTTAAAATGATACCAACAGGCCTTAGCTGGTTTTGCTCAGTGGTTAGAGAATCGGCTTTTGTACTGAAGGGTCCTGGGTTCAATTCCAGTCAAGGGCACATGCCTGGGTTGTGGGCTCGATCCCCAGTAGGGAGCGTGCAGGAGGCAGCTGATTCCCTTTCATCACTAATGTTTATGTCTCTTTCTCCCTCTCTCTTCCTCTCTGAAATCAATAAAAATATATTTAAAAATAAAATAAAATGATACCAACAGTAAAACTTGCAATTATAATTATTTTTTTACAACTATTTACAGTAACTAGAAAAGTTACAACAAAATAGTTCTACATTTTGGTGTTTCTTTTCTACAGTGTTGTTCTATATTTAAAATGAGGTTTGTTGTCATCTTTAACCACTTGAAAATGTTCCAGATTTCATCCTATGTCATAAAGCGAGCCAAATTACTTTTACTTTGAGATGGGAATTTTATATGCCAACTTATGTGTCCCTTCGAAAGAGGAGGACTTTTTAAAGTGGTTAATGTGTTCCTTTAACTGAAGATCAGCAAGAGGAACAAAATAGATTAGACTTAGTGCAGCTGTTTACTAGCAGTATGAATTTTGGCAAAAACAATCCTCCAGAGCCTACAAAATAGGAAAAATAATGCTTCTTATAGTGTTTATGATACCAGAGGGGACATCTATTGTCAAATTCCTACTTATTCATTTATTCCCTCAGGGAACTGAACCTCCCTACCCGCTATAGTTCTGACACACTGGTTATTTTTGAGAGACTCACCAGACTCTTGACCACAACCGTTAGCAAGTGATGATAACCTGGCCAATGAGCGTATTACCAACCTCTTTCTACTGTGATTGGTCCCAGAGATGGGCACATGATCCACAAAGGGTCCATTGGAGTCCTTACAACTTATCTTGGTTTGATATTTGGTAAGGTTTTCCATAAAGTCTAACTCACTGACACACAGAGAACCTCCCCTCTAAGGTAGCAATCACTAAGAAATATGTGAAGCCAAAGCTAACTCACTTTGAGCTCTCAGAGAGAAAGTCTGAACTGAGAGTTATAGTGCTAGAGGTAGACATAGCAAACACCTTAATCCTGCCATGTTTAAAGCCATATCTACCCCTGAAGTTTACAATTAAGTTCTCACCCTCCAAAAAAAGATTTCCCTTTAATGCTTACACTAGTTCAGGTTGGTTTTTGTCACTTGCAACTGAAAGGGTTCTGACTAGACAGAGGATTAAGTGAGACAAATCATACAAAGCATAAAGAGCTGTACACTAAGATTTAGCTATCACTCAAGAAATACCATGCCAGCTCCCAAAATTATGAGTAAAATTGGTATCACAGAAATACAGTCAAGACTGCACCTGGTGGAGTCACTTGATAAATATGAATATACTAATTACATGACCTCCAAGCAGATGCCGTAACCAAAAGTAAAGAGAGCACTTTCCTCCTGCAGGATACTTTTGAGTTTCTGGCAATAACATGTGGGGAAAGACAATACAGACTGAGCTCTGATAAACCACACTACACGATGAAATTTCAAAAGCTGCCCGAAAAAGCAATCATTGAGATATACTGTCTACCACAAATTGCTCCTATCCCCTCAAATAATGTTGTATAAACATGTTTTAGTTTTCAGTGTGAATGTTCAGAGAACACAAACTGCTCTGATATTTTGTATTTTTGTCTCTTCTCTGACTATGATGGCTTTCCCAGCCTCCAAGTATTAAATTGGGTTGCTACCTTAAAAGGCAAAAATTGGTGACTATATTTGTCCCTGTTGAAACAGGGAATAAACAAACAGCTGTGGTTAGTGCGTAGGCCTTTAAGATGTTCAGAATGCAGCTTGTGGTTTAGATATCTATCTCAAAAATGGGGTTCCCAGGAGAGGAATCCATTTAGTAATGAGCACAGTTTACAGGTAGAACAAAGACATCAAGGAAAATTAGCTGGGAGGTAGCTCAATTCCTTTGTAAGTACAACACAAGGCACTAAATACATGGTGATGTTAAATAACCCTCCTCTGATATGTTGGTTGGACAATTTTCTGACACATCAGAAAATAAATAGGGCAAATCTGTTTTTAGTCTGTGTGTTTTCCTCTTTATCAAATGGAAAATGACCTGCAATTTTGTCCCAAGGTCCTGTGTGTGAATCACAGAAGATAGTATTGATGCAATAACAAGAATGTCATGATTAATTTAGCTCAATAGAATGAATATTTGAACACACATTCGTTGTGTCAGTGGCTGGGTGAGAGAGTAGGCATACAAACCGATTAATACTCTATTCCCAATGAGAAAAATCAGCTGTGGAAACCTAACATATAAAATGTATACAAGAGAAGTTTCTCTACTTGGCCATGTGGAGGAGGAGGGTTCTGATACAACATCTTTTGATGCCTAATCAAGTGCTCTTTTCACTGTACCATGGATTTCATATTGCACGTGTCTGCCAGGGTCCAACCCCAGCAGGTCCAGGGGTTCCCAAAGGCGTAGACGGAGTCGGCGAAGAAGGAATGACACGGAGACAGCGTTCAGTTGATCAGCAGCCTAGCCAGGATCTCCAGCCAAGTTCTGGTCTGGATCTCCAGCGAAGTTCTGGTTCAGGATCTCCAGCCAGGTTCTGTGTCCAGTTGTCTTGCTAGGTTCTCCAGCCAGGTTCTCCAGGTTCTTCAGCCAGGTTCTGTAGCCATGTTCCCTCGCTAGGTTCTCCAGCCAGGTTCTCCAGCCAGGTTCAGTCACCAGGTTCCAGTCAGGTTCTCTTGCCATGTTCTCTCCAGGCTCTGCAGCCAGGTTCTGTCTCTAGGTTCTTCAGCCATGTTCTCTCGCTAGGCTCTGTCTCTAGGTTCTGTGGCCAGTTTCTGTCCAGGATCTTTTGCCATGTTCTCTCCAGCAAAGTTCTTCTGTCTCTAGGTTCTGTGTAGGTTCTGTCTTCTTGGTTCTGTGTGTAGGTTCTGCCTTCTTGGTTCTGTCTTCTTAGTTCTGTCTTGTTACATCTGTATTTATACCAGTTGATTCCAATCCTATCAATCTCTATTCCAAAGGTTAGGGCGTTTCTTATCTCCATTCCAGGGAGTAAAGATTATGTAGCTTAAGCATGATTGTTCATAGTTAAAGTGATTAATTACCCGCCTGGCACTTAGTTAAGAGGTTTTATTCCCTCCCTAACTTCAGGGGAAAATCCCTACCTGGGGAAACAACCTTTCTTAGAGACCTTGGTTAAAACACATAGTGCCAAGAAGGTGAGCAAACATATTAAGAACAGTATGCCATATATGCCAGGTCCCTTGAAACAGCAAGGATGGACCGGCTCCCGGCACGTGTCTACATTTATCTGTTCCTTCCCTGATGAGATCAGATCAACAAACAGAATGTTGTGTATTACGTACCTCCATGAAGCCCATACAAGACATAAAGCTTGCTGAGAGGAAATAGTGGGTACTTCTCCCTGGGGATGGCTAGGAAACTTTCTGAAGGAAGTAATTCTGGATAAGGTTTTGAAAATGATTTTTTTTTCTTGGATGGTATATTAGGATTCTCCAGAGAAACAGTACCAATACGATATATATGGAGATTCATTATAGGAGTTGGCTCATGTGATTGGGAGGCTGAGAAGTCCCGAATTTGTCTTACAATTTGCAGTCTGTAAGCTGGGAAGCCAGATGAGCCTGTGATGTCATTCAGTCTGAGTCCAGGGTCTGAAAGGGAGGAAGGGATGGAGGGGGAGAAAGGGGGGGCAATGGTGTAATTCTTAACAGAGTCCAAGGGCAGGAAAAGATGAATGTCCCAGCTCAAACAGAGAAAGCAGGTCCACCCTCTTCCAATTTTTTTTTCTATTTAAGCCCTCAATAGATTAGATGATGTCCACCCACGCTGGGAAGGGCCATCTGCTTTTCTCAGTTCACCAATTTAAATGCCAATTTCTTCCCAAAACACCCTCACAGACACACCCATAACTATATTTTACCAGCTCTCTGAGCATCTTAGCCCCATAAAATTAGCCATCACAGATAGGGATGGGCATTCCAGGAAGAGGGGTCTAGGAAGAATAATAAAATCATGAGTTTGGCATATGGTTTCATACTGCTAGAGAGTAAAATAAGTAACTCTGAAGGAGTTGGAAGAGAAATTGCCTTCTTAGATTGTTTATTCTAAGTAGAGAAATGCTCAGTTGGAACCATAAATGAATTATTTTTTTCTCCAAAACCACTGAGCTCTACAACATTTTATGGCTTTTAGGGTCAAAAGAATCTTGTTCTGATAATAAAGTGGCAGCAGCTATGCATGTGAAATAAAAATCTAGTTCTGTACTTTGCCAGCCCTCTTTTGTCTATCAGAGCTATTCTCTCAAACAGTATTTGTGTAGTGCTACAGTCATATTTGTACATCAGGGACAGATTGGATGGAACCAATTCTGTGTCCCCAGCTCCTCATCCTAACCCCAACCCCACACTGTCCATCATCCTAGTTAATTCAGTGAGGGTCTGTCTATACATAGGCCAGAAACTCAGTCTCGTTATCAAAAAAAGCCAAATGTACTTCAGGCTTTGTCCTCTTCATAAAGGCAAAGAACTTCACTCTGTCTTCCAGCTCCAGTGAAGGTGCTAACCGAAACCCAATGGCAAAACCAAAGCATGAACACTCTCTGGGCTACAGAATTTATCCTGCATAACTCAAAGTTGAAAGTTAGCCACAACTCCAATTCACCCACAATATTTAACCATACTTTGGCTGGGGTTTTGAGTAAAGATTTTTCAGTTTTCCATTCTATTTTTAGTCCTGATGATGCATCAACCAAAATGTAACCACAACGTTCTTTTCACGTTATTTGAAAACTCTCTAAGCTTTGACCTCAACAATTAGGTTTCTGGAAAATTAGCAAAAATACAGACTTCAACAGATTCTTCTAGATTCTCTAGAAGGCTTTTGAATTACCATATTGAAATCAAATTACATGTAGAAGAATATTACAATTATTTTATACTCTGAACTTTTTTCACCCATGAATGTGAACATGTGATATGTTGATATACTCTTTCTGTCTAGGAACCAAGTTTTACATCATTCATACATTCAGAAAACATTTATTGAGCAACTATGTTATGCCAAGCACTGACCAAGGACAAAGAAGACCTTTGATCTTAGAAGAGACAGTGAACAAATCAAGCAAACACACACACTCAAGTGTCAGCGAAGTGTTAAAGGTCTTATGAAAGAAATTAGTATAATACACAGTTTCAGTATAAAGTTGACTATGGGTCTCTGAAAAGGAGCCATCGGGAAAAGTAGCTGTTTGCTAAGTGGACATTGTAGGGTGGGAAGGGTGACAAGAAATTAAGGAAGGTTACTCCAGGCAGAGGTGACAAGAGGAGCAAAGGCAAAGAGACATTACTTGGCTTAGTCCAGTGTTTCTCAAAACTGTGTCTTATTTAGACCTATTATAAAGGGATAAACTTCTCTTATACCCTAGGGCCGTGGTTGGCAAACCGCGGCTCACGAGCCACATGCGGCTCTTTGGCCCCTGGAGTGTGGCTCTTCCACAAAATACCACGTGCGGGCGTGCACGTACAGTACAACTGAAACTTCGTGGCCCATGCACAGAAGTCGGTATTTTGTGGAAGAGCCACACTCAAGGGGCCAAAGAGCCGCATGTGGCTCGCGAGCCGCGGTTTGCCGAGCCACAGTTTGCCGACCACTGCCTAGGGTTTATAAAATTGTTTTCTTAACTATGTAGAAACATAATCCTAACGGTAAATCCTAATGTTTGTAGCTATTATATAATTATAAAACCAAAACAGATGGACAAAATAATTATAAAATATATACAAAACTAATATCATTCCAAATAACAGTATCAATTTAATGGCAAGGGTAATATTTCTTGCTGAAATCATATTGCCATGATTGCTATGACTCTTTTGAGTTTATCATGCCTATACTCTTTTGTGCTAAATAATGATTCCATTTTTTAAATCCTCACCCGAGGATAGGTTTTTAGAGTGAAGGAAAGGTGTATGTGAGAGAAACATCAATGTGAGAGAGAAACATTGATTTGCAATGTAGGTATGTGCCCTGACCTTTTGGTGCATGAGACAATGCTCCAACCACTGAGCCACCAGGCCAGGATTATTCAAGTCTTTCATTGTCTTTTTTTTTTTTTTGCTAGAAACATTTCCAGATCTTTATTCATATAGCAAGCTGTGACATCACTTGGTCTTCATTTGTAATGCATATGTTATTTAAAATATTAAGTCTGCCTCTTTCCTTTATTTGTTAGTCCTTGACGATGGGACAATTTTGTGATAGCACTCAATTAGAAAGTGATATCATCCTAATCTTTATTGCACAAAATGTAGTGCACAGAATAGAAGCATTGCTGTCACTTAGGAGCTTATTAGAAATGCCTTGGGCCGCACAGGACTTACTGAACAGAGTCAGCCCCTTAAGATCTCTAGATGATTTATGTGTAACCTAAGTTTGAAAACCACTTATCTAAATGATTCAAAATATACTTGCTGTGCCCTAGCCAGTTTGGCTCAGTGGATGGAGCATTGGCCTGTGGACCGAAAGGTCCCAAGTTCGATTCTGGTCAAGGGCATGTACCTGGGTTGCGGGCACATCCCCAGCAGGAGGTGTGCAGGAGGCAACTGATTGATGTTTCTCTCTCATCGATGTTTTTCTAACTCTCTATCCCTCTCCCTTCCTCTCTGTAAATAATCAATAAAGTATATATATTTAAAAATATATATACTGTTGTATTTTTTAAAATCATCAAAATTAAAACAGAAAACTTCTCATAGAGACCTCTTGAACTTCTGATGATCCATCTCACTAGCCCATTAGGGGAATTTAAAGAAATTGAGCTTGACTCAAGCATAATCTTGGGAGTAAAAGACTTGACAACCAATAAGGTTGGAGAGATAACAAAAACTGGTTTGGCAAACTAAGGAGTTTGGACTCTAGCCATTAATCAATGAGGAACGGCTGAAGGATTTTAAGCCCTGGAGAGAATGATGAGACTTGTTTTTTCAGAAAGATTACTCTGGCCGCAATCATGGATTAGAGAATGGCTGACTGGAGCCATGGAGACCAGTTACGAGCTTATTTTAATTGCCAGGCAATGAGAGCTGACTTGTTGCTGAAGCTGGGGCTGGACAGGAGAGGGTGGACACCAGAGATATCAGGGATGTGTCTTGGTGACTGATTGCATATTAAGTTTCTTTCTCAGCTAACTAAGGCAGAAATTGCAATTTGAAGAGCAGGTTTAGGAAAAAGGATGAAGTGTAGCAAAGTATACACGTTGACCTTATAGTATAAGCATGTCAAACTCAAAGGCTAACAAGGGCCAAATAAATGAGGCATGCGGCCCGCGGCCCACGAGTTTGACATGCTTGTTGTAGTACCTTTGGAATAACCATGGTAGGGATATCTAGTGGGCAGCAACGACAAGGGGTTTGCTTGGAGATGTGGATTTGGGAGCAATGAAAGCAATTACAAGAAGAATCAGCAGGGAAAGACTTATGGAAAAGATATAGAATTTTAAATTAGTGCCTTACTTTGCCATATAATAACACATTTAAACAGGTTATTGGTGTTTATGAAATATCTACTTCAGTTTTATTCTCTTGACCAAAACTGTGAACAGCAAACAGCACCAACTGTTACTGGCAAAGTTAGACTTCAGTCAGTGAGTTCAACTAAGAAATAATTTTGAGCCAAGAACTCAAAGACCAGTCAAAGTTTACTTAGAAAGTCACGGAAGTAGAGGAAGTCAGCCAGCTGGGCTGCATGGACTCAGGAAACAAGTTACAGAGGCAAAGGAAGGACCCTTGGGGTTGGGAGAAAGAAAGCAAAGGTATGTGCCTTGCGGGAAGAAAGGGGAGGAAAGACAAGGGCATCCTCAGAGCTCCCACTGGGTCCTTCGTCTTATAAGTTTTTATCTGTTTCCTAAAGGTGGGGACTTTAGCAGAGTTCTCAGGTGAGGATCTCAATAGAATATTCATCAGCTTTCCAGGTGTGTCCTTTCAGGTTCACAGTTGGCACCTGAGTAGGTGTCATTAGTCATCACAGCTGGTCCTGATGTCAGCCATGGTATTGCTCCTCCCTCCCCAACCCCCCTCATCCCCCACCCCTCGACCTTGCTGCTTTTCTGGTTCTGGTGCTGACAAACAACTGAGGCCTAGAGGCCTAGATGTTATCTCTAGTTTGACCAAAACTCTATCTCTGTGGTCAACAGACCCGAAGCTTTGTTATACGATTACATGATGCTCATCAGAGCCTCATTGTCCTGAGGGCCTAATGCTTAAGGGAGCGGTGGTGCAAGTGCTTGCATAGGAGTCATATGAGGCTCTTCTCTGGCCCCCCTGTTCCTCTTAGAGGGTCTACATCAGTGGTTCTCAACCTTCCTAATACTGTGACCCTTTAATACAGTTCCTCATGGTGTGGTGACCCCCAATTTCATTGTTACAAATTGAACATAATTAAAGCATAGTGATTAATCACAAAAACAATATGTAATTATATATGTGTTTTCCGATGGTCTTAGGCAATCCCTGTGAAAGGGTCGTTCGACCCCCAAAGGGGTCGCGACCCACAGGTTGAGAACCGCTGGTCTACATGCTAGGGTAGGAAAAGTCAGGAAAGGGTCTGAACCGTATGATCAGCACTATGAAAGGTCAGGGGGTCTAAACTGCATGACCAGTGATACGCTAGGGAAGGAAAGGTCACCCTGGAGGCTAGGTCCCAGCCTACAATGCTTGTGTTCCCAGGTTTGCCCGTTGCAAAACACCTCACGCTTTCCACCCTGATGACCTGTAACTGGCTTATTGTTCCTACTCTGCTCATGTTTCTCTAACTGCCTCCTATGTAAAAAACTACATGGTACTTTCCATATTGTCACAGTTAAGAGTCCTGCCTCCTACACTAACAGAAGGAATCATATTTTTTAAAGAAACGATTTAGCTACTAATTGTTTTACTCATCTTTGAAGGTGGTCTGACACAGCTTAGAAGAGAACTGTGATATTTTCTTTTTCTTGCTTGAGAAGAAAATATTCTAATGTTAGGTATCACTTTGTCCTACTTTAGAGAAGCCTCATCAACAAGTCTCCTTTGTATATAAGTAAGCTCTCTAGAAGGGCAGAAAACAATTATCATAATATCTCACCAATAGGTCCTGAGGCCTGTACACAGCTTCTGAGAATGCTACGAAACAGCCCTTTACGTTTCCTGTTGAGTCATCATCAGTCCCTTGGAGTCCACCTGAGACAGAGGAATGCCCTGGAAGTCCCTCCCCTCCTCCCTGTTCTTCCTCTCTTGACAAACATGCTCTTTCGCTATTTCGGTCCCCGTTTCATTCCCTCTTCAGCTGTCCCAGTCCCAGCAGGAAAGGCACAGTCAGGTCATCAGGTCCTGAGTTACCTTCCTCCTTCTGAGGGAAGATCTAGGAGACAAGACCCCCAAACACCTGTTTCATGCTGATATCTACCTGAAAACGTGACAGCAGGGAGTCATTGTTACAATAAAGGTTTTCCCCTTCCGAGTTACCCAAGTTTCCCTCTCAAAGGAGAAAGAATGGGTCAGGAAAAGAAATTTATTCTATCACCCATCTACATGTGTGATTCTTATGCAGTCCCAGTCCCATCCTCTGTGTCTTGAACTCAACTGGACAGCATAACAGATGCATCAAGTGAGTGGTCTCCTGTTTTCCCACACAGTAGTCTGTGAGCACCCGGAGGCTGCCCCTGTGTGTGTTTAAGGAACAATTTAGGGCACCTTAACTGTTACTTTGGATACTGTCCTGACCCAGAACAATCCCTCACCTTGCCTCTAGCCCTTCCCCTCAATTAGAGAACTGCCTTGCATTAAGGAAGCTGGATAAGCTATATCATTCCTGACGGTTCCATTTCCCAGGATTTAACCTGACTCCTGCCAACCTGACTCAGCTAAACAGATTTTTTTTTTTTTTGGATGACCTGGTTACTCTCCCAGAATGGGTACTCACATTAAGCACATTCTCCAAAACCAAGCGCTGTATGGTTTTAAAATAGTCTTTTCAGTGATCATTGTAACTCATACTAGCCTACATGAGGTATCCACAATTCAATTAGATATTTTTAAAAAACAGTATTCCTTAGAGTTGTAAACCCCAAAATATAGGAAAATTCAAATCCTATTAAGTTGATCTTTGCATTTACATGTACTTAATAGTCTATCTTTTAAAGCTCCTTATTAATGTATCATGGGATCTATTTTGTGGGTTGGAACTGGAATTGTTAAGCTGGAGATAGATAGATAGATAGATAGATAGATAGATAGATAGATAGATAGATAGATCTGCATTGTATGAAATAAATTTCTTTCTATATGAGTTGAGAAAAATAGTATGTACTATTTTTATGAATTCAGATTCATGGCTCATGACCACCTACTTGAGTAATGAAACAATAACAGAGTGACTATGAAAAAAATCATTCAATGAGTCTCCTTCTAGTTATGAACAAAAAAATAGCATGAACTATCTGGTCTAAATAACCTCAGACATAACTGACATAATAATAATGTTCCTTGAGTGGTAAATATATAGTTTAAGCCAAGGGAGATTTAGAATGCAGCACATGGAAATGATTTAAAGGAATCAAAACTATAGTGTTGATTCTTGGACATACAGTAGGCCAAGAGACATATGAAAACATGCTCAAAGTCACTAATCATCCGAGAGATGCAAATAAAAATGACAATGAGATACCATCTCACACCTGTCAGAATGGCTATCATCAGCAAATCAACAAACGACAAGTGCTGGTGAGAATGTGGAGAAAAAGAACCCTCGTGCATTGCTGGTGAGAATGTAGACTGGTGCAGCCACTGTGGAAAACAGTATGAAGTTTCCTCAAAGTTAAAAATGGAACTTCCATTTGATCCAGTAATCCCACTTCTAGTAATATATCCCAAGAAACCAGAAACACCAATCAGAAAGGACATATGCACCCCTATGTTCATAGCAGCACAATTTACAATAGCTAAGATTTGGAAACAGCCCAAGTGCCCATCAGTAGATGAGTGGATTAAAAAACAATGGTACATCTACACGATGGAATCCTACCCTGCAGTAAAAAAGAAGGCGTTCTTACCATTTGCAACAGCATGGATGGAACTGGAGAGCATTATGCTAAGCGAAATAAGCCAGTCAGAGAAAGATAAATATCACATGACCTCACTCATTTGTGGACTATAAGGAACAACAGAAACTGATGAACAAAAACAGATTCAGAGACAGAGAAGCATCGATCAGACCGTCAAACCTCAGAGGGAAGGCAGGGGAGGCGGGTGAGGTAAGAGATCAATCAAAGGACTTGTATGCATACATATAAGCATAACCAATAGACACAGACAGTAGGGGGGCGGGGGTGAGGGCATGTGTGTGGTGCTGGGGAGAGGTCAATAGGGGGGAAAAGGAGACATATGTAATACTATATGTAATACTTTAAACAATAAAGAATTAAAAAACTATAGTGTTACATTTTTAGATAAAAGTAATTTGTTAAAAGCAATTTATATGTGCTAAAATGTAAAAAAAGTAATTTGTTTTATATTTTATGTTCTTATAATGATTATGAGAGTTTGTTATTTTAAATAATTCCAATTAAAAAGCTTTAGTTGTTTGACTTGCAGAGTTAAGTTGAACTTTTTAAAAATTTGGGAGAATATTTAAGAAAACTTATGATTGGCCACTTTATAAGTTTGCTTCTAAATTTGTAAGAGTGTTTATCATTTAGAAAGATTTTGCTTCAATTTTGAAAAGAAAAAAGTAAATATTAGATGTTTTAATGTTGGTCAATTAAAAGGATATTAATTGGAAGGGGGTTTAAATTTGTAAATGAGACTAATTATTCTTCAAAATTTCTTTAAGAATGATTGCTAGTATTTGCTATACTTATAGATAGAACAATATTATTTGTGAGTTGAATCCAGGAGGCTATGGTAAACCAATTTTTTAAATCGCAATTTTAATGCATCAGTTATTAAAATTAAAAAATAAAACATTCCAATAGTCTTTTCTGTGAATAAATGCTATTTTAAATGCACCAAAAAGAAACTCCCAAAACTCATGTCAACATTGAGAACAAAAGCAAAACCATTCCATAAAAACAATTACAAACAATGTAGTTGAGGGGTGGCTTCTTTATTTACCAGTTCCCATTGGAGGTCCTGACTGCAGGTTGCCTCCCTCAGCACTGGCGTCTAGATAAGCATCTGCTCGTCATTCCCCTTACCTAATCTTAAAACTATGTCCTCCACTCCCTTTTGCTAAGGCCCGTTTCCACCTGGACTCCTTCCAGGAATTGTCCTAGATCAGCTGTTCTCGAACCTTAGCCAGCCTCAGGATCACCTGATGGCTTGTTAAAGCACAACTGCTAGGCCTCCTCTGGGGGGTGGGAGTCCAAGAATGTGCATTTCTAGTTAGTTCCCAGGTGATGCTGATGCTGTTTGTCCTTATGTCTCCAGTATTTCATTCATTGATTTAGTGAAGTTATATTTACTGACCACACACTATGTATGTCAGGCCACGCATCTCGCACAGCCCTCTCTTTCTGTTAGAGCAGCAGTCCTTTCCTGGCAGCTCCAATGACCCATTCTGGTGCTCAGGGGTTTGGAATGGTTCTACTCAACACAATCTTCCTCCACTAATTTGATTAGCAAACATTTTCCTCAGGACAGTTCCAAGGGAACCTCATGCAATCTGGGCTCAATTCTTTCAAAATCTGAGTTAGTGAAGTGATGACTTAATGAGCTTTTATTCTTGCCTGCCAAATAGTATTTTTTTTCAATTATATGGACACTGATTAAAACTGAGTTTGGGACTTTGGTTAGATTCCCTCTCCTTTCCCCCCTTTTTAAAATTAAGGTATAGAAAACATTTTTTTAAATCCTCACCTGAAGATATTCTTCCTTTGATTTTCAGAAATAGTGGAAGGGAGGAAGGGACGAAGGAAGAGAGAGAGAGAGCGAGAGAGAGAGAGAGAGAGAGAGAGAGGCATTGATGTGAGAGAAACACATCCATTGGTTGCCTCCTACACTCACACTGACTGGGGCAGGATGAACCTGCAACTGAGGTGCGTGCCCTTGACCTGGAATCGAACCCAAGACCCTTGGTCCAAGGGCTGATGCTCTGACCACTGAGAAAACTGCCAGGGCTAGAAAACATTTTTGAAACAACTTGACATATGATATTTTTTACCTTATATTAAATTGTTTTAAGTTTTAGTTATGTTAGAGAACTTCCTTATCTTTAGTGATGTATGTTGAAATTTTAGGGATGACATATATATACACATATGTGTATATATATATATATATATATATATATATAGAGAGAGAGAGAGAGAGAGAGAGAGAGAGAGAGAGAGAGAGAGAGGAAAATAGATAAATATGGCAACATGTTGACATTTGTGGAATTCAGGTGGAGAGCACATTTCCTTCAACTTTTCTATATGTTTGAAACTTTTTATAACACAGAGTTAGGGGGAAAGCAAGTTTGAAAGAACTACAACAATTCATCAAATGTTCATCTTCCATACCAACAAGATTTTCACTATATGGTAAAGGTTATTCTACTTGACACCCTAGTGTAACAAAATTCAGAGAGCTTCACAAATCTTTGAAGCATGTTTTGAAAGATCACAGGGGAACGGATTAGAAAGTTGAAATGTGCAGTAAGCAGAATTGAAACTGCTTACATTACTTTTATTTATCTAGTAAATTATGTATCATTTCATTAGCCCGCCTTTGTCTCACAATAAAATCTAATAAATTGGCAGCTGGAGAAAAAAATCACTAATAAATGTTAAAATAATGAACTCTATCCTTTCTGAAAAAATAACTGTCATTATTATACACAATTTTGTAAAATTTTCTAATTCCATTTTCAGAATCAATTCACACTGACAGAATTAGGTTAGTGTACATGTTAAGCGATAATATGTTTTTTACTTTCTCAGAAAGCAAGTTGCCGCTGTGACTATTGGTTGCAGATTCTCTTTCAGATTTGGTCTTTTCCCCCCATCTGAAACGCTCAAACCATAGAGACTGTGGGTCTGTTCTTTTTCAATTATCCTCCTTCTCCCATTCATGAGTGTGCTTCACTCTGACTGCGTTATGCCTTTTCCTTGCTGGGCGTGGAGTCATCTATTTGAATTAGTTTCCTTAAGCTCCTCCTGCGCTTGTTAATCTCATCACATCACTTCACATCACATCACATCACATCACATCACATCACATCACATCACATCACATCACATCACATCACATCACATCACATCACATCACTTCACATCACTTCACTTCACATCACATCACATCACTTCACATCACTTCACTTCACTTCACATCACATCACATCACTTCACATCACTTCACTTCACTTCACATCACATCACATCACATCACATCACATCACATCACATCACTTCACATCACATCACATCTCTCCCTGCTTCCGCCAGGGCCTTCAGGGTGCTGAATGGCAGCAGTTGCAGTGCAGACAGACTCATGGGCCGGAGGCACAGATGAGCTCCTCTCCTCCGTTCATGCTCAGTGGATCTCAAGAAACATGTAGAGCCTTAGCTGGTTTGGCTCAGTGGCTAGAGTGTTGGCCTGTGGACTGAAAGGTCCTGGGTTCAATTCTGGTCAAGGGGACATGCCCGGGTTGTGGGCTCAATCAGGAGGCAGCCAATGAATGATTCTCTCTCATCATTGATGTTTCTATCTCTCTCCTTCTCCCTTCTTCTCTGAAATCAATAAAAAATATATACAAATAAATAAAATAAAATAAATCTTAAAAAAAAGAAACACTTAGAGACCTCCGTGCCAAATGGGAGAGCCCTTCCTCTGCTCCCCTACACATCTTCCCAGATGCCTCTACCAGAGAGATGAAGAAACAAATTTTAGAAGACTATAAGGCAGCAGTTCTCAACCTGTGGGTCGCGACCCCTTTTTGGTGGTCGAACGACCCTTTCACAGGGGTCGCCTAAGACCATCCTGCATATCAGATATTTACATTACTATTCATAACAGTAGCAACATTACAGTTATAAAGTAGCAATGAAAATAATTTTATGGTTGGGTCACAACATGAGGAACTATATTTTGTATTTAAAGGACCAGAAGGTTGAGAACCACTGCAAGGCATCCGTGTATTCAAAACATTTCCTAGGTATCTTCTGTGGGCTAATAGTTCGTAAGGGATATAGAGAAGGTGTAAGGGATTCAGAGAACAAGACATGGTCTGAAAGCTTGGAGTCTAAAAGCAAAGGGTATAAATGTGGAAAAAAGAGCTATGCAAAAATGCATCATAAATATGTATGTGTCCTAACAGAGACATTCATGGCACTATGGTCTTGGAATCAGAGCGGGTGTGTTATGTCATTGAGCTGGCTCTGAGTCCGGACAGTCCTTTGAATGAGTGATGTCCACAATGTCCTGTCCTCAACAGTCCTGCTCGGCTGCTGTAGATGTGTGCCGATGGCTTCTGTCATGGAGCGAATCATCTCACATTTGGTCTTCCTCTCTGCCTGCTGCCTTCTATTCTTCCTAGTATGACTGTCTTTTCCAAAGAGCCCATCCCCCTCATGATGTGTCTGAATTAGGACAGCTTCATTTTTGTCATTTTTGCCTCCAGTAATGTTTCGGGGCTTAATCTGCTCGGGGACCTCGTGATTCATCTTTCTGGTAGCCTTGTAGACAACTCCAACACCATATTTCAAAAGAATCATTTTTTTTTTTTCTTATCAGCCTTCTTCTCTGTGCAACTTTCACACTGGTACAGAATATTGGAGTCACAGTCAGCAGTGTTTATCCAAGAGGTTTTGTTTGTTGTGGGGTTTCTTTGTGTGGCCTCATCTTCATAAAATTCCTACTTCCAGAGTTAGAGTGAGCACTAGCAGCCTAGAGGGATGAGGAGCACCGCAGCTGCTCAGCAAAAGCTTGCCTCCCTCCTGAGTGCGGGCGGTTGCTATGGAATCCAGCAGAGGCCACCCCTTAAAGGGTTCCAGCAAGAGATAAGGAGGTACAAGCTTCCTCTTCAAACGCAGCTGCGTGTCTCTAAGCACACATGGCTGAACTGTCAAAAACATGACCCACAAGTGATTCTCACTGTCAGTGTGGAAGAGTGTCCTCATGCTGAGTCAGAGGCACAGCCATGGGCCATGCAGGGGGCTAGAAGGGGCCTACGTGAAATCATGGACGTAAGGAGTGTAGGGCCCTGTCGGGCACACCCAAGCATTTAATAGGGGATAACAGCCATTATCACTATCATCCCTAATGTTACACACGGGGAAGCCCAAAAGCCTGAAAGGTAAATCTCCTGAAATCACACAGCTAATAAATGGCCTTTGTGCGACCATTTGATTAATGTCTCTACTCTGACTCACTAGACTGAAATTTAATTAGAGAGGAATGAGGTAAGCTTTTGTTTACCTGAATATTCTCAGCATCTACCATGGAATAGGCACGATATATGTGTGTGTGTGTGTGTGTGTGTGTGTGTGTGTGTGTGTGTGTGTATTGTTTATTTTTTTTATTTTCTTAAACTATGATCTTTTTGGCTACAAAGACTGGGATAGAAATCCCAATTCCAGTACCTTCTAGCTATGTAAACTTAGGCAAGTTAACCATTTTGAATCATAATCCCCCCTCCCCGCCCTCCATTGAAAATGGGTCTACAAGTACTTCATACTTATTCACAGGATTGTGGAGAAGCTCAGGTGAGGCGACGTACATATGCATTCTGTGTCATGCCCAGCACATGGAGGTGCTCAGTAAATTTCAGTCTCTATCTTTTGCTGTTTGCTTTAAGGTTTTCTGTCAGAGTTAGCAAACATTGTGGTTTGCCACAAGAGGGCAATACGAAATGGAAATAGAAATCTATGCCTAAACAACAACAAAAATTCCAAACCCAAAATCTATTCTAAATTACATAAATTCATCTTTCTCTTTCTCTTCCTAGCTCTATGTCTATATCTAGCTCTAGCTCAATCTCCTTTTCTTTGGGTAAATGTAGTTAGCTGATGAGGATTTCATGCTTAGAATTCTGTTTTCTTCCTTCATCCTGTTCTTCAGCTGCACCCTGCAACCCTGAGTGTGAGTGATGCACATCCCTCCCCTAGACAACTCCTCTTAGTTACACTAACTTTACCTCAAACTTAGCATGGGAAACTAAGCCTATTGCACTTTTTCTAAAAAGATAACACTTCAGAGTCATATAGGCTCAAACCATAGAGAGTTATGTTGGATTCCTACCTCATCCATGAAACCGCACAGTATGTTTCCTTCCTTTATTCAATCTGCTTACTGCCCATTTCTTCCCCATTCTCATGTCTATCTACCTAGTCCAACTCCCTCTTCTCATCTTTCAACTGTGTATCTACTTGGTTCTCTAACCATTGCTCTTTTATTCCATTTATTGGATGACTAGAGGCCTGGTGCACGAAATTTGTATACTCGGGGGGAGGGGTCCCTCAGGCCAGCCTGCGCCCACTCCCAGTCCAGGAGACCTTGGGAGATGTCCAATTGACAGCAGCAGTTGGACATCCTTAGTGTTGCCACGAAGGCAGGAGAGGCTCCCGCCACCGCTGCTGCACTTGCCAGCCATCAGCCCGGCTTGTGGCTGAGCAGAGCTCCTCTGTGGGAGCTCACTGACCATGAGGGGGCAGCTCCTGCATTGAGCATCTGCCCCCTGGTGGTCAGTGCAGGTCATAGTGACTGGTCATTCCACCGTTCGGTCAATTTGCATATTAGCCTTTTATTATATAGGATAAGCATGTCAATACACTCACACAATGTGGTCTTCTGTTCTATGCTCTTCCTAGGAAAGACTCCCATTTTATACCCCTGGACAAAGAGAAGCTTCTTTTTCAGCCCAGGCTATATTTATCATTTGTCTGTGTTTCATGACAACAGTGGAAAGGAAGATGGGAAGAGCTGTATGCATTTGAGGGGAGTTCTTTATTTTATTTTTAGCTGCAAAAAATAATGTCAGCAAGTCACATAGGCTGCTGTCACTAGTGATATGACATGTATACTTGCCCATCAGAGAATGCAATCTCATACATCAATCAATCTGACACAAATTGTGTGGGATCAAAAAAAATAAAAATAACACTTTTAGTAAAGCAGAATAAACAGTAACTGCTATGAATGGGCTTGATTCAAACTTGCTTTTTCTGTTAGCAGAAGGGTATTTTAGAAAATCTCTTGATTCAAAAATTTATGTAGGCCCAAATGGTTTTAAAAACAATCTGATTCTTATGTTTTTTTTGCTTCTCTCTTTTTAAAATATGTTTATATTAATTTCAGAGAGAGGAAGGGAGAGGGAGAGAGATAGGAACATCAATGATGAGAGAAAATTATTGTTCGGTTGCCTCCTGCACACCCCATACTGGGGATCAACCTGGGCATGTGCCCTGGCTGGGAATCAAACTGTAACCTCCAGGGTCAATGCTCAACCACTAGGCAACACTGGCCAGTTTCTTTGCTTCTCTTATTAATAATTAAGTTATCTATCAATAATTGATAAATAAGTCAGGCACAAAGGACAAATATTGCATGATTCTATTTATATGAGGTACCTAGAGTAGTCAAATTCATAGAGACAGAAGGTAGAATAGTGGTTACCAGGGATTGGGGGGAAAAAGGTATTGAAAGTTGTTATTTAATGGGCACAGAGTTTCAGTTAGAGAAGATAAACATGATCTAGAAATGAATGGTGGTGATGGTTGCACAACAGATGGTTGCAGTCTCAGAATCTGAGTCTGGGAAACCTAAGTCTACAAAACTAAAAAATAATAACAACCCAAGAACTTATATGCATATATGCATAACCCATGGACAGACAATAGTGCGGTACAGGCCTGGGAAGGGGGCAGGAGCAGGGTGTAGGGTGTAAATGGGGGGTGGGGGGGAAAGGGGGCATCTGTAATACTTTCAACAACAAAGATGAATTAAAAAAAGAATAATAGCAACCTAAGAGGAACACTTATTGAGCATCTATTGAGCAACAGGCTTAAGAGCTAGATGTGATCTAGGTCAAGGAAAATGTCTGAGGCAGATTTACAAATATCATATATTAGTTTACTTTCCCTAACTCACTATTTTGCTCTTTACCAGAAACAAACAAAGCCCCACACATCCCATTTCAGAATTAAGAAAACAAACAGAGACATTTCTCTGTGCCGGTAACCATGCCAAAGAGTGTGTCAGCCAAGAGTATTTGTGAAACTCACCGGGCAGCTGGCAGGGCCACACATTATAAAGTGGAAATTTTTGGAGAGGCTACATTTCAACCCATTAAAAAAGTTTGCTGGTGTAGACAGTCTTTTATTTAGAAAGCCTATTTTCAGAAAGAATCTGGTTCAGTCATTATGGTGGGAGAAATAACACGTGAAAACAACAGTTCAAAACCGACCATAAATCTCCCTCAAAGCAAAACTATTTCTGGTGTCTCTCAAGTAGCTGAGTTAATGTGGCATAAGACAAAGCCTGACAAGCAGGTATAATTAAAGGATGAATCACAGGGATAAGTCATGGGTAACTCTGAAAGTGCCTACAGGGAAAATAGTCCATTCTAACACACTGAACTTTAGAGGCTAAAGGATGAAGGGTAGGAAGAAAAATCCCCTTTTCTACATGAATGCAATGATCAGCTCCAGTGGAAACATATTGATAATGGCATCAGCACATTATTGGTACAGAGAATATCCTGCCTCGTGTGATATGGGTATTCTTTCTCTATGTTTTCTCTTCTGAGAACTACTAAGGGTCAGGTACTATGCTTTGCTTTATTTATCTTTCCATATAAATCACTTCTCTGCCCAGAGCCTAAAAATGTAGACAGTAGGTATAAAACATGCAATTGCACACATGAATGGATAAAGGATTACCTGTTTCTTAGAATCTAGAGTATGTCCTATACCTTTAAAGAAAAATGAAAACTGATATCAACATAATAAATGGTGCTTACCAAAGACTGTTGATGTGCTTTTTCAAAGAATTAATCACAGGACTTTTATTTAATGAAAAACAGGAAGGGATTATTATATTTTATCCTGTTTCATATCGCAGCCACTGGCATTGGATTTAGTTTCTTGGAACGGCAACATGGCAAAAGTTGAAAGGAAACTATTTATTTGGCCTCAGTGGTATTCTGTCTTTTGGCTATGTGACGACTAGATGTAAAAAATAAGGTGGAAAACAGCCCCACTGCTTCTGTAGCTCCATTAACTGACAAATAACAGCATGATTACTCCCCCCCCCCCCCCACCACATACCAGATAAGGGGGGTTTAACTGACAGACACAAGTCAGACATTTAGAATTAAAGTGATTGGCCATTCTTCCAATTATTTGAGGTCTAGCCATCCAGGAAGGTCTTTAAGTCTAATTTTCCTGGCTCAGAAAAGTTTAAATCAAATATACTGTTTACATCATCGTATCTCTTAGTTGAAGGTTTATCTGCTACTTTTAATGTTTATGTGTACTTAAAAAAACTATTTGGAACTACAAGTCTTGACAGTCTCTGAAACTTAATTGGGAAAAATGTCAAGCACTTTAGTGGAATTTTTCCCATGATCTTGTAGAAGAGTGTTTTTTTTTTTTTTTTAACAGATGGTTCAAATGGACAAAGCAGTGAAGACAGAAATTAAAAGCAGATTCTTAAGAAAAATAACTGGTTCTCAGAAATCCTGGAGATGATGGCGGACTAGATGTAACACAGCAGTTTCTCTTGCTGTCAAGCTCTGGAGAGAACAGATATTTATTAGGTGAGCCCCTACCAGACGGGGGGCGACTGCCTCTTGGTGGGAATCAGCTATTCATCTAGAACTCCGGCCAACTTCAACAATCCCCAAATCTTCACGCTCCAGGGCGGTTTCATCCAGGTGTCCATACAAGATATAGTGTTACGTGGCAAATAGGTTTTCTCCTAGAGTAGGGCCATCGGAGTCCCAGGCGGCTCTTTGGGGTACTGGGGGAGACCTAAAACCTTCCCACCTTCACAACAACTTGGAAAAACATGATGAAGCTTTCGTTTTGAATAGAAAAGCCCCGACTTTCTTGGATCAATGAAGTGGGCCAGATGGGAAAGAGACAGGAAAACTTCTCCACCTCGAGTTTACAGGCATTCATCTAAAGTTTAGATTCTCAACTCATGCTTCAAAGTAGCATCTTCCAACGAGGCTTCCAAATGTTCTCTCAAACTTTAGGGCAAGGGAATGCTGGCTTGTATCCCGGAGTCCAGGGAGTGGAGGACCCCTTAGTGTCACCACCTACAGACCACAGGGAGCCAGGAGCGCAGCAGGGGACAGGGTCACCGCCCAGGGCACCGGCTGGAGCGCTCGGGCCGCAGCAGCGCGGAGCCTGGGAGCGAAGCGCGGGCCGGGGGCGGGGGCCGGAGGGTGAGCGGGCGAAGGGGCGGGGTAGCGGGGTGGGAGCGCGGAAGCGGGAGGAGGGTCCCGGAGCCCGGGTCCCATTCGCGGGCGCTCTGAGCCTGCGTCCGCGGAGGGGGAGGGCTGGCCCGGCCCGGCCGGAGTGGCGGCGGCGCTCCCGGCGCGCAGCACACACCACCGTCCGGGGAGCGGAGGCGCGCGGAGCTGCCGGAAGTGTCTGCGGGCCGGAGGGAACTTTCCTGCTCCCGCCGCGGCCCGGAGCCCGCCGCCTGGGTGCCGCAGCGACCATGCGCCGCCAGGGCGACACCCTGAGCGGACCCGCGCCTCGGCCCACCCCCGGCGCCTGCGCCCGCCTCGCCCCCAGGGCGGCCTGAGTCCCCCCGCGTCCGCGCGCCACGGGAGCCCGGCGCCGTCGGCGGGGCGCGCGGGGCCCGCTTCCTCTGCGCAGTCCCCTCGCGTCCCGGCGCGGCCCCCGCGATCGCGCGTCGCAGCGCCGGCCACGGTCCCCGCCCGCCCGCGCCCCCGCTCGCGCCCTGACTGCCGGCCCCGACGGGACCCCGGCGGCCGCGGGCAGCGCCGGTGCCATGGGGCTGCCGACGCTGGAGTTCAGCGATTCCTACTTGGACAGCCCGGACTTCAGGGAGCGCCTGCAGTGTCACGAGATCGAGCTGGAGCGAACCAACAAGTTCATCAAGGAGCTGATTAAGGACGGCTCCCTGCTCATCGGGGCGCTGCGGAGTGAGTAGCGCGGGCGGTGCAGGGCGGAGGGGGCGAGGGGGTCCGCGCAGACCGCGCGGGGTGCGGGTCGGAGGAGTGGGAAGGAGGAGACGGAGCTTCTTTTGTTTGAATGGGTTTGGGGGACAAAAGCTGAAGAGCTCCCCTGCTGGTGGCCAGCAAAGTTTGTTGGGAGGTGTTCTGGACTCCCAGGCTACAGAGAAGGGACAGTTCTCACCTGGACGCTGGAATGAATCCTGAGTGAAGTTGTACAAAAGCCATCAAAAGCCATTTTTTTTTTTTTTTTTTTTTTTTTTTTTTTTTTGTATAACGTCCTTGGAAAAAATATTGGGGACTGTTGGTCTTTTTTTTTTTTTTTTTAAATTTGAACACTTTAACAATAATCCTTAAGGAAGGATTCAAGAGTTTGTCTTAAGGCCGAGCAGAGGTCATTTGTTTAGTGGTATTCAAAGAATATGATTAATTTCCTATGTATCTGTCAGTGGCTCTTCACTGGACACAACCATTGAGTTGGCTTTTAAAAAATACGCATTTGTAGTTTGTGGTGATCCTGGCGTGAACACACCTACTGCGCGGCTAGTCCTGTAAGAGTGAGATGACGGAAGGCAGTGTGGACCAGTGGATTTTATCTCATTATAAAGTTATTGTGCATCTTAATGTGGGGTTTGCATTGTAGATCCGGAGTTGGTGGAGTCACTGAGGACCCGAGTGCAGTGGCTCAAGGCCAGTCAGAGCTTCTGATCCTCCATAGGAAGTAAAGCAAGCCCCCAGGGGCTTCGGCCACCTCCTGTCCCACACTCCGGAACCGGAACCGGATCTGCACTTTTAATTACTAGGGCCTTAGGAAAAGAAACTCCAGAGTGTTTTTAAAATAGATAATCGAATGAATCAATAATCAGGCTGAATGGTTACCTTTCCCAGGACATATTTACATCTTAACAGAGGCTTCTGAATGCCTTAGCCACTGAACAGAAATACTGGTATCTCTGGCCTCTGCTGGCTGGTGAAGTATTTTCATAAAGTGGGGAGGCCTTTGGGTGACCTAGCAATCCTTAGGACAAATGCAGGGGAAGCATCATTGTATGTCAAGTACAAGGTCAGCAACAGCATGGGGGAGGTATGTGTGTGCTGGAAAAAGGCATCATTAGTATCTGATCTGTATTGTGTAGCATGTGTTAATAATACCAAGGATGGAGTTTAGCAAAATGTATTGAAATTAGCCCGCCCCGGGGTGGCTCAGTGGTTCAGCGTTGACCTATGAACCATAGGGTCACAGTTCGATTCCCGGTCAGGGCACATGCCAGGGGTTGCAGGCTCCATCCCCAGTGGGGGCATGCAGGAGGCAGCTGATCAATGACTCTCATTATTGATGTTTCTATCTCTCCCTCTCTCTCTGAAATCAATAAAAATATATTTTTAAAATTTATTGAAATCACTGTGCTTCCAAATGCTAGAACATTTACTTATCACTTACGTTACTTACCGGGGTAAAAGAAATATGTTTTATGCCCACATTCATTCAATTTCTGAAGTTGAGGCTACTGCTGATAACAATATTTACTGATTTGTGAAAAATATAACTTATCTGTGTTCTTTCCATCCCGAGTGTAGACAAATGTGAGCTCTTCTTCCTTTGGGTTTGCGAATCCTGCCTGAGTTCTTGGGACTAGCCTCTTTGCCTCTTCGAGAGCGTGATGCCTCTTCAAAAAGTTTCCCCGCCTCAGCGTGCTAAATGCTGGGCCAACTCTTGCTGGAGGTGCCAAATGGACTACAAATGGCATTTCTCTTCACTGCTGGAGATCAGTTTTAGTGTTTCAAAAGTTGAAAATACTTACATAACTGTGAAAACTAGTTATTTTACTAGTAACATTGTGTGCTTTCTTAGGATTTTTGAATCTAGCCTTGCAGAACTCAGGTGATTTCCGTTCTTACCGATCTGTTCTTTCCTTCCTAAGTGAAGAAATCTTGAGCGCAGGTTTCGTGAACGTATAGACCCGGCCTTGTTACTTTGGCACTTATGCACTTAAATATACAACCTGCTGTCTTTCTAGGATTCTTAGGTTTGTGGTGAGAGTGCGGTACAGTCATGTGCTATACAACAGCATGTCGGTCTGCAGCGATGGGGCCATAGATTACAATGGAGCTGAAAAACTGCTATGGTTGGTGATGTAGTAGCTGTCCTAAAGTTGTAGTGTGGCACATTCCTTACGCGTTTGTGGTGATACTGGTGCGAACAAGCCTGCTGCGCGGCTGGTCCTTTAAAAGTATAGCACATACAGTTATGTACAGTACGTAGTACTTGATAATAAACGACTGCATTACTAGTTTATGTATTTACTGCACAATAGTTTTTATCCGATTTCAGACTGTACGCTTTCTACTTACCTGAAAGTTTGCTGTGAGATAGCATGCCATGGAACACCAGCAGCAGCCTCGTGCACCTCCTGTTTATTCTGTCTCTTGAATGCATATTTTCTCTTGTACTTGATTTAATCTCATGTTGCTTTATCAATGTAGTGTAGCTTAAGAGTGCAGTGTTTATAAAGTCTGTGGTAGTGTACAGTAATGTCCCCGGCCTTCACATTCACTTACCACTCACTGACCCACCCAGAGGGATTTTCAGTCCTGCAAGCTCCATTCACGGTAGGTGCCCTTCCTATACATGTGCACCGTATTTTACCTTTTTTAAAATCCTCACCCAAGGATATGTTTTTATTGATTTTAGAGAGAGAGGAAGGGAGAGAGAGAGAAACATGGATGCCAGAGAGAAATATCAGTGCCACAGAGAAACATCAATTAGCTGCCTCCTGCACTTGCCCTGATGGGATGGAACCCGAAACCTGGGTATGTACCCTGGCCAGGAATCAAACGCATGACCCTTTGGTTCATGGACAATGCTCCAACCAACTGAGCCACACTGGCCAGGGCCCATATTTTATCTTTTATACCATATTTTTACTGTACATTTTCTATGTTTAGATAAACAAATATAGTGTTAAAATTGCCTACAGCATTTAATACCGCAACATGCTGCACAGGTTTGTAGCCTAGAAGCAACTGGCTATATTATATAGCCTCGGTGTGTTGTAGGCTATATCAGCTAGGTTTGTGTGAGTATAAATGCTCACACAATCCTCGTATCTAATGAAGAGGTAACATGCAAATTGACCATCATGCTGTCACAAGATGGCAGCACTCACAGTGGGGGCGGGGCCAGCCGCTCCGTGTGCCTACCTCTGGAATCCCCTCAGCCCCACTGGGGGCCTTGGGTCCTCCTGAGCCCCCCCCCCCCCCCCGCCCCCACTGACTGACAGCTCGCCCAGGCTCCTCCAGTGAGCTGCCCATCCCTCTCTTCTGCCCTCCCCTGAAGCTGAAGCCTGAACAAATTGGGAGTTATAACTCGTGTCGTTGAGAGTATCCTCCATTCCTCAGCCGGGGCCAGCCTCTCCGCACGCCTGCTGCCGGAGTCCCCTCTGCCCCTCCAGGGGCCTCAGGTCTTCCTGCACCCCCCACTGACTGAGGCTCAGGCAAGCCTCGGATGCTGGCTGCCCAGCTGCCCAGGGCCAGCCTGCGGCACAGGCAAGTCTCGGATGGTGGATGGTGGCTGCCCAGGCACAGGCAAGCCTCGGGCCGGCCGAGGCTGGTACTTCTGGTAGTGGCAACAGCAGAGGTGTGATGGGGGCGTTGCCTTCCCCTGATTCCCTGGTCACCTCCCACCCCTGAGGGCTCCCAGACTCTGAGAGGGGGCAGGCCGGGCTGTGGGACCCCCCCCCTCCAATGCATGAGTTTTCATGCACTGGGCCTCTAGCCTATAATAATAAAAGCATAATATGCTAATTAGACTGGACGTCCTTCTGGATGGCCTTCTGGATGAAGCCAGGTCTGCAAGGGAAGCCCGGGTCCTGGGGGCTGGGGGAAGAAAGGTCTACTCTTGCATGAATTTTGTGCATCAGGCCTTTAGTAATGAAATAAAAATCTAATGATGCATTTCTCAGAATATTTCTCTGTTGTTAAGCAAAGCATGGCTGCAATTTAACATTTGATTATTACTTCTCTCGTTGTGGAAGGAAAAGATTTTATTCCTTGGTAATAGAATTCCCAGCATCAGCTGCCAAATAGGAAAGATTTGAAGCGGAGGAACCCTTGAAGTCACATGATGGCACTGGTTTTTTCCCACCAAGCCACCTTCTGTCCCTTGGGGAGGATGCTCTGAGGCTGGGCTGCAGCTGCTAAATGCCTGCTGTCTGAAGTTGCTAGGACAGTGAAGCCTGCTTAGAACTGTCTTAGATTCAGGGGGGAGCCCTCCTTCCTTCCAGCCTGCCCCTTCTGACTGTTTTTTCCTTTCTGTCTCAGAAAGCCTTCCCCTTCTCTATCTTGAAACTAAGCTTTTCCTTCTCTATACCTACTGTTTCAATAGTGTTTCCATTATCCTTTTCAGTTTTTTTTTAGCACCTTGCTGTTATTTTCATTAACAGTTAATGATTTCTTACTATAACTTTCCTGTATAATCAGTACATTTCTAGGCATCTTCTATTATTTTCATCTTAGATAATAACTTTTCTGGTGAGAATGTTGGCATGCACTTTTGATTAATTCATGCATGACTGTTCCAGTAGGAGTTATATATATATGCTCCTTGATCTCTGATTCATGATGTAGGTGTCTCTGGTTGAGTATTTGGAAGGATCCTTATAAATGAAGACCTTATGAAGATGATTTCAATTTCAAATATATCTAAAATACTTGACATGTTTTTTAAGTGAATGATTGCATTTCATATTCACATCTGCTCTTGAGAAAATGGATGACAGTTTATTAAGTGGATTGTCCTAGACCTGAGTTTAAGTTCTGGTGCTTTCAAATGCTGTGTGATATTTAGTAAGTACCTTACCTTCTCTGGGTCCTACCTCTTCTGTAAAATGAGGGAACATATATAAAAATCTTATCACTAAGATTATTTGTTTGTTTTATTACAAGCCACATGACCATTAGGCGAATGATATTTGAGAATATTTGATACTGGTGAATTGGGTTTTAGTTCATACTGTATGACTCAAAATCTCCACCCTTTACCTCAAATATTATTTCACAAACTTTGTTCTTTAACAGGTAAAAATACATTTTTATTGATTTTAGAGAGGAAGGGAGAGGGAGAGAGATAGAAACATCCCATCAATGATGAGAGAGAATAACTGATCGGCTGCCTCCTGCATGCCCCACAATGGGGACTGAGCTTGCAACCTGAGCATGTGCCCTGACTGGTAATCAAACCGTGACCCAGGCGCCTGGTTCATAGTTCAATGCTCAACCACTGAGCCATGCCAGCTTGGCAACAGGTGCTAGTCTTAAAATTTGAGTTGTGAAATCATAGGCTAGTTTTTTTTTATTCATTTTCTCCTTTCATGTTTCAAAGAAACATTTCCAAATGGCTTTCTCATATATTTCCCCCTTTACTTTTTTTTATACTTTTGAATTCAAAGAACCATAAGTAGAGCTTTGTTATTGCAAAAATAGACACTCTCCCTCATCCCTCCCCACCCCCTCCCCACCAAAAAAAGGAGAGAGAGAGAGAGAGAGAGAAAGAGAGAGAGAGAAGAGGGAGAACGATAGAAATAGAATTGTACTCATTGGAATTGAATTGCTTGGGTGGGGAGGATGTATCAACATTCTTTACTCCACCCTGTCCTACAGCATCTGGGCCATCTCTCCTTTCTTATCAGTCTCCTTCCTCTGATTGCCCTAGGTGGAATCAGCCAGCCTTTTCCTCTGCCTTTAGGATACTGTTTCTCAATCTTGTATGTCTGTGCTTCCTTTAAAGGAAAAAGAAAGTTAGTGGATTCTAATATAGATTAAATGACTTATTATGATAATTAAATAAATATACACAATATGAAACTATAATTCTTATGCATATTCATACAGTCTTATTCAAAGCAAATGACTTTACAAATTAAATGTAAATGATACTGTGAAATCAATAAAAACTTTTCAACTACATTTAATTAATCTAATGGATGAGGTATTGCTGAAACAAAATTTCTTGTCATCTAGATACTGCTGATAATATCTTGTGTGTCGATGATTCATTTTCTCGCTGTTTTTACTGACTGAAACTGTAGTTCTTTAAAATCTTCTTGCCCTAATAATGATGGCCTTCTCTCTATCACAAACTTTATTTATTGGTCATACTGTCTGTTCTTAAAACCTAGTTGTTGGCGCTAGTGATCCATGACACATAACAAGATCACCTAATTTGAGTGGTAGAAGTTGGTTGCTTATAAGTTGATGTAGAATATGCAGTTAATTGACACACCAGTAAGAGGTAAGCACACCGTTTCTTAAGGGTGTCTACCCTTAGTGTCCACAGACCTCAGTTTAAAGTACTCTGCTATGTGCCCTTGTAATCTGGGGGTTACATAGTTGTTTATAGTAAAAGAAGACCCTAAATGTAAAGGCTACATTGAAATACCTTAGAAAGGGTGAGGTAGATACCCCTGCCTTCCATTTGCTGTGTTTCACAAACTCACCTTTAGCCTGGTATCACGTGTTTTGTTTTTTTTTTTTTTTTCACTCTAAGCTGGTCTCTGTTTTGTGTGTATGTTTGAGGCCCTCTTTGCTACCAGTTTTTGGTAGTACAGTGAAGGGGTTAAATAAAAGGTAAGAAAAAAAAACAAGTTTAAGAAATTTGAAAGACTTTTTTTAAATTAAATATATTTTTATTGATTTCAGAAAGGAAGAGGTAGGGAGAGAGAGATAGAAGCATCAATGATGATTATCATTGATTGGCTGCCTCCTGCACGCCCCTTACTGGGATGAAACCTGAAACCTGGGCATGTGCCCTTGACTGGAAGGAACCGAACTCAGGACTCTTCAGTCCGTAGGCTGATGCTCTATCCACTGTGCCAAACTAGCTGGGACGTTTAAAAATTTCTATAGTTATTGTGTTATTTACAGGGTCATCCTTTAACTTTCAGTGAGAACTGCTATTGTTTTAGGCTAGTTTTGGTATTTAAATTTGCACCTTGGTTTTATTTAGCTTAAGTGGAACTCGTGGATTCTTGTTTACCCTGTAAGCCCTGTGGCAGTTTATTCCACCAGGACCCTTTTGCTTGTTTAGCTGGCCAACCTACTCACAGGTGTGGCTGTGGAGTTACTGCATCCATGCATTTGGTTCTTACCGTCATTAGAATTTGAGTTAAGTGAGCAGAAGTTACTGTAGTCTTCAAATGAACTGTAGTTAATTTTAGGAACTGCTAGATTAGGAATGTGGTACTTTAACGGTTCTGCTTCAGAGACACGGACAAGTTAAACAGTTATACTCGTGCTAACTTTTAAAATGGGAGCCTTGGCGCTCATCAAAGTGGAGTTAAATAGAGCTGGCTGAGTACTTGCCTCTACCCCTCTTCTGATTCTCTACAGAAGCTTAGTAGGTGCCCTTTAACAGTATGTATCTTTTTCCCATTGGATTTCCTTTTTCAGAAGGTAGTCATTGAGGGGCCGTCCTGTTGGGTGGCCAGGGAATGGGTTGCTGGGAGAACAGAAAATGTTTCTCACTTAGTGGATAGGAATGGCTCACCAAGAACCACCTTTTACATCCCTCCTAGGAGTTAAGATCAAGGTGCTCTGAAAGGGCAACAACTCAGGTAACTGCTAAACTTTTAAGTCAGTGAAAAGCTGCTTTAACACATATCCTTTCATAAGAAATCTGCCCAGCATCTAATTTCTTAGAATGAAATAACTCTGTTGTTGCATAAGTATTATTACTCATGATTACATAAGAAAAATGGTAATAAATCTTATGTTCAGTGTTGCTTTGATGTCAAGTGCAATTTTATTCCAGTAATATGTGCCTAGAGAGGAGCAACTCTTCTCTAGATTCATAAAGAGAGAGATTAGATTAAACTTTTAGAGTATTAAGCCACATTCAGTAAATACTATGCAACCATCAGATGTTTCCTGTGGACAGATGAGACGGGGTGAAGGGAAGGGGGTTATTTAGCCTTGAATCCCTTTCATGAATATTGTTTCTTGCCAGAGTTGATGGCCACCTGTTCTGGCCCCAGCCGTTCTGGAGGGCAGTTTCCACTCATTTCAGCTTCTAGGCAGGTGCCAGCCTCCCCAATTCCACTTGCCACCCACCAGTTTCAGCTTGCAGCTCTGCCTGACTTCCATTCCCCTCCAACCGGCCGAACATCTGCCCAGCATCTAATTTCCTGATAGTGTATCCTCAGTGGATCTGGCCTCATCAACCAAGGTCTTGCTACCTGCGTCTCGCTGACTTTCATCCTGAAAATTAAAACCAGTTGCTGAGCATCTGGTCTTATGTGCAGTTGGAATCTGTGCTTCATCTTTGCAGCTGCCATATTCTGAGTGTAATGGCTGGGTTTTGTATGAATGTAGCAACTTCCATAATAACAGTCCTTAGAGCAAAGGAAAAGGGGCAGGATGCTAACAGGACAAGTCAATAGCTATGCAGTTATTTTAACGGCTTTGCCTTTGGCCAGGTGAATTTCAGCGTTGGCCTGGATATTTCTGGCAATTTGGATCCTTCCCTGTGGGATTGCCTCTAATGGGAATATTTTGGTTATTCAGTATACACAATGGGTCATATCTACAGTATTCTGATTTTATTATCAAGAATGCAGTTGTAATGCTGAAGAAAGTGTTATGGCAAAACGCACTTGTACAACACTCTGTAAAAAATGCGATTTGCTTAAAAAAAAAGAGTGAATTGTGGAATAGTAAGGTACTTTTGAGTAGTTAACAGTCTCCATATTTTCCAACCTTTTTCCTTTGTTGCAGAAGCATGTAAGCATCAAAGAAGAAAAAATAAGACCTAATTTTTCTACGGGTTTGAATTTTTCATTTGAGAGTAATTTGTCTAATTGTAATTTTTACATTGTGGGAAAAGGTAGGATAGACTAATAATTAACTCTGGGTAGATTATTTTATATTAATATAGATTTTTTATTTTTTTGGCCATGCCTACTCTTTTTTTTTTAATATTTTTTATTGTTGACAGTAATATAGACATCCCCCAATTTTCTCCCCTCCTTCCCCCGCCTCCTCCTAGCCGCTGCCCCACCCCAGGCCTTCACCACACTATTGTCCGTGTCCGTTGGTTATGCATATATGTATGTGAGTTCTTTGGTTAATCTCTTCTTGTCTCTTCCCTCCTCCCCTCTGAGATATAGCAGTCTATTTCATGCCTCCATGTCTCTGGACCTATATTGATTGTCAGTTTATTATGTTCATTAGAGTTCACTTATAAGTGAGATCATGTGATATTTCTCTTTCTCCGATTGACTTATTTCACTCAGCATAATACTCTCCAGGTTGCTCCATGCTGTTGAAATGGTAAGAAATCCTTTTTTACAGCTGTATAGTATTCCATTGTGCAAAATGTACTACAGCTTTTTTATCCACTTGTCTACTGATGGGCACTTGGGCTATTTCCAGATCTTAGCTATTGTAAATTGTGCTGCTATAAACATAGGGGTGCATATATTCTTTCTGATTGGTGTTTTGGGTTTCTTAGGATATATTCCTAGAACTGGTATTGCGGGGTCAAGTGACAGTTCCATTGAAATTATTTTTTTAAAATAAATTCCATACTATTTTCCATAGTGGCTGCACCAATCTGCATTCCCACCAACAGATTTTTAAATTTTTAGATTCTATGATAAAAGTCTCCATTCCTGATGGTATTTTAAAAGTGCCAAACCATGACTTTTCTTATGTTGTTGGTTAATCTGATTAGGATGATTATTGGTGTAATGGAGAGGTATTTTGTGAGGGACAGAGACCATCCTGGCATAGTTGTCAATATCAGATGGAATGGAAAAAAAAACAAACAAACTGGGAAAAATGCACCATGTACATGACTTTGTCACATTAATAGCACGCTCCCAAACTTTGGCTTTACTCTGGGAAAAAAGTGGGTAGACACAAAATGACCCCTTTCATTTGGAAGTCAGACACATTTCTCAATAGTGGAATTTCTATGATATTTCCTCACACAATTCTAAAAAAGCAGTACTGCTTGTGAGTTTATGAAAGACAAGCCAAATAGTATTCCCTTGTGTGTAAACATATACTGGAGCTTACCCAGCTCCATTCTCTCTTCAGTTCACCGGAAAAGGGACGATTTAATTTAGAGCACTGGTATGTGCTCCTGTGTGGAGGGGAGTGATAAGCGGCTAAGAGAAATGAGTGCCCTGTATAGTGTGTTATCGTTTCGCAAATGGAAGCTGTGTGAATTGATTTTACTTTGCCACGGTGAAAATTTCCTCTTTTTCATTTATGTAATTTTCTTATTCCTTAAAATGTCTGAATGAAAGATTCGCCCCTCCCCGCCTCCACACACACACAGCCTGCACCTCAAATAAAAGGAGTGTTGGTGCTGGTGGGGGAGATTAAGAAGCAGAAGCAAATTAAAATTACTTGAGAAGACAATTTAAGTATTATCGTTTTGGAACTTGTACTAGACTTTGTGTGCCTTCTGTGAAAAAAGTTATCATGTGACACTGGAGAATCAAAGGAATAAAAGAATAGAAGATTAGCTTGCCAACTGTTTTAAAAGTCGGTGGAAAATGTGAGGGGCAGTGAGAAATTGTCAACATAAGAGACAATAGGGGTGACATTTTAAGGGGCACACTATTTGGAGAAGGCTTGGGAAAGCTGTGTACTCATGAAAAAATGATGCCAACATAGGAGGCAATAGGCAGGGACGTTAAAGGCTTATACTGACTGCTTGTCAATCCTGGTTTTCCTTAAGTAACCATTTCTAACACTATTATTACTTCCTTTGGATCCCAGTTCCATGATTGTCCCTTTTTCTCAGTATGTGATGCTCTTGAATTCCCCTTCCATTTTCAGTCATTTCCTCTGCCCTTTGAAATGGTGGTGCTGTGCAAGGATTCCTTCTTCGCCCTCTTACTGTTCGCTTTCCTTGTGTGATAACATCTGCTCCCAGCTTCCAGCCCTGACCTCATTCTGCTGAGCTCCGCGTCTGATCTTCACCTGCCTACTACTACCTAGCACCCCCTGACGGGCTCCGGCACCCTGTGTCCGACGCTGTGTGTCAAAGTGAAGTGCTTCCTCTCCTCCAGCTTGTTCTCTTCGTGTTCTCATCCACCTGGTCATCTCAGAGAAACATCTGAGTCTTTCTAACTCTTCCCATCTCTCCAGGTTTTGTTTCTTTCTTTGTTGAGAGAGAGAGAGAGAGGGAGGGGGAGGGGGAGGGAGAGAGGAGAGGAGAGGGAGAGGGGGAGGGAGAGGGGGAGAGAGAGAGAGAGAGAGAGAGAGAGAGAGAGAGAGAGAGAGAGAGAAAGAGAGAGAGAGATTTATTTGTTGTTCCACTTATTTATGCGTTGGTTGATTCTTGTATGTACCTTGATCGGGGATTGAACCCACAGCCTTAGGCGTATCAGGATGATGCTCTAACCGAGTTACCTAGCCAGTTTTAAATTGGAAATTTTTCACCCCACCCAAATCCTAATATTTTGTTAGTACTACAATTCTCTGCCCACAATATCTTAAATTTGCTTTTCTCTGCCTGCATAATACTCCTGTGTGTGTGTGTGAGAGAGAGAAAGAGAGAGAGAGAGAGAGAGAGAGAGAGAGAGGGAAATAATTTTTTTTTTTCTAGTGTAAAACAACAGAAATGTATTCTCTCACAGTTTTGGAGGCCAGAAGTAAAAAAATCAAGGTGTGGGCAGGGCCATGCTCCCTGAAGGTGCCAGGGGAGGGTCTCTCCCTGCCTCTTCTAGCTTCTGCTGTTGTTGATAACCGAAGACGTTCCTTCGCATGTATCACTCCAATCTATGCCCCTGTAGTCACGTGGCACACTCCTAGTGTGTTTGTGTTTATCAGATTTTACTTAGTCTTTGAATATAAGCTTCTAGATGCCGAGGATATCTGGATTCCAATCAGCTCTGACCACATTGTGGATGCTCAGTAATTGCTAAACATGAATCAATTTGCATTTTACTAAGAGGAGCATGATATGGAGGAGGGTTTAAATATCTCTGGAGTGAATAAGCCAGGGAGTGGGACTATAAGTTTGCTCTTTAATTTTGCTTCCTCCTGCCAGCCAGTGTGGTTTAGCGGTTGAGTATACCTCTGAACCAAGAAGTCACAGTTTGATTCCCAGTCAGGCACATGCCCAGGTTTGGGGCCAATCAATGATTTTTCTCATCATTGATGTTTCCATCTCTCTCTCCCTCTCCCTTCCTCTCTGACATCAATAAAAATATATTTTAAAAAATAATATTGCTCTCTCTAGGTTTCATATGTAACTGCTCTGGCCTGGTTGTTCTGTTAGGACTGGCTAACTCAGGGGACAGCAGTGAGCACCAGGACTAGAACTTAGTACTGGTACTGCCACTAAGGAGTGGCATGGGTACTAGTCGTTTGTCCTAGACCCTGTTTTCGTCAAAAATGGAAATAGCATTTGCCTTATATTCCTTTTAGGGTTTTTGTGTGGACTAGTGGGAAAAAAATGCATAATAACGTTTTATAAAAATGTACCGTTTTCATTTGCTTTAGGCAGGATCATTGTAATCCTAATAATTTCAGCTTTCTTCAAGACTTACCTTTATCAGGTTTTTAAAAAAATATTATTAGCATTCTGTATAAACAAGATTATTGAAGTAGAAATGCTTTAATGAATGGTAAAGCTTGGGCTTGTTTGTTCCCCAAATTAAATCAGTTTGGTAGGAAATGATTATAAAATGTTGCATGGTTTTGATTTAGCTTTTTTCTATTAAACAAATGAGTAATTATCTACTATGATCTGGGAACCAAGAAAGCATTCGTTTAGGCCGGCATTTAAGAATTAGGAATAGGCAGTATAGACTTTGAGACTTTATGGACATATTTGCTGGTGCTTTAGTTCTGTCTAAACTTTTATAGACACATTGGTCTATAAACGTTATTAAAAATGATGGTTACAACTTGCACTTGTCAGAAGTGGAGAGTTTCACAAAATATAGCAGGCCAAACTGCAGATGAGAGGTCTTTTTCTTCCACGTTGGTTTCTGCCATGAAAGCAGACAGTGGCTTTGAAAACGCGCTGTCCTAGGAGTATCTTGTGCTGCACAGATGTTTAGTGAATGTAAATTATGTTTGAGGTGAGACCATCCCAGCGGTTATTAGTGAGAAAAGAAAATGATGACATTGATAGGGCTGGAGGGACCGGGAGTAGGGGAATTTTGGGGAAAAGAGAACATTTAATTAAGAATTGAAGGTTCATTTGGCCCAGTGCGAAAATGGAATTGAGCTCGTTAGCCATTTGATCCAGGAAAGGCTGTATTGTTATCGGAGAATTGTGTGGATTGCCCTTCTCCTTTGCTAGCGAGAGTGGGGGTCTGGGGGTACCGCTGGAATAAGCCTTCCTGGAGGCCCCCATGGGAGGATGAGATGTGGTAGGAAGCTTTATTTGTGTGGAATTGTACCCCTGAGTTGCAAAAGTCTCATTTCCCTAAAACCAGTCTTGGAAGATGCAGCTGGGATTCAGCAGAGCTGGAAGCGAAGCCCGTGTCCAGAGTTTCTGTTCCGTGGTGGAGCTGGGTCCAGTTCAGCACCAGGCTGGTTCCACTCGATCAGTCCAGTGTGTGTGGGGTCCCCGTGGCTGTGGGCCATGCCAGTGAGGACAGAGCTGAGAGCCTCACAAACCAGGAGTCAGGCGCAGCAGTAAGACAGGATACTCCTTTGCTGGGGAGCTTATATATCTCAGATTTTGTGCCCTGGCAGTGGCCACGCCCATCCTGGCCAATGACCTGTTCCCAGGTGTGACTGACCACTGAATACCTTTCCTATGTCACCCAGACTTTACTGGGCATGCCTGTAATATTCCACCTTCCCTTTGTTCCTTTCCAGTTAATTAATAACTGAGTTAAATACAACGACAGGTATCATGATTGAATTGGTTTCAGAATCACCAAGAGAGGACAAAACAGATTATTATTATTTTTAAAAATATTTCCTAAGGGATCTGTGAGCTTAAGGGGAGTTCTGCCCTGGGGCTGGGGGAACAGGATACAATGAACGGGAAGTCTGGTCTTTTGGGACAGCTTGGAAAGTGAGGCAAGGGCTGGAAAAGGCCAGTGTCAGGGGTTAAAGAAAGAAAGTACAGATCCTGAACGATCTTGAACAAGGAATAGCAGCAAGTGAATGAATGCTTCCAGGATTGTCAGGTTTAAACTCTGTTGGGCGCATGTTGTTTTCTTCCCAGTACTGCCTTGGTTCCTCTGACCAAGGAAATTAGAACCCTGTAGGTATTCATGGCTGGCTGAGTGTGATGCTTGGGCACACCCCTGATGAGAGGGAGGGAGAGGATGAAACAAGGATTCGGAACCACCGTGTCATTTGCAAGACATTCTTCCCATCCATGTTGTTACAAATGGCAGGGCTTCCTTCTTTCTCATCACTGAATAAAATTTTATACATATATGTACATGGCACATCGTCTTCATCCATTTATCTGTTGATGGACACTTAGATTGTTTCCACATCTTGGCTATTGTGAGTAATTTTGTAATGGACATGGGAGTGCAGATCTCTTCAATATCCTGTCTTCATTTCCTTTGGATATATATCCAGAAATGGGATTGTTGGATTCCATGGTAGTTCTATTTTTAGTTTTTTAAACAAGCCTCCATCTTGTTTTCCATAGTGGCCGAAGCAATTAATATTCCCAACAACAGTGCACAAGGGTTTCCTTTTCTCCTTGTTATCTCTTATTTTTTTTTTTTTTTTGATGATAGTCATTCTAACAGATGTGAGGAGATATCTCATTGTGGTTTCGATTTGCATTTCTATGATGATTAGTGCTGTTGAGCATTTTTTGCTGCCCCTGTTGGCCATTTGTGTGTTTCCTTGAGAAAAATGTCTATTTGGGTCCTCTGCCAATTTTTAAAACCGATTGTTTGGATTTTTTGCTATTGAGTTCTATGAGTTCTTTATATATTTGGAATCAGTATCTAATTTTAGAATAGTTGCATAGCCCTAAAACTATTCCCATACCCAATATTAGTCACTCCTCATTCTTTCTCTTCTTTAGCCCCTGGAAACTATTGCTAATATACTTTTGTTTCTATAGATTTTCCTGTTCTGGAATTTCTGGATAAATGGAATGATACAATTTGTGGTGTTTTGTGACTGATGTCTTTTACTTAGCATATTTTCAAGGTTAATCTATATTTTAGCATGTATCGGTACTTTATTTCTTTTTATTGCCAAATATTAAAGTATATGGATACACCACCACATTTCATTATCCATTTATGAGTTGATGGACATTTTGGTTATTTCCTTTGTTTTTGCTATTAGGAATAATGCTGTAAACATTCATGTATCTGCTTTTGTGTGGCCATTTGTTTTCATTCTCTTGGATATTTCCCTCGGAATGGAATTGCTAGGTCATATGGTAACTCTGTATTGGAACTCACCATTATAAACCGAAATGTAATAGGTTTATAAGCATTTATATTACATTTTCTATGATGGGCAGCAATATGAGAGTTAAATGTAAATTTAGAGCAAAGTTATACTTCCCATATACTTCCCATAACAAATTCAGATATGGCCTTTGTATTTGCTGGGAAAAACAGAATCACCTGTTGGATATTTAAGAAGGAAACATTTCCGTTTTTTTCTTTTTTTTTTTTTCAATATAGATGTTAAAATTTCATAATGTGACTATAGGACAAAAGCAATTTTTATATACGTGTAAAGAGTGACAAGATGAGTGGAGAGGGGAAAAACCAGGCGTTAATGCAAGGAACAAAGTGTGATGAGTCAAAAGAGATGTGAAGAAAGAGGAGGGAAGGTTTCCTGGTGTATTCATTCAGCATACTCATTTTGCTAAATGTCCGATACTGGTCTAGGCCTTGGAAATAGAGAACAAATAGGGGCCCTGCTCTTCTGGATTTCCGTTTACTGAGGGCATGCTGCTAATACTGTACGGTGTATGTTACTGGGTGGTGTAAGACTTAGTAGGTGCCATGTGCACCCTTTATCTCCTAGGCAGCCTCTCTCTGTTTCCCAGAGTAACGTGTGCATACCTCCATTATCGCAGTCAACACAGCTCAGGGATCGCGTGTGAGAATGTGAATATCCATTTTTCATCCACTCAGGTCTATTCAGGAAATTAGGGACCACCTACTGCACTTGGGGCACTGTACTAGATGCTGAGTGTGTGTGTGGCTGAGTGGCCCAGCGAGTCACTCTCTTTAAGCCCTGGTTTTCTCATTTTCACAACGGGGATAATAATAATACCGACCATTTTTCATAAAGATTAAGTCTCATGAGATATACCTAGCAGAGTGCCTGGTACATATTAACCAGCAAATGGTCAATATTATAATCATACTATATCTTTTAACAACAACAAAAAAATGAAGTAACCTCAATATTAAAAATGCTCAAAATGGAAAACATTTTCTATGCCTTCCTATGATGACAAACTTTATTTTTCATTTACTCTTCCATGTCCACATGACCATGTTTAAAATATTAAAAACAATAACGTATACCATTTATATATACATTTATACCATTACTAGTATGCCAAGTATTTCCCTTGCTTTGGCATATTTTTCATTATTAGCATATTTAGAGCTAAAAGTTCCCAGGTTGAAGGTGAAACTTATGGGTAAGTAATTTAAAGCAGTCTACACGTGAAATGGAAGTGAAGCCAGAGAGGGTTGCATTTTGAGTAAAGAAACATCTGCAGTTTGCTACACAGTCACCAAAAGGAAATTGGATCATGTCTCAGCTACGTGATTGAATAAGACTTTCATCTTTTAAAGAACTTTTCCTGCCTAAAATCCACATTCATCCGTTATTGGAAATGAAGCTTGCGGTACATACATTGTGACACGGAGTTTGGGGACCCTCAACATGTGCTGCTGCTGGTGAACCTAACTGGAAATCAGGAATAATGATTTTTAAAGCTTCTTCAGGCTCACACATTCAGATTGCTTCATTTTCCTAACATGGACAATTTAGTCAATTCTTGCATGATTCTTTTCAGACTCTAAATTATTAGTTTTTAGGAATTATCAATCACTTCATCTTTTATATATTACGAACGCTGTACTTAAAAAAAACAAAAAACAACTTACTTATTAAGCTAGTTAGAGAGAAGAGACTTGGCTTTAGGCTCTCAGTTCTTTTTACCCCTTGCTGCTCCAGCCCCTCAAATTATATGTACCCACGCCTAGCCCAGGTTCCTCTGCACCAAGCATGTCAAACTCAAAGGCTAACATGGGCCAAATAGACAAGGTTTAAGTTTATGTGGGCTACAAAAAACCGAAAGCTTCAGTTTTCATAGAAACGTAGGTTTATTTCGATAGAGACATGCTGAATACAAAGGCCTGAAATAAATGAGTCATCGTTAACATAAAATAATAGGACATTTTAATAAAAATTAATATTTTTTCTTGAACATTAACTTACCAGACACTGAATAACTGCACAAATTAATAAGCGTAATGCCAATAAACCTATTTTTCTTGTTCTCCGAAAGTGAAATATTTCCTGTGGCGCACACCAAACAAGTCAGTCCAAGACTAATGACGTGGCCATCGGCTGCTAAAATATTCGCTGCTAGTATTAGTGGAGAGAAATGGTGCGCCTGTGTGTAAGGCGCTTAAGGGAAATGAATGCAACACAATTATAGTAATCAGTCAGTAGCGAACGTTGTAGTTCGTTATTAATAATTATGTATAACAGGCTATTGTAAAAATTAAGTTACGAAATTTTTATTAAAACGTTTCTTACATACTGTTATATTGGCTGGGCCGCAAAAATATTTGTTGTGGGCCGCATGTGGCCCACTGGCCGTGAGTTTGACATGCTTGCTCTATGCTATTTGGGTCTCTCTTTGTGTCTCGTACTCTGCCATGCCCGTATTTATTGCCACGCGTAGCTGCTGAATACATGACTATGTTGAGTTTGTGAAAATTTAGCACAGAGATATCCTAGAGCTTAGGACTCTAGTGACTACTTGCCAAGTCCAAAGGACACTGTGGTCATCAATTTACTGGACCCTGTGCATTTGACTCTGTTAGCCACTCCTTGCTTCCTGAAGTTTCTTGTTCCTTGGCTTCTGTGGAGCTACATTCTCTTACCAGTCTTTTCACCAACTTTCCCACGTTTTCCTCACAGCCTTTCACAGTTCCTTTACCTCTTCCTTCCTCTTGAATGTAGGTGTTTGTATTGTCCAGTGAGAACCTTTCCTCAATAGATATAAGCTGGTAATGATATTTATCCACAACCAAAAGGTTAGCATCTGTAAGATAATGGGGGCAGAAGAGTAGGTAAGTGAGCACTCGACACAGGGCAGTTGATTCACCAAAGGAAAAATACAGCTGTTAACCTTTACCAGGAATCAGAGAAATGCAAATGAATATACAAGTAGGCTATCCGTTTTTTAACTATTAATTACCTAAACGATTTTTTAAATGCCTTTTGCTAATTAGGGCATACTAAGCCTCTTACTTTTACTATGCTGCTGATAGCATTGTAAATTAGTGATCTGTTTCAAAAACCTGAGAGGGTTTATAGGTACTGAACAGTGATTCCAATTATGGTACTTCTTCTACAGCAGGTAATACTAATTTCCTACCTAGCATCTGTGTCCTTGCATCCTTTCTATAAGAACTCTGAGTGTGTCCAGGAATAGAGCCCTCCCCCCAGTCAGGGGTGACTCCTGATAGGTTGAGTCCCTGAAGGTAACCCATTTTCTTAAGCTGGTGACTCATTTCTAACCAAGGAGATATGGAGGATGTCAGCTGTGTGTCTCTCAATTTTTAATAACAAACAGCATCCCTGCGGATTTGTTGTGGCGCTGAATACAGTTTGGGAATTGTGGTCCCAACCTATATATAAATAATTAAAATTAAACTTATCATAGAAAATAATAGAAATGACTTAACTAATTTAGTAAACTTTAACAGTAGCTACTTATCTAATCAATTAAATATGGCTCTTACAACACAAATCTAAGAGAAAGGCAGGGTACAGAATTGTGCTTTTGTCATTCTGTGAGGGAAAACTATGCCTGTGAAGAAACTTAGTGAAATCCACCAAAAAGAAATGCTATATGTAAACACGCTGGGTTGCACTGTTATAAAGATACCCCTACCATGCCGGCCTGGCTAGTCTTCACTCTTTAAGTACATTTCTTTCCAATCCATTAACAGTTCTCTGTAAATAATTTGCTAGCAACTGCCTTTATTTATAATCTTCACATCCTTTATCTACTTTCCCTTGTTTTCCCTCTCTCTAATTTCTGGCTATTTAATTTGCTTTCTTTTCTTTTATCCAGCCCTCTTGAGCAGTTTATCTCTTCAATCCTTTAGAAATGGCACATCAAGGCTATCAAAATACTGTACACACATACAGGTCTGGGCTGTTATGTTTGGTTGCAGTAAGCACACCATTTTCATGGACAAATTAATTATACCTGGTGTTCTGTTAAAATATAACTAGTGTTAATAACCATAACAGTTCTCCTGGAAAACAGATTTATGTTTTAAGTGTGTTGAGAATAGATTTCTGTCAAGGGTTAAGACACAGAAACCTATGGTGAGTTTGATTTCCTTTGTAATGTTTTATAAACTATTAGAAGCAAATCTCATTCCTGTGAAAATTCCTCATAGGAAAATATGACATTATCTTTTCAGTAACAGATACTGAAGCAGATGGGTCAGAGTTAAAAGGATAAAGCTTGAGACTCAGAGATCATGAAATAGGAGTTTGACCATCTGGCAAGAGTCGGCATCAGCTAGACCAACCTGGGAATTGATCCTGACCACGTGATTCAATATACAACCTTGGGCAACTCTTTAGATTTCTCTGAGGCCTGTTTTCTACTTTAAATTTAGGGTAGCTATTTTTCCCACATAGATTTATTATAATAATTAAATCCATTCATTTGTCAGATGATTATTAATCACCTACTGTGGATCAAGCATTGTGCTAGGAACATTGTATTCTAAAGTAAAAGATTCAATAAAGTGGTAATTGGACTGCTCTTTAATTTCTGCTCCAAATCCTTGCAAATTTTAAAGCATTTAGTTGAAAGGAATTTGGTATATAAAAAAATATCAGGTACTTATTGGCTATACTTCAGGGATTTCTTCAGGGAGTCTGCAAAAATGTGTTCCTTTGGAGATATTACTATGAATGGTCTGCTTGTATTCACTGCCTTTCCATGCCAAGCTTAAATTTGAGCAAATTATGTTATATTCTGTTTACTTTGGTAATCCATGGGTTTGTGTTTTTAATGTGGTTTATATTTTATTGTATTTATTATTCATCCTTTCTAACAAAATTGTTATGCCACAATTATCTACTCATTTTTTTTAAAGAAAAAGAAAGAATAATCTAAGCCAAGAATTTTACTAATGGGCTCTGGCCACTCTGACCAGGTATGGTTTTGTAATATGGTATCAGTATCCTGCACTTTCTGTTACTTAAATCATGAGTAACAATAGTGGGCAGAATGATGCAAAGATTCCCGAAACCCTGTTTTTGTGGAAATAGGCACAATCTTTTTAGCAGAGTTTTTAAATGATCTAGAAACTATGAAATGCATTGCTTAAAAAAGATTAAGTTGTCTTTACCTGTGAAGCCAATTAAAGGTTCCATGTGAATAGGATTTTGTTAATGGCATTTCATAGTCCGAACTCTGCTACACATTATGCAAACACTTCAAAGGATGAACAGTGAAATGAATTGTATATTCACTTGTAAGTAAAACTTACAAATTATTGTATGTGGGTTTTTTTGTGTGTGTGATATTTGAGATAATTTACTGCCATCTGAAGCAGCCATTCCCATTAACCCCTACTTCTAGAGTTGATGGGGTCCCTTATGTTTCTCCCACCAGTAGGCGGAAAGGGAATTCTAAAATTTTAGTGTGAAAGGAATTTTGTTGAGCAGATATGACAGCTTCTAACACCTGGAGATGGCTGTTGGGTCTGATGAAGAGGTAGTAAACATCAGTCAGAGAAGAGAAGAGATACCTGGCTGGGCCTGCCAGGTCCCTTTTTCCTGGTCTGGTTGAACTACAGAAGATGGACCTAAAGAATTCTTATTTAACATTTGCTTTGGATTCCAAACTAATTATACGCGTGTGCAATCTTGTTAACTCTTGTCTCCAGTTGGAAGATAGGGGAAACGAATTTCCTCTCTCTGTCTTTACATGTGTAAGCCTAGGACAAGACTTAAAACATGGTGGAAGCAATAATCTGCCTTTGAGGGGACCCCCCACCCCATGTCATTTCCTGTTGTATTTAACTTGCTTTGTGGGAACATATTTCTCCCAAGATGGTAACAAGAAAGAATTAGCAGGGCAGTTCCTGATGGCTGTAGAGTATTTATTAGATAACTAGAGGCCCTATGCACAAAATTTGTGCAGGAGTAGACCTTCCTTCCCCCGGCTGCTGGCACTGGCTTCCCTCTGGCACCTGGGACCCGGGCTTCCCTCCAGCCACCTGCAGGCACCCGAGACCCAGGCTTCCCTCACAGCCCCGGCTTCGTCAGGAAGGTTGTCCGGTCTAATTAGCATATTATGCTTTTATTATTATAGATTGCTTCCTTTTCACAACTACTGGCTATGTTAAAATGCTTTCTTTCCTTTTTTATTAAAACCAGAATTGAAGGGGCTAACGAAATGTCAACACAAAGAAAGCTAAATGTCAGTAGGATTTACCTAATATCTACCGGGAAAAATACCAGTTGTATAGTTGTATTATAAGAGTCAGGAAGTAGTGATTCCTATTCTTGAAAAGCTTACAAACTAAACAGAACACAAATATGTAAAACGTGGATGGTTTTAGAAGGGTGAGAAGTCACTAGAGGAATTACAGTTAGCGTATCTTGCAGGGTGATGTCCACTATTGGACTAGTATCTTGGGAAGACAGACTAGCAGTACAGGACAGTATGGGCAAAAGCATTGAAGCAGAAATGAGTTGTCCTGTAACAGGGCTGACAGATTGATTTCTTATAATTAACTGAAGCAGATAACAAGTGAGAAATGAGAAGAGACCTGGGAAATGGGTACTCCTGAATGTCTTCGAAAGTTAGCCTAAACTAAGAGTCCATTAGATACAAGCTGGGGAACTGCGCCTATTCTGTATTTTGATTCACTGTGGTTCCTGTCTCTTGAATTGAGCTGAGTCCATGGGCTGTGTGGAGTCATTGTATGTTGAATAAGGGCCATGACCAGCAGTGCAGCATAGAGCAGTATGTGCATTTTATTAAAATAAAGTTTTCTTTCTGTGTGCATTTTAGCTGAAGACTATTTAATTTCTTGCAAGGGATGTTTTAAGCTCAGATAATTAAGACACCAGAATTTAATTATATATAAGTTAAAAGTGTTTGTGGATCCTGGGTCAATGGAGTTTTCTAGGCAATTAATGAAAATAATGAAATTGAGTACATAACTCAAGAAATACACCAATAGACATTTTCTAGTTATTGAGTTTACTAATTGTTGACTTCTGAAGCATTGGTGTTTTTCTCTTGACTTACTCACATGTCTATTATATAAAATAGAACTGTACTTTTGTGGTTTTATATCCTTTGGGGTGAAAGCATGTTTTCATTAGGGGGGAAGATAATATTATTAGAAAGTGACCTAAGTTTCATTATAAAAATGCACCAAAAAATAGAAATCTAGCAAACAATTTCATTTTTTTTTTTTTTTTGGTAGAAGGAAGTTACTAAAAAAATTTTTGGGGGGAGTAAGATAAGTCTTGTGAGAAATTTTAGGAAGGATAAGAAAGCCCCTCCCCCATTTTTAACTTAACTATCTCAAAGTTATTCTGACAGTGAATGTGTTTAGTGGAGTAAAAAGAAATACTAAATAATCAAAGAGAGAAAGACAATGGACATTGGTACAGAGCCCCTGAACTGAAGGAGGGCTAGAGATGGAGGAACATGCCAGGATAAGGTCTTGAGGTATTTAATTCTATAGAATTAAATATTCAGAGGGGATTTCAGCAGCTTAGACATCTGTTGAATAACAAATATCACTAAATATTTATAATCTGAGGATGATTTTGGGTTATGTAGAGGACAAGCTCAAAAACAGAAACCATGGTTTTGTTTCATGCAAGAAGGAAAGGAAAACTCATTTGAATTTGATGTGGATTTAGCATGTACTGTTTACATGTGCTATCTTGGCACTCAAGGTCATTAATGCAGGATATTATATACGCAAATGTTCCAATGGTTGTCAAACTGTGGGTTGTGATTCTAGAGTAGGGGTGGGCAAACTTTTTGACTCGAGGGCCACAATGGGTTCTTAAACTGGACCGGAGGGCCGGAACGAAAGCATGGATGGAGTGTTTGTGTGAACTAATATAAATTCAAAGTAAACATCATTACATAAGAGGGTACGGTTTTTTGGTTTTTTTTTAGTTTTATTCATTTCAAACGGGCTGGATCTGGCCCGCGGGCCGTAGTTTGCCCACGGCTGTTCTAGAGGGTTCTTGAAATCAATTTAGTGAGTTGAAATAGTATTAGGAAAAAAATAGAATAAAAAAGATAGCATAGTGAATTATTAAGGGAAATATAATTTAATGAAACTTGCTTCTGCACTATTAATACACATGAATAATGTTGGATTGCAAAATATAGTCCTTACTATGAATCATGGTCAAGAATGTAAAAGAAATAATCAAAAAATGCAAAAAACGTAAGAGGTGCCCTATTTCATGAGTCAAGTTGTGTCTGTCTAGCATGTATGTGGTGAAGCCTAGTTAAGTTTTCTTTAGGAAGATGAGTGGGTAGACACCTTGGGGAAGATGGGTAGTTCTCTGGTGTCACAGAGATGTTTGAGGTCATAGAGTTCTTGTCCTTGGCAAGTGGCCCCTTGCATGGGTCCTGTCAGCTCTTCAAAGCAAATCCTGGTCAACTCTTCTGTACTTAGTACTTGAAAGTGGTCAGAGTCACTGTGTCTAGCAACTGACAGTAAGGTCAAGAAGGAGAATTTACCTAGTTCTTTAAAACAGATATTTTCTCTGCCGGCTCCTATGCTTTAGAAGGAAACCGTGTCTTTTTATTTTGTTCTACTGAGAATATTTCAGAGTTTTGGAGAAGCATTGCCTGGTTGTTAGAAAAAGGAGAATTTACCTTAAGTGAGTAAGTTTGAAACAGAGCTAAAGGTCATCTTATAAGGTTTGCAGATGATTATTAATAAATTTCTCACTTAGGGATATGCTTATACAGGGTGGGTAAAAGTAGGTTTACAGTTGTGAGTTTACGAAACAGAGTTCATTCTTGTATTATTATTTATTAATTATTATTACTTATTTGTTTTACAACTGTAAACATACTTTTGCCCGCATTGTATATTCAGTGCACAGATTATCTAAAAAATGTAAACTAATACTGAATCCTACATTGGGTAAACATTCATGTAAATTAGTTTTTTGGGCAAGTTCAATATTTTATTTAATACTAGAGGCCTAATCCATGAAGATTCATGCAAGAATAGGGCTTCCTTCCCCTGGCTGCTGGCATCGCCTTCGCTCTGGTCGGAGCCGCCTTTCCGCCTTCCCACACTGCCCAGAGGCCCCCAGCTGCTAGGCACATGCAAGCTGCCACGGGCCCACCATCTTTGTTGGGTTAATTTGCATACTCACTCCTGATTGACTGGTGGGTGTTGCGAAGGGACAATCAATTTACATCTTTCTCTTTTATTAGTGTAGATAACATTTCAGTATGCCTTGCATTTAATTGACCTTTTGTTACTTGATTAAAGTTTTAAATAATTATGTAATGAATGGTGTTTGTGATGGAGAAAGATGGAAGTTCTACTGCTTCACTACACATTATTTATTTTTTATTTTATTTTTTTAAATATATTTTATTGATTTTTTACAGGGAGAAAGGGAGAGGGATAGAGAGTTAGAAACATCGATGAGAGAGAAACATCGACCAGCTGCCTCCTGCACACCCCCTACTGGGGATGTGCCCGCAACCAAGGTACATGCCTTTGACCGGAATCGAACCTGGGACCCTTCAGTCTTCAGGCCGACGCTCTATCCACTGAGCCAAACCGGTTAGGGCCATTTTTTATTTTCGTGATTCATTGAATAGTGATTCTTTAATAGATTGAGAGGACCATATGTATATCTTTCAAAGAAAACTGATATTACTGAAAAGGTATTGGTAAGACTCTTGGACTAATTGAAAAACTAAGAATAAGTGCTTGGTGCTGGATAAACTTTAAAAATGTCAGAACACAGCTGAATGAATTCAGATTTCTTGCTTCCCAAACTAGTTCTCTATCACCCACTCAATATTATCTTTTTATTTTTGCTGAAATATTGGCCACGTTGAATTTTGCCAGAAAACAATTGAATTTTCAATGTTTCATGTTAGTCAGGTATGGATTTTATTGCCGACTAATGACTGCAGGAAGTATCCACTTTGAGCTCAGTTGGAACTTTTGGCCATGATCATTATTTAACATCAGTCTCCTTGGCAACAAGTACAAAATTATAAGCAAACAAACAGATGGATTCAGAACTTAAGTGATCATCAGTCCTAGGAGTGAGCAGCTGGCCTTCTCTGGGAGGCGTAATATCATTTCCTTAGCTTGTGTGTCTGCCTGCACTCCTCAGCAGGCTGGAGGTCAGACCAGTGCTGCAAATAGGGCCATTTGCCTCCAGATTCCAGTATCTGCTAACAGGGAGCCTCACCCATATCTCTGCCTCCTTCTCTCCTTTCCTTCTCCTTTCTCCTCTTTTTATTCTCTGTGTGTATGTGCATGTTTGAGCCATACCAGCTCTGCCTGTCATTCTTTTACAGGTGCTTGGAAAGAGAGAGAAGCAGAGAAAGCATATCAGCAAAGCTATTTATTACATTATCCCAGACACTACTCCAGGTTGTAGTTTCACCCACAACCTTGCAGCTTGTGATGAATTTGGCTGGTGCAATTCCTGCTGTTGGCTGAGTCATCACGCCCCAGTTGGCCTGGCCTGTTAGTCAACATTTATAGCCTTGGAACCATTGTTCCTTTGGAGCAAGATCATTGTTCCTCATCTGTCTTTCTGGGGGGCGGGGGAGAAGTGGTCTCTGTGCTCTGGTTGTAATGGGCTCCATGGCATGGTTTTCCTAAATTGAGAATCTGCTGGGGCTGGGAATCTAGCCCAGAGGTCATACCATGGTTGCTGTCCACATGGTAAGATGACCTGGTGTATGTGAGACTGCAATATCCAAACAAATCACCTCTTCATTCAGTTCACCAGCTTTTTTTTTTTTTTTTTAAATATATTTTATTGATTTTTTACAGAGAGGAAGGGAGAGGGATAGAGAGTTAGAAGCATTGATGAGAGAGAAACATCGATCAGCTGCCTCCTGCACACCCCCTACTGGGGATGTGCCCACAACCAAGGTACATGCCCTTGACCGGAATCGAACCTGGGACCCTTCAGTCCATGGGAGGGCTCCCGGGCATGTCCAGCCTGTCTCGCTCAGTCCCAATTGGCCAGACCCCAGCAGCAAACTAACTTACTGGTTGGAGCATCTGCCCCCTGGTAGTCAGTGCATGTAGTCATAGCAAGCGGTTGAGCGGCTTTAGCATATCATTAGCATATTGCGCTTTGTGATCGGACGACCATTTTGTGAACGGACATTTATCATATTAGGCTTTTATTATATAGGATTAGTGTCAGGTACACAGCATAGCAGTTAGACAAACATATGCTTTACAGAGTGTTCCTGGGGATCTGTATTTCTCTATCTGTAAGTCATGTGGAACTCTACCAGAAAGTCATTATAAGACCTCATAAAGGAAGCCCTGTGTCATCTAGCTCCTTCAGGAGATGACTGAGCTGCTACAATCTACGTTGTTGTGGATATGGTTGGAGTTACTTTCTCTTCACTGGCCAAACTTCTCTGGTACTTTGATTAGGATTATATCTGTGCTGGCTGGGCTTCATTTGGCTTCATCTGACCTTGCTCAATTTGGAATCATCATTCCAAGGTAAGGTGCCCCTAGGGGTCTGAAAATTGGGGAATGCTGCAGAATTGTTTTGTTGATTTACGGGGATTTAAAAATATGTTGGGCCCTAGCTGGTTTGGCTCACTGGATAGAGCATCTCCCTGGGGACTGAAGGGTCCCAGGTTTGATTCCGGTCAGGGGCATGTACCTTGGTTGCAGGCACATCCCCAGTAGGGGCTGTGCAGAAGGCAGCTGATCGATGCTTCTCTCTCATCGATGTTTCTAACTCTCTATCCCTCTTCCTCCCTCTCTGTAAAAAATCAATAAAATATATTTTAAAAATAAAGAAAGAATATGTTGGTTATCATTCCTCTGCTCCTCACAGTGATCTGTGAGCATGGGTTCCTGCCTGCTGCCATGTTTGAAGAGCCATAGATGAAAGAAAGAAAAGCCCCCATGGAAATTATTATTGTCTTATTCTGAAAAGTTTTTTTTTCTGTTTTTCTAATAGTTTAATTTAAAATAGTTTTGTGCAGCAAACCTGGAAAATCATCATTAACATTTATTGCACAGGATGATATATTGCTAGTAATTGCTAAAATATATGCTGGCTTACTAGGTACGTTTGGTTCCCTTCTATGAAGAAACACAGCATGTATTGACACCTCTCTCAACAAGCCTGCTAGGACCGGAGCTCCTTAATCATACCATGGCCTGTTGAAAAGCTGCACCTGCATGCCTACTTGCAGTAGGGGTGGGGTGGAGCAACCGTATTGGTGGTGATTGGGCAGAGAAATTGAGGCCCATGGGTAAAAGTTCCAGAGTTTTCAGGGTTGGTCATGGATTCAGTGACTGTTGAGAGGGATAGGATGATTTAGGAGAGAGATGCTAGCATTGAAGAATATAAAGTTGCCCTCTGAAGTTCATGATTTCTGAGGCCTCTGGTTCACTCTCTGGCATACCTGCTCTCCTCTTTCCCCTCTGTAGGAGTAGCTCTTACACTGTCCATTGCAGTTGTTCACTTGTCTGTTTTCCTCACTGTATGCTCCATAGGAGTAGAGACCTACCTTTCGCGTGAAGCAGTGTTTGCACATAGTAGCTCTAAGTAAATTTTGAGTAAGTGTAATTATAAGAGCAACTTCCTTTGCTCTCTATATTTTTTTTCTACCTCCAGAGTCAGAAAATAAAGTCTTGGGGTTTGTACCTCTTAGTTAAACCATTGAATTGCACCTGAACAAAACAAACAAAAAAACACAGACCTATACTTATTTCATTAATATAGGGGCCAAAGGATGTCTGCTAACTTTTAGATGACATGACAGACTTACTAAATAGGTATAAACCCTGAGTCTTGGCAGTTAATAAATGTAATTATTATGCATTAGTATATGTAGATTTCATGTGACAAAAGGAAATCTGTGATTCAAAAGGCTGAAAATGACAGGATAAGAAAATCATGGCTACTGGCAGCTGAGGAGATTGTGTCCCTGTTGTGAATTTGGGCTGGTTTTAGAGAATATGCCAAATGCTGATATAGTAGGAGGAAAGATTTAATGGAAGAGTTTACATTTCCAGTCTTAGAAGCTATTCTGCTATGCTTCATATTAGTTTAATCAACACTTATACTATAAGTTTTATAGGAAAGAAAGTGTCCATTTACCTACATTTTATAGACAGACTAGGGGCCCAGTGCACGAATTCATGCACCTTGAAATGAACTGTGGGCCATGAGACTGCGATAGGCACAGGAGTGGGTCTCGGCCCATCCTCCCTGCCCCCACCCCACTCCCCCTCTGTGGCCCCTGGCTCCCGTCTGCTGCCAGCCCTGCTCCTGCCGCCACCACTCCCACGTGCTGATGGTTCTGGCTCTGCTTGCACCTGTTGACAGCGCAGAGCGATTGGGGCCAGCACCAGCAGCAGGTGCGAGCAGTGCTGGTGCCCTCAGCGGGTTCAAGCGGCATCTGATGGCCCCTCAGGAGAAGGAGGTGGAGAAGCCCTCAGGGGCAACCAAGGCCAGCAGCCACTACTCACACCCACTGATGGCGTCAAGTGATTGGGGCCGGCGCTGGGCACTGGCAGGGGGTGCAAGCGGTGGCTCTGATGCCAGCTGTGAGTGCGACCTGGGCCAGTGTCGGTAGCAGGTGCGAGCGCTGGGCAGGACTGCAGTGTGCAGGAACAAAGAATTTTCAGTAACCACCAGAGGCTCGCCCCGATGATAGTGACCGGTGCCCCGCCTTGGTCTGGCATCCCTGCTCACCTGCTCCACCATCCTGCTGCGGCCAACACTCACCATGTTCCGCACACACCCCCTGGTGGTCAGTGCATGTCGTAGCGACCGGTTGTTTGGTTGGTTGTTTTTTCCGGTTGTTCCACTATTTGGTCTATTTGCATATTAGCATTTTATTATATAGGGTTATATAGGATGATGAAGCTAACTTTTAAAAAGTAGCACTTTTATTTTTTTAAATAAATCTTTATTCAAAGAAGAACTAATACTTATACTCCTCAAACTATTCCAAAAAATCCCAGAGGAAGGAACACTTCCAAGCTCTTTTTATGAGGCCAGCATCATCCTTTTTCCAAAACCAGTCATTGGCCTATTCAGGTTTTCTGATTCTTCCTGATTCAGTTTTGGGAGATTGTATTTTTCTAGGAATTTGTCTATTTCATCCACATTATCCAACTTGTTGGCATATAGTTGTTCATAGTATTTTCTTAAAATCCTTTGTATTTCTGTGGTGTCAGTGGTTACTTCTCCACTTTCGTTTCTGATTTTATTTATTTGGGTCCTCTCTGTTTCTTCATGAGTCTGGCTAATGGTTCACCAATCTTATTTATCCTTTCAAAGAACCAGCTCTTGGTTTCATTGATTTTTTTTTTTTGGTATTTTTTTTTAGTCTGTGTCATTTATTTCTGCTCTAATCTTTATTATTTCCTTCCTTCTACTTACTCTGGGATATTCTTGTTCTCTTTCTAGTTCTTTAAGTTTGTAGGATTAAATAGTTTATTGCTGATTTTTCTTGTTTTTTTGAGGTATGTTTGTAATACTATGAACTTCCCTCTCAGCACTGCTTTTGCTGTGTCCCAGACAATTTGGGTTGTGTGTTCATTTTCATTTGTTTCCAGGATGTTTTTTATTTCTCTCTTGATCTCATTAGTAACCCATTCATTGTTTAATAACATGCTATTTAGCCTCCATGTGTTTGAATGTTTTGGGGTGTTTTTACTGTAGTTGATTTCTAATTTAATTCCACTGTGATCTGAGAAGATGGATGATATGAACGTATCGAGACTTGTTTTGTATCCTAACATGCGGTCTATCTTTGTGAATGACCTGTGTGCACTTGAGAAGAATGTACATTCTGCAGCTTTGGGGTGAAATGTTCTATAAATGTCAACTAAATACCTATGATCTAGTGTGTCCTTTAGAGTCACTGTTTCCTCATTAATTTTTTTGTCTAGAAGATCTATCCAGTGAAGTAAGCCGGGTGTTCAAGTCCGCTGCTATGATTGTATTGTTGTCCGTCTCTTCTTTAAAGTCCTCTAGAAGTTTTTTATATATTTAGGTGCTCCTATATTGGGTGCATATATGTTTTCCAGGGTTATATCCTCTTTTTGGATCAATCCCTTTAGTATTATGTAGTGACCTTTGTTGTCTCTTGTGATGGCCTTCATTTTGAAGTCTATTTTGTCAGATATAAGTATTGCTACTACAGCTTTTTTTTTTCTTTTCTATTTGCATAGAAAAATTTTCCCCATCCCTTCACTCTCATCCTGTGTCTTTTGTTCTGAGGTGGGTCTCTTATAGACAGCATATAGTTGGATCATGGTTTTGTATCCATTCAGCTACCCTATGTCTTTTAATTGGAGCATTTAAACCATTTACATTTAAGGTTATTATTGATAGGTATTTGTTTATTGCCATTTAAATTCTGTATGTCTGGGTTTCTCTCTATTTCTTCTTCTCATTACAGCAATCCCTTTAGCATTTCTTATAATGCTGGCTTGGTGGTGATGAACTCCTTTAGCCTTTTTTTTTTTTTTGTCTGGAAAGCTCTTTATTTGACAGTCTATTTTGAATGATAGCTTTACTGGATGTAGTAATCTTGGTTTCAGATCCCTGCTCTCCATTACCTTGAATACTTCATGCCATTCCCTTCTAGCCTGTAGTTTCTGATGAGAAATTAGGTGTCAGCCTTATGTGAACTCCTTTGTAGATAACAGTTTGCTTTTCTCTTGCTGCCTTTAAGATTCTCTGTCTTTAATTTGTGGCATTTTAATTAAAATGTGTCTGGATGCCCTAACCGGTTTGGCTCAGTGGATAGAGTGTCGGCCTGCGGACTCAAGGGTCCCGGGTTTGATTCCGGTCAAGGGCATGTACCTTGGTTGCAGGCACCTTGGTTTCTCTCTCATCGATGTTTCTAACTGTCTATCCCTCTCCCTTCCTCTCTGTAAAAAAATCAATAAAATATATTTTAATAAAATGTGTCTGGACATGGGCCTGTTTGGGTTCTTCTTGCTTGGGGTTCTCTATGCCTCCTGTACTTGTGTGAATTTTGCCTTTACCAGGTTAGGGAAGTTTTCTGCCATTATTTCTTGAAACATATTCTCTATCTCTTTCTCCCTTTCTGCCTCTTCTGGCACACCTGCTATTTGAATATTGTTTTGTTTCATGTCCCACAGCTCCCTTAAGCTGTCCTCCTGTTTTTTAATTGTTTTTTCCTTTTGGTTCTCTGATTACATGATTTTTTTCAACCCTGTCATCTAATTCACTGGTTCGGTCCTCAGCTTCCCCTACTCTGTCATGTATTCCTACCACTGTCTTCTTTATTTGTGTTATGTCATTCTTTATTTCCGACTGTTCTTTTTTCATAGTTATTATATATTTTTTCATGCTGTTGAGCATCTTTACCATCATTACTCTGAACTCTGTTTCAGATAAATTTCTTATCTCCATTTCATTTATCTCCTCTTATACAAAATTCTCTTGTTCTTTCATTTGTGGGTTGTTTCTTTTCTCATTTTGGCTCCCTGTTTGGGTTTGTGACTGTGTATTAAGTAGATCTGCTACTGTCTCTCAAGCTCTAGTGTAGGACAGTGTCAAATGCTGTTTCTGACTAATTAGATCAGGCAAAGACTAAAAGCCTCCAGAGACTGCCTCTGACTGTAAACTGATAGGATTCCTTTTGATCTGTCCTCAGGCAATTGCCACAGTTATGGCAAGAGTTTTTTCCAAGGTGGTAGGGTAATTGTTTCTGCCTGGAGGCTAATTGTTATTCTCAGTTTAGTAAGGGGCAAGGTGTTTTCCAATAGGGTGGGCCAGCTGTTTTCCTCCAGGCAATGTGGCCTGTATAGCAATTGTCTTTGAGAAAGATTACCCCTGCAGCATGAGGGAATGGCTCAGCACAGGAAACTGGAGTGTCTGCTTTCTGAGCTCTAACCTCAAAGCCCTTAATCCTGGCTTCTGGCTCACACAGCTCTAGTCCACTCTGCTGTTCCTATGAGTGCAAGTTAGGTGGCTCCACAGGGAATTTTATACATTAGACCTTTAAGAGCGTGCCTGAATTCCCTGCTGTCTCTCTATGGCAGACAGCTACCCTGCTGCTTTTCACAGCCAGGTGTTATGTGGATACCCTTCTCACTTCTGGTGCTCTCTGCTGATGGGCCCAGCTTGGGGATTAGACCCCAGAGTTCTCAGTGGCAACCCCCCCCCCCCCCCCCCCCCCCACACACACACAGCTGAGATATCTCTCCGGAACTTCAGATATCTCTCTGGAACTGTGGGAGCCCAGTCAGCCCTTTTGCACCTCCGTCCCTCCTACCAGTCTCTATGCGGTCTCCAGTTTTGGTCCTCAGTTATCAGGGTTCTCTCCAGCGAGTCTTCTGTTGATTATTCATTAAGATTTTCTGTATTTTTGCTGTATTTCCAGTTTGGACCAGGGAGCGTGTCCATGCCAAAAAGTAGTACTTTTAAAAGCACTTCTGAAAGGAGTTACTTGTGCCATCTCATCTAAAGCGGGCTCCACGGGATGTGTGGGATCTCTGTTCTCCATGCCTGGTGCCAGCATCAGGAACCTCAGTGACACTGTTTTACACTGTTGGGCAGCAAAGGTCTTGGGAAGCACATTACTGGGGATGCTCGGCCCTGAGCTTTGGAGCCCACTCTCGTCCCTCCAGCCATTGCTTATTTTTTCCTTTCCTTTTTGTTTAGAGACTACTCTCTTGCCTTGGGCTGACCCTCTCCTACTGTAGGAAAAAGTGCAGAGTTTGCTTTTTATTGACTGATCATCCACAGGTAGAGTTATTTTACAGAGTAAATACCAGGAGTTTTTTCAATTGGCATTTTATTGAGATTCACTTTTCCCCTCCTCTCATTATCCAATGGTGGAGATAGCTTTTATGTTATGAAAACTATCGATCATTAATATTTGTTAAATGCCAAGACTCGGGGTTTATAAAGACTTGCAAAGTCCCCGATTAGTAAGTTTGCCATTTAAATTTCAAATCAGGTTGATTTGGCCTAATATACACAGTGGTAGTTTTCCGCTTGGGGAAGTTTTGCTGTGCTGTGGATTGCGTAGTTACATTTTCCATCTGGGCGCCATGATCTCCTCCCTCAAGCACACTGCAGGAGAGGAGTGGAAACATGTCATGGGTTTGACATGCTCTCGACCAGGCCATCTTTCTGCTCTCTGATCAGCTTGGCAGCTGAGCTCTCTTTAGGAGAAAGTCAGCTGACTTACATTTGACCTCTTCGGTACACATGGCAGTTAAACCTTGTGTATCAAGGCTGTCTGGGTGGGGATGAGTGCGAGTGCGCCTCTGACCGAGGATGGCCTCCTTTGGCTGGAATTTAATTATGGCTGGAAAGCCAGTGCTGCTTTCTCACAATGAGATTTTTAGTCGGAAACACTGAATATGAACATCAAAGCTTGAGTTCCTTTCCTGTCAAGGACTGTCAGAATGGCATATGTCTTTGATTAAGCCTTATGCAAATGATGATGTAGGCCATGCCAAATAAATTGGAAAGTTTGAATTGCATTTTTTCCTTGAAGTGGGCTGCTTAAATAATAGTTTGCTTATATTCTCTCTCTTTTCCTCTCTCTCTCTCTCTCTCTCTCTCTCTCTCTCTCTCTCTCTTTCTCTCTCTCTCATTTTCTGGTTTTGAAGTAGCAGGCCTCAATACATTTGAAGGTCATAAAAAGGTGGATATAATTTCTCTCTCTGTCTCCTCTCTTTATGTTTGTCTGTCTGCCTGCCTCTCCCCCATCTCCCTTATACACATACATGATCAAGGCAGCATTTATTTTTAAAACATATCAAATTCCATGAGTTATTCCCACTATTATACAAGTAATAAAGGTCTGGTGCACAGGATTCCAGCGGCTGTGGACCCGCCTCTGAGTGGCTGCTCCCTGGTCCTGCATCTTCCGTGGAGCCGGAGCACTCGCCTCTCCAAGGGACCCAATTGGGGCTGGGCCCAGGGACAATAGCACTGAGAGGCGGCGCAGCAGGCCTCAGTCCCATGGTGGCCACAAACCCACCTCCCAGCCCACGGGGTCAGCCCTGTGAGCCTGGCGCAGCCTGTGGATGTCCAGAGGAGGCAGCAGGGAGCATAGAAGAGGAGACTGGGGTGAGGAGGTGATGATCGCAGCCCGGGTTCCTGCCCATCGGCCCGGGGTTCTCAGTGGGAGCAGCCGCTCATCCTCATCCTGCATTGAGCATCTGCCCTCTGGTGGTCAGTGCGCATCATAGCGACTGGTTGACCGGTCATTCTGGTCATTCGCCATTCGTTTGCTGGGCTTTTATTATATAGGATAATGACTTCTGTAAATATTAGCTGTATTCAGCAGTTTTAATTTAATAGGATAATACATCTGAAGAACAAAATTATAAGACAACAGTTCAATTCTCAATATTTAAAATGGTCATTGAGGCCAATTTCATGAACTGTTAAACTCATGGAAAGTTAGTGGGGTCTGTGGAGTTAATTTTAAGAATCTAGCATTAGTCCTTAAGTAAGATCTATTAAATATTATTACCTGTTTAATTTTACAAGAATTTTGATCATGATTGGCGTATCTGTAGAGTTTTGTTATGCTCTAAACAAGAAAGCTTAAATTTCAGAAAAACAACAAATAGTTTATAAGTTGTTTAAAGAAGATAAAATAGCTTTCCTAATAGTATAGAAATAACATTGTCTACTAAAATGTTTCATCAATTCAATAAATACTTCTTAGATATGTTGCCAAAATTGGATCAATGGGTAAAATATGCTTTTGCTTTAATTCTTTCCTGCTGTCTCTCTCTCTCTCTTGGTGGTGTGTATTGGAAGAAATGTTCACAAAGTGGTTGGCCCCATATTCCACAAAAAAAGGAAGGTCACACAGCATGATGCCAACTTGGTGCCAGTGAAAGGTAGAGTCTTGCTATTCAAAGGGGGGTCCATGGACCACCAGCATCAGTTCACTGGTAGCTTCCATTTAATGCTTTGTGCCCATCAGGATCTCTTGCAGGTGTACAGAACCAGAATCTGCATTTAGCAAGATCCCCCCGGGGGGTTCACAGGCACATTTCAAGTTTGAGAATCAGGTAGACTATGGGAGAGCATGGTGAGGACAGCAAATAGTTCCCAAGTGGCTGTGCGGTACCAAAGGGTAGTTTGATTTGGCATACTTGTAATAGATCTGTGAAACATGGATATACCTGTTGTTTATTTTTGCTTTTTCTCACACACAGGTGTTTCTGTCATAATGAGACATGTATTTCTGAAAAAGGTTACCTTCTTCAGATACTGCACATAAACACACACAAGCAAATATCAGGACTCACTGGGAAAAAATAGGGTTAAGGGCAGATCATTTCAAACCTCTGCAGTTTTAGGAAAAAAAAAAATAAATAAATAAATAAATATATATATATATATATATATATATATATATATATACACACATACATATATATTAAAATCCAAACACCAGTTCTGATAAAAAGACCCGTATGCTGAAAATGCCAGTCATTTGTACCCAGCACCAGGAGATCCCACGCAGCCTTAAACTCCAGGGCTCTGGCACCCCTCGGAAAGTCTCCATGGTGTTGACTTTTTAATTATTTTGTTTTTAATATAAATACTCAGGGTCTGCACATGCAGCTAAACCAAATGGCATAAAGCTGTGGGAAGTGTAGTGGATGTTGAATCCATTAAGTCAGCATGGATTTTCAGCTCTTATCCACATACGTAAGACACTTTTGAATGGTGAAACGGCTTATCCCCGATGGCTTCAGAATGTCAGCATGTTGGAGAAAAACATCGCATGTGAACCACTGCGACTTTCATGCCTACTGATGAGTGACTTAACTCACATTACAGAGAGACAGTTTTGGAGAATAGACTGAAGTTTTCAGTTTCCTAATTTTTGCAGGTTTCTAAGTGTGCTGTGAAACCGAAGATAGAAACTTCATTTGACGCATTGAGCTCCTGAGTAGAAAGATAAAGAGGTAGTTGGCTCACAGTGATGGAAGAGACAGAATTGAAATGGGGAAGTGAAACACCTTTTAAAAAAGCCAGTGGACTTGAAATTTTCCTCCTGACCACCTCGGGCCCCGTCTCCTCACTGTGAGGTGAAGAGTGAGACCTGCCAAACAATCTCTCATTTCCCATCTGATTTTCTCTTGTAAATATTTTCTCTTGTAAATATATATATATGTGTATATATATATATATATATATATATATATATATTTTTATGATCGCTTTCATTTGATGTGTTCAGAGTTTAGTGCTAAGTCAGTGCCAGGTCAAAGGAATTTCTGCCCCTTCCCCTTCAGTTTCTTAGTGAGTGGAATCCCCCTTTCTGTGGCCTCTTTCTCAAGAGGCTTGCTAATCGCTGGAAGAGGAAATGCCCAAAATGACTCTAATAGCCAAGTCACCCTACATCATTTTCTCTTTTATTGCTTATTTGGGAAGTGATCTGCATGAATTCCAGTGCTTCAGGGTTTTTAAGGGTCAGGAACTGGTAAAGGTCAGTGATGTGACAATATTTTACTTAACACTATTTAAATGTTGTTTGAAATACCGTTGAGGAATACTATGGAAAGGCCAGACATACAGTGCTCAGAGATAAAAAAAAAAAAGTGAAGGAAAACAGTAGGAAGGAGGGGTTAGTTTTCAGACCTGTCACTTATCTTTCAGAAAAGCCACGGCCCAACTGTTTCTACTGGGAACCATGTAGAGTGGGGCAGTGGGAGAGGAGGTATTGCGGTCAACGCACAGATTGTTTTTTTGAAACCTGAAGCCTTGATGGGCTTGAGAAAGGAGTAGGGATAGGGAACGCTCACCATTTTGTGGACCTGTGTGAGCTTTTCTTGTTCTTGTATTTCTCCATTTTCCACAGTCGCCTCATAATTCCCTCCTGTGGATCCATGCCGGGGGCTTCCCGAGTATCCCTTGAGGATGGCTCTGGAGAGAGGGAAAACTTGGTGGAAATTCCCCCGCATTGCCTTCCGGGAATAAACCTGGGTTGAGTAATCATGGGGCTCTGGGTGCACAGAGAATGCCAGGCAGACAGGTCATGGAGTTGTTACCGTTTTATTAAATGTGACAAACTGGACTGGATTGTAGACAGCTTGCAGCCTGGCTGTATGTATTTTTCCGAGAACTTATTTTCTCTCTCAGTTGATTAAAAAAACAAAAAACCCCACCCGCCTGTGTGGCTCAGCGTTTGAGCATCGACCTGTGACCAGGAGGTCACAGTTTGATTTCTAGTCAGGGCACATGCCTGGGTTGCTGGCTCCATCCCCAGTGGGGGGCGTGCAGCCCATCAATGATTCTCTCTCATCGATGTTTCTCTTCCTCTCTCATCCTCTCTGAAATCAATAAAAATATATTTAAAACACACACGCACGCACACACACACACCAACAAACTAGTAACACCTTTTGTAGGAAATAGAATGATTTTAAACACTTGGACTTGGGGATTACAGATTAATTTCTCTCAAAGGATCTTGATGTTTTGTTTTATTTTATAATAAGCCAGTCAAGTTGTCTTTTTTTTTTTTTCCAATGAAACACATTGAAATTTGACATGTATGTCAAATTGGCATGTATAAACAGTTTTCTGTTAAAACAAAAAAAAGGGCCAGGGGACCACATTTATTCTGGTTTCACCCTACCTTTGATCAAGCCTTTACACATGACCTCCTGACTCAGGGACACACCTGGGATGGAGGAGCAAGTTCAGCATCACTTTGAGGAAGCACACAGCCAAAACCAGAAATTGGGGCGCCCTGCAAGACAACTGAGCCAGTGCAGTCAATAAGTCAGTGGCTTGGGAAAAGAAGAAATAAAGGACCAGAGAACTATTCTGTATTGAAAGGGACGTAAGAGACTTAAGAAACATAAGTAAGTGCAATGAGTAGATTGTGCTAGGATCCCTATTTGTAAACAAACAGAAAACAAATTTGAAAGGTAACGAAGGGGAAATTTGAATGTACACTGGCTTTTGATATTAAAGAATTATTAATTTTGTTACAAATGATAATAGCCTTCTGGTAATATAAGAATGTCTCCCCTCCCTGTTCCCTTCCCCAGATGGGTACATATGAAGAAAGTCTCTCTCAGGGTCAGTTTCTACACCTACAAAATTAAGATGATTACGGTTGAGGATTTTGTAGGGTTGATGAATAAGATAGATTAGCACAGAGTCTGGTCAGGGATTATGTTTTGCTAGTTTTATTGCTATAATTATTACTATTGCTATATGAGCTTCATGCATCATTTTAATTCTAACCCTAGCTTGCCCTTTAAAACTTTTGTGTTTCCCTTTGTTTTTCTATTAGTGATCATTTCAGTGTCTTGTCAGTCAACATTGATAGTTATCCTAGGTGGCCTGTTCCATGAGTCTTAGACGTCTTGGCCCATTTTGGCTCTTGTCACCTTTTTCTTTGTGCGCCAAGTTCTATACCAGGCCCAGTGACGACCTTGAGTAGATGCTTAATTATTTGTTTAATGAATTAACTCTACTCTGTAAAACTTGAAGCAGGAAATTAATCTTTATTGAAACACTTCTTAGTGGTAATAAATGGTAACAGACTTACATTGGCTAACCTGCTGGGAGAGGACCTAAAAGGGGCCCCTCCTCTGGCATTGTAGTCATGGTCTGGATTTCTCACAGGGGTGTTTTCACTCACCGACATGTTGCCCACAATCAGGCCCCTTCTCTTCCCTCTTCCTCAGAAAGTCCTCTTGTGGCCATTTCTTTCTCATCACATGGTAACCTCTTTATAAGGTGAGAAAGAAATCATACTAGAATCCCTTACAATGTTTTGCACATAGTAGGCAGTTGCTAGATGTCAAAAGAAGACTCTATTTTTGTAGCTGAAATGTTTTTTGGATATTTTGATGAGGAGTGGGTGAGTTGGGAGAATATTCAGTGTGAGAAATGATTTTTTTTTTAAAGTAAATAGAGAAACAGTTGCAGATATATTGTAGAAGCCTATAATTTATAGATACCAAATATTGATTTGGTTATAAAGATTATAATGCTTCAGAGGCAACTACTTACATATGTTTTTATCTTGAATGTTAATAATTGGGGGTGGGTGGGAAAGAGACACTTCTTTAATGATAGTTTGTCATTCAAATGTGGAAAGGACAGCCCTGGCTGGTTTTCTCAGTGGTTAGAGCGTCGGCTTTCAGGTTTGATTCCTGGTCAAGGACACATATCTTGGTTGCAGGCTCCATCCCCAGCCCCTGTTGGGACATGTGCAGGAGGCAACCAATTGATGGGTCTCTCTCTCAGTGATGTTTTTTTCTCTCTCTCTCTCAACTCCTCCTCCCTCCCCTCCACTTTCTCTAGAAAAATCAATGGAAAAAAATATCCTTGGGTGAGGATTAGGAAAAAAAAAAAAAAGTTGAAAGAACTGAAATTCATTGAAATAACCGGGAAAGTCTAGATGCTGATATTTCAGATGCAGTCTGTTCAAAGCCTCACTGTACTGTGATTAATGAGGTAAATGCTTAAGTTTGAATCTAACAGCTAAGTGCCATCTTTGTTTTAGGTTTTAAAGGGTATCTATGTAAAGGATCTGATATTAGGATAAAGACTTAAATGTAAGTCAATAATTCTAACAGTTGTGTATTTTTCCCTCATTTCTCAGTTGAATCAGAATATTGTGCATTGGTATTTTACCTATTGTTGCATAAGGAGAGGATATGATTTTTATCAGTGAGAATAATGTGTGTGAAGCTGGCAAACAATATATTCCCTGTATAAAGTGATAAAGTATATTGCAGAATTACTTCTACTGACTGCTAACTACTAAAGATAAGAGTAGAAATGTTATGTTACAAATAAAGTGAACATGTGAAAACTATTTATTATTACATTTCAGGTTTGAACATTTTGTTTTCCTTTCATTTAAGAAGTGGGGGTGGGGTGGAGGGAGGGCCCTGCCTGTTGCAGTCAATGCCGAGGTCAGTTCTCTAAATTTTGTCTGACTCTGAATTTAGTAACAAGCATAGAGGCAATAAGGAGGCAACTCTCATTGGTAAATCTGTAGTTTTAAAGGAAGTATGTACTTCTGAACTTAAGAAAAAGCTGTTTGCTAAGCCCAGACCTAGTTTGAGATCTTTTTCAGTGGTTCTCAACCTTCCTAATGCTGCGACCCTTTAAATACAGTTCCTCATGTTGTGGTGACCCCCAACCATAAAATTATTTTAGTTGCTACTTTATAACTGTAATTTTGCTACTGTTATGAATCGTAATGTAAATATCTGATATGCAGGATGTATTTCCATTGTTCGCGACCCCCAGGTTGAGAACCGCTGGTTTATATAATTTTCTAAAATGCCAAAATTAAGACGAGGAAACACAAAATAAAAATGGCAATGACTTCTTTTCTCTCTTAAGTGGGATTATCTTAGAGTCCTCTTTTTTAAAAAAGAGGTAGGTTTTATTACTTGTATAATTTTAGATCCGTTAACTGGGTTATGTTTTGTCTGTGACTTTTAGCAAAGCGATTGAAAAATGAGGAACTGTTGACCTTTGATAACTAAAATGCTCTTGGATTTTATGTCAAGACCAGAAACATTCAACTAGTTCTTAAACAATTTTGTTTTAACATGAAGAACTCTAGATTTGAAAGTTTGGAATCCTGAGAAATACATTTTTTATGACTTAAAAATAACTTCAAATGTTTTCCCCTGAGAAGGATAAAATAGATATATTATGACTGTTTTCTTTCCTAATTGAGTTTCATTTGTGTGATGGACTTTAATAAAAATACTGTAACCTAATTCAGTTTACTAAAGCTGTAAGGATTAAATATTTTGCACAGTGAAGTATGCTATACAAGCTTTTTAAAAGTATTTCTAGAGCTGTTAAATAAAGACTTAAAAAGTGTAATTAATAAAGATTTAGAAAGTATAACTAGTGTATAGTCTGAGCGGGTATATGTTGAGTTCCCCTGGACCTCCCTCATCTTATAAGCCCTTCTTCTCTTGTCCCATTTTGTAAACATGAGTTGCTTATGGCTTATGCACTGAAAATGCCGCCAGGAAGTAGGGTGAGCAAGACTTCTTTTCCCATGACCCTCACTCTAATGTTGTTCCAGCGGTTCCCTACTTAGAAAGGCCTTGATTACCACATTCATTCCTGACACACCCCACCCCCAACACACACACAACTGCTAGTGCATTTGACCCGTAGTCCAGCTGCAGCCTTTGAAAGCGCTGGCGGTGAAGGCTTTCACCTAGGGCAGTGACTATCTGCGAAAAGATTTTGGAGAGGAACACACACACACACACACACACACACATACTAGTGGCCTGGTGCACAAATTTGTGCACATTGAAAGTAAATTAATTAGAAGAAATATTTTAATATCGCTATTTACCCTTTCTCTATAATAGAAGTGTCAACCAGTGCTGGGGTCCAACCCCAGCAGGTCCAGGGGTCCCCAAAGGTGTGGACGGAGTCGGCGAAGAAGGAATGACATGGAGACAGTGTTCAGTTGATCAGCAGTCTAGCCAGGATCGCTAGCCAAGTTCTGGGCAGGATCTCCAGCCAGGTTCTGTGTCCATGTTCTCTTGCTAGGTTCTCCAGGTTCTCCAGCCAGGTTCTGTCTCTAGGTTCTGTGGCTAGTTTCTGTCCAGGATCTTTTGCCATGTTCTCTCCAGCGAAGTTCTTCTGTCTCTAGGTTCTGTGTAGGTTCTGTGTCTAGGTTCTGTGTAGGTTCTGTGTCTAGGTTCTGTGTTTAGGTTCTGTCTAGGTTCTGTGTAGGTTCTGTGTCTAGGTTCTGTGTCCTGTTGTCTTGTTACATCTGTATTTATACCAGTTGATTCCAATCCTATCAATCTCTATTCCAAAGGTTAGGGCGTTTCTTATCTCCATTCCAGGGAGTAAAGATTATGTAGCTTAAGCATGATTGTTCATAGTTAAAGTGATTAATTACCCGCCTGGCACTTAGTTAAGGGGTTTTATTCCCTCCCTAACTTCAGGGGAAAATCCCTACCTGGGGAAACAACCTTTCTCAGAGAGGTGACCTTGGTTAAAACACATAGTACCAAGAAGGTGAGCAAACATATTAAGAACAGTATGCCATATATGCCAGGTCCCTTGAAACAGCAAGGATGGACCGGCTCCCGGCAAACCAGATTCATGATTGACAATGACAGATTGAAACACACATGTGCGATTGGCGCCAGCGAGAGCTTTATATGCATCGTGCATGCTTGGGTCAACTTAGCCCTTTACATATATATAAAATAAACTTGCTTAATTAGACCTGCTTTCAGATGTAGCTAAACTTTTTTCCAGCCCAGTGAAGCTCCCCAACTTCTCTTTCAGGTAATTGTCAGCAACACAACAGATTACTATTGTATATCATGCTGGGAGGACAAAGGGTAAAATATTTAACTGCACCAGTGTTTGACTATATTCTGCGCAGTGAGAAAACCTCAAGTCATTTTTAAGGTCCACCATTTCTTACTTCTGTTCAGTCGGGTCAAGTTTCTAAACTTTCTAAATCTCCATTTTCCAGCTAATGAAAAGAAAATAGGATTCCATCGAGTCTCCTGTCTACCTATTCCAGGACTTCTGTGAGGATCAAATGAGATGAGGCATGTGAAAACGCTTCACAGATTTTTGTTTAAAGTGTGAAATGTTTCCACCTGGCTATAAAGCAAGTCGTGTTCCTGGGCTGAAGAAACTGCAAGGAGGCTAGTCGCTAGGGAGAAGAAGCCGGGTGTTGCTACGTAACGTCATTACCCGGTACCCACAGAAACTGTTTCTGGGCTGGGCCTCATTTTGTGCCATGGGTTCTCGGCAGCATTGGCTGCGGTTTGGTGGGGTGTCGCTCTGGGGTGGTAACAGGACCTGTGTCCCACCTGGGGGAGACCAAGTGTTGCTTTGTGGGCGCCAGGTCCTCAGTGCTGTTTCTCTGTGCGCATCATGGCAGCTCCTGCGTTGAGCATGTGCCCCCTGATGATCAGTGTGCATCATAGTGACCTGTTGGATGGTCGGACACTTAGCATATTAGCCTTTTATGTGTGTGTGTGTGTGTGTGTGTGTGTGTGTGTGTGTGTGTGTATATATATATATATATATATAATTTTTTTTAAGAGAGAGAGGAAGGCAGAGGGAGAGACATCGATTGGTTGCCTTCTGCATGCTCCCTGACCAAGGTGGGGATTGAACCCACAACCCAAGTACATTCCCTTGACTAGGAATCAAGCCTGCGACCCTTTGGTGTATGGGCTGTTGCTATAACCACTGAACACACTGGCCAGGGCTTGAATATGAAATTTTTAAAAGACCAGGTTGTGCGGGTCACCATCCATCCTCACCCCCTTCCATTCTTATACGGTACACCCAATAGTTTCCTTTGGGACAGAGTGGGAGAGGAACATATATACTTAATAAAGGTTGGGGCTCTGAATTTCTCTACTTTTCCCACCACCATTGTGAAGTAAGCAGTGGCATTCTTTATCTAGAGAGAAAATTGAGACTGTGAGAAAGAGTTTAAGAAACTTGCTCAAGGTAACACAACGCGAGTTAGTCATGGAACTAGGATTTAAGCCCATCTCTTCTTTGCTACTTAATGATAGTTCTGTTCAAGAGGTGAACATTGTCCTGAGCTTTAAGTTCTGGGGGGGGGGAGGGAGGGGGCGGTGGGAGGTGAAGAATGGTGGGTGGGGAGGAAAAGTGCCTAGGAGGCAGAGTTTGTGATAAAATGAGTATAAATAAAATTTAAATTTGTTAATTTGGGAAACTTTAAAATACTTTTTCTCACCGAATTGGTAAGATTCCTGGAGCACTTCACCACATGTATAAATATATGTTTTCATTAGTCATTGTAAGCAAGGGCACTCATAGATTTTGGGGGAGCATGGAAGAACTATTCCTCAATTTGGAATTGAAATATTGAGCACTAACCTAGCAATCAGACATATTGAAGAACTTAGTGGGGAAGGAAAGAGCTTTAAATAAAAGATCTTTCATGTAACAAGTGCTAACTGTGATTCTAAAAAGGGTCAGTGTGTCGAGCATGGCCTCATTTCCTCTGAGAAAGAAACCGGTACTTAAGGAGCTTTGAGTTTAGCCCATGTTCATCTTTATGCCGATTTCTCACTAGCTCTCTTCTCCTTGGCTGAGTTCTTATCCATACGTGTAGGCAATTAACTGTGAAAACTCTAGTCTTTGATTACCTGATTCAGGTTAGCTTCTTATTGCTTAACAGTGAAATGCATAACTGGGAAACATTGATTTATTTTCAGACGTATAAAAAACTGTGATTGTTTCTGTTGATGATCTTTTAGTTCCAGCATATTACTTCCCATACATTTCTACAAAATTACCCCTAAAGGAGAAGAGAGGAAACACATTGCATTCTACACACCTATTCCTCTGTCCCCATATGACTATTTACTATAGAGCTCCATCCTGCCTGTTGCAAGCCAACATTTCTTTTAAGTTATTTTAAAATGTATTCCATAATCTGATATTCTATAATATGTTTTTGTTTTCATTTAATAATAGTAATAAAACAGTGCTGTGCTTAAGCTATGATTCCACTGGAGGATATTCTATTTTAAGAAGGCCACTATTAGAGGGTCTTACTCTATGCTTTTAGTCTCATTCATCTGTTTATGCAAACTAATAAAGGCCTTGCATATACCAGGTCCAGATCTGTTTGTTGAACAGTAATAACAATAGGCAAAAATTTGTCTTTTCATAGAAATTATATTTTAATTGGCAGAAACAAAATGAGTAAGATGTCATAGGGTCAGATGGTTACGCATGCTACTGAGAAAGATGAATGAGGGAGGTTATAAGTAAGAGAGAGATCATCTTAGGGGCTGCTACGTCTTTGAATACTTGCCTGGGAAGACCTTACTGAGATGGTGATATTTGAAGACTTGAAGGGACTGAGGGAGTGAGGCTATATTTAGATAATTCAAGTACCAATTTCTTCTTCACTTGAGGGAAAAGCATTTCATTTTGAGTGAATTTTCATTTATTTTAGTGCTTTTTAACTAGTGGGTATATTATCAGCATTCATTTTGCACTGCCTTTGAGTTATCTGGAGTTAATCCAAATGAGGAGGTTTGATAAATTGACAAATTCTCCTCATATCTAATTGATTGGGTTTAGAGAAGGTACTGTCTTCAATGTCTTTAATTCTGCAAAGTTTTTCACTTTTCTCTAGTAGTCAAGTTGTCTGACATTCCCAATTCACTCCAGTGTCTCAATTTCTAAAGTGTCTAGATCAGCGGTTCTCAACCTGTGGGTCGCGACCCCTTTGGGGGTCAAATGACCCTTTCACAGGGGCTGCATAAGACCATCAGAAAACACATATAAAATTACATGTTATTTTTGTGATTAATCACTGTGCTTTAATTATGTTCAATTTGTAACAAAGAAATTGGGGGTCACCACAACATGAGGAACTGTATTAAAGGGTCGAGGCATTAGGAAGGTCGAGAACCACTGGTCTAGATGATAGGAAGTGGGATCTTTGTAGACAGAGCCCTGTAGAAATTGCATATTGAGTAAATGAACGTATGTGGGAAAGTTTTGGTAAAAGGAACTACTTTGTTAATATTTCAATAAACTCATTAATTTGTACTTAACTGTTTTAGGATTTGTTGCAGTTGCAACTGATACAGGGTTAAAATTTACCCTTGCTTAAGTAAATTATTCTCTACAGGTAGTGCAAGTTTATAGCACAAAGCTTTCTTTGCTGATGAATAGTCAAGATATTTAGGAAGAAAATCTCTCAAGCCCTTTAGAAACTAGCATTTATATGTAAGTGGTATGCTGATTACATATCAGGTTTACTAGTATTACTCAATAAAGCTGAAAACCCAATGACTTTTATTTGGTCAAGACTTCTTTACTGCCGAAACCGGTTTGGCTCAGTGGATAGAGCGTCGGCCTGCGGACTGAGGGGTCCCAGGTTCGATTCCGGTCAAGGGCATGTACCTGGGTTGCGGGCACATCCCCAGTGGGAGATGTGCAGGAGGCAGCTGATCGATGTTTCTCTCTCATTGATGTTTCTAACTCTCTATCGCTCTCCCTTCCTCTCTGTAAAAAATGAATAAAATATATTAAAAAAAAAAGAAAAAAAAAAGAAAGACTTCTTTACTCCCTTGATCCAAGGGGCTGTGATTAAATAAATGCATTATTTCATTAGTCTAATAATTTAGATGCTAAATAATTCTGATATCCAATGTAACTTTTTGTAATGTTGCTGTTGTAGTAGTTATTAGTCACTCAATAGGCATGATTTCTAGGTATTCTCATAGAGAAGTCTAGATACACCCTTCACTATTCTGATGTAACATAGGTTACTAAATTAATTAGCTGAAGATAGTACTTAGCCCCACATCTAGAACACAGGCCTCTGGCAACTAGTGCACAAACTATTTCATTTGTCATAAAAGTCACTGACGTTGAATCAGTGGCTAGCTCCTGACACTGCGCAATATCGGGACTGAATAGGAATCTTGGATTTTAGAGGATTTTCTGTACTTAAAAAGTTATGATCGCCGAAACTGGTTTGGCTCAGTGGATGGAGCGTCGGCCTGCGGACTGAAAGGTCCCAGGTTCGATTCCGGTCAAGGGCATGTACCTGGGTTGCGGGCACATCCCCAGTGGGGGGTGTGCAGGAGGCCGCTGATCGATGTTTCTCTCTCATGGATGTTTCTAACTCTCTATCCCTTTCCCTTCCTCTCTGTAAAACAAATCAATAAAATATATTAAAAAAAAAAGTTATGATCAAGGGAGCCTGTGGAGCAAACACGGCGCACAGTTTCATTTCTCAGTTGTATATCTCTTCTCATGAATCTTCATCCTGAAAATGCAGATGACTCCAGTACCCTGTTCATTATCTGGGGAGCCCTTGTTAAAATGCTGTCCAGGACCCCACTGTTTGGGCATTTCTAGGGGACTGGAGTGGCTTTCATAAGCACACAGCTGCGGGTAGCTGCCTGGGGCTCTTGTTTTACACTGAAGCCTCTGCCAGAAATGAGTCCAGGGGACTGGGTGGCGTGAAGGCTTCAGGCCATTTGGATGCTCAAGAATGAGAAGCTAAGCTAGAGAGAACTAATTTCTCATTTCACACTCTGATGCCAAATATTTCCTGAACAGGCGGCTCATGGTGTTAGGTTTCTGTGGCATTCGAAGATAGGAAAAGGCGACTGAGGATTGTGTGCTGTTGGTTTCATTCGGTGACTAGCTCCTTGAGATTAGTGATAATTCTTCCTTGACAATGTCAGATGTCCCAAAAGATGCCATTGTTCAATATGAGTGAAGTATAAAATATAAAGAGTTTCATGGAGTCAAAGTTGTACAGTATTTATATTTTAATATCTCTAAAATTGGGTAGGGGGGGTCTTTCTTACCATTTAGCATTTTAGAATGTCTGGGCTATGGTAAATGAAAGTTACAATTAAAAATTTATTAGTTGAGAAACTAATATTAATAGGTTTTGAAGTAAACCATAAATACCAAATAGGGAGAACTGAAAACCACATAAACTTTAAGTGTTTTAATTGAATGGTGACTTAATCATGGGCTGGCTACATGCTGTCGAATAAAAGCCTTGCATCAATGGTGTGTATCATTTGTATGAAAAGTCCCATGATTTGTAGCAATAAAATAATTAGAGACAACACGCTTTCCAGAGTGTGGGAAGCTCTAGAGCCAGACTTAGTTGCAGGAGTTGACACAGTTGGATTTCCTCAGTTCTGGCTGTGAAATGAAAACCTTAGCCTTTCAGAAGCACAGCAGGCAGCTGCTGACTGTAGAGGTCACTGAAATACATGCACGTTGGCGCTCAAGCAGCATGGCGTTTATGTGAGTGAATTTTCATTTTTGGAATAGAAGATTGAGATTTATTTTTGTTTTCTGAGGAATATAATCAGTGACCCCCAAATAAAAAAATAACCCTTTAATCATAAGATACGTATCTTCTTCAAAGCCACTTATGTATTTTTATAGTGACCATTCATGTAAATATATAATACACAGGAAATTAAAATAGTTACATGATTGAGATATAAGATCCATAAAAAGGAAGGATTTTATTTTTAAAGTGAGAAAATGGTAAATCAGAAAAGGAAGATTATGAACGATAGGGTAAAAACAATTATTTACTACTGAGCTAAAGCCCAGTAGGTTAGAATTGTAAGTATAAGAGGAATATTTATTTAAAGTGGTATAGAAAGAAGGTTGATGGACATGGAAGCTTAGGATTCCAGCCCTGGTTCTGTTGCTGGGACAAGTCACTTAACCTTAGTTTCCTCATCTGTAATAGGGAGGTAATTACCTACTCAGTCCTGTTCCCACTATGGCAGTGATGGCGAACCTTTTGAACTCGGCATGTCAGCATTTTGAAAAACCCTAACTTAATTCTGGTGCCATGTCACATATAGCATTTTTTTGATATTTGCAACCATAGTAAAACAAAGACTTATATTTCTGATATTTATTTTATATATTTAAATGCCATTTAACAAAGAAAAATCAACCAAAAAAATGAGTTCACCTGTCACCTCTGACATGCGTGTCATAGGTTCGCCATCACTGCCCTATGGGGCTTCCAGTGAGGCCAGGGGTATAAATTTGATTTGAAAAATCTCATCATGTGTATTTAAAGTGGTGAGATGGCCGTAGTAAGTCAAGTTATTAAAAACAGACCACTTGGAATTAAAATTAAATCAAAAAGTAATATAGTGTATCTCACTAAAAATCATCATCTCTATTGTGATAACTCAAAGATGGGGTGAGGGGTTGGCTATGGAGATATAGGAATGAAATCTACAATGTTAAAATGTGGTTTTCCTGAAATCTCAAAAATTGTTTCAGTGTTTCAAAATGGGGCAGGACAGCAGAAAAATGAACTCTTGTCAACATGTAGGATAAGAAGTTTATTGAAAGCAACTCACAAAAAACATTGTGTAAATGGAGAATAATGATCTTTGTGCCCCTCCTTCCCTGGCAGCCCCGGCTGGACCGTTTTTCAGTGTCATTCTTTTCTGTTTCTTTTCAGAAAAACGAGGCATGGTGCCAGCATGCTTCTCTTGTCGTCCAAGACAGAGGCTTATGTATTCGCCTTTCAATGACTATCCATTACAAACCATTTCCAGTCTTTAAGAGGATATTAGTCATATGAAAAAAATCTTTGCAATAACCATCGTGGTCATGGATAGCCATGACACTACGTGACACTATACATTTGTAGTTGGCTAAAGAATACAACAGTGACAACCCAAATATTGCTATCACAATAAACACAGCCAAAGCTGTGCTCGCATTTTAAGTTGTCGTTCTGTTTAAATTGTGCTTATAAAATCTTTGGAGGCTCATGTATGTTAGCTTGCTAAGCTTGTTTCTTTGGCTGGTTAAGGATTTCATTATGGGATCTAGGAATGTTTTAAGGAATGCTGGAATGCAGATACCTAGCCACTGAGATGATTCTTGAGAGTTTTCATATCTCAACCATTGGCGACAAGATGAGTGCTGTAGGCAACTTGAATGTTGCATGTTGCTAAACAGCTGATGGGAAAATGCCCTTAAGTAAATGGTAAACTTACCTTTTGGAAGAGAGGCAATTGACTTGTAGTGATGTTTATTGTCACTTTAGTGTTGGTTGGCAGGCACAGGGAGGGAAGCTTAATGAAGGTCTAGTTACTGAGAGCCAAGAATGACATGTCTTTCTAGTGCATGATTTCCTTCTGAAAATAATAGTAGTTACAATGCGATGGTTTATCCTGCTCTCATTATGTGCTATGCTGGTTTCATGTGGTAATCACAATTGTATGAAGTAGGCATATTAATATGGTCTTCTTTTTACAGATAGGTAAATTGAAACTTGAAGAGCTTACGTAACTTAACTTGTCCACATAGCAAAATCATTGTCTAACTAGTAGTCTGACACCAAAATCCTTGCTCTTATATTTCAATGGGACCTCTTTGTATTAGAAAATGATGCAAAGAAATAAAAATCTTCACTTGCTCTCATCTCTAATGATTTAAGTTTGCAGAATTAAAAAAACAGCAACCCAAAACTGGTAACTAACTGCTCTCCCCTTCAAACTTAATTAGACCACCAGAATCATAGAGTAGGGTTTCTTCTAAAGCGACGCTGAGATTTTAGGTCAGCCCCTGAAATATTTGGGCTGCTTTGGTCAGTTTCCTCGTCTTTGCTTTTTGCCCAGATTGCAAAAGATCTGAAAGGAAAGAGCCATTCTCTCTGGCTCCTAGATCTCATCGATTTGATTTGATGTCCAGATGGCTAGGTGTGTGTTGGCGGGCTCTGGTTTTCCTTTGCTCCTCGTAGCATCGTTTGTAGCTGGAGGCAAGTCTGCCTCTAACCACCTGGCTTCTTATCTCTACTTGCTCTTTGCTAGTCCTGGAAAGGCCTTAGTGTACTTTTCCTAAATACAGCCTCTAATTCCTGCTTGCTGCCCTGTTAATGGACAGCGTCCGATACTGGATGCAATAAAGACTGGAGAGGTTTTTTTGTCCTTCACGGGCTTTCATGTTCGAGGAGTGTCATGGCACTTAGATACAAGTAAGTAATATAATATAAAAAATTGTAGGGTATGTCAACAGACATTGAAAAAGGAGGTAGATCATAGTACTGAAGTACTCAAAATTTTCTATCAGTGAGGGGCCATGGCTTGGCCCAAACTGGCTGCCTCAATGGGAGGAATGAGATATAAGATAATTTGTATGAATTCTGCTTTACCCACAATACGTGCATTTAAAAAATGTAAAACAGTATAAAGCTTCTTAGCTTCCTTTCCCCCAATTTTCTAATAAAAGTTGTGGCACCAGGAAGATACACTAACAGAACCCATGGCTTTCTGAACCCCTGGCCACTGCTGTGCCTGTTAAGCTGTCCCCGTATTTGGTATCTGAAAATCAGCACATGCCCCGGTGGGTTTTTTTTAGGGTGGATTTCAGGTCAGTTAATCTGGGGAGGCAGGGCTTAAAGGCTCCTTAAAAGGACGAAAGGCAGCTACATGCATCATCTTCAGGTACAGCCAGCGGCTCTTGTAAGGTCTGATACAGCTTCCGGTACTGCTGTGAGTATGCGGTACTTCTTTAATGGAAGACATGAAAAGGTCACAGCAGAGACAAGGGCTGTGTCCAACATGGAGAGTGACAAAGTGGATGTTGAGAGAATTCAAGTTTAGCTTGATTTGTTTGGCTGGAATATCGAGGACGCAAAGAACAGTTTGGGAAAAAAAGATGGCCCTAAGAACAGGGGAAAGATGATATGATTACATTGCCAAGTAGGGAGCAACTTAGTGTGGTACTTTTTAAAAAGGAAATTAAACTAGTACACTAGTCAAATTATGGTTTAGCCGCAAATGTATTTGGTATATGATACCCAGAAGGGGCTGATGCTGGAAAAAGGAAGTAAGTTTTAAGAGTTGGCACGAGGCTGATATGAAAGACAGAGCAATACCACCTACGCTTCCAGAGTTGCCAGCTCCGGTAGACTTCAAGTAGTTCGGAGGAAAGTGGGCTGGAAGTGAGGCTACAAGACTAAAACACTTTCCGTCACCGAATCTGTTAATAAGACTCTAAGTTGTAGATTCCTGGCAAACAGTGGGAAATGAGTGATTGGACTGGGGAAGAGGTCCTGGGTGGGCAGGGAAAACAGACGCCCAGGTAACATGGCAGGCCATCCCTGTGTTGCCAGGAAGCTTAGGAAAACTGCGAAGTCCTCCTTCGTGTTGGGCAACACTATTTTCTAGTTAAATCAAAATAAGGCGAGGAGATATTTTTAGGAAATTCCAGCACCCAAACTGAAACCACCACTTAGGAGTTATCTACCTATAGATACCGATAATACTATTTAAAAGGGAACAAATATTGAAGTACAGCAAGGTGGCTAAAGGCAGACCCTTGGGAAAGAGTGTGAGGAAGAGAAATCTCAAGGGAGGCAGCAAAGGAATGCTTACTGAGGCCGGAAGAGAATCCTGAGAAACTGTGTTGTGCTATTGTTTCCTTACTGCTCCCCTTCCCCCCAATTTTTTCCCCAGGGTAGGAAGACTGGTAGTTTATTTCATGGTTTGAACTTTCTATTTTTAACTTGGATTGTAGCAATAGTGAAGTCTTTGTGGTTTATTGTTTTTTGTTTTTAATTTTCATGGAATTTGTAGCTTTATAGAAACTGTGGATAAAATCTGGCCAAGTGTTGGTTCCTGTTTGTTGTTTTTAGGCCAGAATCTTCTGGAACTGCTTGCCAGACACATATCATTTATAGGATTGCAGACTGTTTGGTCTTCATGAGAAGCCAGCCCACTATTTTCACTGAAGATGGTAACTTAATGCACAGATTAAATATGTTAATACTCACAATCAAGATATTTCATATTCTGCATTTGCCATCATAATAAATAGTGGTTTAATAGTTAACATTTGTTGAGAACCAGTATTTCAAGTTCCTGTTCCGTACCAGACACCGTGCTAAGCCAATTTCATGTAATATTCATGACAGTCTTGCAAGGGATTAGTATCTTCCTTTCGTACATGAGGAACCTGAGATTCAGAGAAGTTAAGCTCTTGCTCTAGCAGTAAGTGGTGGTCCCTAGATTGATGTACACGTCTGACTTTTGTGCACACTTGGTCCATGACATGAAATAAAGATTGATTCTAAAGAAGGACTTCTTCCCAGATCTGAGCACATTCATCACGGAAGACTTTTAGTTTATCACCAAAGACAGATGCTTTGATTTATATTGCCTGCTAGAAGGGTGGTGTATCCACTGCAAAGCAGGATGCAGAGATAAGACCCTGCATACATATCTGGTATAGAACTTAATGAGGCCATGTAAGCCAGGCTAATTTGTTTTACCAGCTTTACAGAGACAAAACAACAATGTTGTTCCACCCACAGTACAGCAAGTTAACTCGGTGGCTTAGAATAGTCTGTGCTTTTTGTATTTCCAGGGGCAGGAAGAACAACATTGGGACCATTGGCCTCTGATGATTGTCTCCCTTGACCTCCTGTGGATATAGCTATTGCTTCATGGCAGCTTTTCTCATGGCCTTTAAGGAAAGAGAATTCCTTACTCTTTCATTCCTATAAGTCACTCAATTAATTTCACTTAAGCTCAACATACATTTACTAAGTGATTGCTAGTACCAAGCTTTGTCCTGAGCCTTCTTTATAAACCCCTTCTTTAATTGTTAATATTGGACAACAATGATTTTGTAGCCATTTATGTAAAATAGATAACAAAGTGGGCATTTAAAAACTTGGTTCAAGTCAGAGCTATAGAAATGATTTTTATTGACAAGTATTTCTTACTGTGTTTTTCTTACACTTTGCTACACACACACTATTCTTTTCATCTCACTTTTCTCCATCTAGCAATCTGACATTAGTAGTTCCCTTAGAGAACTCTAAGAACATAACTAAAAATCCACGGCTTATTTAGCAATTCCTTGACATATTTTGCTGTGTACAGTATATATATTTTTTTATTAAGTTAAGGCTTGTAGTTATACTCATGTGTGTTCCCAGTATCATAAGCATTTCTGTAACTTATCTATAGTGGATCCTTACATTATGAAGGCCTTGGTAGTTGATGTATACTTTTCTCTTTCTCTCTGGTCCCTCTGATCTCTTTTGTGTGTTGAACAAACTCAGAATGAGTCTGTAGGCCTTGCTAGAAATAAATGATCAGAGATTTAATTCAAGGGTCTTGGAGTTTGCAAACTGGGAACACAGCTAGGCAAAATTCCAGGAATGTTCCAAAGAAGAAAGAAAAGTTATAAATTCTGATAGTTAAAAGTACATTCTTGAGAATTATCATTTCTGCATTCTTAGCCTTAGATTGTCCAAGATGGTTATCAGTCAGATGTCAGGCAGTCAGGATTATGGGTATCAGGAGGTCTGGTCATGTTCTAGTGATGTGGATGTCAGATAGATGTACATGTGAGCCCTTCAGGGAATAATTGGAAGGTTACCTGGAGGTCAGATGTACATACATCCAGGCATTCATGCAGGATTGGAAAGTTCAAAAAATTTAAGTTCCAAAGCCTGTTAACTACATAAGTCTCTCCTCATGCTTTAACCTACATAATATTAATAATTTTAGCAGTTTGATTAAAATGGCTCTTTTATATATTTCTTGTCTTTTCTCTTTCCTCATATATTTGCTTTCTATTGGGCACTAAGGACAAAGAGAGATGAAGAATATATACTTACCTTCAGGAAGCTTAATACCTAGAACATTTTTCAGCTACTTTGTAGGTTTAGAAAGCATTTCCTTTGACATTTGGCATGGTGTTTTGTAATTACCATTTAATATATGCTTGCCCTAGCTCATTGCATGCTAACAAGACCTCTCTAATATCCTATGTAATGAAAGCCTAGGTGGCGTCATGTGCGACATCATCACAAGATGGCCACCACAAGATGGCCAGCAAGGGAGGGCAGTTGGGGAGATCAGGCCGGCAGGGGAGCAGTTAGGTGTCAATCAGGTCGGCAGGGGAGTGGTTAGGAGTGATCAGGCTGGCAGGCATAAGCAATTAGGGGCAATCAGGCAGGCAGACAAGCAAGTGATTGGGAGCCAGCAGTCCTGGATTGTGAGAGGGATGTCCTACTGCCAGTTTAGGCCTGATCCCTATACCAGCAGTTGGACATCCCCCAAGGGGTCCCAGATTGGAGAGGGTGCAGGCCGGGCTGAGGGACACCCCCCATGCACAAATTTCATGTACCAGGCCTCTAGTGGTCCAATAATGGAGTCTTACTATCTTAGAATTTATACAACAGGTAAAAGATAAGGTAGATGTTGTCCAAAGGTCACACCTTCCTTGGTTTTAATGCCCATTGGTTTTGGGGAATTAATATGGTATGCTTTAGAAAGCATAGAATTTGGGAAACATAAGATCTGTCCAGGTTGGAGTACAGGTCTTAGATTCTGGGCAAGGCAAGTTACTTAAGTTTTCAGAGCTTCAGCCCTGATAGCTTTGTGTGAGAATTTAAGAAAATATTTAATAATTTTGAAGTGGTAAAACATCTTACCAACACTATTGCTACCATTGTAAGTGTATATAAAAGCTTCTTGTAAATAGTAAAACATCTCTATTATTATTATTGTTTTGGAAAGTGGATAACCCATATTTTACAAGGGGCTGAAAAAGCCACAGTAGGGGCTTACAAGAGTGTACTCGGGAAGAAGGGAAGGTGAAAGGCACCCGGAAGGTTGGAATATTTGCCCACCTTTCAGAAGTACATGGTTTCAACAATTGAGTTCCTGTTGTATATAAGATGTGGTGGTGTGGGATACTTGGCGGCATTCACGTAGGGTACAGTCTCCTTTAATACACTATTTTAAATAAGGTGGGTAAATCATATTTATGGATAACTGGATGAAAGGTAAAATAGAGAAAGCACAACAGAAAAGTCACAGCATATAGCGGGAAGTGTAAAGGAGATTAGGACGGCTTTTAGAGGAAATAGAGTCGTGAGAGAGATCTTGAAAGAGAGCATGGGAGAAGAGTATAACTCAAGAAGGTGGAATAACAGTGTAAACAGAGGTACAAGAGACTGCATGGCTTGTTTGTGGTAATAACCAGTAGCCCAACTAGGAGTGAGTCTTGGTAGATGTGGTTGGATCTGTAGGATATGCCTTTTTGAAGATTCTGGATATTTTCTTAATGTGGCTTTGTCTAGTGCATTGTCACCTCTTTCAAGTCCCATTTTCATTAATTCCTTTGAGAAGCCTTCCCCTGTGCACTCAAGCAGATCTGATTGTGTCTTTATTTGCTGTCTCTGTGTAGTGTGGTTCAGTGGGGATTCTGGAGCCAGGCTCCCTGGGTTGAAATTCCGGCTCTATTGTTTACTAGCTTGTGCAGCCTTGGTGAAGTTACTTAACCTCTGTGCCTCAGTTTCTTCATCTGTAAAATGGGAGTGATGATACCTAATTTGTGTGGCTGTTGTGATTGTTAATGGTTTAATTTACATTAAGTGGATGGAAAAGTAGCAGGCACGTAGTAAGTGCTGTCTGTGGTGATGGTGTTATTAACCTCTAGTGGTGACTTTATCAGTTGATTATAGTATTTATTTACATGGTTCATGTCCCTATTGGGTTCTGTCTTTTTTGAGGAAAGGTTATATCCTGTTTTTACTTTGAATTTCCATTGCTTTGTACTGTCTACCTTCTCCATGCTAGTGTGAAGATGATAATTCTACACGAAGTCTCTGTGAGTCTTGCTTAAATCTAATCCCAGAGCAACGAGTCCAAGAAGGACTGCCTTATACCAGTGGACTGGCTGGTTGTACTTGTTCTGACATAAATATAGCTCACTTCCATAGCTCACATTGTAAAAGTAACCCTATTAGCAATTCTAACATAACAGATAGACTCCAGCTCTTAAGTCTGTGTATAAGAAGAGCTATAATTAAAATTTACTGCTTTGTATTTCTTTAATGAAATGGTTTTAGTGTTTCATTAGCATCATATAAACATGTGTGCTACAGGTTAACCCTTTGATATAAAAACATTGCAGACAAAAGCCCAGTTTAATTTTTTCCAAGTTATCATATGAAGACATCTTATGCTTACATTGCAGATTAGGCAAATACGAAGGATGCAGTGTGAGTGGTACTTGTAGCATCTTTACTATGTACAATCTTGCTCGCTAGCAAATGTTATTCCTTTACCTCACCATAGAATGGGGCCATGGTGGTTCTGACTGGGATATTTCTCTTGTTTGTCCTCAATTTCTAATAATTGTGTAGAAATCGGGAGAAAGAGACACGTTTATTTAAACTAGATTTCTTGCTTGTAATGATTTATTCACTTGATCTTTCATTTTGCATTTAAGATAAAATGTTGATTCTATCATTACACAATTTGATACTTTAATATCCAACAACAGACTTTAAAAATTTAAGTTTTAAATTCAGGGTCTATATAATCACATGTGATTCAATTTTATTTAAATGGTTTGAGAACCAGTACATTGATTTTGTACATCTGATCATTGCTTAGAAACTTAGATTTAGGAAATAGTTGCTTCATGTGGTTTTTAAGCCAACAAAAGGTGTTGGTTTTCCAGTTCCGAACTGCACACAGTAAGAGATAGAGCCAAGATTAAAAGCATGACCTGGATCCCTCATTTTGCAGCTTGGTCAGTATTACTGCCAGAAAATATCATAAGTTCTTTACCTTGATAATATTTTTCATCTCATCAAATTTGTTTTGCTGTTTTTTTTTTCTTTAGAAAATGAGAAAAATTAAAGGTAAATCAAGAAAGAAAATACTTTGAAGTTGAAAATAAATTGTATTTTGAACTTTCCTTTTGTTTTTGGAATTATCATCTGAACTAGTTGAGAACCATATTTTCTTATGGAATCCTTTCTCATTATGCTTTTGAAAGGACTGTGAAGGGATCATTCATGCATTCTTGAAAATAGACACCCACCTCTTACATAGAAATATAGACTAATCAGATTGTTTCTGTTACAACATGATTGTAGGGCACCAAGAGAGAATTAGAAACTGCTACCACTAGACTATTTTCTTGAGCACTGAACCCCTTGAAGCCATTTATCTAAGGTCTAATATCTGCCATCTTCATTTCTGAAATTTTACCTTACCCTTTTTTTTTCTGATATGTTCGACATGGAAATAACCATTCTAAATGCTTCATCTATTAACTCACTTATTTCCCTCTGATAATAACCCGGAGAGATGGGTTCTGTTCCCTTGAACGGATGAGGACACCGAAGTACAGAGAGGTTATGACACTTGCCCACAGTCATGCCACTGATTGGTAGAAGCAGGAAGCTCACCTGGGTAATCGGCCACTAGAGCTCATCCTCTCACTCACTTGGCTATATTGACAAGGATCACTCACAAAGGGGCTACTGTGTTCTTTTTTGGGGATGGGAATTACTACTGCATTCTCAGATGTTATGAGATCTCTGTGAAAGGACAAAGCAGCTTGCTTTTTTTAGTCAAGGAACAAGGCCATGAGAAGCAAAGAACAGTCTAGGACAGGGGTGGGCAACCCCTGGCACGCGTGCCAAACATGGCACGCCAGTAACTTTTGCTGGCACATGAAACCCTCTCTTATAACCTTCCATTTACATTTTTTTCTTAATATCGATTTTTTTATTTTTCAGATAAATTCAGTGTAGGTGCATCTTAGATGAATAAATAATTTTACATAACAAGTTATCTTAAAGACCATAGACATGGATTGACGAGAGAGGGGAAGAGCAATTTCTATGCCTCTGCCTTAACTCTCCCTGCCTTCCTAGATCTAACCAGTGTTTTGGTTTCATTCACATACGCTTCTGAATCTTTGTCCTCAGTGATGAACTTGGTTAAGTCTTGTAGTAGGAGTAGCCTGATGGATGAAAGTAGTAGCTCGTGCATATCTCTGAAGGTCACGAAATATAAACTTGATGTAAAATCTCTGTCATCAGTGATGCAGCAGCAAAAGTCCCTCTGATAATATCAAACGGAGTCATAAAGTTTTCTGTCGGACTATCAGTGTACATGTATACATTAAAAAATAAATGTATTTTTCATCATCATATACTGTGTTTTTGTCGCTCAAATGAATTTTATTATTTCTTCAAGCTTCTTCACATATGTACACCTTAAGAGATACCAAGTAGGCGTAACATGTTCTCAAAAAATTAGGGTTGGCATGCAGAAGAATTTTGAGTCAGAGATTTTGCTGGTTTTGGCACGCACTCACAAAAAGGTTGCCCACCCCTGGTCTAGGATGAAATGGGCAGTCATTGGGGTTTGTTAGTTAAGACTTCCCTAGGACAAAGCGTAAAGGGAAATTCAGAGGAGCCTGTGGGGAGGAGGAGGAGAGAGAGAAGGACATCTGCTACAGGGTTCCTAAGCGTCCTGATCTACTCATGTAACTCCCTCCCCCTTCTCAGGTCTGCCGTGTAGGAATTCTATCTGTGACTTCAAATCCAGTTTAGCATAAGGCCTTTATACTGTTATATAGAACTAGAGGCCCGATGCACGAAATTTGTGAAAGGCGCTCGGCCCTTGCAGCCCTAGCTTCGTCCAGAAGATCTTCCGGAAGGTTGTCCGGCTGTCTGATCTAATTAGAATATTACGCTTTTATTATTATAGATGCTTTTCCCAAGTCTTGGGAGAGTACCCACATACAGCTTGGCTTAAAGTTATCCTACAAGTCTGCTTTCTTTCTTTGTCTTCTCATAACATCTGATATAGGTGTTACGACTTCTCTACCCTTAGCCAGAGGTGTGCACTGTCAGGTAAATGCATGTGTTTGCACAGTGCCCTTCTCTCTGGAAGGCCAGTTAACATTTCCACTTTTATGGGCTGGATTTGAATGATAATAATGGAAGCCATTTGTTGAGTTGCCTCATGAGTACCAGGCACATCCTCATTTAGTCTTTATAACAACCCCGTGGGCTAAGTATTAATTCTCTGTTGTATAGATAAGAAAAATGGGTCTCAGGAAGGATGAGTGATTGTTCAAGGCTTCACAGCTAATTGGTGAAGTCTAGTTCTGATGAAGCCTTTGTTTTTCTCCTTGACTGATAATTCACTTCGGAGGCTCTCTCTTCATCTTTCTTCCTGAAAGTCGGAAGCAGAACTATTCTTAGGTTAATAGACTTTTCTAATCTCTTAAATAGAAAGTACCTCTCAAGGAGAATGTGAGCTGGTCCCAAAATTTGACCCCTCTTGTGGAAAGAGATGTTAATCTACAAGTGGCATCCTCTTCCCAGAGCATGATTTATTTTCTCAAACAAGGTTTAAAAAATGAAAACAAAAAACCCAGTCTCTTGTGTGTGTGTTTATATGTGTTGTTGTTTTTTAAAAGCTTCTCTGAGACTCAAGGCCTTGATCTTCAGAATTGTTCGTGGTGTGAGGGTGTTGGTGAGTTCTTAGATCACAGTGGCGCCGAAAGTGACCTTCATATTTGGAGACCTATTCGTGTGTGAGTGCTTACTTTGATAGGCACTTAGGCTCGGAGTTTCATGATTGGTGGATGGATTAACATAGTAAGTCATGGGGCCATGTGTAGCCATGGGGCCATAATTGTTCTCTTAAAGAAAAAAGAAATTCTGACACTTGTTAAAAGGGTAAGAAAGACTTTATTCAGGACTGTTATAGATACCAAGTGTCACAATAGGGGAGAGACAACAGGTTCAACTTGAGCAGTTTGAGGGGGGCGGGCGTGGTTGTGGGTGGAAAATTACTAAGAGGAGGTATCAAGGTCAGGAGGATTCTTGGTGAAGGCAGGCCAAGAACTTATTCATCGAAGGTGGGAGATGAAGAATTTGATCAGATATCAGATATCCAGGCTGCGGGTTCTCTCTAAATTGACTTGGCAAGATTCTTGTTAAAACAGGGCTAAGTAGGTAGGCCCCGCGAGGAAGGGGAGCCAAGTAGAGGCCTAGTCAGGAAGAGGGCTCAGAGGAGCCTGACTGAAGATTGGCAAAGAGAGAGTCTTTGTCAGGCCATAGTGATGAATTAAATGTGAGGGTTCAGGTATCGGACTTGAACCATTCAATGAAGTGTAGAGTGAATTTCTGAGAAATGTTTTTCTACTGGTGCAAACTTCAGAGGTGGGACCTTTAAGGCTTCTGTGATGCTGCACTGTCAGATTGATTTATTTTAAATTTTATTTAACAAACTTAAACAGTGCTTAAGTGCCAGGCTCTATTCTAAACCTTTTGCAAATATTAACTTAATCCTTAAAACAACTCTGTGAGGTGGCTGTACCATTGCCATTCACTTTTTACAGATGAGAAACAGGCCCATAGGCGTTACATAACTTGTCCAAGGTCATGTCAGTGGTGGGACTTGGATTTCAACCCAGGCAGCCTGGCTCCCGAGGCTGCGTTCCTATTCAGTCTGTTAGGTTGCATCCCAGGCTTTTCCTCCGAGGGATTTACTTCTCATTATTCTGGACTTTTCTTTATTCTCTTCAGGAATAAAGAATAATTCCTCTTCTGGATATAGTCACACTCTGGACTCTGTTCAGCCGGAAGTCAGATTAAAGAGTATGTTTAGTTGGAGGTCTCCTGTAAATCACAAGATTATTTGTAAACAACCTTTCAGGTGACCTTTCACCCTAGAAGAAGATCAAAACCAGTAGTTTATTGGTAAAAATCTATTCCCTACATGCTTCACAGTCTGTGTTGAATAACATCAATGCCCCTTTCTAATCAAAGGTCGGCTGCCTTTTTTTTTTCCCCCCTCATCAGCAACCTCAGTAGCATTATTTATTTATGTATTTATTTATTTAATAAATAAATGCCCCATTTATAGGGAATGAGTGGTAATTCTTTGGTAAAGGCTTTGAGAGGTTGGCCTCCAGATAATACATGACTGACACCAAAACTTTCTTAAAGGGGCAGATCTCCTTTGAGCAGAGCAGATCCAGTTCCTAAAATATTTCTTTAGTAGTCTTTAAATTCTGCTTGCATTTGTTAAGCTGGTATTTTTAAAGGCTCTGGTTAATATAGTATTAACATCAAAATTATGTGTGGAAGTGAGCATCCCATGGTACATTCAACTTACGACTTTTAAACTTTTAATTACAGATCTGTCTATGGCAGTACAGAAATTTTCCCAGTCATTGCAAGACTTCCAATTTGAATGTATTGGTGATGCTGAAACAGATGACGAAATTAGTATTGGTGAGTACTACTGTTCTTCAATATCCTAAGTAATAACTTTTCTAAATTTTTGTTTCATTTTATTGTTGACAGTATTATAGATGTCCCCCAATTCTCTTCTCCCCCCCACTGTGTCCCCCTCCTCCTAGCTCCTGCCCCACCCTAGGCCTTCACCACACTATTGTCTGTGTCCATTGATTATGCATATATGTATATGTGTTCTTTGGTTAATCTCTTCCCTTATCTCCTCCCCTCCAACGCCCCCCCCCTTCAATTTCCTAAATAATAATTTTAAAAGTCCTACTTATGATTCTGACTTAATTGAAATCAAACAGATTCACACACTCAAATATTAAACATGTAAAATATTCTGACTTTGATAAAGGTAAAGGGCAATTTTGGGGAACCCTAATGAGTTAGTGTACACCAGATATCCAAGGCCAGTCTGAGCGTGGGAATCCATATCAGGATGTTCGAGGCCAAGTGGCCACAGGCAGGTGCAAGGACGCAGCAGTTTCACTGGATACACTGCGCAAGCGTCCCCTTCTATAACCCAGAATTGATGTCACTATTTGGCAAGAAGCTTCTTTTGTCTAAGCTCGTATAAAGTGTGTTACTGACCAGCCGGCGAGAGGCTGCTGTTACGTGAGGCTGTTTTACTAGGAGGGCTGCTATATTAGCAGTCCTTGCTTTACTGGACTGCTTTGTCTAATGGCTCCTTAGTAGCAATGGCTACCTGGACTGCAATAAAGACTCTCTTATACGCCTACGACTCCTTATGTCTTCTCCGTCCAATACCTAGTGTCCAAGGAGGTCCAGTTCCTGGCAGGGGAACTGAGGCCCAACAGTTGGCGTAGTGGAGCAGGATTCAAGGAGTGAGTACTCCAACAATGGGCGCAGCGGACAGGGTCAAGGAGAAACTTACTCCCCAACAGTATTATACATTGTTTTAAAACTGAGCTCTGTGGTTTCTTCCATAAGGAAATTACTTAATCATTCTATATTTCAGCTCTGCCCTTGGAGAAGATGTGGACAACAATGTTTGTCTCTGCCTCAAAGTCAGTCGTTCATTCAAACTAATACATATTGGGTGTCTCTTATTAAATATACAGGGTACTGGTTTAAATATTTCTTTTTTAACTTAATACGGTTTTCTCTTTTAGCATGAGTATTTGTTTATATAGGGGAAAGAATCAGTCATAATGTATTACACTAGTATTATTACAGGACACAGAGCATTACTGGGGATTAGGAGACTTGAGCCCTAATCCAGTTTTGCCACAGTAATTTAGCACTCTCACCCTGGGGAAGGCATGCCCCTTCCTGAATCACATGGTTTCATTTCTCACAAAGTGAATAGGTTCGGTTATGTGATCTGCGAATTTTTTTCTGTATCTGAGTTTACTGTTTGGAGATCAGATTTATGCAGCATTCTTTCTCCCACATTTTAACAATCCCTACTTGTCAGTTTGTAGACGTGGGGTCCATTTGTAGATTAGAGACATGGCCACATCGTCAGAAGACTGGATAAAATGTGTGTACGCTTTAGAGAATAATACTAGGTGTACTCATCTTCCAGGTATACAAATAGAATATTACAAGTATCTGGAACAGCGACTTCCAAGCTTTTATGTGTGTATAAAACACTGAGAGATCTTATTAAATGCAGATTCTGCTTCAGAAGGTCTCAGGTTGGGTGTGTGGGTCTGCATTTCCATCAGACTTGGAAGTGACGCTGCCGGGGCCTGGACCGCACGTTGAGCAGCAGAGATTTATGATTCCTGACATGCCTTTCCTCAGTCACATTCCTCTCTTTCCTCTGCCATTTCTTCTGTAGTTTTCCCAGTTCCATGCATTTTAAAATAAAATTTTTATTATTTTTTTAAACCTAAGTAGCAAGCCCCAACCTAGCTATCCAAGGACAGGGCAATGTTATCTCCGCAAAAGAAAGGCTTTCCGGAGAAGATCGGCTGATTGAGTGTCTGATTCATTGTGTGACTTTAGCTGCTTACATCCATGAGAGTTTCTCCCGGAGAAGTCACTGGGCAGAGTGCAGAGTCCGTAGACAAGCCCTCCCTGCATGTGGCACGCTCACGGTCACGTTGGCCGTCTTTCAGAGGAGCTGTGCCAGGCACTCATTTTCTTAGCTGAGTGGTAGTTACCTGAGAGGGTGTGGAGGTGGCTGGGCTCTTGGAATCTGATGGTTTCTTCTGCTCTCAGGTCTCTGAGGACAGGTGGCTGAGCCATGCCCGCACTTGGCTGAGGGGTACTCAGGAGCCTCTAGGAAGAAGGGAGAGGACCGAGAGGCAAAGGACATCAGTGTCCATACTCCACCGAGATGTGGAACAATAGTTGTCATTTCATGCGCCACTTCTTGACACTTGTCATAAATGTCTATCCCCCAATGCAGGTGTTGTAACATACACTTCACCAGAAAAAAACCTATTATATTACTAAAATATTAACATATTAGCATTAGTATGTAGAAAAAAAACAATACCCCTATACTTGTATAACTACAATTATTTTGACTTAGAAATGATACCTATAAATTCCAAGAAGGCAGAGAGTTCAGATCTCTTTTTTTATTTTTTTTTTTAGAGAAAGAACAAAAAAACATTTTAGCATTAGCACCTGACCTAGGGCCTGACTCATAGTAGCCCCTCTGTTAAATTGTTTAATAAATGACAACTTTCCTTATAAAATTTAATTTTTTCGCTTATGTTTATGCTTTTTAATAGCATTATATCTATAATTTAGAAATTATATATATATATAAATTTGTTTTTTCTTTTTAAAGAGGATTATAGTAATTACTTCTGAGTTTTTATAGATATAATTTTTAATAATTTCATAGTTTTAAAATATTCCATCAGATTCATATAACTGAATTTATGAAGTCTCTTGAGTACATTCACACTGACTCTAGGTGGTCTTTTTCTTGTTATTAGCAGTATAGTAAACATTTCTTTTAATTTCCATTGTGCTTCTTACTTAAAACACCTTCTTGAAGGCACACTAGTGACTGCAGAGGTAGGTTTTCAGTCACTGCCATGTGACCTTCCTGGCCGATGTCAAGTGATTTCCTCAGGTTGTGGTAGATTTGATATCTCAACATTGATCTGTGTGTCTCTTTCCACTTTGGCTAACGGGATGTTGTGGCTCTTGCAGGTTAGATTTGAAAGGTGTGAAGTGATCAGTAGGTAAAGGCTTATTATACGCAATGAATATTGCATTTAATTCTAATGCTTGGAGGGCTTTGCAAAGTTAGATGAAGGTGAATACTATATAGGAGTAGGTGTAATATTATTTGCTACTTACATATCAGGAGACTTTTTTAGCTCCTATTGCAGAGAATCTGACTTAAACACCGATGTTTTATTAGGAAAACCTAACTTAGAATAAAAATATTTATAAACTTAAATTATTTCTGAAACAACTAATGTAAAAATATAAATATGTTCTCATAGCCTCTCCATCTAACGCTTTTTATCCTGAGCCCCAAGCCCAGTCTGAACAGTTAAAAGTAACAATGTATAGAATAAAGAAATTGTAGACTTCCGGTAATCATCCCTAACATGAGGGCTTATGTACCAAGGACAGGCATCCAGGAATGTATCGCAGGGACTAATTGGTAAGGCTGGCGTGGGTGGAGTGCAAGAACTGCCCTTACCCCCTTTGTCATACTCAGTTCTACATGGGAAAGGACAGAGCATCAGTTGTCTTTAAAATAGCTTGTGGAAGCCTGGGTTTCAGCTTCTTTATTTCTCTGATTTAATAAGAGAGGAATGAAGTAGGGACAGCTGTGACTCTTAGCTTTTTGTATTAGCCACAGCCCTCCCTGCCAGAGTAGTCTTGAGACCTAACCAAGGACGTAACCACTAAATCTGATGACTTACCAGAAACGCTCATTTTTTATAATTGAGCAATGTCAGTAGCAAAATAACACATAAAATCAAGACGTTTGCAGACTTTCTGTAAGTTATGGTGGTGGGAATGGATGGGAGGGCATTAGGAAAGTGAGTAAGATGTCTGCTTTCCATGTGCTTACAGTGGAATAGGGTGGGAAACAGATTTTGAACAAAGTAAGTAGAAGAAGGTGCTGTTTCTATAATTACCTAATTAGTGAAGCTGTTGCAGGACATTTTTTTAGACTGGTAGGGCTGTGTCTGGCCTGTAAATTGGCCCCGCTCTTCAGCTGCCCCCTCCTGCTCCCACCTCTTTGGCCTGTGCTTGCTGGCTTTTTGGTTTGTTTGTTTTGGTATCAGTGAGACGGTGTTGGCATGGGAGGAAGCAAAATGGGAATAGTGGTCTGGGACGCAGTGGGGAATTCCTGTGGCTCAGAGAGCAGGTTAGTTGTTTCCAGAATTAAAGTCCCAAGCAGGGCAGCATCACACACTCTCCTTTTAGCATCTCCCTTCCCATTCAAGAGCAGCCAGAGGTCATGGCTTCTCCCTTTTCTAAGGATGAATGAGCTGCAGGTGAGCTTTTGATGGCGCCCTTGTATCTGCCCACCGCAGAGCTGGCCTGGTGGGAAGCAGCCTATTGAGTCCATCCAACTTCACTTCCCACGGCTGCTCTGATGGCCCACTTTTTGTACTGCTTTAGTGTTTTGAACTGAGTAAAGACACTACGTTAGGAGTAGGTTAGGAGTTGAGCAGCTGGACACTTGGGGCTTGGAAATTTGTGGTGGAGGGGAGGGGAGGGATTATAAAGTAGTAAAGATTCAGTCCTCCTCAAATAATTATGTGGACAGACTAGATACAAAATGTACCATACTTTAACTATAGTTGCACAGTAATATCTATGTAAATGCAGAAAGACAGTACTCACTGCTTCAGTCCTGGTACATGTACCTACATGGACATCAATTGCCAAAGTGAGTCAGTGCCTGAAAACCTTACTAGTAAGAAATAAAAGGCTATCACCACACAATATAAAATACTGTTCCTTTGAAAACGGTTTACCCTGGTTCATTTAAACAAATAGACGCTCAAAGATATTACTGTGAATCAGCATAGGAGACAGGTTGTTTTGCTAAGTTAATTTAACACATGAGAGTATAGGATAATAAAAAGCTGTAAATCTTAGTATATTACTTCAGGATTTATGTCTACACCAAAGGTGAGGTATGGAAGTTACTGTGTTTTGTTCCTGTATTAGTGCCTATAACTTGAAATCACTTTAAGCTTTAAAATAGGTCTGGATTTTAAAAATACCAGATATTGTTAGTCAAGCTGAACTGGTACCCATAAGAATACTAGTATTAGTCACTGATAAGAGGCAAAGCTTGCTCATTCTATGTAATCTTAGAGACCATTGGAAAGTCCAGCTGCAATTGTGTGTAAACAGCTTGTGTAGTAACCTGTGTTAATTCTCTGCAAGTCTTGGACAATGTGAACCTTGCACTTAAGAGATTAAACATTTACCAAGAAGGAGAGTCAGCTTGCTAGTAAATATTTTAGGTGGGGACTTCATTCCTTCAGACACACCTAAACAGAAAATTCCTGTGGTAGAGACAGACAACATACAACCACTTGTCAACTAAGGTTATGGAGAAATGAGGCCATCAGTTAGGTAATTTAAATTAAAATATGTTTTGTAATAATTGCCCAGGACTCCATGGTCAGCAAACTGCGGCTCGCGAGCCACATGCGGCTCTTTGGCCCCTTGAGTGTGGCTCTTCCTAAGCCTTAGGAGTACCCTAATTAAGTTAATAATAATGTACCTACCTATATAATTTAAGTTTAAAAAATTTGGCTCTCAAAAGAAATTTCAATCGTTGTACTGTTGATATTTGGCTCCGTTGACTAATGAGTTTGCCGACAACTGGCCCAGGTATTTTTGACATAACTAATGTATTCTTGTTCAGGTATTTGCTCTGTTTCAATACAGATGTGCAGATATAGAAATACTGATGATTGGTACTTAAGAGTTCTTAAAATGATGAGCATGGTACATCCTAAAAAACACTTTTATGCCTTGGCTGGTGTTGCTGCTCTGTGAGGCCCCCTAGTCAAGGGCACATACCTGGGTGGTTGCACATTTGTAGTTGAGCGCATGTTGGAGGCAACCAATTGATGCCTCTTTTTCTCTCTTTTTTTCTCCCTCTCCCTCCCTCCTTCCCTTCCACTTTCCCTAAAATCAATGGAAAAAAATATTCTCGAGTGAGGATTAACAAAAAAACGCAAAAAAACAGAACCCCCCCACCACCACTTTTGTATGGAAATCTATGTACAAATTGTATGTGTGCAGATTGATGGAAAGTCAAACCCAGTTCACATTTTGAATACTACTGCATTATCTGGAATGTGCCATACATTTTGGATTCTTTTCTGTCCTGTCTTTAGGAGAATATGTTGAAAGGTGACACTACAGGAGACAAATTTTAAATAGTTACATTTTAAGTCACAGGGCCTTTATTGTTTGTTTTTGAGCGAGTAGAGCTTTGCCCAGCTGCAAATATTTGTCGTTGATCACCTCTCTGAGGCTGGGTGTGCATTAGTGTGATACAGTGGTAAAGGGACTTCACCCTGAGCCGGAAATCATCTTGGGGTATTGACAGAAGCCTGGAGTGATCAGGGATGCTTGCTCAGAGGATGTGAGTGGAAGATATTTTTTAAGGGAGTGGTTGGTAAATTTTCCTTCATTTTCTGTGTTAGAGAAATTACTGTGGGAAAATTCGAAATCTTATGCCACATAATTCCATTCACTTTGAGGATGCATCTGCCAGGTACAATGGAAAGGTGTTGTTTGATCCAGTTTTCCAAGTTATAAATTAGGAATATAGTCTAGGACAGGAAGTATGGCAGTTTGCTTTGTGTGTTTTTGAGGGATTTATAGTATAGGTTAAAAAAATAACTGGTATATTTATAATAGGAAATATACTTAAAAAATCATAAGTGAATTTAGCTAAAAAAGAACCTGTTTTATTCAATTTAAACTAATAAAATTCAACTATCAACTACTAAGCTATTAAATTATTAAAAGCTTCTGTAAAGATTTTCTTCAAAATTTAGTTATGAGCTACACATACTCATCCATACCGATTACTACTAATCGTTGTCTAATGCTATTGTGATGCATTAGATCAGCGGTTCTCAACCTGTGGGTTGCGACCCCTTTGGGGTTCAAACGATCTTTTCACAGGGGTCGCCTAAATACATCCTGCATGTCAGATATTTACATTACGATTCATAACAGTAGCAAAATTACAGTTATGAAATAGCAACGAAAATAATTTTATGGTTGGGGGTCACCACAACATGAGGAACTGTATTAAAGGGTCGTGGCATTAGGAAGGTTGAGAACCACTGCATTAGATGGAACCTGGCCATGGAGCTCTTCTTAGGCATTTTTGGGGGGGGGGGAAAGTTTGCAACCCAGAAACAATTACCATTATTAACCACAACTGAAGTCTTCAAAAAAAGACCTGTGATTTTTTATTAAATTCTAGGGAACATATTACCTTCTCACAGGCTGAATCAAAAGAAAATCCATCAGTTATTACAGATCCCTCGTAACAACCCACTTAAATGTCGGTTATATAAGTCAGGAAGTCCTCTTGAAGTGGAACCTTCCAAATGCCGAGGTTGTTTATACAAATAACATTTTCTTTTGAACTCTGTAGAGGAAGTATGTTTTATTTTTAATGACTCTCAGTTGGACAATTGAAATATTGTTTTCCATTTCTTTACCACCCTTATTTTTGCACCCACACAGAAACCACCCACAACTGAGGATTGGAACAGCTGGGGAAGTTGTGTATTTCAGGTGGAGTTCTTCTCTAAAACAACATGCCACTTACGAGATGTTTTATTATATTTGCTCTGTATTTTAAAGAACATAACTTGATTTATTTTGAAGTCCAAAGGCTTAGATTTTTTCATTTCCGGCTCTGAAAAGCAATATGAATCTTATGCCACTAGCCACACGTCTCAAAGAAAAAAACTGTCTTAACTTACTAACATACAATAATCCCCTGAAACCCATTTATTTATTTTGCGATTTGTTCTGGTGAACAAAAAATAGTTTGGTCTTTTTCATGGAGAACTCAGTCTCTTATCTCTCCCAGCAGATTTTATGCTCTTTGAGGTTAGAAAGTTTACTCCCATTTCTATTCCTGCATAATACTTCCGAGCAGCGGTTCTCAACCTGTGGGTCACAACCCCTTTGGCGGTCAGACGACCCTTTCACAGGGGTCGCCTAAGACCATCCTGCATATCAGATATTTACATTATGATTCATAACAGTAGCAACATTACAGTTATGAAGTAGCAACGAAAATAATTTTATGGTTGGGGGTCACCACAACATGAGGAACTGTATTTAAAGTGCCAGAAGGTTGAGAACCACTGCTTTAGAGCTTTACTTGTAGCAGAGGCTTAGTAAATAGTTGTTGCATAAATCTAGGGAACCTTTATATAGAAACAAAGCTCCTTAAGATACATAAACGTTCAAGGTAGACCAGGCCTAGGTGTGTGAGTGGGAAGATGAGGGAAGGCCACGCTGCAGAAGGGGTTGTTTAATTTGGTCATGGAGAAGTGGTCCGTGAAGAGGGAATACGAACATTCCAGACATAGGGAAGGGATGAATGCAGGCTTTGAGGAGGCAAGGAGAAAGCCAAGGGCAAATGGCATGTGCGAGCAGGTACACAAGACCTAGCAGGCCAAGTTAGGGATGTGGAGTTTTAACTTAAAGGCAATGAGAAGACATTGCTGGGCATTAATCAGAGTAGTGACATTGTATTTGCATTTTGAAAAGGTTAATCTGACTGTCTCATGGAAGACTTAAGAACGCTGCTCCAGATGAGCTTTTCTTAAAATGTCTTACTTGGCTATTTCTTTGTGTTTGTGCTCAGGAGAAAATGGGGCATGGGTATCCTAATGGGTAGTATAATGTAACCTATGGATGCCTGTGTTGGTTTTAATGCACTTGCATTGAACAACAGAACCACAGTTGGAATACATCTCTTTTATTGGAAGTATGAATAGAATGGCCTCAATAAAACTGGACTCTTGTGATTGGCTTGTAATTTCAAGCCTCAACCATGACATACTCTTGACATTGTTGTCATAAGTTTTGGCATAGTAACAGGAACATGTTTTCATTGCCTCTTGGTCAGCATCAGACACCAAAAAGGTGAAGTGGTGGCCTGTGTGGTGTTAGGTGCATGGTTTGAACTGTTGTTGGTAATGTCTTTGTCAGCTTAGCACAATTTCTCCACCCATGTGGAAGATCACATAAATTCAGCATCTGCTTTGAAAATAGCTTTTGAAGGTGGTATTATGTCACAGTGAAAGTGTTTTTACCATTGGCGTGGAGTTTATATCTTGCTAGTTGAGAGCTGCATTTCTTCTGGGATAATTCTCATACTTTATGTACAGGTGGGGATGAGGAGTAGCTCCGGTTATTGGGTTTTTTTTTGTTTGTTTTATTTCTTTAGAATTTTTAGAAAGTGCTACTTCCGCTTAGTATCTGAAGAGAAGAGACCTTGGAGAACCTGGGAGCTCACTGTCATTTTGCTTTGGACACAGGCGAATCGATTTTCTAAAGTCACACCAGTAGGAGAACCCCGTTTAGCTAGCTCCTTGGTTCTGAACTTGGAGCTTACTCATTCATTCATGCAGTAAACCTGTATCAAGTACCTGTGATTTGTCAGAAACCATTTTGGGTACTGACACATCAGTGTGCAAGACAGAAAAAAAAAATCTCCATCCTAATGGGTTTGCATTTGTTCGAGGAGTTAAATAAATTTAAGTTTATTATATGTTAAGTTAGGTTGTGATAAATGTTTATAGAGATACAAAAAGAAGGGACATTTAAAAATTTTTGTTCAGTATTTCTTTCATATACAGATATATCATTTTAAGATAGTGGCATTACTGCAAAGTGCTTATAATTGGAACCCTGATTTATCCTTTATTCCCTGTGTAATTAATCAAATTTACATGACCATGTAAACATTGATTCTTTTTCTGTATTGAAACCATTTGGTACAAAAGGCATGAAAATAGTCAGTGCTTCTGAGGCCCGCTGGCTGTAACAGCCCTAGATTTTTTCCCTGAAGTCTTTAGGATGTTGAAGCATTTCTCCGGTTCTGTATTTAACCACTGCTTCCCTCTGCTCCAGACCATTGCACTTCTTCCCTTGCGTGGGCATATTTAATCTGACTTGAACATTCATTGTCTTGATTTGTGCAATATCGAAGAAAGCTAATGTGTAATATCCTCTTAGCTGGAGTACAAAGATTGAGACCCAGAGCATAAGCATAGAGGGCTTTGCCATGTAGTGTAAAGTTTTATGCGCATGCTCTCCAGAGACGCTCGAGGCTTTTGATTGAAGGTTTATTCTGGCATAAGTGTGTGTGACGAATTACAGCGCGGAAATGTTTGCCAGTTCAGGCTGAGTTAGAGATTGCCTTCATCACCACATCTTTTATGAACCAAGAGAGAACATTTTTAAATGTGAATGAAATAATAAAAGTACAGTTTCACTTTTGACATAAAATGTTTGGACCAGAAAGGCAATAGTCCTGCAAACTGTGTCTGAAATAAGTGAGCTAGGACACAGGACATGGACACCCAGGGGTTAATGGAAAGTTTATCGGCCAAAGGGAAGGACCAGCATATGAGCAATGAAGAGAGACTATGGGATGGGAGGCCAGACTATAGAGGGAGAAGTTGGAAAGAAACACGAGTTGAATAATAGGCCTTAAAAAAAAGAAAAAGAGGAGCGTGCCTTGGATAGTTATCTAGGAATATGTGCCTGGGAGAAAAAAGGCTAATTCCAAGTAATTTCTCTGTCAGAGATAAAATTCAGGATAGTTGTTGAGGGCTGTAGAGAGAACTTAAGGGTTATTCTTGGTTCTTGGGACTCAGATAATATATTGTTTCCTTCATTACCACAAGGGTCAAGGGTACTACTTCTGCCATTGAAAGTACAGATGACTTTCAAGCAAGGAGGTAGAGATGATCCTTACAAATTTTATTAAAATACATACTGTTTTCTGCCTGGCTAGTGTGACTCAGTGGTTTAGCATTGACCTGTGAACCAGAAGATCACAGTGTGATTCCCGGTCAGGGCACATGCCCAGGTTGCAGGTTCAATTCCCAGTGGGGGGTGTGCAGGAGGCAGCTGATCAATGATTGTCTCTCATCATTGATGTTTCTATCTCTCTCTCTCTTCCTCTCTGAAATAAATACAAATATATTTTAAAAATACATACTGTTTTCTATTTAAATGTAGTTTGAATTCTTAATTCCTTACACAAAGCATGCATCCCTTCCCTTTTCCCTCCCAAACTGCCTACCATCAGAATCAAGTATGGGAACCTTAAAAATATGATTCCTGGGCCCACCCTCAGACCTGAACTAAGGTGGAATCCCCTGGGTTGAGACCTTAGTAGCTTGTAATTTCATGGATATTATTGGTGTCTAATGCAGCTTGTGAGAAACCACTACTCTAAACAATATACTTGTGGTATACACCGAGGTAGACACAATTGGGGAGGCCATTTATGGCCACATTATTTTTTTCACAGCCTGCAAAAAGGTTTTGGTTTATGTAGAACAAGTTGATATGTACCCTGATTATGAGAGATGGTATTAATGGGCCTGTGTAGGTGCTGCACAAATCTCCCAGGGATGAAAAAAAAAATCAGTTTTTCATGTTAAAGTCAAATACTAGTATAAGGTGTGACTTAGTTCATGCTGATATAGACTTTGGAGTCTCTAGAATTTTCTACCAATAATGCATATCTTCTGAGTACAAAGAACTTTATGGGTAATTTAGAACATGCAAACATGAGTAAAGTCTTCTTATATCCTTATTAGGCTTATAAAATACAAGGGAGTAATAAAGGAGCTTTATGGTACAATCACTGTAATACAAAGGAGAATGTGCTGAGTGCTATAGTGTGGTAAGACCAAAAATGCTGTGAGAACACCAATGCTGGAGAAGGAACTTCCTTCTGGGAACATTAGAAGATGCTCTCATAGAGGGGGTTATTCGTGCTGAGTCCTAATGGTTAGACAAGAAACAGCTTAGGAAATGTAGGTAAAGAAAAGGCATGGAAATGGGAAGCTATAAGAACTTCTACTAGTTTCAAAGTGCTAAGCTAGAGATTAGAAATAGTAGCATCTCAGGCTAAGATACTTAGAAAGATAACTATGGCCCTATGATGGAGATCCCGAATCGCTTATAATATGGAGTTTGGTTTTTATTTAATGATTCAAGGTTTTTGAGTTGGATAATGACATAATCAAAGGTGCCCCCCTCTTTTTCTTAATTTCGACCTTTAGTACATACGGTGAGTTAAAGTCATAGAAGCTGGGCAACCAATAACTAGGCTACTGTAATAGTATAGCCGAGATGAAGTGATATTCTTACGTAAATCTAGAAGGATAGAGGAGAGAGATCTGCAGAATTTGGTGAGTAGGGGCATGGAAGGAAGGATAATCCATCACTTGAGTTACTAGGAACATGGTGTCAGGAGCCCATTTATCCGTTTATATGTGGCCTGAGTACTGAAACAGAATTATGAGTTAGGATTTGACACATGTTAAGTTTCGAGATGCAGATAAAGTCCCTTGTAGAAATTCGCAGGAGGTAAATTTAGAATAGTGAATTGGGGCTATGGAGCTATGCCTGGAGTAGTGGGAAAGTGTATACATTTCAGGTGAGTTACTTTGGGTTCAAAGTTTAGCTCTGCAAGTCATTAGCTCTATGACCTCACGTCTTGTTTATCCTCTGTATTTCAGTTTCATTATTTAAAAAAATAGGAGAATGGTGAGAGGAGATTGGGGTGTTGGACTTGTGACCTCCTTGTGGGGTATTGTGAAGATTAAGGAGCTGTGCACAGCGCTGCATGTATCCAGTAAACCTCCTTCTCCCACCCATGTCTTCCTGCCCTTCCTTTATGGCAAAGGAGTCCACTGGAGTAAGCTCATAGCCCGAGGGGAAGGAGAAATAGCTTGTGAGGGGAGAAGAGTGACGATAGAAATAAGAGGGAGAGAAACAGAAAAAATGTAGCTGAAGATGGGAGAGGGTGAGAGTAGAAGCTTCGCGGCACCTTGTTAGCTTTGAGAGGAAGAGGGCCCCTTTCCCGAGACAGGCAAGTTTGAAGAGAATGAATAAAGACAGTGGTGATCAGAGGGTCTTGAACTTTTTTCTGAGAAGCAGAAGGCTAGGCCATCTGGTATGAGGAGGGGAAGTGTAGGGCTGGGTTCTTGAGAAAGGAGAAAATTCTTTTTAGATAACCACTGTGGGAAATAAGATTAGGAATAAACCAGAGTTGAATGAAAGGATTGCCAAAAAGCAAAAGCCAAGGGTTAGATAGCTTGAACTCTTGGTGTCCTTGTGGGTGTATGAAATTACAGAGGAGAAGGTCATGGGAGGTTAAGAGGTTGTGGAAAAGAGAAGCTGGAAATTGGACACGGAAGCGGATGTTGAAGTTTCAGGAGGGTGGTGGCAGGAGGATTGGGTGCAGAGGAGGAGTATGAACGGGTGCTTTAGTCTTTGTGGAATGTGAAGGAGTGCTGGGAAGTCTGTTCCTGATGGTAGTGAGAATGGGATTCGGGGGGGGGGGGGGGGGGGGGGCGGGATACTTGGTGTAAGTAGTTGTTTGTCAGCAACAGATCATTTCCTTCAAGGCAGGATACTTGGCACCTGATTGCCCTTGGAGCATAAATAGCTCTGGCACTGGTTGCTTTTAAAGATGATGTGCCTGTTCTTTCTTGTAATGTAGCAGGGTAGTAGGCTGGCACTGCTCTTCTCCCCACCCCACCCCCGCAATAATGGTTTGCTGGAAGAAATAAGACTTCTATATCACACAATCAAAGTTAAATACCTGCTTTTATTTTGCTGCTTTTAAGATTCTTCCTCTGCCTTTAACCTTTGGCATTTTAATTTGATGTGTCTTGGTATGGGTCCATCTTTGGATTCATTTTGTTTGGGACTCTCTGTGCTTCCTGGACTTGTATGCCCATTTCCTTCACCAGGTTAGGGAAGTTTTCTGTCATTAGTTTTTCAAATAGGTTTTCAATTCTTTGCTTTCTCTCTTCTCCTTCTGAAACTTAAATGATGCGAGTATTAAGTTGTCCCAGAGGCTCCTTACACTATCCTCATTTTAAAATTCTTTTTTCTTTTTGCTGTTCTGATTGGGCGTTTTTTGCTTCCTTATATTCCAAATTGGTGTTTTGTTTCTCGGCTTCATCTATTCTACTGTTGATTCCCTGTAAGTTTTGTGTATCCTTCATTTCTGACTGGTTTCCATGTCCTTTTTTATGCTGTTGAAGATCTCTCCAAGTTAATCTACTCTTTCGCTAAGTTCATTGAGCATCCTTATAACCAGTGTTTAGAACTTTGTATGTAGTAGATTGCTTGCCTCCATTATGTCTAGTTCTTTTCCTGGAGTTTTGTTCAGTTATTTCATTTGGGACATGTTTCTTTGTCTCCTCATTTTGGCAGCCTCCCTGTTTTTGTTTCTATGTATTAGGTTAAACTGCTATGTCTCCTGGGCTTGGCAGAGTGGCCTAATGTAGTAGGTGTCCTGTAGGGTCCAGTGGCACAGCCTCCCTGTTCACCCAAGCAGGGCATTCCAGGTGCACTCCCACCAAGTAGGCTGTGTACATTCTTGTTTTGTAGTTGAGCCTGGATTGCTGTTGGCATGTCATGGGAGGGATTTATCCCCAGGCCCATCAGTTGCAAGGACTAACTGTGATCACTGTGGAAAATCAGCTGTGCTGGGATCGAACCCACGGATCATAACTTACTTCATTGGGGGTCTGGTGCTGCTGAGTCCAGCCCTTGAACATTTCCCCCTTGGAGGTGGTAGGGTGGTCCTTCAGCATTGTCTGAAACTGTCTACCAGATGCACTGGCTCTGGTGCCTCCTGGGAGGTGCAGGCCAAGGTCAGCTATTGCCTGTGTTCTGCCTGGAGCCACCTGTCATGAGCTACAAAGTGATCTGCAGATGGCTGCTACTTGTGCTGTGCTGGGAGGTACTCAGGATAGGCCAACCTGTGAACCAAAGCTGGCTGCCATTATTGCTGGCCCTTGGGCCCCCTAGTGAGAAGTATGGGGCACACTGAGGCCAGATGCTGCTGGTTTGAGAGATTTTAGGAAAATGAGAAGTATGAGCCAAGACAAGCCATTATTGTGGAAAAGCCACTGGATACAGCTTGGGTGAGCCTGCAAGTTGGGTGTGGCGGGGTCTCAGGGAATCACCTAGGCTGGGCGAACAGTGTGAGACAGGTTGATGGAGACTGAAATCTGGCCTGGCCTACTAGCTCTGTCAGACAGTATAGTTCCTCTCAGTATATCCCTGGTGCCTTTTAAGCTGCTACTCCAGCTCTGGAGCTCAGAGGAAGTGAGCCTGAGTACGTACATGTGTGGGCCCTTTAAGAGGAATGCCTGGGACTCTAGCAGAACTCTGTCTCACTTAGCCACAATCCCCGCTGTTTTATTACACCCAGAAATTATTGCACTGGAATCCTGGGTTAGGGAGCCTGGGTTAGGGATGGGACTCTCACTCCTTAAGGGAGACCTCAACAGCTGAGATATCCATCCCAATTTTTATCCACCACACGTGGGTGTAGGACCAGCCTCTTCTATGTCTCCACTCCTCCTACCAGTCTACATGTGGCTTTTTCTTTATATCCTTAGTTGTAGGACTTCTATTCAGCTAGATTTCAGGTGGTTATGATGATGGCTGTTCTATAGTTTAGTTGTAATTTTAATGTAGTTGTAGGAGGATACAAGTCGGCATTTACTTAAGCCGTCATCTTGATTGGAAGCTAAATAACTTTTCATTGCTAAAATAATATATAATATGCTCTTCCATTTTGGAACATCTTATTATTGCTGAAACCTAATTCATCTGAATGCAATGTAGTTCAACACATGGATGCAGTGGTAGGCTATAGAAGAAGAATTTAAATGCAAGTATTCAAGAACTTGTTTTCAAGATTAATATTTTCTTAATTTTTAAAATTTTATTTTTCAATTACTGTCTGCATATAATATTATTTTGTATTTGTTTCAGGTGTACAGCGTAGTGGTTAGATAGTTATACTAAAATTAATCTCTTTTTGATTTGTATTTGGCGATTAAAAAAGAATCTAACCACCAGGAGGACATTGTGGAGAATTTAGTGTAGATACCTCAAAGATAATTAAATTTCTGTGTATTTTTCTTGCAATCCTAGATTCCAAGTGGCTGTGAAGTATTGGGAAGATGACATTTCTTTTTACGCGGGTGTATTACAGTGATCTGCCAGCCTGAGACAGGGCCTTGTGACTTATTTTTTTTGTTGGTTTAGGAAGCAATTTATTGGCTTTGCAAGTAGGCATCTACAGAGCTTGAAGCCACAAATGAAGTGGAAAATCTTATTTGATGTTGTGGTTCTCAGAAAATAATAACTAGAGGTTGTGGTTGCAAATGGTGGCAGCCTTGCAGACACAGTGGACTGACCCGTTAGTGGGGGTGTTGTGACCAGTGACACAATGTCTGGTGGGAGATTTGGTGTCAGTTTTTAAATCACTTTGTCTGTTTTTCAGATACGGTATTTATTATCCTGGCATAACACAAGTTGATTGTGCTTCTTGCTTTGCTTATGGGTTATAAACTGTTCCTGAACCAAAACTTTCCCTTGGATAGTTCAACCAATGTGTAGCCAGTATGCAACCTTTGATCTTTTAAATGCACAAAGAATTAAAATTCCAGGGCCGTTCCAGGCATGAGCTGCTGATGTGCCACCTGCTAGATCATTGCTTGTAGTGCAATGCTGATGCCACTTGGCTATGGATGTAGATTCTACTTTTATTTTTCTCTATATGGCTAGATCTAAAAGGATATGACAAATCCACCTTCTCTGGTTCGTATTCTTATTTCAGTGTTAATGTTTTATTGCAGGGGTGGACAAAGTAGGTTAAATTACCAGCCATCATTACCTAAAAGATAAATCATAAGTAAGGATATGAAATAATAGTAATAATAATAAGAAAACAAATACTACAAATAAATGACATAATAACTAATAAATAATAATCTAAGAATAAACTCTGTTTGGCAAAATCACAACTGTAAATCTAGTTTTGCCAACCTCCTGTATATTGCCTCCTCCTCTTCATGAAAAGTCAGTGCAGGAAGGCAGAGCCTACATCTCACACCCAAATAGAAAAGGGAAGTGACTGTTGGGCCATCATCTGGGTTTATAAAATATGACTGCATTGGTTTAAACTGACTTTTATAGGTTTTCACTGATATTTAACCAAGTCTAAGGCCTACTGCTAACCAGTTCTCCCTATTTTTTAGCATAGCTGGATGTGAAGAGTGATATTTGTGCACTCTAATAAAGTGAAAACTTGGGTTGTTGACATAACATTCTATATTTATGAATTCGTGACCTGTTCTTTGAGTATGTATTTATGCTATTTAGGTTTGAGGAAAGATTCCTGGGAGAAATATTTAATACCTTATTGTCTGATTATGATATAAATGTTGGTTGGATGCAAGAGGGACATGGTTTGTCAATTCTTCTAGTTGCAGAATCTGTAAAGACCAAGTTGATCAATTGTTGAAACATTTAATAGTATAATAGGTAGTGTTTAAAGTAGTGGAGTTTTGTTAACAATGAACAGGGAGTTGTTGTCTTTTTTTGTCTCTCATTCCTACTCCCAGATTCTAAACAGGTTTTCCACATTCAAAATAGTAGTGTGGCCCAGCCGGTGTGGCGCAGTGATTGAGCGTTGACCTTTGAATCAGGAGGTCACAGTTTGATTCCAGATCAGGGCACATACCTGGGTTGCGGGCTCTATCCCCAGTGTGGGGTGTGCAACAGACAGCTGATCAATGATTCTCTCTCATCATTGATGTTTCTATTTCTCTCTCTCCCTCTCCCTTCCTCTCTGAAATCAATAAAAATATAATTTAAAAAATAGTATGGTGAATTTAAGCTGGTTGAAAGGATTGTTAGGAAATAAGCATTTATTTATTTATTTATTTATTTATTTATTTTTATGATCCTTTTTATTATTATTTTTTATTGTTGACACTATTACAGATGTCCTCCACTTCCCCTCCCTTTGCCCACCTCACTCTGCCCCTTCCCTGGCCTTCATCACACTATTTTCTGTATCCATGGGCTATGCATGTATAAGTTCAGGAATGTTTTGGATTTTATAATATTGGTAAATAAAGGAGCCATTATCATACTTCTCAGCCTGTAAATATAATCTGACTCTTGGCTTTGTGAATGTTTATACTCTCAGGACCTGTCATAAATACACCTGAGTAATTGATTTCTTTTGTTCCAAAAGTGTTTTTCCAATATCATATTGTGGAGATAAAAAGGAAAGCCTATAGCAATATTCTTGACCTCAGTAATTTGTTGGGAAGTTAGCATTTTTATGTGAAATTATATTTTGGTTGCTCTCCAGTAATCTCGTGGTCCAGATGGTCAGGAAGGGGAAAGATTATTACTGGTGAATACAGCCAGGAAAGTTTCATGCAGGTGGCAAGAATGTGGATAGCAAACATAATTTTCCAAACTATCTGGCTATTTTTTTCAGAATATTTTATGAAGCCTAGAATAAGTGTTGTTTGTTTCTCTTTATAGAGCAAACAGGCTGTGGAAATGTATTGTTAAATAAATTAATCCATGTAACGATCAAATATTGAAAGCCCATTGTGTTTTAAGTATTGTTTTTGGAATATTGTTCTCATGAAATCAAGCTCCTGTCATACCACCTGTAATTGCAGGATCAGCTGTTAATGTTTGAAGTTAGTTTGTTCCTCCAAAATCAGATAATGAAATGGTTATTTATGTAAATATTAATATTGATAAATAAAGTATGGAGTATCACAAATAGTTGCTTATAAAAGGAAGTATTTTGGTATTAGGTTTTGCATGTAATAAATATTTTATGATTTTGCTTAAGTAAAGTTTTAGAAGAAATGGCTCAGTCACAACATCAATAGCTGTTTTGTATAAGGCACTGTGATGGGTGCTGGGAGGGTCATTTTGTATGTGTTTTCTGCCAAGGACTGGTGGAGAAAAGACACCTTCCGGTTTTCATAGTCTTGAGGGCATTTGTGGGTTCCTGGTACCAGAGATTCTAATACCAGTTTCTCATTATGTTAGGGGTCCCTGCTACTTTGAGGGTGGAGCAGACAGGGAAGGGAATGGCTGTTCTTCAGCCCTTAATCCTAAAACCCAATTTACAAGCTAATACATTGAATCACTTTATATCTGCTTCACAGGATTGTTAATTACTATTTTCTTTCTGTTACTGTGTGCTTAGTAAACTATTAATGCAGTACTTTGACATCATTATAAGTAAAAAGAATAGGGGAAAACTTTAATACGGGTTTTAAAAGTTGGTAGGCCACTGTCACTAATTCATGAAATATTTACTGTTCCTTTTTTTTTTTTTAGAACAAATGACAAACACAAGTATCTTCATTTAGACCCAGAAACATATACTTTTATGGAACTGAGACTTTAAGTATACTTTTAATATTTAAAGAGAACAATTTTTTTTTCCAAGTAATTTCCCTGAAAAATCAACAAAAGAAAGAGTGAAGAAAACTTGTTAAATTTGGGGCAGACTCAAAAAATTGCTGGAAGGAGAACAGTTTATGTTGCCAGGAAGCAGACCTGATTGCTTTTGCTTGTCAAAATTGTTCTTCTTCGACATTCTCACTATAATCAACTTTTAGATACTGAGTCTATAAACCGTATTAATATTGGAAACAGACCAGAACCAAGTAAATCAGAAATATTCATTTTTAGACAAAGAATTTCAACAGTGCAACGAGAACCTGAGCTTCCTTAGTTGTAATCTAAATCGGATTTAAGGCAACTCCACAGTTTACTCAGAGTAATGGTTACCTGGGGAAGCCTGTGGACCTCTCGCAGTGGGTTTTATTCACAATGGGTCTCTCACGCAGTCCTCAGAGTAACAGACTGCCAGGCACTTTTAGGGCACCACTCCGTGGGCCAGTGGTCATTTTCTGGGCCACTCTAGGATCAGGCTATATTTTTATTTATTTCAAAAATACCACTTGACAGGCTTCTGTGTGCTGGATATTTACTTAGCTCTTTGGGAAAATTAATAGTATGTGATCTATGCCCTCCCAGAATTTAGGCCAGTGGGAAAATGAAGCATTAATAGCTTGTTTTATTTTTATTTTTTATTTAAAAAGGTATCCTGTATCTTACCACTCTCCACCACTTAATTCCCCAGAAAAACCATTTTGAACTTTTAGCCATTTCTCCCATTGCTGTAAAGATCATAACTATCTTGCTTCTTGCTACTTCTTTATTTTTTTTTTTTGTATTGATTTTTTTTTCCCCCCCAGAGAATGAGGGGGAGAGAGAGAAAAAAAGAGAGAGAGATAGAGAGAATGAGAGAGAGAGTGAGTTATCAATTTGCTGTTCTACTTATTTATGCATTCTTTGGTTGTCTCTTGTATGTGCTCCGAAGATCCTCTCTTGGCCTTTTGTACAACTGTTGTCCTGGACTATACAGCTGTGTCACCTTGAGAATTCCATTTGCTTCTTTTCTGTATTGGGCTACTATCTCTAGATTCCATAACCTTTTCTCTTGGCCCATGTTTTGTTAGAGTGTGTCATCCAATAGGTGCCAATTAGGGAAGCATGCGCTGGTAAGGTTTTCTTTTCCTTTTTTTTTTTTTTTTTTTTTTAATAATAACTCAATAGTTTAGGAGGAATCAAGAGAAATGTAGGGTTAAAGTGTTTCTTTACTTTCAACTATCTCTCTCCATCTCCTCTTGTTTTATCACCCTCAGGAGTACCAGCTGCCTCCATTTCCTGTAGCCCAAACTGACTTATCTCTTAGATTCTTTCTTCCTAGGCATGTTGATGTCTTCTGTCAACATTAACCCAAAGTTGGTTGCGATTTCTTTTAGCCTCACCAAAAGAGATCTTCAGCAGCAGTAGATAGCTGCCAGAATGATGATGGAATGCTTTCTTTACCCATAGATGCCAATAGAACAAAAATAGAATATGTTATTATGCCCTCCAGTTAAAATCCATATATTTGAAAATGTTTTCTGTTCAACTTACTATTGTCAAAACTGGGTTACATTGTAACATTGGTAGAGTTATTTTTGCAGAAATTAAAACTTTTAAAAAAGTAATTCTACTCTAAGGCCATTAATGTGTTTAAAAGATTGATCTGATTCTCAGGTAATCCTTTGATTTCTGTTTTGGTAACTTTGAATAAAACTTGATGTGAAGTAATGGGTAGGGATAGCATTTCAAACCAGCTTAGTTTACTGTAAACCTAGCAGTTCTGAAAAGAGGAAGAAAAAAAAAATCCTAGATTGGACTTTAAATTATTATTATTTTTTAAAAATGTATTTGGGTACTCTTACATTGGCTGAATATATGTTTACCAGAGTTATATCCTCTTGTTGTATTGATCCCTTCAGTATTATGAAGTGGCCCTCCTTATCTCTTGTTATGGCGTTCACTTTGAAGTCTATTTTGTCAGATATAAGTATTGCTACCCCAGCTTTTTTTTCATTTCCATTTGCCTAAAAAATATTTTTCCATCCCTTCACTTTCAGTCTGTGTTCTGAGGTGGGTGTCTTGTAGACAGCATATATATGGGTCATATGTTCTTATCCATTCAGCCACTTGATGTATTTTTTAAAAAATATATTTTATTGAATTTTACAGAGAGTAAGAGAGAGGGATAGAGAGTTAGAAACATCAGAGAGAGAGAAACATCGGTCAGCTGCCTCTTGCACACCTCATACTGGGGATGTGCCCCCAACCAAGGTACATGCCCCTGACTGGAATTGAACCTGGGACCCTTCAGTCCGCAGGCCAATGCCCTATCCACTGAACCAAACCGGTCAGGGCCCACTTAATGTCTTTTGATTGGAGCATTTAGTCCATTTATGTTTAGTTACTATTTGTAAGTACTTGTTTGTGGACTTTTTTTTATTTTTGTACCTGTGTTTCTTCTTCCCTTTTTATTTCTTCTTTTTACAACATCCCTTTAGCATTTCTTGCATTGCTGGTTTGGTAGTGATAAACTCCCTTAGCCTTTTTTTTTGTCTGCTCAGCTCCTGATTTCCCCTTCTATTTTGAATGATTGCCTTGCTGGATAGAGTATTCTTGGATTCAGTCCCTTGCTTTGCATCACTTTGTATATTTCATTCCATTCCCTTCTGGCTTGATATGTTTCTGTTGAGAAATCATTTGATACTCTAATGGGGAATCCTTTGTAGGTAACTCTCTGTCTCTCTCGCAGCCTTTAAGATTCTCTGTCGTTAACGTTTGCCATTGTAATTACAGGGTTTCTTGGTGGGGGTCTTTTGGGGTTCATCTTGTTTGGGACTCTCTGTGCTTGTGTGACTTTTTTCTTCCCCCAAATCAGGGAAGTTTTCTGTTATTATTTCCTCAAAGTTTTGATTCTTACATAAGTTTTGATTTTCTCCTCCATTCGGTTTATGAACTTCATGACCCTTACTCTAAACTCTTTTTCTGACATATTGCATGCCTCTGTTTCATTTAGTTACTTTGCTGGTGAGGCCGCCTTTTCTTTCTTTGTGGGGGTTGTTTCTTTGTCTCCCCATTTTTGCTGTGTCTTTCTGGCCCTGGGCACCCTGCTTGGGGTTTGAGAGGTTGAAGACCCTATCAGGGCAATGGTCCAGAAATCATTAGCCCAGAGGCTGGGTCTGCCTTGTGTCTCATGCCTTTATTGTCTCTGCTCTTAGTTGTATTCCCTTCTCCCACGGATCTGGTTCCTCAGTTGTCTGCTTCAGATGCTCAGGGTGGTGGGATCATGTGCACAGTTCCTCTGGTGTTCGACTCCCTGTGAGGACCCAGAACCCTCTGGCATGCGATTCTCTGTGTGGCCCCAGAACCCGTGGCAGGGTGGCACCCTAGGTCCCTCTGGCAGTGCTTTTGCAATGTGGTCCTGTGGCCCCTGTCTGGGCACACTGGCTTGCTCCAGGCTGCCTGGCAGTGCTCTCCTATGGCCCAGAGTAAGGTGTGTGCTGGGTTTCTCCAGGTAGCTCCTGCAGGACTGCCCAAGGGGTCGGGGAGAAACGGGTGCGGGTTGCTCTGGGTTGCACAGTCAGAGCTCCCCTGTGGCCTGAGTGGGACACATGCTGGGTTACTCCAGGTTGCTCCAGCAGCAAGACCCTGGGCTCGCGGTGGAGTGGGTGCTGGTTGCTCTGGGTCACTCAGTCCTCACTTTCTTGTAGCCCGGAGTGAGACACTTACTGTCTTGCTCCAGTTTTCCCCTCCTCAATGTGGATTGGGGGCGGGTTACCCTGTGTTGCTCAGTCCACATTCTACTGTCACCCTGAATGAGGTGCACGTTGGGTTGCTCTGGATGGTCCCGGCAGGACTGTCCTGGGGGCCGGAGTGGAGCAGGTGTGGGTTGCTCTGGATCGCACAGTCTGAGCTCCCCTGTGGCCCTGAGTGAGATGTGTGCTGCGTTGCTCTTGGTCATCCCTCTGGGCTGGGGTGAAGCGGGTGTGGGTTGCTCTGGGTCACCCCAGCAAGGATGTCCAGGGAGCCGGGGTGGAGCAGGCACCAGTTGCTCTGGGTCACACAGTCCCCACTCTCCTATGGCCCAGAGTAGGTTGTGCTCTGGGTTGCTCCAGGTCACTCTGGTAGCAGGTCCCGGGATTCGCGGAGGAGTGGGCACTGGGTGTCTCCTGATCAGGCTAGCAGTATGGTTTTGGGTCCAGGGTGGGGGTGGGGCACAGTGTTCCCCCTGGATTGCACTCACTGTGGGGGCTTGGAGCCAGATCCTAAGACACTGGGTCCCAGTGGACTGGTGAGGTGGCTTGGTGAGGGAGCTCACTCTGGCAGCGTGCACTCCCTGCAGACATCTGGGAGCCTGCTGGGAGGTACTGCCCTTTTAAATTCTTGAGTGGAAAGCATTCTTTCTCTTCCTTAATAAGTTCTGTTAATGTGACTCTTGCTTTGTTTTCCTGACTTACTTGCCTTTATTGTGAGCTTGGGGCCAGACTTCTGGTCTCGCACATTGTTTTCAATATTAGTATGGGCTAAGGAAGGGGATGGGGAGAGCCTAAAGAGTAGGGGCATAGAAGGGAAGGTTCACAGGTTAAATGAAAATAAAATTTGCATTTATCTTATCTGTGTCCTTAGTATTGTAACAAAACCATTTTATTTTAGTTAATAGTTCATATTAAGTATAAGGTTCAAAAATTGATGTGGATAAATTACTTTTCACACTTGCCATTTGGAACTATGCATTTTAAAAGAATAGACCACTGTAAGTCCCTATTTATTTATTTTTGGTTTGTTCTTTTAAAGTTTCTGAATACTTGATTCTTTCCTCAGGCTAGGGCAATATAGGTCCGATAATTTTCTAAAGCAGTGCATGCCAACATATATGCAAACAGGTCACCTGGGGATTTTGTTAAAATATAGATTCTGAGGTTGTGCCTGAGAGTTTGTATTTTTAATAAGTTCCCAAGTGCTGAATCTGGTGGTCATTCCACAACACTGACTAGCAAAGGTTTAAAATATTGTAGATATAGGAAGAATTCAACATTTGTTGAACTTCTATAAAGATGGCAGTGAGAGCCCTTGTATTACTGGCTGCTACTAAGTACATCTAAATAGTACTGGATTTATTGTTTCTTATAGATTTAATATGCTTTTCATTATTTGTAATATTCTGTTTAGAGGTGATTCCAGTACTATATTTCTATTTATTAATGTGAGAGTTTTATATATTAAATATATAAACTATATTCCCCTAGTGTCTTTAAAGAAAAAAAAATATTGTACTTGCTATGTGCTTAACTTTGCTTTGTGGCATACAAACATCTTATCTATAGCCATTATTCATTGAGATTCTATTGTATATACTGTGTTATGGTTATAAAAACATAAATCTATAGAATAAGTACAAATTTATAACTAGTTTCATTGTAATGTTTGTTCCTATGCAGTTAGATATTAGCAATGAAAAGAGGTTAATACTTCTTTTTAAAATTTGTCTTTTAAATAGCTCAGTCACTAAAAGAATTTGCAAGACTACTCATCACAGTAGAAGAAGAAAGGAGAAGACTGGTAAGTCTGATACTCATTTCTTAAGAATAACACTTTGTTTGGATTTTTTAAAAAAAGAATAGACCTTTTAAATTAGGCTTAGCCATAGTAGACCTTATAATGTGATGCATGTACTAAATGTTAAAGAAAAAAGTTGTATGATGATCAAATATTGCTAATAAGATAAGCCATTTCTACTTATTTCATTTTTCAACATAATCAAATTACATCCATTTTGTTTTCCAGTTAATTTTTCCTATAATTAAAAACATTTGCCCTAACCGGTTTGGCTCAGTGGATAGAGCGTCAGCCTGCGGACTGAAACGTCCCAGGTTTGATTCCGGTCAAGTGCATGTACCTTGGTTGGGGGCACATCCCCAGTAGGAGGTGTGCAGGAGGCAGCTGGTCGATGTTTCTCTCTCATCGATGTTTCGAACTCTCTATCCCTCTTCCCTTCCTTTCTGTAAAAAAATCAATAAAAATATATTTTAAAAAATATATTGAACAAACTGCCATTATGAAATCCATTCTAATTAAGCAAACATCTAAATAACCTTAATGTTATAATAAAGACACATTACAAGTATTAAAGGCAATTCATGAATTGGGTGTTGAAGGCTGGGGTGATTTTGCTGGGCTTGGAAAAAAAGGGAATGCATTCCAGGTTGATGGATTAATTTATGTGGCAGTATCAATGCTTGGTTATTAGTAATATACTTATCCATTTACAAATATAATTTTATACCCATTATGTTCAAATTTCTGTGAAGGTCCCTGTCTATGACCCAGTCTTTCTCTATGTGTATGGAAAAAATAGTATGATATACCCCAAGGATTGTTGTAAAGTAATACCTGGCACATAATAAATGTGAGCAGTGCTGAAGATGTTGATTGTCAGTTACAGTGAGGGCTACACATTCCTTTAAGACATCACCTCTGATATCACTATACTTCAGCATCGTGTTGGGGAATTATAGGTAAACATGTAAACTCAAATGTGGACTAAATGTGCTAGAAATGCAGCACAGTTTGGTGTCATTTGCTAAATGGGTAAGGGAGAGCAATGGCTAGAAATTTTTGAATAGCAAATGAGAGGATCAGTATGGGATTTGGGAGAGATTAATTTGGCGGCCATGTTGACAAAGAGATGAGGTGTGGAAGAAATATCAGGGAGAAGGGGTAACCATATTTCCTTAGGAAACATAAGCCTACCCTGCCAGGGTCTGGTCTCAGTATCAGAGAGAGAGCCATACAACGTGATCTGGACTACAAGTGGAGGTGACTTTGATTGGAGTCTTGAGGCTAACTAGGACACTTTCATGTACTTTATACATAATCCTCACTCCAGCTGTCTGAGGTTACATAATAGAAGTTGAATTTCCGTGGGGAGATGTGAGTAGTGAGTGCATTATGGCCCAGAAGAGCAGATGCTGATGGAAACAGGAAAAGAATGGTTAGAGATATGTGTAAATAAAGAGTTGGAAATGGCATGGAAGCCAGGGGAATATTCAGTTCTGGGTGAGTGAGGTTGTGATCAGATCCTGTACAAGTAATGCAGAAGAGCGATAAACCAACTAGTGTGAGCTATCATTTTAGAAAATGTGTTAGTTGAAGAGTGTGGGAAAGTGTGTTGTAGCTTGCAGGGGAGAAAAGAGCCAAGGGAATGTTCTTATAGCACTGAGACCTATGGGCACCTGGGGGAAAGCTCTTCCTCTGAGCTGGGAGATAAGGAAGAGATGATTGGTTAAAACGGAGACGTTTGGACAGTTGGTTGGGCAGGTGGAAAGAATGTTAGGAAGAAGTCGTCATTTACTCTGAGAGGAGTTTGTAGAAATAGTTTAGAACAGTTTCTGCCTCTCTCTCCCTCTCCTTTCCTTTCTCTCTAAAAATCAATAAAATGTATTTGGAAAAAAAAAGAAAGCAGAGAGGACAAGCATGACTAGTTATTAATGTTGAAGTTTCACTATTGACAGAGGAGAAGATTTTGAGAGAGGACACGGAAGTTGTTATTAGGAGTGGGAGTTGAAACATACTGAACTTGGCAATGGAGCTGATCTAGATAATGAAGTTAAGATGTAGCTGAGTGGAAAGTCAGACCTTAGGAATCAAGAAGGCTGAGCTCAGAGATTTAGATGTTTTATGAGCAGGATCTTGAGACACCCAATATGATGACCAATATGATCACAGGATAAAAGACAAAGACCAAGGAGAAGAAATAGCTGAGGAATGGGGTTGAGTGTCTTAAAAGCCATGGAGATGGGGATTAGATCAATTCTGGTGTTTCAGAATTCATCATTTTTGCCTTTAGCCATATTTCTCATGTTGGGGCAAGGAAGAAATCCTTCATTAATGGGTGAAGTCATATTGTGGTTTTTCTTGCTTTTCCTGTTGTTTCAGAGAAGGTCTGAAATAAAGAATGCAAAATAATGAGGAAAAACCTCTATAGATAAAAGCCTAATTGCATTTCCACAAAGGTTCTATAAAAGTAATCAATAACACACAATTCTAAATATTGGAGTAATTAATCAACACTTTTAGTCACATGATGTTAGTACAACTGAAGAATTAGCTGGTAGCAGATCTTGTAGAATTTGTGTTTTAAAAATTAGTGATTCATTTTAGAAGTAGGATATTTTAAGAAAATATACTGGGAAAGTGTAAAGGAGTTCTATAATTCATTATAAAGCCTATGTTTTTCAGTGATAAATCATGACATATATGATTGAATTTGACCAAAACCTAAGTATGTTAGAGCAGTGACAAAACAAAAATAAAAGCTCAAGAAGATGAAAGAGGACACTTAACAATTTAAACAAATTCTCATGTCACCAATGAGTTATCATAATTAGATAATATATCATCTGGGTGACCTAAAAAGGCAATTTGCCAAAAAAAAAAAAAAAAAAAAAGAGAGAGACCAAAGAAATATTGGCCTTTTTAAAGAAATGGAACCTTTTAGCTTTTTATTAACTGAGTTTCTTAAAAAAAAAATTCTGCTAAAGCCAACTAAAAATGCCTAGTTTTAACACAGCAAAAAAGTGAATCAGATAAACTACTAGGAAAATAATTTGTTTCGGATACCAACATACCAACAGAACCACCTAAAGAAGCATAAAGTCTTAGTTGAGTCCTTCTGGAAGAGGTCTCTGTTGCTTCTTGTTATTTGTATTGAAATACTGAATTTGACTCAATTGCCTCCTGGCCTTTGAACTTGACATTTTCTTTCCCTGAATTCCTGGAACCTTACTCTCTCCCTCATTTCTTCTCAGTAGTCTCCCTCTGGTTCCCTGTTCTCCAGCTTAAGGGGCTTTAGTTTCTCCTAATGTGTCCCTACAAGTTTCTTTGGGACTTAGACCTTTGTAATTGTCATGTCCTCTGCCCTGAACATCCTGATCCCATCGTCCCATTGGCTTCATCTTGTCATTCAGACTTTACCCCATAGATCACCTCTGGGGCCTGCATTTTCCATACAGCCTAAATTAGTCCCCGTTAACCCTCATATATTGCGACAGAAATAACTGTTCGTGCAGCTTGCATTCTCCTGGGGAGAAATAGGCATTAAACAAATTATGTCTGATGGTGGTAAGTACTAAAAAGAAAAAAGAATACAGCTGGTAGATGTTGCCATTTATTGAGGTGAGGAAGGAGATGGGAAAGAAATAGTTACAAGTTTGAATCTATTTAGATGCCTACTGGGTATCTAAGTAACCTTGCCTAGGGAGCAGCTGGATATGAGTCCAGAAAAGTCAGGGGTAGCAGATGGGACTAGAGATATAAATTTAGAAGTTGACAACATGTAGAGGGTATTTAAAGCTATGGGATGTATGAAATCACCCAATCCGTGAGTGTGCAAACAGAAGAGAAAATGTGGGAGAATTGAACCCTGAGGTGGTTGAGTCCAGAGTGTGATCAGATGAGGTAAACTCAACAAAGGAGATTTAGATCAGTAGGAGAAGCAGGAGAACACTGTTGGACAGCTTGCTTAAGTCCCATTCATTCACTGTGCTACAGTAGGGTTGTGGAAAGATATTAACTAGAAACTTACAGGATGTGGATTCAGTGGTTCTAGCTGTTCTTCAGGATAGAGAGTCCAAATTATCTGACCCACTCTCTGCTACTCCTCTACCCCTGCCTGGGGCCTTTTACTTTATGGGTCCTTTTAGTCCAGCCGTGGGCAAACTAGGGCCCGCGGGCCGGATCTGGCCCATTTGATATGAATAAAACTAAAAAAAAAAAAAGACCGTACCCTTTTATATAATGATGTTTACTTTGAATTTATATTAGTTCACACAAACACTCCATCCATGCTTTTGTTCCGGCCCTCTGGTCCAGTTTAAGAACCCACTGTGACCCTCGAGTCAAAAAGTTTGCCCACCCCTGTTTTAGTCCCTAACTTTGACAAATGTGTGTGTGCGCGTGTGTGTGCGTGCATGCCTGCAGCGAAATAGTTTTTTTTAAGCTATATTTTTATCACCAATTGAGGAAGCCTCAACTTCAGAATATTTTAGCTTATGTTAATTTGAAGAATTTATAGAGATGTACTTATTTTTTATAGTTTTCATTTTGATGACTATAAGAAACTTTTTTAAAACCATGATCACTTCCAACATTTAGCATTCACATTTGACCTTGTGTAAGTTTACAAATTTGCTTTAGGTTTGCTAAGACTTTAATTCTTTCTATTTAGTGCCCAGATTACTCTTTTTTTTTTTTTTTTTTAATTCTTGGGTAATGAAAATACTTTCCTGAAATGGGCTAGGTTAGGTGTCTGGGTATTACTTTGAAACAAAAAAAAAGATATGAGAGGCTGGGAGGGAAACTCATAACCTTAACATTCACTTTCTTTATAAGAGAATTATAATGTCTATTTTCCTCTTTTTATACTTTTTTTAAAGTATAAGCAGGACTAGGTAAGGGTTAATAGGAAGTAGACTCAAAATAGTTTTAGATCTAACATAAGTTACTTGGGTTACTGACACAAGATTTTGAGCTCTTATTAGTCTCAAGAGATTTTTTAAAAAAAAAATGTATCTGAGATACCCAGTATGTTAGACACTAGTCATAGGAAGGTATAAGCACCTGAAATGTGTTAGAAATATAATTCAGGCCAAGTAATAATTATTGGGATACACTGTTGTAGATAACAGCTGACCCTGAGCATTTTCAAGGTACCAGGCACTGCTATTGGAATTGCTTTATATTTTAAACCAAGTTAATCTGCATAGCACCTCTCTGAGGTGACATTATTAATACAACCCCTTTTTAAGTTTTTAAAAAATATTTTTATTGATTTTTAGAGAGAGAGGAAGGAAGAGAGAGAAGAGAGAGAGAGAGAAAGAAAGAGAGAGAGAGAGAGAGAGAGAGAGAGAGAGAGAGAGAGAAACATTGATGTGAGAGTGAATCAGCCATTGGCTGCCTCCTGCACACCTCCTACTAGGGAACAAGTCCTCAATCCAGCACGTGCCCTGACCAAGAATTGAACTGACAACCTTTTGGTACACTGAATGGCACATAACCAACTGAATCACACCAGCCAGGGCTAATACATCCATTTTAAAGAAGAGCAAACTCAGAGAATATAGCCAATACATGGATAAATGGTATGCTACAGTTTACACCCAGGTTTTAGGCTCCAGAGACTTCACGTATCCATAATGTTCCAAACTAAAACTGTTTTCATTAAAAATTGGATAACAATAATGGCAAACATGTATTATAAATATAGTATGAGAGTGCTCTATTAAGTGCTTTAGTATTATTTCAGTGTCTTACAAAAATTAAGGAAGAATGCAGGCATTTTAGGTATTGAAATTGGATTACTTTTCAAATTTTTAATCATATTTAAAAAGGCACATATTTCAGCAAAAACTTAATCCATTGACAGTTCCCATATCAAAGTTTGGCACATGAGAGCCAAAAATGTTGAGTAAACCTATTTTAAGTCTTTCTTACCCCTTCTTTGAACCAAAGATTCATGAAATTGGAGAATATCTTAAGTGTTGAGAAAACTGCGTGTTCTTATTTCCCCTGATGAAAGATTTTTGTTTAGTCTTTACCATCCATTTTTTCATTGCTCATATGCCATCAGTAAGTGCTATTGATTAATTTGTGCTTCTAGCATTAATATTGTTATAAACTGAAGTCCAATGATCTGTGAACAATTATTATCTCAGACACATAAAGCACAATCTATTAACATTCCACATGCATGAGTACAGTATAATATGGGTTATATTTCTGGTATGTCTTAGGTTAACTTTTATTAGATGTAAACTTTAGGTATGCTGGCGTACATACCAACTTTTTTTTATACAGTGATTTCACCCGAAACTTATAAAAGAAACATCTCATGTACATAGCTCTGATTTTCACATGTATTGACTGGTGGAGGCTTCCCATGACTTCCCTGATTTCCAGTTAACTGATGAAATTCTGAGTTAGCCGATCACACTGCCACTTTAGTGGATTTTCTTTTTATCAGTAACTAGAGGCCCAGTGCACGAAATTCATGCACTTGGCGGGTCCCTCAGCCTCGCCTGTGCCCTCTCGCAGTCTGGAAGCGCTCGGGGGATGTCCACTGCGCCCGTGAGCCCGGCTCAGGACTTCTGGCTGAGCGGCACTACCCCTGTGGGAGCACACTGACCAGTAGGGGGCAGCGCCTGCATTGAGCATCTGCCCCATGATGGTCAGTACGTGTCAAAATGACTGGTCATTCCGCCATACAGTTGATTTGCATATTAGCCTTTTATTATATACTAGGGGCCCAGTGCACGAAATTCGTGCACTGGGTGTGTGTGTGTGTGTGGGGGGGGGGGGGTGTCCCTCAGCCCAGCCTGCCCCCTCTCACATACTGGGAGCCCTCAGGCGTTGACCCCCATCACCCTCCAATCGCAGGATCGGCCCCTTGCCCAGGCCTGACGCCTCTGACAGGGGAGTCAGGCCTGGGCAGGGGACCCTCATTTCCCCCCATCACTGGTTCTGCCCCCAGCCCAAGCCTGATGCCTCTGGCCCAGGATTCAGGCCTGGGTAGGGGACCCCCAGACCCCTCCGATTGCTGGCTCTGCCCCTTGCCCAGGCCTGATGCCTCGGCCAGAGGCGTAGACCCCCATCACCCTCCGATCGCCTGATCAGCCCCTTGCCCAGGCCTGACGCCTCCGCCAGAGGTGTCAGGCTTGGACAGGGGACCCCCATCTCCCCCCGATCACTGGCTCTGGCCCCCGCCCAGGCCTGAGGCCTCTGGCCCAGGAATCATGCCTGGGCAGGGGACCCCCATCTCCCTCTGATCGCTTGCTCCACCCCCCGCCCAAGCCCGACGCCTCTGACCCAGGCTTCAGGCCTGGGCAAGGGGACCATCATACCCCCCCAGTCCCCGGCTCCGCCCCCCACCCAGGCCTGATACCTCACCCAGGCCTGATGCCTCATCACCCTCCGATCACCAATCACCGGATCGGCCCCTTGACCAGGCCTGAGGCCTCCGGCAGAGGTGTCAGGCCTGGGCAGGGGACCCCCAGCTCCCCGCGGTTGCAGGCTCCGCCCCTGCCCAGGCCTAACGCCTCTGGCCTAGGCGTCCGGCCCGGGCAGCGGGGACCTGCAGTGGCAGCGGGGGCTGCCGTGATCGTGGGCTCCGCTTTAGGCCCAGGCAAGGGACCCCTAGCTCCTGGGACTGCCAGCTTCCACCGTGCCCAGCTCCCATCACTGGCTCCACCCCTACTTCCTGCTCTCACTGGCCAGGGCGGCAAAGGCGCCTGATTCTCCGATCATGGCCCCAGGGCCGCCTTTGCCCTGCCCCCCAGCTCTTAGCTCCCCCCTGGGTTTCCGATCACTGTCAGTGGCAGGGAGCTTCTTCCTGCTTTCCCTTTCGCCTCCCTGCATTGTGCCTACATATGCAAATTAGCCGCCATCTTGTTGGCAGTTAACTGCTAATCTTAGTTGGTAGTTAACTGCCAATCTTAGTTGGCAGTTAATTTGCATATAGCCCTGATTAGCCAATGAAAACGGTATCGCCGTACGCCAATTACCATTTTTCTCTTTTATTAGTGTAGAAGATTGTCTTAGTACTTATTTGTATTTTTTAAAAGTTTGCAAAGTGCTTTGATGTATCTTTTTAAAAATCCTTACAGCAATCTGAAACTTCAGACTGTAAATGAATGACTCAAGATAACATATCACTAGTAAGTGGCAGTAGAAGATGTAGGACTCAGTGTCAGGCCTTTGGACTGGACTTTCAGCTCTGCTTTGTTATATCCTGTGTCTTCCCTTTTTTATATAAATTTTAGACATGAAGAGGGAGAGGCCTGAGGCCTGCAGAAAGCCATCTTGGTTGGTGGAGAGTTCTCATAGCTTCATATTTACCATTTCTCAGATTGTTTGGCTTAATTCATCATGCTTAAGTCTAGTAGAGAAATAAGCTTTATTTAAGTAAAAAGTCATTAATTTCATATGAAGGACTTGAATAGGGTGCTTGCTAGGATTTCGGAAAACACATCAGTGTTCATTTTTGGCGAATTTTTGTCTTTTGATTGTATGACTGGAAAAGGACTCTTGATAAAAACTAGGAATTCCGTCAAAACCCTAAAAATATCTCAGAATAGATTTGACATAGTGGTCAGACAGTGGAGCTATCCTGGCAGCTTGCCTTTTAGTCATTTTGCTGCTCGTTAACACTTCTACCCCAGAGTATAAGAAAGGGGACGAAAAGAGATAAAACCAAGACTCGATTTTTATGCTTCTTATTAGCTCTTGCAAAAGCATACTTGGAAAGGAGCCCGCACTTTCCCCAGTACAATTAAGGTCTGTATGCTATCGGCAGTTGTGGCCATAACCAGCTGTCAGCCGCGGGAACTGAGTGAGCGCTCGTTGTTCAAGTTTGTGTTGTAGAATACCATTTTCCTTACCATTTGTACAGGAATATTTTTCCTGTGACTGACACCATTCTCACAGCTGGTATTTAATGAGTATATATCAGATTGCTAGATTTCAAGATTTGTAAATGAGTACGTGACAGTAAGCATCCAAATCTTTATATTTTCCTGTTTCCCAAGACCCCTTTATTTTTTTAAGATTAACCTTGACTATATGGAAGGATTTAAAGGGAACTTTTCCACCAACTAGTGCTATTTTAAAAGCAATCAATTTAAGATAGGGTACTTGAATAAAGAACTTACGCATTCTTTTCATTTCTTTTTCCTGTCAAGATACAAACTGAATTGAAAATGTCTTTTTCAGTTTGTTACTCTGGCATAAATCTTCGGGTGTTAGGTGTTTGCCGCTTAAGGCTGTGGGTATTGAAGTGAGCAGCAGTAGCCAACTGGACACAGCCCTCGTGCTTCCCATCTCTTTCCTCCCGTCTCTAGTTCTTTTCTCTGCCTGCCTTTGCCCTTCATCCCAGGTGTATAGGCTTTACTTTGGAGTCAAAACTGTGCATCATATTGAAATCTTTCCATTTTTACCTCTGAACTTTCAAAAATACATTTACTCTATGGAGTCAAGCCATCATTTTTCATTGGTACAGTTGGGGATGTGCTGGGTCTGTACTAAATTTATAAACCATGCTTTGATGATGATGGTGTGTGTGTGTGTGTGTATGTGTGTGTGTGTGTGTTTTGATAGTAAGCAAAAAGATGCTTTGATATAAAACGTAAATATATATAAACTCATTTTGTAACCATCCCCTGAAAGATTTTTAAGACCAAATGGGGCACTTAAGTTTAAAGGGTGGAGAAAATAAACCTAAGTAGACATAAAGTAGACTAGAAAACAGCTGTAAAAGGTATTATGAAGGGAAATTTTAAATAATGTAACAAAGCAGTGGATGGTTGGGAAATACCAGCTGACCTACCAAAATAAGACTTTGAGGTATTCAGTGAGCAAAAGGTTTTTGTCTTTGTTTATGATTAAACCATTCACTACCAAAGGAATTGCAAATTTCATTACTACTAAGATAAGAGAATTAAAGCTCTCTTAATTAAACTTTTAAATTTTGAGATACTTATAAATTCACATACAATTTTAAGGAATCCTGTGTATTGTTTGCCCAATTTCTCCCAATGGTAAGGTTTTGTAAAACTATATTACAATCGCTTATTACATTTTACTTTAGTTATAATACTAATTAAAATAATAAATTATTCATAAACTTGTTATTTGTCTTAGAGTCAAATTCTTGCAAGACAAAAGTCTGCTCTTAGTGGATTCTTATCAAGATGCCTTGTATTATTTCTCAGTGAATATTGGTTATGTGTTGTCACCCAGGACATTCACTTGCAAGGCAAACAGAACTTGGTTGGGAAGACACTGAGGCATCTCATTTATCTGTGGAAAGGTCGTACTGTATGTGGGATTCTGGATCAGCCAGAATCGTGAACTCAGGCCTCTTCCAGGCTTTTTTTTAATTTTTTTTTTTTTATCTGTGCCTTTCATTTGCTTATCAGCTTCATTCTCTTAGTTGGCTTCTTCCACGTGGCAAGTCATAAACATTGCCACTGGACTGAACTGGGCAGAAATTGTTTTGGGGGGCGGGGTGGAGGGCTGTGTAGTAGCCCATGGTAACCTTAGAAAAAGAAAACTTTTAAAAGGCTTCTGCATGTGTTTCTCTGAATATCAGCACTTTTTTCAAAAACAAGGGAATTATTGTGATTTGGATAATCACCCAACTGTTGTTTATTGCAGCATGTTAATGGCCTTAAGAATTTCCAGTTAACATTGTCATTTAAACAGAATAGGATGGTAGTGAGTCGTCTGAAATTTTGTAGGAGTTAAGAAACATTATATTCATTCATCTATACATCAGAAACATTCACTTTGCAAAACAGAAATCAGACAAGGATGTGTACCATTATTTGAATTCAGTATTGTTTTGAAGGGCCCCTGATCTGTGGAGTAAAATAAAATCAAAGGCATAAAACATCTAAGACTTAATTTTGATTCTCCCATATAAAATCCTAAATTATCTACAGAGAACTTATTAGAAATAATCAGAACCTAGTCAGGATGATAGATATAAATAAATTTATGTACACCACCACAAAAATTTGCTACAAAAGAATAAGATACTTAAGAATAACTCAACAAAGGAGGCGCAGGACTTTTATGTGTGAGATAACAATGCCTTATTTTAAGATATTAGAGGAGAACTAAGAGAAACAGTAGAGTGAGTCCGTGAAAAAGGATGATTTTTAACCAACACTCTTCTTTTCTCCCAACTATACCAGACAAGAGAATTTACTATAACAGTCTAACTTACAACAACTTGATTAACTTTTTACTAATGTAGTGGTAAACCACAGGCCGGCCCTGAAGATAATGTATTTTCCCTTTATACTTGGAAAATATGGTCACCTTATGAATACCGTATTTGAACCGTATTCCCACACTTCTTGCCAATCCTTTGAATCTTTAAGATATTTTCAACACAGACACTGCTGTTTGAAAAACTGATGTACTTTTCAATGTATAACCATATCTAACTACCTTGGTGGCAGAAAAGTGCGCCCCATAATAATTACTATATTTCTGTTTTAAGTCTCCCATGGCAAAATAAATTATCCTCACTGATCTGTGACTTTTAATTCTGTTCTCTTTATATTTCACCCACAGGACAATTTCTGCTCGCCACACACAACAGAACACTATTTAAGGGATGCAAACAAAATGTATTTTCCATAGTCAGCATGAAACCAGAACACAAAGTTGGGAAAGTCTTGATTCCAATTAATGGTTGACAACAAGTGAAGCACTGTTTTCTCTTTATAAATGTGTTCTGTGTTTCTCAGACATTTTGGGCCAGATCAGTTTTTGTTCTGGATGTCTGTCCTGTGCATTGTAGGATGTTTACTGACGTCCTTGGCTTCTGCACTCTTGAAGTGCCCTTCCCCTCCCCGCTACATTATTACAACCAAAAATGTCTTCAGACGTTTGGCCCTCTCTGAGGACATCCGTGTATAGAGGGTATTTAAATCCACTCTTGAGGTGGGATGAGGTTGTGCAGGAATGAGAGTAAATAAAGTGATGCGGATAATGGACAAAATTGTAAATATGTAGAGAATTTTGAGTTAATAATTCCAAGAAGAGAAGATCTAAATATTATCAATTTTGAGATTTGAAAATCATGCTAAAATACACATATAATTTATAACCGGACCCGCAAAACTGAAACTTTATACCCTTAAACAACTCCCTATTTCCCCTCCGATGGCCCCTGGCAGCCATCATTTCACTTCTCTTTCTATGCATTTGCCTATTCTAGATTCTTCATAGAAGTGGTATTATGCAGTATTTATCTTTTTGTGACTGGCTTTTATCACTTAGCATAATGTCCTCAATGTGTGTCCATGTTGTAGCGTGTGTCAGGATAATTTATTCCTTTTTAGTGCTGAATAATAATTCAATGTGTGTATATAGCACATTTTGTTTATCCAGTTTGTTGATGGATGCTTGGGTTGCTTCCACCTTTTGGCTGTTGTGAATAATGCTGCTATAAATGCAGGTGTGTCAATACCTCTTTGAGACCTGGTTTAAATTCTTTTCAGTTTTTTGATGAACCCACGTACTGTTTTCCACAGTGGCTGCACATTTCCCTCAAAGGTGCATAAGGGTTCCAGTTTCTCTACGTCCTACTTAGCATCTACCCTACCCTTTGTTGTTTTCTGTTTTTGTGACAGTAGCCATCCTAATGGATATGGCAACTTTGGGGTTTAAGTTTGCTTTTTGATGTGGTTGGAGTGAGCAAGGATATATGCTTTATATCTATGGATTTACAAGGTTAACAGACAGTGAATGTTTTAACGCAACAGGAAATGCTGACTGTTTCAGAAGACACTGAGGCAGAGATTGCTTTGTTGTAGATCAGACAATGTCAAAACATAAACACACACACACATAAACTTTTTTTTTACCATGTGTTTTAGGTTGTTAAATGACCAAGAACGATGACTATTGTGGAAACAGAGTCTAATCTACAATATGTTTATACAATGGATGACTCAGTCATTTGAAGATTCATTATTTTAATTGGCAACAGTTAGGTAGCAGGAATTTCCTTTACCTTTTAGTCTTCTCAGGCAAAGTTTTACTGTCGGTTCCAGAGAAGCAGGTTACAACAATAAGAACAGTTTGATATTTTCATGCAAACCTCTCTTTGTGTTGTAACTGGAGCTTGAGTGGGGGTGAGATGGGCCACAGTGGAGGGTTCAGGCAGCTTCTTAGGGTCTTATCCTGGCCCCGTTGGCATGTCGTGACAAGTGGAAGGGTGGGCCTAGAACAAAAGGAGGAGGAACAGCCATTAGGCAACACTAGCAGAGTTCCACCCTGCAAAAGCCTCAGGAGGCCCATCTCATCAGAAGTGCATCGGGCAGTGGGGAGAGACATGGGGCCTGGCATTCAGAGCAGAGTCACTTACAGTTGGAGGAGAGCAGGGATTCTTGGCTTGTCACTACTGACATATTGGGCCGAATGGGTCCTAATTGTGGAGGACTCTCTTGTGCCTTGTAGGATGTTCAGCAGCACTGCTGTCCTCTACCCACAGAATTAAGGCTATCTATTACGTTGTCCCGGCATAAATGAATCTTTGCTAGAATTAAATGACAGAGTTGTGTTCAGAGGTCTGCAGATTTGCATATTGGGAATCACTACCAGGCAACGCCCAGAATATTCTGAAACAAAGAGGAAAGTTGAGAATTCTTAAAGTAAAAAGTTCATGCTTCAGGAGAATCAGTTCTGCATTCTTAGCTTCTGGAATGGTCCGAAATGGAAATCTTCCAGATGTCTGGTGGCCTGGACACGTGAATCTTTTCCCCTAAGTTCTTCAGACAGGTTATCAGTAGGATATACATCTCCAGGCATTGATGCACAATGGGAAAATTTAAAAGTTTAAGTCCTTAGGGGAGTTAAAGTAAAATAAAATCTATTCCTCATGTTTCAGACAGTTTTTACTTAAGTGGTTTTGTTAGCTTGACTATGGTGACTCCATTTTGTTTCTTCATTCTTTTCTGAATTACTTTTGTTAAATAAATATTAAGACTGTATAATTATTTGTTAAACAACATCAAATTACCGCAGAGCTTTTCAACACTGTATCCAAATACAGAATAATAAAGGGGATTAAGGTTAGATCAGGAATGACTTGATTTTTAAGTTATTGAACTACATTTTTTCCTGATACTCAGGAATTCTTAATTTATAAACATTCATTTTTAGTTTAGTTGCTCAGTATTGCTTTTCTATCCTTGGCATTTTCCGTTTGTTTTTGCATATTAATATTTGGATATTTCTATATGATTTTTCAAATTTTCATTGATAATTTTTGGTGCAGGATTTCAACCTGCTAATACTCCCATAACTTTTGCTGGCAGTAGATATTGAAAAGTACGAAAAGCTACAATAAAATGTTGTGTTCTTGTTCACATTGCTGATCCTTAGGCAACACTTGCTATTTACCAAAGGATTCTGGTTGTAGTTACTTTCTCTAATTTTGCAGATAGCTCTTAATTTTTAAAGACACCACTTTCACTCCAACTTCTGGGCTACCCCTGAGCCTATTTGGTAGTCCTGAAGTGGGGAGAGTTAACCAGAGAGGAAGACTGAAGTCACAGTGTGATGTCTTAAAGGTGTTTCAAGGCTGCAGCGGTCATAGTTGCCCATTGGAGATGCCAGTTGGAGAACATTGTTCTCATCTGTAGAGGGACTCTTGGACATTTTTTTGCTGCTATTGGGAATGATAATGAGAGAACAAAAGGCATTTGTTCAAATTTCCAGGGAAAGTTTTAAAGAGGCTTTAAAAAGATATGAAGGAAACTTGAACCTACATCGTTCTTTAAAGAGCATCTCCATTTGAAGAAGGAAAGCAACTTGTTAATGATTGTTATAGCTGATGGGTTAGTTTGTGCTAAGTCAAATTTATGATATTGCCGAGTAGTATGTTGGTATGACTTTAATCCATCCATGCTTCATAACTGTACATTAGGATCCCCAATGTACATTCAGACAAATATTTGGGATTCAGAGCAGAGTTAGACTTTTTAGTTTTAGTAATGTAGAGGTTGAAGTGTAATACATTGTTGATTACAGCTTCAGTGTTTTTTGTTTGTTTGTTTGTTTGTTTTTAATTTACTGCTTAAAGTATTACAAAGGGTATTACATATGTGTCCATTTTATCCCCCCGCCCTAGACAGTCCCCTAGCCTCCCCTATCCCCCAGTGTCTTATGTCCATTGGTTATGCTTATATGCATGCATACAGGTCCTTTGGTTGATCTCTTACCCCCCTAACTCCTGCCCCCCAACCCTCCCCGGCCTTCCCGCTGCAGTTTGACAATCTGTTTGAGGCAGCTCTGCCTCTGTATCTATTATTGTTCAAAAGTTTATAATGGTCTCTATTATCCATGAATGAGTGAGATCATGTGGTATTTTTCCTTCATTGACTGGCTTATTTCACTTAGCATAATGCTCTCCAGGTCCATCCATGCTGTTGCAAATGGTAAGAGTTCCTTCCTTTTTAGAGCAGCATAGTATTCCATCGTGTAGATGTACCACAGTTTTCTAATCCATTCATCTACTGATGGGCACTTAGGCTGTTTCCAGATCTTAGCTATGGTGAGTTGTGCTGCTATGAACATAGGGGTGCATATATCCTTTCTGATTGTTGTTTCTGGTTTCTTGGGATATATTCCTAGAAGTGGGATCACAGGGTCAAATGGGAGTTCCATTTTCAGTTTTTTAAGGAAACTCCATACTGTCTTCCATAGTGGCTGCACCAGTCTGCATTCCCACCAGCAGTGCACAAGTGTTCCTTTTTCTCCACATCCTCTCCAGCACTTGTCGTTTATTGATTTGTTGATGATAGCCAGTCTGACAGGTGTGAGATGGTACCTCATTGTTGTTTTGATTTGCATCTCTCGGATGATTAGTGACTTTGAGCATGTTTTCATATGTCTCTTGGCTTTCTGAATGTCCTCTTTTGAAAGGTGTCTATTTAGGTCCTTTGCCCATTTTTTGATTGGATTGTTTATCTTCCTTTTGTTAAGTTGTATGAGTTCCCTATAAATTTTGGAGATTAGGTCCTTATCAGATATGACATTGGCAAATATGTTTTCCCACACAGTGGGTTTTCTCGTTGTTTTGTTGATGGTTTCTTTTGCTGTGCAGAAGCTTTTTATTTTGATGTAGTCCCATTTGTTCATTTTTTCTTTAGTTTCAAGTGCCCTAGGAGCTGTATCAGTGAAGAAATTGTTTCGGCATATGTCTGAGATTTTGTTGCCTTGGATTCTTTCTAGAATTTTTATGGTTTCCTGTCGTACATTTAAGTCCTTTATCCATTTTGAGTTTATTTTTGTGTATGGTGTAAGTTGGTGGTCTAGTTTCATTTTCTTGCATATATCTGTCCAATTTTCCCAACACCATTTATTGAAGAGACTATCTTGGCTCCATTGTATGTTCTTGCCTCCTTTGTCAAATATTAATTGAGCATATTGGTTGGGGCTGATTTCTGGGCTCTCTATTCTATTCCATTGATCTATATGCCTATTCTTGTGCCAGTACCAGGCAGTTTTGAGAACAGTGGCTTTGTAATACATCTTGATATCTGGTATTGAGATCCCACCTACTTTGTTCTTTTTCTGGATTGCTGCAGCTATTCGGGGTCTTTTTTTATTCCAGATGAATTTTTGGAGAGTTCGTTCTAGATCTCTGAAGTATGCCGTTGGTATTTTAATGGGAAGTGCGTTGAATTTATAGATTGCTTTGGGTAGTATGGACATTTTAATGATGTTGATTCTACCAATCCATGAACACGGTATGTTCTTCCATCTGTTTATGTCTTCCTCTATATCTTTTTTCAACGTCCTGTAGTTTTCTGAGTAGAGGTCTTTTACCTCTTTAGTTAAGCTTATTCCTAGGTAGCTTAATTTTTTTGGTGTGATGGTAAACGGGATTGTTTTTATAATCTCTCTTTCTGAAAGTTCACTATTGGTGTATAGAGATGCCTCAGATTTCTTGGGGTTAATTTTGTATCCTGCTGCATTGCCAAATTCATGTATTAAGTCTAGTAGCTTTTTGATGGAGTCTCTAGGGTTTTGTATGTATAATATCATGTCGTCTGCAAATAAGGACAGTTTTACTTCCTCTTTTCCAATTTGGATGCCTTTTATTTCTTCTTCTTGCCAAATTGCAATGGCTAACACTTCCAGTACTATGTTGAACAGGAGTGGTGAGAGGGGGCATCCCTGTCTTGTTCCTGTTCTTAGGGGAAATGGTGTTAGTTTTTGTCCATTGAGTATGATGTTGGCTGTGGGCCTGTCATATATGGCTTTTATTATGTTGAGGTATGATCCTTCTACTCCCACCTTGTACAGCTTCAGTTTTTAAATATGACTGTAACTGTTAATTTTCATATTGGTCCAGTGCATAAAAGTTTACTGTATGGTTGCCAGGAATAATTTATAATAACTACATGGTCTTTTAGAACTACTTTTTATTAACTGTAAGTCATCAGATTTTTAAAAAATCATTATTAATTTGCTTCCCTTTTCAGCTGTCTGAAGAGATGTGAGAAAAGGGTCTGACGTAGCCTTGGAGTAAGGCCTACTGTCTAGTAACATAGAAAAGCTTAGCATAAACCTGGAACATTTAGAAAACACTGGTTTGTTGAATTGGGATGGAAGTACAAAGGGGATCTTGGAGGTGGAGAGAGGATGGGTATGGAGTGAGGTAACCAGACCTGGTGGTGACTAGAACAGTTTGCTTTGAAAAAAAGCAAGCAGATTCTAAGCCCTTTCAGGTGGCAGATCCAAAGCCCTGACCATGCAGGGAACTTGATGTAAAGAGCACTAGCCCCTAGAGCTAAGTGTGTCCGAGGGAAGGAGATGGGAGTGAGACCAGAGCAAGGCTTCTTTGTTATGTAGCTTGGAAATACCAGCATTTCCCAGTTTCCACATAATTAAATTTTGAGTACTGGTGAACTGTTGGGTGGAGGCAGAGGGAGGATGATTTTTGGCAGCCTGTTCAAAATGAAAGAATCATCTCATTGTTTGATCAGTGTCAGTAAAATGTAGCCAAAAAAATAGTACTTGTATGTATGGGCTAGTTATATTCCTCCTCCCCACAAAAGAATAGCAAAAAGGAAAAGAAAAACAAAGAAGCAGCAGACATATTCTCCCCCTTTTATTGACTTCTTTTAAATCAACTTATCCTTTTTTACCACCTTATTTTTCTACTTAATATTCTTTTCCTATATATTTACATTTCTTTTACTTCCAATGCAGTTTGAGGCAACACTTTGTTATGACAACGGAAACATCTTGAGCAATGTTTGTGTATTCATTCTTATTTTACCTTGATCAAAGCCACATTCTTCAGTGGCAAATGATGGGCTTATTTCCAGTGACTCTAGATTTAAATCATTTTCAGAGCAGGAACTGTATTTTTCTCTTGATTTCTTCATCTAGCTAGATGCTGCTACTCATTAGTTTCTCTGTATTCCTGATGACTGTCCTTGAAGTCCTGTTCTAGAGAAACTAATGAGTAAAACATCTATCTGTGTGAAGCCATTTTTCCGTTTGTCTAGAACAGTGGTTCTCAACCTTCCTAATGCCGCGACCCTTTAATACAGTTCCTCATGTTGTGGTGACCCCCAATTTCATTGTTACAAATTGAACAAAATTAAAGCATAGTGATTAATCACAAAAACAATATGTAATTATATATGTGTTTTCCGATGGTCTTAGGCGACCCCTGTGAAAGGGTGGTCCAACCCCCAAAGGGGTCGCGACCCACAGGTTGAGAACTGCTGGTCTAGAAGATAATCCTTCTGTTGGCGGTGGGGTGAATGGCACTAGGTGTTAGACCAGTGGAGTCAGACCTGACCTTGGTTCAGCAACTGGTTTTTGAGTTCTAGCTAGGAAAGAATTCAGAGCCAGGACTCAAAATAGAAGAGAAAGCTTATTTAGAAAGTCAGAGGTAGAAGAAATGAGTGGTAGAAGAAATGGGCTTAGGAAACAAGTTACAGGGGCAAAAGAAGGGGCCCTTGGAGCTGAGGAGAGGGAAGGGTAAAGGTTAATACACCTTTGTGGGGGCAGAGGGGGCGGGCAGGGGAGGAAATAGATGTGGGCATGCGCCAAGGAGGGAGAATGTGCCCGGTCCTCCATTCTGAAAGCTTTTAAGGGTGAAGTACTTAAGGGAGGTTCCAGGAGAGGATCTCAGTAGAAAATTCATCAGCTTTCCTGGTGGGGTCTTTCAGGGTCTTAGCCTCCTCTGATTGGTCAGAGCCAAGGAGTTCAGTAGTCAGTGCAGCTGGTCCTGAGGTCAGCCGTGGGGTCCGGGTTGCTTGTCTGGTTTTTCTGCTTTGCCAGGCCTGAGCTGAAACACAACTGAGGCCTAGATGTTATCCCTGACCAAGTGATATGCTAGGGAAGTAACGGTTATCCTTGGGGGCAAGATCCTTGTTTTTTAGGATTTTCCCATTGCCAGGCAGCTGGGACTTTCTGTCCTGGTGACCTTCTGTACCTGGTCCGTCATCCTTGCTCTGCTCATGTCTAACTGCTGACCACATTTCCACAGGACTTAGGAACTATCTAGAGCAGTGGTTCTCAACCTTCCTAATGCCGCGACCCCTTAATACAGTTCCTCATGTTGTGGTGACCCCCAACCATAAAATTATTTTCGTTGCTACTTCATAACTGTAATTTTGCTACTGTTATGAATTGTAATGTAAATATCTGATATGCAGGATGTATTTTCCTTGTTACAAATTGAACATAATTAAAGTATAGTGATTAGTCACAAAAACAATATGTAATTATATATGTGTTTTCTGATGGTCTTAGGTGACCCCTGTGAAAGGGTCGTTCGACCCCCAAAGGGGTCGCGACCCACAGGTTGAGAACCGCTGATCTAGAGGGTAGCATTTGATACTCTTGAGTTGATGCTACAAAATTCACTACTTGTCCAGAACACAAATATTTTTAGTAATTTAGCTCTGGAATAAAATTTGGAATTTCCTCAAAGTATAACCATAATTCATTCTGAATTCACTTACAAATTTTAGTTTGTATTTTTAGAAAAAACCTAAGAATTTTGATGGTTGAGTATTTCTTAGTGTTTTTTGTCTTCTATTTTTCTATCATCATTGCCCAGATAAGTGTCTGTTGAATCATTGGGGAATTATGAAATTGGCTAGGGCATGGGTGCATGAAGTTTTGGTCTCTTTTTATAGTAATAATGAATAAAACCTATTTCTATTTCATTGTCATTTTCCACAACTCATTCATTGCTTTTTTTTTTTAACACTAGTTAATTGGATCTCCCAAATTTCCTTCTGAAAACAGTCCTTCAGTTTCCTCAGTCATGACAGAAATGATCGGATTGTTTCTACAGTATTTGTAAGCTGTTCTGATTTAATCTGAAAGACTTCCAGATGCCTTGAGAGGAGCGATTGTCTATCATTATAAAACTACAGGCTCAGTGCATGAATTACTGCTCGGGTAGGGTCCCTAGGCCTCGCCAGTGATCAGGGCCCATCTGTGAGGTGACTGGTGGGGCGATCGGGGGTGGAAGGGACCCTGCTGGCACCCGCCTTGGCTGGCCTGGGGCCTGTGGGCTGGGGGAAGCTCCTGCATTGAGCGTCTGCCCCCGGTGGTCAATGCGCGTCATAGCGACCAGTCGTTCTGCCGTTTGGTCAATTTGCATATTAGGCTTTTATTATATAGGATGCTTTGACCTGTGCCCATGTGGACTGTGTGGAAAAGGGTACACAGTTTTCCTTTTCCCAGAGCAGAAAGTTTTACAGTTAACAATTGTAATCATTTGTTAACATGATTACATGTGGAGGGAGGGGGCAATGGGGGGGAAGGGGAGGATATCGGTATTACTTTAAAAAATAAAGATAAATAAAAAAAACATCAAATTTCTGATTCTTCATGTTTAATTTATGATCTGATGGAAAAAAAGAAAGAATGAATTAACAAATCCATGCCTAACAATCTGATACAAAAACTATAAATTTGCTTGGTTAGCCAAACGTGAATGAGGTTTAAAGATGATTTTAGAAGTGGCCCTGGCGGGATGCTCAGTTGGTTAGAGCATTGTCCTGATAACGCCAGGGTTGTGGGTGTGATCCCCAGTCAAGACACATACAAGAATCAACCAGTGAGTGCATAAATAAGTGGAAAAACAAATTGATCTCTGTCTCAAAAATGAATGAATGAATGAATGAATGAATGATTTAGAAGTGGAATGCTTGCTGGTACTCTCATTCAATAGAGGAGGGGCCTGGTACGCACACAGGTGACAGTGACACAGCTGGCAGGGTTAGAGCCATGCCTAGGGCCAACAGTTTTCCAGCTCTTTCACCCTGCTTACCTTCCCACTGGACTATACAGTCTCAAAGCTGCGTTTTTCTTGCCAGCAAACTATATTGTGGCACATGCATTTTAGATACGAAGCTTGGAAGCCCACAATGTGGGTAGGTTCACACTGAAATAAGAAAGAATTAGAAACCAACATTCCATTTAGGTCAGGGAGTACCGTTTGCTTCATTTAATCTGGTTTGTTTTACTATAAAACTTACATAAGCTCTTGCCCTGAGAGACAACATGCAGGGTTGCCTGTTTGGTTTTCCCTCCACCCCAGGCTTCTCTGAGTCGCGGGGGGACCGCCGCCAGCCTCAGAGGCTCCTCCGGGAGAGGATATTTCAGCTCTCGTGGTGGCTGAAGTCAGTGCCGGCAGGGTGACAAAAGGGTTTCTTCGTTGGCTGGCTTCCCTCCATCAGACTTATGGGATTGAGACACCACCACCACATGTGGGTCAGCTTTGGATTACAGAGGCCGGTCTGGTTGAGTCCTGCAGTTCCCTGGGGTCTTCACTGGCCCAAACACCCAAATCACTGTTTTAATCCAAGTATTACTAGAGGTAATATTTTCTTTGGAGTGTTCTTCAAGCCCTTGAACTAAGCAACAGCCAGTGAAGTCTGAGATATTTTTCTAACTGGAAAAAGCTGCTGTTTCATTAACCCTTACCTCATGAATCTCGCAGACTGTCCATTTAAAATATTGAGATCATTAGGTTACAGAATATACATCATTATTTATCTGTCTTCATAAGCACCACCCTCTTTTTAGAATCTCTCCCTTTAGTCCTATGATTTGTCTCTAATCATCTTTTCGTTTTTTTCTTTCCAAAAGCCAAACCCACATTTAAAGGTTATAAATGTTATTTTTTGCGGGTATTTGAACAGAATGTGTTTATTCTGATGACGATTTCAAAAGCAAAATTCTCAAGCAAAGATGAAAATTTGTAAGCAAAGCATTGCTGAACAACATAAGGGCATGATTTGGCCAGGAATTAACCACTAGTTTATTAGAGTTCGTTTGTTGTAATTAAAACAACGTTTGTGCTTTTACACACTAAGCGTTTCTGAAGGTGGGCGGGAATGGGGTGGGAGGAGGGAGGGAGCACTGGGGCCTTTGGAAATAAAGTTACAGGGATGTTTGTGAGATTTTTCCCAGGGTAGCATACAGTTATTGCTCAGTTGTTAGGTGGCCACATCTTTTCTGCACATGCTTACATAGTTGTGTGGTCTGCCCTTGGCCCTTTTTTTCCAAGTTAAAGTTTAATGGTGCTTACTTTAAGCTTGCCCTCATTGTTTTCATTCATAGACTACTAATGACTCAAATCCTTTCTACCAGACAGGGATGACAAGGGAGGTTAAGAGAGACAGTTGAGAAATGAGAATGAAAGGACAGAGTCATTAAAATTTCAGAGGATCAGAGCCTAGAGAATATTGCACTCGCTGCTGGAGTGGAATCCTGAATGCAGATCTAGGAAGGACATGGATTCAGTAACTAGTTGGATGTGCGATGGTGACTTTGTCAGATTTTTAGAAACTGGGAAATGCAGCTTAGTGCGGAGAAAAGATTAGGGGCTTACATTATTTTAGCTGAGGCGGCCATTAATCAGTTGTATCATTTTGGATGATGGGTTTAATTTTGAAGTCCACACTCGGGAATATTCGGATTTTAAATAAATCTTCTCCCTACTCCATGAGTTATGTATCAATGTAAATAGTGTCTATGAAAACAGCTTGAAATATGAGTTTTTAATAACTTGGACCTCTGTTGCACGTTATGCCATGTTTTGCAGTCATTGCTTATTTATTTGTTTCCCATTGTAAGCTATAGGCTCCTTGAGGCTGTATTGCTTGTTTCAGGAGCCTTAGTATTCAGCACAGCTGGGTTTAATCATTATTATGAGTGAATGTTTGTATAAATGAACTAATAGAGAAACAAACCAAAACAGTTAATAGGATTGGGGATATTGCACATTAATCATGAGAAATAATGTTGTAATTCTGAGTATAACAGTAAGAGAAGTGCTTGCTGGAAAAATTTTGGAGCAGTGATTTTACTGATAAAATTAAAAATGGATGGCTCCTGGAAACTTGAAGTAATTTGTAATTAAGCAGCTGGTATAGACTAGCTACTCTGATTTAATAATTGTTAAATAGTGTGAACATAGATTTCAAATACTTTGTATTCATATTATAGTCTATGTTTCTCATACATACCTTGTTTCTAATCCAGTTAGGTGTTAATTCTGATAATATAAAGGGTTATGAACACAACTGTAATTTAACTTTCTTAAAATACATTTTTACTGATTTCAGAGAGGAAGGGAGAGGGAGTGAGAGACAGAAACATCAATGATGAGAGAGAATCATCGATTGGCTGCCTCCTGCATGCTCGACACTGAGCCCGTATCCCTGGCATGTGCCTTGATTGGGAATTGGACCGTGACCTCCTGGTTCATAGGTCTATGCTCAACCAGAGCCAGGCAGGCCGGGCTGTAATTTATATAGGGCAATTGAAAATATCTCATTTAGTATCTGAAAATGTTTACTCTAAAACCATGAAGTGAATGGGATTAAAGTTCATATTAGCTATTCAAATAAAAACAACAAAATTTTTATTATATCAGAAAAAGCGCTTTTACTATTCATTTAGTGACTAATTTGTTTGTAAAGATGTTTGGGTCTTGGCATCTGGCTTGTGTTATCTCGAGATACAGAAAATATGAATGGATACTTCCTCTTCTCTAAGGCTCTGCTGGCTGCCTGTGCAGTCCTCTCAGCGGGGCTGAGATGAGGCCGCTCTGTATCCATTATACTGCATGGCCCTTACATCTTGCTGGAAGTGCCCCTCCCAGATTTCTCCTTCTGTTTTTCATTCTTTCGCTGCAGTCTTTACAAGTCCAGCCTGTGTGGGCACGTACCCTCATTCAATGTGCATGTGTTTTGCGGCTTCAATTTAGGCAGCTATTTTTGAAAACATAGCCTCTTGTGTATATTTATTTATTTGTTTTGAAATGCTCAGTGTCGCTAGAGAGCTCTGCAGATAATAGGATGAGGAAAGCCGTGTGGTGACTGAGATTCTTTTTTTGTCAAATGTTTCACTTCACTAGAGTCTTTGATTTCTACCATAGAAACTTACATTCAGGATTAAGGAGTCCAGGTTGATGGATGAGTTATTTTTTATTTTAGTGGGTAAAATGCTGTTTTTCTTTACTCTCCTTTTCCTTCTCTCTCTTTCTCCCTTCCCTTCTTTTTCCTTCCCTTTTCCTTTCTCGGCTTTCCCTCCTTCCCTCCTTCCCTCCTTCCCTTCCTTTCTCCCTCTTTCTCCTCTCGCTCCATCCCTTCCTCCCTCCCTTTCTCTCTCCTTCTCCTCTCTCTCCATTTCTTCCTCCCTCCCTTTCTTTGTATTCTTGAGGATGTGATATGGAAGGAATCCATGTAACATTTATGCCAGAGTTTTGCTGATTCTGTGTAAAGCATTTTAAGCAAATCCTGTGGCTTGGGGTAGAATGCATCCTATAATTTCCTGTTGGGGAAATGCATGAATCAGATTGTTATTAAATATGTACGGTATCCATTTGTGGCCTGTCTATAGTTTGATTTTGAAATCCTAAATTGACCACCCCTGCAACTCAGGATGCTTCTGGATGTGTTTACTCCCTCTGGACTCCTGTGCCTCCCACTTAGAGGTGTAGACTCTGGATAGCCAATGGAACCTCAGCGTTTTCCAGGGGCGATGCCATTAGAAAGTGAGAATTACCCTGAATTACTTCATACATTTGTAGAGCAAATATGTATAACTTTGAATAATTTGTGGCCTTCGTGGATGAGCATAATTGAGAATTTATTGTCCTATTTTAGTAAACTGAATTTATATAAATCTTATCAGCCCTTGAGTATTAATGAAATTGCATTAAGAGTAACAGCTCATGTTTTACTGGTTTACTGCCCCCAAGCCTCAGATTACATGCTTTCCAGACCCCCAGCGTCCCTGTTCTTACCTAGTAATTTTCGGAAATCCTCAGGGACTGTCTCATTCCCTCCCAGAGAAATTCCTCCTGCTGATGTCACCTCGGCCTGTCTGAAGCAGGCCGTTCCCTTACTGCTCAGCTGGGAAAATGTTTTCCCACTGGCTGCGCAGAAGTGAGATACCAGAACGTTGTACAGATTTTCAAAGAAAGCAGCAAAAACGAATGGCACAGTTCTCGTATTCCACCTGGATAAACTGTGGTGGCTATGGAGTGATTTTGTGAGAAGGATTTTTTGTGTGAGCTCTGCTGTCTTGCATGTGGAACTACTGATCTTGGTATAAGTTTCCTGCAGTCATGGGCACAGTAGTATGGTTCCCGGCTGGTACGTAGGAAGCTGATGGGACCTGTGACATGTGGAGCAGGCAGCCGAGCTCCTTGGGCAGCAAGTACATTCCTAGCTGATGGCATGTCAAGGGTGCATGGATACCAAGGACGCATTGGGCAACTCAGGGTGGACATTTTACCTGGAGCCATTTACTAGTAAAAAAAAAAAAAAGGAATTATGCCAAGAGGGAAGGGAACACCATGAGTAAGAGGCCATGAGATAGACCCCTGGTCAGGAGTGGCTAGCCAGAGCAGAGAGGCACTCCCCACGTAAGAGAGAGAAGTCGTGGATGGAGGGGCCCTCTAGGGAACGAAGTCTCTAAGGAACCTGTGAAAATACCCACAAGACAGGGGTGGCTCTAGTCATCTTCATGGCCAGAGAGCAAGAATACTTTATTTTTAAGTGTTGAGCAAGAACTTGCCTGTAAGTTACCCCACAGTAATCCTGGAAATGTTTAGTAACAAAAAGAATGCGAAATGTGGTTTGTTCAAAAGAAAAGAAGTCAGCTAGAACGCACCTTTGACAGATCATAGATTCTCCCATACACCGGGTGGGAGGGGGTGGGTGGGGGTTTTAGAGGCTTTCCTTTCCTGACTGTCCAGAGAAGTCGTGGGGACCATCTCCTTCTGAGAGCAGGTGAAGGACTGCTCCCACTGAGCAGATTGAGAGGGACAGTGGGAGGCAAAGATCACCTGTCTTCACGTGGCATTCCCGGAGCCCTGCTATTTGGGGTACCTGTTGTGTTTGACACTATCAATCCTCAGGTTTCTTTTGGACCAAAGCTGACATATAATCAGTGGCAAAGCATGAGGGTAATGCCTTTCTCCCTCTGTGTTACATGTTGTAAGAGGATCCCAAAGGATTAAAAAAAAAAAAATTCTTCAGTGCTTTGCAGAATTCAACGGAAGAGTTTTTTACAGACGTTACTTAGCACTTTCTTTATTCCGGGCCCTGAAAAGCTGAGCCAGGGACAGGTTTGAGAAATTGCTGTCCTACAGACTCAGCTGATACGAACATGTTTTGTACTAGAGAGTACATCTCAAGTTTAAATATGTTCGTACGTTGTGTCTCACCAAGAGGAGGACATAGTAAGTTACATTTCCCAGGCTTGACCAGCATTATGCCCAATGGTCTTTCGAAAACACTGTCCATGACACAGCAGCACATTCAGAAGTGTCATAAATGAAAATACCAATTTGATAGTACCAGGAAAGGATACTAGACATTTATGATTAATACTAGAAGCCCGGTGCACGAAATATGTGCACTGGGGGCGCGGGGTGGTCCTCTCAGCCCGGCCTGTGCCCTCTCACACTCTTGCAGTCTGGGAGCCCTCGGGGGATGTCCGACTGACAGCTTAGACTCATGGGGAGTGGGCCTAAGCTGGCAGTTGGATATTCTTAGCACTGCCACAGAGGCAGGAGAAACTCCCGCCATCACCTCTGCACTCTCCCACTGTGAGCCCGGCTTCTGGCTGAGTGGTGCTCCCCCTGTGGGAGTGTACTGACCACCAGGGGGCAGTTTCTGTGTTGAGCGTCTGCCCCCTGGTGGTCAGTGCAGGTCATAGCGACCAGTCATTCCACTGTTGGTCGATTTGCATATTAGCCTTTTATTAAATAGGATTGACAACCTGTGGCTATAATCTGAGTGTTTTGTTTGCTGCTGTAATTTGAAGAACACAGGTGATTCTTCTTTTGCCATGAACTGAATGGTTGCTACTGAAAGCGTGGATGTGAAGCCGCAGCATCAGAATCAAGTGATCCCTTGTTAAAAATGCAGAATTTCAGGCTTTGCCCAGTCCTACATGGGAACCTGCATCGGAACAAGATCCCAGGTCTGTCCTGTGCATCTTACAGTCTGAGAAGCCCTGATCTGGAGATAACATCCCAAGTCATCTCCCATATCGACATTCTTGTCCGATTGTTGCTTGGATAGAATTTCAGCTTTCAGTGAACAGAGAATGAACTAGTTATCTACTTGGCCCAGTGCCAACTATAATAATCATGTCAGACAGTGGGTCTGTCATCTGGCATTGTTGGGAAATGGTACGCAGGCGGACAATTTGTCAGCCCTCGCAAGGTCAGCATCCTGCTGAGAGCAACCTCCAAGGGCACCACAGGTTACTATTTCAGAACCAAAGGAAAAAGCAGAGGGAAACATTTTTCTTGGAACATAATTTTTTTCCCCTTCTCAAAATACTGTGAGTAATGAATGTGTGGGGCAAGGGAAATATGTATGGGGCAAGGGAAATGTGGGAGGACCAGATTTATAAGTGTTTTTAAGTTCCATTAGTTGGGATTTTCTGTGCGGGCATTTTGGAGTCATATCTGCTACTGTGGAATCCTTTTGTCCCCTATGTTCTAACCATGTGAACTTGGGCACATGGTCGAAGTGCCAAAGCCTGAGTGTCCATGTGTGTGAACTGAGGTCCATAACACCTAAACCCCACAAGGCTGTTGCAAGGATTAAACCTGCTGTGCCCTCTAAGGCGTGGTTCTGTTTACTGTCATCAGTGTGTTCTCATGAAAATCATTAGGTTATTAAAGAAGGGTTTTTATTTATTTATTTAATTTTTACTTATTTTATTTTATTTATTTTAAAATATATTTTATTATATTTTTTACAGAGAGGAAGGGAGAGGGATAGAGAGTCAGAAACTTCAATCAGCTGCCTCCTGCACACCCTCTACTGGGGATGTGCCCGCAACCAAGGTACATGCCCCTGGCCAGAATCGAACCCGGGACCCCTCAGTCCGCAGACCGATGCTCTATCCACTGAGCCAAACCAGCCAGGGCTAATTTTTACTTATTTTAAAAAATTTGTCCATTGTCGGAAGTAGGACAGCTGCCCCGCCCCCTCTTTTTTACACTATGGATTTCTGAGTTCCTTAAAAGAGACATGGCAATTCAAGGACAATGTACATAAATATTAATTACCAAATACACAGAACTGACTTAATTTAAAAGGAATCATCCACATTATTAGGACATTATAGCGTTGTATTAGAAAACCAGTGTGTTGTGGTTGTGTGTGTGTGTGTGTGTGTGTGTGCGTGCGTCAAGAAAATGCCAGACAGAACATTGTTGTAATGTGACTCATGCGTGTATCATAAGCACAGATGGGCATGGGGAAGCTCAGCTTCGCTGAGCTGCTGCTACTGCGAAGGTCTCGGTCCTCCTGTCTGTGCTGCCCTCCCTGATGGTTGCTTGTGGAGAGTCCCGTTTCTGCCCCTCAGTGCCAGGGCACCAGCGCCTGCCTATAGGTGGTTTTTGCTTTTTCTGATCCACTGGGAAAGGATGGGGAGAGGCATTCTCAGCCTAAATATTTCACCTATAAATAGTTTAAATGTACCAGGAGCTAATTTGGGCACATGGCAAATACATTTCTTCAATGGGAAAATGCACTCTATGCCTCCTATGCCCTAATTATTTTAAGATCAAAACTGACACAAGGGTGAACTTTTAGAACAAAATCCACTTGGAAACTGAGGAATTTCTTTTTCTCATTAACCAAATAGACCATTTAATGGATGATTTGCATTTTAGTGGACCTGGAAATTGGTCTCTGGCTTCCATGAGGCCCATTTCCCCTTCTGCAGCCTGAACACTAAGCCCGTCAGAGTCACCTGGCCCGCTTGTCACACGGCTTTGTGACTCCATGTCCAGGCCACTCAGCATAGTACTGGACTCCCTGTTAGGCACATGGCTCAGCTGGCACACTTAGGCAAACAGTAAGGGCTTAGGGCAGGGGTCCTCAACTACGGCCCACGGGCCACATGCAAATACAAATATTGTATTTGTTCCCGTTTTGTTTTTTTACTTCAAAATAAGATATGTGCAGTGTGCATAGGAATTTGTTCATAGTTTTTTTTTAAACTATAGTCCGGCCCTCCAACGGTCTGAGGGACAGTGAACTGGCCCCTGTTTAAAAAGTTTGAGGACCCCTGACTTAGGGTTTCTGTGCGGGCAGAGGCATTCTGTTTACTCCGCCAGGACTAGACTAGGAAGGATATAGATGTCTGATGGCTCTCCTGCCAGGAGCTATAGGATGAGGCTGACCTTTTGGGCAGCAGCTTGCAGACTGGAAGAACCTTTATTTTTGATGCTTTCTTTGAATTTCTGGGTCATCCAAACCTGAAGCTTGGCCTACTCCTAATTCTCCTGGTATGTGGATTGATATGTTTCTGTCTCATTTAAACCATGTTAAAGTGAGTCTTCTACTCCTTGCCATTAAAACCTCCTAACTAATACAAGAATTAGAATAAAGCTTGCTGAACACAAGTTGCAAACAAAATCTTTTAGGATCTTGTCTTAGTAAGAGTTATGAATTCTCTTAGGAATGAAAGTTTAGTTAAGGGCTGTCTGCTAGAATCTCTGACAAGCTTTTATTGAATACTAGAAGCCTGATGCACAAAAATCGTGCACCTGGGTGGGGCCCTCAGCCCGGCCTGCACTCCCTTGCAGTCTGGGAGCCCTTAGGGGATGTCCGAATGACAGCTTAGGCCTGCTCCCTGCGTGGAGTGGGCCTAAGCTATCAATTAGACATTCTTAGTGCTGCCGCAGAGGCGGGAGCCTCCACTGCGCTCGCCAGCCATGAGCCTGGCTTCTGGCTGAGCAGTGCTCCGCCTGTGGGAGCGCACTGACCACCAGGGGGCAGCGCCTGCATTGAGCATCTGCCCCCTGGTGATCAGTTCACGTCATAGCAACCGGTCGTTCGCCTTTTGGTTGATTTGCATCTTAGCTTTTTATTATACAGAATTGCAGCTAACTCCATCCTGGTTTCTCACGGATTATTGATTATGTTCTCTTACTGATATTCTTCCTTACGTCTCCTCTTCCACGCTGTCCTGAAAAAGTTAGCATCAGATGTGGTACCCTGCAGGGGCACAGTGTGTGGGATGGAAGGAAGCAAACCTGCTGGAAATAAATTTCTTTCACTAAAAAAAAAGGCTGACCCTGAACCCAAGTAATTGACTCAGACATATGGCCTGGAAGGATTCTGAATTGATATGCTGGGCAACAAGCTGGGTTCCTGTTCAGTTTACCAGAAACGAAGTGTGTGCTCAGCATGACAACCAACTGCAATGTGGGTTTTATACCCTGTAAGTACAGGATGCTGACAAAAATCTAATTCCACCTTTTGTGTGTGTGTGTGCACGTATTTCTACATCCCAAGTTGTCTAAATACCTATTCTTTTTTTGTCAAAGGTAATTTTGACTCTTTATGTTTTGTCTCTGCTGTAAAATTTTACATTGAAAATCAAATTACCCACAGTGGAAATTGAGGTTTGTACATTTTGATAGAAACAAACAGGACCAGCCTGTTGCTAAAATTTGTCAGCCTTTGGGAGTTTTAATGCTTTCTTAGAGAATGATACTTTGTTCTCTCTACTAACTGTGTTTTCCAGTACTTAACAATATACGGATAAGGTGATATTCTGTTTTTCTAATGCTGTGTAACAACTCAAATGTTGGTGGCCTGAAATGACACATTTACTAGTACTTTGCCCATGAATCTGTAGTTTGGGCATGCTCAGTGGGGACAGCTCCTCACTGTTCTGCTTGTAACCTGGGATGGCTTGAGGACTCAGGGCTACAGTTGTCTGAAGGCTCATTCACGTGTCTTCTGATTGATGCTGGAAAGACTCAACCAATAAGAGACTGGCATTGGGTTCCTTGGACATTTTTCTCCATGTGGTCTCTTCAGCAAGGTGCTATAGACTAGTCAGACTTCTTGCGTGTAGAATCAGGACTTCTAGAAGTCATGTCCCAAGAGAAAAGAGAGCCAGGTAGAAGCCGTTTTGCCTTGTTTGACCTCCTCTCTGAAGTCACACTACCACTGCCTCATACATGGAGAAGTGAGTCACTTAGACCAGCCCATCTATGTTCAAGAGGTGGGGACCTGGCTTCCACTTTGTTTGTTTGTTTGTTTAAAGCTTTCCTGTGTGTGTGTGTGTGTGTGTGTGTGTTTTAATGCGAATATTTTACTATATTTTAAGTTTGTTTGAGTATGGGGGCTGTGTCACAGTGCTTAGCTAGACTTTGAATGCAGTAGGAGTGGAATAAACTTTATTTTTAGACAGTGTATGCAGTGTACACTTTTACAACTTTTATTGGAGAATAATGTGCATACCATAAAAATGCATTCATTTAAAGTAGATAATTCAATGGATTTTAGTGAATTTACAGAGTTGTTCGGGCATCAATACGTCCAGTTTTAGAACATTCTCATCACCACAGTGAAACCTCTTGCCCTTTTACAGTCAGTCTGCAGTCCCATGCCATGACGAATCTACATTCTGTCTTTCTGGATTTACTTTTTTTGGAATATTTCATATAAATAGAATTATACATTATGTACTTTAATTTTGGCCTTTTTTTCTTAGCATAATGTTTTTGAGGTTCATCCATGTTGTAGCAAGCACTTTATTCCTTTTTATTGCTGAGTAATATTTCATTGTCTGGACAAACCAGTATTATTTAACCATTTACCAGTTGATGGATATTTGAATTAATTGTACTTTTTGGCTACCATGAATAATATTGCTGTGGGCATTTGTGTACATGTTTTTATGTAGGCATATGTGTTCATTTCTGTTGGGTAGACACCTAGGTGTGAGGCTGCTGGGTTGAATCGAAAATGTATGTAACTTTTTAAGAAAATGCCTAACAGTTTTGGTTTTAAGTATGTCCACAGTCTGCATTCCTGCCAGCAGCTTATGAAGGTTCTTGTTGAAATAAATGTTTTAAAAGTGCTTTAAAGGTATTTTCTGGATCAAGTGAGAGCAGAGTTGTGGATTAATTTAATTTGTGGGCAAATATATCTCTTGCCATTTTCAGGAACAGATGGGTGAGGGTGGCTACTTTCACAAGAAAGATGAAACAGAAAAGGAAGAAAAATAAAGAGGGAAAGATCCTTCATCCTGTGAACAACACTGTTTCATTTTTGTTGTTGATGATGTTTTTAATTAATTTAGGTTTTCTTTTAAATTTGAGATAATTGACATAATATTATATCAGAGGTGTATAACATGACTTGATATTTGCATATGTTGCCAAGTGGTCAACACAATATGTCTAATTAACATTGATTACTGCACATAATTACAATTTTTTTTCTTGTAAAGAGAACTTTTAATATATCCCCTACCAACTTTCAAATATACAGTGCAGTATTATTAACTACTAGAGGCCCAGCGATGATTTAATCGTGTGCGTGTAGGGTCCCTTAGGTCTAGCCTGCCTTCAGGGCCATGTTCGCCACCCTGAAACACCTCTCACGCTCCATGGACACTGCCGACACTCCTCAGATCCTGCCGGCGCCCCTGGGGTGGGGTGGGGGCAGGGCCCGAGAGGTGCTCCATGCACCTCCTGGTGACTGGTCGTTTGGTCGTTATGGCGTTATGGCCACTGGCCTTTTATAGTATAGTCACCATGCTATACATTAATTACGTTCCCAGGACTTACTTTATAACTGAAAGTTGATACCTTTTAACACTCTGACTCATTTCTCCCAGCTCCACCTCTGGCAACCACCTGTCTGTTCTCTGTACCTATCAGTTTTTTGTTTGTTTTTTAAGATTGCATATATAACTGAGTTCACATTGTATTTGTTCTCTGCTTGAATTACTTCAACTTAGCATAATGCCCTCAAGGTACATCCATGTTATTGCAAATGGTAGGATCTTCTTTTTAAAAAAATCTTTATTGATTCATCCATCAGTGGACACTTAGGTTGTCAGGTTGTTCCCATAACCTGGCTATTATAAATAATGAACTTGGGAGTGTAGATACCTTTTCAAGTTAGTCTTTTCATTTCCTTTGGATACATACCCGGAAATGGGATTGCTGGATCTTACAGGAGTTCTATTTTAAAAAATTTCAAGGGACCTTCATACTGTTCTCCATAGTGACTAAACCAGTTTGCATTTCCACCAAGAGTGCACACAGGGCTCCCATTTCTCCACATTCTCTCCAACACTTACTATGTCTTGTCTTTTTTGATAATAGCCATTTTAACAGGTGTGAAGTGATAAGGTTTTGATTTCCATTTTCCTGATGACTATTGATGTTGAGCTCTTTTCCATGCACTGGTTGGCCACCCCTATGTTTTCTTTGGAACTGTAAATTCAGATCCTGGGCCAATATTTTAATCAGATTGTTTGTTTTTTCTGCTCTTGAGTTATATAAGATTTTATATATTTAGAATACTAACCCCTTGTCAGATAATATGATCTACAATTATTTTCTCCCATTTGGTAGGTTGTCTTCCATTTTGCTGATGGTTTCCTTTGCTGTGCAGAAGTTTTTTGTTTATTTATTTAGTTTGATGTCATTCTGTTGTAATTAACCTCGTTATTAATAACAGGAAAGGAGCAAAAGGAAGGCCAAATATTATAGGCATGTCATTTGGGCATCTTCACCAGGAAGCTAAAGCTTTACACTCCCCAGGGATTCACCAGTCTATTCCTGCCCTGTAGATCGCTGGGGGAAGGGACTGGGAAGAAAAGATAGACACATGCCCAGTAAAGTTGGGGTGAGGTCAGGAAGGTACTTGTCAGTCACACCTGGGAACGGGTCATTGCCAGAATAGGCATGGCCACTGCAAGGGTCGAAATTGGGGATATTTAATCCCCAGAAGAAAGATATCGTTCTCTTGGGACTCTTGTTGCAGGGGGCATGCTTTCTTGGCTCCCCTCCATTCGCCCACATGGCCCACAGCCATGTTTACCCCCCCCCCCCGCCCCGCCCACACACACAAAGGACTAATGGACTGCAACTAGTCTGATGCTGAACTGGACCCAGCTGCAATATGGAACAGAAACCTTTGGACATTGGCTTTGCTTGTAGCTCTACTGAAACCCGAGCTATGCTTCCACTACAATTGGACTCAGGGAAATGGGGCTTTGGAAACCCTGGGATGAAATTTTTCAAAAATAAAAGTCACTCATCCTTGTCGTGGGGGGTCTCAGAAAATTAATTTTCTCGAGATACCATAAGGACTCCCCCCTCCCCCCCAGCACTCAGTGGGAAAAGGAATACCCCAATTTCCCCGATAACAGTTTCATTTGTTTACTTTTGCTTTTGGTGTCAAATTAAAAAAATCGTTACCAAGACTGATGTCAATGAGCTTATGCTGTTTGTTTGTTTCCAAGAGTTCAGTTCTCATGTTCAAGTCTTTTCATCCATTTTGACTGATGCTTGTGACAGGGGTCCAGTCTCATTCTTTTACATGGGGCTGTGGGTTTCACCTTTGATGGGAGGAATGTTAATGAATTTGAAGATATGTTTTAAAATGAGGTAGATAGATTTTAAAAATTACGTTACATATCATTAGGAAGTTGTGACAGTTTGTTGCATATGATGTTTCAAGGGCTCAAAATCTTAGGTTTGGAAAAATAAAGTTACATATTCAATTTTTAATAGTTGGCCAGGTCAGTGCTTTCTATATGGTAGGCACTGTCTTGGCATTTTACAGTTAATCTCATTTAAACCTCTCAAGTCATCTTTTTATATTCTGTATATACACTCCCCTTAGTTATACATGAACACTATAATCTAATTAAATCCTAAAGATTCTTTTCTACCATATCTTATTAAGGCTAAGGTGAGCTTCACTTTGTGCCTCACATTCTTGCATGAGTTTTCTGATGGTGGTGCTTGTTATTCTTAAACATTGCTTTGCATTGTAACTCTCCTTAAGGTCAAGTTTTCTTTGTGGCTAGTTTTATTTCAGAGATTTGAACAGATTAACTTAAGATTCTCAAATACAATGATGTTGATGTGTAATCTCATGGTAACAGTACCTATAACAAACATAGTTCATATTATAGTACATATATATGAGAAAGAATATCCCAGAAGGGATGTGATTTAGATATGTATTTATATATATTCTATATTATTTTTATATATTTGATTGAATTTCCAGTTGATAATGAGAGCTTAATTGCTCTTTCCTGCTTTTGTCTTCCTCCTTGGTTTAAACCTGCATTTGCCAAAAATAAATCTGACTTTGAATGAATTTCAACAGTATATTTGAATGTTTCTCATCATATATGTTTAGTTGTGGAGTTCGGGCCCACCCTGCGCCTGTAATTACATAGTGTGATCATACAGCTAAAGGAAGAAATCTTTTATGAGATTTTGGGTCATTCATGAAAACCAAGACAAAATAGTAGATAAGAGCACACTTAAAGAGTGGCAAATCATTAGGGCTTTGAAAAGCCTGACTTGTGAGACATCAGTCAAATCTCACTCTTTTTTTTTTTTTTTAATCCTCATCTCATTGATTTTTAGAGAGAGTGGAAGAGAGAGAGAGAAAGACAGAGAGAAATATTGATGTGAGAGAAACACATTGATTAGTTGCCTCCTGCACGTGCCCTGATCAGGACGCAGGCCAGGGAGGAGCCTGCAACCAATGTACATGCCCTTGAGCAGACTCAAACCTGGGACTCTTTCATCCGCAGGCCAGCGCTCTATCCCCTGAGTCTAACTGGCTAGGGCTCAAATCTCATTCCTTACAGATGAAGAAACTGGGTCTCAGAAAGTTCTAGTGACTTTCCTGAGATCATTCAGCCAGTCATTGGTAGAATTTAATCGTCTAATTTCATAAACCAGGTTTTTTTGCTAAAATATTCACAGATCATCTTTTAGTTTTCTATGCTAATGAAATTTTATAGGTAGTATAAAGCAGTGAATTAAAACTTGCTGTTGGTTCCTAAGAAAAGGTTAGAATGTTACATTATTTAGACCTTTAAAGGTAGAACACAAAACTTTCCGTCACGAAATAATCAGCCCTTTGCTAGGTTAAATGTCAATTTTTAGGTCTGAAATTCATTGTGCAATATTTATGATGTTAGGAGAACTCTGAATTATAGGAGAAATGTAAAGTAGAGTTGGAAAATATCACTTTTAAATTAGTAGGAACTTATGTTCCATTTTTCACTCTGCCTTTCCCAATTATTTAAATTTACAGGTAAATTTTGCTATAAATGGTGCTTTGTAAAACTTGTTATGTATTTATGCTTTATTGTTTGTTGTAGAATGGTTTGGGTTTTCTTTTAAATATAAAACCTGATTGAGACATGTAAGTTTTCTTTAAGTTCAACTAAATGAGAAACCTCAAAACATACATACATTTTTTAAAAAAATGCACTAAATATATGACTTTTAGAACTTGAAACACCATGCTATTATTTTCAGCCTGTCACTTTGTACAACTTGAATGTTACTGATTGCTTTCTACTTTCTATTATTTGCAGGTAGATATATCATAACTAAGTATTGGTTCTGGTAAAATATTTTTGGTTTTAAGTTTTTCATATTTCATGAGAAAATTTATAGTTCTCACCAGGTTGGCCCAGTGGATAGAGTGTTGGCCTGCAGACTGAAGGGTCCTGGGTTTGATTCCAGTCAAGGGCTCGTACCTCGGTTGCAGGCTTGATCCCCAGCCCTGTTCGGGGTACCTGCGGAAGGCAACCAATCGATAATGTTTTTCTCTGTCTCTCCCCCTCCCTTCCATTCTCTCTAAAAATCAATGGAAAAATATCATTGGGTGAGGATTAGCAAAACAAAAAACAAACTAACAAAAAAGAAAAATTTTAAAAATGTTAACCTTATTTTGAAATAATTTAACATTTAGTATTTGATGCTTTTAAAAAAACACAGCTCCTTTGACTTTATATGTTAATTTTAGAACATTTGAAAGAGAGAAAATTTGACCAGGATCATATCTACTCCTTGGCTTCCATATACTGCCACTTGGAAGGGTTTTTAAAAAGGTCAGGGGGAGTATTTTAAAGCAGAGTAGCTGAGGCATTCATCTTTTAGGTTTGTAATATTTTTGTGTGTGTGGTAGAATTTGTGTAAAGCTATCAATGGAGTGCCTAAATGTTTCTTGATAATGTAGAAGAGTATTTAAAGTTATCTTTAAATTTGTATTAAATTAAGGAGAAATATGAGTTTATTCCAATTCAACTAGATACAAAGCACTAAGTTAGTGTTGGTTCTGCTGTTATTGGCCAATTTTAAGCTCTTAATCCTTAATCTCCTTACTCCTAGAAGGGACAGTATTAGGTATGGCTATCTCAGTGCTTCTCCTTAGCTCTACATTATTTTCTATCTAGTTTAGCGTTGACATGTGAAAAATAGATTCAATTTGTAGATATGCCATAAAATAGTCTCTTGACAAGTCAAGACATATACGCTGTTGTGTATACATTTACTTTATAATTAGATGACATTGAATGTGATAAATGGAGGTCACCACTCAGGTTAATTCAGATACAAAAATCCCCTTTCTTTTCACCCTGGAAAGTAGTTGCTTTAACTGTGTAAGCTCCTGTCTGTGTACAGTCATAGATAAAATCTGTGAGTATTTGGGTTTATTTGATAGGAAGTTCTTAGCAGTTAATACCAAAGGGTTTTTCCATCGTTCTTTTTATTGTTTTTTGGTTTGTGCAGCAGTTGAGTTCAACTTAGGGGCAGAACTTCCCTTCAATTCTCAGTGGATTTCACTCTTCTTTGCAGTGACAGTGGCTTTAAAAACCTTAAGAGGTACAACCCTTTCATGAATACTAATGGCACGTAGTGCAAATATGAAGTCTGTTTACAATATAATTTGCATTCCTTTGTCATTATCACATTCTGTATTTCTACGACGGTGAACACAGAATAAAATCTAAAGTTCATAACATGCTTTTCAAGGCTTTCCCTGCTCTGGACTCTTCTTTAATCTCAGACCATTCTCTATGCTTTACACATGCTGACCTTCTTTTCCTTCCATGAACATGTCTAGCATGTTTCTGCCTTAGGATGTTTACATTCGCTGTTCTCTCTGCCTGAAACGCTTCTAGATCTTTGAGTGGCATCTGGGGGAAGTGGAGAGTTCTTTATAATTCATGACTCATTTCCAAGGTACCGCTTTATTGAGCCCTTTGCTTACCGTACAATTTAAATTAGTATCCCTGCTGCCGTGTGTGTGTGTGTGTGTGTGTGTGTGTGTGTGTGTGTGTGTGTATCACATCAACATTTGTTTTCTTCACTATCTGGTATTATCTTGTATAATTTTTGCCTATTTGACAGTCTTTCTGAATTATAATAGTGCTATCAGAGCAGGGCCTTTGCATTCCAGGATACATATTTGTTTAAACTTATTAATTATAGCCTAATGGTTGAAATATTATAAACTAAATCATTGGAAATTTCTAGGTTTGGTTTACAAGCTGTTTATTTGTGATTCATTTTAAATTTTCACCTGAAAAGTTATGAAGAATAGACTATGTTGCTTCTGGTTGGACAATACCCTTCCCTGGGTCTGTACCTATTGATCCTGCATTCACTGTCATCTATATATGTACACTGAGAATGAAGGCATTAGTACCATGCTATGTTTGATATGAACCTGAACTATAATAAAGTTGTCATTAGTTTTAAGAAGAACCTACTCACATTTTGCCACACATGTAGGTATAGTAGGCAACCATTTTTTCACCAAGCCTATTCTCTCTCTCCTTGGACCATCCATGGCACTGAAATCCTCATCATTGGATTGTCCTGCTGTCTTACATGTCCCAAGGGCAGCTAGCTCTCACACTGCAAGAAGCAGCTGAGTGTTTGTCAGTAAATCACATTTACTAGTTGTTAGGAAGCATGGAGAAAGGTCTTGATGAAAGAAAGAAACCATATAAGTGATATTTTATTGGTGGACCAAGGACTATGGTAATGGTTGAAAGTATTTAGGATTCAGGTCCTCTGGGAGCATAGTCCTTGGTGAGGGGGCTTCTAACGGGAGGGGTGGTGGTGGTGGTGGTGGTGGTGGTGGAGGTACATGGCCTAAATAAACTCACTAGGAGAAAAAAGGCCAAACAGAGCCTACATAAGGGTAACTGAAGAGGTAGAAGTTTCTGAAACTGCTTTTTAATTTGACCTAGGCTTGCCCTTGTTTTTGCCTTTTGGCCCAAGTGCTCTCATTGTTCCACAGTAATGTAATTTAGTACCTTAGTAATGTAGATAGTATGTCCCCTGGCTGGTGAGCTCAAACACCCCAAGAGCTGTTTTTTTCATTCCTCATTCTTTCAAGAGTGTTTATAAGCCTAATTGAAGTTTTGGCACAGGGCAGCGAGGCATCTTCCAGTGATAAGACAGCAGGCTATTGCTTATTCATCCCTAATAAATATCTAGGGATAAGTTGTTTTGCCAAATAGCACTTAGCTTGCCCATTCGCCCTACCCTATCCCCAGTGCTTATTCAAGATTCATTTCCAAAATTATAGCTAGAGTTGATAAAGAAGCCTAATAAGTTCCAGAAGTTAATCTCATCCATTCATCTTTTAAAAAAGTAGAAATTGAAAATTTTGTGACATTATTAACCTTTTGTTTGCATGGATAGTGAAAATCTATAACCTGAATGGTCTCCATTCAGTGTCTGTTAAATCCTCACTTTCCCCACAAGAGGCAAGGTGGGGAGATCTTAATATTGAAATCCAAGCACTTTGCTTTTTCTCTTCCTCTGTGGTTTCAGGACACTTCACATTCATTAGCACATGAATGAATGGGCTACTGTTTAGGTCTGAAACCAGTACTAGTATATGAATAGGAAAGTGACATTTAGTTTGCATGAATGCAAAGTCCAGTATTGTCCATTTTATTCCAGTGATTTTGGCATTTTTTTTTTTTATTCTCTGACTTCCCTTCCAACTCCTTCCCACTTGCACCCTCCACCCCACTTTCAGCCAATGGGTGTGTGCCAAGAAATGTTTTTTTTAGCCTATAACGGTTTGCCTCAGTTACTGCTCTAAGCCCTGTAGGGTACAGAAACGAAAGTTGGAGACATAGGTGTCTTCTCAGAAGTGCTCATAATTTGGTTGGGAAGACAGCCCGGCACAATGTGGCCTGCAGAGTTCTGCTGTGATAGTGGTCTGATCACAGTCCTGTGGAGACTTGAAGAAAAGACTCTTTAAAACGTGCCTTGGGAACAGTAGGCAAGGGTGACACTTGGGCTGAGGTTTAAAGGATAAATAAGAGACAGTTAGATGAGGAATGGAACAAGTGAACCAGGCAAGGAAAACTATGGAAAAGTCACAGTGGGATCTAGGGCTTATAAGTCCTGTTATACGGTCAAAGAAAAGACTTCCCACGTGGGAATGGCAGCAAGAATGGTTAGTGGGAGGAAGGGCGGGGAACCCTTCATTAAGGATCTTGGGAGACTGGGCTAAAGAAAGGCTTTTTATAGTGAAGGTTGTGGAGAGATGATACAAGCTGGGAAGTGACCTACTCTTTTTTATAGAGACCACTCTGGCAGCTGTGCCGCAAATAAATACAGGTGGGTTGGGAAACTGGGTGCTGAGAGGTGTGTAAGGTGATGTTGCCATAATCCTGGGTGAGGTGATGGGGTACATGGTTAGGCAGTGGGCAGGTCATGGATTGTTTTGTGAAAGACGAAAGAGAGGCCGTAGTCTGGGATGTGGGGCAGTTGGCTGAATTTGGTGCCATTCACCGAGAGGAGACAAATTGAGAGATTGGAGAAGGCAGGGACCTGTGTGTTTATAAGATGCCTGTGGGAATGGGACAAACACTTGGCTTATAGACAGGGAGCTTAGCAGAAAGGTCTGGGCCGGAGAAACTATTTGTACGCCAGCACTTCACCTGATATCGGAAGCATGAAACTACGTAGGCCACCCATGGATGGGGGGTGTAGAGTTTTCTCTTATCTTGAAATGTAACATAAAGGTAAGTTAGCTGAATCTGCCTTTGCCTCTTTTACTCTGCAGGAGAATTCTTTATATATATATATATATATATATATATATATATATATATATAAAATTGATTTTTTTACAGAGAGGAAGGGAGAGGGATAGAGAGTTAGAAACATCGATGAGAGAGAAACATCGATCAGCTGCCTCCTGCACACTCCCCACTGGGGATGTGCCCGCAACCAAGGTACATGCCCTTGACCGGAATCGAACCTGGGACCCTTGAGTCCGCAGGCCGACGCCCTATCCACTGAGCCAAACTGGCCAGGGCTGCAGAAGAATTCTTGAACACAGATTAGATTGAAAGGCCCCTGGGAAATGTCCAGATAAGGACTAGGTTTCCCAGCAGTAAGTCTCCCTGAGCATGACAACAGGGCATCTGAGGAGCTAACTTTTCTTCTCCACTAAATATAGTGTCGCTTAATGTTTAAAGAAGCATAAAAAGGGAGAAAAGACTGTTTCTCCATACGTTTCATAATCATGTAGGATGAGTTTAGGCGCTGCTATCACAAGGCACTGCTGCTCGGCATTCTCTCTGGTCTTGGCATCATGAAGGATGCGCCAGCGTCGGAGCGTCTCAGGCTGTCTGCTGCTGTCAGGAGGAGAGGAGTTTCCAAGCTTTATTTTCTGGGCAGGAATCTTAAACATTCTTTTAGGCAGTTCTATGACCTGAAAGTAATTCAAGCCATAGCCTGAGCATAGGCCCGAAGAGGTCAGATGTTAATGATTTATTAAAGGGTTATATTGTCTGTTGGGACATACTTTTCACAGATAAGAAAAAGTGTACCGTTATGTTGTTTGCCATGCATGGTGCACAGAACTTCTCTAGTATTGACAGCACTCATTGCACATGATATAAGACCTCACAGAAAGGGCTGAGGAGAGGGTCTTCGCTTCGCTGGGTAAGAAAGGTTTCTGACAGCTGTTCAGTGTGGAAAAGTGGCCCATGGTTTATGAGCAGACCTGGCTTTGGAAAAGACCAAGGACGAGAGTTATAACATATGGAACTTATTTGAGAAGTAATTCCTAGCTATGACTAATGGCCTGTGCTCAAATTCCTGGGAAAGTTTAAAAGAAAAGCCTTGCAAAATAAATCATATCTCTTGTTTGCTAAATTGTAGGACTTAGATAACTTTGGGGAACTCGTGGACTTCTGTAATTCTATATTAAAGCTCTGAAGTTTTCTCTTTTAATTAATTTTTCCTGGTTTTATTTTTAACAACCCTGTGATTCAGTTTGTTGGTTTATTCCACTAAGGGATTATTTATTTAAAAAAGATTATTTTTTTCTTCCTCTAGCCCCCAGAGGTCCTTAAGATATTCACATTAAGCAGTCACTACAGGGGTAGTTTATAGGCAAGATATACTTTGTGTGTGTGTATTAGCTTCTGGTACAGTGTTGTTGTTTTTTTTACTGTACGACTTCCAATTACAATGTTTCCTGTGTTTATTTATATCAAGATAGTATGTGACATAAACAGCAGAGGAAGTGTTGTACCAGGAAGTGGACTAGAGAAGCAGTACTACTATGGATATGTTTCAGAAAGAATATCCCTTTTTTTTTTTTTCATTCCCAAACTTTAATTGGGTAGAATTATGTGGGGGGAACGCTCCTATTTTAGTTAATAATTGCAGTAATCTCTTTCTAAGCTCTCTGTGTCCATGCTGATTCTTACCTCACCATTTCATTTATTAAAACTAAGCATTTCATAAGCCAAGAAAAGTCATGATTACTTAACTCAGCTTGATTTTTTATGACACATAAATATGGCGTTAGCACAACAGTGAAACTGTTTGGGGACGCAATCAAAAGTGCATATCACTTTTCAAAAAAATATTTGCAATAGGGAAAATATCTCCATTTCCAGGTTTAGAAGTTAGAAAATAAAAAAATCTCATCACTAACTCTACAGCTTTTTATTTACTTGTTTACTTATTATTATATTTTGTTTTCACTCTTTTAATGATAGTCATATTCACATTTCTTATAACTTTATTTGGGTACAAGACTCATTTTTGGCCCTGCAGTGTCTTCTTTATTATCTGAGAGTGGTGTCACTGGTATAGTAGAGCATTGGGAATATGGACTGGAAGTCAGGCTGCCTGAGTTCATGTTTATGGCCTTGGGCCAATTACTTAGCTTCTTTGGGTCTCCCTTTCCTTATCTGAAAATTAGGAGTAGTAACAGTACCTTTTTTCATAGAGCTGGTGTAAGAGTTGAAGGAGAACTCTCAATAATTGTTGTGATGGGATGCCTACTACTCTAACTCATTTCCCCACTTCTCTGATGCGGGTGTTTATTTTTCTCCTCTGTGCTTTTAGGCGTGCTAGTCTATAATTTACTCTCTACCCTAAACCCCTTTCCTGGTTTCCACCTAAAATCTAACAAAGCCATGCTATTTTGTTTTCAAGTTTTCAGTTCAGCACATCAGTGAAATCAACCTTAAAGAAGGAGTAGGTAAGAAGAAAAAAAAAGGAGTAGGGAGAATTTGCAAGGTGATTGGTATCTCTTGCTTTCCAGGGTTACTGCTCTTCTCATTTGAATGGCCATTTGTATGACAGTGGTCAGCCCTCTGAAGTTTTATTTGAAGTGCAATAGTATATACATATTTTTTCCAAAACCAATTTATAAGTAAAGAATCTTGTGTGAATATACAAAGTCATAAATTATTGTTTTTTATGACTGAATTTTTCCTAAAGATAACATCAATGAGCTTAGCTTCACATTGCTACCAATATAGATCTAGATTGCTACCTATAGTGTACCCCATATTATCAAAGTACATATTATAGAAATACTTTTCTTATTTTAAAAAATATTTAGCTTCCTACAGGTTGGTTGCCATGCTCAGTAATATTAAGAGTAACAGTATTTATTACAATAACTCATTGCAGGTACCTATTATGGCTATCAGAAATGACTTTATTAATCAATTTAGCAATGCCATGTTGCTGTATGTATGGCAAGGCACTTTGCTAGGCAATGCCTATTAAAAAAATCATCGTCTCCTCCTTTACAGGGCTGGAAGGATAGAGATATAAATAAATAGCATGCAGCATGAGTTCTGTCACTCTCGTTAGCAAGAGATGTTTATAGCCAACATTTTGTGGTCTTTCCTTCAATGTCCAGATTCAGCTTCAGAATCGTTCTCAACCCAGCAGCACAGAGACCTGCCGTTACTCCGGTGGACTCGTGAGGCTAAAATTGTTTGTCCTCAGTGACGTAGTACAAGTTTGTTCAGAGTGTTGCTGTAGAAGGCCAGAAATCCAACATCCTTGCTTTGTGTCAAAGTAAGTTTCAGTGTAAAAAAGTAGAAATGAGTTTCATCCTTTGGGTGTTAGGAAAGACGTAATAAATTGGAAATGTTATAAGCCCACAGATACACATTTAAAGAGAGGCTTTAACAGTGAGGTAAAAGGAATCTTGTAAAGTGAGCACTTTTCACTATAGTTTGTAGTTTAATATGTGTGTCTTCCAAATACAGGCTTAGCTCTCTAAGCAGCGATGTGCTGGTGAAACATCACCTGCCATCAAGCACCCAGGTGTGCGTGTGTAACCCTGATTTGCAATGCTTGCTGATTTCCATGGTGTAAGTATTCCCACCTCAGTTGATTTCCCCCCAGTTCACTGAAGGCAGGCTGGGAAGAGATGCACTCAGTGGTTCCAGAGCCGCTATGAGCCTGCCCAGCCCACTGCTAGACCCCAGCCCATCTTGCTGCCTAAATCAGTTGGGTCCCCTCCTCCAGATTATGTGCATCTCCATCCTACATGTTCCTTCCTTTTCTCCTCTCTCCTCTCTCCTTCCGTCCCATCCTCATCATTGTAAAATTTAAGAAATTGCTTATATGTTGGGATATCTTAAATTTTTCTTACGATTTTAACAATCTGCATTACATAAATATTGAGTAATAATGATTAAAATACATTAACGTCCAGTTCCTAAAATGTAATGGTTGTAAAATGACCGACTGGGAATTTAATGAATTTTCATTTCTTTTATACACGCTCAGAGACTATTAGATGTTTGCTTAAATTCACAAGTGCCGAATTTAAAACAGATGAGTGATTTTAGTTTCTCTCCAAAGATAGCCTTAGTACTGAATACCGAGGAGGGTACAGCGATATTAGCAAGAAGAAATAGTATTAAAAGGTAGGGGGAGCAAACATTGAATTTCATAAATTCTTATTTTGTTTAAGGTCCTTCCACCTGTCCTCAGACATCGAGTCACTTTGATTCCTCTAAGCTAGGAGATAAGACCTGGAAAAAAATCTTGAAGCCATCATTGGCTCAGCTCAGAATATATAGTGTTTCTGAATTTTAAGGTTTAGGAAGAGGGAGGAGAGTTATATTTTCATCTGAATGAGGACATTGATACATGCGGGACAGCTGTGCTATGGGAAACTCTTTGGCCATCTCTTACAGTGCTGACGAACGTGAGAGCGTCATTGGGACCTAATAGCAGTGACACAGAGGTGCACGGGTTCAGATCTGGGGTTTCCTGATAATGTCCAATGGTATAGGATTGGATGAAGTAACCTCACCAGTGTCTTTGCAAAATGCAGGAGTGGTTAATTAATCTGCTGAAAGAAATGAGCTTATAACACTTATTATATATTTTGGATCCTATATTCTCAAAGGTCCATTTAACTCCAACATTTTCCTCGTATGACCTTTGAAGTAATGTAGCCACACATTCTACAGAGGTGCTTTCCAAAATATAAACTTTTTGGTCAAAATCAATAGAAAAGTATTTGTTACAGGAACGTATGTGCAGCATGTTGGGGAGTGAGTAATTCCAGTAGCTTTTAAGATGTCAATTCTAATTTGACCCTTTATATATCTTATTTATAGCTGAAAGGCAGTTTGACCCTTTTTGCTGATTTTTAAAAAGACTTCATTATTGTAAAGTATAAATGAACACGTAGTGATCAGGACGGCCATAAGTAGACACAGGTTTGTGAGGAGGCTGCGTTCTGGTTATAGCTGGTGTTTACAAATGTTTTCCACAATGCTTGAATGCTTTACAGTATTCCTAGTTTAACCTCCCATTAGAGATTGCCAGGTAGGATGAATGAAGCACAAGTAGTTTCAGAACAGCAAACAAGCTAAAATAAATAACTTACCTTTCTGGTTCAAATAGCAGTATTCAGAGAATTTCACGTGGTGCCACCGAGAGTTATGACATTATTAGATCACAGTGGATTATATGAAATTTTGCAATTTACTCCTCTCCTCTCTTTCTCAGATAGATTCTGTGGAAATGGTCAATTCTGTCTTGGATGAATGCTTTTCTACTCGCTTACCTTGTGTGTATAGATGGTTTTATTAAAAAATAGCAAACTTTGGCCGAAACCGGTTTGGCTCAGTGGATGGAGCGTCGGCCTGCGGACTGAAGGGTCCCAGGTTTGATTCCGGTCAAGGGCATGTACCTGGGTTGCGGGCACATCCCCAGTGGGGAGTGTGCAGGAGGCAGCTGGTCGATGTTTCTCTCTCATCGATGTTTCTAACTCTCTATCTCTCTCCTTTCCTCTCTGTAAAAACTCAATAAAATATATTGAAAAAAAAATAGCAAACTTTGTATTCAGGACAGTCGTAAGCGCTGGAGGCAGAGGGTTGCTTGCCGTTTGCCCTGGGGCCACCTTGTTCTATTGCGGAAACCTTGACATCGGGTATGTGCTGGGGAGAGTCCACTCCCTCACACCGCACCACTCCAGCCGCAACTTCGTAGGCATCTTACAAGATGATATTCGCATTAATAGTGGCCGGCTCAAAAGGATGAATTAAATAGGAGAGCAAGTGCCCGTTTATGTTAATAAGCTCTTATGACCATTATCCATAAAACATAAATTTTAGTCTTTGTAAATAGGCTATGAGATAAATGCATATTATCACCTTCATTATACAGAAAGGGAAACAGACCTGGAGAGTTTGAATAACTCGACCGAGATTGCACAGTCAAGAGTTAAGTACAAACTAGCGCACCTCCTGGGCAATGAACTCCTTACACTCGTCTCCTGGAATAAAAGGGGATTCATATAGCACCGTTCTTCAAAAACATACATTTCTTTTCCTATTCTGTTCTTACAAGAGAAGTGTTATTGCTGATAAAGGGAAGGAAAAGATGACAGTAATATTAAATTTAAGTTGGGTCTAAATCTATGCAGTCCAATGGGGTGGGGATCATAATGAAACACTAGATTAATAAGTAGAACAGAAACATTCAATATGGAAGCAGCAAGTGACATTCAAGGTAGAAATTTAATGGATGACTGTGGTACCCAGATAACCTTACATAGCACTTAAAAATTTTTTTTGATTAATTTTTAAATAAAGACGTTCTTTTGTTTTTTGTTTTTTGTTTTGAGTAATCTGCTCATATTAAATGATCTCAAATAAAATGCACTTTGACCTCCCGTTGTTATATGAAGGTCTTGGTCAGGTACCCATCCTCCACAGCTGATGTGAGTTTGGACCTGTGCGTTCTAGTTCAGAAGAGCTATGTGTGTACTGACCTAGTGAGGGAGTGTCTCTTGCAAAGCTGTGGAGAGTTAACGTGACCAGGGCCCAGGAATGAGCCGCTACCCAGCCCTAGACCACTTGCCAGAGCTTCATCCTGGGCAGCTGTTTGGTAGGAAGGGACAGAACAGGGGTTGGAACAAGGCAGAGAAGAGATACTTGCCTGTAATTCCCACATTAGGACTCTGATCCAATTTTCCCAGTTGCAGTAAACAATGGGAAGATGAGCTGTTCTCAGAGACCGTTAATAGGTAGCTTCATCCACTCATTATTACATACCTTTGTGAGCTTTCCACTTTGTGAATTGGCTGCAAAGACATCCCAACAAGAAATTACTTTTGCAATGAACTATACCATCTGTATCGCTGTGGAAATTGCGTGGTGTGTCATAGCCTCTCAAACAGTTGCTTCAGATAGCACTGCGGAGTAGCGTTAAGTCTTCTCTTCAAAACCTTAGATGGAGTCCTTCAGAGCTTTGAAAGTTTGGGGTACAGAGTTGTAAGCCTAACATCCTGGTGCTATGGAGTCTGTTGCCTGCTAATGGGACACTGTAGCCATTGATTCGTGGTGAGCTTCGCTTGGCACCAGCACTGGAGCCCACGCCTGGAAAGGGATGAGAAGCAAAAGTGGAAGGAGAGGTACGTTCAGATTTCTCCTGCTGCATGGCCACTCGCTTCGTTGGACAAACACATTGTGCTAACCTTCTCAGCAGTGAACAGCAGGCGCTGAAAGTTCCTATAGGATAACATTAGAAAACCCATGGCCTAGACAAAATTATAATTCATGTATACCTAGAGAAATAAAACCCCAGACATGTTTGGGGAATCACTCGTCTAACCACATAAAAACATTGCTAGCCATTGCTTTTGAGTAATTTATGAGCATTCCCTTGTGGCTGTTTATTAAAACCACTTGAAATAGCCAAAGAAAAGTGGCAGGAAACTGAGTGGCCTGGCTCCACGTAACGCACCCACAGCTAAAGTGTGTCTGCGAGCTAGCGCGGTATTGTCAACCATTATCCAGTATCAGATTTGCTTCTCTGCTACACAAAATAAGTGAAATAGCTGGTCATTATTTTTGAATTTAAAATGGACCACTATCCATAAAAAGAAATTGCTTAACCCCAAGGTTTAGATAATGGTTAAAAATTAAAAAATAGTTTAATAAGTTAATTGTGTCTTAATTACTGAAACAAGACCTTTTCAAGAACTTATAGGATCAATATCTAGGGAGGGTAGTGCTGGAATTGCTTTTGTATTTTTCCTACAGGGTCTTTCTTAGTAAGGTCATGCAAAGTAACACATTCCACAAATATTATGGGATCTTGAATCTCCTGAACTCTGTGACTTGATTTTCCCCCTAGAGTTACCTTCTGGAAGAAGTTTCCTCAAGCCTCTTGCGTAAATTTGGACAGAAAGAGTTCTGTGAGAGCCAAGATTGCGCATTTCTCTAGATTTTTAAAAAAGAAATCCTTGTGAATGTTAAATCACCAGGGTTGCATCCTGATTCACATTTTTAATGATGGTTTTCCACCATTTTGTATATCCTTTTCTTTTTTCAGTAGCAACAATAAACCTTTACAACCTACCAATGTTTAAAACAACTCCTACACGTTACACTTGGATTACTTCAGAATGGAAGAATTCCATCCAGGTGATGGCACAGTGTGTGGGGAGGAAAGGCATGCGTTCCCTGGGGACGTGCAGATGCAAGGGTCAGAGGCAGCCACTGGGTTGTAAATCCACTTTGTGCCCTAGAGTGTTGGCATTTCCATTTTGATCTCTTGAATTTAGACTCACATATTGTGAGCAGCAGCCCATTGACTGCATACAAAAGAAGCTTCCTAGTTCAGATGTAGAAACACATACACTATAATGGCTTTTGGAAACATTAGGCCCCTGCTTATCTACTATTGTCGATGGTATTCTAGATAGACACTGTTCTGTTGAATTAACTTGGATTTTCTTTTCTACCTTTGAGTAACCACATTTTAAATCCTCTTGGGAAGTTCTGAGGCTGCTTACAGTAATTTTGGACACATAGCAGACAGGCATTGTGAATTCTGTGAAGAAGTGAACATTTATTGAAAGTCTATAATATGCCAAGTTTGTGCTTGTTATTTACAAGATATATATTTTTCTTTAATTTTTATAAAAACCTTAGGAGATATAAGGATGAAGACACTGAGTCCTAGTGGTGTTGGTGCCCAGATTCAAATGGAACTCTGGCCAACTTGAACACTCACGTTCCTAATACATTCCAGATGGTTTTTGATTTCAAACATCCTTTCTCACATAAAATTGACTTTAACCTCCATATTGTGAAGAGCTTTGCATAGTACTTGCTATATAGTAAATAGTCAATAAATCATATCTATTGTTATCTATCACTCTTAGATGTTCCTTCCCTTCCTCATTTTGTCTGTTTATTGCCTGCAGAACTTTATTTAAAAAAATTCTTTCCGTTTCAGATTAATAGAATGATAAGAGGAGGAAGAAAGAGAAAAAAAATATGAGCAAGTCCAAAAACAACAGAAAAAAAAAAAAAAGAAATATGGAATAGAGATAGGAAATAATACTTGCTCACAGGATGGTTGGTAATGATCACATTTAATTTGTTATATCTCCTCAGGTTTTGTTTTAATCTCAGGTCATATGTAGATAACAGCAACATAAAGGGTTTTGTCAAAGATTTAAACTACTGGATATGAATATGGGTGCCAGTGTCTTAGTATACCTCCCCCCTCTCTCTCCTAATCCTTCCCATCCCAATAAAGAACATTTCACCCACATTGATAAGTTGTACCATTTTGAGGTGGGATATTCTGCCAAAGTAGTTCTTTGAGTTTTCCCATAGCATAAAACTAATAGTTCCAAAGTGAAATCACTGTCTTAATTCTACTCCACTAAACATACTCCCTCTTTTTTATTTTTTTTTATTCTCATCCAAGGACATGCTTAGAGAGAGGAAGAGGGGGCAGAAAAAAAAGCATTGATGTAAACCTTATGTCACTTTTAATTCTTCTCCCTTTGTTTCCCAAAAAACTGTCTCTTCAATTCCCTGCTACTCATCTGTCAACACAGCAGGCACCTGATCTGGTTCCTCGCCACTTCGAGCTCGAGTTCCTCCCCCAGCCTTTAGTTGGCATATTATACCTCTATCTCTTCGTTCTCAAAGTACCCCATATATTACTGGCTTCTTAGAACAGGTTTTTGGAACATTAAAAAATATCCTCTAGCCATCTGTCTCTGCACTTTGCAGAAGTGTCTGTTTAAGTCCTTTGCCCATTTTTAAATTGGATTATGGCCAAGGGACATATAAAAATATACTCAAAGTCACTGATCATCAGAGAGATGCAAATTAAAACAACAATGAGGTATCACTTCATACCTGTCTGAACGGCTCCCATCAACAAGTCAACCAATGACAAGTGTTGTGAGGATGTGGAGAAAAGGGAACCCTCGTGCACTGCTGGTGGGAATGCAGACTGGTGCAGCCGTTATGGAAAACAGTATGGAGTTTCCTCAATAAATTAAAAATGAAACTGCCATTTGACCCAGTGATCCCACTTCTAGGAATATATCTTAAGAAACCTGACATACTAATCAGAAGGAATACTGTATATGCACCCCTATGTTCATAGCGGTGCAATTTGTAATAGCTAAGATCTGGAAACAGCCCAAGTGACCATCAGTAGATGAGTGGATTAAAAAAACCTGTGGTACAGCTACACAATGGAATACTATGCGGCAGTAGAAAAGAAGGCTTTCTTACCTTTTGAGACAGCATGGAAGGACCTGAAGAGCATTATACTAAGCGAAATAAGCCAGTCTGAGAAAGACAAGTGTCACGTGATCTCACTCATATGTGGAATCTAATGAAAAAAATAAACTGATCAACAAAATAGATCCAGAGACATAGAAGCATGGAACAGACTGACAAATCTCAGAGGGAAGCCAGGGGTGGGTGGGTGGGTGAATGGAGAAAGATTAACCAAATAATTTATATGCATATATGCATAACCTGTGGACACAGACAATAGTGTGGTGAAGGCCTGGAGGAGGGGGTAGGGGTGGGGTTGGACTCAAGGGGTGGAGGGGCGGGGGGAGGAAACATCTGTAATACTTTCAACAATAAAGATACATTTTTAAAAAATCCTCTGTTCCGAAGCCAACAGTCATTTTACGGTTCAGGCTGCTTTCCCCGATTATGGGTATAATTCACCCTTTCCATACTTATTCCAATTGAGCGAATTACTAATAATGTATACTCTTTTCTCCAGTTAGAGAATGTTCTTATTCATTAATAATAATGGCATATTGCTTCTTTGGAGCCTGCTGCGTGCCAGAACTGTTCAACATGCTTCACATTCATTCTGCTACTCCCAATTGTAGAAAGTTAAACGAGGGCTGTAACGTGGTCAGCGCACTCGCAAGTAAGAGCGACTCTTAATGAGTGCTTCATAATTGCTCTCCTCTGCGCTGCACCCCGCTTCCCACGTGCCATGCTTAGTTCTGCCCTTTTGCCTTTGTACATCTCTCTTCCGAGAATATTTTTCCTTTTGGTGTATCCAGTCCATATTCACTATCCAAACTCTACCTCGACTCATTCGGTTCTCGTGGATCTTTTCCTATTGTCAGAATACTAATGTATTTATAAGGAGTTTGGCATGGTTTGCCTTGTAACTCCCTTCTGTCTTTCACTTTTTCCAAAAGTTTTAACAGTGCTTTGCGGGCATCAAATACTTGTTGAATGAATACATCCTCCCCTTCTCAAGTAGACATTCACTTTCTGCAAGGGTTAGCCCAGTCCTTAATTTCTTCTCATCCCCACAGATCTCAGCGATGCGCTTGGCACATATGTAAATACCTACTCATCGGATGTGGGGGAGTCCAAGCTGTCTGTCGTTTGGAATTTTCAAAGGAAAATGCTTTTTTAATACCACGCACATAGATACACTTCAATGAAAAGGGGCAAAAAAAAAGATTCAGAGATAGAAGTCTGATAAGTAGGTAAATTCAGAATGAGATTCATTACCTGTTTTTTTTTCTTTTTTTTGGCAATATTGAAAGCTGTAAATTTTGAGCACTTATTGTATGTAAAACACTGAGCTGAGTGTTTTACATTCATCATCTTAGTTCTTAGAACCAAATGGTTCGGTGGATGATGCAGCAGATGCTCAGAAGGGTTCCAGAGCAGCTTGTAAGCAACAGAACCCTGTTTAAACCCAGGTCGTTTTTATTCTAAACACGCGTCTTTAAGTGCTATACTGTATATCATCCTATTCAGCCTCATTGCTGGAGTTTTCAGCCCTTGTGAAATATCTCCCTGTTAATGTTCACTAACTTTAAAGACATTAGATCATGCTTGTTTCCAGCATAAACATTCAGTAAGTGTTAGTCTTTATTTTTGCTATTTTCCAATTTACTCTGGACTATTCATGATGTTGTCATTTCCCCTTGTGCGAACTTCCCTTTAAAGGCAGAATCGGCGATCTAGTATGTCTGCGAACTCTGGAGATGTATGCGTTTATATGTGTTTGGGCTTCCATGAGGGCACCGAGGATTTAGAGAGTGAGGATGAAGAGTGAGCTGCTTTGCTACTGTTTCCAATCAGCTCTCTCGTCAGAGGCCTGCAGTGAATGTGCAGGGATGCCTGCCTGAGCTCAGGGAGGGAAGCAGGTGATGGATGGGTCCAGACCCTCAGTGTTTCAGAAAGAATCTTGAATATTGATCTATTTTGTGTGTTTTCACAGCACAGGATTTTAGGCTGTGTTTTTAAGATCTCACATCTCATTTTTCTGCAAATTGGAGAATGACAGAACCATGGAAGGCATTAACACTCTAGTTTTATTTTTGTGTATACTATCTCAGTGCATTTAGGTTCTGGAATTTAAGAAGTAAGACTTGACTAAAGAATAACCAGTTTAGTGAACATAAGTAAAACCCTTTTGTAAGTAAAACCCTTTTGTGGGGAGTTAAAGTTTTTATATAAGTTCAGACATACAGAAAAGTTATAAGAATAATATAAGGCACTCCTGTATACTTTTTAACCTATTTTAAAGTAGAGTAATATATTTTTTAAATGCTTTTTTTTTTTAATCTTAGCATTTTCTAATTATACTAGAGGCCTGGTGTACGAGATTCGTGCACTCAGTGGGGTGTCCCTCAGCCTGGCCTGCACCCTCTCGCAGTCCAGGAGCCATTGGGGGATGTCCCATTAAGGAGGAGCAGGCCTAAGCTGGCAGTCAGGCATCCTTAGCGCTGCCCTGGAGGCGGGAGAGGCTCCCACCACCGCCACTGCGCTCACCAGCCGTGAGCCCGGCTCAGGGCTTCTGGCTGAGCTGTGCTCCCCCTGTGGGAGTGCACTGACCCCCGGGGGCAGCTCCTGCATTGAGTGTCTGCCTCCTAGTGGTCAGTGTGTGTCATAGCGACTGGTCGTTCTGCTGTTCGGTCGATTTTCATATTAGCCTTTTATTACATAGGATAATAGATCATGTTGTTATCACAGTGGTAGAAAAAGATTTTGTTAATTAGACCTGCTCCCCTGTTGCCAGGTTTCATCTTATATAATAAAAGCCTAATATGCTAAGTGTCCGGTTGGCCATTCAACCAATCAAAGTGTAATATGCAAATGACACACTAAGACCGCTCAACCGCTCGCTATGATGTGCACTGACCACCAGGGGCAGACACTCCAACTGGTAGGTTAGCTTGCTGCTGGGGTTCGGTCGATCAGGACTGAGCAAGACAGGACAGACACATCCTGGAGCCCTCCCGCGGTCCCTCCCCAGTTGGCCAATCTTCCGCGTCCCTCCTCGGCCCTGATCGTGCACCAGTGGGGTCGCTCGGCCTAGCCTGTGCCCTCTTGCAATCTGGGCTGAGGCATCCCACCTTTCTGAGTGCATGAATTTTGTGCACCGGGCCTCTAGTTGAGATATAAATGACATATAACCCTATGTAAACTCAAGATGTACATGTTGGTTTGATACATTTTATTTTGCAAAATGATTGCCACCATGGCCATAGCTAACACCTCCACCCTGTACATAATTACCATTTCTTTCTGTGGTGAGACATATAAGGTTCTATGTTAATTTTAATGCTTCCTAAAGGGTTTTAAAAATGGAGATTTCCTTCCAGCATAATGTTATTGTCAGAAATGTTTGTCTCCTTGCATTCAGTCCCTGACCCCCATACTTTGAACCCTCTCACAATATTCTTACAGATCAATATTAAAAGATTTATGTTTTAAAGTTTTAGGGGAATCCCAATTTGGAGTTTGAGGCTAAAATACTGTTCATTGAAAATAAATCAGATACTATTTTAGTAGGGTTGGAAATATGAAAACATTCCAGCAAATCCCAAGTGTAAGAATTATAATGCAATAGGAAAGAAAAGTGAGCCTTATTTTATTTTGCAGTTGTAGAATTATAATATTCTAGTGGCAAAATGGAAGAGCTTTTATACGGTTCAGTTTTAAAATGATGTTTGAACGGACTGCATTTAAGCAGTATAATTAAAAGTATTTGTAAATTTACTATCCAATATGCTGTTTCTTAGTTATGTCTTAGAATAGGAAAGTTAAATATTTAACTAAGATTTTACCACATGTACTTGTTTTCACATTATTTACATTATGTTAGAACCAAATGACATAATTTGTGAGAACAACTTAATTATAAAGTAGAAAAATACTACAACATGAGAGGTATTTTTATTTCATTTATAGATGTGAACAAGAGAAAAAAAGCTGTTTATTTAAATAAGGTGAATAAATGAGCCATCTTTTATCAATATTTGCATGAAATTATACATAATTTAATTAATTTGCATTTTTAATTTCAGATTCAAAACGCTAATGATGTATTAATTGCGCCACTTGAGAAATTTCGAAAAGAACAGATAGGCGCAGCAAAAGTAAGTGTTCCATTTTATTATTCTTCAGATATTCTCCTAGTAATTAAAGATGACATAATTTCAGATGTTAACATTTTGATATTAGAATGACCTTTTAAAAAATTCTGTACGTCATTTTTAACTTTTGCACTGAGCCTATTACAAAGACCGGCATTTCTTTAAACATAAAAGATATTCTTCTTCTACTGACTAGAGAAAAAGTCAGCATCCGTGAGTTCCTTCCATCCCCACAATTGGAGGGAACTATTTTAAAAGGGGTGAAATTATGGTAAAATTATGAGCTTTGCTCCTAACTACTATAAAATAAAAATTAGGCAGAAGGTATATTGAAAATTCAGGCAGTTATTATAAAAGAACTTTTATTACTTACTAGAGGCCTGATGCATGAAATTCATGCAAGAGTAGGCCTTCCTTCCCCCGGCTGCCGGCACCGGCTTCCCCCTGGCACCCAGGACCCAGGCTTCCCTTGAAGCCCTGGTTCGTCCGGAAGGTCGTCTGGAAGGACGTCCGGTCTAATTAGCATATCATGCTTTTATTATTATAAATTGTATTTTTTCATTATTAAAGAAAACGTGTTTGTGGAAAAACCTTCAACATGTTTGTCAAGCCTTTGCAATGATGTTTCGTTGATTATGTACCAATTAAAATTTTTCCTCGAACCTAATATTTTTTGAAATTTACTTGCACCCTTTTTCTTAGATCTGCATTTTAACTACCTGCAGAACATTATGTAAGGACATAAACTTTAGGGTTTCCAAAACAGAACTCATCACTTCACCCATTCTTTCTCAACATGTTTTGGTTTTCTCTTTAGTCAGTGACATAGCCCTTCCCCATTCTAGTAGTACTATCCATTCTAATGCAGAGTTATTTTTCCTTCTTTCCACCTTCTCTTCTGTCTGAAATATTGAAATAGCCTACTAGCTGGTCTCCACACGCACATCCTAATCTGGTATCTACCTTCCTGTCTGTCATTCTTGGATAGTGACACCTTCAGTGGATCTCTTTGAGAGACAGTTTGCTCCTGATAAGGCACGCACTCCACATGGTGCCCATCTGTGCATCATTATACCTCCCTCCTTGCGCACAGCGGCCTGCTCACCAGTCTCTGTCCATGGATTTGCCCAACCTTCCTCTCTCCCTGGAACATTTCTCCCCTTTCCCTTGTTGAGGTCTTGCTAACTCTCCGTGGCTGATCACCCAGCACCAGAAAGAAGCCTCCCGTGTATAGGCCTCATTCATTCCTCTCCCAGAATTGATTTCCCCCCTTATAGAATCCAATAGTCCTTATGCTCGTTTCCTGTACAAAGCTATCGCAGTCGGCCCTGGATTCGTTTTACATACATTTCTTCACTAATTATGAAAAATTATCAAGTCGAGGACTAAGCCGGAACTATTTTTGTGTTAATTAATGCAGCAAGTGTTTATCAATGTCCTGGCTGGCCTCCTTGTGGCAATCCTGGTGTTTGAGATGAAGGGATGCAACTATAAACAAGACAGGCATGCTCCCTGCACTTGTGTCCCTAATTATCTTTTGTGGAAAACAGACACCAAAGTAATAGCAAAGGCGCTGATGCAGAAGTGCAGGGTGCTTCCTGAGAGTGTAATGAATGGGACTGACCTTGTCCTGAGAACAGGCCGTGCTCTCTGGAGGAGGGTTTGGTTAAGCAGAGGAATAAAGGATGAGAAAGAAATAACCACCTATGGACATACAGGGGTGGGAAGGGGACAACCTCCCATACCTTCCTGAAGAAGGAACAAGGTGGGGATGAATCGAGGCCCTGAAGGAGGAGAGAGGCTGGCATTTTAAAGAAAAACGATCCAGTGTGTTTGGAATATAGAGGACCATGGGAAGAACGGAGGACCTGTGCATTTTTAAATATTACTCTAGTTGCATGTCATGCACGGATTGGAGGAGGCGAGACTGCTTTTGTGAAAACCAGTTTGGGGGCTATAGGGCAGTGGCTTTAGATTCAGAAGGTGGTAGTAGCAGTGGAGACAAGGGGTGTATTTCAGAGGTAAAATGGAAAGGGGTAGGAAATGGGTTACATAGTTAGAAGTGAGGAACAGGAGGTGTCGGAGGTAACTCCCAGGGGGCTGGATTGCATACTGCAGTGGTTTTGAAGCTACTTATTGAGATAGGCAACGCTTATGTTTGGATGGCAGGATGGTGATTTTGGCTTTTAGACATAACGCATTCGAGGTTCCTCTGAGACATCCACGTGGAGACGTTGAGTTGTCAGGTGTGTAATCGGGTCTGAATTAGAAATACACCTTTGGGAGTTATTGTTCTCTGGGTGGTAATTAAAATCATGGGGGGTAGAATAGATCCCACTGGGAGAGAACAGAGCGAGAAGAGGACCTACATTCTGTATAATCTGAAAACTCTCAGCATTAATGTTTGGGGAGAGGAAAAACTCTACGGTGAAAGGTAGGGGCAGAAGAAGAAAGAAAATTACAAGAATGTGGTATTCCAGATCAAGGAAGAGTCTTTTCAGGAATAAAAATAGCTGATCTTTATTGACGTTTACATTGTAGTGATTTTCACTGAACTATTACTTCAGTGACCTAATTAAATCCTCAAAGCAACCTGTGTCTTACACTGGTTTTACCATGAGGACAATGATGAGTGAGACTATGGAGCTAAAATCAAGCCTTTTTACTTCACAGGCTTGATTTACAATATTTCACTTCATTAATTTTCCTAAAACTTTATGAAAGAGCTTTGTGAAAAATCCCTTTTACAGTGCAGGATATTCCAAGTTTTCTGGCCCACCTAAAATAGTAAATTTCATTTGTGTATGGATTATTCGTTTTATTGTTGCTGTTGTTTTTGTTGATCCTCACCCAAGGATATTTTTCCTGAGGATATTTGCCTCAGGATGGCTTTCCATTGGTTTTTAGAGAGAGTGGAAGGGAGAGGGAGAGACAGAGAAACATTGATGTGAGAGAGACACAATAATTGGTTGCCTCCTGCACACACCCCGACCAGAGCCAGGGAACCTGCAACCAAAGTATGTGCCCTAGACCAGAATCAAACCCAGGACCCTTCGGTCCACAGGCCAATGCTCTATCCACTGAGCCAAACCAGCTAGGGCTGGATTATTCTTATGTGAAGGTTTAGATTAGCTCTAGTTGTAGTTGAATGAGCAATTACACCCATTTTTAAAACATCTCACTTGCTGGACAGACCAACCAAGAACACACAATAGTATACTATGCCTTTGCCCACTCATTAGAAGGTTAAACCTGTGGTTAAATGAATTCAAATGAAGTCTTGAGCATAAAGATTATTGTACTTGGTCCTTTGGTGATGGTGAATCTGTGTATTTTATCTGCCTATGCTCTTTTTTTTTAAAATATATTTTATTGATTTTTTACAGAGAGGAAGGGAGAGAGATAGAGAGTTAGAAACATCGATGAGAGAGAAACATCGATCAGCCGCCTCCTGCACATCTCCTACTAGGGATGTGCCCGCAACCCAGGTACATGCCCTTGACCGGAATCGAACCTGGGACCTTTCAGTCCGCAGGCCGACGCTCTATCCACTGAGCCAAACCGGTTTCGGCATTTGCCTATGCTCTTAATGCTAAATTGCTTCTAAGCTGCTAAGTAGTTGTTTTTTAGTAGAGTGAATAAAGAACAGGCATTTTCTTCTGACATATACGTTTGAGTACTTTTCTTTTCTTTTGCTATTGCAAAAACGTTGTGGTAGAAGTAGCAATCCTTGAAGAAAAAATTCGGTTTTTGTATTGCTTTACTCCCTGTTTTACTTAGGTATTTTCTTACTTGGTAAATAAAGCTAATTCTACAAATGACACTCCGCTGCTTTCCACAGTCTTTAGAGTAGAGGTTTCCACAGCATGCTCAGGCCCACGAGCCAGCTGGAAGGCAAGAGTGTCTATTAAGTTATTAAGTGTAGAATCTTCCACTGCAGTCAGCAACCTCCTTCACTTGGTCCAAGTGGAAAACGCTGAGTCAAGGTGGCCCTCTCCTCACAACCAGATGATCCTGTTTAACTGGAGTGGATCAAGTCCATGGACCACAAATGTTTCCTTTGTAGTGTGTCCTATGGATCTTTGAGACAGCTGATACTTTGCTGTGGAGGCCCTGAGTGAGTTCCAGTTGAGGGGAAAAGGCACCAGGCATCTGTAAGAGGCATTAGAAAAGGTTAATGATGGGGTCGTGGAACTCAAGGACAGAGGAGATGGGGCCTGCTTTGTGAATAGCTAAAGATTAGAAGAATTATCTATAAATAGTTGTCAAGAATGTATTTGTTTAAGGGTTCTGAGTCTAATGGTATTCGCAGAATAGGACTGTATTGCAGGCCTGGCACTACATGTGTCAGAGTGTGGGATGGAATGTTCCGTTTCTTTAATTTGGCTTCTGATACACTGCCGATCTGAATTCTAGAAATGAGTGGAAGTGGAAGTGGGTATTCAGAGCAATTAATGCCAACTAGAATTTTCACAATATGAATATATCGAGAGCAGCATTATAATAGAGCAGGATGAATTATTTGTTCCCCCACTTTTTGTATAAACTGACAGCTATATTTCATTGATTATATGGGAATTCTCCTTGCTCCCAGAGAGGATCAATTGTAAGTCATATCTGCATTTTCTACACTTGTTTCATCACAAATTAACTCTTACCAATCAAAGACAAATCCATTATAGGTGTGTGTGTGTGTGTGTGTGTGTGTAAACATGTATATAGAGAGTTTCTCAAAAATGTGTACACACACTTTTAATAATTATAAAGGCAGTGTTTATTAAAATGCATTTCAGCCCTAGCCGGTTTGGCTGAGTGATTAGAGCGTCGGCCGGCAGACTGAAGGGTCATGGGTTTGATTCCAGTCAAGGGCACTGTTCTTCAGTTGCAGGCTTGATCCTGGATCCTGGGGGAGGCAACCAATTCATGTGTCTCTCTCACATCCATATTTATATCTCTCTGCCTCTACCCCTCCCTTTCATTCTCTCTAAAAATCAATGGAATAAATATTCTCAAGTGAAGATTAACAACAACAACAACAAGAAATGCATGTTCAAAACTGAGCTATCAGCTATTTAAGTATGTATACATTTTTTGGGGGACACCCTGTACATACCAGACTATTAGATATTTTAAGAGATGGAACTGACTTTCAGGAGACCAAGTGCTCATGTTCCATATATACACAGACTGGGCATGTTGGTGGCACAGTGAGGGCTAGAACGTAATTCCTCAGACCAGTGTCAACCGAAGAATGTCCAAACCTATAGAGAATTTTTAAAAGAATTGATATGAGCCAAATTGATGACATGCCAGGAAGCAAGATCTCAAGTGCTTCCCATAATGACAGTTTGCAGTTTATTTTATATATTTGGAATTAAGGTGGGAATGTAAGGCAGATTACATGAAGATGGGTAAAGGCAAAGCAGAAAAATCTCTATGGTAGGATTATAGGATAGTCAACAGGATCATGTGCTTTTTGAGGGTGATTATACTTCTGAGGGATCTGAAAAAGAGGCATTTCAAAGGAATAGAAACAATGGGCAGGGCAAGCTTACGGTGAAGATAGCCTTTTTATAGGCTTTGGGTGTGACTACCCACCATGATTTGCCTAGTTAGGAATTTATGCTCATATTATCCTGTGAGGTCACTTGGGGTCACATTTATTACAGCACCCAGTTTTCACCCACACCAGAGTCTTCCAGCTCCGCCAGGCTGCTCTTTAGAGTACGCCTTTGTGAGATTTTGTCTTTTTGTTGTTGTTAATCCTCACCCAAAGGTATTTTTCCATTGATTTTTAGAAAGAGTGAAAGGGAGGGGGAGAGACAGAGAGAGAAAAACATCAATGTGAGAGAGACACATTGATTGGTTGCCTCCTACATATACCCCGACCAGGGCCAGGGATGGAGCCTGCATCCAAGGTCCTCGTCCTTGATCAGGAATCGAACCTGAGACCCTTCAGTCTGCAGGCTGATGCTCTCATCACCAAGTCAAACTGGCTAGGGCCATTTTCTTTACCTTTAGCGAAAAATGATTTAGTGTGAAATTTCTTAATTATAAAAATTTTTCAAATAAGTTCACATTTGCCCACTTTGAATCAAGTGAAATTAATATAGTTCCCTTGATTTAAAAATTCCCACCACACAGTAGACTCTTACCACTGGTTTGATTAGAGATAAAAGAGGCTTGAGAAGTACTTCCCATAAAAGTTAAAAGGTACATTTTTATTTCTATGGGAAATGTTTTTCAAGACTGGTTTTCATCTTTAATTAGATCTTAAAAGAATCATAAACATTCCTCTATGGGTTGTGTGTGTGTGTGTGTGTGTGTGTTTTAATGCTCACCCGAGGATATTTTTCCATTGATTTCTTTTTTAGAGAGAGTGGAAGAGAGAGAGGGAAAGACAGAGAAATATTGATGTAAGAGAAACACATCAATTGATTGCCTCCTGAAGGAGCCCAGACAAAGGCCTGAGCCAGGGAGGAGCTGCAACCGAGATACGTGCCCTTACTGGAATCGAACCTAGGACCCTTTGGTCTGCAGGCTGACATTCTATCCACTGAACCAAACTGGCTCGGGCCCTCTATGATTTTAATACAAAAATAAACAATACAATATTAGTCATTTCAAAATAGAACTTGATTCTCTTTATATTGATTTTATATTGAAGACTGTGATGGAACCTGATGATTTTTGTCTCTTTGTTCTGTCTGTAGTAGAGTTTGGTTCTGTCTTTGAACATTTATTATTTTGAAACGTAATTATTTTAGCATTTAGTATCTAAAAAAATCTATGAAGCATTGTCACAATTAATTTTTGTTACAGCCTTAGATTTCTTTTCTTCATATGAAAAGTGGCTGCACTCTAATTTGTTGTCTGAAACATACAGATAACTTAGAGAGAATCCAGAAGGATGACAGATGTTTTACTTATTTCAATGATAACATTTTTATCACTGAACTGAGTTATGTATTTAATTTAATGGGTAATACTTTGGATTCACAATCAGAACATTCAGAATAACATGGCTTATAGGGTCAGCGTATGGATTGAGGTCACCATACTTTTCCTCCTGTTGGCAACAAGACCTAAGAGAATAGTCAGGATTGGTTTTTCATGTGCTGCTGATGGGCATTGAGCTGAGTCTCTGTCTCCTGGACGGATGTTCTCTAGCTAGGACCGTATTTGGGACTGAATTCTGTGGGCAAACTATAAGCCATTTCATAGTTTTGAAACTGCTTGTAATTCCCTTTATTGTACACCCAGTCAATAGACCCTATTATGTTATACAGGGTTGCAGAAGTACTGATTTTTGTTATTTAATTTTTTAAACTCTAATAATACTACCCTTTATAATAGTTAACCAAGTACTGCCCTAAACATTTTGCATGTAAATTCATTTAATCCTCATAACCAACATATCAGATAAGAAAACTTAAATTCATTTTGTAGATAGATGCAGAGACAAAGAAGCATTGGACAGACTGTCAAACCTCAGAGGGAAGGCAGAGGAGGGTGGCAGTTGGAAGAGATCAACCAATGAATTGGTATGCATATATATGCATAACCCATGGACTCAGACAATGGGGGGTGTGAAGGCTTGGGGTGGGGTGTAAGGGTGGGCTAGAAGGGGTCAATGTGGGGGGGGGGAAGAGGACATGTAATATTCAATAATAAAGATTTTAAAAAAGAGAGGAAGAAAATGAGATGTAGAAAAATGAAGTAAATGGGGTGAGGTCACCTAACTAATAAAGTGTAGAGTCAGATTTTAATCAGAAATGAGATAATGTCTATAGAGTTCTTTAGTAGCACTACCACATATTTGATACTCAAGTGATATTTATTCCCTTTTTCATAAACTTCTCAGACAAAGAAAATTGGCTGGTTAGCTCATTTGAAGAGTAAGATAGTGTCATAATTATTTAACAGCAAGTTCTATAGAATCATACAAACAAGATAAAAACTTGGCCCTCAATACTTGTAGGAAATGTGAACTTGGATAAAAAAATTACCTCTTTAAAGCCTTAGTTTTCCCATCTGAAAAATGGAGAAAATAATAGAACCATCTTCATAAAACTACTACAATAGCACAATTTGATATTTTATATAAATTGCTTTGCATAATTTCTTGTACATAGTAAGCACTAAGGCATTAATTGTTTTTGTTTTATAATTAAAAACAATTATTGCTATTATATACTTTTTGTCAGTATTAACCAAAGCATTGCAGTAAAAATAAGGTCATTGTTCATCATGGGGGTTAGTTTCTTATTTTGTTTCATGGACAGAGAGAAGCAGCTCTGAGTTGATGATTAAATAGTGATAAAGTCTGGTTCACAAGGCTACTATGCAAGAAGGCTTTAGATGGACATCAGTCATCCTATCTAATAAAAGAGAAACATGGTAATTAGCCTACCTCCGCTACCCTTCCCATTGGCTAATCAGCGAGATATGCAAATTAACTCTAGCCAAGATGGTGGCCGGCAGCCAGGCAGCTTGAAGCGAACATGAGGCTTGCTTGCTTCAGTGACGGAGGAAGCCAACGTTCCCCACCTGCCTTGCCAGCCTCTGAGCTTGCAGTTTGAAACATTGTTACAAATATAGAAGCTAAACAAAACCAGAAACCTGCTTTCAGCCAGCCGGGATCTCAGAGCTGGAGTTGAAACAGTGTTTCGATTATAGAACCCAAACAAACCAGATACCTGCTTTCAGCAGCGGAGGCCTCAGAACTGGAGCCTAGCCTCAGAGCTAAAGCTGGCCCAGAATAAAAAAAAAGAAAAAAGGAGTGGTTGGGAGCTTCAGTCACTCGCCAGCCTGAAAACAGCCCTCAGCCCCTTACCCAGACTGGCCAGGCACCCCAGTGGGGACCCCCACCCTGAAGGGGGTGTGACCAGCTGCAAACAGCCATCAGCCCCTCACCCAGGCTGGCCAGGCACCCAAGTGGGACCCCCACCCTGATCCAGGACACCCTTCAGGGCAAACCAGCCGGCCCCCACCCGTGCACCAGGCCTCTATCCTATATAGTAAAAGGGTAATATGCCTCCCAGCACCGGGATCAGCGGAGCCGTGAGGCCTCTCGGCACCAGGATCAGCATGACAGGGGGCAGCGCCCAAACCCCCTGATCACCCTGCGGCTCTGTGTGTGACAGGATGCAGGGCCACAACCTCCCTATCCCCCCTGCTCTGTTCGTGACAGGGGAAGGTGCCCCAACCCCCTGATCAGCCCTGCTCTGTGCCTGATAGGGGGGAGCTCCCCAACCCCCTGATCGCCCTGCGGCTCTGTGTGTGACAGTGTGTGGCGCCCCAACCCCCTGATCGGCCCTGCTCTGTGTGTGACAGGGTGCGGCGCCCCAACCCCCCCCACGGGCCCTGCTCTGTGTGTGACGGGGTAGAGCCATAACCTCCCCATCGGCCCTGCCCTGAGTGTGACAGGGTGCGGCACCCCAACCCCCTGATCCGCCCTGCTCTGTGTGTGACAGGCGGCGGTGCCCCAACTCCCCTATCGGCCCTACTCTGTGAATGACAGGGGGGAGCTCCTCAACCCCCTGATCAGCCCTGCTCTGTGCGTGACAGGGGTAGCTTCCCAACCCCCTGATCGGCCCTGCTCTGTATGTGACAGGGTGCGGCGCCCCAACCCCCCCCCCCCCCAATGGGCCCTGCTCTGTTTGTGATGGGGTAGAGCCATAACCTCCCCATCGGCCCTGCGCTGAGTGTGACAAGGTGGGGCACCCCAACCCCCTGATCCACCCTGCTCTGTGTGTGACAGGCGGCGGTGCCCCAACTCCCCTATCGGCCCTACTCTGTGAATGACAGGGGGGAGCTCCCCAACCCCCTGATCGACCCTGCTCTGTGCGTGACAGGGTACAGAGCCCCAACGCCCCTGATGGGCCCTGCTCTGTGAGTGACATGGGGCAGCACCCCAACCCCCTGATTGGCCCTGCTCTTTGCGTGATGGGGTGGCACCACAACCTCCCCATTGACCCTGCCTTGAGTGTGACAGGGGGCGGTGCCCCAACCCTCCAATCGGCCCTACCCTGAGCGTGACTGAGGGTGGCATCGCAACCTCCCGATCCGCCCTGCTCTCTGCATGACAGGAGGTGGTGCCCCAACCCCCCAATCAGCCCTGCTCTGAGCCCGACCAGGGGCTGCACCTAGGGATTGGGGCTGCCCTCTGCCACCCGGGAGCAGGCCTAAGCCAGCAGGTTGTTATCTCCCAAGGGGTCCCAGACTGCAAGAGGGCACAGGCTGGGCTGAGGAACCCCCCCCTCCTCCCGAGTGCACAAATTTTTTGTGCACTGGGCCTCTAGTAATTAATAATATCATACAATTTATGGGTCACTCTCCTATATAATAAAAGCCTAATATGCAAACTGACTGAATGGTGGAATGACCCACAGAACAACCAGTCGCTATGACGTGCACTGACCACCAGGGGGCAGATGCTCAATGCAGGAGCTTCCCCCAGCCTGCAGGCCCCAGGCCAGCCAAGGCAGGTGCCAATAGGGACTCCCCAATTGCCCCGCCAGTTGCCTACAGATCAGCCCTGATCGCCGGCCAGGCCTAGGGACCCTACCCATGCACGAATTTCGTGCACCGGGCCTCTAGTTACTTATAACAGTTTTACAGAGTAGGAAGTATCATCATGTTCACAGAACTAACCTGAGACCCAGAAAGATCAAGAAGCATTTCCAGCAACCCAGGGGTGCCCTTGTCCTTTAGCTGGGACTCAAATCCAAACCTTCTGACTTGGCTTTTGGCAGTGGGCCATACCTACCTCCACGTACCACGCAACTTGTTTTGGTAGTTTATAGCATATTTCCACCATCCTTACAACATCCAGTATAAGGTGAGTATCAGCCCCACTGGATCTCATGGCCATCACTAGGAAAACAAATCAGATCACATTCCCTGGAGACAGGATGTGGGCAGTGGTCTCTATACTTGACAGAGGGGGCGCTGTACATATTTCGGTGTCTCTGTATGTATTTCAAAAATTGCTGAGTATCATGTTTTTATGTACGTTTCAAACCGGGCCAGTCATAAGGAACAGCAGAGCCTCCCACTGAGTTAGAAATCTGGATTGGGACATAACCCAAAAGACATTCTGCTGAAGAATTTAAGTCAATTTGTAAATATTACATCATTATATGTTAAATGCGTATATGTGTTTATATACATATATAGATTATTACAGTTTTATTAAGTGGCTACTGTGTGCTCAGATAGAAGGATATGCTCCTATGCTCTAATTTGATTATTATAACTTATAGAGAAAGTTATCACTATTTTCCCACCTAATTATTCTTACGTTGATGCCTGAAGACTAATACTTAGGAAACTTTTTAAGCTTCCTTACAAGTTGTGCTTCTGAATTCATTTCATGATCTGTACTTTTTGGTACTTAGCATTGCTCTACACTTGCTATTTTTCCTGACACCTTCTTTGTTCAAGATCACTGTCTTTTCAGTGGTCCTTGAAGTGGTTGGGAATCTTATTAGTGATTTCTGTTTTTCAAATTTAGATGTTTAGAAATATTCTGTAACACCTAGGAGACTTCATATTGATAACTGTGGACGTTTCAAACAAGAACACAGTAAAATTGGTTCTATTTCACATTTACACTTTAGAATTCAAAGCAAGTTGCAGATACAAACAGGAGTACATTACAAATATCATGCATAGGTGGGTTTGTAATATACATCATTTGATGTTAGCTATAGAGCTTTTTTAAAAGAGATTTAAAAATGACTTTTAGAGACAGAGGAGAGGGAGAGAGAAACATTGACATGAGAGTGGAACAGCTGCCTCCTGCATGCCCCCTATCAGAGATTGAGCCTGAAATGGGGCATGTGCCCTGAGCAGGAATCAAACCAAATTTTTGGTGCACGGAATGATGCCCAACAGATTGAGCTACACTGGCCAGGGCCTAACTGTGGGGCTTTGTTAAAATGACTACCACCAGTGAATTCAGCCATCCTGTGTTCAACTGTATACTGTAATAGTGGCTTGTTTGTTGAGAAAACAAGCAAAAATACCAGGGTAATCTAGGAAAGAAGAAGAGATGAAAGATTTTTCAAATCATTTTTATAGAATACTAATTTTTGCACCTTATTATCTATTCCTTGGGCTTGTTACAAATATATTATGCCATCATTTTATTTTAATGCTGTTTTGTTGGGCTCTTCCTATTGCCCTCACCTATATTTGATGTGTATTGAATTTGAGTTAAAACATTGAAGTAACTAGAAACCCTATAAAGCCTAGGAATCAGGGGGTTAAATATTTAGGAAACTCATATGGATTTAAAAACTAAATTATGAAGAACCCTAGACTACTTCCCCTATAAAATTAACTAGTACTTTTTGTTACATCTGAAATACACAAATTTTCATGTCTAATACACACACATACACGCACACACACAAATGTAGGGAGCACCCCAATGTCAAAGTTGCCAGGGTCAGTATTTGTCGGGAAGCCCCCATAGTTGCTGAATATCTGTTACATTTACTTACTCTTACTATGACATTGTTTCATCTTACCAAACTGTTGTTTTCTATAAACAGGTCTTGTTAAATTTAGTAGTCAAAACTGAACATGAAGCCCTAGAGTATCTAAGTACTATAACATTAAAAGAAGCATCAATGTCAGACCATAAAATGATTTGCCTTGTCACTGTCGATGTCACATTGTTTATTCAGAGTTAAGTAAAATCTCAGCAGTTCTTAAGTAGAGCTCTTTGATCTATTAGGGACTTTTTGGATTTGATGGTGAGATTTTTTACTCTTTCTCATTCCAAAGTAATGAGATCTTTTAGCATCTAAAATTTATTTTCTAATATAGTGAGATGTTCTCCTCTACTACCTTATCCTCCGTTCTCAGCCCTGAGTCATTAGAAATTTGATTAGCATGCCATCATCCATCTTGTCTTAAGTCATTGATATAAGAACATTCAACTAGATGGTGTTGATCTGCTTTGTATCAGACACGGTGCTAAGTCTTGGGGATGCAAAAATAAAATATGTTGCTTGCCTTAATGGAGCTCACAGTATAGCAGAAGAAGCCCCAAAGAAGCAGATAATTGTGATGGAATGGGATTAGTGATGTATCTGAAATATACCCGTAGTAGTTTCTGAGAACAGTAGAAGAAACAATCCACTCTGCTTAACCAGGGGAGGCTGGCAAAGACTTCTATGAAGTTGTAGCACTCATCAGGTGCAATTTAAAAGCTGGCAGAAATTTTCTAGTCAGTGCAAGGTCAACCAATATCCCAGCAAAAGAGAAGAGTCATAGTGTATATAAACATTTTGTGATGTGGCTTAGAAGCTTGATATACTCAGTGTGATTAGAGCTATTTTTTAAAAACATGAACCACATTAAGAAATGTCTTTTATATTATAATTGAGTGATTATATATACAAACATACTTCTGTTTCAACATCTGATGTAATTTGGTGTTTTCAATTGTCTTCTACTCTAATCCACATCATTAAAACAAATGCTAGTTATAACTTGTGAAATTGATCGTATAACCCACCTGTATTTCATAACCCATAGTATGAGTAAATACTGGGCTATAGGTTAGCCTATGTATGTGAGTGGAAGATGAAGTCAAATTAGTGAAAAATGAGGCAAGAAATATTCAGCTGGGGCAGAATATTGGAGAGTTTCGTGCTGCACCAAGGAGTATTTTATTATATTTTGTATGTTTTTTTGTTAACCGAAATCATGATGATGATCATGATATAATGGAAATTAATCATAGGTAGCTCACATATGTTTATTAATTTTACAGCAGCCCTGTAAGGGAGTTGTTTTCATTTCCTTCTTACCAATGAGTAAACTGAGCCATGGAGAGTATAATATAATTTGCCTAGGATTAGACAACCAGTAAGTAGCAAATCAGGAATTGAGCCCAGGCAGCTTCGATCTAAGGCACATGTTCCTAATCACAACACTACACTCACGTGCCAGTCAAGTTTTGAATCTGTATTTCAAGAAGATGGTTTGTTAGCATTGTGAACGCTGGAGTCGGAGAGATCAGCTAGCTGCCAGCCAATGATTCATCAATATTTGCGTTGGAATGCTCATGACAAATTTTGTTCTACAATTAGGGGTTCCAATCATTTCTAGGCACCTGCCGGCCACACAAGGCTTGCTAACCGGAAAACCCCGCCAGCAGGAGTGCAAGGGGAGACAACCTCAGGCTTACAGGTGACAAAGGCCTTGACTCTAAGTTACCACTGATTACCCTCCAGCAAATTACAAACCTGGTCTTTTCCATGGGGTCCAAAGATGAGCCTCCTCATTAGCCCTTCAGTTTCCTTTAGGGCACCATCTTTTCATTCTTTCCTTTCATTCAGCAACACCTGCCATTGGCATGTATTTCTATTAAGTAGGTATGAGCTCTCCACTATACCTTATCTTTTCTTTTTTTTAAATTTACTTCTGGAGAGGCTTATGTGCCCATCTGTGAATTCAGCTGTTACTGAGTTCCAGAGGAAGGGTGGCACAGGGAGTCCACTGTGGTAGTAACAGTCTAAGCACCAGCACCAGCTCAGAGCAGGTAAACCGGTAAAGGACTAGGTGACTCCATTCTCTTTTGCCTCAGGATGGCTTTCCCCACTGCACAGTGGAAGGTATCCTTTGTTTCTTGAGCCGAGAATGTTCATTTCTCCGTTTAAGACCAGGACCCGTAAACTGCAGGCCCAGTCTGGCCAGCTGCCTGCTTTTGTGTGGCCCATGTACCATGAATGGTTTTTACATTTTTAGATGGTTTTTAAAAATTAAAAGAATAATGTCTTGTGACATTAAGTTCCAATTTCAATGTCGATAAATAAAGTTTTAATTAGAACACAATGTAGCTCATCTGTGTATGGCGGCTCTCATGTTACAACAGCAGAGTTGGGTGGTTGTATTGGAGATCAAAAAAACATAAAATATTTACTATTTGGCCCCTTAGGAAAAACATTTTGCAAACTCCTGGTCTAAGGTCTGAAACAAATTTCACTTTTCATCCTCCTGCGTTCTCTTAGGTCTTCTCTGATATTACAGACTTAGTCATGCGTGTTTGATGACTTGCCTTCCTATGTTGGGAAATCACAGGATTTATAGTAAAGTTAAATTGGCTGTGACCTTGAACAGATTCATAGCTGAAAGTCATAATTGTAACATAAACACCAAAATTTTTTATTTCCAATATTTGTATCTTCATGGAAATCTTTTACCTTTGAAGCCAAACATATTCTCAGTTTAGGGCTATGGTTTTGCAAACAAGAAGTTTAGAATAAGTTGATAAATATATATATTTTTTTACCTCTTAAGTAGACTAAGTATTTAAGAGAAGGCCACGTAAAATCCACTTTACAATTAAATGCTTTTGTTTCGGTTTCAAATTGTACCATGAACTCCAAAATGTGGTGGACAACCCAACAATGTTGATTTAAATAAGAATGTGGTAAATCTCATCATAGATTTCTCTTTCTTTTTTCCGTGTGCCATGGTTTCTACACTATAAAAAAAGCAGTCAATTAATAAAGGAAAAATTATTTTGGTTTTTTTGGAAATGTGTAGATGACTCATTTGTTAGCCAACATTGTTGAAATTTGTGGATGTTTGCATAGACTAAGTGCTAGATCACCAGAAGTACGTTTGAAACGTATATTGAGAGAAGTAAGCTAAGTCTGCCATTTTTATTCACAAGAGTATACATCTCTCATTGACTTTATTAATAGGTTTGGCTTAACACAGCTTCTTACCCTTCGGCCATTAGAGTACATTTTGCATCGTTCTCTTCTATATGTACTCAGTAATAATACGAAGCTAAACTGAATGCTCTCCAGAGACCATGCAGCCCATGTCTCCATTGAGTGCCTGGTGATTTACTGACTCTGAATTAGAGAGATGACCTCTACAATTACTGTGGAAAACCCAGGGAGAAGTGAAGTGAGCTCACTGTAGAAAGATTTCAAGCATTGAAAAAACTTGCCTTATTTGGTAAATGTGGTCAACTGGTCCCAGCTGGTAATGCTGGTGAACTCATTGTGAGTGGTACTGTCTCTTTAAGCCAAATTCCGGTATTTTTTATCCATTAGAATTAGTGTTAAATGGCATTTGTTTAGATTTTCTTGATGTGTCATGGACTAAACAAAATCTGAAAGGACAGTATTCCATTTTGAAAATTAAAGCTCAAATGCGTTGACACTAAAAATGTTCTGTTTGTATTTTCTGGTTTATTGTGCTGTTTATTCTATTTAACCTTTGGGGGATTTGGGGTTAATTTATGCCATGAAGAACAAAACTACTTTGGAAAGCACACTCATACTTACTTTTTGGCTTTAATATAGTTTTATTTATGCTTTCATAAGTTTACTCTGTACATTAGAATTTTAGGACAGAATCTGTTAATTACATTTTCTTTTATTGCTAAGTAGCACTTCATGTTGTTGATGAAAGAATGTTCGAACCTATAAAGAAAATTGTTAGTTTATTTGAGCCAAATTTTGAGGCCATGGATGGAGAAAATGTTCCAGGGAATGGCAGTTTCGCAGTTCATCTTATACATTTAGAATCAAAGAAGAAAACACGTGAGATACATGAAATTCATTGGTAAGGCGGTGAGAGAGCAAACTGGAGACATTTGTAGGGTTGGATAAAAAGCAGAATGGAGAGGCACTTAGTTTACATTGGTAGGTATAGGAGAGTTAACATTTATAGTAAACAGAGTTGGTATGTGGCCAACAAGATAACAATGAGGAGTTTTGTGGTCTCCCGTTCTGGTGGTCTTGTGCTGGTGGCTATGCCTCCAAGAGTCCTGGGAAAGAGATTACTCTGACATTTCAAAGGTATGCTCTCCTAGCTGTGTAAGAACAATGAGCAGACAGGGCTCACTTAGCAAAGGTTGACATTTGCTAAGGAAGCCACAGGCGTGGGGCATGACTACCGCCATGACCTGCCTAGGTAGGAATTTGTGATCAGACCATTCTTTGTGTTTACTGAGCTTTTCAGGTTTGCTTCATACCCCTTTTTCGACCACCATGTTTAGAAAAGAAAAGACTGTAGGCTGGCTCTCCTGGCTTCTCCTATTATTCCTGTCTCAGGTTTGACTATTCAGGGACTCACCTGTTTTTGGAGAAAAAGCACAGGCTTTCCAGTCCAACAGGCTTTGGTCTGAGTCCTGGCTCTGCCCTGTGTGAGCTTGATGACTTCAGGATAGTTCCTTAACTTTCATTACAGTGCAAGGGTGGTATGTGTGCTTTGCGAGAGTAAATATATGTGTGTGAAGGTGCCCAGTGCAAACTTGATAATAAATGTCAATTTTCCATTCATTCTATTCCAACAGTGGACAGATTCCAGCTTTTCCTTGGCCTCGCTTTTGGAATATATTTAGGCGACCTGCTTGACCCTCTCTGTCCCTGTCATGAGTTTTTCTCGTGGTAGCAGGCAAGAAGGGTCCTTCATATTCTTATCATTAAAAACGAACTCCTGCAGCATCAACTAGGAACTTACTAGAAATGCAGCCTCTTTGGTCCCACCCCAGACTTACTGAGTCCATTTCTTCATTTTCTCCAGATCCCTGGTTAATTCAGATGCACAATAAAGCTTGAGAAGCACTGCTCTGTATCACTTACTTGGATCCACAGCTCTGATGAGGACTGTGGATCTCTGCATGTTGGGGATCACCCCTGGTGTGTAAAGTACGTACATGACTCCAGAGGGGTGACTCATGATGACTGCTCTCTTCTGAGCTTAACTGTCAGTCAGTTCCCCACAGATGTGACCTTCTCTGCATATACCATGGTCCTCTCTGAGTGGATTGTAATTGGCAACTCCTCAGAAAAGGACATTCTGTTTTGTTTTGGTAAAAGCAGTAAGTGCTCCTCAGTGTTGCTGTGGGTTTCTTCCTGGGACAGAGAATAGCAGAATTTGGTATCATAGAGCAACACAATATAAATGTTGAAATTAATATATCCTGTCTGTTTGCTCATTAATAGCAAAACTCTGAAGACTGAAAAGACTGGATGCCTGATTTGCGAAAATGCATAAAAAAGATTGTTAATAAAAATACGTATTCAGGCTGGAAGAAGGGGCAGACTTAGTCACTGGGATCTCTGAGAAGGAAGGGTAGGGCCCCCTGTGGGTTTTCATGGGGTGCTTGATTAACCTCAGAGCTGAGTGGTTCTCAGAAGCTAGTATCCGGGATAGTTTGTCATGTCTAGACAATACTAAACATTTTGATGCAAATAATTTAATACTATGACAACAGGTTGTGTGTGGTTTTTCACTCATAAAATTAATCTCATCAGTAATGTTTCCTTAGGTATAACTAGACTAAGAACTTGGATGATAGCTATTTCCATCCCTGAATTTCCCCTTCCATTTTATTCACTTGTAGTATGTGGTCATGCCATTATATGTGGTCTTTTCATTACAGGACACTAGAGGCCTGGTGCACGAATTCGTGCATGGGTGGGGTCTGGCCTGCCCTCCCTTATCGGCCGATCAGGCCGGGCCAGCTGGAGGGAGGAGCTGAGGGCGGTTGGCCAGCCAGCCTTGCCCCCTGGTCAAACTCCCAGTCAAGGGGACAATTTTCATATTAGCCTTTTATTATATAGGATAAGGGATGGTTTACTATTTTTTTTTTTTTATCATAACATAAAAACCTACCCCCTTGGGATTTGTATTAGTTGGTTTTCTCTAGTTACTATAAATTGTTCAAGTTACCATTTCAGGAAAATATATAACCATAGTAATTAAAACTTAAAACTTGTTTTCAAAGCAGTAAAGTTTTTGTTGTTAATGGTTGTGGTTTAAAATAAGCCACATCAGTCCTTTTACTCTAACCATCTCCAAACCCAACCCGAGGCCTTGGTCCTGCATTCTTTCTTTTACTCTTTCGTGTTTATTTCTAAGGGATCAACATTTAGGAGCTAGGAATTCATTTCCATAAACAATCTAATAAGCCTAATAAACTCAGAAGACATTGAAAGGAATAATTTAATGCTAGCTAGCAAATTGTTACAAAAATGTCAAGTGGAAGCCAGAATGGAATCACTTGATGATGAAGCCAGGGAGATGAAAATGTCACTGGTGAAGTGAAACAGAGCTGTCGGACTTTGCAGGTTCTGTCCCCCTGTCCTACCTCTCATTCCCCCCGCCCCATTATGCCTTTACTATAGTGAAATTTATTGTTCACATTTCAGAGCATTTCTAAATCCTTCCTGGGCACTTTCCTCTAGAGAAGTAATAATGAGACAAAGCAATTTCTGAATTGGGGAGAGATTTGGAGTTTTGTTATGGTACAAAGGAAGCTGAATTCAACTGCAAGACCCATCCCAGAAAGAATGCTAAACAACAGTGAATCTTGAAAATGCCAGAGTAGATAGAGTATGGGTGGTCATGTCAGGGAAAAATAGGAAACTTGGGGATTACGTATCCTTTGGTAAATGTCATTGCAGATCCCAGATCTTCCTGTCTGCTCCTCCCTGGCCATGAGCCCGAGATGTGGGTGTGGGCGTGGCTTAACTCGGAAACATTTTCTACCTCATCCAGTCTGTGGCACATACCCAGTTGCCCTGTGAGATCTGGCAGCACTCAAAGATGGCTTGGTTTGGCCATAAATGAGGGAGAATTTATCAAATAGTGGTGCCTTTGCTCTTCTGCAGCCATTTTCCTTTATGCCTGACAAGGCACAGGGCAAATCAAGGTGATCAGCCCAAAGATTGGCTTATCGCATTTCATTACCTTGATTGCCACCTGAGAGTTTTGGGAGCTACATGTATTGGTTATGCTGTACTGAGTTGATTTCCTATAGAATCTTACAGGACCTTTAATGACAACAGTTTTCTTGGGTTATTTATATAGCACTTGTCCTGCGTCTGAAACTTGTACAAAGAGTCCAATTCCATTTATCATGGAATCGGTTTAAATGAATCCATTATTTTCACTGCAGTATCAGGAACCTTTGTTCTGTCTTCCACTTTATTTTCCTTTTTTTAATTAAAAAATACTCTTTATTTGCTTTTGAGCCCCTGTCTATTTAAATCTGAAATTGGCTCTGAAGTCCAATTTACAAAATTTTTTTGGCATAACTACATTTCTAAAAACTTGTCGTAGCCGGTTTGGCTCAGTGGATAGAGCGTCGGCCTGCAGATCAAAGGGTCCCAGGTTCTATTCCTGTCAAGGACAGGTACCTCGGTTGCAGGCTCTTACCTGGCTCGGGCCCTGGTCAGGGCACATGCAGGAGGCAATCAATTGATGTTTCTCTCACATCCATATTTCTCTCTGTCTTTCCCACCCTCATCCACTCTCTCTAAAACTCAATGAAAAAAATATCCTCGGGTGAAGATTAAAAACTTATTTAACACGGTTTTGTTGTTAATTTACCCTGTATAAATGCTTGGATCAATTTCATTGTTTAAAAACTGTCATTGCCAACTTTAAAAATAATGTTGTTGCACTTGCATAAATGTAACTGAGATCATTAATAAAATATTTTAAAATAAGGTGACTAGAATGAAAATTAAATTATAAGTGTCTGTAGACATGGTTCTAATTACAAAATGTAAATACTTTTCAAATTGGACAAAAAGAACTAAGTGCTTTGGGAAAGTAAGTGCTGTTTCTCTCTGAAAGCACCATGCATTGAGCTTACTCTCAGCGGAATAAGTTTAAATCCAAGAGGTTAACTTGGCTTTTATTACCTCTTCAGTGGGTGGCGTCTCCTGCAAGTATTCAGATCCTTAGAAGTTTGAGTTCTGCATTTTTCATTCTAAGACTTTGTAGTTGGGTAACTTTGGACAAGGCAGTGTTAAAGGATACAGTTCATAGCCATCTCTTTGTATTTTGAAAGAATCCAATGAAATTCTAATGTAAAATGTGTTGTGAAATCTGAGGTGCTATCCAATGGTTATTTTTTTTCCCTTTAAAATGAACTTATTCCAGCTTGTCTGTTTTCCAAACAGACTTTTTTTTTTTATTTGTTTTCATCTAAAAAGCATAGCTACCCTAAAGGGAACAGACTTCCCTGAAAAGTGGTGAGGAAAAAAAAATTCCTGCAGGGGTTGACTAATGTCTATGGGGAATATAGAGCAACATTTCTTCATGGAGTTGGACCGAATGACCTCTTCGGTTTCTTTAAACTCTAGGGTTCTTTGATTGCTTAATTTTTAGTTATTGAGAAAGATCTTTCATTTTGCTATTCCCTGGTTTGGAAATTATCAGAGTACTTCTGAAAGTAGCTCTTTATTCCTTATTATTTTTAATGATAATCACAAAGAAATCCCTTTCGTATCTGGACTAATTTTATTTAGCACCGTGGTCGGCAAACCGCAGCTCGCGAGCCACGTGTGGCTCTTTGGCCCCTTGAGTGTGGCTCTTCCACAAAATACCACGTGCAGGCGCGCACATACAGTGCGATTGAAACTTCGTGGCCCATGCGCAGAAGTCGGTATTTTGTGGAAGAGCCACACTGAAGGGGCCAAAGAGCCGAATGTGGCTCGCGAGCCGCGGTTTGCCGAGCCGCAGTTTGCCGGCCACTGATTTAGCACAGTGAAATTCATGTTACTGTTTGGAGTTTACATATTATTGCAATAGTTATATGTGAAATGACTGTTCATCAGTGTATATCCTCACTAGATGACCCACCTAAATCCAAATTAACAAAAGACGCCAGTATTTGCAAGAGTACAATGATGGTTTATAACTTCTTTGAGAAGAAATAAAAAAAACAGTGGGCAGAACACTAAATTAGACTTAGACTTTATGTTGACTGTCCTTGATTTTAAATGAAGGTTATCTCTCTCTGTGCTGTGTTAAATTGGATAGTTTAAAAGAAAAGCACTAATTAGAAATAGAGAAACCTGGGGGTCATTGCCCTGTAGTCCAAATACCTGTCTGACATGTAAAGTCCTTTACAAACCCTCCGCTTAGCAGTCACCCTGTCTTGTATTTGGGCCAGTGAGACAGAAAGTACCTCTGCGGCCATGCATTTCATCCGTTCAGAGCTCTGTATTAAGGTTCTTCCTTATTGATCATGCCATCCCCACTGCAGGGCCAACACTGTGCTGAGAATTCAACATGCGTTGATGATAACACGCATTGTGCTTGTCCTCGCTCTTCTGTCCAGTCCAGGCTCAGACAAAGCTCAGCTCATTTAGAACTGATAGAGTCTAATGCTGTTGCCCAGGATGTCCTATCAGATTTGTAGATTCTCTCCTAACCTTTATTCAAACTCTTTGAAACCTTTCATCTTTATTTTCTACTTTTTGAAATGAGATTAGATAATTTTTCTGGGCCCATCTCGCTCAAAATTCCCCATGGTTCTTAAGTGGTGATGTTAACTTTTTCATTGGAAGCATTCATCTGACCAAGATGTGAGCTAGGACACAATGTAATTGTGTGATGGACAGAGAGGCCCCACCCAGCTTCCCTTCAGGGAGGACTTGCTGTCCCTGCCATAGGAGGGCTATAGTCAGCAGGCAGCCTGCCACAGGCCATGAATCAGGCAGCCCACACCCAGTGGTTGACGAACAGGACTGAAAAGGTGCAGCCTTTAGACTCCCTATTAGACAGTCTACCAGATGATTCTAGCTCCAGGGTGCCCACTGCGTGAGTCTAGGGCCCCTAGACTCTAGGCCAGCCATGGGCAAACTACGGCCCGCGGGCCGCATCTGGCCCATTTGAAATGAATAAAAATAAAAAAAAAAAAAAAGACCGTACCCTTTTATGTAATGATGTTTACTTTGAATTTATATTAGTTCACACAAACACTCCATCCATGCTTTTGTTCCGGCCCTCCGGTCCAGTTTAAGAACCCATTGTGGCCCTTGAGTCAAAAAGTTTGCCCACCCCTGCTCTAGGCCTTGCCTCCCTACATCGCAGTTACACATTTCCTCTCTCCAATCCTGATTTTGGAGAAACATACTAGTAGTTTATAAAAATGCTTTGTTACCCCCTCAAGCCCTATATTTTATTAAAAGTTGTATTTTTTAAAGGCTATTTTCAGCCCTGGCCCATTTTTCTCAGTGGTTAGAGCATCAGCCCTCAGACTTTGATTCCAGTCAAGGGCATGTACCTCAGTTGCAGGCTCGATCCTGGATCATGGGGGAGGCAACCAATCAATGTGTCTCTCTCACATCAATGTTTCTGTCTTTCTATCTCTTACCTCTCCCTTCCACTACTCTAAAAATCAATGGAATAAATATCCTCAGGTGAGGATTAACAAAAAACAAAAAAGGCTATTTTCAGAGTAGTAGAAACTTTCTCACAGTGAAAAGGATAAATACAAGGAGACATGCAAGCATTTCAAATAAGAAGGTACATGTGGCCATGAGCCTAATGCATCAAACATCATTTGGAGCTTCACTGTCTTTGACTGCCATGAAAAATGGCCTTTCTTTTTTAAATGCTTTTCCATAATTGAACTTGGCATGCATCCCAAGCCCCAGAATGCTTATCAGTAAGTGATAGTTTTGTTCCTGGTAGAGTGCCTTCAAAATGAGAATTTAGACTTTTATTTTAGAGGAAAGTGTGGTTTTGTAAAGTATTACACAGGGAAGAATGGAATCATTGCCCTAAACAAAGTGTGGGGTGCTAGGAGGTATGGGAGGAGATATGTGTGTATTGGTGTGTTTGTGTATGCTCTTGTTCCTGTCAGCTCTAAAATTCTTTGGTTAGTTACTAAGTTCATGTAGAAGTAAATAAATTACCATTCATGTTGTGGAATTTAAAATGATTCTGTTGACCAAAAGTAATCAATTTCTTGTTTTCATCATTAAAAATAAGCTTAAAATAATAACTTACTCCAGGTAAATTTCCTTCCAGAATTATAAAAATAATTTATCCCAGTGCTCTTTATAGAGCAGCGGTTCTCAACCTGTGGGTCGCAACCCCATTGGGATTCTAATGACCCTTTCACAGGGGTCGCCTAAGACCATCCTGCATACCAGATATTTACATTACAATTCATAACAGTAGCAACATTACAGTTATGAAGTAGCAACGAAAATAATTTTATGGTTGGGTCACAACATGAGGAACTGTATTTAAAGGGCCAGAAGGTTGAGAACCACTGTGGAGGAAGAGGGATTTAGTGTAGTTCTTGAAGAATGTGTAATGTTGTAGAAGACAGACGCAAGAGCAAGTCTTCCTGATATGTGGGCAGGTGCTGGTAAGATAGTGTGACAGGCCTGATGACCTTGGTGGTGGCTTCCAATTGCACCATATTGTTATACTAGAGGCCCAGTGCACAAAATTTTGCCCGGGTAGGGTCTCTAGTGACTGCCCACCACTGGCCAGGGCCTCCCTCCCCCTGGGGGCTGCCTGCTGCCTGCCGTGGTTGGCTGGATGGCCCCGACCCCTGGTCGAACCGGGTTGAATTCCCTGTTGAGGGGACAATTTTCATATTAGGCTTTTATTATATAGGATTGTGTTAGGGTGTGGTATTCTCACTTTTTTTTTTCTAACAAGACTTCCAGCATCACCCCAGCAGAAGCCAAGCTCATCCTCCAAGTTCCAAAGCATTTGATCCAAATGTTTCTTAAGGCATTTACTATAGTAGTTTCTACTTTGCTTTGTGGATATTTATGTGCTATATTCTCTCCTCTCATGATAAAATCTTTGCAGCCAAAACCATCTCTTAAATAGCACAATTATTGGACGTAGTAAGTATTCAGTAAATATTTAATGAATCACTGAGGTGGTTGGCTGGATTGGTCAGCATGGTTACAAATGAAGCAAATGAAGATCAAAGATATCATCCCTCATTAATTGGCACATTTGATAAGTGGTCTGGTCTACACTCTGGTTTTCTGATTTAATCCAGTGCCTTTTTTCTATCAGCCTATAGATGATGAAACATGGGAAACGATTTTTCTCTCGGAGAAGAAAGTCAGACTGGTCCCGACAGCCTCCACGTCCTCCTCTACCATCTCTCTCTCTCTGGCAATGCACCTCGTTCGTTCACGCACTCATGCTGCTTTTCCTAGCTTCTTGACTTAATTCTTGGCCCTCCTTTTTCACCTTTCCATGTCCTAACCATTCTGGAGAGTCCATTTTCTTGGACCTGGGTCAAGTGGTAGATAGCCAAGGCCTGCTTTTTATGACTTTACCAGGCTAAAAGGGATGGCGTTCTCTGTCAGGAGGCGGCCCGTGTTTCACTGCCATGTCCCGACATCACCGAGGACTCTCGCAGGGGGATGTGTAGTTGATCATGAGAGGACGCTCAGCGTCCCAGGCAGACAAGGTAGATGAGCCATGGGATGCTGTTCCTTATCCACAATAATTCCTGGAGTTTAAGTTGTTTTCTGGAATAATTGGTTTGCCAGGTCTTCTGAAGCATGTGTGACAGATGAGAAGAGAGAGCACTCTCAACCCTCAGGAAGGACACATGGCTCTGTCTTAGCTCCAAGTAATTATTTCATAGGCCTTTTTATTCACAGACGAATCAGGAGAAAAACTCTGTGTGGCCCATAGCAAGTTCCTTATCTCCCCCGACCCCCTTCCTCCACATACACATTGCTCCTATTTATATACAGTCTCATATCATTAGGTCTAAAAACATGTATTAACCTTCTACCTGGCAGGTATTTTTCTTAGACCCTGGAGGTCCTAAGATGATGAGTAGGCAATAACTCAGAGTCAGCAGAGTCATTTGATAGATGAAATGAGATAGTTTATGTATATGTCATGGTAAATGCTGGGTGAGCGGTATATGTGTAGGTACAACATGCTTTGAGGACACAAAAGGGTACTCGATCTAATGAGGAAGGCCAGCCTCAGGAAAGATAATGCCTGAGGTGAATATGGGTGGATTAATGGGAGTTAGCCAGGAGAAGAGTTTTTCTGGCAGAATAAACAGCAGGCAAAACAGGCAAGAGATCGTAATGATATATGGGAAGGACTTCAGGTACAGTGGCATCTTCATAAAAGATGAAGTTGGAAGTGTTGGAGATGAGACCAAAAGCTATGGAAGGGGCTGTGTTACTGAAGGCCTTGTTTACTTGACTAGGAGATGTGAACTTCCTTCTGTAGCTTTGGAAAACCATTCATGTAGAATGTGATAGTAAGAACTGCATTTTGGGTTATCCCAACTAAAGTATGAACAGTGAATAAGGAGAAGAATAGGTAGGTGTTAATTAAATAGCTTAGCTGAGAGACATCAAAGCCCTAAATTATTGCAGTGGTTTTTGAAACATAGATGTGGAAGAAAGATTTGAAATATATTTTGGAGGCAAAATCATGGGGAGAACCTATGGGTGTGAATGTTTAGGGAAAGGGAAGAATCTGAAAGAATGACATGATTCCCTAGTTTACAGAATAACCCTAAAAATGTTCCAGTTGTTTTATAGCTAGAAGCCTTTGTCATCCTTCACACCTGCTGTTCCCCTCATGGCCATATAGTCACCAAGTCATGAGCGATTTCATGAATCGGTACCTTTGTACTTATTCTTGTATTTTCTTAACTCAGGCCCCATCATCTCTTGCCTGTACTTCCCCTCAAATGTTTCCAAAGGAATCTCCATTAAAATAAATCTGATCTTTCTCTGTCCCTCAACCTCCCTCCCAGTAAAAACAAACAAACAAATTCTGAATGACCTAAATATAAAGTTATAGGGCCTAGGGCCTTAAACTTTTCAGGATGCACAGTATTGTTAGTCTTTGACAACATACATTTCTTTCCCAAATTGCCTTTTTGAACTTGGAACTAGTCTATTAATTTCTTGGCCTGGCCCTTGTCTTATTTACATTGATCATGAGCTGATCGCTGCTGCCTGACTGATGCATTTTATTGTGTTTTTGGTTAACTTTGTGTCTTTCCCCCACCAGACTGTGAGGACCTCCAGCATAGGCAGTATGTCTCATTCTTGTCCATGTCTCAGTGTTCTGAGTGTTCAGTATTCATCAAATGAATAAATCAGGGTGTTTGGGGGGAAAGGGTAGCCTTTCTTAGATCACCCCCAGAGAAAAGCATTAAGGAAAACACACACAGTAAAATGCCCCGGAACCAAAAGCCCCATGTAATATGGGCAGCCACTGGACAAGTTTCAACAATCTAAGCACCTGAAAGATAGGCCGATAGGCCTTCCACATCATATATTTTGGAACTATACTATTGGGTGGGTTAGCTGTGTCCTAGAAATACTCTGTTGTTCAGAAAATATATAAAGTAAGCCCTCTCTTAACATTGTCAATAGATTCCCGGAACTGTGGTGATAAAACAAATACATATAATGAAACCACTTTACGATACGCTAACTGGTATAAACAAGAGTTAAGCTCCTACAGCATCTTGCCGGTGTTATAATGAAACAACGTTGAGCAAAACTATGTTATTTATTCAAGGACCTGCTGTACTTTGACTGGTGGCTTCTGATCTGTATCAGATTATAACCAATGGCAGTTTGCTTCTTGAATATTCTGTTTCCTAATTAATTAGTTGTATTATATTGATATAATATAATACAAAAAGTGATGCTGTAGGCTTATCTGTAATTCACAGTGTAAAATCTGCTCTTTTAGGCCTGTGATTAGAAAGTAAGACAAAAAGAAGCTATTCTAATAAATACAAGTGGAACTGATTATTCATGATATCTGTCTAAGACAAAATAGAGAAGAAAATGACTTCATGAAGAAGGCCTTATAGATGCTTTTAGAATGTCTTAAAATGTCAAGTTTCTGGTCAGTTATTATAATTCCCAAACACTGTCAAATTAGCCATTGACTTCTGTCTACCCTTAAAACAGAAGCACATTTTACTTCTGGTTTTCCATATACTACATCTTGTGACTGAGCTCTAGGAAGGAAAGATTCCTGGCTTACTTGGTCATATCATATTACTGAACTGTTATTACCTCATGTCTCCTGGCATAGTCAGGTATACCAGGGAGTTTAAAAATTCTTCCCTAGGACTAACCTAAATATCTCAGATTCAGTCCATTTCCTTCTGCTATTTCCTCATCTGGAGATGGAGAACAGGTGGTCACCATGTGACACATTGGATTTTACAAGCAACTAAAGGAACTTGTAAGCTATTTCTTTCACCTCGGATTTCCCTCCTGGTGCTTATCATATGCGCATCAGAATGCCAGGAGCATTTGAATAACAAGATTTCCCTGGAGAGTTGAGGGATCATGTTATGACAAATGACAGAATCCTTATTCAGGCAAAATGGCTCTTAGAGGAATATTTAGGCTGTGTGTGCATGCTTGTATGTGTGCGTGCTTGTGTGCGTGTGCGTGTGTGTGTGTGTGTGTGTGTGTCTATGGGATTGAACTAGAGCTTTTGAGTCTTGGGGTTTTAAATTTCACCTTTGATATTGTAAATTAACTTTATTCAGATGTTCCAATTCATTGGTTGAAGTTGTACTTGGTGATATTGAAAAAGACTATTTGGGCTGTAAAAAGGAGAAATAGATTGCCCCTATAATCTTTTGCATTAAAATGAACTTTCTAATTAACTCTAGAGTTTTGTTGACAATATGCAAAATAGATATAAGTTGGGCCCAAACTTTCCTTTTAAAGTTATTTAAGATGACCTCAGTTAATGATCAAAAGGCCATACATAAAAATGAAAGTGAGGAAAACTTAGAATCACAAATAATTGTCAAACAGTATAGATGGTTACTCTATTCAGTTTAATTGACTGGAAGAAAATTAATATATTCTTTAGTATGAAATTTAACTACCTTTGAAAAACCAGTGTCTTTGGGGATTAATTAAATCTGTGAAAATGACAATACCTAAAATTTATTTATATTAATTGGTGTGTTAATAGTTGGAAGAAAGAATAATACAAATTATTAGTAATAATTAATTTTGAATGTTTTGTGACCACAGAACTAAGCTTTTCAGAATTACTTCTGCTAATTCTGGTTGCTAAATTCCATAGCAAAGAATAACACTATTTTTTTTCAGCGGTGTACACACTTGCTGGAAAAATTTATTTTAGCTTCTCTCCATTATTTATTTTCATGACATGGTTGTTTTAGTCTCATAATTCGATTAGATTGTCACAAAATTATTTTTAAGTGTTTTTCGGGAAATGGTTAATCACTCCATGCCTTACAACGTAAGCCCACATTTTACTAACCAAAGTCTATTTTGTTTTTCTCTGGTATTCTTTGATAATATAAGAAAGAATTCAGCATTATTTGTGAGTGACAGTTTTGAATTGTAGAATGGTTGTATTCCAGTGAAAATAAAGGAGGCTTTTCTCAGTCATCCACTCTTACATGATGAACAATTGTCCAAATGTGTCCTGCCAAATAGTTTGTTCAGGGTAATTCAGTTTAATAGGGTTAGGTGTGACCAGCCCTGACTAGTTGGCATAATTATAAACAGAGTCTAGACGGTAGTGCTCTGCAGGAATGGTAATTCACAAGATGCAAGATAATGACTCTAGACTACACAGACCACATTTCACAAGCATTCTCACTGCATTTACCTGATATAACAAAGGGGCTTCTTGATTATAAAGCAACAGTGACATGTAGCTCTTCACATGTACAAACCGCAGTGAACACTGAAATATCCCCAAACGTGCATTTTTGTGTGAATGAAAATTAAGATTTGTTTCTAAATGTGTGGCGTAAGCCTTAAGACTTGAAAGTGGCCCAGTGGCGGAAATACCACTCAGCCTCACGTTTAACTTCCCAGATGACAATTTTCAGTGCCAGCAACCGGTGACACTTCCTCTCCTTTCTTTGAGCTCTTCATTGTTCTAACCAGTTAATGACGTTTTGAGAATAGGATTTTGTCAGTGGAGTCTAAAACCCCAAACTAAATAAGGCAAAGGAGCAGCTGTGATAGTGGCAGCTGAAAGTGCAAGAGTAGGTGTTTCTCGTGATCCCCACCTTCTGACTGTCGACATTGCTACCCATAGGCTGTCTTGTCTTGCCAGGGCCACACCACCAGCAGTCATCAGCCCGAGGTGTTTCTCAGGGTGGGTGCACCAAGGAAAGGATTTGTAGAGCAGTGCCAGAGAAATGACCTTGTTTGTGCCTTAAGCACAAACTACTTGCTTCCAGAATGTTTAAGCAGAAGTCACTGAATCTAACTTTTATATGGCAGATAAGATGACCATAGTCCGACAGTGGTTAAGTTTCCCAGGTAATACAACTAGTGATAAAACCCAGGAGGACAAGTATGACTGTTTGACAATGTTTATAAAATTGGCTAAGTATCGTCATTCATTCAGCATTTGTGCATTGAGCCTTTTTTAAGTGGGAATACCATGTTAGCTCTAGTCTGGTCCAGGACTTCTCATCCTCTGCACTATTCCCGTGATTAGGTTAAATCACTCAATCAAAACCAATGTCTCTTTCTGTCTCTCTGATACAACCACACTCTCTTTCTCTGTCGTATTTTTTTTCTGGGGAGCCCTTCAATCTGGTTCCGCAAATTAGAACTTAGAACCTGCAATAGTGATTTTTTTTCTGGAAACTGCAGTGGGAGTTATGGCAGCTCTGGGCCACAGGCTCCATGGCTCCTACCATTACTGCTAGACTCTTGTTTTGTTGTTGTTAATCCTCACCCAAGGATATTTTTCCATATTTTTAGAGATAGTGGAAGGGAGGAGAAGAGACAGAAAGAGAGAAACATCGATGTGTGTGTGTGTGTGTGTGTGTGTGTGTGTGTGTGTGTGTGAGAGAGAGAGAGAGAGAGAGAGAGAGAGAGAGGAGAGATCGATTGGTTGCCTCCCGCACATGCCCAGACCAGGGCCCAGGATTGAGCCTGCAACCAAGGTACATGCTTTTGACCAGAATTGAACCCAGGATCCTTCAGTCCTTGGGCTATCACTCTATACACTGAGACAAACCAGCTAGGGCACCACTTAGACTCTCAATGGAGTAGCATCCTGGACTCTGTCCTCTCCCACAATTACTGGAGGGGCCGGATGACAATCTGAAGTGCCAGAGAGTTTGTATCCCATGGAGTGAATTTTTTTATTAACTGTTGGCAGATAAATCTTGTTCCTCCTTGCTTTCCCAATGAAATGTCCTGAGGCATGTTGGTTTTGTCAAACCTGAAGGGAGATGTGCCATAACGTCTGAGCAACTGGCTGTTTTTATCCCCTACTTCTGCGGTCAGTTCAGTAATAAACACTTGCATTTTCCTTTTCTCCTTGTCTTTTCTTCCCATTTTCACTCACTCTTGCTCCCTAAGGGTTGTACGCAAACTTCAGCAGGCAAGCGTTGCCTCATGCTGTTTTCCAGGAATTTTGGACTAGAGTATTGTATCTAATATAATATATAAAATTAATTTTCACTTGGTATTGTTTTCACCCTCAGAGTTAAGGGGGGGAAAAATACCTCCTCTGTTTCAGTGAGATACAGTAGTTGTCATGTGTGGTCTTATACCTACATGTGTGTTCTGAGAACAGAAAAACAAAATTCTCTCTGTATTTCAAATGGTTACTTTTTAAAATAGTTACCTTTCCTCCTGCACCTGCAGGAGGCAGGAGGGGATTTTTCTTTCATCTTCACTGTGAGAACCACAAAGAGCTCCTGGAGGTAAAACCAACAAAATTGCTAGGGGGCTGTGTATGAGGGGCTCCCTGGAGTTTCTATCACTCGGACTTATCCACACTCAGCCTCCTGCAATTCTCCAATGAAGTTCAGGTTTTCCTAGCCCAGTACAGATTCCTGAGGGATTTCTGCTCCAGGAAATTATAATTCTCGGCATCTGCCTAGCTGGCTCTCGAATTTTAGGGGCAATGGTTTACTCTGTGACCTCACTACTCTGATGGGTTTTTATTAATTTTTCAGTTTGTTCAGCTTTTCACTTGTTAGGAAAGGATAGCCAGAAACCAGAAGTCCCCTCTGTTCCCTTTGTTTCCTTCGTACCACCACCCCCTGCTTTTGCTTTTAAGGGGTTGGGGGGAGGGAGTTAAAATAAAGTGCTATAGTTTTAATTTTCAGCTTCTTCAGGTTACATTTTACTGTACAAATAGCATGAGCTTTGAAACGAGGAAAATTGATTTTGGCTATCCACTTTGTCCATGACAAATTCTCTGATCTTCTTCAGATGACTTTTCTTTGATAATACTTTTATCAAAATGAGGATAATTATTCTCCACTTGTAGGGTTGCATACAATTCTCTGTTCCCAAATATACGGATGTAAGTGCAAACACATCTTAATATGTTCAAACACATTAGATGCCTTCTTCATGTTACTTTTATTTTTTTAGAGGACTTGCTCTTGGAACGCTCATCTAAACCGGTTGCTTGAAAGTTCATAGGCTTGCCCGGCCGGCGTGGTTCGATGGTTGATTGTCGACCTATGAGGCAGGAGATCACGGTTTGATTCCAGTCTGGGCACATGCCCGGGTTGCAGGCTCGATTCCCAGTGGGGGGCATGCAGGAGGCAGCGGATCAATGATTCTCTCTCATCATTGATGTTTCTACCATTCTCTTCCTCTCCCTTCCTCTCTGAAATCAATAAAAATATATTTAAAAAATAAGTAAAGTTCATAGGCTTACTTCTAGTCCATCTGTTTTCAGGGAAGTTTTATTACACAGTATGTGCTCAAAATACCTTTGCCTACTTGAACCGATGTTTTCCTAGGTCCCATGTCTTACCTGTTGGTTTATTTCTTCATTGTAGTGGAGCACCTTCTCAGACTCTCCCTGAAAAATGATACATAGCTGGTAAAACTTTTGAGGCCCTCTGTTTATAAATATTTTTATTCTACCCTCAATTCAGACTGACAGTTTGGATGTGGAAATGATTCCCCTGGCAGACTGAAGGCCCTGTGCCTTTGTTTTATAACTTCCTGGGAATTCATTGTCGACTCATTCCTGTTCTGCTCTCTGATGATTTTTATTTGACCTCTGCTTTTAGGTTTCCATGGATTTGTAATATTTTATATCTTTTGGGTATTTTGTCATTTATTGTGCTTTGCACATGTTGTGCCATTTGAATGTGGAAACTTTTTTTTTTTTAATCAGTTCTGGAAATTCTCATGTATGTTTTAGGTAATTCCTGCATTGCGTTTAGTTCTATTAGTCAGATGTTGGGCTTTCTGATTAATCTCCTAATTGTCTTATCTTTAAAAAAATATTTTCTTCTTTAGTTTACAGCCCTCTCTTGTGTTTTATTAATTTTCTCATACCTCATTCACATTTTTCTCACAAAGCAGCCATTCTTATGAGTATATTTTTGTTTTATGTTCTTACCAAATTGGTATCATTTTGTATGTATGGCTTTTTAACTTACATAAGTAATTTCGTTTTTTCTTTTCCTCTCACAACTGTGTTTTAAGATCCATCCACTTGTAATGTTTTCTTCTAACTTCTGTATAGCACTCAATAGGATACATCTAATTCATTTTATGTCTACTAATGAATACCCTATCTCTCATTCCCACAGATGCATAGCCTCATCCCTGTTTCCTTACAGACATTTTTGTAAGGATTTTTTTGGAATGTACACACAGAAGCTGGTTCTTAGGGCACACCTTTTGCTACTTCGTAGTGTAACATTTCTTTTTAGAAAAGTTGTACCCCCTACAGTCCCACCTGTTGTACCTATGGGTTCCTGCATCTCCACTCTACATGTAGTGTTATTCAACTTTCCAACTCTTGCCAATGCTGGTAGATATGATGTGATAACTTAATATTTTAATTTGCTTTTCTCTTACTACTTACGAGTTTGAAAAACCCTTCATATGCTTGCCACCCTTTTGGCTTTCCTCTCCTGTGTATTATTGCTTCATATCCTTCACACATATATTTCTCTTTGTTTTTCTGTGTGTTGTCTGTAGGAGATCCTTATGAAATCCTTACCAAATATGAAACCTTCGTTTCTTATGAATATGATCACCTGGTGTGGCAGTGGTGAGGTCATTGGGAATGGGAGGGATGTGTGAATTATGCTGGGGCAGCCCACCTGGAAGGAGCCCTTTTGGAATGTCTATATGTGAGCAGATTGAGGAGGAGGGACGGGGTGGGGGGGAATGGGTTGGGGAGACTGGAGGTGGTTGGGTGCAGTCACCCACAGGGCGATATTGCTGTTTACGCTGTACTAAGATTATCAACAATTTGGGTTTCTGGATACCAGGAATCAGTTGGGCCTCAGGAAACTCCTACACAGTATGTGGTTGGAATATCCTTGCATCTGGCCCTTCAGAGGCTCAGAGATTGTGATGTCACCCTGGGCTGCCGTTCTAGGCAGCGGGTAAATCTCACCACCAGGAGCGGAAGCAGGCTAGCCAGGATGGATATAGTCAGGGCTGTATCATATCCTCTCAGTGTCCACCACAGTGCCAGTTCACGAGACTTCCACATATTCTTTTAAATAGAAAAGTAGCTATTGGTATTTATTACTCTTCATATTACTTTTGCTACTACTGTGCAGTCTCGTGAAGGATTTTTCAAAATATACACGTAGTATTTATTTAGCTAATGCTTATTACACTAGCATGATAACATATTTGTATAGGAAATTTTTCAGTATCCTGTGTGGCTATCATAACATTGGGATTGTCTTAAAAAGTCTGAAGCATAAATCCTAAATATGTGCTCCATTATTTAAAAGAAACAGGAAAAAAAAAAATTTTACTTCCTTCATTTTAAAAATTTATATCATGGTGACATTAAAATAAAGGTTGCTAAGGCAATTGTTTAAACAAACTGTGCAGTAGTCTTTTATAGAAAAAAAAGCTCAATTAGATAACACTTAGAATTTCTATTTGTGATTTTCTAAATGTTGTGGTTGAAGATATTCTTTATCTTTGGTACCCTCTTGTGGTTAATGAAGGCATTGGTTTGGTCTTTTTTTCTTTTTAACAATTGTGTATAATTTAATACTTTTATCTGTAATATGCTTGTAGCTATAACTATTTGACAATTTTTATTATATATAATAACTTTAAGAGTAAAATTGGCACTTGGAATTTGTGCTGTAATGATTTCCTATCCTTCCTACTTCAATGTGTGTGACGTCACCATAGTTGCTAAGCTTAAAAGCTCAGTAATAGTATGATCACTGTGCTCAGAATAAATCAGCGTAGTTTGGAAAACAGAATGTAGACCCAGAACTTTTACTTTTTCCAATTCTAATTAGGCTTGGGGACTAATTTGTCCTTTATGATGATCTATATTTAAATATTTTATCATATACATACTTATCACACATACATGCCTATATATGTCTTCATTTTTAATGATTACCTAGTTAAAATGCAGTCACCATTGATTTGCAGAAAATGTACCATTATAATATAGCATTTTATGAATCATTCCAAGACAATAAGAAGACGTGATAGGCTCTGATGGTGTGTTTCAGTTAGTTGAAGCTTCATCCATACACCAAAAGGTTGCTGGTTTTGATTTTTGGTTAGGGCACATACCCAGGTTGTGGGTTTGGTCCCTGGTGGGGGCATGTGTGGGAGGCAACCAATCGATGTTTCTCTCTCTCTCTCTCTCTTTCTCTCTCTCTCTCTCTCTCTCTCTCTCTCTCTCTCTCTCTCTCTCTCCCCCCCCCTCACTCCCCCTCCTTTCCTTTCCTCCCTTCTTCTCTCTAAGATCAATAAAATAAAGATACGAAGTCAGTGATTATTCACAGCATTTAGTAAAGATTCATGGGTTATTTCTCCCTTCTCTCTGTAGCACTAGTTTCAGAGAAAATTCTTAGCTTGATATCCACAACGAGTAAACAGAGACAAGAGGTAGCTGTATGGTGCGAAATGGGTAAGTCCAAATAGACTTGGCTTACAGGAGCAGTAAACCATGACTTTTTAGGGGAGAGCTTCCTTAGATTATAGTTGTCCTTCATGTGGCCTGCTCTGCAAACTCAACTCTTTAATTGTATGCTGCAGCTGAGTGAGTTTTTGTTGTCTATATCATTGGAACTGTTGAGCAGATCTTTTTTGCTGGCCCAGTGGTGTGAAGGGCCAGGGTTTGAATAAGAGTCAGGAAGTGCTTCTGGGAATAACTTTTGTATTGCCAGGAATTCTGATGTGTGAGCCCTGAATTAACATTTCCAGAAATGCCATCGAACACTGACTGAAAACAAAGATGCAAGTGTAGCCACCACAGCTGTGCTCTCTTCTTCAGCCAGTGTCTTCTTTTATGTACAGTGAGACATTTTAAGCCCACATTGTAAGATGAAAGTGAGTCAGTTTTATGTACTATACCATGATGCAGCTGGTTGCCCCCAAATGAGAATGTGCCATTGGGTTTGAGTTAACGCCGTTTCCGCAGAATATTCCCTTGTAACAGGGATATTGACTTTTTTTGAGCAAATGGAATATCAATGAGGGACTATTGTGGCCAGTGCTATAAGAGGAAGACTTTCATCTTTTCATTAAGTATTTATTGAGCTCTCTCTGAGATATTTAATTTTAAGGAGGATGGGGTATATGTAAAGGTCTGTGCTACAATGTAGAACATGAACACCATCAGAAAGCCATGCATAAAGCTATATGAGCATTCACAAGGAAGAGAGAGTTGGTGGAGGGGACTTGTCAATGATGTCTGTTTGAGCTGGATACTAAAAGTAGATATAACTCGAGTATGTTGAAATGGGAAGAAATGAGCATTTATGTCAAAGGGGAGATGGCCCAGAGAGAAAAAAGAAAAGGATGGGAGTTCAAAAGGGGCTATTGAGAGAGACTTTTGGAGAAGTAGATTGGGCAGGCGAATGGTGGGCATGAAACACCAGTTTCAGAGTAACATCACTGAGCAGAAGATACTATGCTCACCCAGGTGTCTGTCCCTTCAGTGGAGAGGGAGGACACGCTTCTCCTGTCTGAGCCTTGGGCTTCCTCGCTTCCTTTCGGTTCTGCTCATTTTGGTATGTGAGTTCCTCAACAGACCTCTTTTGGATTTATTTTCAATTGTGTTTCTCTTAGTAGGACCACATGTTCTCTTTAGGTAATAAGAATCCTTGGAGGATTTAGACTCTCCCCCCACCCCCCTCACCCTCACCCCCAGCCCGGCCTTGTTTACAGGTATAATGCTGTAAAGTACAAACCTATCAGTACTTCTTAAATGGTCTAAAAGGGATTTGAACTTCTATAGCAGAAGCCTACGTGCTCTTTCCATTCAATGCTTTTCCCTCCATTCTTCCCTTTTTCCCCTCCTTGCCCTATCTGTCCATTCATCCATTCATCCATTCATCCATTCATCCATTCATCCATTGTTTGTTTGTTTGTTTTTAAAAATCTTTATTATTGAAAGTATTACATATGCCCCCTCCCTTTTTTTTTTTTTGCTAGAAGAGGTTAATGGGGGTGGGTAGGGGACATCCATTGTTTTTAATTTACCTTTTTCAAATCCTTATGCAAATAATGAAGCAAAACATTATGCATAATAATTATGGAGATTGATTTTTTAAAGTTTATTTTTCCGCCAAGCTGGCGTGGCTCAGTGGTTGAGTGTCGACCTATCAACCAGGAGGTCACAGTTCGATTCCAGGTCAGGGCACATTCCTCTCTGAAATCAATAAAAAAAATATTCTTAAAGATTTTATTTTTTAATTACAGTTGACACACAAGCTCATATTAGTTTAAGGTGTACAGTATAGTAAAGGTGGTGAAAAATAACAGTGCACGAATCTCTGGATGGGAGAAATAGGAACCTGCATTTTGAATAGGCTTAAAAGATACCTGACTCTGATTAAAGTGGTTCAGAAATTGTCCTTCCAGAAACACTGAAATAAAAGCAAAGAGTAGTACTACTCTGGCCCATGAAATTTGAGTGTGGTTACCTAGTATTTATTTCAGAGGGGTTCATGAATGGAGAAAACATGCGTATTTATGGTTGGAGAAGATTGGATGCCCAGGCATGTCCTGTTCCTTTTAGGATTTTATTACGTTTGCATTTCGGTAGAAGCATGTGATAGAATGAAAGGTAAAGTTATCCTCCTTCCCCTCAAAAGGCCATCCTGGTTACAGCTACCTGTTCAAAACAAAAACATAAGTTTTAGGAGTGAGGGAAGGTTAGTTATTAGTTATGTTGAGTATGTGATACAGATGCTGCTAATCCCTTTGATTTGACTTTAAGCGGTCTGACTTAATGATTTTATGCTTTTAAAAGTCTGTTTTCTTCCTTGTTAAGAATGAGTTGTTTGAAATATCAAGTATCTTTTTGTGGCTGGGAAATAAAGATTTCTGGAAAAGGCTCTGTGCCAGTGGTTCTCTAAACTGGCTATATATTATCTCATCCGAGTCACTAAAAAGCCTAAAGGAGACATTTTCTTTATTTGAGAATCAATGTAGCCAGTCTGGCCCCTCCGTAAGAGATAGTTCCATGACCGCCTCTGAGAGAATACGTATTCAAACGACTGTTTTATGTCCTTCTTTCTACTCTGCTTCATACAGTTTTGCACGTAATTGGAGTTCACTAATCCTTATTTTATTTGATGTTTGATGGGAGTGGTGAAAATTGTGGTTTTCTTGCCGCTCTAATTTGAATGTTTTGTTTTGTTTCGTTATTGTTATCCCCAGGATGGGAAGAAGAAGTTTGACAAGGAGAGTGAAAAATACTATTCTATTCTTGACAAACATTTAAATTTGTCTGCGAAGAAAAAGGAGTCTCATTTGCAAGAGGTAAGCTTTTCCAATAGAAAAAAGGACATTCGCATTACGTCATGTGAAGTCCAAATGCCCAAGGTAGCAGTGTCTCAGAATCTGCTATTCTTTAGTTAAAAAAAGTAGATAGTTCAACTGAGCCTTTACTAATAACAGGCACTGTGCTGAACATTGTTCATGCCTTGTGACATTTAATATTAACCGTTCCAAATGAAAAAATAGTGTTTTCTTCAACAGTAAGAAAGAATGAAACAAAACTTTTTCATTTTCTTCTGTTGGGCATATTTTAATGGCAGAACCTACCAAATTCATGTTATAGCTTTTATGTTAAGTTGAAAATATCTGTTTTTAAGGCGTTGCCTCAACATGGGAGGGGGGGGATTCAATTATTTTACATCGGTTTTCTTAAAGAATAGGCAACAGAAATATTTTACTAACCTGTATGCATATAAGCAGTCCCATTATTCTTTCTTTCTGAAATATCTGTCCTTCTCATTGGTAGTGTTTTAACTATAATTAGTAGAATCTTGTAGTCTTTTTACTAAGTTATAGTGCAGTTCCAGTTCTGATGAGGTATGTGTGTGTTTTTTAATGGACTTTCTTGTCATTTTCATCCTAAGAACAACAACAAAAACTCTTGACACTCCACCCATGCTTTTCCCTGGGTCTACCATGGTTGTCTCAGAGCTGCAAGATGGGAGTCAGGCGGTTGCACCCTGGGCTCCACACCTTCACAGGGAGCCATAGGAGACCGCCACGCGGAGTCTCCCATCACTCCTCCCTCCTCTCTCTGTACTTGGGAGGTTCACTGTCCAGAACCGCTTCTGAACGCCTCATCCCGATCCAGCGGAGCCAACGAGCGCTTTTCCAATTCAGCCTGGTCCTCTGCTCTGTGTTCTTTCTGCTGTTTTTCTTACCTCCACATCCAGCCACGGGGCTGCCTGGCGAGTCAGAGCATGATTAGAGTTCCCCGGCATCGAAAAGCCACGGGAGGGTGATTTTGCTTCTGGTTCCTTTTTTCTACACTTTCATGTTCTCATTGAGGGAATTGAATTTCTTCATTGCAATATATTTCATATTGGGAAGTTCTTCTATTTAAACATGAGTTCATTATAACCTATATTGTGTTACTAGCACCTGCTATTAAAAGAAGGATAATTGAACATACAATTGCGTGCCCATGGAAAAGTTTTGTAGCTAAATGAAATGGGAGAAAAAAACAAACTGTCATTAAGAAAAATGAGTATTTTAAATTTTCAATGGCATAGTTAATTTTATGAGGTATTATATTTACAATTTAATATTCCATTGACATGTCCCATACTACTACTACTACTTCTTCTCCACGCCCCCGCCCCCCCCCCCCCCCCCCTTCTTGACTCTTCTCTTTACTCCATGCTTTGGTTATGTTAACCTTTGATCTTGCCCAAATTATTCAAGTCTGGGCATACCTCAGGACCTTTGCACTTATTGTTTGTTCTACTTAGAAAGCTCTTATTAAGCCTACATCATTTCATCCTCACTTCCTTCCTCCCTCCCCTCCTTCCTTCCTCTTTCCCCCCTTACTACCCCCCTTCCTTCCTCCTCCTTCCTTCCTCCCTCCCTCCCTCCCTCCCTCCCTCCCTCCCTCCCTCCTCCTTCCTTCCTTCCTTCCTTCCTTCCTTCCTTCCTTCCTTCCTTCCTTCCTTCCTTCCTTCCTTCCTTCCTCTTAAGTTTTATCCCTGCCCATTCCCCTGCCCCCCTGACTGTGGCAACCACCAATCTGTTCTCTTATCTGTGAACTTTTATTTACTTATTTTCTTGGGGTTCCACATATAAGAGAGATCATATGGTATTACTCTCTTTTTTTGTCTGATTTTTCATTTAGCATTATGCCCTCAAGGTCCATCCAGGTTGTCAAAATAGAAAGATTTTATTTACTTATTTTGGCTGACCAGTGTTCACTATTTATTTATGTATTCATTCATCTATGGACATTTAGGTTGTTTCCATATTTTGGCTATTGTAAATAACTCCTCAATGAGCATGGGGCTGCATACATTTTTTTGAGTTAGAGTTTTGGTTTTCTTCAGATAAATGCCAAAAGTGAAATTGCTGAATCATAATGTAGTTCTTTTTTTTTATTTTTTATTTTTAATAACCTCCATAATGTTTTTCATAGTGACTGCACCAATTTAGATTTTTACCAACATTTGTTACCGCTTGTCTTTTTTATTATGGCAATTCTAACAGGTGTGAGGTAATATCTCATTGTGGTTTTGATTTGCATTTGCATTTCCCCGATGATTAATGATGTTGAGCATCTTTTCATGTCTCTGTCAGTCAATCTGTAAGTCTTTTTTTTTTGGTAAAAATGTTTATTCAGATCATCTATTTTTTTAATAGGATTGTTTGTTTTTTCCTCTTGAGTTGTATGAGTTCTTTATGTTTTTGATATTAGCCCCTTATCTCATATATGATTTGCAAATATTTTCTTCTGTTTAGTACATTGCCTTTTCCTTTGCTGTGTAGAGGCTTTGTAAAAAATATTTTTATTGAATTTTAGAGACAGAGGAAGGGAGAGGGAGAAAGAAACATCGATGTGAGAGTGGAACATTTGTCAGCTGCCTCCTGCATGCGTCCTACCTGGAATCGAGCCTGCAACACAGGGCATATACCCTGACCACAACTGAACCAGCCGCCTTTTGGTGCAGCTGAGCCACACTGGCCAGGGCTGTGAAAAGCTTTTTAGTTTGATGTAGTCCTGCTTATTTGTTTTTGCTTTTGTTGCCTTTGCTTTTGGTTTGAGATTCAAAAAATCATCACCAAGATCTCTGTCAAGGAACTTATCACCTACGTTTTTCTTCTAAGCATTTATGATTGTAGGTCTTATGTTCAAGTCTTTGATCCATTTGAGCTAATTTTTGGAATGGTGTAAGATAATGATCGAGTTTCATTCTTCTGCATCTGGCTATCCAGTTTTCCCAGCACCATTTGTTGATGACACTGTTCTTTCCCCATTGTATATTCTTGGTTTCTTTTTCATAAATCTATTGACATTTATGCATGGGTTTATTTCTGGGCTCTGTTCTGTTCCATTCATCTGTTTGTCTGTTTTTATGCCAATACCATACTGTTTTTTTAAATATGGCATTGTAATATAGTTTGAAAACTGGGAGCATGATATCGTTAGCTTTGTTCTTTCTCAATATTGCTTTGACTATCTGGGATATTTTGTGCTTCCATACAAGTTTAATATTATATCCACCTGTTCCTTATTTCTTAAATGCTCACATTTCTCTAAACATTGCACTAGAATAAACCTAAGAGCACATGTACACACTCACACACTTCTTTTCCAGGAGGCACAGCCCACGACACAACACAGTTGTGCCATCGCGGCTTCTCGAAGGACATAATGTAGACAAGGAAAAATTTGGCGTGGGTTTTTTGTTTGCACTACACTTCCAGGAATCAAGTTCTTTCATAGGGAGATGCTGCCACACGTGTATTTAGTTTTGTAACATGGTATTAAAAGACATCTGTTTCTTGTCCTCTGTCAGCACCAGACTTGTTAAGTTGCTCTCAGAAAGACCCCTCTGTGCCTTCTCTCTGACTCCTCAGGGAAATCGGTGGCTGCCATTTCCAGGATGGAACTAAGGATCAGCTTGTGTTGATAAAGCTCCAAGACCATCTTCCAGGTGGATCATTGGAATAACAGAGTTGGAAACAGACTTGTCAATATAATAGACTTTACAGCACACAACAAGTAGTAATATTTAATATGTGAGCAGTTAATGTCTTCCTAAGCATAAAATAAGAGGAAGAGATTATAAAGGAAATGTGGAAAGATCAGAATGCATAAAATAATGTCTGTTTCATAAGACATTAAGTCAAATTAAAAGGCAAAGTATCAGGGAATTTATATAGCATTTGACATAGGATTACCATCACTCATACACAAGATGTTTTTGCAAATCAGTGTAAAAAAGGTAGTCTTCAGTTGAAAAAATGGGTTCAAAATATTAGTGGTTATTTCATTAAAGAAGAAATGTAAGCCATAGTGAATATGGTTCAGTTTCAATGTTACATATTAAAATACAATGCAGATTAATAATAGCAGCAGGATGTTAGTTTAATTTATTAAAATATATCCACTGTTAGTGATGATATGGGAAAACGAGCACACTTTTGCTTCTCTGGTAGAAACAAAATTATTCAATTATTCTTGAGGTAAATTTGATGACATATTTCAACAAATTTGAAATGTAAAAGATAGTTGAAATGATTTCTGTTGATAGGAATTTGCCCAAGAGAAATGGTCAAAATGACCATAAAAATAAATTGTGGTGTTGATGTAAGATTACTCTTGCAATGCAAAAATTTAGAAATATCTGAAATGGCACAAAAGAATGATTGGTGCCTAGCTGTAGTGTGGCTCAGTTGGCTGAGCATCTTCCTATGCACCAAAAGGTTGCTGGTCTGATTCCTGGTTAGTACACATACCTGGGTTGTGGGTTCAATCTCCAGTCTGGGAGTGTGTGGAAGGCAACCAATCAATGTTTCTCTCCCACATCAATGTTTCTCTCCCTCTCCCTTCCTCTCTGCAAACATGCCCTTGGGTGAGGGTTAAATAAAAGAAAAAGAATAATGATTCTTATAATCTTTACAGTTCTCTGTTATACTAATGAGTAATGAATAAACTTATAATAATGTATCTGTAATACTTTTATAATTAGGAGAAAAGAAACCCTTTGAGAAACCCAGAAATTGGCTTTTCACATATCTCTAAGTATGCTTTGAGTAGAGTCCTCTTATCCCTGCCTCCTAAAGAAAGGGAATCCCTTAGTTTCTACCCTTATTCCTCTATTCGTATCCTTAAGTTTGTGTCCCCGGCATCTCTTCCATTTCCGTACTGTCCTTATAACACCCCGATGAGCATCTCAGGGCGTGATTTCATCATGCTGACCAACTTCCCGCTGCTCGGGACTTTACCTCTTCTTACTAATACATTGAAATCTCACATATCACCATTTTCTCACATTTGTTCCTACTTCTCATTTCTTTAATTCTGTAATGCTGGTGTTTCTCATACCAGAATTATTTTTGACTTTTTTCCCCTCCTTTCTCACACCCTCGTCCTTGTTTCTCACATCCTTCAGCTTCTCTTTGTTACTGAGGTATACCGACATCTTCACCCCTACTAAATAAGAGGTCTCCCTACAGTCACAGGCACCCAGCCGCACCATTGAATCAGTATATTCTCTACTGTCCTCACGTTAATCTCCCTGGAATTCTTTCTGATCAACCAAAACATAACTTTTCTGGACTCTGTTCCCTCACTCAGATTCTTCTCCTTTTTTCTCCACTTACTCTAAACTCTCCATTCTTCAGTCCAGCTTAAATCATTTTGCCTCTGGGAATGAGGGTGTGTGTGTGTGTGTGTGTGTGTGTGTGTGTGAGTGTGTGTGTGTGTGCGCGTGTGTGTGTGTGTGTGTGCGTGTGTGTGTGTGTGAGTGTGTGTGTGTGTGCGTGCGTGCGTGTGTGTGTGTGTGTGAGTGTGTGTGTGTGTGCGTGCGTGTGTGTGTGTGTGTGTGTGTGTGTGTGTGTGTTTCTCTATTTTGAATCAGATCGCTTATTGTAAGTGGGGAGTAATTTTGGTTTCTGCAGAACTATATGGTTTTCTTATGTAATTAACTTGGTTTCTCACTAGGATGACTTTACTGTCCCCTTTTGCCTTGTAAACAATAGTTTATACCTGTTATTTGGGCATAATTATTACTGGTGCTCCCTTTCAGTTTAAAAAGTTTGGACAGTAAATTATATGGTTATCCTATTTATCCAGTACTGAATACAAAGCAACAGCTGCCAGTGGGTTTATAAGCAACTGTCTGCCAGTGAATAACACACCGTATGAGCTTAAGTACAAACGGGATTCATCCCAAGTAAAGAATGTCTTTCAAAAAAATCTTGTACTGAAGAGAAATTAAGCTGTTATATTATCTAAGCACTGTACATTCTAGATGACCTTTCAAAGCAGGCTTGGTACAACAAATGCATCTAGATGCGAGGTGATGGGAATTTAAGCAGGTTTGGAATTCATCTAGATTGGAGGTGATGGGAAATATCTATAATTGGCAGGTGGCAACAGTCATCTTTCCTCTTTTATCCTTCTTGGTGCCCCCACACCGCTTTGATGAGATGGACTTGTGCAAGGCCAATGAGTTTCTGAGGAAATGACGTAGCACCCCCAGATTTCATGCTTTGCTAGGACTCATGGCTGTGGTTTATTGCAGTGAAAAGATAGGAAGAAAACTCAGCAAAGGATGCATAGGGTGAAGTCTGGGGTAAAACCAGGCATGAGCTTCCGCGAGTCCTTTCCCAGTGGAGACATACAGGACACACTTAATTCCACTAGTAATAAGTCGTGAAGAAAACATGTGAAATGTTGTCTCTTAGAAACTCAATATAGACCGAGTACCCATGGTTTTTTACTGGGAGGTGGTCACATAGGCACCTTCTGCTTGTCATGGACCCAAATTCCAGAGTCCCAGAAGAAATGCAGGTGTTTAAAGTAAACCATATTGCTTGCACAAATTGTTTTGACATAGTGAACTACGCTTATCAATTAGGGTGGTGGGAACTCTCCCAAAATCAACATTCCCAGATACAGCCAAGGGCCAGCCTGCGAGCAGGCCTTCCAGGACAGCCTCCGCGCCTGCTGTGCGCTTTGCTTCACAGCTTTGTTGACCAGAAATAATCACATGCATCGTAAAGGTGGCTCGACGTTCTAGTTTGTTCCCATGCGCCAGTCAACACAGTCAATGCCGATATCTTTTCAAGTAGATAGTAAGACCTTCAGAAGTAACTTGTGGAATAGAATGCTGTCGCTGAGACTAAAAATATTCTTCTGGCCCTGCCAACAGTGGTGTCCTGGAGCTCTCTCTTGGAGAGCCGGCTTTCTCATCTCTTTCTAACTCCCTCATTCACTGATGTTGGGTTTGTGGTTGGAACTGGCTCTTTGGGGAATATTTACACCACAGAAACCAGCCAGTACTGCAAATCCGGCTTCCCCCCGCGAGAGCCAGCTGCTACACATTTATTAACATACCACTAAGTATACCTCCTTACCCTTCCTTCTATAAATAGTGTGCTCTTGTAAGCTGTGGTAAGAAAATGCCTGATTTGTGTAGAATGCTGATTGCCTTTGTGTTGATGTGTAGATCTTTTCTTGTTTAGAAATTATCTTTGGAAGCTTCTGGCTCACATTTCCTACCTGATTTATATATTCTTTTTGTATATTGGTTTAGAAAGTTGGAACGCTCAACTTTAAAAAACTTCCTATTGAGCTGCTTATAATACTGGGTTATTTTTAATCATATGAATAAATGCATAGTGTATATAATTATTTTTAAAGGCATTTCAAGTGAAGTTTTAAGATGCTATGATGTCCAAGCCACTAAACCTAATTTTATCCTTTTTTTAAAGCTTCTCTTTGTGAAATTGTCATTATAAAATAGCTCCAAAGTTATATTCTATTCCCAAATAGCTGTTGGCAGATACTTTGTATTCCAGAGAGCGCCCCCCGCCCCGCCTTTTTTTTTCATCTGCTTTTAGTAATCTCAGCTGGCAGCAGGGAGTATGTAACTGGGCGTGAAAAGTAAAATCATGACTCTCTCTTTTTTTTTTAAATTGATTTTTTTAGAGAGGGGGAGGGAGGAGAGAAGGAGAGAGAGAGAAACATCCATGTGAGAGAGATACATCATTGGTTGCCTCCCATACTCTCCCTGACCAGGGTTTGAACCAACTTGGGTGTGTCCCCTGACTGGGAATCAAACCCATGACCTTCCATTGCACGGGAGGATGCTCCAATTGACCGATTCACACAGGCCAGGGCTTGCCTCTCTGTTAAATAAAAATCAGTTTAAAAAATGGCATATGAGGGTGGCAGTGGGCATAGAAGAGGGGAGAGAGGTGACATAAAAAAAATAAAATGAAATTATCTCAATAACCATTTTCTTACACTTTATCAATCAAACCTTACTGTGTTCATGAAGAATAAATGTGCATGGCATTAATGGAGTATGAATCACTGGGTTAGAACCATGGAAATTTTTTGGCTCTGCTATCAGTCTTATCTTTCTAAGGGATTACCTAATGATGTGGCTTGCTGCTTAATATTCTCAGATAACTTGTCCTCAGTTAAATCCCAATTTGCTATGCAGTGCTCAAGGTCTTTGACAGTGTGATGCTAATCTTACTTCTCCTTCCTTCCCTCCACTTATGTACTCTGTTGGCAAACCCTGTCAAACTCGTTCATGGGTCTTTACTTTTTTATGGGAGTGGCTTTTTTTTTTTTTAATCTTTGACTACTCACTGCCAGTTGTTCATCTTAAAATTCAACTCCAACCACTACCATTTCCTCCCAGAACTTAAAGCTCTCTTTTTTTTATGATCCTGTAGATTTTCAAATACTTTTATATACCTCTTCTGCATTATTTTAAAAAATGATCTGCCTGTTGTATGCTTACTCTGTTGTTGCAACTACATCACCCCATATACTATAGTTCTTACGGACAAGGGCTGTGTTTTCCTAGTCTCTGATTCCCAGGACATAGTAATAATTGCTATATTAAAACTTTTGGTGGGACTTAATTTTTAATAAAGATTTCAGAATGGAACAGGAGTTGAGCTCCTCTCTAACACAGAACCATTAATAATGACTCCCTGTGTCATGGTTTGCCTTTTTGCACTCTTCAGGCAGATACACAAATTGACCGAGAACATCAAAACTTCTACGAAGCATCGCTAGAATATGTCTTTAAAATTCAAGAAGTTCAAGAAAAAAAGAAGTTTGAATTTGTCGAACCAGTAAGTTTTAATTTCCCTTTAAAAGAGTAAGTCCAGTATATCCTGTGGGAAAATATTGCCGTGTTTTCCTGTTGAAAATTATGATTTTTAAAAATTAAAAAGGGAGACGGGAATGTGGGAGGAGCAAATAGGTGGGCACTTTTAGGGCAGAAAAGCTATTGTATGAAACTGTGATGGTGGACACATGTCATTACAAATTTGTGAAAACCCATAGAATGTACAACACAGACTGAATCCCTATAATGTAAACTATAGATTTTATTAATAATGATGTGTCAGTGCTGGATCGTCATTTGTAACAAGTTTTCCTCACTAATGCAAGATGTTAATGACAGGGAAACTGTTTGAATAGGGGCTCAGGGACTATATGGGGACTCTAATTTCTGCTCAATGTTTTAATAAATTAAAAACTGTTCTAAAATAGCCCACTGATTTGAAAAAATTAAGAATAGACGGGTGTGTATGACATATACCTAAGCAAATACACCTCCCCACTGAAGTGCCCCATGCACCAACGCTTTAGGTGAAGGGAGAAAGCATAAGCTACATTTCTTCCCTGGTTCCCGCCACCGCCTTGCAAGGCTGGGTCTTGTCTGACTTTCCAATGAAGTCATTTATTTGGCTAAGTCAGTGTGAAAAGTAATGGATTCCCTAATGTAAACCGCATTACAGAAATAAACAGGTGGCCGGTCTTTATAGGCTTGCTTCATTTTCTTCCCAAGTAATACCCTCATATGTTACGATATTGGCTAAAGGGGCATATTCAGGAGGTATCATCTGGGATGAATAAAGGTAAGTTCTACAGTCAAGATTGCCTTCCGTTAATAGATAATGCTTAGTTCCCATGAGATGAGAGGACAGTGATAGTAAAATATATTAAGTAATCAAATGTATAACATAAGCCATACTTTTCTTCCTATGTCAGTCATTCTGTGGGAAAAAAAAAGTATTTGTAATCAGAAAACACATTCTTCTTATTTTAGAGGAAGTGATAAGGAAAAGGGAAGGAAAAACACACTTCAAAATATATTTGCCAAATGTATTTCCCGATGGAAACCCTTCTGTGATGCCCTAAAGATGATGGGAAACCGAGACAGTGGAGGCTGGGCAGTGTCCAGTCCCTGTGTGGCTCAGCACCCTGCTTCCCTCCCCTCCGTCAGCTGGAGCCACCCGACTTCCCGCTGTCAACTGGGCCCTGGACAAGTCTATAGGGCCAGCCCCTCAGCTAAAGGGATTTAGGGAACTAGAAGCCACACGCAGGCCCCGGGAATTAACTTTTACCTCTTGTTTGAGATAGCAGCCTTAAGCTCAAGTTCTGATTGCCGAACAGCTTAGTCCTTAAACCCCTTGGAATGACTTGGTAACCCCTGTTTAGTTGATGCTTTGAGGATCTGATTCAACTTTTCTCCGACGGCCTTCTGAAGCTCATCTGAGGTTCATGGTAGCTGGTCAGCCTAGCAGCCCCTAGGCTGGGTAGATAACCAGTACTGAGCATGACTACTCCCTTCTCATGGACTAAGTTCTGCCTCCAATCCTACCAGGCTTTTGAAGGCCCCTCTACTCGCTAGAAGGCTTCCTCCTGGGGGATGGCCTCTTGGGATTTCCAAATTTTAGCTCTTCTTGACAGTAAACTGCTGGAGTACCCCCTTCGTTCTTACAGTTTTCCTTCATACTCCTTCCTTTCCCGTTCCCATTGCCTTCACATACTGTGCTCATGTGCCGCACGGTTCTTCCTCACCTGGAATGACCCCTTTACGCCTGCAGTCATCCCTCTCCATCTGGATCCCTCTCTCCCGCTTCTGGGGGGCATGCAGGGAGCCCATTTTCCCATCAGAGCTTCTGTTCATGGCCCATCCTATCTGGGAACAGGGAGCTAGACCATTCTGCCCTGTGACATCAGGTCTCTAAGGGGAAGGCTGTAAAATCGTGTGCTCACAGGTGACAGAAGGAATGGTAAGAATTTGTGAACTGCTGCCATCATACACGTAAGAGGAGTGGAAACTGTCCACCTGTTGAAACGAGTTTTCTTCCTTCTCTCTACCGTCTCCCAAACTGGGACGGTCTGAAGCCTTCTGTAATGCATGCCTTTCCTGTGACACCACAGTCAAAATCGATGTTTAAATCTGTCTTCCTTCCAAAATATTTTCTTGGCTGCTGTGTTTTTCCTATTAGAATGTCTGGCCAAACCAAACAGTACTGTCAGTTTAGTCTCGTTTTCATTTCTAGCTGCAAAATCTCTTCCGTGGGGTTTTACTTAATTTCCATTTCAATAATGAGAAGAATAGGATTGGGAGCAATGAAACATGGGCATTTGCTCTTTAGGTTATGCATTTACAAATTAATTTGGAGGAAAAGAGTTTTTAAAATTTCAAAAACAAAGCTCCCAGGAGCGACAGACATAAAAACACATGAGGATACTTCAATATCTTTGCAGTTTTTGTTCTGCAGAAATCCAATTCCTGTTGCATCACTGTTCACATTGCACAAATCTAGCAGTCTATTCCAGTTAGCCCAGATTTATTTATCAAGGACTAGAGTAAAGCAAAATACCCCTGGGATGTGTCTTATCTCAGAGATTGTAAGGTAACAAGTAGATAATATAAATACTCCTGGTGATATGCATTAAATAACTTTCTTTATGATGAGCATTTGAGATTATTTTACACTGTTTCAATTAATATCAAGACCCAAAACTTCAGCAGAACATATAGGTAGTATCAGAAATAAATATTCATACAGGGTCATTATTTCAAGGAAAAGCTCGGGGGAAAATGCCCAAACATGGAAAAAAGGGGACATTTACATATTTTTAAACAATGAACTACATCTGCAGGTTTGAAAGTTAAATCTTTTTGTGTTCTTTTTCAATATGATTGGATAGCTTTCATATAGAAAATTTAATTTAAAGGTAAATCAAAGTGAGCAAATTAGACAATGTCAGTTTTTAAAAAGCTCTGTAGGACTAAAGGTTAAATTTCAATCCTGCTGAAAATCTAAGAGCATTCATCGTATAAAAATGAAACAACAGATCTCTCTTTAGGTCATATACCTTAAAATAAAATCTGTGCTAGCCCTTTTATTTAGTTCTAGTTCCTGTTATTAAAACATCTGCAATTTACAGTAGTAGTTAGACAGTTAATAGAATTTTGGAAAAGTAAGAAAAATACATTTTATTTGTTTGGCTGACTCATCCCCTTGAACTTCATTTCAGAAATCCATCATGGGAAGGCTTGGTCCGAACGTAGCTTCAGCTGGGCTTTAATTACCTTGTTGCCTGCATTGCCTTCTTCTTTCCTACTGATCCAAAGAGATAAGCTGACTTTATCGCTCAGTGCTTCTGTCCCTTTCCCACAGAAGGTTCTGTCCGGCCACTTCATCTGAATGTCATCCTCATCTGAATGTCATCCCTTCGAATGTGTAGAAATCCGCCTTCAGGAGCTCCAATGGTTCTTCACCGCTGAGGCAGTGTTATATAGCCACAACTTCAGAGTTTTAGCTTTTTAAATGGAATTGAATCCGTTACATCTCTGTCTATTCATTTGTTCTTCCGTCCTTCTTTCATCATCCTGCTTTACACGTTGTCAGCCCAGGCCACAGCTGACCAACCTCTTTCTACCCTTGGCCCTCTTTTCTCTTCACATTCCTCATTTATTTGGTTAGGTTTTGATACCCCCTCATTTCTTCTCAGTAAACTCCTCTGAATATATATGTGTTAGAGTTAAAATACTTCATAGTCGTTTTGAGGCTATCCTTTAAGATATTTCCCTCTAAGTTTCCTCCAAGTAAGGAACAGCGGAGGCTGCAGGCTTAAAAGGCCCGGCACTTGTGAGAATGGATGCCTCCTTGCCTTGCCCTACTTTCCCAATCTTCTCAGGCGTTTCAGTGGGCAAATGTAGAGGAATACATACGATTTTTATTTCTTCTAGAGCATGCCGGTGCTTTGCATATGGGAAGTGTTTATTTTTATTTTATGTTACAACAGTATTACTGGGATGTAATTCACATAGCATGCATACATTGTGCCCATTTTTAGTTCATGTTGATTGATGGTGTGAAGTAGGCATTCAACTTCATTCTTTTACATTTGTCTATCCAGTGGTCCAAGAATCACTGATTGAAAAGACTATTCTTGATTCATTTTATCGTCTTGGTACCCTTGTTGGAAATAAGTTCACCAGAGATATGTGGGTTTATTTCTAGACCAGGGGTGGGCAAACTTTTTGACTCGAGGGCCACAATGGGTTCTTAAACTGGACCGGAGGGCGAGAACAAAAGCATGGATGGAGTGTTTGTGTGAACTAATATAAATTCAAAGTAAACATCATTACATAAAAGGGTACGGTCTTCTTTTTTTTTAGTTTTATTCATTTCATACGGGCCGGATCCTGCCCGCGGGCCGTAGTTTGCCCACGGCTGTTCTAGACTCTCTTCCAATTCTCTTTCATTGTTTATAGGACTGTCATTGAACTAGTATCGCACAGTTGATTACTATTGCATTGCATTAAGTTCGAAAATAAACTACTTTTTTCATCTTTTCAACATTAGTTTGACTGATTTAGGTTTGTTGCTATTCCATATGGATTTTAGACTCAGCTTATCCATTATTATAAAGAAGTCAGCTGGGCTTCTGACAGGGATTTCATTACATCTGCACATCAATTTGGGGAATATTGCCCTCTTAACAATATTGTCTTCCCATCCATGAACATGAAATATTTTCCTTTTACATAGACCCTCTTTAAGACCTTTCAACAGCATTTTGTACTTTGCAAATTATGAATTTTGTACTTCTTTGTAAAGAATTCATTCCTAAGTATTTTATTCTTTTTGAAGCTATTGTGAATGGGATTGTTTTTAAATTGCATTTTCAGGTTATTCATTGCAAGTGTATACAAATATAGTTGATTTTTGTATCCTGTAACTTTGCTGAACTTATTAGTTCTAGTATATAATGTGTGTGTGTGTGTGTGTGTGTGTGTGTGTGTGTGTGTGTATTAGTGGATTTGTTGGGCTTTTCGGTGATTAATTTCTTAGGAGATAAGGAATGAATCACATCAGTATAAGAGCCTTTACATCCCACCTATTCTGCTCAGTTTGGTCAACAGTCATCTGGAATTCCTGCATCAGTTGCTTTGGAGTTCCTCCCTTCCCAACCCCTTTTCTCACTTTTCTCTGCCATTCACAGTATCACTGGCAACTCTGAGCCTTTAAGGCTTGAAACCTGATGATTAATGGACTGGGAAATTTTGAATATTCATTCTTTTGCTGAGTTGTAAAGGGTTTTTCTAAATGATTACTTATCTATGTAATGCAGTATCAATTTCCACATTTGGTCAGGTTACTGGAATGACAAAATCTAATTTGATTCTAAAATTCTTGGGAATAATAAAGTGCTACTTGACTTTCTCCTGATGATAAAAGTTACTTTCTTAATCTTAAAACCTAATCTATCTAGTCGTCTGTAGTTGTTGTTGTTGTTGTTGTTATTTTTATTATATTAAAGGTCAGGATTTGTTTAAGGCAAGCTGAGACACAAGTCTTTTCCATACAACTGTACCCATTCAGGCAGATTGAACAAAGAAAATGACATGTGGGAAATGCAATTCTTAAAGATTCAGGCTGTCTTATAAAGTTCCCCTTACTTTAGCATCATGGAATTTGTTTCAGATAAAATGAGCTAGTATATATTCAAACCTAAAAAAAACTTTTAATTTTGCTACCATCTAGAGGCAGTTATTTCATGCATGCTGCCATTATCATACTTTCTCCAAACCTATTTCCAAAGTAGATATGAAACAAAAGGAAAAGGTGGGCGATTCTTTGAATGTAATTTTTCTGTACTTTTCTAAGGATTGTACATTCCCTCGTGGGTGTTATGCATGTATTGTAAGATTAAAATATATTTATCTGCTATGTAGTGCATCTGAAATCTGCTAGAAGATGCCAAAAGACTTATTTATTTAGATGGATATTGGGGAATTGGGTGTTCTCTAGGAAAATTTATTGCAGATATTCTTAAAGTATCTTTTTTATGTTTAATTGAATTCTTTGTCCTTAGGATAATATTAGAATAGCGTTTTCATTGTGTTGCATTCAGTTCATAAGACAGTTTAAATTTGGACTAATTATAAAACATGAAGCTACACTCCTTTTAACAACTTCATTACCTATTATTTGGATATTTAGAACACCAGTGTTTTCTTTATACCTCAAAAGTATTTTCTTATTTTGTCTCTGAAAACCTGTAAACCTACACATCCAAGCCCCAATTAATTAAAGGTATTTTGTAGTCCCATTTCATAAGCTACAGTTCTTTTTAAGTTACTGGTTAATTTGAGAAATATTATATCAACTCTTTAATAAAGGATAATCTATTGAGTATTTAGTTTTGTTAATTTTCAGTTGATGTAAAATTGTTTTTTCCTCAATTTAAAATAATAGCTTACAGATATACTATGCTATTTGAATTAGAAAATCATTAGTCACTTCTCAAAAATATTTTTAATTTTTAAAAAATATTTTATTTATTGATTAAATATTTTATTTATTTATTTTATTTATTGATAAAGAGGAGGGGAGGAAGGGAGGGAGGGAGGGAGGGAGGGAGGGAGGGAGGGAGGGAGGGAGGGAGGGAGGGAGAAAGAGAGAGAAACATGGATTTGTTGTTCCACTTACTGATGTATTCTTGTATGGCTGCTTCTTATATGTGCCCTGACCTGGCATCTAACCTACAACCTTGGCATATGGGGATGATGCTCTAACCAACTGAGCTACCTGGCCGGGGCTTCAAAAATATTTTCAATTTTATTGTTAGAAGAAGCTGAGGAAGAAATTGAATTGGTGGACAAGTCTGGGGGTGGGGGGGGGTGGGGGGGGGAAGCAGTGAATTAAATGACAAAAAAAAATTGAGTTATTTTCCAGTTATAACTTATCAACAATTGTGTCCTGTAATTGCATGGAGAGCCACTCTTACTGCAAGAATAAGAACATTGTAAATAAGCACATAAGAAGGCTAAGATCATAGGAATTGTGCTTTTCTAGAGAGGATTTTTCTTTAATTTTCATATGAAAGATCTGTATCTGCCTCCCTGCGTTTGCTCCCCTCTTCCCTGGTTAGCCTTCTTCCCACTCCTTGCGAAAATGTCTCTTCAATACCCAGGTCAGTACTGCCACCTTGTGAATTTTCCCTTCATTTCATCTGGCCAAACCCTAACTCCTGTTGGGTGTCTCTGATCCGTAACTCACTGCTTTGGTTTTCCTCGCATCTGCATGTCTTACCTCCCCGCTCCGGTTAGAAGCTCTTCTGGGGCAGGAGCTACGTGTCTTTGGATTCTCTCCCCATTAATGGTCTCTCCTCGATAGTCAATGCATTTGAATATTCAAGTAGTTAATATGACAGCTGTCCCTGACAAGCCAAAAAATTTAAATCACTGTCTACTAAAAAGGAATTAAAAATTGGCTTTCGTGGGTTCTGTTTCACATCCGTAATTTTAGTGTGGGCTTTGCCAAAGAGATTGAAAACTTATTAGCTGAGGGTTTAGAATGAAATGACATTTCCCCAGTTTATTATGTTTGATGTCCATGTTTTTTAAAACACGTTTTCATGCTTTCTTTTTTATCTTTTTATTTTTGCAGCTTTTGTCATTCCTTCAGGGTTTGTTTACTTTTTACCACGAGGGATATGAACTCGCCCAGGAATTTGCACCATATAAACAACAGCTGCAGTTCAACTTGCAGAATGTAAGGCTATACCTGTTCTCACTGCCTCCTTAGTGAATTGGATGATCATAGCGCAACTAGGTTCAAACCAGGCTAAACCGGGGAGTCTTTCCAAACCTTATCTAATACAGTAAAACCTCATTGATTTAGAAAAGCCACATTATAAATTTATTTTAAAATGTTTTGATTTCTAGCTATTGGTTGAAAGTACAGCAGGAAAGAGCCAATCTAATATTAGGAAAATGTATACAAGGAAATATTTATTATAAAATAAATACTGCTGAGATGTAGACGCCTGGACATTTGGAAACTTTTGCCTATACCCAGTGTTCTCATTACTTAACTGGGTGAACTTAGGTATGTTTTATTTTCTGAGAGGGCAGCATTTATTTATGAAAGGAAGGTTGTATTGTGTCATTATGATGCCCCATCTATGTATGAAGTTACATATAATATATCTGATGTTTATTACTTTCAAACAATAAAATTTGAACATGGTTTGAAATATTCAAACGCAGCTGTTTTAAAGCTTAAGTAAGAATTATTTACAAACATCTTATCTATTTCTGTCAGGCTTTATTCTTGTAAAGGTGTCTAATCAATCCTTTTGATATCTGATTACATAGTTATAAAATGACATAGCTGCTGAACGCCCCATTAAAAAATTAGCTAATACATTTTCTTATTGTCAAAGCCTGACAAATAATGACCTTCCAGTTGTTCAGGGTTTTGTATAAGTGAGAAGTTATTTCTAAAACCCTGTCTAGTACTCTGAAGCTAAAATAAATCGGAAAGCTCTCACTGAATTTTTGGTAAAAAACTTGGCCTTCACTGTTTATCTGAGTTTTGCCATTGTGAATATGTCCAATAAATAGAGCTATTGAGTTGGAGGGTCCCAAGAGCAATATGTAATTGGATTGGACTTATTCTACTTTTGTTTTGAGTTTTAGTTTTTTATTTAACCTAGATTTTCTTGCAGAATTGATTTCATATGCAATTCATTCCATTGTTTTTCAATATGGAATGCATTTGGGCTTTTTCAGTAAATATTAAAAGAGACAATTATTATAGTTAAAATATTTTTATGACTTACCTTCATATTAAGTGTGATTAACTTAAGATTCCTGGGACTTGGCAACAGGTAAGGAATAGGAAAAAAAAAAAATTGTGATCCTTATGTTGGAAAGAGAAAAGTAGCAAAAGTGGTAATTAAGAAAATTCAGTTATTTTATTACGGGCCATAGCAAAGTCTTAAGTTAGGCAGTGATGATTTTTATGTTTCTGAATGTGTATTGTTGAGATAGTGTGGTTTGATTACAAAACATGTTTTACCTTAAGTAAATTTGCTGTAATGTGAATAAACTATTTCTTGCAAACCTATCCTTTTTTATGAGTTAGTTTATATACTGACCTCATGATAACTATGTTGGGATTTCTGGAAACCAAGCTAAGCAATGTTTCTCCAAAAGTATTTGAAACAAGGGCAATGAACTTTGTTTTCAATAAGTGCTACATATTTAAAAATATGTGAATTTAATTTGTTTTTATTCCCCTCCAAAAAAATATAAGTCCCTGTGTATCTGCTTTTTAACCTTAGGCATTAGTGTTATAAAATTATCTTGAGTAAATATTACATAATTTAAAATGCTATAATTGGCCACTGAGTAATAATATTAGAGTGGGAAATGGGAAGAAACATATAACATGCATGCGCGCGAATGTGCACACACACACACACACACACACACACACATACACACAGATTGAGATTGAGAACCATGCAGAAGTTTCACTAAAGCCATTCAATATCAGCCATAGGACTCAGCATAGCATGTCATGGAGGTGGGTGAGTAGTGCTAAAGAATTGAAGTTATCCTTTGCATAATTTGCAGTTTTGAAACTTTTGGTTCTGAGTTCCTCAAAACAGGTAGGAAAGAAAGACTGAATCTGTTATCTTTATTTACTCAAGACAAGGAATAATTTTGAAAGTACTCGACAAGAGGTAGAGCGGTTGATGCAAAGGATGAAATCTGCCAACCAAGATTACAGACCACCCAGCCAGTGGACGATGGAAGGCTACCTTTACGTCCAGGAGAAACGTGAGTCACAAAAACACAACCTAATGTCTCTATGGTTAACGTTCTGTTTCCACGAGATGTGACTTGGTTAGTGTTCCATTAAGTAGAGATGGAAATTCCTTACAATGTATGATATTTAGTCAGCTCAGCCACCATCACCGCCACAGAAAGGAAGCTTTTTCACGTCTCACCACCGGCATCTCTAAGTTTATATTGTTGAACTTGGAACTTATAACCTTTTGCTAATGGTGGGGTAACATGAATTTAGTTTTAGAATTTATTGTGATATCTAATCTCAATTTAAAGTTTGGTGGAAAATTAAAAATCAAAGACTTTTTCAGAATGAATCATCCTGGTGACTGTGATAAGTGTTCCCTTCCAACTGCATCATTTCATTGACTTCTGTGTTTTCTCAGTTTCCAGGAATAAAACTGGCAACTGTGTAATGTCACACTGCACCCTTTGCTTCTTGAGGTTAGGAAATAAGCATCAGACCCAATAGAGCATGATGATAATTGCCTCACACTAAGAAAGTTTATCTCACAAAAATAAATAAAAAGCCAGTCAGAATTGTTTAACAAGGATCCTTTCTGAATGATACTTGTCACTAAGTGGGACCAGTCTGGCTAAATTAACTCTCTATTTCAAATCACATATGCCCTACAGCACCATTCTCATACTCTTCATGTTGAAGGAACAATTTTTTTTTCCAATCCATCATGGACCAATGTCTTTGTAAAACACAAAAGCATATGCTTGCATTTTGCAATTTCAAATTGCTGTAAAAAAAAAAAAATGAAATGCTTATTTATGCTTTCTGTATTTTTCACATTTATTGGGACCCACCAACCACATGAAATGGCACTGCTATAAAGTCTCCCTGTCAGTACACAAGAGAGTGATGGAATTGTTTTGTCTAGTAAGATATTAAAGGGTTTGGGATGGGGAAGTTGGAGATATCAGGTCGGCTGTAAGCGTTTCAACACAGAGCAACATGATCAGTAAAATGCAACCCAATGTGTATTTGACATGCTCAGGTAACGCTCAGTGGTTGACTGGTAGTATAAGAAAATAACGATTTGATCTGACAGAAGTGGCCGACATTTATTGCTGTATAGACTAGATGGTAGAGGGCTGCTTGCTGGCTTAAGGGAACTGGGTTCTGGGAGTTTGTCTCATAGCTGTCTACTTTGACAAGTCTATCCTATCTAATAAAAGAGAAACATGGTAATTAGCGTACGACCACTACCCTTCCCATTGGCTAATCAGGGCGATATGCAAATTAACTGCCAGCCAAGATGGCGGCTGGCAGCCAGGCAGCTTGAAACTAACATGAGGCTTGCTTGCTTCGGTGACGGAGGAAACCAGCGTTCCCCACCTGCCTTGCCGGCCTCTGAGCCTGCAGTTTGAAACATTGTAACAAATATAGAAGCTAAACAAAACCCCAGAAACCTGCTTTCAGCGAGCCAGGATCTCAGAGCTGGAGTTATACATTGTTTCGATTATAGAACCCAAACAAACCAGATACCTGCTTTCTGCAGCAGAGGCCTCAGAGCTGGAGCCAGAGCTAAAGCTGGCCCAGAATAAAAAAAAAAAGAAAAAAAGAGCGGTTGGGAGCTTCAGTCACCCGCCAGCCTGAAAACAGCCCTCAGCCCCTCACCCAGACTGGCCAGGCACCCCAGTGGGGACCCCCACCCTGAAGGGTGTGTGACCAGCTGCAAACAGCCATCATCCCCTTACCCAGGCTGGCCAGGCACCCAAGTGGGGCCCCCCACCATGATCCAGGACACCCTTCAGGGAAAACCAGCCAGCCCCACCCATGCACCAGGCCTCTAGCCTATATAGTAAAAGGGTAATTTGCCTCCCAGCACCGGGATCAGCGGAGCCACGAAGACTCCCGGCACCAGGATCAGCATGACAGGGGGCAGCGCCCAAACCCCCTGATCGCCCTGCGGCTCTGTGTGTGACAGGGGGCGGGGCCACAACCTCCCTATCCACCCTGCTCTGTTCATGACAGGGGAAGGCGCCCCAACCTCCTGATCAGCCCTGCTCTGTGCCTGATACGGGGGAGCTCCCCAACCCCCTGATCGCCCTGCGGCTCTGTGTGTGACAGGGTGCGGCGCGCCCCCCCGCCCCCCATGGGTCCTGCTCTGTGTGTGACAGGGTAGAGCCATAACCTCCCCATCGGCCCTGCCCTGAGTGTGACAGTGGCGGCACCCCAACCCCCTGATCCGCCCTGCTCTGTCTGTGACAGGGGGCGGTGCCCCAACTCCCCTATCGGCCCTACTCTGTGAGTGACAAGGGCGAGCTCCTCAACCCTCTGATGGGCCCTGCTCTGTGCGTGACAGGGGGAGCTCCCCAACCCCATGATGGGCCCTGCTCTGTGTGTGACAGGGGGGAGCTCCCCAACCCCCCTGATGGGCCCTGCTCTGTGCATGACAGGGGGCGGCTCCCCAACTCCCCAATTGGCCCTGCTCTGAGCCCGACCAGGGGCTGCACCTAGGGATTGGGCCTGCCCTCTGCCACCCGGGAGCAGGCCTAAGCCAGCAGGGTGTTATCTCCCGAGGGGTCCCAGACTGCGAGAGGGCACAGGCCAGGCTGAGGGACCTCCCCCGCCTTCCCCCCGAGTGCACAAATTTTTGTGCACCGGGCCTCTAGTTTTCAGATATTGAAATAACTCTAGTGCCCCTCCTGGGAAGGCCCCTAAGGAGTGTAGCATTCGAGGCTCTAACAGGCAGACTCTCCCTCTCTGTTTGGCATCCTCCTTTTTTGTGTTGCCTTCTTGCCCCCAAGACACTTTCTCTCTCAATTTTCTCTGTATCCCCTGCATTATTTGAACAGCTTTAGTGAGGTACAATTGACATATAATAAGTCGCACATACTTAAAATGTACAGTTTGAAGGGTTTTGTCCTAAGTATGCACCTGTGATACCATCACCACACTCAACCTTCAGAAGTGCTCTCCAGCCCCGATATAATCCCTCTCTCTTTCCTTTTCCCATTAACCATCCTCCCTCCTTCCCCTTACCTGGGGATTTAAAAAGAAAAATTCATGGATTTATACGCCTTTGGAATTATTTTTACACAAGGGACAAATATCCAAAGCCTCTTTCCACTGGGAATCTTTGAAAGCATTTATAATACAAAAATTCGACCAGTCCACGAAGACATATCAATTGGGCTGTTGCTATCACAGAGGATAAGTCCTGTGGGGAACAGAAAATGAGATGAAGAAATGGCTTCTGGGCGTTTATTCTGTAGTGGAAGGCATACAGCAAACTCAGTAGTCAGCAGCCAGTGATCAATAGGAGCTATCAGAGCTGTAAATGGAGTGACAAATGGAGGTGGCCCCAGTGGGGCAGAGGCAGATCATTGCAGTCAGGACACAGAGCCCCCCATTGTCTGGAGATGCGGTTGCTATGTTACCCACCTCCAGGCACACATTACATTGCATTCTAATAGGCTTGAGGATAGCCTGGGCTCCAGAGTCAGACAGAACTGCGCTGGAATGCCGAGCCTGCCCCTTGTTAACTGGAAGGTGCTGGGCGGACAGCTTTCTGAGCTCAGTCTCCTCATTTGTAAAAGAAGGAGATTTATACTTATCTTGTAAGGGTGTTGCAGGAATTGGAGATAATGTATGTAAAATGTCCCTATTACCAGCGGTGGTGCATAATACTACCACTATGCATACCAGGAGCTCTTACTGCTCTGTGCAATTTATATTTATCTCATTTATAATTCTTAAAATAACTCTTGAGAGGTAGTATTCCCTAAAAAGAACAACTCCCATCGCATGCCTTTATTGATGAAGGAGGTAGTACCATGTGCAGTTCTAATGTTCTGTTTCCTTATATGTAAAATGGCATTATAAAGTATCACTTAAAAAGTTCTTAGGTTGAATTTTGGCACTTAAAAGGTATTCCACAAATGTTCATTTCCTCCCATTTTGTAAGCATCATCTTGGCAACCTCACATGATTACTGGGTAAGATAATTAACCTTGTTTTATTTTGCTACTTTAGAGCTATAATAAATTTTTATTTTCCAAGACTGTTTTTTAAGGACTTCAGAATTGCTGGTGTAACAACATCTGCCTGGGCCCAGTGCCAGGCAGACCTTAAAGGAAGCAGCACGTGTGTGCAGCAGACCTGAAGATTACAAATGCTTGAGATGCTGCACTTATGGTGGAGGCAGGAAAGAAAAACTAAATCGAGGTCTAAAATGTCATCAGAGCATCGCTGTGGCCATACTCGATGGCTAATACTGCTCCCTACATCGCTGAGTAGTAAAGTCACTGTAAGGATTGCTGTCCAGCCACTTCCCGCTAATCAGCTCTAAGCCTTTAAGTGTTTTACACCCCACGGAACAGAATTATCTACAAGCGTCGTTAAGTATTATAGTGTAAAACGTTCCCCAAACAGAATTGACGTTAATTGCAAAAACCTTTTGCGATGACGAAGTGTAGCGCCAAACCCCATCTTTTTAAAATCTGGAGCAGTTTAAGCATTAACGCCACACGACACCCAGGGCACTGTTATTGCGGAAAAAATAAATTCAAATGGCTCGTGAAACACTTTCCTCAAGAGACGCACTTTCACATTCACATTTCTTGCTTCTGAATATATGGTTATGAGACCACAGCAGCAATAATATTGTACATAATTGTTGCTAGAAAGACCCAGGTGTTAAGCAGGATAGAAGGTGCCTGGAAAACAAGCTCCGTCTTCAAGGCTCTCGGCCGCTGTGACATTTGGATCCAGGATAATTGGCTTCCCTGTGTGGAAACTGAAGGTCGCCTACCTTGGTCACAATGCATCCCCCCACCCTGGCCAACCAGCAGGACTGTAAGGGGAGTGCTGTGGGAAGGGGTTGCACAGTATTTATGGGGGGAAAGGGAGCACTATCCATATAAAACTTATACCATAAATAGTGAATGAAACATTTTCATTTTAAGAAGTTATTTAAATTCACTTTTTTCTTTTCAGATTAGTGGTAAGAGGACATAACTCTAAGGTCAATAAAGTCTTAAAGAAAGATGAGTGATTCTTTCCTTTTCCTTCACTTGTCAAATATTTATTGAGTGACAGCTATGTATCTGGCCCTGTTCTGCGGATTAAGAATGTACCAGTCAGCAGAACATCACGCTTTCCTGCTCCTAGAGAATTAGAGTCTAAATGGCAGAGACAAGCAATTAAGTAGGATGCATCAGTAGAATTTAGTGATAACTTCTAAGAAGAAAGTAAAGCAAGAAATATCAGGTGAGGGTGCTGCTATGTGAGCTGTCTCAGGAAAGGCAGTACTAGGAAGGAGACATTTAGGAAAAGTCCTGAAGGAGGCGACAGTGCAGGCCATGCCGATGTCTGGAGGAAGAGGCGTGCAGGCTGCTTCAGATGCCCTGAGTAGAAGTGCATTCGCTGTGTTTAGGGATCAGCAAGGGGCCAGTGTAGCTGGAACGGAGTGCATGAAGCAAAGGGTAGTAAGATGTGAGGTGAGAGCCCTAGGGAGGGGCCTTGTGGGACGTCACGGGATCTTTGCTGTTTCTCTGGAATGATACGGGTTTCATTAGAACTAGAGGGTTTCGCACAGAGGGGTGACATGACCTTGCTAAATTTTTAGCAGTTTCAGGAACAGAGGGCAAGAGGGAGACCAGCGATAGTAACTCAGACTGTTACTCCTCATGCTTCCTACTTCTATGGGATGTAAGTACCACTTTTACACATGAGACAACTGAAGTTCAGACCTAAAGGAACTCTCGAGTGTATAGTCAAAGCTTCAAGTTAGGCCACGTGGCTCAATTCCAAGACACTACCCCATACCACTCTCTCTCCATACTTGCCCTTTTCACGCTCATTCAGTAAAAGTTCCAAACTTGCATGGTCTGGGGAAATGCTCAATTGTTTATTGTAGCATCAAAAACTGAACAGCCCAGCCGGCGTGACTCAGTGGCTGAGCGTCACCTGTGAACCAGGAGGTCGCAGTTCGAGTCCCAGTCGAGGGCACATGCCGGGTTGTGGGCTCCATCCCCAGTGTGGGGCCTGCAGGAGGCAGCCAACTACTGATTCTTTCTCATCATTGATGTTTCTCTCTCTCTCCCTCTCCCTCTCCCTTCCCCTCTGAAATCAATAAACATATATTTTTTAAAAAAGCAAAACTGTACAAATGGGAAAGCTAGTCATTTATTAACAGTCTGTGACGTTTGTTTCCTTGCATTAGGACCACTTGGTTTTACATGGATTAAACATTATTGTACGTACGATAAAGGAAGCAAAACATTTACAATGAGTGTTTCAGAAATGAAATCCAGTGGGAAAATGGTGAGTTTTTGTTTTTATTTTTAACTGAGGTTATTATTTAAGAAATGGACAGCACAAACTGATGAGCAAAAATAGACCCAGAAACATAGAACATTGAACAGACTGTCAAACCTCAGAGGGAAGACAGGGGAGGGTGGGTAGGTGGGGTGGGAAGAGACCAACCAATGAACTTGTATACATATATGCATAATCCATGGATACAGATAATAGGATGGTGAAGGCCTGGGGGGTGGCCGGGGCAGGCTGGGAGAGGTCAGTGGGGGAAAAAGGGGAAACATGTAATACTTTCAACAATAAAGAATTTTTAAAAAAGAATACAAAACACATTAGAAGTTTTAAAAACAAGAAAGAAATGGAAGTAAACAAAAAACCCTTGTTTTTCTAATAAACGTGTACACAGTTTTTAAAAATTGAAAAGCCAGAAAGGTTTCTCTCACTTTGGTGACCTTGATGAGTTAAAAAGAGTGGCCAGGATTTTCCTTTACCATGGCCATGGCATGCTGATAAGCAGCTGAATTAAAGGCTGGGGCCCTGAGGCGCCCTCTCACAACCTGGTAGTGGTTTGTTACTGTGCTGTTGCTTGGCCTGTATCCCAGGAGGGGCTGCCAGTGGCTGGACCAGGCCCAAATCTGCATCTTTTCCCAGGTGGCCTCTGGGGAAGCTGCTTTTGCCCCTGGAACCTTCTCATCTTCTGCCCTGTGTGCTGTTCACTGAACTGCTGGCCCAGCAAAGATTCTCAGGAGAAATTGACCAGTGCCCATTCCCCCCAAAAGTAAATTGGCCACTGAATGTCTCACATGGCTAGTGAACAATATGGAACGTAGTGTACCTTTTTAAAGATCGTTTAGTCTGGCCTTATTTTAACAGATTAGAAAATCAAGATGGTAGAAAGTAAGTGACTCGCCCAACTAATTTGTGGTACAGATCATGGCAGGTAAATGTTGATCCTTGACACATACTCAAATACATCAGTTGAAACTTATTGTGCTTGGGCATTTATTAGAGTCTAATAATTCAAATGGAGAGACATACAATAAAGGACAACATGCCAGAGAAAAAGAAACTTTAGATGGCCACCATCATGAGAAGGCATTAAATGCTATAATCATGCCTAGTTTCTTCTTAAAGGGTTCATAAGAAAAGCTATTGTCAGAAAGGCAGTTTATGTGGCAGCCAGTGAGCTAATATCAAATAGACCCCGCCAAAGTTCTGTTAGTACATCTATGACATTTTCAATAGACAAAAGAATTATTCAGACAGTAGGTAAGCATTCCCCTTAAAATTGGCTGGCATGTCAGGTATAGAAGAAAATTCTTATTTATTGAGCCAATTTTGGATTCTATCCAAAGAGTTTCAGTGTTAGTAGCAGAGTAGCAATTGGTTACCAACAAAGCAATCACATGGTATGTATGATAACAATAGCATCATAGCAATTGTATACCTGAACTTTATTATTTTGATAGCTCTCTCGAGGTTTTTAGCCAGCTATCATTTAATATTATAAGGATCTAATACACAGACACAAACAATACTAATCTCTTAGCAATCTGGGAAATTTTTTTCAGAGCAATGGTGTTGTATCCTGACAAACATTCTGGATATCTATCTAGTCACATTACTGTGACTGTTATTTCACATCTTTTCTAAATTGAACTCCAAAGGCATGTGTATTAGAGTGCAAGTTACATTATAAATAAACCAGAGACCCAATGCACCAAATTCGTGCAAGGGGCTCAACCCTCGAAGCCCTGGCTTCATCCGGAAGGAGGTCCGGAAGGTCATTCAGCTGTCCGGTCTAATTAGCATATTATGCTTTTGTTATAGATATGATGAGGTGGACTAGACAGCCATGTCACAGAATCCTTTGAATGAAACACATATATGCAATGAACCTATTAATGAACAATTTGGAATGTTATACTAGTAATTGGACAGTTGACATTCGGCGGAAAGTCTTGTTTGTAGGACATGGTGTCGTTATGGTCTTGGTATATAACCTGTGCTCTAAGCTTACCTTTCAGTGCAGTGCTTTTAGGCGGAAGACTGAATGTTTTCCGCTTCCCCTGGTCATCGTGATAACATGTGTTCCCCTTCTTGTTGCAGAACGGCCTTGTCACCAGCTCGCCAGAAATGTTTAAATTAAAATCTTGTATCCGACGAAAGACAGATTCAATTGACAAACGATTCTGCTTTGACATAGAAGTAGTTGAAAGGTTTGCGCTTTTCTTTTTACTTTACATTTAGGTGTTTCTGTGTTTAAATATAAATACAAAGCAGCATGCACGTGCTTGTCTCCAATCTCTTTCTAGAAACAGTGTGCATATTTCATTTTTTTACATATTCATTTGACAAATACGTATTGCACGATTCTTTAAAAAAAATAATCAGACACAGAATGCTAGCAAAAAGTAACATAACTCAAAGCAGAATCTGGGAAATCAGTATAAATGACAGACAGCATTAGGGGAAAGTGCATGCCGGAGACTTGGGGACCCCGTCACAGTGAAGGAGCCCGACAGCATGGCCCTGGCTCCTGCGTCAGCCTGTTTGTAGGCGTCAGTGGAGCCTGGGGGCCTTGCTTCTAAGGAATAATAAGCTGGGAATGTCACAAGCTCCTTCAGCCAGTGAAAGGGAGTGTGCGCCCTGTGCCACGCACCTCCCAGGACTCGCTCAGCCACAGCATGTTGGGAGAGACATAAATGTTGTGCACCCGAGTTTATAATTTAGTGGGGATATTTAGCTCTGCTGCTTTCTAGTATCAGTACAAGCTGAAGAGAAACAAAATGAAAAGGAGTGTGCTTCTTGATTTATCTATTCCATGGTCACAATATATACTATACCTTACGTGTACCATGGCTTCTAACTGTCTGGTAGGGCAAGACCCCCATTCTTATGCTTCTTTAATATTGTGTTACCTATGTGGCCCTGTGTTCTCAGATGTTATGAATCTTCTTATTAAGTTTATCTTCCTCTTCAAAACACTCCCTTGGGATTTTTGACTGGAGTTAAGTTTTTTAAATAACTGATGGAGAATTGAACTCCCTTTGAAGATTTACATATTATTTTTTAGATTTATTCTTAGGTATTTTCTTTTTAATTACAGTTTTGGATAGAATTATTTTCATTAGTGAAACTCTTTTTTCAAAATGGTTGAGATTATTGTCTAGAAAGGCTATTATTTTTGTTTATATATGGACTGATAACCAGTGTCGTCGTTGAACTTACTGGTTTTAATAGTTGTGCGGTAGGAATTTCTTGATTTTCTATGTAGACAAACACCAACATGTTAGTGATTTCTCTCTCTCTCTCTTTTATTTATTTATTTAAGCCTTTTCTAGTTATATAACTTTGGGGCACATGGTTAAACTATGCCTTAGTGGTCTCATGTAAAATAAAAATAATAATTACCCACCTCAAAGGAAACAACACAATGCCTGGCACATACTAAACAGCCAGCAAATACTGATCATTGTTATTTTATTCTTGATGTTGTTACACTGGTTCAAAGATAAAATTACCTCGATTTTTATATATGTTTTTTCTTTTCCTGTCTAATGACCTATTTCCTGTTTACAGAAGAGATGTATGCATTTATCATAGTTTTAATTCATTCCAGGTTTTTAAACATACAATATTTAAGTGAAATTTCCTGTTAACTAGGTTAATTCCCCTCGTTTTTGGATTTCATACCTTTTTCTCTCTTATATCAAATTCCTCCCTCCCTTCGCTCACTCAGTCTCTCTTGAAGTACATCTTATTTCAGAATGAGTTCTTGGGAGATAATTATTTTTAAATGAAGTAATTTTAATATTGTGATCATGGTGCAGATAAACCCTTTGGTTTTAGGATCTTCTTAATAATTAACTAGTTATGGTCTGAGGCTTTCCACATTGCTATATACTCATTGTATTTATTTTTAGTGACTAGATTTTACCACATTGGGGTCATAATCTCAGTTTTCCTCATCTTGTAGAATGTTTAGGTGGTTTTGAACTTGGGTGAATGTAGTTATCATCCTTTTAAGTCATTTCAGGGGAAATAATTTGGAACTTCCTCTTTCAGACAGCATTGTACTTGGAACACTAAATTATTTTACTACCTGTGATCATTAGAATGAAAAATATCTGTGTGGGGGTGTGGTTGTATACAGTGATTTTTCAGAAAGATATGTGTAGGTCAATTTTTTCCTTTTGTTCCTTGTCTTTTCTATTTCTTTTCTCTCTTTTCTATTTCTCTTTTCTCTTTCCTGATTTTTCCTCAAATTTTACTTTTATACCTAAGTAAGAATTTTAAAAATCGCAAATGCGTAAAGACATAGCTGGAATAAATTGAAAATATAAAATATTTGTTTTTATTAGGCATGGGATCATCACATTGCAGGCCTTTTCAGAAGCTAACCGGAAACTCTGGCTCGAAGCCATGGATGGGAAAGAACCAGTAAGAATATAACACATTTTATTTAGGTTTTGTTGTTCTAATAATTACAAAGTATGTCTGGGGAAAAAATACATCTGAAATTTTTATATATCTGTAAATATATGAAAATATTAAAATATCAAGTCTGAGGAGTAGAAACTTACTATTTTCCTGATGTTGTCTCGCTCACTGACACACAGCACCAACTTTGTAATTTGTTTCTCAGGAGGACTTTCAGGACTAACACCCTAAAATTATTTATTAAAAATTACTTCTAGTAATTAATTCGGCTTCACTGATTAAATTATTCTATGCAGTTAATAATTATTGAATGCCCGGTCTTTGTCCGGTCTTCGTAATCAGCATGATAAACAAGATGCAGGGTAAGAACTAATCCTTGCTGTCTTATTTGGTAAAACTGCCTGTGAGTTGACATTTTCTTCTCATCCATATCTTTATTTATCTAATAGTTATTTTGATGTTGGCATGATAACTTACAGTTACTAGGGCGTTTTATCTAAAAATAAATAAATTATTAATCACTGTCTGTTTTCTTTATAAAGAACATGGCTTTAGATGGTTAGGGGATGAGCACACAGAGCAACTATGAGGCCACATTCTGTCCCTTGAGAACTGTCCTATAGGTGGCAGAGAACCTGTGAGCAACCTTGTCAAAGTACCTGTGTCACAGCAGAGCTGCACCAAGTGCGGTCTCCAGAGCGTGAGACCATCCCTCACATAGTTTCTGTGCATGATGAGATGAGCGCAGAACTCATGATTAAGCATCCAGAAAATTTTGTACTAATTTGAAGAGGTCATTTTATATTTGTTGAACTTAACGAGAAATTTTGATTTCATATCTACTCTTTATTATGTTTATGATATTTAAATTTTACTGTAATTTACAAAAATAGCAGTCAGTGGTAGAATGAAATTAAACAAAACGATTAGATTTTTCACCACTTAACTGAGAGGCAAGATCTGACCGAGAGCAGACGTAGAAGACAGCGTGGTAGCTCAGCAAGTACACGTTAGGATTGTACGTGCTGAAAAGAACACACTAAGCAGATCATTTGAGTAAGGAGCAAGCAGGTAAAACCCATCATGAGATATTTTATCAAGAAGGGCTGTTATGCATTATGTTAGGGAATAGAATGACACTCGTAAATCAGATGGAAGGAGGTAGAACTCTACCCAGGGCAGGACAGCCAGGGATGAAAGGAATGTTAAGCAAGGTTGGTTACAGGATGGGGAGGTGGCGCTGTGGATGCAGTAGTTGTAGGATCTTGAATCAAGACACTCCTCTGTGGAGCACTGCACCAGTATCACCCTGGTAATCGTCTGTACTGCGTCATTCACTGCAAGTAACTGATGGACTCCCCTTGTTTTTTAGATTTATACCCTGCCTGCCATTATGAGCAAGAAAGAAGAAAGTAAGTTGTTTTTAATAAGTATTTAAATTTTTATCACACAGTTATTTTTAATCACAAAGCTATTATGTGATATTAAGAGTTAGCTCTAGAAAAATGATATTAACACATCTTTGGATGGTGAATAAAATTCATTTAAAGCAGTTTCTCATGTTAAAACTACTAACAACTGATATTATAGTAACCAAAATTAAGTTTTCTTTCTTTGGTGTCTACTTAGAGGTATGTCTCTTGCTCTATCCCAGAAAGAGATTTGAGGCAGTTGATATTTAGCTTGTTTGTTTTTGTTGTTGTTTTTAATGGCAGTAGGAGGGCTTATTTATCTTATTTTCTCTGCTCGAATTTATAAGACTAAAGACTTGGATACTTTATGCTAATTTTAGGAGATTGTGCTCAAGAATCTGGAATGTAAGGACATTGTCTTAGCACATGGGATATGTAAGAACACATGTTATCACTGTATTATTATTGAATCCTTAGCATCAAACCATTCTGAACAGATACACTGTATGTGTTTTCCATTCCATTCTAAATCCTCTTTCATTATCTTCCACCTCTTGCCTTCTTTTACCCTTGATTATTTTAGTATATTTCTTGGTATACTATATGTCATTAGATTACTTGACATTTAAAACTAGTTTGTATGTTTCTAAGATTATTTGTATGTCTTTTAAAGCAATTTCAAATTTTATTTAACTCAATTGACTTTCTCTCATAATGTCTAAATTTATTTTTAAAACAGACTTAATAATCTTGGCTTTTAAATTGCTGTTAAAATACAAGTTAGAGTGGAGTAAATATAAAAACTGGGGAAGCACTCATTTGAAAATCATAAATATTGAGTATATGAAAAAGCCTATATTTTAACTGGAGGAAATTCTTCCTAGAAATTAATTTAAAAAATCACCAAACGAAAATGCACAATTTAAAATAACCTTTAATATTAAAGATTTTTAAAAATACTTTCAGGGTTTATTCTTACATTTCCTTCTCAATTGATAATCAAGGAAAGTGATCAGTATAGAATCTTCTATTATCCACTTGTATCTAATCACAGAAACATTAACCAATGGATTAAGAGTTTTGTAAGTACTGAATGTTAATTCTAAACAATTACCTAAAAAGTAATTTGTTGTATGATTTGCATTTGAGTAGAGTTTGAAATGTGTTTTCCAACATTTGGCCTCATTGTATATCCATTATAAAGACAAATGATCTACTCAGGGATGAATCTTTGAAAACAAGTGAACTTATATATGGTGTTGAATAAGGCTTTTGAATGGAGAAATGGTCAAGTCAGAATATACTTAATACTTAATGTACCTCAGGAACTAGGGTTTCTGTCATAATTAGGAAATTTAAATAAGAAAGTTATCAAATATACTCATGCTGTGATGAAGGGAGAGGTACTTCTTCACGCCATAAAAATTTTCTCTTCTGGAAAACTGCTTTTCTATACTCTAAGCCACCTGAAACATCACTGTACCATCATCTATAATAATAAAAGGGTAATATGCTAATTAGACCAGATGGTGCGACCTTCCGGATGACATCCCGGATGACCTTCTGGACGAAGCCAGGGCTGCAAGGGCCGAGGCAGCATCCAGGGCTGCTGCTGCCGGGGCCAAAGCGGCAGCCAGGGCTGTTGCTGTGGGGGCCAAGGCGGCAGCTGGGGCTGCTGCTGCCTTGGCCCACAGAGATCCTTGCATGAATTTTGTGCATTGGGCCTCTAGTCTATATATAAAAGCCTAAGCAACTGGCTGACCATCCAGTAGCTATGACATGCACTGGCCACCAGGGGGGAAGCTCCTGTGTTGAGTGTCTGCCCCCCTGGTGGTCAGTGCACATCACAGCAACCGGTTGTTCCGTCGTTAGGGTCAATTTGCATATTACCCTCTTATTATAAAGTACTAGAGGCCCAGTTCACAGATCATGCACCTGTGGGGTCCCTCGGCCTGGCCTGCAGGGATCAGACCAAAACCAGCTTTCCGCATCCCCCGAGGGTTCCCGGATTGCAAGAGGGTGCAGGCCAGGCCGAGGGACCCCACTGATGCATGAATCTGTGCACCGGGCCCCCAGTTTGTAAATATAAGATGGTGTGTCCCGAAGTCCATGTATCTATATAATTTCCTACATTCTGGCTTTCTGTATGATGTATTAGTTTCCCACCCAGTTCTCTGGGCTTAGTGTGATAGAACCCATCTCTCCTTCTTAGTGTACTCAATACAGGCCCTCAATGGGATGTGTGTTCAGCACATAATGGCTGTTATTCTTACTCTTAGTGCCAGTAGACTTTGATTGCCAAGGAGAGATTTTGATTATAAAAAGGAATATTTCACTTCCCTTAGCTTTATTAATATGTAGGGCTCAAAGTTATAAATCTTAACCTTAGTTGTAAGCTTTATTTTTATTATTTTATCTTAAGCTATATTTTCTCTTTAAGCCTGTTTTTAATCAACATACAGATCTTATTCAAATTATAAATGTACTAACTTTAAAAAATAAGTTATTTTTATTTAATTATTCCATAAATTTAATAGCATTCAAATTTGATCAATCAAGCTTCTTTAGATCAAGCTATAATTATAAAACTAATAAATTTCATTCTCTAAATGCAAGACCTTAATAAGACAAATTTGTGATTCTGGCTAATATAATCTTCCTGGAAACCTCTGTAATCTAGTAAATTGGCTGATAAATGCAGAGATTAATATTCTTTTAAACATTTTAAACATTCTAAATAAATCACACACAAAATTATGTAATGATTTCAAAATGTTTTACTACATGCCATAAAGCCTACTTATTCAAAATCGCACTTGTTTTTACACATTCTTGGAGATTCAAATGTTCTCACCCAAACAAAATCAACCCCACTCAGTTGAAAAGTCAGGACTATGGTGTGTGCCACCAACTAAAGACACTCAGACACTCTGTAGGTGGCGACTTGGGGATTGCCAGCTTGCACAACAAACAAGGCTTTCTCAGCATCTTTCAATCCAGGCAGCAATGAAGAACCTTTCCCTAAAGTGACCTGCCTCTCAGACTGCCTCTTTATCCAGATCCTCAGATTTTAATTTCCTTTTTGCATGTAATTGTGAATAATCTACATCAACGTCTAAAATTGCCTGGCGGCGTGTTTCAGTGGTTGAGCATTAACCTATGAACCAGGAGGTCACGGTTTGATTCTTGGTCAGGGCACAGGCTGGGTTGTGGGCTTGATCCCAAGTTTGGAGCCATGCAAGAGGAACGTAAAGAGAAACTCATCCCTCTAGATTCTCTCTCATCAATCATTGATGTTTCTATCTCTCCCCCTCCCTTCCTCTCTGAAATGAATAAAAAAAAAATAATATTTATTAATGGCACTGTGAATCTCTTGCTCAGACTGCAATTTTACTCCTTTTCTCTTCTATCATGTGTCTTATAGTGGATACTATTTTTCTATTGATGTATCCTGGGATCTCTAGTGATGACTCATAGGACATATCTGAACACTTGGAAGTATTCCAGATTCAGGAACATGGTCCTGTTAAATTAAGAACAGCAGCCTGTTTCCTTCTTAGCAACACATCCAGAATTTTACTTGTTTCAGTTTAAAATTAGGTTCCAGGGATGGTGAGGATCTCAGACCTCTTTCTTTCTTTACTTTCTTGCTTTCTTTTTTTTTAGTCCTTACCCAAGGATATTTTTCCATTTATTTTTAGAGAGAGTGGAAAAGAGAGGGAAAGACAGAGAGAACTATTGATGTGAGAGAAACATGTCAATTGGTTGCCTCCTTACACGGCCTGATCAGGGCCCGGCTGGAGAGCAGCCTGCAATCCCACCTAGGTACGTGCCCTTGACCAGAATTAAACCTGGGACCCTTCGATCCACAGGCCAATGTTCAGTCTACTGAACCAAACTGGCTAGGACTCAGACCTCTTTCTAAGTCTTGAATAAATCATGCGAGGTCATCATGTTATGAATTCAGAGCAGCTTATATCTTTATGTTTGCCCTGTTTATTGCGATCTCCATTTCCCCTTTTCACATTTGACCCCTCAGAAATGGCTTTATGTCAGTTTCAGTATGTAATTTCTCTCACAATTGGTATTTGAAACCAGATTAGTTTTGATTCATTTTCCACTTTGAGAAGTGCTTTTATGTAGCCTTGTCATTCAGATGGATTCTATTTATCTGAAAATAATCTTGTTTTTCCTTTGAAAACTCAGTTTGGTATGGAATGTGTGTTTTGAGCTGCTGGAGATAATTATGAAGCTTAGAATGGCAAAATAGAAAACTCGGGTAAAAATTTGTTTTTAAAGTCAACCATTAAAAGTTGTCATAATGTCTGGGCTGACAACCCCAAAAGCAACAGGTTAAGAACTATTTCATATCCTAAAATAGGGACATACTGTGAATATACAGAGAGCATATACCATGAAATGAATAATAAAACTAAAATTCTAGAGGGATGAATCTCTCTCTTTACAAGCCTAACATGGAAAGTCTCTCTACTTTGTGGTTACTCTTCACTTACTGTTTTAGAGTAAAGATGCCATAAATAAAACTAGCGTAATTTAACAGAGAAGCAAAGTTTGACTCATCTTATTGAAAAATGCATGAAGTACAAAACCTAACATTAGTCAGTTATAGGATGTTGAATCCACAAACACTTTCCTGGCTGTGAAATATGTCACCATATCCTTTTCTTGGAATTATAAGACTGAGAATTGATTCATCTTGAGAATAGTAAGGCCTGTCATCAATATTAAACAGGTGATACTCAGTAAAGGTGAGAACTAAACAGTTCCTGAAGCCATGCCAGTGGGGATATTTTGTTAAAGGACAGCTTACCATTAGTTCTTCACTATTCTGTATTTGAGCCCATCTTTCAAAGAAACAAATAATCATTGTTGACACACCTTTCTGTCCCAAGACTTCCATCCTGGGACTAATTATTAGCAGGGACAGAGGCAGTTGTCTTTCTTTGTAGGCTTTCTCTCTCTGGCATTCTCTGTTGGTGCCCTGAGCCATGTTCCCACTCGAACATAAGTTTTGTGTGATAGCGTTTTAGCTGGTCCTTCTACCATAGGTTTGGAGAAGGTGGGAATTGTGAAAGAAAAGATTCGTTCTCATGTAATTCAGTTCAACAGCATTCCATTGTGTACCTACTTTATTCCAGTCATTGTGAATAGGTAAAAGGAAGTCCTTTCAAATGAAGTTTCTGCTCATAAAAGTCATAATAAAAGTGTAATGACAGTCAGCTAGCATTCAGTCCTCATGTACAAAACCAAAGGGATTGGGCCAGAAGACACTTGCAAAAGTTCCCAGTAGCTCTGAATTTCTGCCACTATGTGTTTCCGTGACTTCCCGTGAGTACCCAGGAAGTGTGTCCCAGCAATAAACAGAAAGATTAAGCTCATTCTACATGTCCTAGGCGATTGACATCCCATCACAAATGCTTTTGAACTTCATGCTGCTGTGTAGATAGTTTACTCTGGAAATTCTCAGATGTCTCTTGGTTATAGCCTCCTCCTTCACCACATCCTCCCCCAGGCCCTTGAGCAAATGCAGTTTTGTTTCTATCACTGAGACCAGGAAGAGGGTCAGATCCAAAGTGCACCTCCTGAGCGGAGCCAGGAAGAGGGAACAGCCTGGGCCAAGGCTGTGGAGAGCTACCTGCTCGCCCTTTAGGGAGAAGAGAAAGGGTTCTTCGCTTATCACAAACACCAGCAAATGCACTCATTTCTCTCTTCTGTTTCTTTCAAGCCCATGTAGTATGGTTGTCTGTGATAAGGGGCCCTTTAATCTGAAATGACAGATTAGAAAAGTGAATTAGAAACGAAAGACAAGTGTTGCTTTGTTTTGTCAACCCTGAGAATGTACTGTGAGGCCAAGTAGATTACATCTGTAAGGACATTCTGGGTTTTTAATTACTGGGAAGTGGAAGGTACAAGGACTTTTGCTTTGTTAGTTGTATGGAAGACTATTCTTTTTCCCCCCCTCATGGTTGTGTGAATTCTGTTGAAATTAATAGCTTTTATGCTGCCAAGCTGCCTATAGAAACTTTATTTGTTTTCAGTAAAAGCGTTAAGCCCTGAATAGTTTCCAGAGGGGAGGAAACACATACACAATGCTTACACTTAACTTTCGATTGAATAAGTAATGTTTTTTTAAGTTAGCCTGTCTTCTGCTTCTACCTCTGAAGGCCAAGTATCATCATTGTTATAGGATTTCAGCTCCAGGAATTTGGGGGTAGTTGCATTCTGCATTTTCCTCTGGCCCTCTCTGGGACAGGGAGATACAAGGCTGGGGCGGTGGCCCTGTGAGGAGGTGATAAAAGTAGCTCCCATTAGCTGAAAAGCTCTAATGCTTCTCGAAGCCTCAGAGAGGGTACTTGAGCAAGCCAGCCACTACCAAGCCATCAATCAGGAAGCATATTTGGCTGTCTGTTCTGGTCAGCATCGAGCCCTGATTCAGCAATCCTTACTCAACCTTCCTCTACTGTTGGAGCTGGAATCCCCTGTCCTCCACTAAACAAGAATTACGGTAAATTATAATAATATTGTCCTCCACTAAGTGAGAATTACGGTAAATTGTAACTGTCATGGTGTGAGGTGTGATTTGATTTATTAAGAACACTTTCCATTGGCATTTCATTGGAACACTAGGGAGTTCCTACTTTTTTCTTTTTTGAGCTCTGGAGAACGGATTTGTGTTGAATTCTCGTTAGCACTGACATTAAGTCTACTAACCCCTTCATGGCTGTGGAAGGTTGCTCGCTTTCCTTCATGCAATTTGTGTTTGCCCCTGACGTCCCCCTGACTACTCCATGTGACTGGCTTTCTATCAGCCACTGGGAGACAAAGTAGCCTGTTTCTGCCGGGTTACCCTCTTCTCGGCCCTCAGCAGAAAGTTCTGGGTGCTTGCGTGAAGGCGCTGGTGAGTAGTAGTTGGCAAGGCAGCCATGAATGGGCAGTGCCACAGCTGCCCTTTGCTGCCTTGCTACATGCATTGACAAGGCAGTAGCTGAGGAAAAAATGGATGTAGTATTCCAGTCAAGCAAGGAAGTTGACTGTGGCATTGCCTTTATTTATTTAGTCCTTTTTGTCATAGCAAACTGTGTAAGTTATCCATTATTAAATCAGACTGGCCAGCTTCTGCTGTAATAACAGATGATCCTCAAATCTCAGAGGCTTACCAAAGTGAGCTTCATTGCTGATCATGATGCGGGTCTGTCCTGGTCAGCCGTGGCTCCAACCTGGTACAGTGTCCAACATAGGAACCCAAGCTCATGGAGTGGCCTCTCCCAGTATCATTGTTGATTTCATGCCAGAGGGAAAAAGAACCTGGCAGGCTACATACTGGTTCTCAGGGTCTGCTGGATAATGATGTGTGTCACCCCCATTCATATTTCATGGGCTAGCGCATATCCCAGGGGCAAGCTGACTTTGAGGGAGCTGAATAATGTGATCTTCCTGTAGGAAGGGGCAACATATATGGGTGGACAGTGATTCCAGATGACTTCAGTCTATTCAGTTCCAGTGAAGAGGATGTGTTTGTTCATTGTGATTTGTTGAGTGTAATGAGAATGTAGGGACATTTCTTAATATACAACTTATTTTTTCAGTGGCCAGCTAGATTCACGGGCCCGAATGGGTTATGCCTGGTCTGTGTTTGTTTAAAGAAACAGCCCTAGCCAGTTTGGCTCAGTGGGTACAGTGTTGGCCTGTGGACTGAAGGGTCCCGGGTTTGATTCTGGTCAAAGACACATGCCCAGGTTGTGGGTTCCATCCCCAGTAGGGGACTTGCAGGAGACAGCAGATCACTGGTTCTCTCTCATCATTGATGGTTCTATCTCTCTCTCCCTCTCCCTTCCTCTCTGAAATCAATAAAAATATATTTTTAAAAGAGAAACAGATCATTACTCTAGCCCCAAATACTTTAGAATAAGTAATATGTATGCCTCTTTGAAAAATAACACTCCTGGCAGATAATTCTTCAAGCCCCAGTGACTGTGGCTGTGCCCAGAAAATACCTTGTTCATGTATTTTACACATGTAGGTTTTTATATTCTCCCATAGCCAATAATGATGGTTATGGTGATAGCCAATACTTCTGTAGCACTTACTATATTCCAAGTACTGTTCATTCTATGACTTGTGCAGATGTTACTGTATTCCATCTGTGAATAGCCCTCTGGAGACTTACTGCTATTATCCTTACTGTGTAGAAGAGGAAACTGAGGCACAGAGCTATTAAAACTGCATAGTAACAACTGATAAGTGGGAGAGTAACCACTGTCCTTTCATCTGGTTAGAACTAATGACTGACATCTTTCATCATTTCTTCTGTTTTCATTCATATCGCGGTGATGTGTGGACAGGTGCACATGGAGAAGGAAACTAGCATTTAATTAGGTTAGGAGTTCTTCAGTGCTTCATATGGTTTTATCTTTATCTTACTACAAACATTTAACATGTAATCTTATTTCTCTCAATTTATAAATGAAAGAACTAGAGTCCATAAAAGTTCGTAGGCACATTCCCATTCATGCAGTGAAGTAGAGCTGAGACACAACCCAGGTTTCCTTGGCTCCAAACAAAGCTGGGTGCCATCTCTACACAATGGAACCTCCCTATACTCTTTTAGGCAGTAGCAAAGGACATTCAAAATAAAAAACAACAAAAATATTGCAGGGTCTTCTTTAAGAAGAAGGAGAAGGAGAAAAAGATTAAAAATGTGAACAATAAAATGACAATACATATCCATCAACAATGGAATCTAAAAATCAAAATAAACAAAGAATCTAATGAACAAAATAAACTGATGAATAAAGTAGAACCAGGGGCATGGAAACATGGAACAGACTGATGAATCTCAGAGGGAAGAGGGGAGAAGGGGACAAGAAGAGATATGCAAAGAACGAATATGTATATATGCATTACCCATGGACACAAACAATAGGGTGGTGAAGGCCTGGAGCAGGATAGGATCTGGGTGAAGGAGGGCAATGTGTGGGGGGGGAAGGGGGGGGGAAGAGGGACAGCTGTAATACTCTCAACAATAAAGATTTAAAAAAAAAAACACAAAAAAAACCCAAAAAGCACAGAAAAGAAACAAAATAGAAATGCATGGTTATCTTTGCCAGTATACGATATTCTTCCACATCTCTAAATTGATTGATAGTGTTTTGTTTACTGAAGTGAATAGAACTAAAGACAAGACCCATGGACACATCATGACAGCGGTACCATGGGATGACCTGGCAGGCAGACTCCATGTCTGTAAGATTGTATTCTTCATAATGAGCCTGTCAGATCTGTGTGTTAGCACAGACTGGGGGTATTGCTGCCAAACAGCCCAGTATACCTTCAGGATGTAGCCTGGTTATTGCTTATTTTTCTCAAAATGGATGCTTAAATTCTGTTTCTATCTATCACAATTATCTTCACTCATTTTGCCACAGGCAAGTTTTATTGAAACTTTTTAAAAATGCTTTTCTCTTAAATTTATTTTATTGAAAAGTTGAACAATGTGACCTCAAGAAGCAAACATTATAAATGTCAGGAACTTACAGTTTTAATTGGTACAAAAATGCTAGTGCATTGTTTTTTCCTAAAATTGCATTTTGGGGGCTCAGTGTTTATTGTTTAAAATTAAAATTAGTAATTGATTCCTCATTTCTTTATTTGTTTTATACTAGAGGCCCAGTGCACGAAATTCATGCACTGGGGTGGGTGTGTGGGGGGGTGTCCCTCAGCCCAGCCTGCACCCTGTCCAATCTGGGACCCCTCAGGATTGTCTGACTGCTCAACATGGATTTAGGTCCCTGTGGGATTGGGCCTAAACTGACAGTCGGACATCCCTCTCACAATCCAGACTGCTGGCTCCCAACCACTCACCTGCCTGTCTTCCTGATTCCCCCAAAGCACTTCTGCCTGCCAGCCTGATCACCCCCTAACCACTCCCCTGCCAGCCTGATCGATACCTAACTGCTCCCCTGCTGGCCCGATTGCCCCCAACTACCCTCCCCTGCCAGCCGGTCACCCCAACTGCCCTCCCCTGCTGCCCTGGTCACCCCCAACTGCCTTCCCCTGCAGGCCTGGCCACCCCCAAGTTCCCTCCCCTGCTGGCCTTGTTGCCCCTAACTGCCATCCCCTGCTGGCCATCTTGTTGTGGCCATCTTTGACCACATGGGGGCAGCCATCTTGTGTGAGGGTGTGACAGTCAATTTGCATATTATCTATTTAATATATAGGATTGGTTCCTCACCTCTCCATTCACTTGTTTTCCTATGTCCAAAAACTACTTTAAAAATTTCAGAACGTATCATGTATAAAATGCTTCACTTAGCGTTTTGGATTATTGGAAACAAGCAATCACTGCATGGTGTCCTAAGGAGCTACCCTCATGTGGGAGTCAACTCTAATAGATGCTTATTTCATGGCCATTCATTCTTGTGTGTTGAGTTCACCCAAAGCATTCACTGATTTCTATTCACTTGACGTAGGCACCGGGGACACATACATAAATGAGCCAGTTGCTATTGGTGACAGCATGTATTTTAGTTTTGGCGTTTTTACATTTTTTAATCTATTGATTTTTTTAATTTCTAAGGAAGTAATTTTATTTTTTTAAGTATTAGATAGTTCCAAAGCCCAATGAATAAAAATGATCATTTCTATCTTTGTCCTCTTCTTTTTTACTTGCAGTTTGTATGTAAAAAAAGTTGAGTTCTTTCCTAGGAAAAAAAAACACCCTCATATTATTATATTTTAAGAAATTGGGTCAGATCATATGGTACTTATCTTTCTCTGACTGGCTTAATTCATTTAGTACAATGTTCTCCAGGCCCATCCATGCTGTCGCAAAGGGTAACAAACTGAACTAACAAGCAAAGTAGAGACAGACTCATAGATAAAGAGCAGGCAGACTGCTCTGGTGTGTGAGAGGGGGTGGTGGGGGCAGGCAGAGAGTGTTGGAGGGGTGGAGGGATTGAGCAAGAAAGAAAAGAGAAAGAACTTAGGGACACTGACAACAGTATGGTGATTGCAGGGAGGGGGGTAGGGAGTTGTAAGAGGGGATAGTGATGGAAAATAGAAAACTGGGGAAAAAAAGAAATTGGTTCATATCATCCTGTAGATTACTTTTTCACCTAGTAACATATAATAGACATTCTTTCTTTTCAGTACCTTGGGGGTTTTTTTGGGCCAAAGGTTTCTCAAACCTTTCAGCTAATTCCCATTTCAGTGGTTTTCTATGTGCAGGATTTCTTCAAATTTTTTGCCTGTTGGTGGCACCCCTTCTTGATTTTTTTTTTAGCATGTTGAGCTACATGAATTTGTTTAATCTATCATCTTTAAATGGAAGCCACTTTTAATTTTTCATTAGTTCGAGTTGTCTGCATATGTTATTATTTGGGAATATTAAGAAATGCCATATCGCCACCACATGCGATGAAAATTTTTATTAGAGTACAAAAAATTTTTTGAGTTTTTCTTCTCAATGTTACTTAGTATTATTAAATCCTTTCTGTTTAAACAAGTAACCTAATTTTATCAGGCCATAAAACCTCAAAAATCTGATTTTAAAGAAAATCTGGCATAAAGCAATGAAAATAAATAGCTATTTCACAATGTAATAATAATCTTTGGGGGATTTTTAGTGGACTGACTAAGGTTATTTTGAATTATTTTGAATACGGTACAAAATATAATAAGAAAGATCTCTGGACTTGGAATCAAGAGAAGTTTAGAATCCTGGCTCTAGAGCTTAGAACAACAACAACAAAAAATGAAGTTTCCAGCAACCCAGTGAATCATTTTAAAATTAAAGCTTTCTCTCTACATCATAATGTTGTTTTGAGAATCCCATGTGACTGGCTTTGTAATAGAGTTACTAACACACAATAAAAGTTCATTCTTATTACATTTTGCTTTTATCATCTGTGAAAACCTGTAATGAAGGATGTTGCTAATTTTAGAGAAAATGGAAGGGATCAATGTAACATTCACTTTCTGAAAGGATTTGTGTTTCTAATGAAGCGAGTTCATGCAATAACTTTGGTGAGTGTGAACCACCCTCCTCAGCTTCTACCACATGTGAAAAGTCAGGCTCTATCCAAAACCACCATTAAACCATAAAACGACAGAGGCAAATGAAGGGGAAATGTAAGTTCAGCATGAACACTTAAAATGATTTTCTCTTCTTTTTCAGTGTACTTAAATGAAGCAGGGTTCAACTTTGTGAGAAAATGCATTCAAGCTGTGGAAACAAGAGGTCAGTACACCTGACAGGTGTATCGCTGCTGTCGTGTGGCCCATTCTTATATAGAAATGCTCAGAAAATGAGGTGTATTTAGCCAGTGACATGAGATTAATTTAAAAAATTCTGTGATTATATAAATACATAAATAGTTTTACTTTGAGCTTCAGTTACTCAAAAATCATCCTATAAACATACTTAGTAACATCTTCCAAAATAGCCTGTTTACTTCTTATTAATGGACTTATTATTGTAAGTACCCCTTTAGTTTTTTTTTTTTTTTCTGCTTTAAGGAGGTCAGTAACATTCCTAAGTAGCTTGTGTTCAGCCCCTCCTTCCCTATATGATTTCCTTCAGTGATTTCAGCACCTTCCTCACTCTAGTTGTGACCTCTCTCCTGAAGCCCACCCTAGTGGTCTGTGAGGCAATTGCACTTCCAGGAAAACGGGTCTAAAGCAAAATTCGTATTGGGCTGTGGAGTTCTTTAAACTTAGATTCAGATTTTGGTCCTGCCACTTAGAAGTGTTGAGACGTTAAGTAGGTTTCTTGTATTCTTTGAATCTGTTTCCTCACCGTTACAGTGAAGATAAAAATGCCACAAAACTGTTCAACATGCAGAACTCCGTGACCGAAGAAATAGATGAGCGATGCTATTTCATATTCATACTCAAGTCGTGGGGAATAGGCAGGTGTACTTTGCTACTTTGATTGATCTTCAAAGACTTTCAAATCACTGTTCAGTGTCTGCTCTGAGAAATATATGTCTGGTGGGTGTTTCCAGGGAGGTTTGATAAAGTGAGATCACAAAATTGGATAAGCAGCTTTCGGATTCTGTGTAGGCATATACCTGAGTTTTTAACATTCTGTACTTGGGAAGCTGTCTCAAGCCGTTTTCTTGTGATTTTTTTCTTCCCATTAGGCATCACAATTTTAGGCCTCTACCGAATAGGAGGAGTGAACTCCAAAGTTCAGAAACTCATGAACACCACATTTTGTAAGTTTTGGATGAGGCGGTTACTTAATTAATTTTTGTATTCTTACAGATAATCCAAACCATAGGTGTGGGGTTTTTTTGTTATTGTTTTATTTTTTTAGATATGGCCTATTGCTTATCCTTGAGTATTTTCAAGTAATATTTTGTATTCAGTTTTCAATGTTCAGTTATAATAGATGAACAATCAGAATTGGAGAGGGGGGCTTTTTATGATGTTGGACTTTCTCTGTCGTGGCCTTTGATTAGCTAGAGTTGCAGTGAGATTTATGGCTGCTGGATTCAGATTGCCTGGCTTGGAATCCAGCTCAGCCACTGGAAAGCTTTGTGGTTGTGGGGAATTTGCTTAACCTTTCAGTGCCTCAGCCTCCTCATTTATAAACTGGAGATAATAATAGTTCCTGCCTCATTAAGAGTTGTGAGGACTGGAAATTTTAATTCACATGATGTACTTCGAGGCATGGTGGACGCTCTGTGATGTTAGCCATTAGCAACAATTTGACTTGGGAAACTATTATTCCACAAGAAATAGTTGAGGGTTAGTGCCCCTTTGTTAGATCTACTTACTTTTTTGTCCCTGTTTTCTTAATGGTGCAAGTGGTATTTTTGATGGGACGATTTAAATATTTTACTTTTATTCTCTTTAGCTCCCAAATCCCCTCCTGATATGGACATTGATATTGAACTATGGGATAATAAGACAATAACAAGTGGACTGAAAAACTACCTCAGGTGAGCAGGGTTAACGGCGGACACTCTGTGGTGCCCTCTCCCTGGATCGGCCGTCACCTGGGGATGCCACGCCGTGTGCGAGCTCCACCCCATGAGGTGGTAATGTTTTTAATGTTTAGTGTTCTGGAACTTATCCTTGATTTCTCAAATAATAAACTTAAAAGGCTAAAGTATCTTATGAATACTAAGTAATTTCTGTTTCATGGTAAATTTTTTTAAAATATATTTTTATTGATTTCAGAGAGGAATGGAGAGGGAGAGATAGAAACATCAATGATGAGAGAGAATCATTGATCAGCTGCCTCCTGCATGCTTCCACTAGGGACCGAGCCCACAAGCCAGGCATGTGCCCTTGACCGGAATCAAACCCGAGACCTTTCAGTCTGCAGGCCAACGCTCTATCCACTGAACCAAACTGGCCAGGGCTGTTTCATACTAAATTTGAATGTAGGGTTCACATGTATTTCTTACAAATAAGCTGAAATTGAAAGTTATTTTTCTTAAAATATTATCCCCATATCTGAGAGGAGTTTTACTCACAAAGTGAAAAATGGTCCCTGGGCCTCCCGTTTTAACATCATAATTGTAGCTAGAAGTGCTAAGCAGCATTGGGTCTCTGAGGTCTGCGTTGTAGCACTTCCTGGAGCCTCCCTACTTGGACTTAATCCTGCAGCCTGACCACCAGTTGCCAGGAAGCACCGCGAGTCCAGGGAAATAAAGAGATGCTGCCGTTGTAAAGGATGCTTTGTTCTCTGTTGCAGGTGCCTTGCAGAACCACTAATGACCTACAAGTTGCACAAAGATTTTATTCTTGCTGTTAGTAAGTATGCTTCCATTGATGTCGTTCTATGCTGTATTACTTAGAAGTATAACTTTAAACCAACTAGTTAAGACTTCTCTACATATTAAGAAATTGTCAATGTGTTACTTAATATGGTTTATTAATAAATAAGAAATTGCAGGATGAACTAAAATATTTTGTCATTTAATAAGACCTCATTGGAGTGACATTCTAGTGTGATCAGCAAAAGCTGTGAGAAATTATTCACATTATATTTTACTTGGATTGATGGAGACCAGTTTTTTACAAGAGCAACTTTATGGTTAAATAGATAAGACCACAAATATGTACACTCAGTTATGCCACTACCATACACATACTCACATACTGTGTTCCCAGATCTGGAGAGAAGAATCAGATATTTTTGGCAGGCAAAGGGCACTTCCCTCGATCTCCTTCCTCCACATTATATTTATAGTATTGGTGATTACTTATCTATGTCATTTCTTTAGATCGGTGACTGTTAAAATGTGGTGTGAATAGATAGGTTTAATTCAAAACCTGAGGGGAGGTGGGGGAAGGTATCTGTGAGAAGTTAGAAGTATGGACTTTTTTATATATTTTTGATTGATTTCAGAGAGGAAGGGAGAGAGAGAGAGAGAGAGAGAGAGAGAGAGAGAGAGAGAGAGAGGAACATCAATGATGAGAGGGAATCATTGATTGGCTGCCTCCTGCCACCCCTTACTAGGGATTGAGCCGGCAACCTAGGCATGTGCCCTTGATTGGAATTGAACCTGGGACTCTTCAGTCCGCAGGCTGATGCTCTATCCACTGAGCCAAACCAGTTAGGGCAGAAATATGTACTTTTACAACATTGGGATCAGAGTGCCAAAGCGCCATCTGACAGCATCACAACGCATTGTAACAATTAGAGTTGGAATTTCATTGTTAAGATGTATGAGGTGTGACTGTAACCAATGTATTTTTCACAATCCAGAAAGAAATCAGTTGCCTTATTTTATTACCAACATTGTAATGTCACAGGAAACGTTGTCTGCTGATAACAGTGTCAGATAAAGTTGAGTGGCCTGGGTTTTTAATCCAGCATACATGGCTGACCACATGATCCTGTGAATAGATATGTACAACTATGCTACTGAGCTTCCTCCTGAAAGCTCTTCTCGCAACATTCTCTTCATGAAAATCTACCTTTGTGAAATGAACAAGACCTTAATAATTTCATTGATTAAGAAGACAGGATCCAGACTGGGCAAAAAGATGTTGTGTAAGGACACTGGTATATTCATGGCAATACCAGAGTTACAAGCCAGTCTGTTAGACTCTTAATCTAGAACTCTTCCTTGTATAAAATAATGTATTTTATGACAAACTAGAGGCCTGGTGCACAAAAATTTGTGCACTCGGGGGGAGGGGGTCCCTCAGCCCGGCCTGTGCCCTCTGGCAGTCTGGGACCCCTCAGGGGTGATCACTTGCTGGCTTAGGCCTGCTCCCCGGGGGATTGGGCCAGGATAGCAATCAGACATCCCTCTGGCAGCCGAGCAGCCCTCAGGGGATGTCCACTTGCCAGCGGGGAGCAGACCTAAGCTGCAGTCGGACATCCTTAGCGCTGCTGAGGAGGCAGGAGAGGCTCCCCCTACCACTGCTGTACTGGCAGCCATCAGCCTGGCTTGTGGCTGAGCTGAGCTCCTCCATATGAGAACTCACTGACCACCAGAGGGCAGCTCCTGCATTGAGCGTCTGCCCCCTGGTGGTCAGTGTGTGTCATAGTGACCAGTCATTCCCAGTCTTTCTGCTGTTAGGGTCAGTTTGCATATTACCCTTTTACTATATAGCTGGGGTCCTCAAACTGCAGCCCGCGGGCCACATGCGGCCCACCGAAAACATTTATCTGGCCCACCGGGTGTTTTTGCTGCCGCAGCCGATTCATCCAGGGCCTGCAGTGCGCATGTGTGGAATATCTGAGGGACAGTGAACTGGACCCCTGTTTAAAAAGTTTGAGGACCCCTGCTATATAGGATAGCAGGGCCTGGTGCACGGGTGGGAGCTGGCTGGTTTGCCCTGAAGGGTGTCCCGGATCAGGGTGGGGGTCCCGCTTGGGTGCCTGGCCAGCCTGGATGACGGGCTGATGGCTGTTTGCAGCTGGTCACACCCCCTTCAGGGTGGTGGTCCCCACTGGGGTCCCTGGCCAGCCTGGGTGAGGGGCTGAGGGCCGTTTTCAGGCTGGCGGTGACTGAAGCTCCCAACCTCTCCTTTTTTTCTTTTTTTTTTTATTCTGGGATTTATTTACCTGCTATAGCTGTCACTGGAGCTGAGAGCAGGCTCTAGCTCTGAGGCCCGGCTCCAGCTCTGAGGCTGCAGCTGGCTGAAAGCAGGTACCTGGGTTTTTTTAGCTTCTATAATTGAAAGATTGTTGCCATCACTGCCGCTCTAAGCTCTGAGGCCGAAGCTGGCTGAAAGCAGGTATCTGGAGCTTGTTTAGCTTCTATAATTGCAACTTTGTTGCTTAGAGAGTAGCTTGGAGCAGGGCGAAGCAGATGGGGAACGTTGGCTTCCTCCGTCATGGAGCAAGCAAGCCTCCTGTTTGCTTCAGCTGCCTGGCTGCCGGCCGCCATCTTTGTTGGCAGTTAATTTGCATATCTCGCTGATTAGCCAATGGGAAGGGTAGCAAAGTTATGGTTAATTACCATGTTTCTCTATTATTAGATAGGATGGCAGTTGAGCCACTTAGCTGAAATGACTCAATGAGCTGCTGATTTTGATACGATACAAACATCTGGTTGTGAGACTTTTTTCTACACTTATTCTCTGGCAAATAATGATTATATTATTCACTACCATGATCATTAATATATGTTCTTATCTATAAGAATTCATCTTTTGCCTGGATCAAGGGTAATCCTACTTATAGATGTTAAGTTAATAAAATTAGATATTCTTTGGTTTCAAGCCACAGAAATTCACTCAGTAAGAAGGGGAGGCTATTTAGAGAGGAAGCAGTATCTCCCAGAACTCCTTGGCCGAGGAGGGGTCAGGCCTCCCAGGGGTCTGCAACCAGGAACCGCAGAGCTGGGGACTGATGTGTCTCCCCCCGCTCTATTTGGAAAGTCTCTCATTTCTGTTCTTTCAGTCCAACTTTCTTGGGTTGGAGCACATTAGGTCCTGGCAGCCCTGGTTTTACATGGTCTGCCTTTCCACATATCCAGCAGACAGATCAGTTTGGGTGACTTCATTTCAACTCCTGGGAGAGAGAGAGCTCTGTTTGGCCAGCCTTTCCTCACTCCAGATAGGTGTGCCTGGAAGAAATGGTGGTCCCATAATATCAGCCCTATCGGTTAGGCAGAGAAAGAGCTTGGTAGGGTGGGCAGTCACCCCAGGATTTGTTTATTGCAGTAAAAGAATGTTAAATAGATCCCTTATTCTGAAGGACTAGAAAGTTCTCTAGCAGATAAGTCTGCATCTTGGCTTTGGCTTGGCAGATGAGACTTGCTGTAGCTGATTTCTCACTCTTCAGATTTACTGTTGGCAGCATGGGCTTAAAATTGACTAGGCCTCTATTTGCACCGTGATTCTGACCCCTCAGAAAAAGAACTCCTGGTTGTTTTTGAATTTGTAAAATTTGGAAAGAAATGCGTGCTTCCTCTAGTCAGATGGAGTCACTCGAGGTTTCAGTATGATAAAACATTAGTCACAGTGCCTGACCCATTAGGCAGTCTGTAACCCTGGCTGTGGTCACTCACATCAGTGTCCTTGTGTAGCAAAACCAAAGCAGGCAATGAGCTCCGGTTGTCTGTATGTATATAGTTTGTGGCTAAGAGCACCAGCCGGTGTTAGATAGACCTGGGTTTGCTAACTTCTTTTCTTACTAACTTCATGGCCATGGACAAGTTACTGAGCCTCTCTCAGCCTTAGGGAGTGATATGTGATAATAACCATTTGAAACAGCGCTTTTAAGGCATGAAGGGGTGAGTGTCGTTGTGACGATTATTAATGTTTATGTACACATTTTTTAATGCAATTAAAACTTGAGATTTGCAACCTTTTGTATGTTACAGAATCTGATGACCAAAACTACCGGGTGGAGGCTGTACATGCACTGGTACACAAATTACCAGAGAAAAACCGAGAGATGCTGGACATCTTAATAAAGCACCTGGTCAAGTAATTCTCTGACTTCTATTTTTCACTTTAACTTGTTCAGCTGTTAAGCTTGTTCGTGTCATCTTAAGTGTGTGATGGTGCTGGGACATCACTATTGTCATGAGAGTCTGTAGAATGTGCTTTAAAAAATGAGAAGGTAAAGATACAAATTATGAACAACAAATACACATCTATCAACAAGTGAATCTAAAAATCAAGTGAATAATCTGATGAACAGATTAAACTGGTGAATATAATAGAATCAGGGGCATAGAAAGGGAATGGACTGACTATTCTCGGGGTTGGGGGGAAAAGGGTGTGGAAGGTGTGGGAAGAGACTGGACAAAAATCGTACACCTATGGATGAGGACAGTGGGGGGGCGGGTAAGGGCAGAGGGTTGGGTGGGAACCGGGTGGAGGGGAGCTATCGGGGGGGAAAAAGAGGAACAACTATAGTAATCTGAACAGCAAAGATTTAATTTATAAAAAAATGAATGACTAATTTTGAGATATATCTATATGTACATGTGTATGCACCTGGGTATGTGTACAATATAAAAATAATTATATCCTTTGCAATGGTTAAGCTAATGATAAAAAACTTACAGGTCAACTTAAAAATATATGTGGAAGTATATAGTTTTCCCCCAATTCTTTTAGATACATTGTAATCCCTAAGTTTGAAAACTAGTTCTCCATATTACCAGGATCAACAGGTTCTACCAGGTCAAACTTCCACTCTAATATTAGCTCCTTTCTTTGGACTCATAGTATCTTTTGGTCTCTGAAAATTTTTCTGACTCTGCTGTTAGTCATTGATGTATTTAAAAATCTTGATAGATTTCACAGTAGTCAGGTTTCTCCAGAGAAACAGAATGAATAGGATGTTTGTGATTATGTATACACATATATACATACTAGAGGCCCGATGCACGAAATTAGTGCAAGAGTAGGCCTGCCTTCCCCCGGCTGCTGGAACAGCTTCCCTCTGGCACCCAGGACCCAGGCTTCCCTCTCAGCCCTGGCTTCATCCAGAAGGTCATCCGGAAGGACGTCCAGTCTAATTAGCATATTACGCTTTTATTATTATAGATACCTATATGCATGTGTGTATGTGTATGTATATGAAAGAGATGGATTGATTGCAAGGAATTGGCTTACATGATTGGGAGGCTGGTAAGCCTGATGCCTGCAGGGCAGGCCTTCAGGCTGGAGACCCAGGAAGGGTTGATTTTGCAGCTGGAGTCCAAGGCAGCCCAGAGACCGAATGCCTCTTTCTCAGGGGACCTACTCTTTTTCTCTTAAGACCTTCAATTGATTGGATGAAGCCCACCCAAGTTATGGAGGGTAATCTGCTTTACTCAGAGTCTACTGATTTAAATGTTAATCTTGTATAAGAAGAAAAATGCCTTCGCAGAAACAGCTGGAATTATATTTGATCAAACATGTGGGCACCATGGTGTCACAAATTTGGCCATAAAATTAACCATCACATATCTATCTAGAAGTTGAGTCTCTCTCCTCTCTCTCTATCTCTCTCTCTCTCTCTCTCTTAATCCAGAAGTTTATTTGCTATGCTGCTGGAAACAAAACAAAAGTTTTTGTTAAAATTCACATTTTAAACATATTTCCGAATCCCCTTACCATTTCTTTCACTTTTTCTAATTTATTTAATTTGTTTTGTTTCTATCAACATTTATCCCCCGTATACCCTCTTTCACCTCCCCCTGCCCTCCCCCCTCCCCCCACAGTCACCACACTGTTATCTGTGTCCATGAATTCTTTCTCTTTCTTTTTTGCTCAATCCCTTCACATATACACCTAACACCCGGCCACCACCACCAGAGCTGTCTGACTACTCTGTACCTACGAGTCTGTCTCTATTTTGCTTGTTAGTTCATTTTGTTCATTAGATTCCATATGAGTGAAATAATATGCTACTTGTCTTTCTCTGACTGGCTTATTTCACTTAGCATAATGTTCTGCAGGTCCATCCACACTGTTGCAAAGACTGTTAAAAAGACATTTTCCATCTTAATGAATACCATGATTCATAATCAAATAATTAATCCCTTCCTTGTTTGCTAGAAGTAATAACCCAATTTATGCTAATTTTAGCCATGCACATTTGAAATAGTGTTACATAACATATTAATAACTCTCAATGTGCAGGCTTTGAGATAATATTAAATTCCCCCGTAGGAATCCACTTGGAATGGCATAATTTCAAGTTCATTGTTAACTGTTGCCTATGGCAATACCTTTATTGCTAATGAACAAGGACTCATCCTTGGTCTGAATTAGTCTTAAATTATGTTTTTGAATTGTGTATAACCTCTTTATGAAATTTAACCACACTGTATTTATTGGTCATTCTCTTGTTGTATTCAAGCTATTTTTCTAGTAAAGTTTTTTTGTGTGTGTTTTTTAAATTGACATGAATGTCGTTGCTTAATTACCCAGAGTATTAGATGAACACAAGCTTCACCCTTAATTTGAATGTGTGTTATTTTGATAACAAGGAATAGCAGGACAAGGTATCTGGCCTTAGAAAAGTGCTTAAAATTCCCTTGTTCATCCTTCACCACCATTCCTGGCTCTTTTCTTTATTTTTCTTTCTCTGTTTTTTTGTTTATTGACTTTTTGAAACTACTTTTATAAAGTGTCTATTTTTAAAAAATATTTTATTTAATTAGAAGACAATAGTTCACACATTTTCCCCACACCTGACCCCACATCCTCTTACAACCACCAATCTGTTCTCTATATCTGTGAGCTTTTTGTGTGTTTTTTGTTGTTGTTGTTCTTTAACATTCCACATATGAGGGAGATCATATGGTGTTTGTCTTTCTCTGTCTGACTTATTTCATTTTCAGCATAATGCTCTTGGGATCCCTCCATATTTTCATAAATGGCAAAATTTCATTCTTTTTTATGCCTGGGTAAAATTCCATTGTTGATACATACCATAATTTCTTTATTTGCTCATCCATCAGTGGACACTTCGGTTGTCTTCATGCCTTGGCTACTGTAAATAGTGTACAGTGAACATGGGAGTGCATGCATCTTTTCTATTTAGTGTTTTTTTGTATAGTAAAATGTGTGTTCTAATGACTTAAGTAAATTGTAAACAACTGATAACACTCTTGGTCCCTGGCAACCTTATGACATGGGTAAACTATAAACAACTAACAACACTCTTGGTCCCTAGCAACCTTATGTGGCTTAAGAAAAAATTAAGACCTGTGACCTGGATTAGTCACTGGCCTAAAGGAACAACTTAATGACTAATTCCAAATCTCCATTAATTAGCTCAGAGATGTTATATAAATCACTGGATGCTCAGTGCACGAAGTTCGTGCATGGGTAGGATCCCTAGTAGCTGCTGGCTGCCGGCTGGGACCTCCCTTCCCCCTGGCTGCCTGCCACTGGCCGAGGCCTCCCTTCCCTCAGCTGGCCAGCCAGCCCCGCCCCCTGGTCGAACTCCCAGTCAAGGGGACAATTTGCATATTATGCTTTTATTATATAGGATTACTTCTTTTCTGAGGATCCTTTTTTTTCCTTCTTAAAACAAGGCCATCTGTGGTTCTTCTTTGATTCTAACTTTAAATATTCAGAAGTGCAATTGGATGTCTGTTACCTATAGGAGTTGAGGGAGTAAGGTGCAGAAATGGATGAAATGTGGGTGAGAAGGGTCTGTGTTAACTCAGGAGCCCAGCAGACGGAAAATTCAGTGAAGAGTAAATTGGTCTTCAGAATATTCTGTCTCTTCTGACATAGTCATCAACTCTCCTTTTCAAAATAGAGCACATTTTTAGGATTTCTAAATGTATTTCCAGTGAGCTTAATATTAATCATTGTCCAGTTTACTTACACTACCAAGAACTTTTATATTTTAGCAGTAGTTCCTAAAGCCAATTTAATTACAGGAAGGATATTATTTTGAGATCTTATTTCACTTAATTTAATTGATTATTTCATTTATAAGGGTTGCTATACTTACTAGATGAGGAAACTGAAGCCTAAAGATATTAAATAACTAGGCTGACTACACCCCACTTCCAAGTTGGATGGATCCATGCTTTGATTCCAGATAGACTCACTGTCTTTGCAGACTACTTTCTTAGTACATTGTTTAATATATATTACATAATCAATATGTAATATTGGGTTATACAAGAAGGAAACTTGAAATGAGACTCTTCTGGGTCTAACCAAGAGTCTTCTTAGATAGTTCTCTCTTGGGCACAGGGGACATTTCATTCAGTGGGACATGTCCTGTCCTATACTAGGAATTGCGTGGGTAACCCAACATCCTGGATTCCCCATAACAGTTTACTTTTGGTTTTAGGATGTAGTTAGTGATGCATATGCAGATTTAAATATAATCTTGTGTGTTACGTTCCTTCCTGGAACTTTCCAATCTAAAAACCTGGCTGGAAGTAACAGAGGAAAGGTAGTGGTTAACCTAGGAGAGAGAGTGGTCAAATGAATGAGGTTTCTTTTCCTCTTAAGAACATATCCAGTTTCCAAATTAGTTAATTAGTCAGAGTCATCTTTGATAGCTACCAAGATTACTTTGGTGAGGTCAATAATTACAGGCTTTTTGTTTCATTTCCAGCACTGATTTACTCTTCCTATTTCCTCTTCCCGTTTCCTCTTCTTACTGTTTGCCAGCACAGTGGCCAGCACTACAGAAACACTCAGGGAAGCCTTACAGTGGTTCTCAACCTTCCTAATGCTGCGACCCTTTAATTCAGTTCCTCATGTTGTGGTGACCCCCAACCATAAAATTATTTTCGTTGCTACTTCATAACTGTAATTTTGCTACTGTTATGAATCGTAATGTAAATATTTGATATACTATTTTCCGATGGTCGCAACCCACAGGTTGAGAACCGCTGCCTTAGAAAGATGGTTGGAAGAAAAGAAGGAAGGATAGAAACGCACTGGCCAGTTGTCTTATGTGGGGAGCTCAAGGAAGCCTTTGACTTGTATTCAGGAGACCTAAATTCAAATATCTCTATTCCTAATTTGCTGTGACCTCAAATACATCATTTTTACTTTAGGAGCTTTTTTTTTTTTTTTTTTTACCTATACAATAGGAAAACCTGACTTCCTGGGAAGATTAAATGCAATGGCAGTAGATTTTCAATAATACTAGTATGTTTGGTGAATCCAAATAAAATTACAACCAGCCTACTCTAAACCATCTGTTCTAAAAGAAGTATAGCACTGTAGAAAATACCAAAGGGTCAATAATCTATCTCTTTAGGGTGATTGTACTCACGAAATCAAAATTTTTCCTCTTCAATATATTATCTTTTGTAATTATGTTTTACTTTGGCTATGTTAACTTTTTATGTCATTTTTGGCTATACTCATTAATGCCAATTGCAAGTGACTGAACCTGATTATTTGGAAAAATTAGCCTGTAATGGAATGTTTTACATTTTATTTATGTCACGAATTTGGTAGTTGAGAACATTTTATAATTACTAAACGTTTAACTTAAGATATTTTTGTTGCTCTTGTTTGCAGAGTATCACTACATAGCCAACAAAATCTCATGACTGTCTCAAACCTCGGTGTCATATTTGGCCCAACTCTCATGAGAGCACAGGAAGAAACTGTGGCTGCTATGATGAATATTAAGTTTCAGAATATTGTGGTTGAAATTCTGATAGAGCACTATGAAAAGGTAGGCTGAATTTTCAAATGGAAGTATCAAATTTTGTATGTTGCATTCGTATCATCTCGATTTTTCATTTGCATCATCTGTGAGCTTCACATTGTGAAGTCAGATTCTTATAATGTCAGTCTTGTAAATTTTGTATAAATTAGTTCTTCGTGAGGACTCTGATATTCCTTTATCTTGTTCAGTTTTTAAATCCTCCTCAAAACCTTCTGGCCAGATGGTCTCCTTTCCTTCTCCATCATTTACCTTTAAAGATTTTCTTCCACAGCACTTATATAATCAGGTTTTTGCACATATTCAGATAATACTTTAGAATAACTTTGTAGTTAAATCTATTTTAACCTTTTAATCTCTCTGGGATTAGACTCTTAATTATACAGCAGAGGTGATATTCTAAATAAAACCAAAGAAAAAAATCTGGAACAGAGTCTTGAAGTCTTCTCTATCCAGTCCCCCGGGAGGGTGACTTTATAAGAATGGGATCTTCGAATAACTATGGAAATTGGAAATTGGAAATTGGGGAAGCCAAATTGATTGCGTTATTAACAAATTCAACCATTTAAGTTCTAAATATTTTTTGATACCTTTGTGTCAGATCTAGTCCTTGTGAGAGAATGACTGTGCCTCTCTCCTGCCCCGGGTCCCTCCCTAGTACCTACCTAAGGCTGGAGGCTTCCTCACAACCAAGGAGCACCTGCTGCCTCCTGTAGCTGTGCTCAGACCTGGCACATTTCTTGACCATCAGAACCAGCAGCATGTCGGCCCCTTCTCCTAAGAAGTGGGTCCATTCTGCTGGGGAAATGGTACAACCCAAAGGCTATGTTTAGCATGAAGGGGGAAAGACAGTTATCACACGAAAGAATCCATGTGTCTCAACACTGACATTTGTTCCTATTTGAAAGGTTTCTTAAAATTATTGGGAAATCTGAACGTCACTGTTGGGGAAGCATAAAAAAGGAAAACCCAGAGAAGAAACGTTACTCAGTGTAAATGGGAAAGAAAGTTTATAATTATTCTGGGATTCACTTTATTTATTTTATGGTATCAAGCATCTCTTGCATACAACTGATGAAGTAGCATAGAATTCTAAGATTCAGTAGCATATAAGTCTCAAAGCTTCTTTTATGATGAAATTGGCAATTTCACCCTTTTGTTAACTGTGGCCCATTGTTCTTCCGGGTAGATTTTTCACACCGCCCCAGACCCAAGCATCCCTCTTCCTCAGCCTCAGTCGCGGTCTGGATCCCGAAGGACACGTGCAATCTGCCTCTCCACAGGCTCCCGGAAGCCCAGAGGGAGGTACACTCCGTGCTTGGCAGAACCTGACAGTAAGTGGGCCGGCCTTGGGGAGAGGCTTTCTCCATTCTTTAATCCAGCCTTTCTGCCGCTAATTAGGTAGAAATAGAAGTGGTTCTCACTGATGCTATCACCCCAAAACCTCCCCACCTCCAACATTTGTATGTTCTCTATCAGTAGAGTTGCAAGGTACTTTGGACAAGCAAATTTATTACCGTTACAAAGGAAATAATTAGTTTGCTCAATGCTCCCCCCACCACCACCACCTTTTTTCCTGCAACTGTGATTAAGTACATGAGGTGCTACTTTGTGGAAGCTTTTGTTCTATTGTCAGAGTGTAGAGAAGAAAGCCAGAGAAAGACTGGCCGAAGCATTTTCTTTCTTCCTCTCACATTATGTTCTTAAAGCATCATCTCTTGGGTATCAAAGTATCTCAAAGAGAGAAAGAAAAGAAATAAGAGAAACTAAACCACACATTATCACTAACTTACTGTTCTGAGCCAGGCCCCAAGATGAGGTGGAGGCAGCTTGAGCCCATAAGATGTGTTAAACTGGCCATTTTCATTTTATTTATTACCTCTACACCCCCCAATTTTTCCACAATCAATATTTAATAGAAAGCACTACTTTTTAATTTAGACATATTTGAACACTTCATTACAGTTTCTCTGATTTTTTTTTTCGTATACCTTACTTTTAGGAACATTAAAAAATACACCCAATTAAACAGCCAGTTTCTTGCATTGCTATATTCTTAACAGGAAATGCAAAAAGTCCTCTCTTGTAAATTGAGAGCAGCTTGTAATTTGCAGCTGACATTTGACGGTGCCTTTGAATAGAGGAGGACTCGGATGCATTGTAGTTCAGAACCACCTAAGATCAGAAAAGTAAAAAAAAAAAAAAAAAGGCAGAAATATGTCTTTAATATCCCTTTCATTGATTGTTTTGTAATATCATCATGGAATCATTTTTCTTACTTGTGAGTCCTGTTTCAGAATTTTGTCTGAATTCAGGTCTGCCCACTCATGGTGTAAGGAGTAACATCATTTCACAGGGGCAGGGCACATATAAAATCCCCCTTGAATAGTATTGAAAAATGCATTCACCAAGTTCAAAAGCATCTCTTAAAGGCTGTCTCCAGTAGTGAGGACAGTTCTCCATGCCAGGTGAAGGCCCATCACTTTGGTGGGATCCGGTGGCCACAAGCCCTGTGTGGGTTGGAGAATGGAAGGGTTTTGGCGGTGCTGTTCTCAACAGAGAGCCTCTGTCCTTTCCTCTCTCCCGCTCCTGCTCAGGCGACTCCTACAGCAGCAGCCCAGCCAGCACACCCATGGGGAGCATTGAGTCCCTCTCCTCTCACTCCTCTGAACAAAACAGCACGACAAAGTCCGCCTCCTGCCAGCCCAGGGAGAAGTCCGGAGGGATTCCCTGGATTGCATCCCCGTCACCGTCCAATGGACAGAAAAGTCTTGGTCTCTGGACAACTAGTCCTGAATCCAGTTCTAGAGAAGATGCAACCAAAACGGATGCAGAATCAGATTGCCAGAGCGTGGCCTCCGTCACCAGCCCAGGGGACGTTTCTCCACGCATAGACCTGGCCAAGAAAGGGTCTCATGGGACTTCAGGACAGAAAAGAGCCTCAGCTACCTTCCTCAGGTCCCTCGCTGCAGCTGAAGGTGAGCCAGAGTGGAGCTTACGCAAGATGTCGTTATCTCCGTGCCACTTGCCGGGTTGTTCCGCGTGATTAATCAAGGGAGAAGTTAATGGGGCAGAAACGAATGATGCTTATCTAGTTTGTTCCTGAGCTGGGATTTTTCAGACTCCTCTGCGCTGAGACTTTTCCCCTGGCTCTCTCTATCTCCGTGAGGTGATGTCTTTGTAATTGCTGTCGATTCTGATCTCCCTGGGTGATGGGCAGCCGTGCTGAGGAACATTCTGTACCGTCTCATTTGGGCTCAAAGAAGAATGCTTCCTTTTGTTACGCGCATGGGCTGTGTTATTGCTATTATTTTGTCTAATAACACCTTGCCTGTTTTTCTTTTGGGTTTTCTTTTCTAGGAAACAAGAGCTATAGCGGTTCCACTCAAAGCTTAACTTCCATAGGTTCCAAAGAGATGCCTAAAGCCCCACCAAACCCAGACCTGCCTCCAAAAATGTGCAGGAGGTTAAGGCTAGACACTGCCTCGAGCAACGGCTACCAGCGACCGGGCTCCATGTAAGTGAGAGTGAGTTTGCTGGGTCTGCCAGGGGGTGCATGGGGCTGAGGTGTCCAGCGGAGCCCTTGGCGCTTCCACCACTGAATGTCTCATCTGGAGAGTGGATATAGCCAACTTCTGTAGGACCCTGCTCTCTTCTAAATGTGATGTGGAAGCTACAGTAGCCTTAGGATATATATAAACTACTCATGAGCAGGCACATCAAGTACTTTCCTTAGAGGCAGGACTATGGCTTAATTTAAGGACATGAAAATCTATATCATAAAAGCCTAAGCGACCATTATGGCAGAACGACCAGAACAACCAGTTGCTATGATGCGCATTGACCACCAGGGGTCAGACACTCAACGCAGGAGCTGCCCCCTGGTGGTCTGTGCACTCCCGCAAGGGGAGTTCTGCTCAGCCAGAAGCTGGGCTCATGGCAGCAGAGGTGGCAGGAGTCTCTCCTGCTGCCTCCGTGGCAGCACTAAGGAAGGAGCAGTGAGCCAAGCGGTAAGGAGCAGCGAGCAAGTGGGCGGTAAGGAGTGAGGGGTCCCAGACTGCGAGAGGGCACAGGCCTGGCTAAGGGACCCAGCCCTCCCCACCCCCCCACCCCAGTGCATGAATATCGTGCACCAGGCCTCTAGTAGATGTATAATAGAGTAGCTATGGGCTCCAAAGCTAGAAACCTTCCTATAAAAGCTGAACATCAACTTGTCAGCTGAGGAGACTGTGGTGCCAGGCCCAGATGACAGTCCTCCTCCCCCCGCCCAACCTTTCTGTTAGAAATAAACTGCTTTCTGGCTGTGAAGGTTGGCTTTCTCTTCTCCTGGTCATATGTCTCCTGTCTGAGAACTCACTGATTTAAACAAGCTCTTAGACAATAAGGAACTTTGATAGGCAAAAGAAGTCAGTCCTTTTAATCAAAAGAAACGACCCAGGAGTGTAGACTGAGAAGGTAGGGTAGGGCACATAGATGTGAGCAGAAAGGGGGTCAAAGAGGAGAAAATCGGAACCTGCATAAACAAACAAAATCCAGAGAGGCTTTTGCTGAGCCTTTCCAAGTGCTGTATTGGCTCTCACTAGGCCCCCTGACACATGTTATCGTCCACTGTATCCAGTGGGTTGTATAAACCTCATTTTAGAGATGATGGGAATTGATACTCAGAAAATTTAAGGATTTCACAATATTGCATATCGAGTTACTTCAATTAAAAATACTGCTATAATTTTAAAAAGAGAATTTAAGGAACCAATCCACATACCCTCAGCTAGTAAGTGTAGAGCTGGGATCCTAACCCAGGGTTCCTGGCTTGAATCTGTGCTCTACATACTATACTATGCCCATGTTCAATATTGTGGGATTTCTGACATTTAAATTTTCCCTCAAAAGTCCAGTAAGACATTTTACTGAGATTGTTTCCATACAAAGTGTCTTAAATTCATTTGTTCCTCCCTTTCTCCGACACAAACCTTTTGGTTTCAGAGTGTGTTTAACACATATTATCTCTCTGGGTCAGACATTTAACTGCCATGATATAGACACGTATATTGGTAAATCTATCTGCTCCCTAGTGTGTGTGGTTCTAGCCCAGCCGTGGGCAAACTACGGCCCGCGGGCCAGATCCAGCCTGCTTGAAATGAATAAAACTAAAAAAAACAAAACAAAACAAAAAAGACCGTACCCTTTTATGTAATGATGTTTACTTTGAATTTATATTAGTTCACACAAACACTCCATCCATGCTTTTGTTCCGGCCCTCCGGTCCAGTTTAAGAACCCATTATGGCCCTCGAGTCAAAAAGTTTGCCTACCCCTGTAGCCACTAAGGAAATTAAATTTTAAGCCAATATGTCAAGGGAGATGGGAAAATATAAACTCCATCCTTTGTGAGGGAAAGAGAAGAGCTTCTGTTTTGTTATTTACTGATAGTAAAAGATGAGATTGATGAGAGAGCGTACATTCTGTCAGGTTCTGAGAGAATTTTTCAAAGAAATAAAATAGATTTTAAAAATCTAGAATACCAAGGAATTTGATATCTCCTCTGGTATAGCTAGAAACATTTCTAATTACTGAAGGTGGCTTAGTTTTCATTTTTTTCACCCTCTACCTAATTTTATCACCTCTTTACAGACCATGCCCCTCCTCCCCCAAGATTTGAAACAAGATTTGATTCCACAAATTTATTTATTGGCCATATTTTCAGAGTTATCTCTTCCTATATTATGGGAGCTGTGTTCACATATTAAAGGATACACGAAGTAGTTTTGTCTTATCCATCAGAATGAACAATTCTTTTGTCATGTAGATTTGATTTTTCTCTGTGGCTTTACATCAGTCTATACTATTGTTGCCTGGAGCAAAGTAGGGAGAAAATGCTCCTTTTTACTGCTGCCACTTTTATGAGGTAGAAAAAATGAGGACAGCAAGATCCCCAGAAAGGTTAGCTTTAGGTTTATTACAATTTGATACTCCATGAGCTGGAGATCAGAGCTGAAACTTTCTCCCACGTTAAACCTTAAAACAATGAAAACTCAGGTCAAATTTTAGGGACAGTTCTTAAGTAATCACTTTTGTTTTGATTAAGTGATAACTCTGAATTTCATTTTGAGCTGAATGATTTTCTAATTGATTTAATGAAACTTGCATTGTCAAATTATTTTTCAGTGTGGCAGCGAAAGCCCAACTGTTTGAAAATGTTGGTTCAGTTAAGCCAGTTTCTTCTGGGCGGTAAGTCTTCAAAACAAAGTAAAAAATAATAAATAAAATAGTGGTGAGGTTGTTGCCTTGTGTGGACATGGTGGGTCTTCTTTGACAGCTCTGCCCCCAATTCTGCAGATGGTCAAGTTCACATTCACTGTCTCTTCGTGGGGAAGAGGTCATGTCTGAGAACAGCACTTAGTGTCTTAGACTGTGAGGGTGATGCTTCATCTGCTAAAATCTTCATAAAGGAAGAGTTCTAAAAAAACAGGTCTTCCAGAAGACACAAGTTGCTTTAACCCTTTGCACACCAAAGACTCCTTTGGTAACAGTTTGTGGAAATTTTTCAAAAATATATACCTGACTTTGAAATGATAGAACTTTTTCTAGAAGCCGTTTTATTGTTGTTGTTGCTATTGTTTCCAAAGCCTAGAAAGGCCCTCACATATTAGTGCTTTAAAGTCCCCAGAGTTGGTATCTTTCAAGGATGTTGGTCGGTGCATTGCATTCATATGGCAGATTGCAGACTGTTCGCATGGATCTTACCTCTGCTTAGCATCTTTAACTTCTTCCTTCTTTATCAAGGCATGGTGAAGACTAGGCACGTGCCTGTCAGAGCCAATGTCATTTATCTCTGAAACTGTCATCATTTTTAGGCCTTAGTGGGAGGGATTTAACCTTGCTACTTGTCTGTGCAGCTACATGGCTGAATTGCTCCACTAGATGGAGCCCTTTTATTAGGAAGCTCTAAACAGATAACTCAAGTCCTGTAATCAGAGATGATCCCACAGAGCTTTAAAACAGCAAGCTATGGAAGTAAATCATAATGCTGTCGTATCATAAAGATATCCTCAAATGTTCAACAATCAGTCTGTGCATTTTTAATATGCTTTTACATTCTAAATACTGCTATAAATCAACTTCTGATGACGGTCAGCAATCACGGTCTTTGTCAACAGCACTGTGGACCATGTAACTTTTCACCAAGAGACAGGGACCCAGGAACACAGTGGACTTCACATTCAATTCTTGGTCCCACCACTCCCTATGTGTATAACCTTGGAGTTACAGAAGAAATCTATTGTCTCTATAAAATGAAAGTCACAATTCTGTTTTTGCCTAGTTGTTGTAAATTTCAAATACAAAGCAATCTATTTGGCAAGTTCTCCACAGATGATCTTTACAATAACAACTTATTGTTATGATAATCTTTATTGAAACTACTGCCGCTACTCAAGCTTCTAATTAACATATTGATAATACTTAAACATTAACTCTTTAACAGTTACCTGGTACTTTTTGGTACCATTCAATATAGCTGAACAACAGAAAGTTGAAAGCATTTCCCTTACTAAGCTCCTACAGTGCTTATTTCCTGGTCCTTCTAGGGAACTCAGGGTAACCCTAGAATTGGACCTTGAAGAATGCTAGAACCAGTAGTAAGTAGTAGGAAGACTAGTTATGTTTGTGGAAGAGACCCATAAGGAGATTCTAGTGCAGTGGTTCTCAACCTTCCTAATGCCACCACCCTTTAATACAGTTTCTCATGTTGTGGTGACCCCCAATTTCATTGTTACAAATTGAACATAATTAAAGCATAGTGATTAATCACAAAAACAGTATGTCATTATATATGTGCTTTCCGATGGTCTTAGGCAACCCCTGTGAAAGGGTCATTCGACCCCCAAAGGGGTCGCGACCCACAGGTTGAGAACCGCTGTTCTAATGCATGATCCTGAGCAACAGAAAAGTAACATCTCTGGGAGCCCCCACAGGCGCGTTGGGAGTCATTGAGTAAAGGGGTGATCTAATCAGTGATACACCCAACAGATCATTCCAAGTGGATTTTCTAGGAGTTGTGAAGAGGAGAGTACAGTCAACCATGTAGGATGGAATTGGTCAGATTTAAAGGTCTTACACAGAGCAGTAACAAAAGCATGAAAAGCAATAAGGAGAACTTTATGGATAGGATCAGGATTTGGCAACTGCTTTGATACTGGGAATGAAGATTCCAGGTCTTTGAGACTGAGTGTCAGAAACAATGGCAGTTTAGTTTCTGGTCTCAGCCTGTGATTACATGGAAGAGAGGAAAGTTCTGGCCACAATGTTTGAGGAGCCTGAGTTACATTGAGAAGCTGGTAGACGGTGTGGAGTTTGCCATTTGAGAGACTTCTCAGTTTCTCTGTGTAGATGAAGGTGGGGCTTGCTGAGTGTACAGGAAAAATGCCTGAGCATTGATTGGTCTTTGGGGAATGGTTTCGTTTAAAGGTCTAGCAAAGAGCAATGTGAAGGAATGATCAGAAGGAACAGGTATCATCAACATGGTAGAAGCTGCAAAAAGTCAAGGAGACCATTGGAAGAGGACACTGGTTTTCACCCCTCAGACATATCTTACTTCTTGGGATTTAAAAAAAATATTATCTGTGTGCATGTCCACTTCTTTCAGCAGTGAAATTCTCAGCAACCAGAAAGTGTGAGGGAGTGCATGTGTGTGTGTGCGTGTGTGCGTGTGTGTGTGCGTGTCTGTGTGTGTGCGTGAGTGTGCGTGCGTGTGTGTGTGTGTGTGTGTGTGTGTCATTGTTAAGTGACTCTTCAGAAAACACCGTATCAGTTTCTTTTTGGTGACTTTTTTATTTTGCTTATAGTTAAGTAAGCATTGACCCTATCAAACGTTTGTAAATCTGGCCATCAGCATTAGGCAGCATTTGGCATTGGACTGGGACTTGTGGTCAGGTCACCTTCCACAGGAAGAGGGAAGAAATGGCTTTCAGGACAGTAGATGTTATTATCTTACTCTGCCATGCACGAAGAAGCAGGGATTTCAGAATCCTTTGCAAAGGATGTTAGACGCTTCTGAAGAGAGACTTGGTGGCTGACAGTGTTATTTCGCATCCTCTTCAGTGCACTGAGGCAGTAACAGAGGCAGCATTAGCCCTTGGAGAGGAAACTTCACTGCCACAGAAATCTGCATTAAATCATGAGAGCTCTCTGCTGAGTTAACACCTGCAGTTACGGAGCTCGGCAGAGAAAATTACACCTGTCTAGACACACGCACAGATAATTGAGAAGTCATGACAAGTATTTTTTGTACTGTGTATTTTTGACACATTTAACAATATCCATTTATTTCGTGATATAATTATTCTGCTTGCCTCCTCCCGCCACGTAATCTTATCAAATGGCTGAAGCATTAATAAAAATAGTTTAGTTGCCTTTTCAAGTGCTCTTTCAAAAATTATAATATTGTAAGTATTGTCATACCTTAATCATTTCTATAACTCTGGACGTTGTTTCCTTATGCATCTTTTAATTTATATTAAGGACTCAAAGCAATAAGACTTTGTGTCCATTGGAGGAAATTGCTACTGTTAGGAAATTTGAATTCTTATAAAATATTTACATATTTTTAAAGACATGGCTCTACAACCCTTAATTATACCATATATCGGATCAAATGATTATATTTGACTAGAAGGTTAATAGGAAAAAAACTAATATTTTTTCCTACTTGAGATTACCTTCTTCTGATTCTTAGAAGTCTTAAGGACTTGGCAGCATCCTCTACCCCCACCTCCCACCCATGTCAACCAGCACACCCATGTGCATGCCGACACGCATGCGTGCACACACGCACACACAGCTCTTCTTTAGGGCAGTGCCCTGTCTTCTCTGGGTGCCTGCATTCCTCAGTTCTCCCTTAATGAAGCCACGTTTCACTGGGATGTGGGCTGGTGGTCATTGCCCCGCCTGGCTGCTGCGGGCTCCCCTAGCCAACTTTCTAAAGTACAGCCTGAGCCTCACCTCCTATGAAGCCGATGCTGGGGGCAGGGCCGGAGTTTTCCTCCATAAGCTTTCCAGTCTTCAGATATCCATTTGGGAACCCTGGTCTCAATGACCTACGCTCCCCTGGAAGTGTAGACGTTAGACTCAAGGTCAGGCTCCAACGGGGAAAAGAAATCATGTAACACTGGTGCTTTAAGACATCTGCGTGACAAGTCCTGCTGATGCTTATCTACTGATAAAGTGCTGGAGCCAAAAAAGAGAGACAAGGGCGCCTTGACTGTTGAAAAGGACTCCTCACGTAGAAAAAGAGCCCAAAGCATTCCTCGCCCCCCCTCACCCTCTTCTTTTTTTTCCTACTCATTTCTTCAAGAAATATTTAATGAGTTTTACTACCAGGCTTCAGGCATAGCTCATGGAGGTTACATTCCGATTAGAAGAGAAGATAACGGACTAACAGATATTGCTGCTGTGCAGTCTTCTGAGGGTCTGGTAATTGCCGGGGCAGCTGTTTTAGAGTGTGCGCAGGGAAGACATGACCTTCAGCAAAGCTCAGGGAATTTAAGAGGAACAGAAGTGCATAGCCCCTGAGGATCAAGAGGAAAACATCAAAGAGCCAGGGCTCAGCTGGCCTGAGCGGGGATGAGTTTGGCATGTTTGAGAAGGTGAAAGGGCTAGGGCAGTGATGGTGAACCTACGACATCACCTCTGACACGCGAACTCATTTTTTTTGGTTGATTTTTCTTTGTTAAATGGCATTTAAATATATAAAATACATATCAAAAATATAAGTCTTTGTTTTACTATGGTTGCAAATATCAAACAATTTCTATATGTGACACGGCACCAGAGTTAAGTTAGGGTTTTTCAAAATGCTGACACGCAGAGCTCAAAAGGTTCGCCATCACTGGGCTAGGGGGATGGGAGCCCAGCAGGTGAACAGAGGCAAGAGAACTGACAGACACCTGATTGTGCATGGAATGGAGCTAGAGTTGGTCACCCATTAGAGCAGTGGTTCTCAACCTTCTGGCCCTGTAAATACAGTTCCTCATGTTGTGACCCAACCATAAAATTATTTTCGTTGCTACTTCAGAACTGTAATGTTGCTACTGTTATGAATCATAATGTAAATATCTGATATGCAGGATGGTCTTAGGCGACCCCTGTGAAAGGGTCGTTCGACCACCACAGGGGTTGTGACCCACAGGTTGAGAACCGCTGCATTAGAGGGTTGTTCTCTGGGAAATAGCATGATCTTCAGAACCTTTTCCAAACTGTCCTCTGGCTCCCCTGTAGAGAATAGATCGCAAGGCGACAGAACGGGAAGCCTAGAAGATTTAGGGTGGTGGGAAGCCAGTCAGTGAGTCACACCACACATGATTTTGGCATGGACGTGGTGGTGGAGATGCTGAGAAGTAAGTGGAGCCGGGAGGAGTTCCCGTCTTACCAAAGTAAATGGATGTTGCAGAGTTTGATTAGCGGCCTCAGATGATGATGGCCTTTTAGTGTTGGCTCAAGTGCTTTTAAATAGAACTCACAGAAAACTCTGAAATTCTGGCTTCTCTTGGGAAACCAGAGTATGTGGCTGTATGGAACCTGAATTCCCATATGGTCCAGCTGTTGGGAGCTGAGTGTTGGCTTCCCTACCTAAGAGATGGGTATTCCCCCTGCTTTGCAAAGCCTCTATCTGTCCCCATCATCGCCCTGACAAGGAGGCCACTATTGTTGGCCATTTACTATCAACTTATGCTTATTTAACTCATTTACTATACTTTGTAGACATTTTAATTTGGGGATCTCACCTCTGCTAATCTGAAATTAAAGTGGAGGGAAAAAAAGCTTTAGGGTATAGCTGCAAAAACAGCCTATTTACCAACAATTAAATAATGGCATTCTTTAAAACAAACTTAGGCTGTGGTTACACATGGAGGCATTGCCTGCAAACATTAGATGAGCTTTTGGTTTGCTTTCCATATTTTCTGATCACATACCTGTGTTCAGTTTGTGGAAAATGCACTTTGCACACTTACATGTGCCTTTTGTGTATATTATTATCCGATTACAACTAGAAACTAATATAATTTTTAAGATAATTTGAACTAGACATGTATTTATTTTGAGTTGTGGTTTTTACAACTCGCCTTTTACTCTTTCAGCCAAGCCAAAGCCATGTACTCCTGTCAAGCAGAGCACAGCCACGAGCTCTCCTTCCCACAGGGGGCGCTCTTTTCTAATGGTAAGTGCACCCAGTGCCCCCCATTAAGGAATCTTGTAGAGATCAGAGTCTAAAGTGGAAGCCAGGAGACTCAGAATTTAGTGAGGCCCTACCCTTCATGACCTGCACCAATGAACACATCAGATTCCTCTGGGCCCCAACTTCCTCCCCTATATGTTTGTGAGTGTGTGTGTGTGGTGGCGGGGGGGTCGGGGGGGCTGGGGGGAGGGTCTCGGGGAGGGGGGGAAGCTCGGGATCTAGGGTGGAGGGAGGATGGGAGAAATTGGCTGATTGATTATAAGAATGCAAAGGACATTTCCATCTTGAAAGAAGCTGTGACATTGTTTTGTGGATTCATGCAGTCTGATTGCAGTCTGATGTGGGTGGATTCTTACCCATTTGTGTATATAATTATTTGAAGCTAATGCCTGAGTGAGTCACATTAACTTTTTTTTTTTTTTTTTCTAGTGTACCCATCAGTGGAACCAGGATGGTTGAAGGCAACTTATGAAGGCAAAACAGGACTAGTCCCAGAAAATTATGTTGTCTTCCTCTAATACTATTTAGTGGATGGCAGTATCTTCATGGTATCCATGGTAACAAGTAATACGTGCTATGATTTTATCTGACACAGATATGGCAATCAGCCCACTAAATGAAAACAGACAATTTCTATCAAGTCCTACACCAGCAGACTATGTAGCTCCCTATTAATGGAAAAGGAAAAAAAACGTTTGAATTGTTTGCCATTCTTTTTATTTTTTTTACCCGTTTCTTGTCTTAAAATATCTTTCTTTTTGATAAGTAAGTTTCCACAATGACTCCATAACAATTGAGAATCTCAAATACTGTATAAGCACTATATCCCAGAAATTTGAAAACTAGAAATTTGATATAAGGATTTTGGGATCTGCCCTTCACTGTCTGGCATTCTCTGGGAAACCGTGGAATTGTTACTTAAAAATGTAATGTAAACTGTTCGTTTATGATTTTTTCTTTAAAAAATATACTGCTTTTATATATGATTGTTTTGCTGGTCCTAAACATTTCAAGGAAATAAGTTTTTTCTTCATCTAACTTTATTTTTGTTTACCAAGGAAGATGATAATACTCAAAAGCAATGATGTACATAATGCCTGTAAATGAAGCCAAAATAAGTCATACACTGAGTCCACTGGATACACTCCATCCCGCATCCAGACGCCTCCCATAGGCTTTGAGTAGGGACCAGCGAACTATTTCTGTGAAGGCCTGATAGTGAATATCGTGTCCTTTGCAAGCCCTATAGTCTCCATCATACTACGTAACTGCCATCATAGCAGAAAGCAGCCACAGACAATAAGGAAAAAGATCGGGGAGGCTGTGAGCCAACTCAACTTTATATATGGACCCACCCTGAAACTTGAAGATCACATAACTATCTTGACACGAAATAGTCCTCTGTGACCATTTTCAGCTGCTGGATCATACAAAAACAGGCAGCAGGTCCAGTGTTACTCATGGATCGTGGTTTGCTGAGCCCTGGTTTAGAGGATGTGTAAAACTACCTTTATTACTTAGGGATTTCTATGAAATTTTACTACATTACATACAAATACTGATAAATTATATGCACATAATAGCATCACAAAAGCATCACAAAAGCATAATTACCGTCTGAGGAAAACAATGTAAAAGTGTAGCTGTACAACTTAAATTCTACTTGTAATGTTAACGTGTCAAAGAATTCTGTTGATACCTAATTTTGGCTGATGAGAAATTCTCTCATCAAATGATCAAGAAATTTTTAAAATACTAGTAGAGAAGCTATGCCTTCTAAAGTCTGTGCTTAGTTGAAACCATGTAAGCATAAAGGTACAGGACTCTTAAATTATTTTGAACCACCACATTTTTAAAGGTTTTATCATTTTTAGCAGGAATAAAATGTGTACATGATTTTTTAAAATGCCATTTAATTTACAGTCTTTATTAGGAATTTCACTGAATTTATAGAGCATAGACATTTACTACCCATTTATATATGCCGTCAACAGCTGGTCACGCATTTCTGTTATTTCAATAATTCTATTTCAGTAATTCTAATATATTATTTCTATAAATATTTGCATGTGGCAAAGAGCCTTTCTTCTCAAGATTTCAAAAAGCTGGTTACCTGTCATTTAACTGCCACAGCGCAGGCCCACTGGACTGTATTTTACTTGTTACTTTAGAGTTCCCCACTGTACAGGCACTCAGGTATTGACTGTATAAAACTCTTCTTATGTGATATTATAATCTGTAATCTCAGTCTCTTCTACTTTAAAGTAATGTCTCCAAAGTTAATAGACTATACACTCACATACGCATGTTCACACTATGCCTTGGAGCGTTTATGCTTTTAAAATTAAAAGTGGAAAAATAGAGTAGAATTTAAAAATAAAGAGAATAACAGTAGGTGGGGTCACAACCAGAAATAAATATCAGTGCATTGGAATGAAAAACTATTTAATGTTATAAAAATTAGTAATATAATGAAAAAATCTGATGTTTCTCTCTCTCTCTCTCTCTCTCTCTCTCTCTCTCTCTCTCTCTCTCTCTCTTTCTTTTTTTTGCTTTCCTCCTGCTGTTCATTTTTTGTACCTGATAATTGGGTGTTGCTAGAGCTTCTTGATCTCTAGACCCTTGGTGGCCTTTATTAGTAATAATAGCTTTGCCGACACCCTCGACTACCCTCTGCTGGAACAGAAGGTTGTCTTTCCACAGTAACTGCCAGTCCCTTAGTCTATACAGCGCTCTCACTGTGACCACCCTTGCCATCGTCTGGCATCCTACCAGATTAGAACCTCTTAAAAGCAAATTGATTTTCTTTCATAGACCAACCTGACTCCAAAAAGAGATTCAGAATTCTACTTCACTTGCTGCTGCACAAGGAAATCTCACCCTTCATTGTATTTTCACACAGACCAGAGTGTTCCTGCCTCTGAGTTGTCTGCGAGCTAATTTCAGTCGGGAATTAAGCTTTTGCTGTCTAGGATGTGGCATGGAGCGCTTTCTCCTGGTGAGGCGTGCTTGTGGCAGTACGTTCTGTGGTCCTTTTTTTGAAACAAGCTACAAAAGTGCTTCTTCAAATCGTGTTTTTGTTTGAAGTGTTAATCTTACAGATGTTTTGAGGATGGTTCTTTTGTCTTTATACCGAGTACACATGTAAGCAAGTCATGGCTATATACAGGGTGTCCCCCAAAAATGTGTACGCACTTTAATAGCTGATAGCTCAGTTTTGAAATGAAATGTATTTTAATAAACACTGCCTTTATAATTATTCAGAGTGTGTGTATACCTTTTGGGGGATACCCTATATATCGGAGATAGACTACAACTGCTTTTCTAACGAAATGAATTTCCTGCAGATAAGGTGTTTTTGAGCAGAGGGAAAATCTAAACATGTGCTCTGCATCACAATATTAATTACACAAGAAGGTAATGCCAATCATTGGGAGATCAGATTCCAAAGTGTAACAGCATTTCAATGATAAAACCTTAGCTTGTCAGAGACAATGTGAAGTTGTTAGAATTGCTACATCCACACCCTCCAGGCACACATGTGGATTGTAATCACTGGTTACAGTATAATTAGTATGAAGGTGAGGTTGATGAGTCTAAGTCAGTCATCTTGGGTGTTGTGTGAAAATATCCCCAAGGGCAAACATTTATGTATTTAACAGGTGACTCTTTTTGTACCATAACTCTACCAAGTTGAAAGAAACTAGTCCATCAACTGAAGGCTTATGCTGCTCTGTGACTATATATGTCTGAACAGTAAAATAATGCTTGTATTCCTGTGGTGCCCACGAAGGATGAGGAAGCGCTATTGCTCCTTGTTTGATGTGCATGGTTTTGCTAATTGGGTCAGCACTCTGTGCTTTGTAATATGAATGAGTACAACCAGGTTTCTCAACAATAGCTTGATTGCTGGCTCTTTCAGGAATGGGTGGAGAAAAAAAAAGAGTACCTTACGGTACAATCCCCAATGATCCAGGTTCCCAAATAGGGAAAATAAAGATACATACTGACTTTTATTCTTATTCTAGATATTTGGTTTTACATGTTGTGGCATGCTTTCTAAATTTCCACCATGTTGTAAGAAAAATAAAGCTGGCGTGTTAATCCTGTGAAGGTGTCCCTGCTGACCTCCCGCCCAGCCTCATCCTTCAGCTCTGTGTCTGATGTGAGAGAGGAGGTCATCCATGTGGATGCTGGTGCAGAAGAGACCCGCAGAGCCTTTCTTCAGACACCTTCAGTTTGTTAATGAGCCCCTTGAATTAGCATCTCAAGCCCCAATTTGATTTATACTTTATTGGCTGACGTTAGAGGCAGAGCAATTTAGGAGCAGATTTTGTTCTTTGGTTTTAACATATATTTCTAATTTGTAGCTGTTACTCTGACCTAAAAACACTGAGTGGGACCTAAAAAATATATCCCCTGGTAAAGAGACTTGACCATTGTCCAAACGTTATTTTGCTCTTGACTAGAGGTTTTTCACTTAGGGTAGAAATTGCTATTTAATTTTGCCTTTTATCTTCCAAAATCAAAACATATTTTACAAATGAGGTTAACCTTCCTGAATAGTATATATCCCATCCTGGCTGTCTCCTGTTAAACCACAGACTTATCAATATCAGGTATTTATTACCTAGTCTCACATCTCCTGAACACATTCATTGTATTCTTCATTGTTCCCAATATCTTCCTGCTTCAGATGTGCAGGTCCCACTTGGTGGTAACCTTGTACAAACCCAGACTTAGGAATGACATGGACTTTTAGAGGATCCGATCAAGAAATAGGATTTTTTAAAAAATGTTTAGTGCAGCTGCATCCACTGTTATAAATGAGGAATCTTAACAAGAATGCTGACAGCACTCACAACAAGCCCGGCAAAAAACTGATCTTCACTAGACCAATGCTTAGGAGCAGTTGTATGAGGAAGGGATGTAGTAGGTCACCACTTCTCCCCTGGCCCTCACCAGAGAGATGCCAAGTTCAAAGCTGATTATTTATTAGTACTATAGGGAGAGATGGAGTCTGTGTGTTTACTGAGGAATCCCCAAGGCAGGTGCCATTTACAATGATTACAAACATAGATATCCTCCATCACCATAGATGTGCATATACAGGTCTACATGAGGAATTTAAGTGTTGGAAGTGGGTGTGGGCTGAAGGTGCCAATGCCATGTTAACTAGAAGACCATTTTCTCCCCTTGTGTATTATCTGCCACCTCTCAGCAGTGTTCCCCATGGTTTTTACCTTACAGGGTTGAGAGCAACCCAGCTTCGCCTTGAATTCACTCAGTCTCTAAAATTGCAATGTGCATTGTTCAGTGTGTGGCAGCATTGTTAGCGGTTTTATATCTGCCTCTGTGTCTTCACTCACCTGTCTTTTACAGAGCACACTGTTAAAATCTGAGGTATCACCACGTACGGAGAGCCATGATTTCAGGAGTCTTCTTGAACTCTGCGCTGAAACCTTTACAGATAAACAGGGAGTTTGTCAGGGAAGACGACTGTTTTTTAAATTCAGAATCCTATTTATATACTGTTCAAATTTGAGGTACTATAGTTTATGTAAAAGTTGAATATTTAGATATTATATTTTAGTTCTAGGAATTTCTTTGCATCCATTAACATGACAAGTTAAATAATAAATATGATGAAAATGATTGTCAGTAAATTATCATATTGAATTTTTTGTTTATTTTGTAGTGTTTCTGTATTTATCTGCACTTTGTGTATATATATACACACATATACAAAATGTAAATAACCTCATGCTATTTCTAATCTAATTTGCCACAATATCTTTGATGTATGTTTACACTGTGTTTTAAATTTCTTTAAAAATAAACGATGTAAACAAACTTTAATTTAGTCTTTGTACTTGACAACCTACTGCATTGGAGAGCCGCAGTCTTGGATTCATATGGACAGAAAACAAAGTTTCAGGTACTATGAATGGTCATTGGGTGTGGTTGAGTAGAAGATCAGCAGAACTGATAACTTTTTCTTGAAAATTGAACCATTTCTCAAGAAATTGGCATTATGGAAGATAAGGAATGTGTTAATGTTGGTACCTATTAATAATGCAGGTGTCTACAGGAGGAAGAAATAAACAGGCTATAATCAAAATACCAACTATAATAGATATGCAGGCTTACCTGAAAACATGTTTGGAAAAGTTTATAAGTATGCTATGGAAGAAGTATCAGCATGCAAATACCCCCTTAGATTTTTATTAATTTTATGAAACTTTTGTTCACTGTTTGACTTTAGCTAAATTTTGCTTTCCTGTGTAAAAATAATAAAAGTGTGTATTTTATGTTGCTCAATTGATTGTTAGAGTACAGTAAATCACCTAGCAAAAACTAAGACTGACAGGTTAATAATAGGACCATTGGGCATTTTCTCCAGTGGATTATGCCTTTCATTATTATCAGAGGAGAAACAATAAAATCATGATATAAGGATGTGGTCTCATTAAGCTGACAGTGTAGGAAAGTGTGGTATTTGGATTCTCCCACAACCATATCAAAATTACAACTAACCTACAGAACAACCATCATTCAGAGCTGCCTGAAACCTGGCTGAACAGAATTCCTACAACTAAAGATATAAAGAAGAAGCCACATCAAGACTGATAGGAGGGATGGAGATGATCTGGTCCCTCACCCACATGTGGCAGATAAAAATGGGGAGGGATCTCTCAGATGCAGAGGTCCTCCAGCACAGGCCCTCTAACTCAGGGTTCCAGTGTGAAGAAGAGAAGTCCCCATAACTTTTGGCTGAAAAAAGCAGTGGGGACTGAGGCTGAGATGGAGGGCTCTGAAGTCCCAGGCCTTCCTGTTAAAGGGTCCAAGCACAGACTTACATGCTCTGAGTTCCAGCACTGGGGCACCAGGGACATATGAGGAGAAACTAAATTGTCTGGCATCAGAGTGAAAGATGGAGAGGCCATGTTCCTTTTCAACCCCCCGCCCCCCTCAAGCCAGCAGGTGGGTGCCATATCTAAGTCCCCATCAACCTGGCAATTACTGTTTGCCCCACCTGGGTGATTCACTGAGATCTTGCCACACCCAACTTGTGGGCCCACCCAAGTAGATTCCAGCCTGTCTTTTATGGAAACAGTTTCTGCTTCGGATTTGCCTAAAATTTCTCAAACAAGCAGCATTTGGCCTTGGCATGCCTTGTACCCCTTGCTAAGTGGCTCCAGGCCTGACACTAGCATGACCTTGGTGCATAGCTTGGCCTTTCCTGGGCACCTCCAAGTCAAGCACAAATAGCACCCATCTGCAGATCACTTTGTAGCTCAAACCTGATAGCCCAGGCAGGGCACAGGTGGCAGCTAACTTTGACTTGCACTTCCCAGGAGGCCCCTAGAACCAGAAAACTGGGTGAACAGCTTCAGACCACCCAAGTTCCTCCACAAGGTACAAACTCAAGGGGTGGACTCAGCAGACACAAGTAACTCTTGCTCTGTGTGGTTCACCCCTGCACAGCTGATCCTCAATGGTGGTCGAAGCCAGGCCTCACAATCGGCCTTGGGGTAAATCTTTCCCATTGAGGTGCCAACAGCAAACAAGGCTCAAATACAAAACAAGGATATAGCCCACATGAGGGGCTCACCTAGAGAGCCCAACTTAGGTGCCACCACCCTATAGGACATCTACTAATAAGGCCACTTTACCAAGTCCAGGAGACATAGAAGTTCTACCTAGTACATAGAAACAAACACAGCGAGGCAGCAAAAATGGGGAGACAAAGAAATGTCCCAAATGAAAGAACAGAACAAAACTCCGGAAAAAGAACTAAACAAATGGAGACAAGCAATCTACTAGATGCAGAGTGGTTATAAGGGTGCTCAAAGAACTTAGGGGAAGAGTAGATGAACTTAGAACTTCAGCAAAGAGAAAAAAAAAGGAGATTAAAAACATGAAAAATAACCAGTCAGAAATGAAGATACATTATAGGCAGTCAGCAGTGGAACATATGAAGTCAAGGGTCAAATCAGTGATTTGAAAGATAAGAAAGCAGAAAACACCCAATCAGAACAACAAAAAGAATAAAGAATGTTAAAAAATGATAGTAAAAGGAGCCTCCAGAACAACTTCAAGCATACCCAACATTCACTTCATGGGAGTCCCAGAAGGAGAAGAGAGAGAGCAAGGAATTAAAAGCCTTGACTTACAAGTAGTCCAGGGAGACATACAAGTCCAGGAAGTGTGGGGTCTCATACAAGATGAACCAAAGAAGCGCACATCAAAACACATTATTAAGTGCCAAAAGTTGAAGACAAAGAGAATCATAAAAGCAGCAAAAGAATAGCAGTTACCTACAAGGGAGCTCCCATAAGACTGTCAGCTGATTTGAAGGCCAGACAGAACTGGCAAGAAATATTCAAAGTAATGGAAAGCAAGGACCTACAACCAAGATTACCCAGCAAAGCTATTATTTAGAATCAAAGAACAGATAGCTTCCCAGACAAGAAAAAGCTAAAGGAGTTTATCACCACCAAACCAGTGTAATAATAAATGTTAATGGGTCTTCTTTAAAAAGAAGAAAAAGATAAAAATATGAATAATAAAATGGCAATAAATACATATCTATCAACATTTCCTTTAAATGCAAATGAATTGAATGCTATCAAAAGACATTTATAGGCTAAATGGATAACAAAACAAGACCCTTACATATGCTGTCTACAAGAGACTCACATCAGATTGAAAGACACACACCTGGACTGAAAGTAAAGGGACAGAAAAAGATATTTCGTGAAAATGAAAACAAACAAAAGCTGAGGTAGCAATACTTACACCAGACAAAATAAATCTAAAAAAAAAAAAAAAAAAAAAAAAAATAAACGAGCAAGCAGACCTAAACAGACCCATAGGTACAGAGAACACTTTGATGGTTGTCTTATGGGAGGGAGTTGGGGAATGGGTGAAAATGGTGAAGGGATTAAGTACAAATTGTTAGTTACAGAATAGTCATGGGGATGTACAGTATAAGGAATATAGTCAATAATATTTTAATAACTATATGGTGCCAGGTACTGGAAATATTGAGGTGATCACTTAGTTTTATAATGTCTAATCACTGTGTTGTACACCTGAAACTAACATAATAGTATTTCAATTGCAATTGAGAAATTTCAAAAAAATTAGAGTAAAAAATTGCCCTGGCCAGATGGCTGTTGGCTGGAGCATCATACTGTACACAAAAAAAGTTGTGGGTTCACTTCCTGTCAAGACACATACCTAGATTGTGGGTTTGATGCCTGGTAGAGGTGCATGCAGGAGGCAACCAATTAATGTTTCTCTCTCACATCAATGCCCCTCTTTCTCTCTCTCTTCCTTACTCTCTATCTAAAAATCAATAAATTCATCCAGAGGCAAGAATAAAAGAAATAATAAATAAAATAAAATAAAATAAAAATAATGACACAAAACCTGTTGAAATAAAAATGTTAATATGAATAATTTCCAGTATGATTAAGTGGGAAAGGGCTGTTTGAAACTGTTGGGTTAAAAAGGAATTGACCTAGATGAAACTCTTATAACTAATATTTTGGGGAAATAATAAAAACACACTAGCTCCCAACAGTCAAAGCTGGAATGATATCAGCAAAAACAATGTACTATGGGTAGTTGGATTACAGCCCAAAGTATAAAATATCCATGAATCTACACTGATATAAATGGCAAATGTTGTTTATATAAATAAATGTACAATAGGAGAGAAGAGACAAATATTCTTTAGATCAGAACTTCAAATACTAATTGGAATTGCATTACTCTTCCACTTAGGGGACAGAGTTTGACCATCTCCATATGAGGATGGGTTAGATTCAGTGACCAACTTCAAAAAATGGAGAGTGGAAAACATTAACATTAGCAATATCATGTAGTTACCTTGTAATCCATAATATGATGTGATAGTGGTAGAAGAGCATATCTTTCCCAAAACTCATATCCTTAGTCTAATCATAAGAAAGACATCAGACACATCCAGATGGGGGACATTTTACAGGACAGATCCTTGGCCAGTACTTCTCAAGAATGTCAAGGTCGTGAAAAATAGGAAAATACTAAGAAACTGTCATAGGTCACAGGAGATGGGAGACCAGACACCCAAGTGCAATGTGGATCCTGGATTGGATCCTGGAGAGGAAAGAAGATAGAAATGGTAAAACTGGGGATGTCCAAATAAAGTCTAAAGTTTAGTTGCTTTTATTCAAGACTTAAATACTTTCACTTGTTTTCCCACTAAATCAGGATCTGTGCACACGACATATTCCCCACTGAGTCCCAGGCCTTAGTTCAGAGCTTGGTATATAGTCCGGTCAGCCCCTCTCATTAAAGAGTGAATTTATTAAGAAAGGAATAGTCATTGGAAACTCAGAATTTAGAGAATGCAGTTGCAGGCTTGTGTGGTTTTTTTAAAAAATATATATTTTTTATTGATTTCAGAGAGGAAGGGAGAGGGAGAGATAGAAACATCAATGATGAGAGAGAATCATTGATTGAGCCTGCAACCCGGGCATGTGCCCTTGACCGGAATTGAACCTGGGACCCTTCAGTCCACAGGTTGACGCTCTATCCACTGAGCCAAACCAGTTAGGGCAGCTTGTGTTGTTTTTATTCTGTCTCTCCTTGTCCAAGAATTGTGGAATCTATTCTTTAACATTATATTAATGCACAGTTCTACCCTAGAGTTTTCTATATTGATGGGAAAAACATACCTCTAAACACATGAATAGTATGTGCTCTTAAGGCCAGAGATTAGACACAGATTTGCTCTTCTCACTGCAAGACCTATTAAAGCTTGTTTGATAAGCTGGATGATTTGGGAGTGACATTGAAGAACTCAGTCTCCTAAACCATTAAATATAAAATCAACCCATTTTAAAAAAAATTAAGCTATGGTAATTTACAGTTGAATTTCTTGGGCCAACAAAGTAGTGTTATTAAATTTAAATTTTGCACAGCCAAAAATCAAGAAGCAAAAATCTTTCCCAATTTTCTTATATAATAGTTCTTGCCATAAAAAAAAAAAATGTGTGGATGAGAACATTTGAAATCTCATTGTATAGGATACTCTTGGGAACATAAATCCCCCAAATACTGATCAAATTCTGTTTCTGGGTGATTTGAGTAAACGAGCCAGGCACAGCACTCAGCACAACTCTACTTATTGACAGAAATAAGTTATCTGAAATATGCTACTTCTCCAAATTTCCAGGAGCCAGTCTATTAAAAGGAAATCCCATGGTCACCCTGGGCTAGAGAAAGGCAAATGATACCATCTCCCAATTCACATCAGAGATTTTAATATTCACTGAGTCACCTATCCACAGACAAGAAGATTTTGCACAAAATGAGCCTTCAGTTGCCTTGGCAACTTGCAAGCATTTTTGGAAAAACAGGCACAATCATTTCTGCAAATGAATTTTATTTGGAACTCAATATGTTAAACAAATACAAGGCAAGCTCTAAGTGTGCGTTGGGAATGCCTTCTCTTCCTCCATCTGGCCCACAACCTCTGTGGCAATTTTATGGAAGCCTTAGGATTTTAAGAGTAAGGATTGGAAATGACCGGTTGGTGACCACTGGCTAAACTACTCATTCTGCTAACTAGGAAACTGAAGGTCATATCAACGTGTTTTCAGCAGAATCATGTACTCTTATTGCTGCTGTGATCTGACCACTAACTTTTTTAATGTATGGAGAGGGCAGATAACTTCTCATACCCTTTGATCCTTAAAGAGTCTAGCTATATTTGGAAAGGATCTCCCCTGGTGGGTATACACCGAGCAAGAAGGCAAAAGGTAAGATTCAGTCATCCTTGACTATATATATATATATATATATATATATATATATATATATATAGAGAGAGAGAGAGAGAGAGAGAGAGAGAGAGAGAGAGAGAGAATGTTTGAAAATAGGTATAAAATATCTAACCCAGTACCGTCCTAGGAGGTGTTACTGAGTAGCAACCAGCAACTATTATTAAGACTTAAGGGGTTTTATAATCGAGTTTGCAGCTTTCTGATACAAATGGCAGAAGAATCAATGAAACTTTAAATCACAGTAATAGAAGTTAAATAATGGCTCCAAAATTTTTGGTATATAGCCACAAATCTGCATTTTAACAAGATTTCAAGATGATTTGTATGAATAATGCAGGTTGAAAAGCACAGAGCTTTGAGGCCTTTGGGGCTATCTGACAAAGTCAGACCAGCTACTGAGTGGAGGGGCTAGGAAGACCCTGGCTGTGTCCAAGCCTATGCTTATACTATTGTACCCTGATGTGCAGAGGCCTGGGGTAGCAGTGTGGCTGGAGCAAGCAGGGGCTGCATGCTTATGCCTCCCCCTCTCTCCTCTCTCCAGTACTGATGGCAAGAAAGACAAGACTTACATCTTATTTCCAAGGCCAAAGATAAGACCCCCTGGGAAGAAATCTCACAACAATTGAGATGTAGGTGTTTTTTTAAAAAAAATTTATCACCACGTCTAAAAATATAACTCAGGAAACAGCTTTTCATCACAGGGAGTGTTGAGGTGTGTCTGCATGATCAACCATTTGTCAGGATTTCATAGCAGAAATAGAAAAATTCAATTGGTATTTATGCAAGTCTCAAAAGACAATTATTGAGCACCAGGACCTGTGCAAGTCATTGGAAAGCCTGAGTACATGAAATATCCTTCCTTTCACGAGTACCATGGTTTATTGGGGTGACAGAAGATTAAAAGTCAAAGAAATGTAAATGATGATATGCTAAAAATGATAAGTATCGGGTGCTATAGGAGTACAGAGAAAGGGCACTATTCTGAATCCAGGAAATGGCAGAGTGATGAAAAAGAAGATAGGTTAGATGCAGAGAAAAAAGTGGGAATGACTATCTCTGGGTGAATGATGTCATCATCCAACCAAGTTTTGGCTGAAGTGAAAAGCTGATGGGGGTAGGGTTCTCTGCAATACATTGGAATTCCACCTTACACAGAGGAAGGGGCTAAAAGAGGGTTTGGGGAAAGAGAAGGAATAAGGTTGTGATCGGGGAGGGCTGGGATGAGCTGCATTTACTCTTTTTTTCATGTTTTCATCCTTTCAACTAACATAGTGCCAAGCACTCTTCTAGTTGCTCATCTTTTAGAAAAAGAACTAGACTATGGTCTTTGTTCATAATGAATTCATAACTCAATGATGGAGGCAGACATAAGGATTAAAAACCACAGGACAAATGAGGTAAGTGTGATAGAGGCAGACAGTGTGAAAGGACTAATGATAACTCCAGAATTTAGAAAGAAAGGGAGGGCAGGTGGGGATCAGAGAAGGTTTTACACCTAAGAGGTAACATCGAACGCAGACTTTAATGGATAGGACATCAAGAGGGAATGAAGTATCAAAGACCCAGAGCCTTAACATTGAATGGGGTTTCCCATGGATTAAAGCTAGTTCTACGTAGCTGGAAAGTGGAGTGCTTGCACTGAGGAATTGGCTGAGATTGAGGAGGATGGGATAAGGTAAAAATGAGAAGGAATGATTGTGTGAGAGCCAATCTGAGGAAGTAGAGAGGATATAGGGAGAAGAATGACGTGATCAGCTTTACCTTTAGGAAGTCTGGAGTGGAGGAGTGAGTACATGTTCAAGGGTGAGCCTGTGTCGGGCAATGCTGGGGTGGGGCCAAGAGGCAATGTTGCATCAACCCTAGGAAAGATGAACAAGGCCAGAACAAGGTAATGACTCATTCCAGAGGTCAAAGTGACATGGCATGGCCACTGTTTTGAATGAGTAATATAAGGGAATCCAATGTGTCTCAGATGTCTGTAGGATGTGAGGAAGGATCAATAATAAAGAATGAACCTGCCCAAGTCTTAACACATGAAATCATGAAAAACAATAAATCTTTTAAAGCCACCAAATTTTTTCATAGTTTGTTATGTAACAATAAATAACTGAAACAATAATCATGGGACCATGGTATTGGAAATCATTGAGCTCTTCTGGTTTGTAGCTGAGAATGGTAAAGATTGTTGGTTGTTCTCCCAATGCTCTCAATGTTCTCCTTTTTCTCATGGTAATAGAAACCCCGATTTTTACCTAGTGACATAGCAGCTTAGGATAATGGTGTTATATTTTCTAGCCTCTTTTGGTGTTATATGTGGCCATGTGACTAAGTTCCAAGCAATGGAAAAAAAATAAATACATGCAACATCCTTGTTGGTTATTTTTTTTCTTAAGTTTTTAAAGATTTTATTAAAAAATTTATTTTTAGAAAGAGAGGAAGGGACAGGAAGAGAGAAACATCAATGTGAGAGTGAAACATCTACTGGCTATCTCCTGAACCCCCCTACCAAGGATTAAGCTCATAATCCAGGCAGACATTTGCCCTGAGTCTAACTTGTGCATGCGATGACACCCAACCAGCTGAGTCACATTAGGCAGGGTCCTGTTGGTTCTTAAAAATAGAAGGACCCAACTGAAGTAGTTCAGTGGTTGAGCATCGACCTATGAACCAGGAGGTCACAGTTTGATTCCCAGTCAGGACACATGCCCAGGTTGCAGGCTTGGTTACTCGTGGAGGCCGTGCAGGAGGCAGCCAATTGATGTTTCTCTCTCAAAGATGTTTCTATCTCTCTCCCTTCCTATCTCTCAAAAATAAAGAAAAATATATACTTTAAAAAAGATAGAAGGAAAGCTCTTCTTTGCTTTACCCTGCTGCTTGGAAGAGAGGAGCACTCTCCAGGTTTGACAGAGGGACAAATTAGAAGCCTGGGTCCCTGCATGATTTCATGGAGCAGAATTGCCATCCTCCTAGACAATCTGCTTATTACATGAAAGAGGGGCTAATATTTTGTTTAAAATCTCTGTTCTCTGACACATGTGGCTGAACTTGTGTGGTTTCTGCAGTGAGGTCCAGGAGAAGGGATACAAGGGCTGACCTAGTAGCTTTCCATGAAGCCAAAGTGCTGCCAAGGGGGGAAACTTGGAAATAGGTATGATTGGCTACTTAGGTTGGGGAGTTAGTCACTAGCAAGTGTGATCCTCACAGGTAAAGAAGAGCTGTGTCCTCCAGCTGAGTGTGCGTAGCTTTAGTGTGTGCTAAATTCAGGCAATGGATTCTGGATCTCCTCCCATTCAGGAGTCCGCATCACACCCCGCCACATACCATCAAAGCATCTAATACCTGGGTTGCATCTCTATCACCTATGTGTGGTCCACTAGACTGTGAGCTTCATAAAATCATGTGCTATGGGCTGGGCAGGGGCTCTGAGTAAGTTGCCTACCCCAAATCTGGTCTTCTTTCTTCCTTAATGAAACTTAGATTGTGTTTAAGGTAACAATATATCCAGTTGAAGATCTATATTTCCCAGACTGCTTTGCAATACAGAGATTATCTGATACAGTTTTTGCCACTGAGATATAAGTAAAAGTCCTAAGTGGGAAATTTCTGTGAAAGTTTTGTTTTCTTATAATAACTGCTACCCCCCTTTTCCTTGTTACCCTCCTCTTATTCTTCCTGCCTGGAAATGGATGGAAGGCTGGAGGTAGAGCACCATTTTGGGGCCATAAAAATAAAAGCAAGAAGGAACCTGAAACATTTATATCATCATTGAACCTGGACTGATTAATTCCAAGTTGGACTGTTTTATGAGAAAATGTCCATAGTTGGTTAATCACTGTAGTAGAGTTTCAATTACAGCCAGCCACGTGAAATACCTTGCCTTCTCATCATTTTACTAATCCAAACCATTTGCAGAACTGAAGAATATCAACCATGGAGAAATGTCACACTTAACATACATGGTGGCTGAGAATTGCTAATTTTTTTAAAAAAATATTTTTTATTTACTTTAGAGAGAAAGGGAGAGAGATAGAAACATCAATGATGAGAGAGAATCATTGATTGGCTGCCTCCTGCATGCTCCCTACTAGGGATTGAGTCCACAGCTTGGGCATGTACCCTTGACCAGAATTGAACCTGGGACCCTTCAGTCTGCAGGCCGATGCTCTATCCACTGACCCAAACCAGCTAGGACTGAGAATTGCTAATTTCACTGTGTCTTTCAAGGAACCAGGAACTAGAAGGGTGTGTATTTGTGAGATATGACTGGCCATATATATGTATGCTATATAAATGTTCACATTTTAGACCTTCCCTGAGTCATATTTCTCCCCATTTATATATTCAGTGGCTACAAATCACCAATCCAAAGATATATTACAGAGTTGTAAACTTGTTAACCTTAAATATGAATGTTTTACTCATAATAAAAACTTTCATTTAAAAGCTATGTATCACAACATGGCTCATAGCCACACAGTTCATCTAGATATGGTGCATTCTATATAGTAAATGCTTTCTCTATCCATCACCAAATACTAGTACTCTCCAGAGGGCTGCCTTACATGAAATAGACAAGATAGACTTGTAGACAGAAAGACCAAGGAAAATGTGGGATAGGCGAAGGTTGATTTGGGGGACAACAGAGATGAGGGGAAAAGAAGGGGACCTTTAAGGGTAGCAGAGTGAGAGCTAAGGGACTCTGCAGAAGGCCCCTGACCAGGGGATGCTGCCACTTATGACCAAAGCCTGTCATACAACACTGTCACGCTTGGAGGCTCAGAATGAACAAGACCTTTTTGAGTGAGAGCGTGAAGGAGTGTCATGGAGGGTCTGGACCCACCCCCGAGCTCTCGGTCTAGTGATGCTCTCTGCGACTGGGCACAGCCTCAGCTCACTCATCATCCAGGAAGATATGCATTTCTCATTAGCTTTCCATAACACTTCAACTTTCTAATTGTTAAGTATAAATTGCATTTTATTCTTTATTCTACTTATCTAAGTGCACAACCTGCTTATCCTTGTGGATATTTTGTTCTTATAACTTTACTGGTCAACAGGAATTGTAATTGAATGGAAATGGGGCTGGGTTTGGAGTCAGAAAACCTCATTGGAATCTTGGTTAAGCCATAGACCTTGTCGTTGTGCAGTTTTAAATGTAATCCTGTTTTCCATGCAAAAAATAGAGATAATATCTACCTTATAGTTTATTACAGAATTGTCTGTAAAATAGTGCACTGCTCTTCCCACCACATTCCCCAACAAAATTGAGGAGACGAAAGATAGAAATGTCAGGCCTGGCCAGTGTGGCTCAATGGTTGAGTGTCGACCAACAAACCAGGAGATCACAGTTTGATTCCTGGTCAGGACACTTCCCTGGGTTGTGAGCTCTCTCCAGTAGGGGGCGTGCAGGAGGCAGCCAGTCAATGATACTCTCTCATCATTGATGTTTTTATCTCTCTCTCCCTCTCCCTTCCTCTCTGAAATGAATAAAAACATATAAAAGTCTAAAAAAAAAAAGAAAGAAAGATAGAAACATTGGATGGGGGTATGGCAAAGAAAGCATGAGTTAACAGGGCTCTTACATGCAAATGCCTACTAGTCCAGGAGGCAATATAAGCATGTGAAGTGTGCCAAGTAAGGCCCTGATGAAAGGCAGATTGATGAACCTCCAACTGATGGTTGCCATGGGAAAACCAGGCTTAGAATTTCTGATGTTTAAACAGATGCCAGAAATCTGGGTGTTTGTGTGTCATCCCTTGCTTTCAAAATGTTGGCAAATAGTTCAACATGTTAAATGATCTGTTAGCCCAAACACAATTCTGTATGTAGTTAGTGGGCTATTAGTTTGTGATCTTTGGGGTCCAGTGAATTTTAGGAAACTTCCTTTTCTTCTGGCTGAAGAATAGGTCCTCTTAGATGGGGAAACTTGCAAATGTCTGAGGCTCTTCTCACCAATACAGCTTCCTCATTTGCCTTACAAGAAATCAGACTCCATTTAAAAAACAAACTCTGTTATAACCTGATGAACAAAAAGATAGATACAGAGGCAGAGAAGCATGGAACAGACTGTCAAATTACAGTGGGAAGGCTGGGGAGTTTTTTTTTGGGGGGGGGGAGGGGGGTAAGAGATCAACTGAAGGACTTGTATGCATGCATATAAGCAGTGGACACAAGACACTGGGGGATGGGGGGAGGGCATGTGCCAGGGGGTAGGGGAGACTGAGGGAAGGTCAATGGGGGGGGGGAGACATATGTACTACTATCTCTAATATTTTATTTATTTTTTGTTCTTTTTTTTTAATTATTAGTTAAGGTATTACAAATGTGTCCTCAAACCCCCCATTAACCCCCTAGCTCTAATATTTTAAACAATAAAATAAATAAATAAATAAATAAATAAATAAATAAATAAATAAAAATAATACAAAATAAAAAAAAACTCTGTCTTCCTGACAGAATGTCAAATGCAGACAACTGCTTACAAACAGGCGCGCTCAGCACAATCTGAAGGTATGGAGAAGGTGCATTATCTCATTGGAATAATGAGTGGGCTACAGAAGTATTTGCTCCAAGTCTGAAGTAAGGATGATTGGATATGGTCAGAAAGTGACCGAGAATATGGACATTTAAAAGAGGTCATCTAAAATAGTCTCACTGGGGCTTCAGACAACAGCAACATGTGAATATTTTACCCAATGTCCAGCATCTTTTAGTCTGAGATCTTTAGGTTTAGGACCAGTGGTAGTCAATATCACTAGGTCTTTGAGACTATGAAGCACATTCATTGTAATTGTATTGCGTGGACACTGTAATCCGATTTCTATTTATGTTTTAGTTTTAGGAGCATCACCACAGGGGAGAGGTGAGTTTTCTCTCCTGTTGCTTTGTTCTGACCAGGGAGTCCACACATTTATGTTGAGGTAGGATTTTGCAAATGCTTCTCGAAACATAGATTAAATGTATTAGAATCACCTCTTTAAAAATCCAGGTTCCTTGTGGTGTGTGGAATTGCTTGTTTCTGAGTAGAACTGGAGCAGTGGTGGGGTGGGGAATAGCCATTGCAAAGGAAAGGAGGGCTGACTCTGGCCCAGGCCCAGAGCTAGTCTAGCTCCTGTGAGATTTCCCTTCTGGAATGTGGACTTCTGGGACCTTTCCTGCTCAAGAGAAGAAACTCTGTAGGCTGCTTCTTTCTTTCTTCAAACAACAATAGGAGGGTCAATAATACAAAAGGAAAAAAAGAAATCTGTTCTCTGGATGAGAATTCGTTTGTCTTTACATTTTTATGGAATTCTCTTGCTTTTTTTTTAAGTCTTTCAAAAGCCACCCTATATTGGTGGTTTTACCCTATACCAGTATATTCTCTTACAGCAGCGGTTCTCAACCTGGGGGTCGAATGACCCTTTCACAGGGGTCGCCTAAGACTATCGGAAAACACATATATAATGACATTGTTTTTGTGATTAATCACTATGCTTTAATTATGTTCAATTTGTAACAATGAAATTGGGGGTCACCACAACATGAGGAACTGTATTAAAGGGTCGCGGCACTAGGAAGGTTGAGAACCACTGTCTTACAGGGTGCAGATAGAGTCAGAGTTAAACTCTGAAAATGCACTTTCTGCATTTGATTCTGATTTTCTAAGCCTCAGTTTCCTAGCCTGTAACATGGGGATACTAATAAGATATCTCATAGGTTATTATTATTACATAAAACATGAAATAGTCCTTAATGAAGAGTAGATATTAGTATTATTATTTAGTTCCTTATGTCAAACCTAGAAAATAGGGGGTTTTCGAAATTTTACACATGTGGAAACAATTTAAGAAACTGCAATAACAAGAAACCGTGTTATTCTTAAACCCCCTTTATTTTTTCTTCAGAACCAATGCCTCTCATAGGTATTTACTGATTTTGTTGCTTCCTTTAGCCCTAGTTAAGGAATAGAGTTTCCACTGAGACTAATGACAGTTTTCCGTTCATGGTGATGTTAGAGCTAGGCTGATGGTATGCTGGGTTCTTGGTTGTAGCAAATGATTTGCTTTAAAAATGCGGTTCCACATATCAATTGAATAGGTGTGCGTTCTCAGATGCAAGATCCAAAACACTGAATGAGAACCCTCCGTGTTGTTGCTAGCACTGCTGGGTGGGACAGCAAAGATGAAGAAACATAATTTCAAATACCAGAATTCCAAAATTAGGTATACTTGTTCAAAGGTTTTCTGGTCGTTTGCAAAAAATTCTAGAAAAACAATTTAACAGGGGTTAAATCTCTGTAGTAGGCAGCTTGTGACTGGCAGCCAGTGTCTCTGTAACAGTCCAGAATAGAGAGTTCTCACTGTTTTGCAGCTGTCCTGCTATAAAAAGGTAGAGGAGTAACCTCTAAGCCAGCGGTTCTCAACCTTGGCTGCATGCACATTACAATCACCTGGGAATCTTTTTAAAATCCTGATTTCTGGGCCTCATCCTCTGGAAATTCTGTTTCTTTGTTACTAATGTTGTGGCCCCACCCCATAACAAAGAACAGAATTTCCGGAGGATGGGGCCCAGAAATCAGGATGTTAAAAAGATTCCCAGGTGATTCTAATGTGTAGCCAAGGTTGAGAACCACTGCTCTAAGCAAACGTGGAGCTGAGAGGAGAAGGGAAGTGGCCCGGACTGTGGCCTGGCCCACACTTCCCCTCTCCAGCTCAGCGATTGCCTGTGATAAGGCACGCAGCTTCCCTGAGCTTCCTTTTGGCACTTAGGAAATGCAGTGGTAACAAATGCCTGCTTTCTCCCAAGGACGCTTTTCCAGATGAGATAATGGACCTGAGACAGTGGTTGTAGAAGCTTTACGAGTGGCAGAGACCAATGCAAATATGAGGAGGTTTTAATAGTTTAGCTGCAGCTTTAAAAAAAAAGCAAAGAAGGCAAAGTAAGCTAATTTTTTATCCTAATGGTATGATTCTCATAGGCATTCCTTGAATTACTATTTCATTATAAGATTTAATACCTATTTTGTTTTTATTTCTGACGCTTTACACCTCACGGGTATCGAAGCCTTGTTATGAACAGAACAGTAATCCCATAGCAAATATAAGTTTAATGGATAAGTAAAAGGAATAGTATGAGGTCGGAAGAAATAGCTTTCAGTATTTAGATTATAAATTTCTTTAAAGTTTTAAAATTCTTGCCCAGGGTAAAAATCTTATTTGCTAAGACATTTCCATGCTTAATAGATATTTCATGTGATATTTTAATGGAGCCATGTTGTTTAGAAGCAAACTGACCAAGGAGTTTGCCCTCTAGTTCTCAGCAAAGTCTCTCTAGAGTCCCTTTGTCTTCTGTGTTAAATTTTCTGTGTCTGCCATATTTATAAAGCTCTTCCTAGGAAGAGGAGATTATTTATTACTATGAGGATTAAGAAAGCCATCATGGGAAAGGAAATTTTTATTTAATCCTTGAAGGATGAAGACAATTTAAAAGCAAAGCAGAGGAGGATACACATTAATGCCAACTGTGAAGGGAAGGGGAAGGTACGTTAAGCATTCTGACATAGGAGATTTTTTAAAATATATTTTATTGATTTTTTACAGAGAGGAAGGGAGAGGAATAGAGAGTTAGAAACATCGATGAAAGAGAAACATCGATCAGCTGCCTCCTGCACAACCCCTACCAAGGTACATGCCCTTGACTGGAATCGAACCTGGGACCCTTCAGTCCACAGGCCGACGCTCTATCCACTGAGCCAAACTGGTCAGGGCTGACATAGGAGATTTTTACCATTTTTATTTCTCTTTACCTGTTTTCCGCTTAAGAATTATCAATTTATAGTATGTCTTATTTGTATAATTTACCTAGTCACATGGGCAATTGACATATGCTAGAGCTTACTTTTGTGTAGCCAAATGCAAGTATTACTTTAATTAAGGTACTTTTAAAAAGAATATTTCTAATTGAGGCACCTCTTTTTGACATTTAAGAAGAATTAAAAAAAAAAAACCAAAATAAAAATAAAAGGAACAGCTCGCCAGAAGCTCCAGGGATGCAGCAGATGGTAGGTGTGGGTTGGCCACAGGGAGCTCTGAGCAGCATACTGATTCACTCTGGACTATACTTGCTCCTTCAAAACCCAATTCATTATACCCTCAAACCTCTCAAGGGTAAAAGGCAAGGTTTGACTTTGGTTTCCTTTAAAACTTCCTAAAGTTTTAAATTCTTTACAAAAAAAGAGCAAAGGAATGGTCTCACATCTTCCTTGCCCTAGGTTCTGTTATTAGTAAGGTGTTGGGACCCTTCAAAAAATAAACAAGAACTATGGACTCTCAGACACATTGACCACCTCATTTATCTCTCTGGATCTCAAACAGACCTCTAAGAAATCAATACAAATTTGTGTGGATGTCTCATCAGGGTCCTCTTGTGGATGTGAACGCATAGGTATGTGCAACACTTTGAGTCTCATTGGAAAATATTTGCATCTTCTCTCATAGCTGTAATTGGAGAGACATTAGACTTGAATCATTCTCAAACAACTCCAAGCCATAGTTACTATCAGCCACAAAAACTATAATCCTTAAAAAAACAAGACGCCTTTTTATTAACCTAAATTTCACGACTTTACCACCCAAAAACTTCTCCAAGAGGCTCATGCCTGAGAAAAGAAACACACCATTCTCTATGGGTGGATGCAGCATGTTTTCTTTTGATAGACAAATGCCCCAGGAATGTATATTCTTTTACTTACTTCTTAGAGTACTGATTGATAAGCTACTTCTAATGAGGCAGTTCACTGAGTGTGGGTTTGCAGGGATGAATGTGGGCAGGTAAAAGTGTGCGGCAAATAGAATGGGAGGAGGCCAGTGCAGCCTGGGGCTGACTCAGTTCACAGGACCTCACAGCCATGAGGAAGGTGCAACAAGGAAGAATTAGAAATAACTAAGCAGTTATGGGTGAAAAATTAAATCTCCACTGTCACACTCTCTCTGGGATCACTTCTGAGTCTTTGGGTGCCATTTATTGTTTAATTCTTTAGCAACAGTGTGAAATTAGCAAGCTTTCCATAGTATTGGCACTAACAACCTGCAAGCCCAGCTAACCCAGAGCCACTTCCTTTGCCAAAGTTCACATTGTACTTTTGATATAAACATGCAAAGACTCATGGGAATGCTCATTGACCTTCAGATTTAGAACACAGAGAAAACTTAAAAATACTGTACATAGGAAGCTAAAACTTTTGTTAATGTAATGGAGGAGCTGAGTCGTATTTTTTTTTCAATTGCTGTTCCTGGAAGTGAATTAAATCTGACCTTATAAAGGACCACAGTCTATTATGAGACTGCCCCCACCTCTTTAGTGCATATTCTCTCTCTCTCTCTCTCTCTCTCTCTCTCTCTCTCTCTCTCTCTCTCTCGATAGGCCGTCCTTATAAAGTGAGTTGCTGCTCTGTTGATTTACTAGAGTTTGAGTTCCTCAGAGATTGAAATATTTGTTTGGAAAGGAAACCTAAAAATACATCATAATAAGGGCAACATATTTGAGAAAGAAATAGCTATTAAATAATTCCTAAATGAAATGCCCTTGCAGATTGGCTGCAGGGACAAATTTTATTTACTATAGCATTTTTAATGTCCTCTGTTTAATCTTTTCAAGTTATAAGTTTTCTTTTCTCGTTCAGTATTTCCTATTTTTCTTATTTAATTAATATCTTTTAAATCATATTATCAAACCATAGCCGTTTTCCTACTTAAGATGTCTTAAACCCCTTCTTTCTTGCTAAATTAACTTCACTGTAGTTTTTTATAATATGAAGTTCTCAAATAGATGTTTTCTATTTTTAAAATTTTTATTTATTGATTTAGAGAGAAGAATAGAGAAAGAGAAAGATATCAATTTGTTCCACTTATATATGCATTTGTCTGTTGATTCTTGTATGTGCCCTGAGCTGGGAACAAACCTGAAACCTTGGCATATCAGGACGCTCTCTAGCCAACTAAACTACCCGGCCAAGGCAACATGTTTTCTATTTTTTTTTTTTTTTGGCTCTTTTATCTCTTTATCTGAAGAAAGTGCACTTATGAAGAGTTTCATGCTGGAACTTTTACTTGCTGCTTCCAGTTTAGTCAACCTATCCAATCCCAACAGACTCAGCCCCAGGCTATGTTCCTTTAGTCTACACCAGCCTTTCTCCTCTCTGAATCCAATACTAGAATTAAAACTTATGACTTAAGATGTATTTATATTATTCTTATATTTCCTTGAATTTCTCATGTGTGCAATATTCTTCATCTCCAATAAGACCATTATTTAATTCATGGGTGAGCACTGCCTTCTACTTAGGTAACTCTGTAAATTCTCAGATGTTACATAAGAGGAGCTCAATGTATGCTAATTATCGTGCCTTAGAAAACTATGAGGGACATTCCTGTCATTCTTAGGACCTTATTTGGCCTGAACAAATATTTTCTATTATATTCCTCCCATAATTTTCACCTAATTTAGGTCTTCATTTATTAAAATAGGATTCAATTTTAATGATCACCAGATCAAGCAGCTAAATGATAACCTAGCCCTGCTGGTGTGGCTCACTGGTTGAGCATCAACCCATGAACCAGTATGAACCAAGAGATCACAGTTCAATTCCTGGTCAGGGCTCATGCTGGGGTTGTGGGTTCGATCCCTGGTAGGGGGTGTGTGCACGAGGCAACTGATCGATGGTTCTCTCTCATCATTGATGTTTCTATCTCTCTCTCCCTCTCCCTTCCTCTCTGAAATAAATAAAAATATATTTAAGTCATAACCTAAATCTTTTATTTTTTTCTGATCATGTTCACTTTTGAAAGACATTGCAGCTTCATTCTGCTTCCAGGCCTACTGAACTATGCTTTGAAATATTTCAAAACACAATGGAATTCTAAAAATCATTCCTCTCTTCACTATATATTTGACATCATCCCACTGAGTTTTGTACAAGTTAGTGATGAGACATGTAGATAAGATGTAAAGTTCCAGAACTCATAAACTCTTTATTCTATTTTTTAAATTCTCACATGAGTATTAAAATTGATTTTTAGAGAGAGAGGAAGAGGGATAGAGAGAAAGACAGAGAAAAGCAGAGAGAGAGAGAGAGAGAGAGAGAGAGAGAGAGAGAGAGAGAGAGAGAAGACAAAGAGAGAAACATAGATCTGAGAGAAAAACATTGATTAGCTACCCCCTGCACACACAATGACAAGGGATTGAACCCACAGCTGGGATATGTGCCTGGCCTGGAACCTTTCTGTGTATGGGACCATGTTCCAACCACCTGAGCACCTGGCCAGGGCCTGACGTTTGTTTTTATTTTTATCTCCCCGCTAACCCCAAAGAATAAGAAAGAAAAGATTACACACATTTACTAGTGAACAGGTTAAAAGCATAATCAGCGGTGCAGAAATGCCTACTTCTATTATTTCTTTTGACTGAGAAAAAAGAATGATCAGAGTTTTATTGCACCCCCAAAGAGCTCCATTTTTCTGCCGAAATATGACAGTTCATTTAAATTTTTCCATAAATTCATATTTTAAGGCATAAAATACGGATAATAAATAACATTATAGTTGTAGTGTAACAATATTGTGATGCTAACTGAAATGGGAGGTTAACTTCACTACTTCAGTTCTATGTGAACAAACTTAAGGGGAAGCCACAATTGGCCGACCGCTATGTCAGCTGAAAAACCTATTCTGTTGGGAGCTCTACCAGGTCAATAACATTCTGTGGTCAACCTACAAATCAGTTCCTGGACCTAAGTCTTACATTCATACCCTTTATGACTTTGGATGACTTGCATGCACATTGAGTCTCCGATTCTTTATTAGTAAAACAAGGTGGTGGGATTGATTTGTTTCTTACTGTGTTTTTGTTTCTGACCCTTCTGAGAAGTTGATGAAAGCAATGGATAACACACGTACACACAGGCCCTAAAAATATGCAGAATATGTTGGGATTTAAGCTGCCTCAACGCCAGTCCTTGAGCCACTGATAGAGAACCCATGGACCTGATGATTTTTTTTAGGTCTGTGTAATTCTAATGTCTCTATGACTCTATGCCCACATTTTTATTTTAAATCAGCTTAAACAGTACACTGAGAAAAGAAAACCAAACAGACTATGGAATAAACATAATATTTATAAGCATTTAGGTATTTCCAGTGCCACACATAGCTGAGTAAGAGGAATCAGTTAACACACTAGATTGTGGAGTTTGAAATTTGGTGAAAATAATGACTTTGTTATACAGAAATGAATGAAACATATCAGTAGTAACTGCATTTTAACAGTAATGTTTTAAATGACAAATTGCTGCTTACTACGAGATGAATTAACTTACTAGAGGTAGGGGTATGGGTTCTTTTGTGTCATTCAAAAATTTCATGTAGATTCAAAGAACAAGTTACAGCATAAAGACTTTCAAATTATTACAGAACACTATTATTTGAAATACATATTTTGAAGATGATTTTTAAATGACTAATTTTTACATTTAGCATGCATAATTGTCAAACTCTTCAGTTGAAATTATTTCCCAATTAATTTTGCTTTAATCAATAAAATAAACTTTCTTATTTTTGTTTAAACAGCTTATCCTTGTGGTTTTGTTTAAAGTTTTTTTGCTTATTATTTTGAACAGTTAAAACAATGGTATTGTCTTTTGTTTTTATAATTAACATTATTTCATCACCAAGTTAAAACCTGTATCTTTTTTTTTTTAATTACATGTTTTTATTTATTTATTTTTTAAATATATTTTATTGATTTTTTTACAGAGAGGAAGGGAGAGAGATAGAGAGTTAGAAACATCGATGAGAGAGGGAAACATCATCGATCAGCTGCCTCCTGCACACTCCCTACTGGGGATGTGCCCGCAATCCAGGTACATGCCCTTGACCGGAATCGAACCTGGGACCCTTCAGTCCGCAGGCCAACGCTCTATCCACTGAGCCAAACCGGTTTCGGCAAACCTGTATCTTAAGTGTCACCCAGAAGCATACTTTTGTGATTGAATCGTTCTGAAAAGCCTTTGAAGCACAAAGTTGACCAAGGAAATAATAAAATGTAACAACAAACAATGGCATTGTCTGAATATAGCTGGGAAGAGTTAAAAGTTAACATTTCTAATTGTAATGTCAAACTCAATTATATGAAAGTATAATAGAAAACATGATTTGTTTTTCAAAATCAATGGCACTACTTAAAGGGAATGGGTAGAGAGGAGATGGAAGACAAAGAAAATTTGTTTTTGAGTATTAAACAAGAATTGCTTTTTAGAAGATAGTTAAAATTACTGAAAATAGAATACAGAAAAAAATAGGATTTAATACAGGGAAAATATATTGATTTTGAAAGTATCACATATAGAAGTATTAATGTTTTAAGAATCATTAATGTTATATAATAAGAGCTAATCAATTTTATAATTGAATGGGTAAAACCAGCATAAAGCATTTGGGAAATTTTGTAAGTACCACAAATTACTTCAAATTATTAATAGATGTGTAAAAAAATAAAAAGAGGATAAATGTTTCTTGCTTCCCCCCCCCCCCGAAATTATAAACACTCAGGTTGAAATTTCATGAGCTTGAACAAAGACAAGCATTTATGACATAAATAAAATAAAAATCTATTGAAGTTAGATTGAACCACTGCTTTCCAGATCTCAATATGAAGAATGACATAGTTAAGGAGTCTGAAATGAAGTGAATAGACTACAATTTCCCAGTTTTGAGATTTCACGTGCCCTCATTTTTCAGAGAGGGAAAGTCAGTTTCAGAAAGGGTAGGTAAGTCACACTCGCTCAATAAGAAGTGTCAGAGTACAGCTTAGAACCAAAGCTTTTTCCATACGTTTCCAAACTCCCTGTATTTTAGCCTGCCTTGATAACTTTTGTTCACTTGCAAAAGAGACGCTTACATTTCTCTAGATTACTGTGTATGTAATCTTGCACTCATTCATTCACAAAGAATTAAGAATAGACATTGCCCATTCCCTGGTTAATTTCAGTGTAAGCCCTATTTAAGTAGAAATAACTTGGGACGCCGAAACCGGTTTGGCTCAGTGGATAGAGCGTCGGCCTGCGGACTGAAAGGTCCCGGGTTCGATTCCGGTCAAGGGCATGTACCTGGGTTGCGGGCACATCCCCAGTAGGAGATGTGCAAGAGGCAGCTGATCGATGTTTCTCTCTCATCGATGTTTCTAACTCTCTATCTCTCTCCCTTCCTCTCTGTAAAAAATCAATAAAATATATTAAAAAAAAAAAAAAAGAAATAACTTGGGATAGTAATGAAGAGCTATAGCTCCACATGATAAATGCAATTTAATTCTATGCAAATGTTTTTAAAAATATGAAAATTATGTGAAGTGTGAGTAGCCTTTAAAGAAAAGTTCAGCATTTTCTCAGTTCTTGAAGAAATATATTTTGTAGCTACACAGTATAAGTGAAGAAATATATTTTGTAGCTACACATTATAAGGACAAGAAATCAGGTGAATTCAGCCCCATTTCATGGGCCAAATCAGATAACGTAGGAGCAAACAATAACCTCTTCCTGCCGCCAGATCACCCCTATGTGGGCCAGTTTCCTTCAGAAAAATACTCTATGAACTAAGTGAGCTATTCCACAGGAAATTTTTGTTTTAAAGGATATACCAACTTTAAATATAAAATGTTTTCTTTTCATAAAATTTGCTTAAAAGGAAGGTCTCTTCATAGTCAAGACTATGAGTCTCTGCTTGGGAGGAGGGAATTTGAAAAGTCATGCTGATGTGCAAACAACCATTTGTGACCTCCCATTTTCCAAGCCGCAGCTCCTCAGCGATCTCCCCTTGCAGGGCCCGGGTCTGCTGGGACAGTGACCAAGGAGCTGCCCAGGAGAGTGAACAGGCTGCAGGCCACAGAGGACCTGGGGACCCATCCTCCCGATGGACTTCCATACAACTGCCTTCTCTCAGGTGCCTTGGCTTGTCTGCCAGATCAGCGTTCTAATTTTGGGGGGAAAGGTATAGTGTTTTAGGGCTTTTAAGCAGATAGCTGTAGCAGTACAATTAGTGTTTTTGGTTATTAAAAATCATATACATTTAGTGACTACAATTAATTAATTTATAATTAATTAACATTGTAGAATATATGTTCTAACATATATAAGGATTGTTAGCATGTGCTTACCTATTACTTAGAAAAAGTATGTTTGCATGGTGTTTTATAATGTGTGAAGAAATATTACAGGCACTACCTCATTTAAATGCAATGCTCTTTTTTGAAATATTCTTCACTTGATAGGTAAAGACACAGAAGTTCAGAGAATTGAAGGTGATTCCTAAGATCACAAAGTATTGCCACGGACGTGACAAACCTATTTTGTAAAACTGAGTGGAGTACTGAGTGCTGTCTGCTTTACTACAGGTATTTGAGTGCTAATAACAACCCTCTGCATTGCTGCTTCGGCGAGCTCTGGGCGATTCACAGTTGTGCATGGTCTGCTTCACTAGCCATTCCCATCCTTATCTACATGCCTTAATCTTTTATCAGCCATGTTATTGTTTTATATGTTTTAGAACTTGTCAGTGAGAATTTATACCTTTAAAAAATCAACACAACACTTCCACCAAAATTCGGAAATTTGACCAAGCTAATGTAATACCCATTGGCTAAACTAATATGAATATTACATAATAATTTTCCCCTCAGTTTGAATTTTGTTGCATAATTTATAGATTTTCACCTTAGTTATTATATATTTTCTCACGTTTTATAATAATTTATATGATATTTCTTAACTATGCATAATTTCAACAAGTGCAATGTCATTTAGGAACTTGAACAACTTTATAATAGTGGGTTGCTTGTAAATCATAAACACTTTTATGAAAATCTAACCATTTTGTGACACTGATTCAAGTTCATAAAATTATCCTTCTCTTTGGTGAATTTTCATAACTTTAATGGTGTAGGAAGAGCACTACCCCTTTAAAGCATTGTGATCATTAGGGTATGTGTGAGATTTGTAAGGATCAAAATAAATTCGACAAGTTAAAACATTTCCTCTGTTCTATAGCATCCATATTGTTCACATTTAAATCTTATTTAAGGAAAATATTTTTATTGTGAAGTTCTGCTAAAATTGTTCTAATAAATTAAGGAAGAATTATTTTCAAAAAAATATGAATTTTTGAATAACCTGATATGTACTGAATTTTTCTCCTGTGGCCCAACTTAAAGTGTTTTTAGCAAAAATACTTGGTGTCTACATTTGTCCTACCTTTAAATAAGTCTGAGATGATTGTTTATCTTAACCTTCTGGTACATAAGAATTAAAACATAAATATTGAAAGCTTTGAATGAGGACAGGCATTAAGGCATCAATTTTATCAGAACTACTTAGTAAATATAACAATGACAATATTGACAGTATGAATTTATCCTCAAATTTCTACCTCTTATAAAACACTTTTCCCAAGGCTTTTGGGGCTACCCTGAAGCTATAAGCAACAAGTCAAATCAGAGAAACGACTTCCTCATTTCTTTTTCTGACATTTCACTGTTAGTATATGGGAAAGCAGTGGGCTGCTTTTTTTAAAAAAAATGTCCTCACCCGAGGATATTTTTCCCTTTGATTTTTTTTTTTTTTGAGAGAGAAATTGAGAAACATTGATGTGAGAGAGACACATCAGTTGGTTGCCTCCCGCATGCTCCCTGCCCAACTGGAGCCAGGGATTGAACCGTAACCAAGATATATACCCTTGACTGGAAATTGAACCTGAGGCCCTTTGGTCTGCGGGCTGATGCTCAGGCTCTAACCACTGAGCAACTGGCCAGGGTGAAACTTTGACTTTCATGGATTATATATCTATATATATAAAAGCTTAATATGCTAAGTGTCCTCACCATTTGACCAGTCGCTATGACGTGCACTGGCCACCAGGTGGCAGATGCTCTGACGGGTAGGTTAGCTTGCTGTCGGGATCCGGCCAGTCAGGACTGGGTGAGACGGGCCAGACACACCCTGGAGCCCTCCCATAGTCCCTCCCCAGCCCCGATCATGCACCGGTAGGGTCCTTTTGGCTGGCCTGAGCCCTCTCACAATCCGGAACCCCTCGGGAGATATCTGACTGCCAGTTTCGGCCCGGTCCCGCAGGCCAGGCCGAGGGACCCCACCAGTGCACGAGTCCGTGCACTGGGCCTCTAGTACATATATATTCATCAAACTTTATATAATGTTCAAGCACAGGTTATGGTGTTGGAAACTATGAACTATTTATATTTTGATTTCCGTGGAAAATTGACTTTTTTCCTCTAGAAAACTTTTTATAGTTTTCTTAAGGATTCCAAAGCTGTTCATTTTGATGAGGCTTAAACAGGCAGCCCATTTATTATTATTGATTATTTTACATTTCTTAATTTTTCAAATAAAAACTATTATAAAGATTTAATAGGTATGCTAGGAAAAATAATTTAATTTGGAAAAATATGACACAAACTCCTTTTCTTTTTGGAAGAGCAATAGTGTAACAAATTGTTTTTCAAATGTAATTAACTACGCTGAAGCTGTATTTCCTCTTCTTTAACCCCTAGAGTACCGGGGAGCGCAATCGCGCTCCTCCTGTCTTTCGCCAAAAGTGCCAGGAGTGCTATCGCGCTCCTCCTGCAATGTCACTATTAGATGCTAGTAGTTCACTCTTTATTGACAGATGGCACCTAAGTGCAGATTATTTATGATGCCGAATGTCTGTAGTTCTAAAATTGACCACTGCCATTTATCTGCCTAATTTTTTACAGGTACTACGATTTTATGAAGTTTACTGCTGTAACATCAGCAAAAATGTCTTGGCAATTTTAGCATAGTTCCTAGGATATTGGTTGGTTAAAATGGAAGGGTTAAAATGGAAGGGCTAAAATGGAAGTCATAAAATTTAGATGGAAAAATTATTGTAAGAGCTAGAGATAATATACATAGGACTTCTCCCTAGAGTAAGGTCTGGTGCATAACAGCTACTCAAATAACTGGAAAACCCCCAGTAATACCTATCAAATGCATATTGATTACTGGTCTATCATAAATAGGAATTAATATTAACACAGATTAAAAGAAGTAGAAGCAGTTAAATTTTATGAATGGAGAATGAATATATTTACACACCATATTTATTTGATGTTAGGGATGTTTTTTGATCCCTACCAGGAGGTGTCAAGGGAAGGTTTTCACAGACTGGCTATGACTTCCACTTGGCTGATGGCATTGTAATATAACATGAATTATAAGATGCATCCTAGGTTTAGAGATCTTAAAATGTGAAAAATCAATGACAATACATTAAAGTTGCCTTCCACCATAGGAAGGAAATAAAATATACTAGACAAATCAAGAAATATGCTACACACACATTATCATACACAATGGTTAAAAATGGTTAATGTTGGATATTATTTTATTCTCCTTTAAACATATTTTATTCACTTATCTGACTTAAATTCTGAAAAAATTGAATATTTAAAATTTCTAGGCTGTTCAGCATGTGACAGAACAAAAACTACACAAAACATTCTCAAAATAAGGATATTACTTTTTGGTCCCATAGTAATTTTTGAAATATACTGTAAACAATATTGAAGTCCTTTAATGCCAACAGAATAAAATTTTAGATTTATAATTTAAAATTAAACTTAACTATTTTGCAAACAGATTTTCCAGAATTATTGTTTTATTAAGTATTGTAATAAATTCAAAAAATATTTTCCTACATACTTCTTTTTTAAAAAAACATTATTTATTGGGGAGAGGGAGGCGGGTTACTATAGATTTGGTGAGTTCAATCTACCTTAAATAGAAACTGTCTTAAGTACAGAAATTGAAGAATTGTGGCTATGCTAGTAGACAGTTTTATTGATTTATATGTGATCGTTTTTTATGTGTAACAACAGTCCATCCTTAATCTCATAGGCTGAAAAAATTTACCTTGATGAATACCATGCTACTGAATTTCACAAGGTGGCAACAATGAAAAATTACCATTGTTTATGAACTTTATGTAAGATAACAATCTAAATGCCCTCTGAATGCTTAATCATCTATCTATTAAAGAAAAAGTCACTTGAGTTGGACAAAATACTGAGATAGTGTGTAGTATGTCAGGCAAGTCACTTATACGAATTTATTTAATCCTCTCAACAAACCTGTGAGAGAGGCTCTATTATTATGCTCATTTTACAAATAAGGAAACTGAATCAGAGGTGAAGTTAGCAAATGGTGCAGCCTGTAAGCAGACGGAGACAGGCTCCCGAACCTGAGGTGTCCCACGCTGTGCTACACGGCTTCTTTTACATCACAGCAGGACTGTGTGCAGCTGATGCCATTCGGATAGGAAAGCCGTTGGCTTTTTCATAGAGTGCTTCAGTTCTTTCAAGCTTATGAATTCCAAAACTGCTCAAAACTGATCACAGATGTCCACATCTTATAAAGTCAAAATATTCTATTCACTTCATTTAGGTCATTTATAGGTTGAAATTTTACCTCATCTGATTATCAGGGTGTCAATATAACATCCTATTATTTAAATAAAATGCTGCTTTTGAAAAGCAGGTAGACGGATGCATACAGTCATTAGCTTGTTAGAGTGACTGACACCAGGGAAGAGTGTCATATGCATTTACACCCAGGGCTATTTAACACATTTTCTGTTTATTTATTAGTTAACTTAAATGTAAATTAGAAAAACTCCACAAATATCAAAATCATATATTTACAAGAAACATAGCATAGTGTTTTATAGACCAACATACATTTCTCAACATCATTTAAGTTAAATATGAATATGAGGACATGTTTAACTTTTAAACTGAAAACAGCATTGAAGAATAAATGAAATAATTTTTAAAAACATTATAGGAACATTTTCATGGTCAAATAATCCAATAAAACTTTCTGGTTTCTCCAGTCTATTCCAAATGTAGCTGATTGACTGAATAAGAAACATGTGTGTTTAAGTTTCAACCAGTAGCTGACATCTTTATCACCTGGAACTTAAAAACAAGATTTGTTCTACATTTTTATCTTTGTGTCTCCAAATGCCTAGCATTTAAGGCCTTAGATAGGTTCCATCTACATTCTTATACACGAGGTTCCTTATACATTTTAGGCACTTATTTTATTTATTAACATTTGCATATTTTCAGTATTATACTGGAATATATATAAAATATATAAAAATTATATTCTAATAATGAAACCAATGCACAATAGCCTGAAAAACTCCGCTACTAAATTAGATTACATTCTCTTTCACTTTCATTTAAATGCATTAAATTTCATAAGAAAATTTATATATTTGTATAAAAATATCAATCTTTTCACATTACCAATCTGAGTAACCAAAACAGTGCTTTATTAAAACTTACTAGATACCAGTTGAGTGTATTGTCTTTGTGAACAATTAGTTGGATTTAATTTAATTGTCTGAGATTCATTCCTTGCTTGATTAAAATGTACACACAGTCAAGGATATTGTCTACATAATGCCAAGCTATACATGTTAATATACCACCTTATGCCATGTAAACTATTGTAAAAACTAAAATGTTAGTTAAAAATTTAAAGTGACTAGTAAAGAAATGTACTGATGATTCTTAAGTACTTTGTGTATTTTACTGTGTATTGAGGTTTGAGGCACTCTAATTCATTAATGAAGAGATATTAAGAAATGAGTTATTCTTTCTTATCACAACAGAATAGTAATAAGAAGAATAATAAGAATTAGTGGTAAATTATTTTTAAGAAAACATATTATTTGAAGATGATCCATTTCAAACCACTAGCCAATGTAATGTAAGATACTTGTCAGGTAGAACAGACTGACTCAGTTTTCTGATGTGACTCGCAAAATAATTTTTCCAAAATCCACCTTTCCTTTAAAAATAGAGATTAGATTGAAAATAAGTATATGATAATGTTGTTGGGTGCCCATTATCACCTAATTTTTACAGCTTTTCATTTGGCACCCAACCATTGCCTGCGAAACAGTGCCAGTTGCATATAGATGGAGAGTCTCACTTTCTTGACAACAGCCTCAGATGAGTTTCCAGGGTGCTTTCCAATACTGCCGTGCCCTCTCAGAAATGAGGCAGTAGGTGTGTGAAACTGGGCTCAGGAAGTGTATGGGGGCTAAATACCTTTAAAAGTATAAGTCCGGTGTACGTACTTAGTGTCCTAATATATACTCAAAGTAGAGTAGTAGCAACGTGAATCAGAAGAGGCGTGGGTCATAAGAGAGGGAATGATGGTTTTCTGCATCACTTGCCAAATATTACACTATTTTATTTTTTTGTTTTAATTTTTATTTTATTGATTTGAGAGAGTGATATCAATTTGGTGTTCCACTTAATTATTCATTCATTGGTTGCTCCTTGTATGTGCCATGACAAGGGATGGAACCCTCAATCTTGGCTTACTAGGACGATGCTCTAACCAACTGAGCTACTCAGCCAGGGCCATTACACTTGTTTTATTTAAAATGAACAGAGTGGATAACTTGGAATATTTCATCAAGTTCAACATAACAAAATGTAAAAATCTGCTATATGCAAAGAAGTCTGCTAAATATTTCAGGTGGGTTATAAAACATTCTATTTCAATTAGGTATGGGATAATGCTGCCATTGCCGGAACTCTTAGGCATTGATTGATGGAGAGCCTCACTATTTGACACACATCTCATTGGGATTCCCAGAGCACACCCCAAGAATGTACTTGTTGAAATATATTCCTCTTTGTGTTTTTCTTTTTGTCACCTGACCCTTTTCCTGCTCATTTGGAAGCAGCCATGTTCCTCCACAGAAAATTAGGACTGCTGTAGTAGAAATGCTTAAAGAAAGTCAATGTTCAGCTTCTGACTTCCACAGTGGTCTTTGAGAACAGAGCAAGACAAGTCTGGAGAATGCTGCTTTCTTAAAAGAAAAAAAAATGGTCTTCCAAATTTCAAAGGTATCCTCAAGAGATAGACTCAAAAGGAGAGTCACTAGGAGTAGGTGAAGAGAACTCAGTGTAAGACCCAAGGGGAGACTCAGACAGGCAGGAAGAGGAAGTGAGAGGCTTCTGTTATTCAGAAAGCGGCAGAGGTAGGGTAAGGATGCCAGATGACAGTGTCTCAGTTTTGAAGGAGATGGGATGGCAATAGAACATCTGGACAAGTAAAGGGGAGTCCAAGAAAACTGTGGCTTTTGTGCATGGCCGCAAAATCTGCAAACGTCTCAGAGATGCCTGGAGTCGGCCTGGTGCCAGCTGGGTGAGGGCTTAGCAGGTAGTGAAGTGGTGAGCCATGGCACTTCTCGAGGGGCAAAGTATCCCCAGCCAGAGGCCAGATGGGGAAAGCAGCTGGGCCTAAGCAGGCCATGCTGAGCCAGCATAAAATGGAAGGTATCAAGTTAGATAAGTGACAGCACCCTGCAGTGCTGAAGAAGAGAGAACGGATGAGTCGACAAGCCATAGACTTGACTATGGGGTGACAGCAGTGGATTGTATGACCAGGCACAGCAAGGGACTGATGAGGCCCATGAGGAGCAGGAGAAAGAAGCCCCTTCTCATTGCCACCACCTGCATATTATAAGCTTCTTTCTCTACTTAGCTGCCATGGTTAGTGGAAGAGGAAGAACAGTCCTTGATGGAAACTGAATGAGGTAATAAAAAATAAGGCTCTTTTAAACTAAAGAGATGGATATTCTTAAATGCCAGGTTTGCTCGCCATTCTATCAACCATCAAACTCCCCACACTCTGTGAAGAATTCATGAAGCCAAGGTCCCTTACGGAGAATTAAGCATTTTGTATGTATACCATTTTGTAATTATACTGGGAAATGGCATCTAAAGAAGGAATCTATGTATCGTAAAGGATGTGTTTATTTTTTATTAGCTTAACTCAGTCTTCCTTTCTTTCCCATTTGCTGAGTCTTGAGCTGTTCTAGTGTCACTTTTATGCACGGACTGGGACCACAAGGTTCAGCAGACATGCAAAGGTGGGGATGTTAGGGAAGCCTACAGATTGTTGGGTTAGATAGGATTCTTGCACTTAGTAAACTTTCTTAGTTTTTATTGTCTTTCTTGATTTAAAAAAATCTAAAATTTTAATACAGCAGGATAGATATCTGAACTTGTATTTGAAAATTTATATGGTATATATTATCTATGGTCATAACTTCTGTCAATACTTCTAAGTTATGTTTTTAAAACTACTGGAAAATTAGGGAAGAGGTTTTGATTATCTCTAAATTGTCATTGTTTAGGACCATCATTTATCACCAAAATATTGCAACTTCCTAAAAAATAATTCTGCCTCCACATTTAGCCATCTCAAACCATTCTCAGTTTTTCAGTGAGAGTGAATACTCTTATATACCAATCTGAATTATACTGCATTCCTGCTTACAACAGAATTAAGACTACACAACTTAACATGGTATACAAAACCATTGATGATCTGGACCTTGTTTTCTTCTTCAGCCTCATCTTCTATTAACATAGGTGGTTGAGTATTTTATACTGATGTAAACTATTAACAGAAATTTGAAGTTTCAGAGTTGAAAGCCTTCTCTCTCTCCCCCTCCCTCCCTTCCTTTTTCTTCTTCCCTCATTCCTCCTCCCTTCTGTCTTTCTCTTTCTTAATTTCTTTTTTTTTTTATCTCTCTCATTTCTCTTTTTTCCTTCTGTTAAGACATCCAATTGGCAACCAAACAGAGACTTAGAGATCACGATTCCCTGCAGGCTCCCCCACGCCACCAAACCATGGAGCCTTAAATCAGAAAATGATGGACTTTCTAAAGAAGCAAAAAACAAGTCTCTGAGCACATTAACATTTTAAGTTTGGATAGTGAATAATTTCTCTAACATTTAGCCTTGTTATCACTGTAATCACCCGTGTTTTGTGTCATCTGCTTGCTCAATAATCAAGGGAAAAATATTTAAGCTATTATTTAGAAGACATCTTACTTCACTTTTGTAAGTAATATTTACTCCTTCCAAAAATACAAAGAACTTTTTATATTTTCTTCTGTTCCCCCCCCCAAATTTAAATAAAACGTTTTTAAAAAAATCTCTTTACTCTGATTTTTCCTCTGAATATGCACATATCAGAAATGTTAAAAGGCACAAAATACTCAGGTCATAAGGACATACTTTATTGATTAAAGTGATGAATTCTAAAGACTAGGAAAATCTCTTTTCACCCCTAGTTATCTCAAATATAGGGGCCACCACTTTCAGTAAATTTTGGATAGTATTTTTGCCCTATGGTGAACTAGCAGAGCTGCATATCTTTATTTCGGCAATAATACAGTATGCTTACATTAACTCCCTATAAAAATTTTTGCTCTTTCTCATGAGTTTTAAAGCTTTTAGAAGAACAAGACTTACTTTTATATATTATTACCTCAGATCTCTGGCTCTTAACTTAGTTTAGGAGAGCTGTGATAGATGTCCATTGGTTATTTTGCTATTATCTCCCCCACCTCCCCAATTTTGTAACTACTAAATTAAAGCTGCATAAACTATATCAAATTAGTATGGAATGAATTGTTATACTGTCAACAGCTTGAATTGATATGTCTTTTAATAATAAAACAAGAAACAAAAAAACCATTTCTTAATAGGAATAGTTTCATGGGGAGATACTATAAAACATAAACTTTTCTGAGAGGAGGAGATAGTAAATGGTATTTGTAGTGGTAAAAAGTTTAAAAAGGTTTTTTTTTTCTGTTAATTTCCACACAAGAATATTCCTTCCATTGATTCTCCAGAGAAAGTGAGAGGGATGAAGGGAGGGAGAGAGAGAAATATTGATGTCAGATGTGAGAAACACACATCAATGGGCCGCCTCATGCACACACTGGACCGGGGCAGGGATCCTGCAACCCAGGTACATGCACGTGACCAGGAATAGAACCCCAGACCCCTTGGTCCTCAGGCTGAAGCTCTAACTGCTGAGCAAAACTGGCCAGGGCTAAAACAACTGCTTTTTAGAAATAATTCATAACAATAAGACCTCACAGGTAAGTAGACATCTTAGAAGAAGAAATGTTAAGCTTTATGTATAATTGACTAAAGGAAACGTATTTAAGTGTGTTTTGTTTAGAATAATTTGTCTGCTAAATTGGATATATCAGGATTTGATGTTTTAAGAGCAATTTCAAGATTATAAAAATAAGCTACAGTGTATGACTTGATACCTATTTACATTACCATTTAAATATTTTGCCCATATCTCTCTACATATTGACCACGATGCTGATGTCACACTGCAGGGTTAATACCACACATTTTCTTTAAAAAAAAATGGACAGGGTATGCTTCCTTAGCTGCTTAATTCACATTTCCCTGAAAGCGCTTTGTCAGTTAAAACGTTAAACTGGCTTAAAAGTAATGCTTTCCCCATTTCTCCATGAGTGGAAAGAAAGCAAACAAACTTGTGTTTAACAGTAAGGTCAGCCTGACATAAAGCAACACGAGTCAGTAAATTGAAAATGAGGTTGACATTCTGGGGCTAATCCAGCAGTCCAGCAACAGTCTTCCAAACTCCACAGCTGCACGAGGCGGTGGACAAGCCAGGACGCAGCCTCCAGGCATGTGCCCAGAACTGCCTTGGAACGTGGCCAACTCCAAGGAGAGGAACAGACCCATCCCTTATGTTTTGTTTTTTTGTGGGTTTTTTTTTTTTTTTTTGCTTTGATTATAGGACATTCAGGTAGTGTATGTATTAAATCACTGCTACTCTGAACTTCTGCTTTTTTAACTTATCACCAAGACCTCCAAAATTCTTAAATATTCTGCAGTGACAGGGAGGACAAATTATTAACCTACTCTTGGCTTCTTATTTTCAATGTTTCTATGGCCACCTTATTTCTGGCTTAACTTTGAAGCTATAAGTTCTATTAGCCCTTTAACATAAGGTAACATAAGCTCTGCAAGGCCTTTTTTTCTGAGTTTCAATAGGAATGGATGTTATTCAGACCCCATCCAGGCTGGCTCCAGATTATGGATGAAAACCAATCCAGGTTAGATCAGATCCATAATATTGGGTGAGTAGTCAATTATTTTACTGCTTTTTGTTCAATTTTTAGATTTGATGAGGACCAGGGAGTATGGAATAATGGTACATTAAATAGAGGCCACATGCCAGGTAGGAATTAAGACTGTCCTTTTCACCAAAACTTAAGAAAAATACCATTAAACCCCAGACCCTGAACAATATTTTCATTAAAATCACTACATGACTTAGTCTAGTGAGGATAAGCAATTCAGGGGTTGGCAAACTTACTAGATTATGTGGCTATGTATTCCCTATAAAATTTAAGGGATGCCAACATTCCCAATATCCAATGGCTATTTAAAAGGCATACATTGAGCAAAAGTGAGTTATATCATTCCATGGGGTGTCTGCTTCTCCATTTCACTTTCAGTGAAGACATGGCTGTTGAGTTCTTGAATATGAAAATGAGACAAATTTAAATTTGGGAAAAATTTCTTTGAGTGTTGAGGGATTATGCACAATGTTTTGGAGAGTGTCAAGGTAATTTTTAAAAATTCATATTCTATCCTGAAATCTGGTGTGTAAAAGATAATATAGATGAAAGAAATCATTTAGATATTCACCGCAAGAAAAACTCAAAAATTGTAATAGCCATCTCACCAAAGGAATGCAAGATATCAGATCAAGGCAGACATGAAAATCTCTTGTGGATATTTTGTATTATAACCTTATTAAGAACAGGAATGTTATTTTTTTGGATTGATGACTTCATCATGATTTCTAGACCCATTATTCCCTTTTGTGGAATTAGTATCATAGTAAAAATGGTCTGAGCATGTAATACATACCATCGAATTTTGGAGGGGTTGTGTTCTAGTCAAGCTCTCTATATTTTAAAGAAATACTTTAAAAATGTCAAAATCAGTATCATTATTCTTAATTGATTTATAAGGAAAGGGTGGTAGGCTCTTTAGATTTTTCAATGAAACAAACCCCAAACTCAAAAGACTATAAAGAAATTAATTGAATACTTCTAGCTCTAATTTCAAATCAAAATACATCAAACATTCATATGTACCTAGAGGAAACAAACTGAATTTCTAGATTCCTTGATTTCACTATAGAATATACCAGATTAATCTGGTAAAGTTATAGATAGAACTATGGCTTAATGAAAACATAATAGTGGTTACCATTTCTGAACACCTGTATACTTATTTTTATTTTCTATTTTCATAAAACGATTCAGCAAAGGCAGGTTTAATCAGAGAGGTGAAGTGATTTGCTAAGCTCATTCAGATAGTTAATGCCAGAGAAGTGGGTCACAGGCCTCGGTCTGCTGTTTCCACAGTATCCATTATAATTATATCACTATAGCTGTGGGTAATTTACAAGTTACAGGTTGATATGCCCTAACTACAGAAAAGGCATTGTTTTGGCAGAAACATATTGTCTATCCTCTGTGTAGCAATAAATTATTTTAATGTTAAATAAGTAAAAAAATAATACTGTTGGCTAATTATAAAGTATCATTTTTTTAATGAAAACACAAAAATTGTTATATAACAACTGATATTAGAGGTACAATAGCTTTAGACTCAAATGGCTTCTCAAACCTTTAAAAGGGAAACATTTCATTAACTCAATAGTCTATTTGAGTAACCTTCAAGTATTTTCTGATATATAACCTGTTTTTTATGATATAGATATAATTTCATTTTAGAGCTACCACAAAGAGCGTGACCTAAAAAATAAAGTTTATAATGACATCATAAAAAGAGACATCAGTAGTCAGGAATTTGTAGAGCAAAAGATTTAGAGACTAGATATCTTCCATTTGGTGATGTCATGTTGTTTTGCATAAGCTTTTCTTTTTTTTAAGATTAGCACAAAATATTAAATCCTAGTATTTAGACATGCACTTTATGAATTAAGATCAACATAAAAAATATCAAACATCCTATGAGCTTGCAAAATAAGGAAACCCAACCCTTCTGATCACCACATTCTATTCCCCCATAGGTTAGTGAAATCAGGACATTAAAATTATGTAAAAATTTTTGTAAAAAATTATGTTGAAATTTAAGTCTGTGTTGATGAAAAAATATTGTTTTCATTCAAAGTAAGAAAATCAGATAACAAAATGATCACATCATTAACTGTTCTCTTGGGTCATTACTTGAGTGTGAAAGGCTAATGACATTGTTTTTATTGTTTTTATTTTTGGACACACCTACATTCATTTACCTATGTCACACAATTCATACTGAGAGATACCATTCCCACATTGGTAGGTTTTCTTTATTATATATGAAATTAAAAAATGCATTTATTGGGATGAAATTTTTGGGAAAAAGACATTGAAAGCTTTTTCAACAAATATACACACAGATTTAATGCAAATGAATTTTGATATGACTAAACTAAGGAATTATTTGATATTTATTTTAAAATTAGTATCTTATGTTGTGCTGCATTTGCCTCAGTAAAGTTATACATAAACAATCCTTTGAACTATCAAAAATCACATTGTATTTTTCATTTGTACATTCAACAAAAATTTGAGTGTCTCCTATTTAAGGCACTGCGACTTAAACTTACTATCAGACTGTAACTTTCTTGAGATACAAGGAACAATAACATAGAAGAATTATTAGCACTTTTTTGGCAATAATAGCAGGTACTCAATAAATACTTGTTGAATGAAATCAGAAATCAGAAAAATTTATATACTGAGTTTTATAATACAAACAATTTAGGGCTACTTACCTATAAAGAAACAATTTTATTCTCTGAATTTTCCTTAGGGAGGAAAATGATATTCCATTCATTCAATTTAAAAATTTAGAACGAGGAGCATTAGGTGTTCTTAATAAATATAAAATGTACTTACATTCTCCTATGGTATAATCAGTACAAGGGGATATCTCACAAAGTAGGAAGAAAATGTGGAAAATTTAAAAAAGGTAAAGAGAAATGAAGAGATAGAGAGAGGGACCATGGAAAGATAAGGTGATAAAGTCATGTGTGCAGAGACATGGAGTGATGTAACAAAAGAATGAGAGAGATCCACAGTAATACCAAAAATATAGAGCAAGTCATTGAACTTTCAGTTCAAGAAATGCTATTGACCCACCTCAGGTGGCTCCCAGACTTGTAGGAGAGTTGGAATTATAGAACAACACACTATTGCAATTCAAATGTGCACAAAACGCATGGTGAACCTTAGGGGAAGCAAATAATTGCCTGGACGATGCAGGGAAGGCACAGAAATGATGTTTGGCTGAGTGTTAAAGGTTGAGATATAAATGGGACTGGTATCCAAAGGTGAAAATTTGGGTAGAAAATTGATTTACATGACTGGAACATAAGATGAACATATGACAGTATTGGACAGAGAGAAACAAGTTGTAAGAATTGATGCTTTAACACCATTTCAGACTCCTACTATTATGTGCTGGCATTAATAAGAAAAGTAGACCAAATAAAGTTAAAGGTGTTTTTGAAAAGCTTACTTGGAGATTCTAAAGTGCAGCTATAGTTGAGAATCACTATAATAAGTGACTGGAAGTCAGTGAATATTTTCAATGAGGAATTAGCGTAATTAGATCCTTTTAAGGAAGAAAACTTTGGCCTGGATAGTGCAAAGAGAATGAGTGTGTGGGTGTATCAATACTTTGAAGAACTGAATACCAGTAGTGTCTATTATAATACATATGCATTCACAGAAAAGACATGACATAGACATACTAAGGAAGAGACCATTGTTATACTAATGTTGAGACTATTTGGAATACTTAGGTTAAACTGTTATTCAATGTTATAACCAAGAGTTACATGATTTGCATATTATCTGTTATATTTGCCACATAAATCTAGTGAACTCAAGGCAAAGGCCCTGGTTGGAGCCTGTTTTAATACCCACTTCAAATGCCTTCTGAGAACCTACTATTTATAGATACTCATAGCTAATTCTCCTTTGTAAACTGAAGAAATTATTAGTAAAAAACTAATAATGCCAATTTTTTAATCAGATGAAACCATTTTATCTTGTTTTGGAGGTCACACTAGTATTCGTGAATATTATTCTGTTTGTGTCCCTTGTTAAACTGCAAGTATTTATCAGTTAAATGGAATGAGTAATTAAAAACTCATTAAGAAATCAAACCAGTGTTTTCTATATTGTTTTAGAAGTTATTTTGATTTTCTCATTAACAACTATTAATTTGCATAAGGTGGTATTTTTATTTGTCAGAAAATGTCTAACTTTAAAGAAATTTAGAAAAAGAATTGGATCTCTGGTTTCTCTGGGTTGTTAAAAATTATACATGTATCATATACATGACCTATAATAGGCACATAGATATGCCTTTGGTATAAATTACTTTAACTAGAAAACATTGATGGATTTCAATTGAACTTTACCAGTGTTATGAACTTAGTTCTTCCTGTTTATATCTATACATATAGATGTGTGTGTGTGTGTGTATATATATATATATATATATATATATATATATATATATATCCTTTGAAAAAAATAGATCTCCAGTGACTCATCTCAGGAAAGAACTCATCTAAAAGAATATTTTCCATTCATATGACAATAAAAATAAAAATTGTGTTTTCTAGTTATTATAATTGGTTGCATTACTTTAAGACAGTATCTAGAATTCCCTGAAGTATCTCTCTTAGAATTAGAACAAAGGCACTCAAAAAGTTTCAACCTGTGATTAGTCTATTATGCTTCACTGAGTAGAGTAAGAAAATAATACTCCTCTCTTTTTATCCCTGCCCTACCTCCCTCCCTCTCACCCTCCCTCCCTCTCACCCTCCCTCCCTCCCTTCCTCCCTTCCTCCCTCCATTTTTGGCTTCTTGGATTAGAGAAGATGTTAATAAGAAGCTCTGATCAAAAGGAACATTTTGCAATAAAGGTATTATTATACCAGAGTTAAAGGTGAGGACACTGAGAATCAGTAAAGTGACTTTCCACATGCTCTCAAGTAAGGAGTGGAATTAGGCCAGCAACTCTTCTGACTTCCCATTTCGATTCATAATATCTTACTAGAGGACAATTCCCAAAAGTTAGTAAAAAACTATAAAACCCACAATACTATTGTCATAATAGTATGGCTCTACTTAATAACTTCTTTAGAGATTTATGTCTCCAGACTGGAAAGCAGTCTTATATGTGAGCTACTTTTCCTAGTTTGAGGAACATCAATCTACTTCAAAAGTTTAAACTCCTTTTCTCTATGTATTTTCTGCATTTAAAAACTCCTGAAAATCTTTTAAAGGTTATAAATTTCCTTCTAACAAAAATGTATATACACTCATGTAGACAAAATTTTGCATACCATTTTAAAGGTCCATTTTAAAAAAAATAATCGAGGAGACAAAGGGATCTGCCTAAAGGAACATATATAATAGCTTTTTAGTATTACATGTAAGATTTTTTTCTCTCTAAAACAGATTTGTTAGATGCAAAAGTTTAAAATCTTCACCTAAATGGTATGAAATAACATGTATAAGGTTAAGTTTACCTTAACCTTCAATTTTAGTACTTTTTCAATCTTGTAAACTCTTAAAGAAAATATGGGTACACAAAACACTTAAAATTCTAATTACACCATATAAATGAAAACAGTTAAAATCTCACAGTTTTCTCTGGAATTTATACAGAATGATATGATATGAATGTAAGGCTTTGAGAAGAACATTGTAAGAACTTGAGACCTCATAATCCTGACCCAAACAAAAACAGACATACGACAAAATTTAATTTTTAAAGGTAAAAATGGAATTCACTTTTTATGAAAGAGAAGATGTTTCACCATCCCTGCCAAGATTTTGGGTAATTGTGCAGCAATAACTTCAGACATCATTTCTGGAAATTCAACGCTCAGTGCCCGGGACTGGATAAATGTATTCAAGCAGTACAGATGAAGTTGTTTAACAAGCTGTTGGTTTAACAAATGGAAAAAAAAATGTAAGAAAAGTAAAAAATTCATATACTATTCAAGCAAGGCAACTTATTGTTAAATTTTTCTAACAATATAAATACTCACCAAGATGTTTTCTTCTTACCAAAATGAAAATAACTAGCTCAACTTTCTTGAATATATAAAATATCACACACTGTGTAATGTTATAATAGTAAAATAGGATTTTTAAAAATGAAAGTAGGTGGAAGGAAAAATGTCGGCCGAATAGGCAGATGTGTCCTGTGCCTTGTCTTGGAGCAGACAGAAAGAGCAACTAAATTGACCACAAGACCTCAAAAAGCCAAAGAAATTCTGAGAAAGAAGAACAAAGCAGGAGACTTACATTTCCTGATTTCAAGCTATACAATAAACTTATAGTGATAAAAACAGACCAATAAACCAGAGGAATAAAATCAAGAGCCCAGAAATAAACCAGAGTATATATAATCAAGTAAGTTTTTTAAAATCCTCACTTGAGGATATGTTTATTAATTTTAAAGAAAATGGAAGAGAAGAAGGGAGGAAGGGAGAAAGGAGAGAGAGAGAAACATTGATGTCAGAGAGAAACATTGATTAGTTGCTTCTCATATGCCCTGACCAGGTATGGAACCCACAACCTAGATATGTGCCCTGACTGGGGACTAAACCTACAGCCTTTTTTTTTTTTTTTTTTGTATGTATAATGCTCCAATCTATTGAACCACCTGGCTGGGGCTCAACTAACATTTGACAAGGGAGCCAATAATACTTAATGAAGCTTGACTCCTCTTACACCCCTCACAGAAATTAACTTGAAATTAATTAAAGATTTAAATGTAGGACCGCCCAACTGACATAGCTCAGTGGTTGAGCATCGACTTATGAACCAGGAGGTTTGATTCCCAGTCAGGCACATGACTGAGTTTGGGGTTCAATCCCCAGTAGGGGGCGTGCAGGAGGCAGCTGATCAATGATTCTCTCTCATCATTGATGCTTCTCTCTTTCTCCCTCTCCCTTCTTCTCTAAAAACAATAAAAATATATTTAAAAAAATAAATATATGTAGGAACTGAAAGCATTAAATGCCTACTAGAAAATAGAGAAAAAAAGCTCCTTGACATGAGTCTTGGTAATGATTCTTTGGAAATCACACCTAAAACACAAGCAATAACAATAACAACAAAAAGCAGGACTACATCAGTCTAAAAAGCCTCTGCACAGCAAAAGAAACTATCAACAAAGTGAAAACACAACCAAAGGTATGGGAAAAAATATTTACAAACCATATAACTGGTAAGAGGTTATTATCTGAAATATATAAAGAACTCCTATAACTCAGTAGCAAAAAACACCCCAACAAACAAATAAACAAACAAAAAAACCCAACCCAAATTATCCAATTAAAAAATGGGCAAAAGACCTGAATAGACATTTTTACAAAGAAGATATATACGAGTGGCCAACAGGTACATGAAAAGATATCATTAGGGAAATGCAAATGAGAACCACAATGAGATATCACCTTATTCCTGTTAGAAAGGTCCTGAGTAAAAAGACAAGAGATAACAAGTGCTGGTATGGAGGCAGAGAAAAAAGAACTCTTGCACACTGTTGGTGGAATTGTAAATTGGTACAGCCTCTATGGAAAACAGTATGGGGGTTCCTCAAAAAATTAGAACTACCATGTGATCCAGCAATTCCACTTCTGGGAATATATCCAAAGGAAACAAAAAAACTCTAGCTAAAAAAGACATCTGCACCCTCATATTCCTAGCAGCATTATTTATAATACACAAGGGAAATAACCTATGTGTTCATCAATGGATGAATGGATAAAGAAGATGGCATGTGTATATAAAATATATACCCAATGAAATATTATTCAGCCATAAGAAATTAAGAAATCTACCATTTGCAACAATGTGGATGGACCATAAAGGCATTATGCCAAGTGACATAAGTAAAACAAAGACTGTATGATCTCACTTACTAGTATATGTGGAATCTAATAATAATAATAAAAAAGAACCTACCAAACTCACAGAGTTTGCCATCTACACCTCATTTTAACTTCTCTCTCTGAATCTTTACTGTATGTGGTGTCTCTGACTTTCTCATGCATGAGGGGTTCCCATAGGTATATATGTTATTAAATTGGGTTATTGTCTCTTGTTAACTTGTCTCATGTACATTTAATTATTAGACCAGCCAAAAGAATCTTGAAGGGTAGAGGAACATTTTTTTCCTCCTCAATTGTTATTAACTTATAATTCCATCAAAAATGCTATGAGAGTGTTATTTTCCACCTCCATACTTTTGCTTTTCCTGTAAATGTTGTCCAACTGAAGGCCAAAATATTTTAGAACATATTCAGGAAAATGTATCACAATTCCTATCAACTATTAGATTACCCTCAAATTATAAAAATACTAGTAAGAGGACATTTAGGTGATCTATATAAAAAATAAACAAAGCAAAATATAAATTCTGAGCAATATGATGCAAATACTGTTTTAAAATATAAGTACAACTATAAATTTAAGGAAACCATATGACGTAAAATTTAGATTTAATATTTTAAAAGTTATAAAAATTCAGAAAATATTCATTGATATTCTAGAAAATGAAATACTTACATCATGCAAGTTATCAAGAAACTTTGTAAGTTGGTAGAAACGTTGTGAACTAGAGACAACACCTTTTTGCCTCAAACCAATTGCCTTGATGAGCTCTCTAATGTAGCTTGCTCTCATTTCATCAAACTGGTTTTGACTTCTTAGCCCTTCCAGAGGAACTGTAGAAAGACAATCACAAGTGTCAATTATGCTTAAAATGATGACACAAGTGGTTTATAAAACACATTTTTGGGCTGTGTGATGATTTTTTTGGTATGTAACTCTATACACAACATATTAAATAAGAAATAGTGTTACTGATACTTTTAGGACATATAAATTTCTGGTTCTCTGGAAGAATATAAGAACAAGCAGGCAATATAAACATTTCAGCTTACCTATATTAGAGCTGCGTCAATTGTATTTAAATTAGAATTTGCTTAAAAGAGCACCTGACAGTATTCTATAGCTTTGTCTCAAATACTTGGTTTGATTAAGTATGCAACAGCGTGTAGTCTTTTTCTTTCTTTCCTTTTAACAAATACTTGGATTTCTCTGTGAAGTCTTGTGTTCTATGGATGAAGAAGGAGTGCTGTAATAAATCTAACAGAAGAACCTTACAGGGTGATCTGATCATAAATTCCTAACTGGGCAGGTCATAGTGAGTAGTCATGTCCAAGTCTATGACTTCCTTATTGAAAGGTTTTTAAGCTAGCCCTGTCCATTGTTCTTGTGCAACAACCTTAACACACCTTTGAAACGTCAGAATTAATCCTCTTTTTCAGACCCTTAAGAGAGCACATAATCTTAACTGTCCTGTAATCCAATCTCTGCCTTGCTTTCTCCCATCTTCAGGCAATCTTCCTTACCTTTCCTCCTTAATTCAAAAGAAACTGCAAACTGTCATTCTCTGGAACATTTAAGATTTGCTTCCTGGCAACTGTCATTAGTTTGGCTCATATAAACTCTTGTACAATTTATAGATTTGGATGTTTCTTATGTCAATATCATATAAATCTCAAGTATCTCTCATTAAGATTATTCCTGGATAATTTATCTTTTTTGTTGTCATTTTAACATTACCTCATTAAAGTTTCTAACTCTTTCCTATTAATATGGGAGAAAACCATTGCTATTTGAATATTTCCCTTATATCCCTTCACTTGATTATATTGTTTTTATATTTTTAAATGTATATTTTAATTCTAATTTTGGGGTGATTACCTTTGTTTTCTTGGTATACAACACTATATTCAAATAATACCTTCATTTTCCTCTTTCCAGTATGGTCATGTACCACATAATGAGGTTTCTGTAAACAACAGACGGCATATACAATGATGGTCCCATAAGATTATGATAGAGCTGGGAAATTCCTATTGCCTACTGATGTTGTAATGCAATACATTATACAAATACTTACCATTGTGTTACAATTACCTGTAGTATTTAGCACAGTAACATGCTGTACAGTTTTTTAGGCCAGGAGATATAGGGGAAGAATCTGTCACCCCAAATATGTCTATTTGGTATAAGGATTATTTTAGGCTGGCTAATTTAAAAAACAGCAGACATGGGAGAAACTCTGAAAGCCCAGTAGAATTTACTCTTTGTAAAAGGTATTTACAAGTCTAAGGGACATCTCCAAAGGGTGTCTTCTGCTCTGTATCAGGAAGTGGGGGATGACTTTATCTCTAGAAACTCTTATCAATGCAGAAGACAGTGACTTAAATCTTTACCTTGTTGACTCTGCTTTTCTTGTTAACCTCCAATAACTGCCTCCCTTCCACCATAAGCTTCTTTCGTCTGCAGCTGAAGATGGAATTTAAGGTGTGGCTTCAGCTATTTGGCAAATTACTAAATTTTCCTAGGTCTCTTCCATGTATTCAGGAGGTATACATGTTATTACACTTCTGTTTTCCTCCTGTCATTTATTACAGGGATGTCTCAGCCAAGAACCAAGCTGAATAGAGGAGAAATTATTTTTACTACCCTACAGTAGGCTAGATCCCATATAGCCTAAGTGTGCAGTTTGGGTAAGTGCACTCTATTTTTCACACATGATGAAATCACCCAATGTCTTTATAAGTAATGTATGACTGTAGTTGTAGCTCTTATTTCTGCTTCATGATTCAGTGCATTGTTCAGAACTTCCAGAATAGTAAATATAATAGTGGTGACAAATGCTCCTATTTTGTTGCTGACTTTAATGGAAATGGCTCTTATTATATGTTAACTAGTAATTTAGATATTTACCTCTGAAATCTTTAATTCATATTTCTAGATTCTAGGCACAACTTCCTGTTCTTACGGCTAAGTCTCTTATTTCCATTGTCAATTTACCTATAACTTTTTGCTTAAATAAATAGGTCCTGTTGCCACTTGTCTAAGATGCCCTGGTTGATTTCTTCTTTTGTATTTTACTATTTTCTCTTGCTAGATCTTTAACAATTTGGGTGTCAGATGTCCTTCTTGATTCTGATTTCCCACAAATTTTAGTATTTTGCCCTACTTTTAAGACATTTTTCAACTTTGTCTTCCAATGCTTCTACTGACTTTTAAATTCTTCACATACATATCAATAATTTTAGTTTTCAAGGGCTCTTTCCTTTTCGTATTATTCTTTTTTCATCGTATCCAGTTCTTAATTTCATGGGGTACAATATATTCTCTTATCTTTCTAAGGAGGGGTTAACTTTTCTATTTTTCTGAAGTTTTTGTCTCCATGGTCTCTGTTTCCTTCAAGTTCTTTTTTTTTCTTTCTGTTTTGTCTTTGTCTTTGATGTCAAAAGTATTCCTCATTGTTTATTTATACTCAAGAGTAGAAAACTAAAGAGCTGATTGATAGTTATATTTGAATGGGTAGTGCTCTCTGACTGTGAGCTTTATTGCAGGGAAGTCTAGCTGAGCTATTTCAAAGAGAAATCCCTGCTATTATTTAGTTATTTTTTTTTCTGGCTAAACAGATTCTGCAGAGAAGAAATTTTCATTTTCCATATCTGGAGGATATAAATTTGGAAGGCAAGGTTCTGGGAGACAGGTGGGAGAAGTATGCTGTCTCAAAATTTGGCAAATAATCTTAATCTGTTTTCAACATGGAAACCCTCACCCTCAACAGTACCTGTGGTTCACCAATACAGCTTTCTTCTGTTATATCCTCTTCAGGGAATAATTTACAATCTCTGTCTCAGTTGGTGAGAAACAATTGGCATGGTTGGGTGATATTTGGAAACTGACTTTCAACAGAACTCCATTTTTAACTCTACCTTCACTCTCCTTTCGAAAACTCGTAAATGTCACCAATTGAACAACATGCCAGAGGTTCAGTGATACAAATAAAGGCGCTTCTTGAATTTTCTTACTTCTGGCTTAGGTATGCTAAATTGGTTGTGCTTGCTAACTTAAAAAATGTTATTGCTATTGATTCCTCTCTCATCCTCTTTTCATTTTTATTTTTAAAGATCTCATTGCTAATATTTTAGTGTAGTTTTAGAGGAACCAATGGAAAAATGTATGTGTTCAACCTGCCATATTTTCCTGAAGATTCGTATTTTAGTTTATAATGGAAAATGGGAGGCTTAAATTCTTATGCATCCAATCATCAAACTTTCCTGTTGCCAACTTACTTATTGCATTTTTAAAAAGGTTTTTTAAAGTTGATTTTTAGAAAGAGAGGAAGGCAGAGGGAGAGAGAGAAACAGTGTTTGGCTGCCTGCTTCACACGCATACCCGCCTCCTAAGGATAGAGCTGGCAATCCAGGCATGTGCCCTGACCAGGAATCAAACCAACAACCTTTCAGAGCAATGCCCAACCAACTGAGCCACACCAGCCAGGGATCACTGCATTTATTTTTAAAAGATATTCCTTATTTAAGATTTCAAAATTATTTCTATTAGTTTTAGTTTGTTTTTAACAACATAAGTGTTCACATTTAAGTTAATTATCTGGTATTATCTTAGAACATAATTTCAGATAAATATCCAAACCAAGTTTTTCCAAAATATACAGTATTTTTCCAACGATGTTTATTCCATACTCATTGATTTGTGATGTTCATATTATGGTATATTAAGTTCTAATATATACTAGTCAGACTTGAATAACAGTTCAACATATCTATTCTTTTCTCACACTGTATTAATTATTGTAGCTTTCTAATTTCCCTCCCCTGGCTCCAAATTTTCGTAATGCATACCTATTTATTCCCTTCCTTTCCATGGCTCTAGTGACTGTGCGAGTATGTGTCAAGATACAGCCTCCGTTTGCTTGGGCACCAGGTGATGATAATGAGCAGAGCCCTCTTGTTGATTTGCATTAAACATATAGTGGGAAGAACAAATACTCCGAATTTTGTTGTTGTTGTTAAGCTACTGAGATTTTGGGATTTTTTGGTCATAATGGAGTCTATCCATAAATACATAATTTTGTTAATAATAAATAATTTGGGAGATAATATAAGACCATCTATGGCAGAACTGATTCATTCTGTCGAGAAGGGCAGAAGTTAACTGCTGTAATATTAAATTTATGCCATCTGACCCTTTTGGCCAGTCTCATATCAATGCCCTTAGTCCACTTTATGCACTTCATCAAATTAGGCTTGAAGGTCTTTGCTCCAGTGGGTTTTCCAGGGGGAAAATAGGCTATAAACCCTTAGATCCTGAATCAGTCCCTGACTTTTCTAAGGGTTTAGCTTTTCTGCCTTTACTCTTGATAGGTTACTCCTATATGAGATGTGTGCACTAGAAAGAAGTTCCTGCAAAGATACTGCGGAGAAGACCTTTGGCTCACCTTCTACCTAAGACCTTGGCTTTCTGTTGTTCTCTTTCAGATCACTATGAATGAAGGCTCAATTCAAACACTCCACTTGAGCTTACCTGTGCATGGAAAGAGCACAGAAGAGGGTAAAAGGTAAAAGCGGTTTTAAAAATTTTCTCACCCTTGAGGATCCACTGAGACAGAGGTACACTGTTCTTTGTGTACAAAGAAAAGAGAGAGAGAGAATTAAATAAAATGCCCCTACTTTCTGGTGACCAAAGCTATGCTTTCTAATATACCATTTTCTTTTTCTTCTGAGTATAGAGCTCAGGTGTATTTCCCAGCCTCTCCTGCAGTTAAGGTGGGCCATGGGAAGTGGGTGGAAATGACATATGGTACGTCCAGGTTTCCCCTCCAAACCTTTCTCACTCCGTGTTCATTTTCTAGTCAGACCCGGTGGCACACTCCAAGCTGCTAGGAGAGGGTGGTGTCCCTTTAGGAAAGGAGCCTGGGTTTTCTTGCTAACCTACTGGACTATGGTTGTGAGCGATAAACTGCTATTGTATTATGTTGCTGTTCTTGGTAGTTATTTATTACAACAGCCTATCCTAACATAGAGAATGATTCCAAACAAAATTATGTAGTTTAATAGTAAATCCTTGGTGGGGTGGGTAGAGAGAAGCATAGTTTGTGTCTATGCAATATTAATTAGTTTATAATAACTTAAATGTGTGAACATAAAAAAAAATCATTTAAGCCCTAACTGGTTTGGCTCAGTGGATAGAGCATCAGCATGTGGATTGAAAGGTCCCAGGTTTGATTCCAGTCAAGGGCATGTACCTTGGTTGCGGGCACATCCCCAGTAGGAGGTGTGCAGGAGGCAGCTGATCGATGTTTCTCTCTCATGGATGTTTCTAACTCTCTATCCCTCTCTCTTCCTCTCTGTAAAAAATCAATAAAATATATTTTTTAAAAAACCATTTAATGTTTTATAAAAAAATGGAATTGGTTGAACTGATAGGTTATTTTAGTATTATGTGTTAAGTAAAACCTGAGAAATAGGATGAAACTTTATTAACGTCTATGACAGTAGAATGGGTGTTTCTCCTTTGCAGTTACAATAGAAGATTCATACCTCCTGTATAATCATATGATCATATAGTTGTTTGAAACTTTCCTAATGAATAAAAAAATAAAAAAGTAAGTATTTTATATTACGTTACTTATACTCACTTGTATTAAGGAGTAGCAATACTTTCATACAGAGGAACTCTTCATGGCTAAGTTGAAGCTTCACAAACTCCTGTGGAATCTGCCACATGGTAAGGCATAATGAATAGAATGATAATTCCTTCATCCGCTGTCTTCCATCATACACAACACCCAGAAGAAAAAGTAACAGGGAAAGAAATTCACACATGTATATTAGCCAGTTTATGTAATTTATTACAGAATATGAGATTTAGTAGTTACCTTATTTATTATTAAAAATGACTTTTCATAAAGAAGCAATGATATTTGGAATTTTAAACGTCAAAATTTTTTCACAATGCTGAATTTTTGAGGTTAAAAAATTTTAAAGTTAGAAAATCATATTAAATACCCATTGACCAAGGTTAACATTTCTTTTTTTATCATCACACCAAGAAGTTGTAGGAGTTGAAAATGTGGAACTAAGGAATGCTCAGGAAATAATTTATTTACTGATGGACTCCTTCTGTGAAAAAAATATATGAATTTTTGTGTGCAATCCAATAGGAGAATGGATTTTCATCACAGAAAGTAGAGTATAGAATAGTTCAGTGGTGCAATTCAGAGCATTCAGTTTGCACTAGTTACACTGTGAACTATTCTAGGAGAAATGTATGGTGATACAGAAAAAAGAACATCAGGAAGAATTAAATAATTGACAAAGTCAAACACAAATTCTGAAGGTTGAGGACATTTTTAAAAACTATTTTCTCAACCATGTACTGTTTTATAATATTCACATTAATCGCATGATGCTAACAAGAATAATGAAGACTAGATTTTGACTCAGAAGAGTGAAGATTAATTGAGATTGTCACTCAGATCCTTAGGTATGTTATGCAATTCTTCTGAGCCTCAGTTTCCTGAGCTGTAAAATAAAGGATATTAATTCCTTATCAATTTCAAAGGATAGTAGTATTTAAAATGGATTACAATATACAAAAGTTAACTATAAACTGTCAAGATTTATATAAGTTATGTTATATAGTTCTGAGTCAACATTCACCATTAAAATAGTATAAATATTTCCATGAAAAGATTCTGATTTAAAGATTATATGTAGAACATTAATTACAGAAATTTAAATATAATCAAGCAAATTAAAATATTTATCTTTCAATTTTAAAAATAAATCCTCAGTGTTGTTTTTCCTCTAATGAGAGATGTCTTTACCTTTTGAAGGTAAATCAATATTTTCAAGCAAATTATTTATAATTTACTTCATTATCTTCATTAGCACCAAAGAAATTTTAATTTGATAAATAAACATTTAATTTTGTCTTTAAGTATATTTCTTGATACATTCCTGAAGTTTAAAAAAATTGCATTTCAAACAATTACTATACATTGAAACAAAAGGAAAACTCTCCATATATCAAATTAACTGATAAGATGGTATAATTATATTAATATTGTCAAGCTATAATTGATATGAGATAATATCAATCGATATGAGGTAATTCTGAGAAATCTTTCAAGAAAACTATTACTTAGCACACTAAATGTATGATTATCTGTTGAAATGTAATTTTCAAGATTATCCTACATACATACTTATGCTAATAAGAACTACAAAAGTCAAGTTACTACTTACTCATTTATTATTAGATCAGGTGCAAAATACAGCATCTTCCCACTGACATGTTTATAGGATCTCCACCCTAGTCCAAACACCATTAAGCTCATCCAAGAATACTGAATGAGAGTTATCTGGTCATCAATATGTAAGTTTCTAAAACCTACAAAACAAATGAAAGAATAAAATGATCACAAAATCACTTGTGCTAAAAATGTTAAAAATAAATAGAAATTTTAAAATAAATGTGAGTAGAATAATATAATATTTTCAATTTTAATACATTGTACATTAAAAATCAGCAATTTTGGAAAGCGTTAAAAATATTCACTGTGATTTAGCATTCTGGGAATTAACTAATTGAATCAACTGTCCACCACTCACTCATGTAACACTCATTTATTGAGAACTATTTATGTATTGGTCATTAAAATGCTAGGGTTACAACGGTGGGTAATGCAAAACCCTTGCCCCTACAGGAATCTCATAAGTCAATAGGAGAAACAAGCTCACAGTGCAATGATAGAAAAGGTTAAGGGAGTACACCAGGCAATTGGAAGATCAGGAAAAAGAGATAATTTCCAGGCAGAATATAATCAGTTTGTTGAGGAACCTCAATTCTTTAAGACATAACCATAAACTGGTAGAGTAGAGAGAACAGAATGCATCAAAGAAATATTTAAAAAGTAAAATCAAAGAAATTTGGCAAATGATTGTGTAGGTAAGAGGAGAAAGTTGCAAATAGATTTTCCAGTATTTTACTTGAATAATGGATAATGGTAACAACATTAATGTGATAAAATAAAGAAGGAGAAATAGGCTAGAGAATAAATAGTAAGTTTGGATATATTTGAGGGAACTCTGAAATATCCAGATAGTTGTTAGATATGTAAATTAGAATAATGGAGAAATATTGAGCTAGAAATATAAATTTAGAAATTATTTGTATTTAAATGTAGCTAAAACAATGAGAGTGGAAGAAATCTTTTATTATAGGTATTGAGGAAAACTAGTGTCTTAGAACATCAATCACTTTCCACCGAGCTATTTAATAACATCATATATTCCCCCTTAGAATCCATTGAAGTACACCTACAAATGACCAATTTAAAAAACAAAACCAAAGCAAGCTTAATTTCTTAAATCTCAAGGGAGAAAGACATTTATTTCCTGATTCTGTTAATCATCTCAAGGTCAGTGGCAGAAAAGGTTATCTTCTCTCCATACACTTCACATAGTCCCATCTTCATGTAAATGGTAGAAATGTATACATTTCTAAAAATATGTATTTGTAAAGTATATGTGTCCAAAATATATTTCATATATGTTATTAGAAATATATATAACAGATTATTATTTCACATATATGGAAAATGGCAGACTCATAGTAAATTAGGTTCAATTAATCAGATGTATTAAAGATTAACATTTTTCACTATCTTCCCTGATACATTTTTATTACCTATACCTTTCTTAATGTTATAACTTTCTATAGAGAGCATTATATAAAATTAAATATTTGCCTTCCTATGCTATATATTGTTTATCGTAGGGCTTATGTTAATTTCTGAGCAATTTTTAAAATATGATAAAGTTACATAAGTTATTTCATTTGTTCTTTAAAAAACAGATTTGACTTATACTTACATATTTGCATTTATTTTACCCTTTTTTACAATCTGTTTTGCATTCTGGAATTATTAAGGACTAGAAATTATGAAATACTGTTATTATATTATAAAAGACAAATCTTGTTGAAATAACTTAAGAAATTACCAATATTTATAGCAGAAAGTATACTCTTTCCATTTAACAGAATGAAATCCAACTCAGAAAATAGCTTTATTTATTCAGTCTTTTAGGGAGCTTATCTGTGATAAATGTACAAAGTTAAATTGACTTGAACATGCCTGGTCCAGAAGTGCAATTTTTCTCCAATTAACTGTAATATCATTCATTACTTCATACTGAAACAAAGACGGGAACACTGAGATCAAATTCCCATTGATGATAACAATCAGGGAACTTAGTACATTTGAGATGCTGATCAAAATGGAAACCTTCACATTGAGAGTGATGGATGGCCCCTAATTGTGTTTAACAAGAAAAATACCCTCTCTTTTTATGTGACTTGACCTGATAATTTTGACAAAAGCCCTGTTACAAACTGTGCAATCCTTACTGCTTAAAAAAATTAAGAGTACAGTAAAGGCATGGCCTGTATGATTTTCTAGGTTCTCCTATCTTCCAGAGTTCTCATAAAATATTTAGGTTTGCTTCTGTAGAAACTGCCATGTATTCAAACATTAAATCTACAACAAAGGCAGAGCATTAAATACCTCAGTAGCTTCTGACACAAAGTATGAACTTTGAGGAGCACAATAAAGCATTAGCACAATAAGTACAATCCTAATATATACTTGATGACTTATTAAAATAAGAACAAAGACTTGATGTTTACTAGTAGTCCTCTAAGGCGGCATAGTTCTTTTCATATCAAAGCCATAATTTAAATTTCTATCATTTACCTATTTGGGATGAAGCATTATGTTTTAGACTAGGCATAAATATTGAAAAGATGCTGCTTCTGTCTTTAACACTGGCGAGACAGACAGAAAAGAGGAACATAATTATAACTCGGAGTAATAGTGGTGTGATTGACAAAGGCAAGGGTGATGCAGGAGAGCAAGGGGGCCTTGATTGAGTCTGGGAAGGCTCAGGGAAATTATAGTGGAAATAACAGGTGATTAGAATCCTGAAGGCAAATTAGGGACCAGCCAGTGGAAGATGTAGAAAAGAAGGGCCTCCAGGTAGGGAGAAAAATATGGGCAAAAGAAAGCAGGAAACTGAGCAAAGAGCATTGTGGGAATTGAATCTGAGAGCTGTTTGAAGAGGAAGAGTGGGAGGTAACATTGCAAATTCAGGAGCCAGATCACAGAAGGGCCTTGGATGATAAGTTGAAGAATTTTGGACTTTGTTCTGAAAAAGAAAGGGAATAACATAATTCATTATAATTGTTTTAGAAAGATGATTTTGGAGGCAGAATAGAAGGTTATTTGGGGAAATTGTGGAACTGTTATAATAGGCTGTGTAGGAGGAAAGGAAGGTACAGCAGAAATCTAGGAAAAAATTATGAGGACCTACACTAAGTCAGGGCAGTAGCAGTGGAGCATGTATAATGAATCATATACTACCTAATAAAGAGGGAATATGCTAATTGACCCTCACACTGTCACAAAGATGGCGGCGTGCACAGCCAATAAGGAGGGAATATGCTAACTGACTGCCACACCCTCAATGATGGTGGTGCCCACAGCCACAAGATGGCAGCGCCCAGTCCCCTCAGCCCCACTGGGGCAGCAGGCAATGCAGCATGGCCGGGCCACCTTGCCACACACCTGCCTCCCGAGTCCCCCAATCCCCTCAGCCGCCCAGCTGCCCAGGGCTGCCCGAGGCTCAGGTAACCAGGTCCGGCCGAGGCTTGCGCTGCCGGCAGTGGCAGCAGCAGAGGTGTGATGGGGCATCGCCTTCCCCTGATCGCCAGGTCGCCTCCCGCCCTTGAGGGCTCCCGGACTGTGAGAGGGGGCAGGCCTGGCTGAGGGAACCCCCTCCAGTGCATGAATCTTCATGCACCGGGCCTCTAGTATTTAATAAGTAGACATAACAGAATCTGATAACTCATTGGACAGGAAGTGATGGAGAAAAGTGAGCAGAGGACTATACCCAAGGGTATACACCAGATGCCATTCCAAAACATAGAAAATGGTTTTAGGTTTATGGAATAGGGTTATGCTGACTTGGAAGTTCATCCAGGTGGGAATGTATAACAAGCAGTTGAAATGCATGGTCCAATAAGTTCAGTAAAGGGTCTGGGTTGATACTATGTATTCAGGAGTCATCAGAATATAATGGTTGCTGAAGACAGGCTATGAATGAGTTCATTCAGACAGTATAGAGTGAGAAATTAATGCCATATTTATGGCGTGAGCAGAAGAACAAATCTACAAAGGAAATCTACAAAAGAAAATATGTACATTGAGAGAAACTTATCTACCTGGCAGGGAAGCAATGAATGCCAAGGGAATAGTTTAAGCAAGAAATGGTTTTGTCAGTGGCTTCAGAGGCAAAAACAGATCCTGAGACAGAGAAGCATCGATCAGATGGTCAAACCTCAGAGGGAAGGTAGGGGAGGATGAAGGTAAGGGGGCAAGATCAACCAAAGGACTTGTATGCATGCATATAAGCCCAACCAATGGACACAGACACCAGGGGGGTGAGGGCATGAGTGGGGGGAGGGGGGAGGGGGGCAATGGGGGTTAAGGACACATATGTAATACCTTAATCAATAAAGAAATTAAAAAAAGAAACATGGTTATGACTGCTAGTATTTATTTGATTTGGTAAATAATTTCAGTGGAATAAGATGTTAGAAAAATCATTTTTGAGAGTATTATTAAAGCCTAACTTTACTACTAGTAGATTAATCTCATTTCTTTCCTAACACTTTTTTGGGGAAGTAATTTGATTTATTTATAAAGAAAAAAATCCTTTATTACACACATAGGCAATGGCTGTCACTGACTCAGAAGCTATTTTGGCATGCTTCAGAGGCAGAAAGTGACTCAGTCTTCTGCTACTGACGACTGCAAGAAGTCTGGCTGAGACCAAGAAGTATTTATTCAAAAATGCAATGTTTAAAAATGACAAAGCATTGACCTAAGTAGATTTTTTTTTCACCAAATAAAAAGAAGAATCAAGATAAAATTATAAAAAGGAAATATTTTCCCCAAACCTCTCTGTCACATCACCTCTGCTATAATAGATTGATATAGCAGGGGTGGGGAACCTTTTTTCTGCCAAGGGCCATTAACATCATTCATGGGCCATACAAAATTACCAACTTAAAAATTAGCCTGCTATGTTTGGTCAAACATTTAACTCATCACTAATGCCTTGGCAGGGCCAGACCAAATGATTTTGAGGACCTTTATATGGCCCTTAGGCCAATGTTCCCCACCCCTGATATACAGGATGAGGAATATTTAAAGGTGAAACTGATTTGGGAATGAGTACTTATTACTTTAACTACAGGTCTGGTGCACAAAATTCGTGCATGGGGGTGAGGGGGAGGAGGATCCCTCAGCCCGCCCTGCACCCTCTCACAATCCGGGATCCCTCAGGGGATCTCTGACTGCCAGTTTAGGTGGCTTGATCCTGCAGGCCTAAACTGGCAGTCAGACATCCCTCTCGTAATTCTGGACCACTGGCTCCTAACCGCTTGCCTGCCTGCCTGCCTGATTGCCCCTCACCCCTCTGCCTGCCTGCCTGATCGTCACTAACTACTTGCCTGCCTGATAGCCTCTAAGTACCTCTGCCTGCCTGTCTGATGCCCCTAACTGCCCACCTGCCTGCCTGATCATCCCTAACTGCTTGACTGCCTGCCTGATGGCATCTAACCACTCTGCCTGCCTGCCTAATCACCCCTAACTGCCTCTGCCTCAGCCCCTGCCACAATGGCTTAATCCGGAAGGTCATTCGGCTTTCTGGTCTAATTAGCATACTACACTTTTATTATTATAGATTTCCAAAGCCTATCCTGACTTTAAGACTCTGCTTGATCAGCCCATAACTTACGGCTCTTAATTTATTTTCTGCTACTCTCCCCAATATAAATTTATTTTCAGTGGCGTTTTTAATATTTGAGTGATGAAACCCTTAGTATTTATTGGAGCAGTGTTTGAGAAACCATTTGCATAAATATATTTTCTCAATAAACAGCTATTAAAAAGTTATATTTTATGCTACTAATGAACCCTCATACTTGAAAAAATTGGAAACCATTCTTATTCTGGCCTAATTTATTATTCTCATTATATCAACAGCCACACTATCCCTTCTATCTGGAATGCTTTCCCTTCTTATCATGAATTATCAAAGTCTCATTTCTAACTGAAGGTACAGTTAACTGACACCTTGTCTCAAGCCTTCTCTCATTCCTGAAGCCAAAAATGTTCTTCTGTCCCATTTTCTTTATATCTGTATCTATCTCACTTTCCCTATAGTTGTTTGGGTATCTTATCTATCCCATTGGATTAAAAGTTTTTAAACAGAAAGAATGTGTCTTGTTTATTTTTTAAATTTTGCAAATATTGTGTTGCTTCACCATTGAAGTTACAGCAAAAAGTCTATGTAAAAATCATTCATATATAGATGCAGTGTATCCTCACAGGTCATTTGTAAATGTGCTATCATGAGGGAAAAGCATCTTTAAAGCATCCATTAAATAATGACAAAAGAAAAATTCTGAGATATACTAAATTATATTACAGTGGGCCAGCGAGTGAGAAAGAGGAAAGAATGATAAACTAATTAGTAGCTGTAGGCCACCTAACATACTACTCACATTCCTGAATTTATGTTGGAGCTTTGAATCAACTTCCAGGTGGCTATTTAAAAAGAAGTAGCCAGACACTACCTCATCCAGCTTATGCAATGAACTTTCAGGACTGTTGCAACAGCCAATCAAAAGTAGTGAATAGCCCTCCTTGACGGACTGTGCACCTATCCTAGAACTGCCCCCGCTTCACGTTTTCCCACCCTCTCCCTTATCTGTTGTCAGTGTAAAGTCTTTCAAAAACAACTAACATCTTTCTTCCTGAAAACATAATGTATAAAAGGAGGGTGTTCTAGGAGGGTGGACATGTCTTCTCCATCTAGCCCTGCCGGTGGTGGTTTAGACTTCATTCCCCAGGGCCCGGTCGTTTTCTAGCTAACTTTGGCTACATAAACCGTTTCTTTTAGGAATGCTTTCAGCTGTGAATGGTTTTTGTTATTGCTGTTGTTTAATAATAGAAAAAAAAGATATCTCTGAAATATTATGAAAGAGATGTTAGATAAACTGCAATTATTATAACAGGCCCAAGAAAATAGAAGAGCTAGACAAAAAAAAAAGAAGAAAAAAAAAAAAGAGGAAGTCAACCTGGCAACAAGAATCCGCTCATGCACCTCAGATATGTGTCTTGAGGCCCTCAGGCATGCTGTCACCTTTGTTATGATGAGCATTTTAAATCTGATCTTAATCTGACTTCCCAAACACATTTTCTTATTGTGAAAGAATGACCTGAATATACAATATGTTTTCCGAGCAGTGTTTTTTTTGTGTACTTCAAATAAGTAAACTGACATTCTGGTGTGTTAGGAAACTTCATTTAACAAAAGTCTTATCTTTCATAGAGCAATAATATGTGAATGAATGGAGATTCAGAGTCAAAAGGGCAGAGTAGTTAAACTCTGAACTTACCACTTCTCACACCCATATCAAAGCTACAGCTAAATTATAGAACAACTGTCATTGAGAACCTCCCAAGAATTAGCTTAACAGAATTCCTTAGTAAGCATTTAAAGAAAAAGCCACTTCAAGATGGATAGGAGGAATGGACATGTGATCCAGACAGATCCCACACCCATGGTGTGACAATGAATAAATGGGAGGGATATCTTGGCTATGGAAGTCCACCTAAGGAATAAGGAGTCCAAACCCCATTCTGGGTTTTTCTGTCAAGAAGAGGAGTTCTATAATATCTAGCTTTGAAAACCATCAGGGATTCTATCCCAAGAGAGACAAAAGGCTGCAGGAGATTGAGATGCTGCTATTAAAGGGTTCACACACTTAGTTACTCTCTCCAAGTTCCAGGGCAGGGGCAGCAGTTCAAGAAGAAATTAAATTGACTAACTTTTTTTTTTTTTTTTTTTTTTTAGCATATTAGGCTTTTATTATATAGATCTTTTTCTTCCTTAAAAACTGCATTACAACATGGATGAACCTTGAAAACATTATGCTAAGTCAAAGAAGTCAGTCAAAAAAGACCATGTATATTGCCTGATTCCATTTGTATGAACTATCCAGAATCTATAGAGAAAGAAAGTAGATTCATGGTTGCTTAGCAGTTGGGGGCTGGTAATGACAGTTAAAGGGTATGGGGTCTCTTTTTTTAAAATTTTTTATTTATTAAGTTATTACATATATGAAATTGACTAACTTTTAAGATGAGGGCTGGAAGGGCAGAATCAAAATTCTCAGGAGACGGAAGTGCTGGCAGGCACCATTGTTCTATAATTGAGCTCTCTCTCACCCACCAGGCCCTATGAAGGCCCGTGCCAAATTTGTCACTGTTCATTAACATAACACCACTTGCCCAGCCCACACCATTAGCCTAGGTCTGTCTGATGTCTCCCTGAGACACTGCCCTAGTCAACCTGCTTGCCCCGTCAAAGCCTCTTCCAGTGGCTCCAGACCCTCCACATGAGTGGTGCTTGGCCTAGGCTCTTGCTGCAGATACTCCCAAAGGTCTACAAACCCCACACAAATGTCAACCAGCCTCAGAAAGCACATCAGATGCTCCCAAAGGCCCACACACCTCATATGAGCAGTGGCTGATCTCAGCTTGCATTATAGTTACCAACAAGTAGCAGCCAGGCTCAGCTCAAATCATAGTTTCTCTCAAGCCACTCCAAGCCTGGCACAAACACCAACCAACTGCAGATCACGTTCTAGCTCCTACCAAACAGCCCCAAACTCAGGAAAAGCAGCAGCTGATCTCGGCCCCCACAGGAGCTCAGTAAGAGACTCCAGACCTCCAGACCCTACACAACCAGCAGCTGGCTTCAGACCGCATCAGAGCCCCACCCAAGCAGCTCCACAACTGAAACACCTGAATAGCATGGATGGCACTAGAGCCCTGCTAAAGTGACTCTTACTCCCCGGAGTCAGCCTCCACACAATAGCTTATCCAATGTAGTCATAGCTAGTCCTCACAGACACTTGGCCTGAGGGTCAACCCCACCCACAGATGTGCCGGCAGCAGTGGAGCCCAACTGTAACAGGAGAGCACATACAACACAGGAAACACACCTTGAGCATCTGGCTCAGGTGACCAGGGGCATTGTACTACTACTGGGACCCAGAGGACACCTTCTATGTAAGACGATTCTTTCAAACCTGGGAAATATAGCACACTTAATACAAAGAAATAACTACACTGAACCAGTCAAAATGAGGAGACAAACACATCCTAAATGAAAGAATAGGCCAAAGCTACACAAAAAGGACAAAGCAAAATGGAGATGAGCAATATACTAGGTAAAGAGTTCAAAACTTTGGTAATAAAGATACTCAAAGTATTCAAGAAAAGAGATGAACTCAGAACTGCAACAAAGAGACAAATAATGGAAAAAATAACCAATCAGAAATGAAAAATACAATAACTAAATTTGAAGATACAGTAGGGGGAATCAAAAGCAGATTAGATGAAATGGAAGATCAAATCAGCAATCTAGAAGAAAAGGTAGGGTACACACCCAATTAAAAATAGCAAAAAGAAAAATAAGGATATTAAAGGGACCTCTAAGGATATTAAAGGATATAAAGTTACCAACACTCACATCATAGGGGTCCCAGAAGGAGAAGAGAGAAAGGTATTGAACCTATTTGAAGCAACAGAGACTATTCCCTAACCTGGTGAAGGAAATAGACATACAAACCCAGGAAGTGCAGAGTCCCAAACAAGATGAGCCAAAGAGGCCCATACCAAGACACATTATAACAAAAATGCAGTGTTAAAAACAAAGAGAGAACTGTAAAAGGAGCAAGAGAAAAGCAGCTAGTTACATACATGAGAGCTCCCATAAGACTATTGGCAGCTGATTTTTAACAGCAACTTTAAAGGTCAGGAGGGATTGTCATTATATGTCCAAATTCATGAGTGAGAAAAATCTATAACCAAAAATACTTTATTCAACAAGGTTATCATTTAGACTTTAAGGAGAGGCAGTTTCCCAGACAAGCAAAAAAGGTAAAGGAGTATATCACAAGGAAATCAGCATTACAAGAAATGTTAAAGAGACTTCAAATAGAAAATAAAAGGTCAAAACTAAAAATAAAAAAGCATAGGAAAACAAAAATCTCACTGAAAAAGGCAAACAGTGAAAGTAGTGGATCAACTAATTATAAAGGTAATGTGAAGCTTAAAAGACAAAAATAGTAAAATCATGTATGAATACAATAATAAATGAAGGGATACATACATACAAGAGGTAAAAAAAAATGATGACAAAAACATACTTGTGGGAGTGAGTAAAATATGTAGGGATCTTAGAATGCATTGGAACCTAAGCAATCATGAACTTAAAATAGACTGCCATAAACACACCTACCTGATAACCACATATACCAACCATAAACCAAAAAACTTAAAATAGATGTACAAAAAATAAAGAGAAAGAAATACAAGCATAAACTACAGAAAGTTATCAAAATACAAGAGAGCATGAGAAGAATGGAACCAAGAGGAACCACAAAAATAACCAGAACACAATTAATAAAATGGCAATAACTACATACCTCTCTTTTTATTAAGTATCTAGAGGCCCAATGCACAAAATTTGTGCAAGGGGCTTGGCCCTTGCAGCCCCAGGTTTGTCTGGAAGGACATCCAGTTTAATTAGCATGTTATATTTTTATTATTATAGATAATTATTTTAAATGTAAATGGATTAAATGACATAGGGTGGCTTACTATATAAAAAAACAGCACCCCATATGCTGCCTATAAGAGACTCACTTCAGATCAAAAGATTTTCATGTAAATAAAAACTAAACAAAAGCTGGGTAGCAATACTTAGACAAAATAGACTTTAAAACAAAGCCTGTAACAAGAGACAAAAAAAAGGTCATTACAAAATGATAAAAAGTTCAACCCAACAAAGGATATAATTCTTGTAACATCTATGTACTCAACATAGGACCACCTAAATACATAAAGCAAATATTAACAGACTTAAAGAAAGAGATCAACATTAATACAATAATAGTAGGGTACTTTAACATTTCACTTACATCAATGGATAGATCATTCATACAGGAAATCAACAAAGAAACGTATTCTTATAAGACACATTAGATCAGATGCGCTTAATAGACATCTATGGAACATTTCACCCCAGAACAGCAGAATATACATTCTTTTCAAGTGTACATGGAACATTTTCCAAAATACACCACATGATAAACCATAAAGCAAGTCTCAATAAATTTAAAAAGACTGAAATCATATCAAGCATCTTCTCTGATCGCAATAGTATGAAACTAGAAATCAATTATAAGAAGAAAACTAGAAAAAACATGAACACATACATGGAGGTTAAACAACATGCTCCTCAACAGTGAATCAGTTAGTGAAGAGATGAAAGAGGATCTTGAGAGGAATGAAAATAGAAACACAATAATAAAATCTATGGGACACAGCAAAATCAATCTAAGAGGGAAATTCATAGCAATTGAGGCCTAACTCAAGAAACAAGAAAAATCTCAAATAATTTAACTTTACACCCAAAGGAACTAGAAAAATAACAACAAACAAATCCTAAAGTGAGTAGAAGAAAAAAATTAATAAAGATTAGAGCAAAAATACATGAAATTAGACTAAAAAATAATAGAAAAGATCAATTCAACTTAGAGCTTTTTTTAAAAAAATAAACCAAATTGATAAACCTTTAGCCAAACTCATCAAGAAAAACAGAGCCCAATATATATAAAATCAGAGATATAGGAGAAGTGATGACTGACACCACATAAATAGAATGGATTATAAGAAAACACTGTAAGGATTGTAAGAAAAAAATTAAAAGAGATATATTATATGCCAACAACTTGGACAACCTGAATGAAATGGATAATTCCTAGAAAGATACAATCTTTCAGACTGAATTAGGAAGAAACAGAAAATCTGAACAGACCAATTATTCGTATTGAAATTGAATCAGTAATTAAAAAACAACAACAAACCAACTTCCCAGCAAACAAAAGTCCTGAACCAGATGGCTTCACAGGTGAATTCTACCAAAGATTTAAAAGAATAATTAATACCTACCTTCTTGAACTATTCTAAAAAAAACTGAAGAGGAGGGAAGGCTCTCAAACTCATTCTACAAGTCCAGCATTGCATTACCTTGACACCAAAACCAGATAAAGGCATTACAAAATATATGTGTGTATATATATACCTGATGAATGTAAATGCAAAATTCCTCAACAGAATATTAGCAAACAAAATGTAGCAGTGCATTAGCAAGATCATGATCAAGTGGGATTTATTCCAGGATTCAAGGTTGGTTTAATATCCACTAATCAATTAACATAATACACCACAAACAAAACAAAAGATTAAAATTATATGGTCATATCAATAGATGCAGAAAACGCATTTGATAAAATACAACTCTATGATAAAAACACTCACCAAAGTGGGAATAAAGAAAATATACCGCAATATAGTAAAGGTCATGTATAATAAACACACTGCTAACATGATACTCAAAAATGAAAAGCTAAAAGCTTTTTCTTTAAGATTAGGAACTAGACAATTATGCCCACTCTCACTATTTGTAATCAATGTGATATTGGTGTACTAGCCATAGAATCAGAAAGGAAAAAAAAATAAAAGGCATCAGATTGAAAAAGAAGAGGTAAGACCGTCATTATTTGCAGGTGACATGATATTATATTAAAATACCCTAAAGATTCCACAAAAACTATTACAACTAATAAATAAATTCAGTAAAATACAGGATACAAAATTAATATTCAGAAATCGTTTGTTTTTACACAGTAAAAATGATATATCTGAAAGAGAAATTAAGAAAATTCTATTTACAATTGAATCACAAAGAATAAAATACCTAGACATAAATTTAATAAATTGAATTACCATATGACTCAACAATTCCACAATGCTGTGTTCAATGCAGCATTATTTATGATAGCCAAGATATGGAAGCAACTTAGGTGACAATCTATAATAATAAAAGCGTAATATGCAAATTAGACCAGACAACCGAACTACCTTCTGGATGTCCTTCCAGACGTCCTTCCAGATGAAGCTGCGGCAGTGGGAGCTGAAGCAGAGGCAGTTAGGGGCGATGAGGCAGGCAGGCAAGTGGTTAGGGGCAATGAGGCAAGCAGGCAGGGGAGCATTTAGGAGCGAGCGGTCCCAAATTGCGAGAGGGATGTCCGACTGCCAGTTAAACAGGCAGACGGACATCCCCCGAGGGGTCTTGGATTGTGAGAGGGTGCAGGCGGGCTGAGGGACCCCCCCCCACCCCTGTGCATGAATTTCGTGCACCGTGCCTCTAGTTCAGTGATGGCGAACCTATGACACACGTGTCAGAGGTCACACGCGAACTCATTTTTTTGGTTAATTTTTCTTTGTTAAATGGCATTTAAATATATAAAATAAATATAAAAAATATTAGTCTTTGTTTTACTATGATTGCAAATATCAAACAATTTCTATATGTGACACGGCACCAGAGTTAAGTTAGGGTTTTTCAAAATGCTGACACACTGAGCTCAAAAGGTTCACCATCACTGCTCTAGTTGATAGATAAAAGGATAAAGAAAATGCAGTATATATTTACAATGGAATACTACTCAGCCATAAGAAAAGATGAAATATTGCCATTTGTGTCAATATGGATAGACCTAGGGGTATTATGTTAAGTGAAATAAATCAGAAAGAAAAACACAGTTATATGTGGAATCTAAACCACAAAATAAAATGAACAAACAAAACAAAACAAAAACAAACTCATAGATACAGAGAACAAACTGATAGTTGCCAGATAGGAGGTGTGGGGGAATGCTGAAAAATTTGAAAGAGATTAAAAAGTACAAACTGCCAGCTATAAAATAGTCACAGGGTATGAAATATTAAATATGGAATATAGTCAATAATCTATATATATAAAAGTCTAATATGTAAAGTGTCCCCTCAGGAGTTTGACTGACCGGGAGTTTGATCGCTTGCTATGATGTGCACTGACCACCAGGGGACCGCGTGGAATGAAGGAAGGCCCCGGCTGGCGGCTGGCAGCCACTAGGGACCCTACCTGTGCACGGATTTCGTGCACTGGGCCTCTGGTATTGTAATAACTATGTATGGTGTCAGATGGGTACTGGATATATTGTGGTGGTCAGTTCATAAGGTATATAACTGCCTGATCATTATGTTGTACACTGGAATTAATATAATGCTATATGCCAACTACCATTAAAAAATAAAAGAGAAAAATGTGAGTGACTGGATAAAATAAGTTTCTCGTACGTGCCAAACTGATAACCAGAGGCTAGGGTGTGCTCTATCAAAATATATTCACAACAGGAGCACAGGCTTCTGCCTTCTCTTTCTCACACCACTGTTCGATTGTCAGGTCTTGCACACAGCAGGTACACAATAAGCACTTACTGAGTGAATCCAATAAATACAACCTATACTCTCGTTAAAATCAACTGAAAAGTTTTGAGTAGCTAATGATATCATATTACTTTACATACCTATGTCTATCCAAGTCCTTTCACTCTGTTTTATGAACCGTTTTCATCATTCACTATTTGAGTTACTTCCAGAATGCAGGCTATGCAAATGTTAAAGATCATGTGGCACACAATACTTTGATAATCTTAATGCTTTCCTTACTGTACAGTTAATGAAAACAGTCATAGTACATGTAATGTGGGTGGTGCCATCATTCCTACCTACTTTCACATTTTGCAGCATTAAAAATGTTGCCACCAAATTCAATGTAAAAATTTCCCTCACTCTTATTGAGGGTGGGCAGAGGTTAAAAATCTTGGGCAGATAATAGGGTTTCAACTTAAAAAACTCAGCTTATATCCAAGTTGAATAAAAATATCTTTTAAATTATAGTGGTTATTTTCTTACTTTGCTGATAGCAGAATCTTTTTAAACAATAAAGAACTTCCAAAATACAAATAAAAGAAATATGAGCTATATTAACAAAAATAAGGAAATCACATTTTCTAAATAACAGAAAAACTGATAAAAGTTAAACATGCATTTAAACACTCATTTTTAAACAGAAAAAGTTAATTCTATTGTAATATTTTTATTTAATAAAGATCTTTCAAATTTGATAACTACTTTCCTGTAAGTTTTAAACATTTAGAATATTTCTAATAATAAAAAAAATTACATGTCCAAGGCCTTTCAGCAAGACTGAAACTAATAAAAACACGGGCATTTTGATTTTTCTATAAAATTACTTTATCTCCATTAGAAGTAAATTTTATTAACTTTTCTCAACATATATAATTTTAAAAGATATTCAACAACCGGGTCTGTTTTTCTCTAAGTTTCATGTAACCTTCAATTTTCAATAACAATTCATTTTTGCATTTCAACCTTTTCAGGTAGACCAGTGACAGAAATACTAGGTATATTAATAGAGTGCCGGGGAGCGCAATCGTGCTCCTCCTGTCTCTCGCCAAAAGTGCCGGAAGCGCTATCAAAGCTTTGAAATGGCGTCCAGTTCTAAGTCTCCTTTTATTAGTGATGATAATATTGCTAAATATGTCAATGTAGTAAAGGTTTCCTTAAGTTTTTGAATATGTAACTTCATTTACTTGCGATTCATAATTTTTTTCCTAGACTGCTGTAAAATCAGCAAAAATGCTTTGGCAATTTTAGCATAGTTCCTAGGATATTGGTTGGCACTCAAAGGGTTAAGGCAGATTGGGAAGAAAAAATATTTTTAAAAGGTTATTGAATTTACTTGGAGACTAAAATAACATAATATGTTTAATTCTTGATCAGGTATCAGAAAAATAAATTAGTCTAAAGGAGTAAAAGGATGTTATTGGTGTAAAGAGAATGTAATTTAAAAATAGTTCTATTTCTAAGTACGGGATTAACACCTCCACAAAGCAATTGCTACCCACATATTCTCTTGGCTCTGCAGTCTAAGATTTAGCCAAGGGAGAACTGTGTCCTTGTAATTCTTTCAACCTCTTAGCTCCTGTAAAGTGGTGCTGAGGGAGCAAAAATAGCTTACATAACTGAAATCCTTTCATGATGATATGATTTAAATTCAAATAGTCACCTCCTTGGTTTGGTATAAATCAGAGAAAATAAGTGACTGCAGATTCATTTCTCTCTGTGAAAATTATTTATTTATGTTTAGGACTTTTGTTTCTCCGTTGCCTGTAGATACCGTGCTGTGCTCTGAATAGTATTTTGATGTGTTATATAATAGATTGATCTAGTTTTATTTTCAACCAACTGAGATTGATCAAAATAGGGTTTAGAATGAACTAGACATGTTTAAGAAGATGGTCAATGTGTCTTTCTTCTACTATCATGTCTATGTTGAACATAAATGTATGCTGCTTTTTAACTGTTTGATATATATAATTATTGACTCATTAATAAGAATCAGACTGCTAGCTACATATTTTGTTTCTCCATAGCACATAGTAGAGTACTAGACAAATAGAACATAATCTAGGATCCTAATTACTTTGAGCTGCTGAAATACATATTATAACCTGCTTTTTACATTATAGGTAATTTACTGCACGGACTTTTATTTAACAACTAGTAGCCCTGTGCATGAATCTGTGCGCCAGTAGCTTGCTGCTGCCCTCCTGTAGCTCTCTGCCCGCGGCCCCCGCCCCCCCCCCCGCCTCCGCCCTCATAGCTTGCTGCCCTGCCCCCTCCTGTAGTTCTCCCCCACCCGCTTGTAGCTAGCTGTCCCACTCTCCTGCTGATCTGTGATCTAGTCGTTATGCGGTTGGTCGTTATGTAACAACCATTTGCATATTACATCTTTATTATATAGGATTGACTAGTACAGTGATGGCGAACCTATGACATGTGTGTCAGAGGTGACAGGCGAACTCATTTTTTTGGTTGATTTTTCTTTGTTAAATGGCATTTAAATATATAAAATAAATATCAAAAATATAAGTCTTTGTTTTACTATGGTTGCAAATATAAAAAAAAATTTCTATATGTGACACGGCACCAGAGTTAAGTTAGGGTTTTTCAAAATGCTGACACACCGAGCTCAAAAGGTTCGCCATCAACTGGACTAGTACAACAAACATAGTAACATTTTTGTTACTTGCTCCTATTTGCAAATGATTTTTACCTGGCAGTGCTTTAGACCACTTGACTACTGAAAGAAGTTGTCTCTCGGCTAGTTGATTGAGACTCGTCAGCAAAGCACTGGAGGTATCAGGTTTGGAGTTGTCATGTCCTGCATAGACCACGTCTGGCTCAATGTTCATTAGCAGGTTGATTAGCGAGGGGACCAGCTGTAAGTCTTGACTTGGCGAAAAACTGATTCTCTGGCTTAGGGCTTGGCTTTCATTTGGAATGCCCACCGTCTGCGGGAGCGCGACAGCATCTAGTGCCCTCATCACTCTGACTTTATTGAACTTCTTAAACTTTCGACCTACAGAGGAGAAAAAAAAGTTAATGTAAGTAACATATCAATTGAATCTTCCAGCAGAGTATTATTTTTCTTAAGTCTTAGAATCGTAGGTTTTAGCACCACTCTAATAAAATAAAATTGAATAAGTAAAACTGGTACTTATTCAGACTGAGATTAAAGAATCAGTGATGCCAGCATTAATTGGGTTAGTGCGGTATCCAGGAGGGAGTTATGGAGTTTTGCAGTCAGTAACATATATGAAAAGACAAATGGGTTTTAGCAGAGACTAAACTCAATATTGGTCAATATTCTCACAGGACTGCCTCCCAAAAGCTAATGCTACAGACTAATTGAAACAGTCTTTCATAGATGTTGAATATTCTTTTGGGTTTTATTCTTTTAAAAATATGCATACAAAGCCTGGCCTGTGGTGCTCAGTGGTTAGAGTGTAGTGGATTCGATTCCAGTTAAGGGCACGTACTAGGATTGTGAGTTCATTTCCTGGCCCTGGAGCATGTGTGGGAGGCAACCAATTGATGTGTCTCTCTAACATCTATATTTCTCTCTCTCTCTGTCTCTCCCTCTTCCTCCCTCCCTTCCACTCTCTCTAAAACATCAATGGAAGAAATATTCTTGGGTGAGGATTAACAATAACAAAAAATATGCATATACATATGCAAACCTCACAAAATCTTGTGTACAATCTTAAGTGGGTTTATAGATTCCTCTAAATGCCTTGAAGCCAATATAGAGATTATTGTGATATCTAAGAACCCCAAATTAATCATCTCTTTTCTAAATTAGGGAAGAGAAAGTCTCAGCCCCATGCTGATCAGGCCACATACATATTTCTAGACAATTTTTGGAAATTCTACTTTGATGAATTATGATGTGTTAGGAAGAAAAAAAGATCCGATGGTGAGATGAGTAGAAAATTTGTATCATGAAAAGTGGTTGAAGGGGACCAGGATGTTCAGCTAGGCTGATGCTAGTCCACAGATGCCTTGAGGTGAAATGAATTAGAGAAAGTCCTGGTGATCAGAGGACAGACTGGATTTCAACCCTCACCTGCTCTATGCCAGGTATAGGCTGCTTAACCGTATGAAGTAGCTGTGCTTGTTATCCAGGAAAAAAAGGATAAGAGAGGCTTGCTGACTGTTTGCAACGATCTAAACAGAAGTTGCAATATGATGGCACTAATGCCTGATCTGGCCGATACGTATATTTTGCTTGGCTCATACAATGTTTTTCAAAGTTATGAAAACATCTCTGAATTGGTTCGATGGCAGTAATCTGTTAGTGCTGAATTGCAGCTGCTGCTTTTGAATGGCACATGCACACTCCAATAAGCCTTAGTTCCTACCACAAACTGGTAGTAAGTAGGCCATTGGTCAGTTTTCTTCAGTCTTGCTACTCTACTCAATGATGTTACCTGCCTAGTCTCTCTAAGCATCTATTTGCCTTTGTGATTTCTGAGCTCAGGAGGCTCCATAAAGAAAAGGATAACGCTTGCTGTAAAGTTCCCAAGGATTTGAGCCAGAAATCAAGGAAGATACAACTAAATGGAATCATAACCGTAGGTGGCAGGAGAACAGATGCCAGTGTCAATAAATGAAAACGATTCAGACGGTTCACAGAGATCAGATGGGCTCCCTGGGGAAGGAATGAATCACTGGAGGGAAGGGAAGTAACATTTGGAGAGTATGGGAATTTTAAGAGAAATAAAAAGCTGTTAGATCAAGGCAAATAAAAAGTTTAAATAACTATTTTTACTTTGTCCAGGTCCTCTACTATAAACGATTAATTATATCTAATAAATGTCTAGACAAAATTAGAAAAATACACAATTAAAGTTATATTCATGGAGTATTTATTATACGCTGGGAATTTTTTATTTATATCATTGTGCCTCAACAGTGTTGAAACAGTGTTATTAACTCTATTTGTAGATTGAGAAAATGAAGAGGAAGGAAGGTGGCAGGCCCAGTGTTAGATTACAGAGCTGGGAGTTTCAGGAACAGGCTGCACGCTCATTTGGTGGGACTCCGGAAAAGGCCTATAGGCAAGAGCACAACAGCTGAACTAAACGTTTTTTAATGTTCTTCCAATCTTAAAGTACTATGATACACCAATTAAACAAAATGTAGCATTAAACACAGATGACCATAACAAAGATACAGAAAGAGCATTTGATAAAATCCAAAATTCATTTAGAATAAAAAAAAAAATTCTGCGAAATGGGGATACAGGAAACCAAGCTCAACTTAATGAATGCCAAAATATGACAAACCCATATTTGAGCTAACGTCATACTCAATGGTGAAAAGATGAAAGGTTTTTCTTTAAGATCAGGATCAAGACAACAATGTCCACTTTCACTACTTTTATTCAGCATAGCATTGGAAGCCTTAGGCGCAGCAATCAGACAAGAAATAAAAGGCATCCAAATTAGGAATGAAGAAGTAAAACTGTCATCATTTGCAGATGACATGATTCTACATATAGAGAGCCCTAAAGATTCTATGGAAAACACTATTAAAACTAATAAATAAATTCAGTAAGTAGCCGAATACAAGATTAATATTCATAAATTGGTTGCATTTTTATACACTAATAAAAAATTATCAGAAAGAGAAATTAAGGAAATAATCCCATTTACAGTTGCATCAAAAAGAATAAAAAATCTAGGAATAAATTTAAATTTACTCAGCAAACTATAAGACATAGAAGGAAGAAATCAAGGAAGATACAACTAAATGGAATTATAACCATGCTCACAAACAGGAATAATTAACATTATTTAAATGTCATACTACCAAAGCAACCTATAAATTCAATGCAATTCCTATCAAAATACCAAAGGCATTTTTCACAGAACTAGAATAAATCCTAAAATTTATATGGAACCACAAAAGACCCTGATAGCCAAAGCAATCTTGACAAAAAAGAATAAAGTTGGAGATATCATGCTACCTGATATCAAACTATACTACAGGGCTATGATAATCAAAAGAGCATAATACTGACATAAAAACAAACACATAGATCAATGGAACAGAATAGAGAGCTCAGAAATAAACCCAGACCTCTATAGTCAATCAATCTGTGACAAAGGCTAGTATCTTCAATAAATGGTGTTGGAAAAACTAGCTATAAATCTTAGTAATATCTTTTTATTTTATTTTTTCCATCACCATTTATCCCCTCTATGACCACTTCCACCTCCACCCACCTAATCCCCCGCCCCCCAAATCATCACCCTATTGGCCATGACTTTTCTCTCTTTTTGCTTTCTTTTTTGCTCAACCCCTCAACGCTCCCCCACCCCCCACAAGAGCTGTCTGTAATATCTTTTTGGATATGTTTCTTCAGACAAAGGAAACAAAATAAATAATAAACAAATGAGTCTACATTAAACAAAAAAAGTTTTTACACAATGAAGGAAATCAACAACAAAACAAAAAGACAACCTACTAATGGGAGAAAATATTTGGCAATGCTATATCTGATTGGGGTTAATATCCAAAATATATAAAGAACTCATACAATTTAACAGCAAAAAAAAACCCAAATAAACAACCTGATTTAAAAAACGATATGGGCAAAGGACCTGAACAGACATTTGTCCAAAGAGGATATACAGGTGACCCACAGACATATAAAAGATGCTGCTGATCGATGTTTCTCTCTCATTGATGTTTCTAATTCTCTATCTCTCTCGCTTCCTCTCTGTAAAAAAAACAATAAAATATATTTTAAAAAAACACAAAGAAAAAAATTAAAATCTCGGATTTCTCTCCAGTTGGATTATATGCCTAAAGACAATGCTGTTGCATATGGATTTGTGGGAAAGGGGCCCATGCTGCACATTTTCCACATTTTAACAGAATTTTAATGAATATTTGGGAGGTCAAGAGACATAGTATACACAGTAAAAATCTTACTCTCATCACCTTTTTCACCTTACTTCTCCTATCTCCCATCCTAAGCAACACAAATTCTCCTTTTTGCCTTTGGTGGTCAAATTAACAACTTCAGCATGTTCTTGGGGTCATAGCTTTTATCCCAAACAGCTTACCAAAGCACTTCTAGAAATAAAAACAAATAGGACATTCTCCTCTAAGAGAAACAAAACATCAATTGAGTCATAGTTTCAATTATTTGGAAAATTTTTCTACTATGTGGAAATACACACATTTTCTTTCATATTATGTTCCCATGGGAAACATTGTTTGGAAATATAAATATATACAATAACAATATTCAACAACTAATATGTTAGTTGATTTAATTTAACATAGTAAATGATTCTTTAAATTAATTGCAATTCTAAGATATACGCATTTACTTTGCACTGGTTCCTACAAATAATGAAAAAATTTTAGAAGATACAAGAATATGCTTTGCTTTAAAGTTAAACCTTTATTGTGCCAGTGATACTGTTTGCATAAATGATGGCAAGACATAAAAGGTATTTTAAGACACCACTTACTAAACCACAGTGCCAAGCACTGTGCTATATACTTTAGATGTATTATTCCTTTTAAACTCATAATAGCTTTTGCTATATGGCCTTAATAGAAAAGGAAGTAGAGATGTGTAAAGGTTAAGATGTGTGTGTGAAGTCCTATGGCTATTAGTGGGAAAGTTGAAATCAAAACCCATTTGTTCTGACTTTATACCCTTACTGGTTATTATAATGCTATACCATCTCTGAAAGAGATGCTTTAATCTTTTTCTAATGTATTTATAACATTTAAATTAAAAAGAAACACATCACGCTTTTGTTGATTTTAAACAGAGAGGGAAGGAGAGGGAGAGGGAGAGAGAGAAACATCAATGTGAGAGAGAAGCATTGATCAGTTGCTTCCCATGTGTGCCCCAACCAGGGATTGAACCTGCAACCTGGACTTGTGCCCTGTCTGGGAATTGAACCGACAACCCTTCAGTTCCCTGGACAACAACCAACTGAGCCACACTGGCCAGGGCAACATTTAAATTTTTAAAGTGGAGTTAATGTACTTGATTAAAATTGACCAAAAAATGTTTATAAACTTCTCCTACAGGCAATGCACAAGATTAGGTAATTTATAAATCCCCTTCTCCAGAACACCTAAAAATTATGGGTAAAGCATAAGCAACATCCTTTTAAATACATATTTAAGCTCCTCAAAAGGTCATCAAAATACCTAGGAATCCAAAATGAAGAACAATTCTAACCCCTGACAAAGGGACATGAGAAGGTATCATGTCTATTTTATCTTTGACTCAATATGGAAAAAAGTCTTCTCTGATTATTCTTAAGTATAGGCCTCCATCATCCAGATGTATAGTTTGAAATTATTCTACCAGCAAGGTATGGGAAACCTAAATTTAAAGTAAATATGAGAAATGGTTCTTCACTGATGAAATCCCTAAGGTGCCCGGAAAAATAAAATAAAAATTATCTTTGGAGAGAAACTCTCAATTAAGACCAGTCAGGTTTCAAAAAAAATATTAAACTTTGCCAAACATAAGTTTAACATCCAAAATTATAAAGGACACAATGAGTGAGAAGTAGCAGAAACAATAAACAGTGTGCTGGATTTGTTCATACTGACTTGTAAAAAGTTATTAAGTATTCAGAATTTTATATATATTTTTTTCCAGAAATTTTTAAAACCAGTTGTTAAACCATTGGTAACCTGAAATTTATATAAGAGAATATTTACACCACAATCATTGGGAAACCCTATAAATAAACAATGCTCTTTTTTAAAATTTTATTTTATACCTACCACAACACCACAATGCCACACCTAGATCCTTAATTATGGGATTTTGGAATTACTGGATACAAATATTTGTAATAAGTATGTTTATAATTATTAAAGATGTATGATAAAAAATAAAAATAAGAAAGGGAATGGCTAATAAAAAGTAATAGACAAATTTATAAAAGAACCAAGTAGGATATCTTTTAAAAATACCATCACTAGAGTGAACTGGAAGAAAGAACAGACTAAATTACACAGACAGGTAATATGGGTAATATTAAACAGGACAAAGAGATACGGAAGATAAATGGGCTAACCTAATACTGTCTCATAAATCTTCTGGAGGCAGAAAGAGGCAATGAAGGGAAACAATATTTGAAGACTACTGGGATGGTTTTGATCCTCCTGGTATCTATGAAAAATACAATCTCTGATTTAGAAAATCATGATTTCCAAGTAGAATAAAACTAAATTTATAACCGGTTACATTTAGTAAAATTGGAGAACTAAGTCTAAAAACATTTTACACAAATATAAGGAAAATATTACCTTAAAAAAAAAAAAACAACTATTAGATCTACAGGAGAGTTCTTAAAAAAAAAAAAAAAAAAAAAAAAGATACAAGCCAGAAGATAGATATGGAGAAAAAAAGTCAATCTGAAATTTTATGATCAGCAAAATCATGATTAAAAAATTAGGTTGAAATAAAGGTATTTTCAGTGAAAAAAAAAAAGAGTTTATTATTAAAAATATATCCACAGAAGGAACTTATAAAACAATTTATTTTAAAAATAAGGAAATGAAATAAAGGGTTGAGATGAAAAAAACTGAGCAAACAAATAGGTGAACACGTAGATAAAGCTATTACACTGAATGAAATAATAATGATTACTAATCAGAATAAGTGTTCTGAAATGAGTGCTGTTTACTTTGCCATGGCCTCTCTGCTGTTTATTTTTACTTCTGGAAAAATGTGTTTATGTTGGGTGACATAAGGTGTTGATGTGACCTGTTGTGTAGAGGCAAAGGGAAAATATTATGCTGGATATTAAAATGTAAGTTTTATAGCAGCCAGAAGGCTTTCTGGGAATCAGATGAGGAAATAGAGGGTAGAGATCAGCAGGTAATTAAGGAATGGGGCAAATCCTTTGACATGAGGTTCATAATAAGAATCACTGCAGATGGGGTAGATTTACAGGCAATTATCCCAACATTAGCTGTCAGAAATTATGTCCAGTTACATGTTATTACTTTGAATTAGCAAAAGAAAGATGTTGCTGGGATTAGTCCATTGGGACCATGCTCTGACAAACCCTATAGCAGTAGCTTTAAGCAACAAAGTAAGAATGAATATTCTAAAGAATAGCCCTATTCCAGTTGTGTGGAATGGCATTTAGGGCGGACAATCAGACAGTGACCAGAAGACATTATTTGTCTGGCTGGAGGCTTCAATGCAGGACCTGGGGAGCAGTGTGAGGGGTACTGTCTCTGGGGGGTGCTGATTCAAAGGGATTGGGTAGAAAAGGAGATGCTCATGAGAGGACAGTGAGAAATCTAAAGAGGTAGGTGGCAGGCAATACTCACAGCAATTCCTGCATTAAAGAGAGAGCAGATAATTCAGTTTTTGTAGTAATTAAAGGCAGAAACTAACCTTGTACTCCCCAAAAAAGGTACTGTTGAGTGTCCCAAATCAAGAGTTTTTGAATCCTTCAGAAAAGGAATTGAGGCTTTATTGGCTTCAAGTATAAGAGGAGAAAAAATACACAAAACTTTACTATATACTAGTAACCTTACTTTGTAGCCCAAAAAGTTACTCTCTTTGCTAAGAGAATTGGGGGTGAATCTAGATGTAGGAGGGGGAAGGAGGGAAACTGGATTTCTAACATAACCTTTTACAATTGGAGGATAATGCTCTCTACCAAAATAAAATAAAATAAACAAACCTATAAAAATAGTCTCCAGCTTTTTTAAAAAAATGTCAGCAAACATAACTATGCACTTAATCATTCCTTTATGTAGAAATCTACTTATTTTTGAAAGAGCTAGTTACCTTTATGATAGTTTAGCATTTCTACCACAAATGCAAAACATAGAGCTGTATTCATTTAAAAAAAAAAAGTGAGTCATTACATAAAAAATGTTTTTAAAGGAAAGAAGTTAGAAGTGGGGCATTTAATTAGAAGATATATTGCCATCTTCCAGGGTGTAACTATCTTTCCTGCTCAAGTATTATACAGCCATAAACAAAATGCAAAAGTTCACTCTGACCTGGTGAAGGTAAGGGAAGTGATTCATTAAAAACAAGAATCATATGCAACTAAGAGGCCAAATAACTCAGACATAATTCTTACAATAAGAACGTAGCTGTTGAAGCCCATGAAGAGCAAACTGCAAAATCTACATTGTGACATCAAAAAACATTGATATTTTGACCTCTGATATTCTACCATAGTGTTTTATTATATCTTTAAAATTATTTTTAGTGTTTTCTCCTCTTTCATCTTTTGCTATTCAAATGATTTCTATATCAGAAATGAGAAATCTCAAGGAGGAGTGATAAACAGGAAGGGAGGAAAAGGGAGGGATGGGGGGAGGGAATAGGACCTGGGCTCCATTTTCAGTAGTAAGCAATTATTATTTCAGAGAAATTCTCCTAATTATGGAAGAGTCCAACCATGAGAAACCCTGATTATCATTTCCAGAAAGGCTTTCATTCTCAGTAGACCACAAATCTACCCCCACACACCCCACTCCAGAAATTTAGTACAGGACTAACAATTAGAATCTAATCCTATGAACTGACTACCTTCTTCCTGGTTTACCAGAACTGGACTAGTCTTTTGCCACTGACTCTCCCAGGCAGAACAATAGCAGGACCGTGGCATATCAGAGTGTTTTGCCAGCTTCTCTGTAATAAACCTCTGTGAAAATCTACTTATGAAATAAATGCCCCATATTTATATTTCTCAGTCTGTGATGCTGATCACAAGATAAAACTAGAATTGAATCCATGTCTCTTTCATATAAGCCTGAAATAGAGTAAGGGCTTTTATTTTTTTTTTATTGCAGACTTATCCCTCAAAAGATACTGCATTATATACTAGTCCTTATGAGCCATCTATATTTCGAATGCCCTAAATTATTTTCAGTGACCATATGTTGTTTGGAGAAGACAAGTTTACCTGAAATAACTTCTATCAGTGGTAGTTTGTAAAGTTTGTACAGATTATCTGATGGGGAAAAAAAAGAGGCGAAGAAATTTGTTATATATCTAATCCTAGGGGTAAGAACTCGAGTTTTTATGTGTTAGATGCCATTGTGAATAATCCTTTTAAGCATTACTTTAAAAGAATAACTCAGAGAGTCTAGAAAAGACAATTTTGAAGAAATATAACTTAGGGAGAATTATAACCAGCTTTTAAGATGAATAAATTTATATTATTTCAGATAGTGTGGTAGTGTTGCAGGGGTATAAAATGGAGGAGAAGATTACAACAACTTCACTACACAACTCATATTCTGTAGCCCAAAAAGTTATAGAGAATAGAGAAACCATGAAGGGAAGCAAACATATATGGAAATTTGACATGTAACAGAGGTGGCACTACAAATTCCAATGGAATTTGTAATTAATGTATTGTTAGAAAAATATTACAATACTATTCATATGTTTAGTAAGAAAATAAGAAATTAAGCATCACAACATGTAATATAATTTGATAGTAGTGATTATGTCTCATTTACTTGTAAACAGACTTATGTTGGGGATAGAGATTAAACATTTTACTTAGATAGGAGTGCACTACCAAAATTTTAAGACCATTGTGTCAATAAATATATTAGCCACTGGTTATTCATATGGAAAATAAAATAAAGTTATATTCCTGACTCTCTACATCAAAAACAACAACACTTGTAGACAGGTTAAGGACATTGATGTGAAAAACTTAAGCCTTTAGATGATTTTTTTGTAGATTATCTGTATGATTTCAGGTAGAAAAGAATATAAAGGGAGACTATTGACATGTGGGATTATATAAAAATTAGAAAAAGACATCATAAGCAAGGTAAAAAGTCAAGACATAGACTACATGTAACTCACAAAGAATCAGTATGGAGTGTATAGTAATTGTATGAATCACAAGAAAAAGGACAACCCAGTTGAAAATAGCTAATGAATATGAACAACCAGTTCATGGAAGAGGACATCCCTCTGGCAGTTGGACATCCCTCTAGGACTGCTGGCTCCTAACTGCTTGCCTGCCTGCCTGATTGCCCCTAACCCCTCTGCCTGCCTGCCTGATCACCCCTAACCACTCACTTGCCTGCCTGATCACCCCCTAACTGCTCGCTTGCTTGCCTGATCACTCCTAACCGCCTCTGCCTCCACCCCCGCTGCTGCGACTTCGTCTGGAAGGACATCTGGAAGGTCGGTTGGCTGTCTGGTCTAATTAGCATATTATGCTTTTATTATTATAGATAGTACTGTATTACCTAAAGATTCATACACATGAGTTACAAGTATGAAGATATCAAACAGTAATTTAGTAAAGTGATCTGTGAGGGAGAAATGAATCTAATGGGTTCAGGAAAGAACATATCAGAAGCTTCAAAATGTTTGTAATCTCTTATTCTCTATAAAATATAATAACAATTTTAAAAATATAAAAAAACAATCTGATATTAAAAATTGAGCGACAGAGACGTCAGTGTTTATTTTTAAAAATATTTTTAGTGGGCTTAATATATTTTCTAATAATGTCGCAAATTGTTATATTATGAAGAATCAAAAATAGTACCTATTATAGGGCAAATATTAAAACTTTTATATTATGTGAATGGGTATTTTTGGCTTAGGTGAGATTTACATTAATTCAAAAAGCGCTACAAATCAAACATCTTAGACAAAATGATGAACTCCAAAGAATAATTAGCAGCTCTACTGAAGCAAGGGCCCTGCTGCCAACGGTTTGTAAAATTAATTTGAATAAAATGTTCATGAAACGCAATACTTCTAAATCAATAGATCTTTATATTTGTGTCTAATGAAACTAACATATTAATATGTTAAATACTGTATAATTAAACATTTGACTATTTCGTCTACATCCCCAGAAATTTAGGTATTCATTTTGGCCAGAACATGTTTGTATCTTTCAATGGAAAAAATGGGGGGGTTGTCCTATGGTCCAATTAGCCTAGGAAAGTCTCGGTTTACATCTGTTATCCCAATTTTAATTATTGATAGTGTTCCACCTCATTCTCGGCAGTGTCCTGGTTGGGTGACTAATTTTATGGTCACCCCATAAAAGGTGGTTCATTGACTAATTATGCAAGGGAAAAATATTCATAAGATTTCAGGAGAACTGGGCTTCAGGATGGCAACACAGGACCTTGGGAAAGTGATGGGAACACAACAAAACTAAGCACAGAATAACTGGACAGAGATAACTAATTGCTCATATTTCTGACTATTTCCCATTCTGATCTCTGAGGATGGGGCTGTTTAGCTCTGAGTTAAACTCAGCCCTACAATGGAACCAGTTCTGCCCTTACGAGGAAGAAGAAAACTGAAGTCAATTAATACAGCTTTGCACTAAGGAGGTCTTGCTGGCGACGCTGCTCTGATGTTACTTTAGTCCACACCCCTAGTGAAATCCTTCCCTTTCACCCCAGTTCTGAGTTTTCTCTGAAGCGCTCTTCTTCTTGTAACTCTGTATCTTACGGTTTGTCTTGTTTCTGACTGGAACCCGAGTCTCTCTTCTAAATGAACCCCAGGTTATCCGTGACTATGTGTTTCATCATTTTACTTTGCTCATTTTTAATCACTTTTCCATTATAACAGTAGGACGATTAAAACAAATGCAATTATGGATTGGAAGCTACCTCAAGAGATAGCACCCTTCCTCAAAGTGGAAAGCACTATTTGAGACCACTTCCCCTTTTCCTTCTCCAAACACTCTTTCTGTGTCCTAAATATTGTAAATTCCTTTCTCCTTTTCCACTTATAAACTTTCTATTCATTCTTTGAGAATCTCCTCTCTGAAGCTTTTGCCTACTCACTCAGACAGATTAATTTTTTCCTTTTTCTATTTGCTAGCAATGTTTGGTACTTCTCTTAAGTCACTTTTCTGTTTGATAATTATTTTATTATGGATCAGGCTGTACCACATTCAAGGGCAGCAGGGACAGAACTAAGCAGGTACTTCACACTAAAAAAATATTGGCACTAATACACTCTTTTCCAGAAGGTAACACCAACCATTCATAGTACATTAGCTGTGTTTAGGTGGGTATATTGAATATATATTTAAAGTTATTTTTAAACTGTGTTTTAGAAAATTTATAACTACCACACCAAACTTGGAATTGCAGAAACATTGCTTAGGAAATAGCTAAGTGAAATAAATACTATGTTAATAAAAAACGTTTTCAGGAGTGACTCCCCTCCCTGATATTCTCTATTAACTCATCCTGCTTACCATTTTCCACAGCATCTATTATCCTTTGCCATATTTATTTATTGCTCCTCCTCCCCTCTGCCCCTCTACCCCGAATGTAGGCACCACAAGGCCAGGGATTTGGTCCATTTGGTTTGGTGCTATACTCCAGGACTTAAAACAGTACCTGGTAAGTATAAGGGCTCAACATACAGTTACATAAAGAGAATAGGGAGGGGTTGATGGGGAGTGAGAGGGATGGAAATTAATGTTCTGAATTCACAGACTCAGCTTTTGGTCTGGAAGGGGCTTTATGCTCTCATTTTTGGAGGCTGATGCCCAGAACAGGTTGGTGACTTACTCGAGGTCATGCAGGCAATAAATGCAGTGCTAAGACTCCAACTCATATTACACTTAATGTGTGTGCAATATATACACACACACGCATACATATGTGTATATATACACACACATACGTATATATATGTGTATATATATATGTATTTAAATATATATTTAAAAATATATTTTATTGATTTTTTTTCCAAAGAGTGGAAGGGAGAGGGATAGAGACATAGAATCGTCCATAATGATAGAGGAACATCTATTCACTGCTTCCCGCACGCCCCCCCACAGGGGATCAAGCCCGAAACCTGGGCACATTCCCTGACTGGGAATTGAACCAGTGGTCTCTTGGTTCTCCTGGCTTGATACTCAAACTCTGAGTTACACCGGCCAGGCCATAACATATATTTATAAGCAATATAGACAAATGGAGGTTTATTACTTCTCATAAGACCTTAATATGCTGGGAATCTATACAGTTAATGGGATAGTACTGGTTGCTTCATTCGGACAACGATAATCAAGATAGAAAAAGCAAAGAAAGAACAAAGATGAATGAGAAAATTAGAATTTTCTGACCCACAGTTGTATAGGGTACATATCAGTATACTGGTGATGAAAACATCAACATTACCTCCAAGGACCATACCGGCCTGACAGCACTTTCTAAGGCGACATGCTGGGCAGTTTTTCCTGCGGATTTTATCAACGATGCAGTCATTTCTTCCAGCACATAAATAATTATGCTGTCCTAAAGTAGAAAAAGGTAAAAATTATTTACAATGTCTAAAGAGCAATGGAAACTTTCTGCAATGACAACTGGAAAAGAAGATAAGTACACATCAGCAAGTGCATGGCTGTCTCAGCCAGCCTCTTGCTTGCATCACTGAACATGGGTAATGCCCCATGCCTGCTCCGGACTTTACCTGTGCCTGCAGGAGCCTCACTGAGGTGAGCATAGCTTAGAAATACATTTCACGGCTCTTTAAAAATCTTTTCTTCAAGATTTGTGTATCATCAGAATGCCCTTAGACCTTTCTGGCATTTCAAGTTGCTGATAAGCATTAGTTATATAAAACAATCAAACTCTAGTAAACTGCCCGCCCCCCCATTTTTTTTCTAAGATCTAAACATTCAAGGAAACAGATTCAGACTAAAAAAATAAATAAGTCTTTAGACTAATTTTGTATAAGCTTATGTTTAATTCTATTGAAAAATCCTGGAGGTAGCTCACTTTTAAAGGGTCTAATGATTATGAATAGCGTGTAAAGAATGTCACCAATTGTAATGACTTGGTCACCTGGTTTATTTTGGCCAAAGTTTAGAAAACAAGGTGAATAGAAATAATGATAAAGGGAGAACAATTTAAAACAATGAGAAGTACTCAATGAAGGAGAGGACAGAAAAAATATAGAAGAAATATGGATACGTGACCCTGGGATCCTTTTATGTCAGGGAAACTATTTTAACCTCCAAAAGGTCCACAATAGGAATTTAATATCCAACAATGATGATTTTCTAAATCAAGAACATGTGTTCTACTTAATGAGGCATGGAACAATCTAATTTAGACTGAACAAAAATGAAAAAAAAAAACTTGTTAGCTTAGACATGTAAATATTAACTAACTGGATAATTTACTTCTTTGGCACTCCTTATTTTCTGACAAATTCCTATAAAACAGACATGAGTATTTTAATAACATTAGCTTATTTACACTTCTTAAATGTGAAAAATAAATTTTTAATATTAAGGGATTTTCCTATAGTATTTTATATTAGTTGACGTTAAAATCAGATTCACTCTTCTGGCCGAAGTTTGTAGTAAAAGAACACGGTGGTACCTTAAACTTGTGCTTAATCAAGAGAGGGACAGGATATGCTCAAATGGCAAAATGCAAAAGGCCATGTCTATGAGACAGCCAATAACAAAACGGTTCTGGGTATGGGCATTTTTGGCAAAGAACAAGTGATCTTTTCTTAAAAAGATATTCTTCCACGAAATTATGTTCACATATTATACACATACTATTTTATTCTCTATATTAGGAATCCTGAGCTGTGCTGAGAGACTTAAAGAGGCTGACAACTCCAGAATTACAAATTTTTAAGGGAATTTACAGACAGAAGCAGTTTTGGGCAACGGCAAGATGGTACATCTCGCTGAAAAGCCCATGGGGCTTGTTGTAAAGAGCCAAGTGGCACGTGCTAACACAGGTGTTTTGAGCCACATATTATGGACTTATTAAGAGCTGAATAAACCAAAGTAGTAAAGGACTTAATGGCCTCACTTACCAATGTAAGAATAATCCCTTTAGGTGATACAGACCCACCCCTTCCATGGTGAACTGGCAGTAGGCTTGCTTTATAAGATGGCTTGCGTCATGTTAAGTACCAAGAATTCTTTCTTTCTCTCCTTCCCTCCCTCCCTCCCCACTCCCTTCCTCCCTCCCTCCCTCCCTCCCTCCCTCCCTCCCTTCCTTCCTTCTTTCATCTATCTATCTATCTATCTATCTATCTATCTATCTATCTATCTATCCATCTATCATCTATCTATCTATCATTCATCTAAACTGGTTTCTCACCAGAGAAGAGAAAATAGGAAAACAATATTTTCCATCATATATAAAGAACAAACTTAAACAAACAGTGCTCATGGGTGTAATTATGGTTTGAAAGCATACTGTCCTATTCTCTGCTCCTAAGTCACACATACCCAGAAAAAGAGCCTGAAATCTCGACAGCTGGAATGCTGCAGACTTGTCTCATTTCTGCTTCTTAAATGATTTTTAACAGTACCTCCTTCTCCAATGCCTCAGAGAAAGAGTGCACCTTTACCAGGGCTCTTAGTTTCTGTACTCAAAACCATTCTTTCCTGCCTGCTTTCAAATCTTCCCCATCAATTTCCCCTATTCTCTTTGAAAATATTTCTGTCTCTCCCTGTGCAGTGATGTCCTCAAGTTTTTCATTCCAAAAATTCCAGGAGAGAGAGAGAGAGAGAGAGAGAGAGAAAGACAGAGAAAGGAGTTCTGTCTCATTCTAAATTCTCCCGGACTCTATCCCTCTCTTTGTCATCTAAGTTGTTGAAAAAGTCATCTTCACTTGACTTTCTAATTACCCAACCTTCTTTACTCCTCAGCACACTGTAATTTAGTTTATAAAGTGGCCACTCTTCACTATCCTTATATCATGGCTTAACATCACCAAAGGCTTCTTCATTCCTAAATACTGTGGATTTTTTCTTGACATTCCATATAACTTGCCACTGGCAGTTTCTCTCCCCACCTGCCCCCTTCCTTTTTTGGAGGGTTGAGGAGGAGGGCAGGACTCTTATGACTCTTCATCTGTCTTTCCAACCGTGCCTTCTAAGTTCCCTTTGCCAATCACCCTTCCTTTGCCCCTCCTTTTATGTTGTATTCCACTCTTATACACTGTGTGGGTAGTTTCATCATCTTCTCATGGCTCCTCTCATCCTGAGCTCCGACCATCTCTCTGCAGGTAGGTCAAAATCAGTATATACAAAAAAGAATGTAGCAATTATCTGGTTACGTTTTTTAATTAATAAATTGTATCAGAAGCATTTTGTACCCAATTTAGGAAATTCAAAACAGAAAATTATCTACAATCTCATTAGCATGCCACTATTTTCGTTTTCATGTTTCCTTCCAATCTATCTGTACAGGGTACATAATACCTATTTTTTAATATTTGTTAAGTGAATGTACAGTTTCACAAAATCCCATTCATTCAACAAGTATTTATTTTTTGTCAAATATGTCCCAACACTGTTTTTTTTTTTTAAAAATAATCCCTTTTATCTACTTGAAATGCCATTACAATTGCTAATACTGCCTATTGAACATGCCCCGAAGTAAAGAAAACCATAGCAGCAATAAATGCTGCATCCAGATTGTCATGTCTAACATTTACTTTTTTAAAAAAAATATATTTTATTGATTTTTTACAGAGATGAAGGGAGAGGGATAGAGAGTTAGAAACATCGATGAGAGAGAAACATCGACCAGCTGCCTGCTGCACACCCCCTACTGGGGATGAGCCCGCAACCAAGGTACATGCCCTTGACCTGAATCGAACCTGGGACCTTTCAGTCCTCAGGCCAACGCTCTATCCACTGAGCCAAACCGGTTAGGGCACATTTTTATCTAAAAGGAGCCAGGGTGGCCCTAACCGGTTTGGCTCAGTGGGTAGAGCATTGGCCTGCGGACTGAAGGGTCCCAGGTTCGATTCCGGTCAAGGGCATGTACCTTGGTGCAGGCACATCCCCAGTAGGGGGTGTGCAGGAAGCAGCTGACCAATGTGCCTCTCTCATCGATGTTTCTAACTCTCTATCCCTCTCTCTTCCTCTCTGTAAAAAATCAATAAAATATATTTTTAAAAAATAAATAAAAGGAGCCAGGGTGTATGGTAACTGGGAACATGAGCCCCTTCCCATGCCCAACTCCTCCTTCACCCTGTGGAAATATAGTGAAGGCCACCTATAAGCGGACTGTGAGACCTCGGCAGTGACTCGGTCTAAGAAAGGCCATAGAGGAACTGCTTCTAGATGTGAACTTGGATTGTAAATGGCCAGTGTTTTGATCTTACACAGCTTGCTCATGGGCGATCTGCCTCCCACCCCGCTACTGGCCCTGTTTTACTGTTTTCTGTACTCTATAAAACCTTGTCTTGGGAAAGTCTGGCTGGCAGCAAAACAATAGCACTGGTCAGCAGCCCCTAATGTCACCCATTAGCAGGCCAGATGAGACTTAACCGGACAACTTCACTGACAGCAGCCAGTGCGGCATTAAACTTCACTGGTCGGCCACCACCAGACAGCACCTAAGTCCTAATCCTCAGGTTTTTCTGGGACCTCAGCACTTTGCATAAGACAGGGCTCCTTGGGGACATGGCTGGGACTGGAAATGGACAAGCTGAGCTTGGGTTACTTTGTTGTGCTAGAATTTGGTGTTATTGAGAGCTAATAAAATTGTCTGAGACACACTGACCAAAGATAAGACAATTTGAACATTAAAAATAATTTAGTTTAAACGATTAAAACACACTGAGTATATAAAAAACCATGAGTACATATAATATGTAAGAAAAAAAAAGGAAAGAAACAAAATGAATTAATTCACTAGAAACTATTGGAGGCTACTAAGGTACAAACTCACTACTTTAAAAATTGATAAATAAAGGGAGACAATTAAATATCTAATAAGCCTTCCAGCCAAAATTATATTTTAAGATTATCAAATTACTTTTGGAAGAGAGAAAGAACTATTAAAAAAAAAAAGATTTATAGCCGATAAAATTAGAAGGAATAGTAGAAAATCATCCTTTTGGAATCCTTAATGAAATGACCTCTACTTGTCAAATCTGAAAAGACAATTAAAGTACTCCTCCGTTTTCCAAATAGACATCTGTGTGACACATTTTCTTCATATGCTTCAACCAAAATAAAATATTGCAAAAGATGAATGTAGACGAAGGTATGAGACACAGCTGCATTCTATTAAGGCAGACATTAAATGACCTATAAAAATGTAAAACATGTCACTTTTGTCATTACATTTTTTGGTTTGAAAAATTAACATCTAATAAGTTTGCTTGTTTTAAATGAGTTAATAAAAGGTTTCAAAATTTATGTTTTAATTTCTCATATGATAAATATTGATATAATCCAAATAACAACTCATTAGGATCCTAATAATTTTTAAGCATATAAAGGGTACATGAGACCAGATATTTTAGAACTATTAGCCTGTGTAAGATTCTTATCAAAACGTTTAATTTAAGTCTAATAATGTGGGAAAAGTCAGATATCCAGATTGTGGGGAATTCTACATAACAAATGGCCTAAACTCCTCATAAAAATTTCAATATCAAAAGACAAAAAATGGTGAGAGGTCTTGTTAGATTAAAGAAGACTAAAGACCAAAAATACATAGTTCTTGACTGGCTCCAGCATGAAAAAATAACCTATACAAGATATTTTGGGAACAAATGGGTAAATTTGAATTCTGGCTATAATAATAGGTAAAATTATTGTATCAATGTTGAATTTGGGGGTATGATGATATATTGTGATTATAACAGAATGTTCTTGACTAGGAGATACATTTTGAAATCTTGAGAGGTGAAATTTGATGTCTACAATTTTCACATAGTTAAATATAGATACTCATCTTACTATTTATTCAAATTTTGTGCATGTTTTCTAGAAGCCAAAGTATTCTAAAGACAGAATAACATAAAGTTTTCACTCAAATTCTAGTTCCATCACTAACTCAACCTTGAGAAAAGTATCTAAGTCTTAGTTTATCCACCTATAAAATGGAAATAAAGATAAACACTATAGTATAATTAAATGAGTCTAAATTAGATAAAATATTCAGCACACTGAATATTGTAAAAACATAGCTTGAAATTGTCATCAATTTGCCCGTTTTCTTTCATTGTGTGGTAACTCTTTAAATCTGAACTCTACATACTGATTTTATGTTCTACTCTTTATGGCTTCCCATATAGATTTTAACTCAGCTACTGCATTTTTTGACTTTTATTTTAGTATTTTCTCATCTCATACATCTACATTTTCATCTCATCTAGTTGTTTCCTATGACACTCATTCTTGTTTCTCAGACACTGTCATCTTTTTAAAAAAATATTTTTATTGATTTCAAAGAGGAAGGAAGAGGGAGAGAGAGATAAAAACATCAATGATGAGAGAGAATCATTGATTGGCTGCAACCCAGGCATGTGCCCTTGACCGGAATCGAACCTGGGACCCTTCAGTCCACAGGCTGAGGGTCTATCCACCGAGCCAAACTGGCTAGCGCAGACACTGTCATCTTTTGTTTTCATACCTCAAATTAGACTATTACCCAGAGTTTTCTTTTGTTTCTTTTACAAAATCAAATTTAATTATAATTTTCCCTAAAATCACATCTACATATCACGGACAGAGTAGTGAAATCAAACAACTACACAATATCTAATGGGGGACAATCTCTGTTAAATGAGACAGGCAGTTTGGTATGTTTCCAGACATTCAGCTGGAACTTAGAATGAGCTGAGTGGGTGTGGAGGGTCAGAAAATGGAATGAGAGAGGAAAGAGCCAATTTTTAGGACCCTGAATGTGGCCTGGATTGTCTGAGAAAACTAGTAAGGTTAGAGCTGACAGAGCCAGGGAGAACAGTAGTGAAAAGGAAGTTCAGAGAGTAACAGGGCTCAGGTCCTGAAAGGGCCTTGGAGACCACTGTGAACACTGATTTTTCTCTGAAAGAAACATAGTGCCATTGCAGAGTTTTGAGCAGAGAAGTGAGATGATAGGCATATACTTTAATACTTATCACTTTGGCTTCTAGGTTGAGTATAGACTCTAATAGGGCAAAGGTGGAAATGAGACCTGTTAAGAGGCTGTTGCAGTAAATCAAAAGGAGAATAATTGTGGTTTGAATCAAAGTGGTCAGTGGAGGTGGTGATAAGAGGTCAGATTCTGGATATATTCCAAGTAGTTTGTAGAATCATACCATGTGACATTCCAATATTTAAGTCTTCTTTTAAGTCCTCCTCAAAGTTACTACTCAAAATTATTTCCTCTTCTTTCTTCCTTTCCTCTCTGTTGAATTTAACTTCTTTTTTGATTGTGGAGCAGTTTCTCCTCTATCCTTCCTAAAGCTAGTCCTACTGCTGTCTTTATAGACAAAACAATGCTCTGGAGATCTCTTCTGAACTCTCTCCTAATTATTTACATATCTCTTAAGTTGTAAAACACCAAATTGTATGCAGCATCTAACTAGTTACACCTATACTTCTAATTATATATTTAGCTAATGAGTAGGCATTTAGGGGAGATAAGGGACTGCATACAAAAATTAAAAAGCCCACACAACCTTAAGAAAATTTCACATACTACTGAGTAAGGAGGCATGTAAGACACTGTCATCAAGACACATGTATGAAACATGAAAAATTACAAAATTTTATCAATATGGTTATTTTAATCACTGTGCTACTCTGATGTAAGATTATGACTTTTTACACATATGTAAATGTTCTCCCCCCCCCCTTATATTTATGCAATTTATTCTTTCTTTTGAGTATAGCAATCTGCCCTTAAGTCGACAGGAGGAGGCTGGACCCAGTGCATGTAGGGAGAAGGCTGGTCTTGAAGAGGAGCACAGATCTCTAGAAACAAGAGGAAAAGTCAAGGATGGGTCATATGCCACATGAGAACATGTGGTGGTAGCAGTTTCATGACGTTTTCTCAGAAAATTAGGAAGGAAATTATCAGCTGAAAGTGGGGGTGGGCGAGCACTGGAAGGCTTAAAAGGAAGAGAAGGTGGGAGATAGTCATTCAGAAGCCATGGACAATGAATGAGGGGCCTGTCTGCAGCACAGACTACTTAGTCACCATGATTGTTTTTCAATTCCACCTTTTCCCCTGAAATTCAGCTAGCAAATTTCAACCCTCCCTGATGTAAATCAGCTTTCATTACAAATAAATAGGACAAAAGAAACACCAGATAACAAATAAGGCGCAATGCAATGAATAAGAGAGAACCTTTGTACATGGATTTTTATTTAGGAACCCTCAAAGGAGGCTTCGAAACACTTTTCATTAGGTTAAGTGAAATTTGTGAATAACTAAATTGAGTACCACATGACCTTACACATTGCTGAAAAAAATGCTAGAGGTTTACCTTCAGGTTCTAAGAACCACGTGATTAAAAGAGTTTACAATAATGGTTTCACATAATTATTAGCCAGTATCTTTAGGAAAACATATTCTTAGAGCAAGGCTCATCTTTTATGATAATGTATATAAATCCATATTTCAAAATGACCTTGATAATTTTTCATTTTTTCAATTTGCCGATAGATCTGATTACCTTGTTTACTAGGAGAGCTCTACATCTGGCTAATGAGTAACTATTACTAGAGATAGGAGATATTTCAGCTCTTCTATTTTTCTTGTTTACTATGCTTAATTTAATTGATATTATCTTCAACTGCGATTCTTGGCCATATATAAGGGAGGACGACTTTGCTCTCATCAGTGCCTCTGTGCTATGGAACCTGGGCACTGCCATTAGGAGGCCTTGCACTCTATAAGCAATATATGCCCTGATGCATTGAGAAACTGTTCCAGGACAGGTATCATTGATATCAATGATTCATTCCTTACTTTTGAATAAAAATAAATGTAAACACCACCTTCTTCATTTCCCCACAGCAACAATAACACAAGCTGCTTATGTGAAGTGAAAATTCACTTAAGGTTTGGAAGTAGCTGGAGGTAATGAAAACATAAGGCAGTAAAATAATTCCAAAGTTGTTGTCAGACATCACCATTCCTAGAGATTTACCAATCAGTCCCTGCAATAGGGAATTTCTCTTATTTCCCCTCAAGCCTTTGCCCCTTACTTTGTTGTTAGACTGTCTATTTCCTACTCTGCCTCAGCTGACAACCCTCTGATTTATGTTACAATTATACACAGAGAGGTTCAGTTCTTCACACTTACACCCTCCCACAACCCAAAGTGGGCTCTGGCCTGACTTTGGATAAAGAAACATTCACTGGAATGCTCTGCTTAACAAAAGATCAGCCATTGTGGTCTCCACTGTTAACAACACGAACACTGCCACAGACTGAAATTTAAAATTTTTAATCTAATGCTTATACAAGATTCATACTTTTCCCCTCCACTCTCTAATAAGTAAACACCAGAGTTGACTGCTCCCTAGTCTATGCTTCCAATATGTAGCTCATTCCTTCTATGAATATTAATAGGCTGTATATTAATATTGTGTTTACATTTCTTTCTCCAAAAGTTTTTCATTTGACTTATTCACGTGACTTATTCATTTCTGAGTCTTAATATTGAACACAAATCCTTGGATAAAGAAATTACTGAATATAAGTTTTTGGTTTTGTTTTATGAATAAATAAATGAACAAACAAGTGAGTGGACTAACAGAGCAGAACTTCTCCCAAAAGTTTTATTATGCATAAAAGATTATATTATTTCAATATTCTGGTGAGTTTCTTAGGTAGACTATAATATATACAACTTAAAATTAAACTACACCTCATAAGCCATGGATCAGCTCTATAGGTGTTCTCTCTGATTCATGTAATTGTTCAAATCCATGTTGCATGGTGCTCTGGGAATAATCCTCTCTAAATATTACTTTCAACATCAACCCTGTTGATAAAATAATGGTAAAATAATCATGTGCTTCCTACTTCTTTGGTCAAAGAAGTAGAAAATACACCATCTACATTCCCCACCCCCCAAAATTTGTTTGTGGCACTTTCATTACCCTACACAACTTGGTTTGATCTACCCACTGAACCCATTTCTCTTGGCTACCACCCAGGCTCAATTCCTTAGTGTGCTGTCCCCATACTGGTCTCATGACCTCCTAGTTTCCCTGCCTTAATCCTCCCTCTACACTACTGATATATTAATTTTCCTAAAGTACATATTAAATATGTCATCAAAGTGCTCAAAAATCTTTAGGGGCTTCTCATTCTTTTCTCAGTTAATTGCTAAACATGGATTTGAACACATTGTGTCATTTCACATTTTTTCCCACATTCTATTTAATAATAATTTTCACTATTCCTTTATAGCAAGGATAGCTTTTTATTGGAAGAAGGTGGTGTTACTGACCCCTTTGAAAATCTTATGAGAGTGAGCACCCCAGAAAAAACACACAAAAATTTCATATACAAATTAGAAGGGATTCTCAGATCCCTGACCATGATGCTCCATGCTTTAGCTAAATTGTACTTCAACTCATTCCATAATTTTTGTTTATAAAAGCCATTATTACACCTCTTGCTATTAAAATCATCACCTCATTCTCAGTAGTCCGTTTAACATGTTACTTTCCCACAAAAACGTTTTTTGGCCTCCTTAATATGATCTTTATTTCTTTCAAAATCCAAACCACATTCACTTCATATTACCTATGTTATATTTACTTATGGGGTTGTATTATTTCCCTGATAAAATTTAAAAGTCTATGAGATTAGGTGTTATGGCTTATTTATCTTTTGTAGCCCTCTGCAGAACCCAGCATGCTAGTAAAAGCATAGTAAGAATAAATGACAATAACTTCTTACTAAACATTTATTGTAGTTTTCTGGGCTGCTACATTGCAAAACTCCAGCAGACACCATGCTCAACACAGTCTATGAATTTATTTCTTAATACATGTCCAAATTTCTTAGCTAAAACTTTTTGGACCGGATATGTTTCAGAATTCAGAATTGTTTAGATTTTAGAAAGATGACACTGGGGTGCCTGGTCATCCTGGGTGAGGGGATGAGGGCCGTTTGCAGGCTGGCCACAGCCCCTTCAGGGAGGGTGGTCCTACTGGGGTGCCTGGCCAGTCTGGGTGAGGAGCTGACGGCCATTTTCAGGCTGGCCAAGCCCCCCAGTGGGGACCCTCACCCCATGAAGGTGTGGCCAGTCTGGGTGAGGGGCTGATGGCTGTTTGCAGGCTGGCCACAACTCCCAGCCACCTAAGCTCCCAGTGGAGGCTGGCTGGAAGCATGTATCTGGGATTTATTTGTCTTGTATAATTGAAACTTTGTTGCCATGAGCGGAGGCCACAGCCGGCTCAGGGCTGGCAGGAAGCTTGGCTTCCTCCATCACCCAGGCAACCAAGCCTCCTTCTTGCTCCAGCTCCATGGCTGCCAGCCGCCATCTTGGTTGGGTTAATTTGCATATAGTCACTCTGATTGGCTGGTGGGCATGGCTTAGGGCATAGTGAAGGTACGGTCAATTAGCATCTTTGTCTTTTATTAGTGTAGATATCTTCTCACGGGCCCAAATATTAATCACAGAAATCATGATGGAAGGGATTGTTGGATAATTTTGTAGACTACAAAAGATGGAAAAAGCCTTTTAGAGTTCTAAATACAGAAAAAATAATTCAAAAATTTGTCATGGAAATCTGAATTTTCAAACAGAGTGTACTTCCAAGGAAGGAAAGTTAAAGAGGATAAACATAATGATAAAGGGGTCAATTTTCCAAGAAGACCTAATAATCCTTAATATGTATGTATCTAAGAACAGAGCATTAGAATTTTGTGAGGCAAACTCTTATAGAACTTCAAGGAGAAATAGATCAATCCACTATTATAGTAGAGATTTTAGCACCTCTGTACCAGAAATGGACAGGTCTACCAGGCAGAAAATCAATAAGGACTAGCTGAACTCAAAAACACCATCAACCAATTGGATATAATTGACATCTTTATACTACTTCATCCAACAGCAGCTCAATATACATTCAACTCAAGCTCATATGCAATATTCACCAAGAAAGACCACATAGACCACAGAACATACTAAACATATTTAAAGAATAAAAATCATACAATGTCTGCTCTCAGACTATAATGGAATTAAACTAGAAATGAATAATAGAAAGTCAACTAAAAAAACTTCTCAAAATATGTGAAGCTTTAACAACTTATTTTTAAATAACACATGGGTTAAAGAAGAAATATATCAGGAGACACTTAAGCATATTTTGAATGAAATTAAAATGAAAAGACAAGTTATCAAAAGTTGTGCTAGACAGCAAAAACAGTACTAAGTGAGAAATTTACTTTACCAAATGCATATATTAGAAAAAAATCTTAACTTAATCAACTTAGGAAACTGGAAAAAAGAAAGAGCAAATTAAGCCAAATAAAATGGAAGAAAATAAATATTAAAAATTGGATCAGAAATCAATGGAATAATAACCAGGATATCAATAAAGAAAATAAAAGCAAAAGCTGGTTCTTTGAAAGATTAATAAAATTGATATGTCTCTAGCCAGGCTAATTATGAACAAAAAAGATGGAAGACACAAATTACTACTATCAGAAATGAAAGAGGAGATATCACTACAGATCCTATGAACATTAAAAGGATAATATGGTCAAAAGAGATTAAAAATGGCAGCAAAGTAAGTGGAAGCTACTGACATTCTCCTAGGACCAAACTGTAAATACAACTAAAATACAGAAAAACCACCCTGAAAAAAATCAACTGAAGCCTAGCTGGAGAGAACCCTGATAACCAAGGATGGAAAGTGGAGACCGCATAGCGACCCGTGGGAAGGATGGAGGCGCAAAAGCGTTGGCCAGGCTCCCACAGGCAGCAGCTAAAAGTCTGGAAGGATATCTCAGCTATGGGGGGTTCCGACTGAGACCTCTTGGGTCTAAACCCCAAGCTGGGCTCCCCAGCCCAGAGAACCAGAACTGAGAAAGGAGCCCACAGAACATCTGGCTGTGGAAAGCAGCAGGGTTGCTGTCTGCCAGCCAGAAACAGCTAGAAATGCAGACAACCTTTTAAAGGACCAACTCACAAAATTTCATGTGCAGCCAATCACCTTGGGCTCTAGCAGAGGGAGGGCAGAGTGGACTGGAGCTTTGTGAGGAGAGTCCAGGGTTTGGGACTCTGGGGTTGGAGCTCAGAGGGCAGACACCTCTGTTTCCTGTGCTGAGTCATCCCCTCATACAGCTGAGGACATCTTTCTCCACAGACCTTTGCTGTCCAGGTGGTTTTTGCCTGGAGGAAAGGCAATTAACCCAACCTTTTGGAAGACTTCTCACCCCACCCTGTGGTCTATAGCCTAAGGCAAATTAAGACTCAGAATAAGAATCAGACTGTAGGCAGAGGTGGATCTCTGGAGACTTTGAGATTTTGCCTATCTTCTGGTGCACAATTTGGTCCTTCCTAAAAGCACCCAGCCCCAGCAGAGGGAGGCACAACCTGTGGATTGCTCATAGCTTCAAACAGGGGACTCAAGGCCAGTCAGAATTAGCATCTGGCATTTTCCTGCACTAGAGATTGGGAAGTGTAGCACGTCTACCTAATATATAGACACAAACCCAAGCAGGCAAAAAAAAAAAAAAAAAAAAAAAAAAGACAAAACAAAAAAACAACAAAAGACCAAAATGAGAGAACAAGAGAATTCTCCAGAAGAGCTAAATAAAATGGAGATGAGAAATTTATCAGATATAGAGTTTAGAATAATGATAGCGAAGGTGCTCAATAGCATGAGAAAAGATATAGTAACTATGAAAAAAGACCTGTTGGAAATAAAGAATGACATAGCACTAATAAAGAACACATTGGAAGGAATACACAGCAGATTAGGGGAAGCTGAGGACTGGATCAGTGAATAAGAAGATGGTAGAAAATATCATTCAACCAGAGAACCAAAAAGAAAAAACAATTCAAAAACAGGAAGACAGTTTAAGGCAGAGGTTCTCAACCTGTGGGTCGTGACCGCTTTGGGGGTCGAATGACCCTTTCACAGGGGTCACCTAAGACCATTGGAAAACACATATATAATTGCATATTATTTTTGTGATTAATCACTATGCTTTAATTATGTTCAAGTTGTAACAATGAAAATACATCCTGCATATCAGATATTTACATTACGATTCATAACAGTAGCAAAATTACAGTTATGAAGTAGCAACGAAAATAATTTTATGGTTGGGGGTCACCATAACATGAGGAACTGTATTAAAGGGTCGCAGCATTAGGAAGGTTGAGAACCACTGGTTTAAGGGATCTGTGGAATAACATGAAACATATCAATATTTACATAATAGGTATAAAAGAAGAAGAAAGTGAGCAAGGGATAGAGAATGTGTTTCAAGAAGTAATGGCAGAAAACTTCCCTAACTTGGTGAAGAAAAAAATCACACAAGGTCAGGAGGCACAGAGAGTCCCAAGCAAGAAGAATCCAAACAGGCCCAAACAGAGACACATCAGTGGGTAGCTAAATCTCTGATATCTCTCATAGCAATATGTTTACAGATACATCTCCTAGGGCAAAGGAAACAAGGGAGAAAATAAATAAATGGCACTCCATCAAAGTAAAAAGCTTCTGCACAGCAGAAGAAACCATCAACAAAACAAAAAGGGAGCCCACTGTATGGGAGAACATATTTGGCAATGATACATCTGTTAAAGGTATAATATCCAAAATATATAAAAAACTCATAAAACTTTTTTTTTCTAGAATAGAGAAAAGGGTTATAACACACTATGGCAGGTACCCACTCCTTAATGGGTCTGAGGACAGATGACAGACAACCCATTCCATCTAGGAGCTGGGAAGCCTATGTTTCTGATCTGGGCAATAGCGGGGGCACTTACTGCCCACGCCAGGGAATCAAGACCAGCAGATTCTCTCCGAGAACTGTAGCAAGAACTCATAAAACTTAACAATTGGAAGACAAACAATCCAATTGAAAAATGGGCAAACAACCTAAATAGACTCTTCTCTAAAGGGCATAGATAGATGGCCAAGAGACATATGAAAAATGCTCAAAGTCACTGATCATCAGAGAGATGCAAATTATAACAACAATGAGGTATCACCTCACACCTGTCAGAATGGCTACCATCAACAAATCAATAAATGACAAGTGCTGGCAAGGACTTGTAGAAAAGAGAACCCTAATACACTGCTGGTGGGAATGCAGACTGGTGCAGCTGTTATGGAAAACAGTATGGAGTTTCCTCAAAAAATAAATATGGAACTGCCATTTGACTCAGTGATCTCACTTCTAGGAATATATCTTAAGAGACCCGAAACACCAATCAGAAAGAATGTATGAAACCCCTATGTTCATAGCAGCACAATTTACAATAGCTAAGATCTGGAAACAGTCCGAGGGCCCATCAGTAGGTGAGTGGATAAAAAAGCTGTGGTACATTTACACCATGGAATACTATGCAGCAGTAGAAAAGAAGGATCTCTTCCCTTTTGAGACAGCCTGGAAGGACCTGGAGAATATTATGCTGAGATAAGACAATCAGAGAATGACAAGGATCACATGATCTCACTCATGTGCAGAATCTAATGAACAAAATAAGCTGATGAACAAAACCAGAGACATGGAAGTATGGAACAGACTGTGGAATCTCAGATGGAAGGTGGGGGAGGATGGGTGGAAGGGAAAAGATCAAACCAAAGAACTTGTATTAATACATGCATAACCCATGGACACTGATAACACAATGGTGAAGATCTGGGGGGTGGGGGTCAGAGGCCGCTACAGGGGGTCAGTGGGGGGAAAAGAGGGATATATGTGATACTTCCAACAACGATAATTCTTTTTAAAAAAGGATAATATAGTAATAGTATGAACACTTCTATGCTTACATATTTGATAACTGATAAAAGGAACCAATGCCTGAAAGAGATGACTTGCCAAAACTCATGCAAGAAGAAATAGACAATCTAAAGAGGCCCATATCTATTAAGTTGAGTCAATAACTTTTCACAATCTCTTTCAAAAGATACAAACAGAGCGAATATTTCTGAATTCATTCTATGAGACCAGCATTACCCTAATACAAAACCAGGTAAAGACTTTACAAGAAAACTCCAAACCAGTATCTTTCATAAACATAAAGGCAAAAATCCTTAACAGAATATTAGCACACAGGATCGAAAAAATTATAAAAAGAATTATATACCATGACCATATGGGATTTATCCCATGTGTGCAAAGCTGGCTCAACATTTGAAAATCAATGAATTAGCTGGCCAATGTGGCTCAGGGATTCAGCATAGACCTATGAACTAAGAGGTTGTGGTTCGATTCCCAGTCAGGCACAGGTCCAGGTGGGCTCCATCCCCAGTAGTTGGGGTGCAGGAGGCAGCCGATCAATTATTCTCTCTCATCATTGATGTTTCTATCTCTCTCTCCCTCTTCCTTCATCTCTGAAATCAATAAAAATACATTTAAAAAATATCAGTGAATGTAATCTATCATATCAACAAGCTAAAAAGAAAAAAATCATGTGATCATATCAATAGATGCAGAAAAAGCATCTGACAAAATCCAACTCGCTAATGATAAACGCAGTAAACTAGGAATAGAGGGAAACTTCCTTAACTTGATTAAAAAAAAATTTACAAAAAAAAAAAAAAATCCTACAGCCAATGCCAAACTAATGGTAAGAAACAAGCAGTTTCCTCTTTAGATTATGAATAAGGTAAGAATGTCCCCTCTTGCCACTCATTTCAACATTATAGTGGAAGTCCTACTAATATAATATGTCAAGAAAAGGATGTAAAACGTATATTCAGTGGAAAAAAAACATAAAACGGTTTTTGTTTGCAGAGGACATGATTGTCTATGTAGAAAATATGAAAGAAGTGACAGAAAAACAAACCCACCTTCTGGAATTAATAAGCTAGGTGGCAGGATATAAAACTATTATGTAAAAGTAAGTAACTTTTTATATACCAGCAACAAGCAAGTGGAATTTGAATATAAAAACACAATATCAATTCCATTAGCACTCCCAAATATAATAGGTATAAATGTAACAAAATATGTACAAAATCTATATGAAGAAAATCCAAAATTCTCTGAATGAAATAAAATAAATAAATAAATGGATAGTCCATGTCCATAGATAGGAAGATCAATATTGTAAAAGTGTTAGTTCTTCCCAATATGATTTATAGACTCAATGCAATCCCAATCAAAATGCCAGAAAATTATTTTATGGATATTAAGAAGCTGAGGTAAAGTGTATATACAGAGGCAAAAGATTCAAAATAGCCAACACAATACTGAAGAAGGAGAGTAAAATTGGAAGACTGACACTACCTGACTTCCAGACTTACTATAAGCTGCAGGAACCAAGACAGTGTGGTATGGGTGAAATAGTAAACAAATATATAATTTCTGTACAGTTTCCTCTATGGTCTACAGATAATGGAGTCTCTCTAAATTTTGAAAGGCTTTTACCACAGTCCCCAGCTTCTGACAGAGGAATCAGTTCTCTTGTTGTCCAGGCAATTGCATATGCATCCTAGCTGAGAGAATGTCACTTTCCTCAACTATATTATAAACTCTACTGAAACTGCAGCTCACCAGCTCTGTCCTGTTTTACTGCTATTGCAACCAGCATCTAGCATAGTGTCTGGCATATGGCAGGTGCTCCACAAATATTTGATTAATTAATACATGAACAAAAAAGATGAATTGAGAGGACATTATACTAAGTGAGATAAGGTAGACAGAAAAAGACAAATACCAGATGATATCACATATATGTGAAATAAAAAATAAGAAATAAATAAGGTCAAGTTCATAGAAACAGAGAGTAGAAAAGTGGCTGCCAGGGTCGGGTGGGGGAATTGGGAGAGGTTGGTAAAACTTTCAGTTACAAGATGAATAAGGTCTTAAGAACTGATGTATAACGTGATAGCTATAGTTGATTATAATGTACTGTATAATTAAAATATGCTAAGAGAATAGAGCTTTAATGTTCTTTCCTGAAAGAAAAAAAAAGGAAATATGTGAGGTGATAGATGTGTTAATTAACTTGATAGGGGATGGCTTTTACTATATATATATGTATATGTATGTGTATATATATTATATATAGTTATATATATAATTATCATGTTTTCACTTTAAATATAATTTTGTCTATTATACCTAAGTAAAATTAGAAAAAAGGAGACTAATAAGATGATCTAATTTAAAATCCATCAATACTTACTTAGCTTAGTATCTTCTAAATAACATCTTTCAACTGTGTTACAATATTTGTCCAACAATATTCCATGAAATGTATTCACTACAAATGCTGTTACAGTGTTAAGCAACCAAAGAATAAGTGCTTGGCATCAGTTATGATGATTGGTTTATTTAGCAAACAATTATTTATTGAATGTTTAGTATATTTCTAGCATGGCACCAGTCTCAGTGCATAGACAGGTAATCCAATGAGAAATTATCCTTTCCTTCTTAATACCAGGTCACACTAGCCTGCATTTGTAAGACCAACAGGTCATTATGACTTCCCTCCTTGAAAAGTCTCAAGGCAATTCTTAACCACTTACTTCCTGGTTCACTCCAAGTCTTAGTAAAGGAATGCAATGAGCAATTCAACCTATTGCTTTTTGACTCTTATTTTTTAGCTTAGAACAAGTCATCTCTCCCCCATATTCCCACTTTTTTGAGTGGTTTCCTTTTTTCTCTGCCTCTTCTCTCTTTTATCTCATACTAAGGAAAGCCGCCCAGTTTTCCTGGGTGACTTTTCCATGGGCTTTATCATCTCCCACTCCTAACTTGGAGGACAGGTGAGGAAACAGACTCTTGGTCCCTGACTATGTCTTCTCATTGCTGCCTTAAATGTGAAGTTACTATCACCCATCCATTTATATCACTTACTTCTAATCACCCCTGGTTTTGCATTATTCTTTAATATTCACTTTTACCTTCCTGGATGTATCACTTGACTCACATCTTTTCTTCCAACCATTTATTGTTTTCTTCTTTGAAATATAAACTACATTTGCTATTATGGGAAAGAAAGTATAGTGGTTAAGAGCACAGATTCTGGGGTCACACCATTTGGGTTTGAATCCTGACTAACATTTTAACTATGATTAAGGCAATTTAACATCTCTGTGCCTTCGTTTTCTCATTTGTAAAGTGAGTAATAATAATATCTACATTATAAGGATTACATGAGTTAAGACCCATACAGCACTTAAATAATTACTGGCACATTAGAAAGCACTCTAAAATGCCATTATCATGATGACCCTTGGCAATATTAATATCCAAATTTTAACTACTGACTTTCAACTTCTGGACATATTGGCATCCACACATAGTTCTACCTTGCACCAACTAATTTACTCCAAGATTTCAAATGTATTTCTCTCTAAGTATAAAAATCCTTCCTTAGCCTTCTCACTCTTGAAAACTCCCAGAACCTTTTCTTTTGCCTTAAAACACTAATTCTCTCCAGATTATTCCAAACATTAGCAACCTAACTTGGCAAGCTTTAACTCTCATAATTTCCTAATATGAGTCTTAATTAGTCTAATCTTAATCTCTTCTCTCTTCTTTGGAGACATACACTTAAAATCTTTCAATGCCCAGAGATTGATAATCTTACTTGTCCTTTAGTAACTAAATTTCTATCTTCCAGGAAGCCCTTTCCTACCATTTTAGAACATACACATTCCATCTTGCGACCACCTTCCCTCCTGCTCAAACACACAAACTCACAAACCTCACGAGTCGTGCGTACTTTTCAGATTTGCTTACCTGGGCATTTAGTGAGAATCTCTCTTTGACATGCATATATGTTACCTCCTCCACACTGTTATTAGCTCCTTGAAGGTAAAAACACCACCAACTGAAGCTGACAATACGCTAGGCATTCTTTTAAAGCTACATTTATTGACTCATTTAATCCTTATAACGACCCTAAGAAGTAGCTACTGTTATCCTCATTTTATATCTAAGGCAGAGAGAGGTGAAGTCAAAAAAACACCTCTGGCACAGATCTAAACATAAGGTGTATATATTTGCTGAGTGAATGCACTTACTCATAGTTTTATAATCTTGCTTTAGTTCCATGAATGAGGTATCAACATTTATCCCGAGTCCCTCTTTGTAAATATTGCCAAATAAAGGCGCTTCATTTCTACTACTCAAGACTGAAATAGGGCATGCCAAAAGTAGGGGTCCAACAAATGCTTTCTAAGCGTAAATTTGGGAAGGCATCCTTCTATGGTTTTGGATGCTAGTCTGATAATAATGGTATGAAAGCATTTGTAATTTAGTTAGGGAGCACTTGGTTCTATATGTACTTTTTGAAGTAACTTCCAAGGATTCCGTAGCACTTATCATATATCTACTTGTGCACACAATCTCTGAAAAAGAAGCATTGCAAGTAAAGAATATCTAAGCTATGTTGACTGACAGTCTGCTATTAACTACCTGTGTGCCCTTTTGGAAACTCAGATTTATGCGGGATTTCTTATCTGTAAAAAGAGGAATCTGGGCTAGAATAAACTGGCCTTTAAGGAATTCTAAGCAGTCATTCACTTTTAAAATTAGTCTTTTGAGGGTGACTGTAAGAATTAAGGAAAATATATTAATGCAGAAGAAAATTTTCAGGAAATTTTTCAGAACCAAAGTCAGATGGGAACAGTAACTCCAAATATGCATTGGAGAGCTGACTCTCCCACACAAAGGACTTCCAACTGTAACTAGGACTAAAAGATGTCAATGGGGAAGTTAAGGCCACTCGAGGTTGTCCCATTTTCTCATGTACTCTTTTCCACTGTCCCTCAATTAATTTAAAATGCAATCAAACACCCCTGAACCTGAATGCATAATGTTCAACATCAGTTAAGTACATTCATCCTTTGTGGGGGAAAAAACATTCTAGTAATATACAAAGCGAATATTTCTTTGAAGAATTAATTTCAGTAGGAGGAGTATAAATCTATGAATAAATAGTTGAAAATCATTTTCATCAAAAAGGCATAATAGTTGCAAAGAATCACCTGTTAGGCTTCTACAGGGAATTCTGTTGTTGTTAAATGTTATTTAGGTGAGTATTACTTTGGTGTAAATGTGTATTTGAAAGCCCCTTGTAGATACAAATTCTCCACTCCCTCCCTTCTTACTGATAAGTTCAGGACTCTCGAAATGCAAAAACTCAACAGAAAGCAGACATTTACAACTTTGGTTTCTTGTCTAAGTGTGACCTCAGAACTCCAGAGGTAACCCAAAGCTCATTTCAGCTCATTATAAAATACTTATTGTTAGAATTCAAATGTGAAATGATCTTTAAATGTATTTTTATCTTCAAATATAAATGTGAGTGGCTGTTTAGCATTTAGTGTAGGTAGAAAGACAAATTAAAAAACATTTTCTATGAGAGTACAAGTCTGAAATACACTGTGCAAGCCAGTTCAAAATCATTAGGTACACATGTAATTTAGATGACACTAAAAATATTACTTAAAGCAAAATACTTCTTTAGAAACTATATTATTGTGGTGTCTAAACTTTTCATTTTCTTTAAACTGCTTACTCCTCTATTCTCACACACTTACAAAAATATCCTAAACAAAATTACCATTCTTCAACTATTACATAAATATTCATGTAGGGAAAAGACAAAAATCATGTAGAAAATGTGTAACTGCATCATATATATGTGTATATATATATACATATACAATTACATATATATAATTTTGATTTTTACCATTTTTCTTGTCACCAAAAATTTAAACTTAATATATACTATATATAATATAAATATATAATTAAAGCAAAGCTGTTTCTTTAAAGCTACATAGTTAATAAACAATAACAGCACTGTCCCCAAGATTAATATAACTTGTGTCTAATATTGAAAATGTTAGTCCAATAGAATGCAATTATAATGCCCAACGACATTCAACTTTGAGTACTATCAATAAAAACAGTATGGAAAACAACATCAGCATGTTTTAAATTATATGGAAATGTCTCCATTTCTTAGAAGGAAGTGATAACTGACATCGATAAAATATGAGATGGTCTCCATCTGCAGTTGGACCAGCCATAAAGGATCCGGGGAAAGGAGCCTACCTTCCATTGCCCTTTTAAAGAAGACCTTACAGCTCCCGCAGGTAAGGACTCCATAATGACATCCGGATGCTTCGTCCCCGCAGATTAAGCAGATCTTCTGAGGTAAGGACTCGAAGTTGTACTGTGGACTCTGGCTGGCTTCTGAATCCGGCCTTGAAATGCAAAACAAAGTACTCCAGTTATTTTTAGGTGCAACACTATCTAATAGCAAAGTTTTCTTAACCCCAGAATTGACAGAATGAAAGGGGATTTTTAAAAAATTGAACTATTATGTACACACTTAAAAGACATGCAAATTAAATTTGCAAAGTAAACCCCCTATTTGATTCATCAGACTTACAAATTATTAGCCTTTCATCAGTAGCCCTAAGGCAAAAGAACAATAAATAGCATACGTTATTTTTTTGCTCAGGAAAGCTCAAGAGTACTTACCAATGCTTTTAATTTGTGTTTCAGAACTCGACCCTGCAATGATTGCTTACTTAAACCAGTTTCTGTGTCATTTTAAGGTATTGTTCAACATATTGACACCGTTTTGCCTACTCGGCACTTAAGATTCTCTCTCTTTAAAATTCCATTCCCTCAGTATGTAAGTCACATTTTTTTGAAAACCTGTGCAGAAAGTTGTAGTGAATCCAAACCAATATTGGAATACACCGCACTGGAGTGATTGATATTGACATCTCTAGTTTAAGCACATTACACAAATTAATTTTAATCTGGAGATTCGTCTGAATATTGAACGGTTCTGCCTGCTACCCTCCATCTAGTGCCACCCGGCAGGGGGAAAGGTGCCTGACGGCGTGTTCTGAGGACCATCTAAACTCCAAGCCGGGCATTTCCAGCAAAAGCCCTAAGAGGAGGACCCTATGACGAAGCCCCCGATTCGCGCGACACCCTTTCCTCTCCACGCGGCACCCGCGGAGCTGGTGCGACGCTGCCTATTTTAAGTCAGGGCTGGTCCTGCCTGGGAATCTCGCATATTTGGAAGAAAGAAAAAAACAAAACTGTTTTCGGGAGGCACGCTCCCCAAATGGCATATTCGGAGCACCCTTTGTGTTCCCCCCAAAAACAAGTGACGGAGGAAGGAAGAGAAAGGAAGCCAAATTCCGGCGGCGCCCCGCCCCGGCCACCCAGCCTCCCGCGGCCACTCGGGGGAGCCGTGGCCGGCGCGCCGGGCCGCTCCCCCCGGACCCGGACCCGGACCCGGACCCGCGGGCGCCCCACCCGGGCCCTCACCTCAGGTAGTTGAGATAGGGCGGGTAGACGGGCGCCAGCCCCTCCTTGAGCACCGCGGCGGGGTAGCCGAGCTGCGGGATCCCGTTGATGCCGAGCGGCGGGTAGAGCGCGGGGCCCGCCCCGGCGGCGCACACGGAGGCGGCGGCGGCGGGCAGCCCGTCCCGGGGCAGCACGCAGGGGCCCGCGCCCGGCGCCTTGCAGGGCTGCGGGGCGAACGGGCCCGGGTGGGGCGGCGTGGCCTCCGCCTTGTACAGCATGCACTCCAGGGCCGACCCCGACGAGGACGGGGACGAAGCGGAGGCGGAGGCGGAGGCGCTGGCGGGAGTGGTCGCCCCCGTCGCTTCCCCGGGTCTGGACGACGGCGCTCGCGGAGGAAGCGGCGGCGGCGCCAGCTGGAAATCCGGGAAGACGGCGGGGCTGGCGCCGGCCACCAGGTACGGGCGCGGGGAGCGCGCGGCGGCCTCGGCGCCTCCCTCCTCCTCCTTGATCTTCAGGGCGGGCGGCTGGAAGTCCCCGTAGAGCGGGAACGCGTCGTCCTTGGGCTCGGGGTCGGGCGGGTACGCGCAGTCGGGGAAGTCGCCGGCGGCGCCCGGGGGGGACGAGACCGAGGGGGAGCCCCGCGGCGGGGCAAAGGCGCTGACCGCCGCGGCCCCGCCGTCAGGGCTGTCCCCCTCCAGCAGCTGCCGGGTGCGGGCGGCCAGCAAGGCCGGGTTGATGGGCAGGATGGGCAAGTGGATGAAATCCATCACCATGGTGGTCACCGGGGGACGCCCGGGCCCCGCCGGCGGGTCTGGCTCGGCCAGGGCGACCCGGGGCGCCGAAAAGCGGGAGTCTTCCTTGGGGACCAGGGCGACGCCTCCTTCGGCCGCCCCGGGCGCGGTGGCCCCGGCTCCTCCCTCGGCCGCCGGGCCTCCCAGGGCTCGGGGTTTGCCCTTCAGGAGCGCACCCACTGAGCCCGCGGACTCGGAGCCCCCCTCCTCCACCTCCAGCGCGGCGGGCGGCGGGGCCGGCTTCCCTGCGGCCCCGGGCCAGTGCTGGCTGCCGGGGGCCGAGGGCAGCAGCTGCCGGGACGGTGACAGCCCCCGGGGCAGCACTTTATAGGAGCTGTCGCCAGCCTTGCTCTCCGGACGGCTCATGAGCGAGGGCAGCGCGCCCTGGGTGGCGGGGACAGCCGGAGGCCCTTCCGGAAGCTCGGGGCCAAACAGGCACCAGGGGCTGCTGCTGGCCTCGTAGGCGGGAGGGCTGGCGTGGCTCTGCCCGGCACCCGAGGGCGCCAGGAGCGTGTCCAAGACACTGTCAAGCAGCCCGCTGTCCTTCTCGGGGGGTCTAGAGCGGCCGCCCCCCGCGCCTCCTGTGGCTTCAACTCTGGGATACACCCCCTCCACGTTTGACAGCGCCTGCCGGCCCAGCGCCTTCGCGGCGGGGTCGGGGTCGGGCCCCTGGCAGGGCCGAGGGAAGAGCAGCCCGACCAGGGAGCCCGGCAAGGCGTCCGAGGTCTGGCTCGCCTGGAAGGGGCCGGCTTCCAGGCGTCCCAGCAGGGGAGAGCCGGCCTGGATGGGGGAGGGCGCGCCGCCCACCACGTGGGGAGCCCGGGAAGCCTGTGGCTTCGGCTCTGTCATAATGACCCCACTCCACTTTTTCTCCTCCCCTGACTCTAGGGAGGAGGGATCGGGGAAGGAGGAGGGGGGTATCGGGGATCTAGGAGCAGCTGAAGGAGAAAAGGGGTGTTGAATGGGACCGGACCGGGCGGGGTTGGAGTGGGGGATCTCCACCTCCCGGGTCAGAAGGGGGCGGCGCTGGTCAGCGACTGCCCTTGTCCTCCATGGAGTCGGCAGGGGAAGGTGGCGGCGGTTCGGTCCCTGGGCGCGTGGGAGAGCAGGACGGGTCGTTCAGGGAGCTCGTGTGCTAACGGGGAGACTTCTTCAGCAGAGTTCTCCGGCCGGAGTCTGAGCGCGGGAGACGCAGAGTACTCACAAGTCGGCACTCCGGCGGCGGCGGCTTCGAAAGCAATGAGATGCGACTGTATCGCCCGACCTTTTCTCCGGCTTCAAACCGGTGCTGGCCGTGTAGCTCCCGACCCCTGACTGCGATCCGCCTCTCTTCTCGCTAACACCCTGAGGCTGCTTGCACCTCTCAGGTGCAGCCCGTGGTCGGGGAGAGGAGCGTTTCTGCCGGCTCCCTGTAGTTGGCGACCGTGCTCGCTGCAGCTCACTTTGCTGGGCAGGTCCAAGCAACTCCTGAGGTTTGCGGATTCCGCTCAGATGCCCAGGGCAACGTTCTCATCGGGAAGGCTGCGCTCACGCACCAGATCCTCACTCACTCACATGGCACCAGGCTTACCTCAAGAGTAGTGACAGCTCTGCGCTGGCCCCACACAGCTTTCTAATAACGACTCCTCCCCATCTGGAAGCCCCGCCCAAAGCCCCTCCCTACCCCAACTAGGGACCCGACCTGAAATTCTGGACTTGGTATTCCCAAACGTCAGTCTGAATTCCACTCTGAACAGCAGGTGCTGTGAGATGGAACTTCGTCAGTGTGTTAGTTTTTGTACTACCAGTTAAGGATTATGCCCAGTCTAACTGGAAGAAAAAAAACAAATGGATTCCACCAACAACTGAATTTTCAGGTTTTCAGTTTCGTACAAATTTAACATAGAGGGAGATATTTGGTTATGTTGTCTTTTAGAATAAATGTATCAAGGATGATCCTAAGTAATTTATGAGATTCTCTCTCTCTCTTTCTTATGACTTCCATTAAAAGTGAGTACTTCCAAATTCCTCTTACCACAGTCGACATGTCCTGCTCCTCTTGGACAATGTGGCAGAAGTCTGGGTGTGGAAGACAGTTGACAACACCTCTCTACCTACGAGGAAAGTTTGGGTGTTGTTTGTCATTAATTTGTCCTGAGGAATTCATGTTAAGGGAAGTTTCCTTTAACTTCAGTTTATACAGAGGTGGGCAAAAGTGGGTTTACAGTTGTGAGCATGGGAAACACAGTTTATTCTTGTATCATTATTTATTAATTATTGTGTTACTAGTGGCCCCGTGCACGGATTTGTGCACATTGAAAGGAAATTAATTAGAAGAAATATTTTAATATCGCCATTCGCCCTTTCTCTATAATAGAAATGTCAACAAAAACAACCAAATTCACAATCGACAATGACAGATCAAAACACATGCTTGCGACTGGCGCCAGTGAGAGCTTTATATGTATCATGCATGCATGAGTCAACGTTTATTTTCGTTGCTGATCAAGTTCATCCTATCATGTTGATGGCGTATCCCAATGGAGATGGCTTCTTCCAACAAGACAATGCGCCATGCTACGGTGCTCGTATAGTGCAGGAGTGGTTTCAAGAACATGAGGGAGATTTACCTTGCTTAGGTGGCCCCCACAATCATCAGATCTCAATCCAATTGAGCATTTGTGAAACGAAGTTAAAAGAGCCATCAGGCAGCTAGTCCCACAACCATCAAATCTCACAGAACTGGACAGTGCTATTCATCAGGCCTGGTGTCAGATTCCTCGCATCACCTTTCAACATCTCATGGAGTCAATGCCAAGAAGAATCGCCGCAGTATTGAAGGCAAAGGTGGCCATAATAATCTGGCTGGTCATAATAATCTTGCCACTCAGTGTATTTGAGATACAGAGTTAAACTAACAATCTCTGTGCTGAACCTAAGACCATTGGGTACCTTGATATCATATGAAATATACCATGCTCAAAACTGAATAAATCATTTGGAAAGTTCCTCAAGTTTCTCTCTCTGCTGATGCACCACATGTCCTCTCGGCCAGGTGTGCAGAGTATAGTGGAAGATGCAGAGACTCCAGGATGGGCAAAGCCAGTAGAGGTAAAAAGCCTGGATCCCTGAATGACCTGAGGAGTGTCTATATGAGTGAGAAATATACCTATATGATGTTAGGTGACTGGAATTTGGAATTGATTCCAGCATTTAGCTTACTCTGACTAATTTTAGATACTGTATAAAGGATTAGGCATGTAGAGGAGGGGTGAAGAGAATTCCAAGAAGCAGATATAATATGTTCACAGGACCTCAAATAGGAAGACATAATATAGGAACAGCAATGAGGCCATTATGGATAGGGGATGAGGCTAGAGAGGTGGAATAGTTTATTATTATTAATGCTGTTCTTGCTGTTTTTCGGCGTTCATCTTTCCAATCCACTTAAGATGCTTTATTGAGTATAATCCATATACCATACAGTCCACCCAGTTTAAAATGGAATCAAACCCGGGACCCTTTGGTCCGTAAGCCCAAGCTCTGTCCACTGAGAAAAACCAGCTAGGGCTATTTTATTTTTGTAAATTATTTAAAAAATATATTTTTGTTGATTTCAGAGAGGAAGGCAGAGGGAGAGAGAAAGAAAAACAACCAACAATGATGAGAGAGAATCATTGATCAGCTGCCTCCTACATGCCCTACACTAGGGATTGTGCCTGCAACCTGGGCATATGCCCTGACCGGGAATCAAACAGTGACCTCCTGTTCATAGGTCGATGCTCAACCACTGAGCCATGCCAGCTGGGCTATTTTATTTTTTAAAATACATTTTTGTTGATTTCAGAGAGGAAAGAAGAGGGAGAGAGAAGTAGGAACATCAATGATGAGAATCATAGATCAGCTGTTTCCTGCATGCCCCACACTGGGGATCAAGTCCACAACCCAGGCATATGTGCTGACCTGGAATCAAACCAGTGACCTCTTGGTGCATGGGATAATGCTCAAGCAACTGAGCCACACCAGGCAGGGCATTTCTTATTTTCTTGCATTACAAGATACTCTGGACACATCTTGTGTATTTCCTGCCTTAGTCGAAGAATCACCCATTTATTGGAAAATGATATTAAAAGTAAAGATCTGGGTGCTAAATTTATTTACATTCATTTTTATTTCTTAGAATTTTATATAATACAGCATATACTTTTTTCATCTAGTTTATTTCACTCAGCATAATTATTTTAAGATTTATCAATATTGTAGTATGTGTCATTCATTTGTTCTTTTTATTGCGGAGTAGTAATAGTAATCCATTGTATGGATATACCACTGTTTATCTATTTACCTGTTGATGAACATTTGGATTGTTTCCAAGTTTTTGATATTATAAATAAAGCTATTATTCAAATGTGTGCACAAGTTTTATATCAACATATGTTTTAGTTTCTCCTGGGTAAATACCCACAAATGAAATGCCTGGATAAACTAGTAGATGTATGTTTAACTACTAAACAATTTTCCAAAGTGATTGTGTCACCTTACATTCCCACTAGTAGTTTATTTCAGTTCTAATGCTCCCATATTCTGGATAACAATTGGTATAATCAGTATTTTTAATTTTAGCAATTTTAATAGGTATGTAGTAGTATCTCGTGGTTTTATTTCCATTTCCCTAATGACTGACACTGATTATCTTCCCTGTATCTTTGGCATGTTTGATTTTTTTAAATTGAATTTTTATTTCCTTATTATTGAATTTTGAAAGTTCATTATAAATTCTGAAGCAAGTCCATTGTCACATATGTGATTTGAAAATATTTTTTCATAGTCCATGCCTTATTTTTAAGCTCTCAACATTGTCCTTTGAAGAGCAGTTGTTTGAATATTGATAGTCTAATTTATCAATTTATACTTTTATGAATTGTGATCTTGGTGTCATAATTAAAAATCTTTGCCAAACCCAAGGTCACAAAAGTTTACTCCTGTGTTTTCTTCTGGTTTTATAGTTTTAGGTTTTACATTTATATATACACATGTGTGTATATATATCCTATATAATAAAAGCCTAATATATCAATTGACCGAACAGTGGAATGACTGGTTGGTGGGAGGGCAGGGCCAGCGAGCAGGTGGTGCCAAGCCAGCCAAGGTGTGTGCCAGCAGGCAGAGGGAGGGGACAGTAATTGGGGGGTGGCAACCAGCAGCAGCAGTGGGGCGATGAGGGGGTGGGGCCAGCTGCTCACCCGCTGGCGCCGTCCCCCGCTGGGCCCACCGGTTTCCTCCCACAGAGGGAGGCCACTGAAGGAGGCAGGGTGATGGGGGGCAGAGGGCCCCTCCTCCAAGTCCATAAATTTTCATGCACCAGGCCTCTATGTGTGTGTGTGTGTGTGTGTGTGTGTGTGTGTGTGTGTGTATAATTTTAAGTTACTTTTGTTGGTGTTGTTAATGCTCACCTGAGGATATTTTTCCATTGACTTTTAGAGAGAGTGGAAGGGAGAGGAAGAGACGGAGAGAGAGAAACATCAATATGAGAGCGACACTTCGATTGATTGCATCCCCCAACCAGGGCCCTGGCCTGCAACCGTGGTACGTACCCTAGACCAAATGGAATCCAGGACCTTTCAGTTCAAGGGGCCATGCTCTATCCACTGAGCAAGACTGGCTAGGGCTAAGTTACTTTTTAATAAGTTCTCTTTTTGCCCATGAATATTCATTGTTCTGGCACCATTTGCTGAAAAGAATAACCTTCCTCCATTTAATTGCTTTATGTCTTTGTTGAAAATCAATTATTTATATACTAGAGGCCTGGTACATGAAATTCGTGCATGGAGGTTGGGGGTTCCTCAGCTGGGCTGCATCCTCTCCAATCCGGGACCCCTCAGACATCCCTCTCACAATCCAGGACCGCTGGCTCCTAACCACTCACCTGCCTGCCGTGCTAAGAAATACAATTGCTTTTTTAATTGGAGAGATGAAGGTGGTTTCCTGATTTAATGAGGAGGTTAGGGGTAGAGGGAAACCATTCAGTCTTTTATTATTATTTTTTTTAATTTTGTTTTATTGCTTAAAGTATTACAAAGAGTATTACATATGTCTCCTTTTTTTCCCCCTTGACCTTCCCCCGGCCACCCCTATCCCCCAGTGTCTTGTGTCCATTGGTTATGCTTATATGCATGCAAACAAGTCCTTTGGTTGATCTCTTACTCCCCTCCCCCTTCCTTCTGAGGTTTGATGGTCTGTTCGATGCTTCTCTGTCTCTGGATATATTTTCATTCATCAGTTTATGTTGTTCATTCTATTCCACAAATGAGTGAGATCATGTGATATTTATTTTTCTCCGACTGGCTTATTTCACTTAGCATAATGCTCTCTATGTCTATCCAGGAAGTTGCAAATGGTAAGAATTCCTTCTTTTTTACAGCAGCGTAGTATTCCATTGTGTAGCTGTACCACTGTTTTTTAATCCACTCATCTGCTGATGGGCACTTAGGCTGTTTCCAAATCTTAGCTATGGTGAATTGTGCTGCTATGAACTTAAGGGTGCATATATTCTTCCTGATTGGTGTTTCTGATTTATTGGGATATATTCCTAGAAGTGGGATTACTGGGTCAAATGGGAGTTCCATTTTTAACTTTTTGAGGAAACTCCATACTGTCTTCCATAGTGGCTGCACCAGTCTGCATTCCCACCAGCAGTGCAGCAGGGGTTCCTTTTTCTCTGCATCCTCTCCAGCACTTGTCGTTTGTTGATTTGTTGTTGATAGCCATTCTGACAGGTGTGAGATGGTACCTCGATGTTGTTTTGATTTGCATTTCTCAGATGATTAGTGACTTTGAGCATGTTTTCATGTCTTTTGGCTTTCTGAATGTCCTCTTTTGAAAAGTGTCTATTTAGGTCCTTTGCCCATTTTTTGATTGGATTATTAAGTATGATTTCCATTTTGTCTTACTGTCTGTTTGACTATCTTTATGAATAATTATTTTCATAGTTTCCTAAAATTTTTTTCATAGATTCCTCTTATCAGATTGTGGGAATACCATTTGGTTTCTAGTTTGTTGAACAGTTGATTAGGAATAGATGCAGTTTTTTGTCAAATGATCTTTGTGGAGCTGTTTATATTTCGCAGTTTTTCTTTTTTAGTTTGTTAATATGGTGAATTACATTAATTGAGTTTGACTGTTAAATTAACCTTGTAGTTATTAACCCTCTAGTCCTGCGATAAACTCTACTTAGTTATGATGTAAGCATATATATATATATATATATATATATATATATATTACTTTTTATTTGTTAAAAGCATGTTTACAATCTTAAATCTTCCTTCATGAGGAATATTGGTCTGTTCTCTTTTCTTATAATGACTGTCATGTTTTTGTATCATAATTCCAACAAATAAATGGCATACCTTTATATTAATAGAATAAAATAAAAGTTAAGTTTAAGGTCTCCACAAATACAAGTATTTTGGCATATGCTATTCTTCGATTTTGTGTCTTCACTATGTCAGTGGCCATAATATACAAAGAAGGCTTCCTCAAACTTGAAAAGATGATTGACTTTTGTCAAATCTACTCCAGTTTTTATAGCAAATGAAAGAATCATTCATTAATTTTACAAATAACTGCTTACAGTATGTTGTTACACAGTTCGCTCTGTATGTTATTTTATAATATATACTAGAGGCCCGGTGCACAAAAATTTGTGCACTCGGGGGGGAGGGGCGGTCCCTAAGCCCGGCCTGTGCCCTCTTGCAGTCTGGGACCCCTCGGGAGATAACGACCTGCTGGCTTAGGCCTGCTCCCAGGTGGCAGAGGGCAGGCCCAATCCCTAGGTGCAGCCCCTGGTCAGGCTCAGAGCAGGGCCGATTGGGGAGTTGGGGCGCCACCCCCTGTCATGCACAGAGCAGGGCAGATTGGGAGGTTGTGATGCCAGCCTCAGTCATGTTCAGGGTAGGGACAATTGGGGGATTGGGGCACCGCCCCCTGTCACACTCAAGGCAAGCTCTATGGGGAGGTTGGGGCGCCACCCCCTATCACGCACAGAGCAGGGCCCATCAGGGGGGTTGGGGCTCCATACCCTGTCACGCACAGAGCAGGGTGAATCAGGGGGTTGGGGAGCTCCCCCCTGTCACTCATAGAGTAGGGCCGATAGGGGAGTTGGGGCACTGCCCCCTGTCACACACAGAGCAGGGCAGATCAGGGGGTTGGGGCACCACCCTCTATCACCCAGAGAGCAGGGCCGATCAGGGGGTTAGGGCACTGCCACTGTCACACTCAGGGCAGGACCGATGAGGAGGTTATGGCTCTACCCCATCACACACAGAGCAGGGCCCATGGGGGTGGGGGGTTGGGGCGCCGCCCTCTATCACCCACAGAGCAGGGCCGATCAGGGGGTTGGGGCATTGCCACTCTCACACTCAGGGCAGGGCCAAGGGGGAGGTGGTGGCTCTACCCCATCACACACAGAGCAGGGCCCGTGGGGGTGGAGGGGTTGGGGTGCCACATGCTGTCACACACAGAGCCGCAGGGTGATCAGAGGTTGGGGAGCTCCCCCCTATCAGGCACAGAGCAGGGCTGATCAGGAGATTGGGGTGCCTTCCCCTGTCACAAACAGAGCAGGGCCAATAGGGAGGTTGTGGCCCCACCCCCTGTCTCACACAGAGCCTCAGGGTGATCAGGGGGTTTGGGCGTTGCCCCCTGTCATGCTGATCCCGGTGCCGGGAGGCCACGTGGCTCCGCTGATCCTGGTGCTGGGAGGCATATTACCCTTTTACTATATAGGATAGAGGCCTGGTGCATGGGTAGGGGCCAGCTGGTTTGCCCTGAAGGGTGTCCTGGATCAGGGTGGGGGTCCCCACTGGGGTGCCTGGCCAGCCTGGGTGAGGGGATGATGGCTGTTTGCAGCTGGTCACACACCCTTCAGGCTGTGTGCCTGGCCAGTCTGGGTGAGGGGCTGAGGGCTGTTTTCAGGCTGGCGGGTGACTGAAGCTCCCAACTGCTCCTTTTTTTCTTTTTTTTTATTCTGGGCCAGCTTTAGCTCTGACTCCAGCTCTGAGGCCTCTGCTGCTGAAAGCAGGTATCTGGTTTGTTTGTGTTCTATAATTGAAACACTGTATCAACTCCAGCTCTGAGATCCCTGCGGGCTGAAAGCGGTTTTCTGGGGTTTTGTTTAGCTTCTATATTTGTAATTATGTTTCAAACTGCAAGCTCAGAGGCTGGCAAGGCAGGCGGGGAAGGTTGGTTTCTTCCGTCACTGAAGCAAGCAAGCCTCATGTTAGTTTCAAGATGCCTGGCTGCCGGCTGCCATCTTGGCTGGCAGTTAATTTGCATATCGCCCTGATTAGCCAATGGGAAGGGTAGCAGATGTACGCTAATTACCATGTTTCTCTTTTATTATATAGGATACATTTTTACACTATAACATTCAATGCTAATAAAACTTCATGATATAAGTATTATTATCTCAATTTTGCAAATGAGAAAATTGAAACCTGAAATTTTAGACCTAGTAATTTGTAGAGCCAGAAATCACTACTAGGGCTTCTGATCTCACATCTAGTGCTGTTTACACTTTACTCATTGTGTTTCTGTTTTATACAGTTCAAGGTGTTGAGTAGTTGACAAGGTACATGGCATAGTGTAGAAACATTTACTTGATCTGAGGCCACAGAAATATGTTCACATTCAGAAAGGCATATTGGGCCACATAGCCCAGTGTTTTGGTTAAGTTTGGAATTTTTTATTGTTCATACAACTTTGAGAACTAGTGTTCTTCTGTATTTAAAAAGAGATGATTGTGGTTGAAAGTTGTCACTTGATGTGAGTACACAAAGGTCACTTCTCTGACTTACCTGTTTGACACACTCCCTGGGTTAGTAATACAGTGCCCCATACAAGTCTTGGCTTATTCAGGTCTCTCCAAGATGTACTGATCACCCACAAATGAAAACTTTTTATATCTATGTCAGGTAGGATAGATTTTGTCTCTAAGTAACAGGGTGCTCGACAAAAAGTGATTTATATTACAGACATTTCACATGACAAGAAGTCTGGAGAAAAGTAGTTCTAGGGTTGGTTAATGAGTTGCTCAGTAATATACTCAAGGTCCCAAACTTTCCATCTTTCAAGTCAGCTAGTGTCAGAGGCTTGGTTTTTTTCTTTCTTTTTTTTTTGTTCTCTAGTGCCCAAAGATGGCTATTGAAGCTACAGGCATCAGATTCTCACAGAAGTGCATCCAAAATTAGGCATATGGAGAGTTTTCCTGGAATGTTTTGTCTTCCTCTTTTTTATAAATCAAGGAAGAAAACCTTATCCAGAAGGTGACCCCACAGATATCCTATCAAGACATTGTCTAGAACTGGGTCATCTAAACCAGTAACTAAAGGAGAACTTGATGAGAGTAATTGTGATTCATCTTCTGCAGCTGAGTGTATAGCTCTGAGTATTTTGCTACCAATATGTGAACAAAATTGGGGTTCTGTTTAAAAGGAATGGAAGTAGGGATATGGCTAATGGGAATTACAAGAAATAGTATCTGATATTATGCCAAAGTCTAATTTCCCACAGAATCCTAAATGACATTTGATTTAAACTGAGAAAGAAATTTACACTAATGTTTGAATGAATTCAATAGCCCTCATGTAGTAAAGCAAGTCATAGTCATTTTGTTGATGGAGAGTCTTGCCTTCAATTTGTAAGAAACACAATGTCTGGGTCGGGCCCCTGGCGCCGCGTTACTGCAAGAACGAGTCGGGAAGACGCTCCAATGGCATGTGTGCACATTCCAGGACTGTGCAGGACTATCAGGATCTGATAGACCGCGGATGTCAAAGAAGTGGGAGATATGTTAAAAGCCTGTGATGAATCAAACGTGTTGTCCTCAGTATGCGATAAAGTGCTGATCTGTACAGTTCCAGCCTTTGAAATCTCACAAGAAGGTTTTTTTAAAAAAATGTTGGAATTTCTGGCCAAAGAGCAAATTTCCAAAAGAAATTGTGAGGATGAGCCTATGGAGCCCACCATGGAGGATGCCGCCGCCAGTGACATGGCGTTAATAAATAAATTGGGTACACAGTGTGACCTCAAAAAGCTCGGTGATAACCTCAAAGAGAGCTTAGAGAGGGAAGCAAAGAAGAAAGGAAAAAACGCAAAGAAAGAGGAGTCTAACGAATTTATTCAGTCACAAAACAAAAAAGAGGAGATGGACTCTGGGGAACCATCCCACGCAGTGCACACGGATGGGCACACGGTTCCTAAGCCAGGCAAAGGGGCAGATTCGACAAGCCTCCATGTTGGAAAGCAAAGGAAATCCGGAAGGAGAGGAAGAGGTTAAAGCTCATGCAGCAGAGTCCAGCCAGGCGCCTGAGGGCTTCCAGGCTCCATGGGAACCAAAAGCCAAACCCAACCAGCCCAAATTGCTGGAAGAGTTAATTTTTGAGTCTTTACCAGAGGATGCGTCACATAAGTTAGAGGTGAAGGTGGTGAGATCATCTCCATCAAGTTCTCAGTTCAAAGTCACAATGCTGGAGTCGTTCCAGGTACATAAACGTTACCAGGTATGTAAACGTTCACAACTATTTGTACTATGATCCTGATTATTCGTTTCTGTCCTTGGGTGTCTATCATGTATTACGAGAAATTACTTTCACTAGGCAACTTCATGAAAAAACATCTCAACTCAGCTATTATTATATGGGTTTCTACATTCATTGGTGTCCCAAGATGAAATATAAGGGTCATTACAGACCTTCCGACTGGCTGTGTCCTGAGACATGCGTTTGGGTGCCCATCCAGCAGTACCTGCCTTCCCTTGAGAACACCTAGTACTGCAGTTTCCACCAGGACCCCGAAGCAGGGATGAAGGTCGCAGCAGGGACCCTGATCAGCTGCAGGTGTTGCACAAGAAAGCCATAATGCCTTACCGTGTTTTTAAGGAGCAGCAGTGGGAGCAGGGTGAGGAGGCCACCATGCTGCAGTATGCCAGCCTCGTGGGCTAGGCATGCTCCCAGTGGATGCTGCTTTTGGGGAACTGAGCCAGCTGTGGGAATCCCTGCCTGCCCACCCACGAATCTTTCTTATTTTGACTATTATATCGCTTTTCTAAACTATTTTGTGGTAATGTAATTGTGAGAATATAATGGCTAATGTAAAGATTTAAAAAATATGTTATGACTAAGCTCCATAATTGGGGTTTATCATTTTGGAAGTTTGTTTTTGTTTGTTTGTTTGTTTGTTTATTAAAGTACTAGAAGCCCGGTGCATGAGATTCATGCAATTGGGGGAGAGGGGGTCTCTCAGCCCGGCCTATGCCCTCTCGCAATCCAGGAGCCCTAGGGGGATGTCCGACTGACAGCTTAAGCCTGTTTCCCACGGGGAGTGGGCCTAAGCCTCAGTCGAACATCCTTAGTGCTGCTACGGAGGCAGGAGAGGCTCCCACCACCGCCACTATGCTCACCAGCTGTGAGCCCAGCTTCTGGCTGAGTGGCGCTCCCCCTGTGGAAGCGCGCTAACCACCAGGGTGCAGCTCCTGCATTGAGCATCTGTCCCCTGGTGGTCAGTGCATGTCATAGCAACTGGTTGTTCCACCATTCAGTCAATTTGCATATTAGCCTTTTATTATATAGGATTACAGATGTCTCCCATTTCCCCCCTTTGCCCTCTACTGAGCTCCCACCCCACCCAAGTCCTTCACCACACTATTGACTCTGTCCATGGGCTATGCATATCTTACCTAATAATAGACAAATATGTAAATTGACTGTACCTTCGCTATGCTAACCAGCCAATCAGGAGAGTATGCAAATTAACCTAACAAAGCTGGCGGTTAATTTGCATACGTAGGCCCCAAGCAGTGGAGGGAAGCCTGAAAGCGCCGGGGCCAGTGGAGCAGCAAAAGCCTCATGGCCACAGGGCCCGCAGAGCAGTGAAAGCCTCATGGCTGCAGGGCCAGCTCCAGCTGGAGCCTGGCCAGAGCGAAGGCCTGGGTGCCAGGTGCCAGAGGAAAACCAGTGCCAGCAGCCAGGGGAAAGGAAAGCCTATTGCACGAATCTCTTCGTGCAACAGGCCTCTAGTCTATATATATATATAAAAGGCTAAGCGACTGTCTGACCAGCCGGTAGGTATGATGTGCACTGACCTCCAGGGGGCAGATGCTCAATGCAAGAGCTTCTGAGCTTTGATGACTTGGCAGCGGTGGTTCTCGGGTGATGCACCCTGGGACCAGAGAGGAGGGAGCCTGATTCCTCGTGGGGCTGCGTGATTCCACCTTTGGCCATGGGTTATGTTATAGCTGGGGCACTGTCGGCCCCAAATCTGATTTACTGCACACTTGTGTTTGTGTTCCACACCCTGTATGACAGCATCTTTGCAGAGTGCCCTCTCGCACTCCGGGATCCCTTGGGGGATGTCAGAGAGCTGGTTTCAGCCTGATCCCCACAGGCCAGACTGAGGGACCCCACTTGCTGGAGGGACCCTGCTCACTCTGCAGATGCCCTTCAAGTTGCAGCTCCACCCCAGGTATGGCCGGCCGGGGAGGAACCATTGGAAGTTGGCTCTAGGGCATGTCCGGCCCGTCTCACACAGTCTTGCCCCACCGGCCACCTTCTAATTAATTTTCTTTCAATGTGCACAGATTACCAGGTCACTAGTATTCGTATAAGTTCTTTGGTTAATCTCTTCATATCCCCTTTTCCTCTGAAATTCCTCAGTCTGTTCCATGCTTCTATGTCTCTGGATCTATTTTGTTCATCAGTTTATTTTTTTCATTAGATTCCACATATGAGGGAGATCATGTGATATTTGTCTTTCTCTGACAAGCCTATTTCATGTAGCATAACACTTTCTGGGTCCCTCCATGCTATCTCAAAGGGTAGGAGCTCCTTATTTTTTACAGCTGTATAGTATTCCATTGTGTAAATATATTACATCTTTTTTATCCACCCATCTACTTGGGCTGTTTCCAGATCCTAGCTATTGTATGTAATAAAAGCGTAGTATGCAAATTGTCCCCTCAACCAGGAAGTGTCTGGGAGTTCAACCAGGGGGGCAGGGCCAGCTGGGGGAAGGGAGGGAAGCCCCTGCCGGCAACCACTAAGGACTCTACCAGTGCACAAATTTCATGCACTGGGCCTTTAATTGTAAATAATGTTGCTATGAACCTAGGGGTAATAGAATTTATTTATTTATTTATTTATTTTTATTCTTTATTGTTTAAAGTATTACATATGATTCCTTTTTCTCCCATCGACCCCCTCCCTGTTGACTTCCACCCCCCAGGACATGCCTCCACCGCCCCAGTGTCTGGGTCCATTGGTTATGCTTATATGCATGCAAACAAGTCCTTTGGTTGATCTCTTACTCCCGTCCCCCTTCCTTTTGAGGTTTGATGGTCTGTTCGATGCTTCTCTGTCTCTGGATCTATTTTCATTCATCAGTTTATGTTGTTCATTCTATTCCACAAATGAGTGAGATCATGTGATATTTATTTTTCTCCGACTGGCTTATTTCACTTAGCATAATGCTCTCTATGTCTATCCAGGAAGTTGCAAATGGTAAGAATTCCTTCTTTTTTACAGCAGCGTAGTATTCCATTGTGTAGCTGTACCACTGTTTTTTAATCCACTCATCTGCTGATGGGCACTTAGGCTGTTTCCAAATCTTAGCTATGGTGAATTGTGCTGCTATGAACTTAAGGGTGCATATATTCTTCCTGATTGGTGTTTCTGATTTATTGGGATATATTCCTAGAAGTGGGATTACTGGGTCAAATGGGAGTTCCATTTTTAATTTTTTGAAGAAACTTCATAGTGTTTTCCACAGTGGCTGCACCAGTCTTTATTCCCACCAGCAGTGTATGAGGGTTCCTGAGAACCCAGAAATCGACCCAAGCATTATGCTCAATTAATATTTGACAAAGGAGGCAAGAGTATACAATGGAGTCAAGACAGTCTCTTCAATAAATGGTGTTGGGAAAATTGGTCAGATACATACAAAAAAATGAAACTAGACCACCAACTTATCACACACACACACACACACACACACACACACACACACACAAATCTCAAAATCTCAAAATGGATAAAGGACTTAAACGTAAGATGGGAAATCATAAAAATCTTAGAAGAATCCACAGGCAGCAAAATATCAGACATATGTCACAGCAATATCTTTACTGATACAGCTCCTAGGGCATTGGAAACTAAGGAGAAAGTAGACAAATGGGACTACATCAAAATAAAAAGCTTCTGCACAGCAAAAGAAACCATCAACAAAACAACAAGAAAGCCCACTGCCTGGGAGAACATATTTGCCAGTGGTAAATAGGGTTTAATCTCAAAAATTTACAGGGAACTCATACAACTTAACAAAAGGAAGATAAACAATCCAATCAAAAAATGGGCAAACGACCTAAATAGATACTTTTTGAAAGAGGACATACAGAAAACCAAGAGACATATGAAAACATGCTCAAAGTCACTAATCATCCAAGAGATGCAAATCAAAACGACAATGAGGTACCATCTTACACCTGTCTGAATGGCTATCATCAACAAATCAACAAATGACAAGTGCTGGCAAGGATGTGGAAGTTTGTTTTATGAACAAGACATGGTAAACTTCTCTTAATGTCAATATTTTAGAAAGTAAAGTCAGTACATGAATCATAAATAATTTAAATAACAGTTGTGCTTTTTTTCTGTTAGAAATCAAAGCAGACTCTTTCCTCAGATCCATTTGAAACATTTGTTTATGCTAAAAAAAAAAATAACAAAAAAAACCTTAAGTGTGGAGAATGTGTTTCTTCACTTAGAAAGCATCTCAGGAGAATGGAACTGCTGTTAGTTTCCAGTGTCCAGTCACTGTCCAAGGTCACATTATGTGGTTTAATAGGGAGCTCAGGAAGGCAGGTGGAAACATTTAACAGACAGGTATTGTCTTGACATCGGGAGTGTGCACCCCACGTGGTCCTGCTCATGTCTGCTGTCTGGCATGATTTCTTCCTGGAAAAATTACTAGTGCTCCCTGTTACTCTCATAGCATCCCAGTTTGGATAGTAAAATATATGTTTACCCTAGTTATATAATTTGCTCTATTTCTAAAAATCTAAGAAATGGAGTTTCTAAAGAAAAATGCTGCTTCCTGCCTTCACTATCTGTTCGTTCCTTAGAACTGAAGACACTGGTCTTTGGTTCTTGATTAAGAATTAGTTCATATCCGACGTTTTGTTGTTTTTTTTTTAATCCTCACCCAAGGATGTTTTTCTGTTGATTTTTAGAGAGCATGGAAGAGAGAGCGAAAGACAGAGAGAAACACTGATGAGAGAGAAACACATCGATTGGTTGCCTCCTGTACACACCCCCACCAGGGCCAGGCTAGGGAGGAGCCTGCAACAGAGGCACGTGCCCCTGACCTGAATGGAACCCGGTATCCTTCAGTCCACAGGCCGATGCTCTATATTTGCTGAGCCAAACCGGCCAGAGCATATCCGGCTTTTATCGCTATGTCAACTCAAAGTATTTTTTTACAGACCTTGAAGCATTTTTCAACTTTATGCACTAATTACTGGGGCTGTACCCCTTATTCTTTGGGTCTACAGTTTAGCATAAAGTCTCCACAGAGCTTATACTACACGTAGGTGCATTTTTCTACCCTTGGAGCTATATACACTTAAATAGATGGCCAATATTTAATTTTTAACTTTATAGTCTAGCTTTCTCTCTTTAATGTAATGATTTTTAGGAATTTTAACTTGTATACATATGAGATGTTATAGGATAAGAAATGATTGGCAAATATAAGTACTAAATATTAAGGTATGTTATAGTTAATCTGTAGTTGATACTGTTTAATATGAATATGCTTCATACATATTAAAATGAATATTCATTAATGTTATTCTATTAAGGAGAAAGCTACTATGATATTGGGAAGGAGCATGAAGATCAAGAACCAGAAGGTAATTCTTTTACTACATTCTGAAATCAGATCTTTTGGAGCATGGATCAAAATACCAGCTATTTATCTTAAAATTTTATTATATAAACTTAAAGTTTATCTCTCTAGGAAGGGGTAAAGGAATATGATGCTGTTCTGGCTAATTTTGATAAACTATGCAACAATAAATGTTATGTAAAATAGCTATATCTTTTCTTGATTAGTCACCAGAAATAACACTTTCCTCATGATGTTTATAAGAAGATCAATAGTAATTGTATAGTTGAGGTTAAAATAAGGAACTATGATAATTTTAAATTTAAAACTATACTACATAAGACATAAAGGAAAGCTTTCTCTATGAGTTTTGCAGTTATTCTCCGTGTAACTATTGTTAATATTTAAAAGGATATTGGAATGGACTCTCCATCCCCCCAAAAGAGTATAAGATACAACCTACATAACTTGCAAAATATCTATAATAATAAAAGTGTAATATGCTAATTAGACCAGACAGCCGAACGACCTCTGGACGTCATTCCGGATGTCCTTCTGGATGAGGCCACCACAGCGGGGACCGAGGTAGAGGCGGTTAGGGGTGATCAGGCAGGCAGGCAAGTGGTTAGGGGCAATCAGGTAGGCAGGCAAGTGGTTAGAAGCCAGCTGGTCCTGGATTGCGAAAGGGATGTCCCACTGCCAGTTTGTTCCATTATTTTCTTTTCATTATTGTTATTCATTTAAAATACAGTTGTATACATTGATTTCAGTTTGCTATCGGTTTTAGTTTCAATTTTTTTTTCTACTCCTTGGTGATTTATTTTTATTTTTAGACACTATAGAACATTAACATGCTTCTAGAAGTCATAACTACAAAAAAGTTATCCTTACTCAGAGAAATGTCATGTCCACCTCTGTTCCTTTCATCTTCACCCCACTCCATATAGGTAATCGATTTGTTGTTTTCCAGTTTATCCTTCCTGTGCTTTTTGGAAGCATAAGCAGATAGGTTTGCTTTTTAAATTTCTCCTTATTTACCATAAAAAAAGTAGTGCTCTTCACTTAATAATATATCCAGGAAATCACTTAATGTATGTTTATATAGTTCTTTCTCATTAATATTTACAGTTGCATAATATCCACTGTTTGCACATACACTATAGTTTATTCAACACTTTCCTATTGTTATTCTGATTTTCTCAAGAGTTTTTAATTGAGAATGAGTATGAATTTTGTCTAAAGCTTTTTAGTATCTATTTTTATTCAAATTTAGTCTTGATTTCTGGAAGTTTTTGGCCTTTTTCTTTTTTCTTTTTTTTTTACCTGAATTTTTCAAGTTCTTAATGTATCTTTCATCACATGATTACCTACTGTTTTCTGGCCATTTCTTTCCTGAGTTTTTGTATTTCTGCTTTGTGTTCTTCCTTCTGAATAGCAATTACTTCATTATATCTCCAAGAAATTTTGGCTTAAACAATTTTCATCTGATTGATAACAATATTCTGGTGATTTTTTTTCCCTATAGGAATGTTTTGTTGCCCTTTCCCCATTTTAGAAACATGGTGTTGTGTGGATGTGGTGTTTATACCTTTTCAGTTTCTCATACTTGATTAAGTTGCATATTTTGTGAGCTGCCTTTTTACAAAAAGCTCATGTTGAAGAAAGAGGAAGACTAGGGTAATATGGGACTTCTACAACTCAAAGGCTCCCAGTTTGTGTTTTAGTGACACCATCAGGTCTCTGCTACTTCTTGAACTTGACCTGATCAGGGAAGTTTCTATTGTCATACCTAAACTTCTACAGGTTCTACCCTATCCTTGCCACCATGAGTTCTCCTCTGCCCTTGCTACAGGCCTTTTGGGGGATCCTTCTTAAATGTAGAAGACATATATTTGATGATTCATCTCTCTGGGTAACTTCTGAGCCCCCTCTCTGCCTCCCACTGTGCTCCTCAACCCTGCTTATAACAGTTCCCATTCTGAGCGACCCGGTCCTCTTCAGGGTTTGTGTATGTGCTGATGACTTTTGAGACCTGCTAGTTATTTTTCTACTGCCCTCCTTACTCTTCCCTTGACTTTTAAACCCCATCACAGTTTTCTGCTCGGTTTTGCTCCCAATTCTGTGTAGAGAAGCATTCATGCACAAAATTTGTAGTTTGGAGGTGTTTTTTGTCTTCTGCCTTTGTTGAAGGTTGAATTTGCATTTCTCTCATTGTCCTTGTTTCCTTATGGCCTTCTGGAGGAGTGCAATGATTCATAACTGAGCTGCCACCAAGGTCTTACTGGAAATTAAAACCTACTTTACAATGTTTCCTGTGTTTTACTTATCATATCACTCTAGTCCACTTATTTCAATTCTTTGTTGCCTCATTTCCAAAGTGGATTAGACAATATCTAGTAAGTTTCATGTAGGGATACATTGACATACTAAAGTTGGTCTGATATCTGATATGTGATGTGTTCATTATATTGTAGTGATGATGATGATGATGACGACGACGATGATGATGATAAAGATCCTGGGAGTCTGAGGCTATGGTTACTTACTGATAGAGGAGTGGAGCACCTGGTTTGAATTAATATGGAGTTTTCAGGAGGGATATTATAAACTTTCTGCTTTCCTCTTCTCCCCTTCCCTTTCATTAACTGCATCTAAAAATACTTGGTTTGATTGGGTAAGTGTAATACTCAAATCATCATATATATGACTATATAATATTTGTGGCATTTAATGGCCAAGCAGAAATAAATGATTAAGTATTAAGGATGCCCTTGATTTTATTATCTATTTGATTATAGTACTGAGCAAGTTTAATGGCACTACATTTGGCTTAATTATAATTAAGATATATGCCTTTTTGGAATTAAATAAAAAACAATGAGATATCTGTGCTTACACTTATGATGATTTTTTAAAATCCACAATTAATTATTACTTGGATACCTGAACCAAGACAATTGCTTTCTTCCCTACTGGGATGTCTTCTAATCTCCTTCCACACCAAAAAATCATTTATTACCCAAGCTTGTTTTCAGTATTTCATTCCTCTCCTGCTAGCTACCTCTCAAGAGATTTGGAAGTGAGTTTGTATTGGAAATGATTGTGAATATTGTCTGTATTTATATGAACTTTAATTTAAAAATCAGAAATTCCCCATAATTTCATTTGTATCTCATCTTAAATAAAAGTATTGCTCCGTTGTTCAAAGCCTAAATCAAATATCACTTCCTCTGTGAAGCCTTCCTTTACTTGCCCAATGCAATTAGAGAAATTTTTTTTTTCTGCTGCAGCACTTTCCACATTGTGTTGTGTTTTGTGCACGGCACATGGCTTCTAGAGCAGAATTGAATGAGATACATGTGTATCTTCAGGCTCTATATATTTATTGGGAATTAGAAGCAGTCCCTCGGCCTGGTTGGCAATCGGGGCCAACTTGGGGGGCTGGCTGGAGGGGGGAAGAGACCGTGGGAGGTTGGCAGGCCAGGGGGAGGGACTGCGGGAGGTTGGGCAGATGTGGGAGGTTGGTTGTGGGAGCACACTGACCACCAGGGGGAAGCTCCTACATTGAGTGTCTGCCCCCTGGTGGTCGGTGCGCATCATGGCGACTGGTCAATCAGTTGTCCAACTGCTTAGGCTTTTTATATATAGACTAGGGGCCCGGTGCACGAAATTCGTGCACTGGGTGTGTGTGGGGGGGGAGTGTCCCTCAGCCCAGCCTGCCCCCTCTCACATACTGGGAGCCCTCAGGCGCTGACCCCCATCACCCTCCGATCGCCTGATCGGCCCCTTGCCCAGGCCTGATGCCTCCGCCAGAGGTGTCAGGCTTGGACAGGGGACCCCCATCTTCCCCCGATCACTGGCTCTGGCCCCCGCCCAGGCCTGAGGCCTCTGGCCCAGGAATCATGCCTGGGCAGGGGACCCCCATCTCCCTCTGATCACTTGCTCCACCCCCCGCCCAAGCCTGATGCCTCTGACCCAGGCTTCAGGCCTGGGCAAGGGGACCATCATATCCCCCAATCCCCGGCTCCACCCCCCACCCAGGCCTGATGCCTCACCCAGGCCTGATGCCTCACCCAGGCCTGATGCCTCGGCCAGAGGAGTTGACCCACATCACCCTCCGATCACCAATCACCGGATCGGCCCCTTGACCAGGCCTGAGGCCTCCGGCAGAGGTGTCAGGCCTGGGCAGGGGACCCCCAGCTCCCCACGGTTGCAGGCTCCGCCCCTGCCCAGGCCTAACGCCTCTGGCCTAGGCATCCGGCCCGGGCAGCGGGGACCTGCAGTGGCAGCGGGGGGCGCCGCGATCGTGGGCTTCGCTTTAGGCCCAGGCAAGGGACCCCTAGCTCCTGGGACTGCCAGCTTCGACCGTGCCCAGCTCCCATCGCTGGCTCCACCCCTACTTCCTGCTATCACTGGCCAGGGCGGCAAAGGTGCCTGATTCTCCAATCATGGCTGGGGGGCGGGGCAAAGGCGGCCCCAGGGCCGCCTTTGCCCTGCCCCCCAGCTCTTAGCTCCCCCCTGGGTTTCAGATCACTGTCAGTGGCAGGGGGCTTCTTCCTGCTTTCCCTTTCGCCTCCCTGCATTGTGCCTACATATGCAAATTAGCCGCCATCTTGTTGGCAGTTAACTGCCAATCTTAGTTGGCAGTTAACTGCCAATCTTAGTTGGCAGTTAATTTGCATATAGCCCTGATTAGCCAATGAAAATGGTATTGCCGTATGCCAATTACCATTTTTCTCTTTTATTAGTGTAGACTAGAGGCTCAGTGCACAAAAATTTGTGCACTCGGGGGTTAGGGGGCCCCTCAGCCCAGCCTGTGCCCTCTCGCAGTCTGGGACCCCTCAGGGGATGACCACCTGCTGGCTTAGGCCTGCTCCCCTGGGGATTGGGCCTAAGATGTCAATCAGACATCCCTCTGTCAGCCCGGCAGCCCTCAGGGGATGTCCACTTGCCAGCAGGGAACAGGCCTAAGCTGCAGTCGGACATCCTTAGCGTTGCTGAGAAGGCAGGAGAGGCTCCCACCACCACTGCTGTACTGGCAGCCATCAGCCAGGCTTGTGGCTGAGCAGAGCTCCCCTATGTGGGAGTGCACTGACCACCAGGGGGAAGCTCTTGAATTGAGCATCTGCCCCCTGGTGGTCAGTGTGTGTCATAGTGACCAGTCATTCCCAGTCTTTCTGCTGTTAGGGTCAGTTTGCATATTACCCTTTTACTATATAGGATAGAGGCTTGTTGCATGGGTGGGGGCCGGCTGGTTTGCCCTGAAGGGTGTCCCAGATCAGGGTGGGGGTCCCGCTGAGGTGCCTGGCCAGCTTGCGTGAGGGGCTGATGGGTGTTTGCAGCTGGTCACACCCCCTTCGGTGTGGGGGTCCCCACTGGGTTGCCTGGCCAGCCTGGATGAGGGCTGATGTCTGTTTTCAGGCTGGCCACACCCCCTTTAGGGTGGAGGTCCCCACTGGGGTGCCTGGCCAGTCTGGGTGAGGGGCTGAGGGCCGTTTTCAGGCTGGCCAGTGACTGAAGCTCCCAGCCTCTCCTTTTTTTCTTTCATTTTTATTCTGAGATTTATTTACCTTCTATAATTGAAACATTGTTGCCATCACTGGCGCTCCCGGTTCTGAGGCCCGGCCGGCTGAAAGCAGGTATCTGGGGTTTGTTTAGCTACTATAATTGAAACATTGTTGTTTTTGGGCTCAGAGCTGGCCGCGGCAGGCCAGGAACCTTGGCTTGCTCCATCACTGGAGCAAGCAAGCCTCATGTTCGCTTCAGCTGCATGACTGCAGGCCACCATCTTGGTTGGCAGTTAATTTGCATATCACCCTGATTAGCCAATGGGAAGCATAGCGGAGGTACGGTTAATTACCCTCTTTGTCTTTTATTAGATAGTATGCGGTCTGTATCTTTCACATCCTCAGAACCTAGCATAGTGCTTGGCATTGAGAGGCACTCAATAAATAGAAAATGTCCTTAAAAAGTAATTTTTGATTCATTAAAATTTCTTCCTGGTAAATGTCATAGTAACATTAAAGATGTGATTCTCAACTCTAAAACGTTATAAAAGTGGCCTAATACATGACTCAGACAAAGCGGTGCATTCTCTGTGGCCTTCATGTACACATTTATAAAATGAAGGGTTTGGATAATATGATTTCTGAAGATCTTTATATCTCCAAAATTCTATAACTGTGACACCTAAGAACTGAATAAATGGGAGAGAGTGATATGAACACATGTTTTCAACCCTACTTTCTCTATCACCTCTTTCTGGAATAACAACAATTAAAACTAGCCCACATGTGTTGACTGAAAGATCAATGAATTCTAGGGGAAAAAAGTGTAGGTAGAAGGGTAAGTCAAGGACCTACTGCAGGATAGTTTGAATTAATTGTGAAAATGCCGAATTTTGGAATATTATGCACTATTAAAATTTATATAGAGACCATAATGAGATGTCATTTCATACCTATTCCAATGACTAACATTAAAAAGACTAATAATATCAAATTTTGATGAGAATGTGTAATAACTGAAATTTCTGTTTATTGTTGGTAAAAATATAACATGCAAAATCTAACTACTTTAGATAAAGGTGTGGAAATTTTAAAAAACTGAACATATACCTGTCCTGTGATCCAGTAAATTCCCTTCTTGGTATTTTAAACTTGAGGCCTGATGCACAAAATTCGTTCAAGGGGCTTGGCCCTTGCAGCCACAGCTGCCTTGGCCCTCGCAGCCCCCGTCTGCCTCATGGCCCTGGCTGCCTTGCGTCCCCCACAGCCCCATGGCCCCACCCACTGGTCATTCTGGAAGGTCATTCTGCCATCTGGTCTAATTAACATATTAGCTCTTTATTATATAGGATTTTATTTATTTAAATTAGCATACAGTAAAATTGACTTTATTTTTGCCAAAGAGCTTTATGATCTATTAACACATAAATAGATCATGTAATCAGTCCATACTCAGGATACAGTTCTGTCACCCCTACATTTTTCTAGTGCTACTTCTTTGTAATCATTCCCTCCTGCTAACCCTACCCTTGGCAACCACTAATCTGCTTTCTGTTGTTATCATTGGTGTGTGTTTTTTTCCCAGAAATTGAATCATATAGTATGTAACCTTCTGAGATAGGCTTTTTTCACTCAGCATAATGCCTTTAAGATATATCCATGACTAAAAGGGCAAAGGTTAAAGACAAAGAAAGAATCTTAAAGGCAGCAAGAGTAAGACAGAAAATTACCTACAAAGGAGTTCTCATTAGAAAGTCAGCTGACTTCTCAATAGAAACACTTCAGGCCTCAAAGGAATGGCATGAAGTATTCAAAGTAATGAAAAGCAAGGGCCTAAATCTGACTACTTTATCCAGCAAGGCTATTATTTAAAATTGAAGGTGAAATAAAAAGTTTTCCAGACAAAAATATAGGTTAAAGGAGTACATTACCACCAAATCAGCAATGCAAGAAATGTTAAAGGGACTGCTCTAAGAAAAAGAAAAGGAGATAGAGAGGATCAAAGCCATAAAGAAAATAAAAATGGCAATAAATAAATACCTATCAATAATAACCTTAAATGCAAATGGATTAAATGCTCCAGTAAAATACATGGGGTGGCTGAATGGATAAGAAAACATGACACTGTATATATATATATATATATATATATATATATATATATATATATATATATACTGTCTAGAAGAGATCCACCTCAAAACAAAAGATAAATACAGACTGAGAGTGAAGGAATAGAAAAATATATTCCATGCAAATAGAAAGGAAAAATAAATAGGGTAGCAATACTCATATCAGACAAAATAGACTTCAAAACAAAGGCCATAACAAGAGACAAACAATGCCACTCCATGATACTAAGGAGAATGATTCAACAAAAAAATACAACCCTTGTAAACATATATGCACCCAATATAGAAGCACCCAAGTACATAAAAAAACTCTTGATGGACTTTTAGGGAGAGATTGACAGCACTACAGTCATAGTAGGAGACTTTAACACCCCATTGACTTCATGGGATAGATCTTCCAGACAAAAAAATTTAACAAGGAAAGAGAAGCCTTAATGACACACTAGAGACCAAATGGATCTAACCAATATTTACAGAACATTTCACCCCAAAGCAACAGAATACACATTCTTCTCAAGTGCACATAGAACATTCTCAAAGATAGACCACATGTTAGGGCACAAAACAAGTCTATACAAATGCAAGAAGATTGATATAATACCAAGCATCTTCTCAGATCACAGTGGCATGAAGTTAGAAATCAACTACAATAAAAAAACTCAAAAGCATTCAAATACACGGAGGCTACATAGCATGTTATTAAACAATGAATGTGTTATCAATGAGATCAAGCAACAAATTAAAAACATCCTGGAAACAATAGAATCTAATGATAAAATGAATTGACCAACAAAATAAGACCCGAAGCATGGAATCATGGAACAGACTGTCATACCTCAAAGTGGGGTTGGGAGGATGAGAAGAGATAAACCAAAGAACTTGCTTTTCATTACTTTGAATACTTCATGCCATTCCTTTGAGGCCTGAAGTGTTACTATTGAGAAGTCAGCTGACTTTCTAATGAGAACTCCTTTGTAGGTAATTTTCTGTCTTACTCCTGCTGCCTTTAAGATTCTTTCTTTGTCTTTAACCTTTGCCCTTTTAGTCATGATGTGTATAGGTGTGGGTCTCTTTGGGTTCATCTTGATTAGGATTCTCTCTGTCTCCTGAACTTGTGTGACATTTTCCTTCACCAGGTTGGGGAAGCTTTCATTATTCTTTTTTTTTTAAATTGTTTTATTGTTTAAAGTATTACAAAAGGTATTACATATGTGACCTTTTTTTCCCCCGCCCCTGACAATTCCCTGGCCTCTCCTATCCCCCAGTGTCTTATGTCCATTGGTTATGCTTATATGCATGCATACAAGTCCTTCGGTTGATCTCTTACCCCCCTCCCTCCTGCCCCCCAACCCTCCCCAGCCTTCCCGCTGCAGTTTGACAATCTGTTTGAGGCAGCTCTGCCTCTGTATCTATTATTGTTCATAAGTTTATAATGGTCTTTATTATCCATGAATGAGTGAGATCATGTGGTATTTTTCCTTCATTGACTGGCTTATTTCACTTAGCATAATGCTCTCCAGTTCCATCCATGCCATTGCAAATGGTAAGAGTTCTTCTTTTTTACAGCAGCATAGTATTCCATCTTGTAGATGTACCACAGTTTTCTAATCCATTCATCTACTGATGGGCACTTAGGATGTTTCCAGATCTTAGCTATGGTGAATTGTGCTGCTATGAACATAGGGGTGCATATATCCTTTATGATTGGTGTTTCTGGTTTCCTGGGATATATTCCTAGAAGTGAGATCACAGGGTCAAATGGGAGTTCCATTTTTAGTTTTTTGAGGAAACTCCATACTGTCTTCCATAGTGGCTGCACCAGTCTGCATTCCCACCCGCAGTGCACGAGTGTTCCTTTTTCTCCACATCTACTGGGGTCCAACCCCAGCAGGTCCAGGGGTCCCCAAAGGTGTGGACGGAGTCGGCGAAGAAGGAATGACACAGAGACAGCATTCAGTTGATCAGCAGCCTAGCCAGGATCTCTAGCCAAGTTCTGGTCAGGATCTCCAGCAAAGTTCTGGTTTGGATCTCCAGCCAAGTTCTGTGTCCATGTTCCCTTGCTAGGTTCTCCAGCCAGGTTCTGTCCAGGTTCTCCAGCCAGGTTCAGTCACCAGGTTCTAGTCAGGTTCTCTTGCCGTGTTCTATCCAGGTTCTTCAGCCAGGTTCTCTTGCTAGGTTCTGTCTCTAGGTTCTGTTGCCAGTTTCTGTCCAGGATCTTTTGCCATGTTCTGTCTCTAGGTTCTGAGTCCTGTTGTCTTATTACATCTGCATTTATACCAGTTGATTCCAATCCTATGAATCTCTATTCCAAAGGTTAGGGCGTTTCTTATCTCCATTCCAGGGAGTAAAGATTATGTAGCTTAAGCGTGATTGTTTGTAGTTAAAGTGATTAACTACCCACCTGGCACTTAGTTAAGGGGTTTTATTCCCTCCCTAACTTCAGGGGAAAATCCATACCTGGGGAAACAACCTTTCTCGGAGAGGTGACCTTGGTTAAAACACATAGTGCCAAGAAGGGGAGCAAACATATTAAGAACAGTATGCCATATACGCCAGGTCCCTTGAAACATATGCTGTGCAGATGTTTCTTCCCTGCAGCAACTGTGTCAAGTAGCAAGGATGGACTGGCTCCCAGCACACATCCTCTCCAGCACTTGTTGTTTGTTGATTTGTTGATGATAGCCAGTCTGATAGGTGTGAGATGGTACCTCATTGTTGTTTTGATTTGCATCTCTCGGATGATTAGTGACTTTGAGCATGTTTTCATATGTCTCTCGGCTTTCTGAATGTCCTCTTTTGAAAGGTGTCTATTTAGATACTTTGCCCATTTTTTGATTGGATTGTTTATCTTCCTTTTGTTAAGTTGTATGAGTTCCCTATAAATTTTGGAGATTAGGCCCTTATCAGATATGACATTGACAAATATGTTTTCCCACGCAGTGGGCTTTCTTGTTGTTTTGTTGATGGTTTCTTTTGCTGTGCAGAAGCTTTGTATTTTGATGTAGTCCCATTTGTTCATTTTCTCTTTAGTTTCCATTGTCCTAGGAGCTGTATCAGTGAAGAAATTGCTTCGGCATATGTCTGAGATTTTGTTGCCTTTGGATTCTTCTAGAATTTTTATGGTTTCCCATCGTACATTTAAGTCCTTTATCCATTTTGAGTTTATTTTTGTGTATGGTATAAGTTGGTGGTCTAGTTTCCTTTTCTTGCATATATCTGTCCAATTTTCCCAACACCATTTATTGAAGAGACTCTCTTGGCTCCATTGTATGTTCTTGCCTCCTTTGTCAAATATTAATTGAGCATATTGGTTTGGGCTGATTCATTATTCTTTAAATAGGTTCTGTGTTCCTTGCTCACCCTGTCCACTTTCTGGTATTCCTACAATGCAGATGTTGTTACATTTCATGTTGTCCCAGAGCTCCCTTAAGGTATCTTCCTGCTTTTTAATTCTTTTTTTATATTTGCTGCTCTACTTAGTTGTTTATTTCTACCTTGTCTTCTAACTCACTGATTCAATCCTCTGCTTTATCCAATATACTTTTAATACCTTCCAGTGTTCTTCCTGTCAAATGTATTATTCTTCATTTCCATCTGGTTTTTATGCCTGGCCTCTATTTCCCTTTTCTTACTGTTCTAATTTTCACTAAGTTCCTTAAGCATCTTTATAACCATTGCTTTAAACTCTTATGTTTGATAGGTTGCTTGCCTCCATTTCATTTACTTCTTTTCCTGCAGATTCCTTCTTATCTCATTTGGGGGTTGCTTCTTTGCCTCCCCACTTTAGCTGCTCTTTTATTTGCTTCTATATATTAGATAGAACTGTTATGCCTCCATTCTTTGTGGGATGGCCTTATGTAGAAAGTGTCTTGAAGGGTCCAGTGGTGCCATGCCTTTGTTCACCTGAACTGGATGTTCTAGGAATGCCCTGTCTGGGGTGGGAACCCAAATGCTGTTTCAGGCAAAGCCTCCAGAGACCCGCATCTACCTGCAGACTGATTGGATTCAGTCTGAGTATCCCCAGGAAATTGTCCACAGGTGGGGTGAGAGGTTTTCCAACAGGGTGTGGCAATTGCTTCTGCCTGGTGACTAATTGTTATTCTCAGTCTCTTAATGGGCCTCAGAAACACCACAGGGTGGGGCAAGGGGTTTTCCAGTATGGTGGGTCAACTGTTTCCCTTCCCACCCCAGGCAAAAACCACCGGGATAGCAAAGGTCTGCCTGAGAAAGATGACCTCCATAGCATAAGGGAATAACTCAGCACAGAAAACCAGGGTGTCTACCTTCTGAGCTCTAACCCCAGAGCCCCCAACCCAAGCTTATGCTTACAGTCCACTCTGCCCTCTCTCTGCTGGAGCCCAACTTGAATGTTACACACAGAATCTTGTGCATTGGCTCTTTAAGAAGGTGCCTGCATTTTCAGGCATCTCTCCCTGGTAGACAGCATCCCTGTTGCTTTTTACAGCCAGATGTTATGTGGGCACCTTTCTCAGTTCTGGTGCTCTCTGGTGGGTGGCCCAGTTTGGGGATTAGACCCCAGAGTTCTCAGTGGCAACCCCCCACAGCTGAAATATCCCTCTGGAACTTCAGCTGCTATCTGTGAGAGCCTGGCCAGCCATTTCGTGCCTTGGTCCTTCCTACCAGTCTCTATGTGGTCTCAACTTTCCATCCTTGGTTATCACAATTCTCCCAGCTAGTCTTTAGTTGATTCTTTGGGGTGTTTTTTTGTATTTCAGTTGTAATTCCAGTTTGGCCCTGGGAGTGTGTCTGTGTAGCATCCACTTACTCCACCACCATTTTTAATCTCCACAAAATTCAGTATTTTGAACTGTAGAAAAAGCAACTTTACAGTTTAGGATCAACCTCCCATCTTATCTTTGAGCATTTTTATAATAGCTGCTTTCATGTCTTTGTCTATTAATTTCAAAATCTTTGTTATCTTGGTATTGGCATCTCCTGATTATATTTGATATTTTCCTAGTTATTTGAATAATTATGGATTATATTTTGAACATCTTGAATATTATATTATGAGCTTTGGGGACTTAAGTCCTGTGCAAAATGTTGACTTTTTTGTTTAGTAAGTAATTGAACCATCTTATTTCAGGTTACAAATTATGAATAGCCTATTTTCTGTTGTATTTCAAAGTTATTTCTATGTATAAAGCTTTTTTTTATCTATCCCTGTGCTAAAAGCTGATAATACACCATGGTAGCTTCTCTCATGGAACTTTTCTTTGATTAGGGAAAGTAAGAACAATGAATCAAGTAAAATTAAATGCATTACAAGGGAGGTACCGAGAACTGTGGGAACACATTTCCCACACATTCTCACCTACCATTCATTCCTCAACCTACTGCTGTTAGAACCTTGTGACTTACACTTGATAAAATGATGTCACCAAAGTCACAAAACTTTCTTTAAATACTAATAAATTCGAGGAAATTTAAGCCTATCTAAGCAGATTTCTCTGACATTACCTTAAGATCATCTATAAAAGCTTATTTAAATCAGTTGTGTAAGTTCAGAACTAACTTAACATCGTATTTGAAGACTTGCTCTGACATATATCAGCTATCACAGGACCAAGCATATTGGATTTAACATGTGCTCTGGAAAAAAAGAAAGGTTAAACAGATCACTCAAGAATTTTGATTGATAATCTAAGATGGTGGCAGAGTAGGTGTAAGATACCCTCACCTCCTCCCAGGACAAAACTAGAATTACAACTAAAATATAGCACAATTAACCTGAATAACTGAAGACAAGCTGAAAAAAATGTTTTATAAGCAAGTATTTATAGAAGTCCCACTGAGACTATTAGGAAGGGAGAAGCACAAAGTGCTGGCCCCACTCCCACAGGCTGAGATTCCAGGGAGCTATCTCAACTGAAAAGGTTCCTCCTGAGGAATGTGGGATCTCAATCCCTTTCCGGGTTCCCCAGCTCAGAGCACCAGAGCTGGGAAGAGGTGCTCACATAACATTTGGCTGTGAAAATCAGCAGGGGTTTTGTCTGCCATGGAGAGATGGGAGTCTGCTAGAGACACAGTGCCCTCTTAAAGGACCAATGCACAAAATCTTGTTCACAGCCACTCACCCTGGGCTCCAACAGACGGTGGGCAGAGCAGACGAGTCATAAGAAGAGAGACTGGGGTTTGTGGCTCTGGGGAGAGAGTTGAAGGGACAGACAGAGTCCCTGTGCTGAGTCCCTCTCTCACACTGCAGATGCCATCTTTCTTGGGTAAAGCACTCCCCTCAATATGGTATCAGTTAAGGGAATGCAATAGCCCCACCTTCCACATTCCCTGTCATCCCACCCTGTGTAGCTTGCTGAGGAATCAGCTGCCTGGGTTGAGGAGTCCTGGAAGATTTAGGGGTTGCCAGGGACTTAGTTGTGTGGCTTTGGGGCATGGTCATTACAGCTACATTTCTGTGACCATGACAGGTGTGTCCCCATCATGGGGGATTCGCCAACCCCACTCTCCTGATTCCCTGGCTTTGCCCTGATGAGCTCTGGCTTCCAGCAGAGTCTGGGATAGACTGAGTTGTGTGGCTCTCAGACAGGGGCCATTTTTTCCTCACACATGGGACTGGTGCAGAGCCCTCCGCCCCCTTTACATGGCCAAATCTTAGCCTGTTTGGGCCTGATAAATTCTGCTAGCTTCACCCTGATGACCCCCTGAGACCTCACTCACCAGAGAGGTCTGCAGATACTCAGCAGCTGCCAGGTAGATTCGGTATGCCCTGGGACTTTTGCTGAATGGCCTCAGACCCAGGACTGTCACTGAGATTGGACCAGTATCAATCTGGCAAATGCCTCTTAACCCTACGGTGACTCACTGATAACCTACCCCAAGCAACTTGATTACCATGAGAAAATCTTTTAGTGACTGAGCTTAATAGGCAGCCATCAGGCAGGGGCAGGTGGAGGCAGATCTTGTGATGCCCTGGGCCATTGTTGACCTGCCCTCAGACTCAGTTCTGGTCCTTCTTATGCAATTCAGGCTCAGCAGGGGCAGCCATGAACTGTGGATCACTTTGTAGCCTCAACAGGTTGCCCAGGGCCATTCACAGGCAGCATCTGACATTTACCTGCCCCAGAGTCCCTCCCAAGAGGCCCCAGAATCAACATACACAGTGTTAAGCTTCAGACAACATCAGAGTAGGATCCAATTAGCTTTACAAGTGACACATCCAAAGGGAGATCTTCCCAGGCACCAGCCCCTGCTGAGGTGAATTTTGCTTGGTGTAGTCAGCACCTGTGCAGCAGCTCATACACTATGGTCAGGATTGATCCTTACAGTCAGTATGAGGGTTGACCCCTCCTGCCCACATGGATTAATGCCAATCAAGACTCAGTTACAACAGGAGGGCTCACATAACCAACACATGGAACATTCCTGGAGCACAAGCTAAGGTGATAAAGAAGACTGTACCACTGGGCCCCACAGGGCACCTACCACATAAGAACACCCAACTAAGACTAGGAAACATGGTAGATCTATCTAATACATAGAAACCTAACATAAGAGACAACCCAAATGAGGAAAGAAACAAACAAAAAACATGCCTTAAATGAAGGAACAAGAGAAATTTTTAGAAAAAGAAGTAAATGAAACAGAGGCAAGCAATTTACTGGATACCGAGTTTAAAAAAAAATGGTTGTAAGGATGCTTAAGGAATTTAGTGAGAACTTCAACAGCATGAAAAAGGATATAGAAACTATAAAAAACACTCAGAAATGAAAAATTCTGTATCTGAAATTAATAATACACAAGAAGGAATAAAGAGTAGGGTAGATGAAGCAGAAGATTTAATCAGTGATTTGGAAGGCAATGTAGCAGAAAACATCCAATCAAAGCTGCAAACAGAAAACATAATTTTGAAAAATGAGGATAGTTTAAGGGACCTTTGGGACAATATGAAATGTAACAACATCCGCATCATAGGGGTTCCATAAGGAAAGAGATTGAGAGCCTATTTGAAGAAATAATGACTGAAAACTTCTCTAACCTGGTGAAGGAAAATACAGGACACACAAATACAGGAAGTGCAGAGAATCCCAAACCAGGTTAACACTAAGAGACCCACACCAAGACACATCATAATTAAAATGGCAAAGATTAAAGACGAAGAAAGAATCCTAAAAGCAGCAAGAGGTATAGTTAGTAACCTGCAAGGGAGCTCTCATAATACTGTTGCTGATTTCTCAACAGAAACATTTCAGGTCAGAAGGAACTGTAATGAAACATTCAAAGTGATGAAAAGCTAGGATCTACAATCAAGACTATTTTACCTAGCAAGGCTATCATTTAAAATTGAAGGAGAAATAAAGAGCTTTCCAGACATGACAAAACTAAATGAGTTCATTAACATAAAGTCAGTATTACAAAAATTGATAAAGGGTCTTTGTTAAGAAGAAGAAAAACAAACAAACAAAGGAACATACTTAAAAGAATAAAATGGCTATACATACATACCTATCAGTAATCAATTTGAATGTAAATGGCTTCAGTGCTCTACTCAGAAGACATGGGGTAGTGGAATGGATATGAAAATAAGACCCAATATACAGCATGCTGTCCACAAGAGAGCCACCTCAGAATGAGAGATACAAAGAGACTAAAAGTAAAGAGATGGAAAAAGATATTTCATGCAAATGAAAGTTGAAAAGAAAAGTTGGGGTAACAAAACTTATAATAGAGAAAATAGAATTTAAAACAAAAGCTATATTAAGATACAAAGAAGGACACTACATAATGATAAAGGGAGCAATCCAACAAGTGAATACAGTGGAACCTCGTTTCTCTAATGTCTCCCATATCAATCAATTTGCTTCTCAACCTGACAACCCTGTCATGCAGATATCTGTATGGTCAGTGACACATCTCTCAGGTGACAAAGGAGAGAATGCGTGAATGTGAGTCAGTTTACCACTGTTAACATCTCAGGATATTGTGCGGTGAATATTTTAGTGATATTTTTGCTTTTGTTGCTGCTTACAATTACTGTTAAATTTTCATTTTTTTTACTGTACATTTCCTTTCCTTTTTGTTAAATTTACATTTCACATCCTTTTTGTTTTTAAAGTATTTATTTATAGATTAAACAGTATAATAGATATGTACTGTATGTAAGAAAGGTTAAAATAGGGATTCATTTGGCAGTCTGGAACGGATTAATCCAATTACATTATTTCTAATGGGGAAAAATAAGTCAGTTTTTGAACAGCTTTCAGAATGAACTAAGTTTGAGAAACAAGGCTCCACTGTATAACTCTTGTAAACATTTTTGCACCTGATATCAGAGCACAGAAAATCTTGATGGACATAAAGATAGAGATAGACAGTCATACAGTCATAGTAGGGAATTTTAGCACTCTATTGACATCAATGGATAGTTATTCAAGACAGAAAATCACCAAGAAAACAGCAGTCTTAACTGACACAGTAGATTAAATAGGTTTACTTAATATCTTCACAGTATTTCACCCCAAAGAAGCAGAATATACATTCTTTTTAAGTGCACATGGGATATTTTCTAAGATAGGTTACATGTTAGAACACAAAACAGTCTCAATAAATTTAAGAAGATTGAATGCATATCAAGCATCTTCTCTGACCATAATGCAGTGAAACCAGAAATCAATAAAAAGAAAAGAAAACACACAAAGACATGGACACTAAATAACATGTTACTAAACAATGAGTGGGTTAATGAAATGGAAAGGTAGTTGAAACAAATGAAAATGAGAATATAACAGCCCAGAATCTATTAGTCACAGAGAGAGCAATCTTAAAGAGGTAAAATCAGCATTACAGGACTACCTCAGAAAAACAACAACAAAAAAAAACAAGAAAAATCTCAAATAAACATTGTAATTTGACACTTAAAGGAACTAGAAAAAGAACAACAAACAAAAACAAAAAGAACAGAAGAAAGGAAATAACAAAAATTGAGTAGATGTAAATTAAATAGATTCTAAAAATATAATACAAAAGATCCATGAAATCTAGAGCTGGTTCTTTGACAAAAATAAACAAGATTTAACCAGATTTATCAAGAAAACACAGTGAGGACCCAAATAAATAAATCAGAAACAAAAGAAGAGAAGCATTGTCCCATAAACCAGAAGACTGTGGGTTTGATTCCCAGTCAGCACACATACCTAGATTGTGTATTTGATCCTTGGTTGGGGTGCTTATGGGAGGCAACCAATGATCTCTCTCTCTCTCTCTCTCTCTCTCTCTCTCTCTCTCTCTTTCTCTCTCTCTCTCTCTCCCTTCCTCCCTCTCTTCCTTTTCCTTTCCCCCTTCCTCACTCTCTATAAAAATCAATAAACATATACTTGGGTGAGGATTTAAAAAACTAAAAGAAAAATAGACATAGAGATCAATGAAACAGAATAGAGAGCCCAGAAATAAACCTACACCTTTATGGCCAATTTATATTTGACAAAGGAGGCAAGAACAAACAATAAAGATAGTCTATTCAATAAATGGAGTTTGGAAAATTGGACAGATAATGCAAAATAAAAACAAAATACCTCACAAATGAGCCTAGACCACCATCTTATACCATACACAAGAATAAACTCAAAATGTATCAAATTCCTAAATGTTAGAGTCAAAACCATGAAAATATTAGAAGAAAACTTAGGCAGTAAAATCTCAGACATTTCTCTTAGCAATATTTTTTTCTGATATATTACCTCAGGCAAGGGAAACAAAATAAAAAATAAACAAATGGGACAACATCAGACTAAAAACTTTTTTCCCAGTAAAAAAACCATTAACAAAATGGAAAGGAGAAGTTATTTTCCAATGATACATCTGATAAAGGATTAATATTAAAAATTTATAAAGAACTCACACAAGTCAACACCAAAAAAAAAGAAACAGTCCAAAAAGAGCAAAGGATCTGAATAGACACTTCCCCAAAGAGGACAAACAAATGGCCAATAAACATGTAAAAAGATGGTCAATGTCAATCAGAGAAATGTCAATCATCAGAATGCACATTACATCCACAATGAGATATCACCTTACACCTGACCTAATGCAATGAAACCAGATGCTATCATCAATAAATCAACAAGTGTTGGTGAGAATGTGGAGAAAAGGAACCCCTTGGTGCACTGTTGGTGGGAATGCTGGTTGATGAAACCACTTTGAAAAATAGTACGGAGTGTCCTCAAAAAATTAAAAATCAAACTGCTTTATGACCCAGGGATTCCACTTCTGGGAATATATATAAGAAACTTGAAACACTAATTTGGAAGAATATATGCACACCTGTGTTCATAGCAGCATTATTTACAATAGCCAAGATTTGGAAGCAGCCCTACTATCCATCAGTGGATGAGTGGATAAAAAGCTGTGGTACATTTCACAATGGAATACTACTTGGCCCTAAAAAAGAAGGAAGTCTTACCTTTTGTGACAGCGTGGATGGACCTGTAGAGTATTATGTAAAGTGAAATGAGCTAGACAGATACCATATGATTTCACTTATAAGTGGAATGTAATGAACAAAATAAGCAAACCAATAAAATAGCATCAGACTCATAAATACAGGGAACAGACTGACATGTGTCAGAAGGGAGGAGGTTTTGGGTGCTGGCTGTTAAAAGTAAAGGGATTAAGGGGAAAAAATAAGCTCATAGAAACAGACAATAGTATGATGATTACTAGAGGGAAAGTGGGTTTGGGGGATGTAGATAGGGTAAAGGGGGATAAGTGATGATGGAAGGAGGCTTGGCTTTGAGTGGTGAACACAATACAATATACAGGTGATGTATTGTAGAATTGTACATCTGAAACCTATGTGATTTTATTAACCAACTAGAGGCCCGGTGCACAAAAATTTGTGCACTTGGGGGGAAGGGGGGGTCCCTCAGCCTGGCCTGTGCCCTCTCGCAGTCTGGTACCCCTCGGGAGATAACGCCCTGCTGGCTTAGGCCGGCTCCCGGGTGGCAGAGGGCAGGCCCAATCCTTAGGTGCAGCCCCTGGTCAGGCTCAGAGCAGGGCCGATTCGGGTGTTGGGGCGCCGCCCCCTGTCATGCAGAGAGCAGGGCGGATCGGGAGGTTGCAATGCCACCCCCAGTCACACTCAGAGTAGGGCCGATTGGGGGGTTGGGGCCTGCCCCCTGTCACACACAGAGCAGGTCCCATCAGGGGGGTTGGGGCTCCTTACCCTGTCACGCACGGAGCAGGGTCGATCAGGGGGTTGGGGAGCTCCCCCCTGTCACTCACAGAGTAGGGCCCATAGGGGAGTTGGGGCGCCGCCCCCTGTCACACACAGAGCAGGGCAGATCAGGGGGTTGGGGCACCGCCACTCTCACACTCAGGGCAGGGCTGATGGGGAGGTTATGGCTCTACCCTGTCACACACAGAGCAGGGCCCGTGGGGGGCGGGGGGCGGGTTGGGGCACCGCACCCTATCACACACAGAGCAGGGCTGATCAGGGGGTTGGGGCACCGCACCCTGTCACACAGAGAGCCGCAGGGTGATCAGAGGTTGGGGAGCTCCCCCGTATCAGGCACAGAGCAGGGCTGATCAGGAGGTTGGGGCGCCTTCCCCTGTCACAAACAGAGCAGGGCGGATAGGGAGTTTGGGGCACCTTCCCCTGTCACAAACAGAGCAGGGCGGATAGGGAGGTTGGGGCACCTTCCCCTGTCACAAACAGAGTAGGGTGGATAGGGAGGTTGTGGCCCCGCCCCCTGTCACACACAGAGCTGCAGGGCAATCAGGGGGTTTGGGTGCTGCCCCCTGTCAAGCTGATCCCAGTGCCAGGAGGCCTCTTGGCTCCGCTGATCCCGGTGCTGGGAGGCATATTACCCTTTTATTATATAGGATAGAGGCCTGGTGCACGGGTGGGGGCCAGCTGGTTTGCCCTGAAGGGTGTCCTGGATCAGGGTTGGGGTCCCCAGTGGGGTGCCTGGCCAGTCTGGGTGAGGGGCTGAGGGCTGTTTTCAGGCTGGCAGGTGACGGAAGCTCCCAACCGCTCCTTTTTTTCTTTTTCTTTTTTTTAATTCTGGGCCAGCTTTAGCTCTGAGGCTCCAGCTCTTAGGCCTCCACGGCTGAAAGTAGGTATCTGGTTTGTTTTGGTTCGAAACAATGTATAACTCCAGCTCTGACTCCAGCTCTGAGATATATTTGTTAAAATGTTTCAAACTGCCCGCTCAGAGGCCTTCATGGCAGGTGGGGAACGTTGGTTTCCTCCGTCACTGAAGCAAGCAAGCCTCATGTTAGTTTCAAGCCGCCTGGCTGCCAGCCGCCATCTTGGCTGACAGTTAATTTGCATATCGCCCTGATTAGCCAATGGGAAGGGTAGCGGTTGTATGCCAATGACCATGTTTCTCTTTTATTAGATAGGATGCCACCCCTCAATAAATTCAATAAAAATGAATTTTGATTGAAAGGGAGAGAATAGTAAAAGTTACATGATTAAGGAAATATTTTGGGGTTTTTTTCTTGTAAGAAGAGAGCAACTTGAAAATATATAGAGTGAGAAAAATGATTCTGTGAAAATGGGAGAGATTGAAAATATAGGGGGAAAAGGGAGTCAGATCCTGGAGGTTATTGGAAGGGGGTGGAATTGAAATCATAGGTGAACAGGTGGCTTTGATCACTATTTACTCTAGTACACATTCTCTGTTCTAGTCATCTCTGTTTTCTACCTGGCCTTTAAGTTAATAAACAATTGGACTAGAAAATCTATGTGGTCTTTCTAGCTTTGCATATCATGACTCTCAGCCAGCTTCTCTAGGGATAATATTTGTTAGTAGAGAACTCTCTAACCAGGGGTAACTAGACACAAATGGTAAATTTAGGAAGGGAAACAAAAGAGAGCTTTTTTCTTTCCTACTGAACTCAACTAATAGTACCTTTGTAAACATCATATATTAAATTCTTGTCTTTTCCTGAACAATGCAATCTCTCTCGCTAGACATCTGTTTTCCTCTACCATCAAATTTTGAAATAAAACTGAATTACTGCCAGAAAAAAAGTAAAAAAAATTATTTTGTACTAGTCTTATTTAGTCTAAATTATATGTGTTGCTAAACTTTACAGAGGAAGCTTCCCATTTATAGACAGATATTTTCAACTATAGGTATTAGGAATTATGTATGAAGCTTATATCCTCTAAGACAGTGGTTTTCAACCTTCTGGCCCTTTAAATACAGTTCCTCATGTTGTGACCCAACCATAAAATTATTTTCGTTGCTACTTCATAACTGTAATGTTGCTACTGTTATAAATCATAATGTAAATATCTGATATGCAGGATGGTCTTAGGCGACCCCTGTGAAAGGGTCGTTCGACCGCCAAAGGGGTCATGACCCACAGGTTAAGAACTGCTGCTCTAAGAGGATACTGGTATGATTAAAGAGCAATATTTTTTAGTATAGAGAAAATAGGACTATTTAAAAATATATTAGTATTGTGACATTACATATCAGTGTTTCTAATTCTCTGAATGAACTATGTTGATTTCTGAAATTTAATTAAGCTTTAAGAGAGTGATACAACTATTCATTTACTGTAAGCCAAAGAAAGATGCTTACCCACTTCAGAAGGACGTCCTTATGATGGCAAAGAGGAAGAGCAACATTCCTAGGCAATCAGATCAGATCAAGATGATTTGACAGGCAGACTCATACATAGAGAGCCAGCAGACTGCTGAGGTGGGGGTGGGGGTATTAAGCAAAAAAGAAAAAAAAAGAGAGCTCATGGACATGGACAACAGTGTGGTGATTGCAGTGGGGGTGGAGGTGTTTCACACAATTATAAGACAAGTATGCAAATATTAACACTAAATCTTACTATTATTTTTACTTATATAATATGCCAGAGTTTTGGATAATTTGCAATGTTTTAAAAATAGTATATTCTATCTTTACAACTATTTCCCAACTATTTCATTGCCCTTGGTAGGAACATAGGTATTTCCATTTTAAATTTGAATTTTTACCTACAATCTTTGTGAACAATTTTAAACTCTCATAGAAGAAAGATATTCAGAAGAAAAGTTTAGTTGTATTCAGAGCCGTTTGAGAATTATTTAAAGACTTTAATCTCAAAAATCTTTTTGCTCAGTTAACTAATGTCATACTTTTTAAATAATTACACTGCCTGCTTACCTGCTAATTAACTTTTCCCCTCACTCTTTCATTCTTTCCATTTCTTTATTAAGCTGGTTTTCATCTTCACCAACAAAGCTCAAGACTTTGGAGAGGACAATGAGAAGTGTTGGGTAGAATGCTAACTGATTTAATTCTCAGAGTGAAGCTGTCAGTTGCAGGTAGCAACTGCCTGTGAGGGTAGAGTAGAAAACCTGCCTTAGTGTGGAACAACAAAAATGCAACCACCAGACTGAGAAGGAGTAAATGGGAAAGGGAAAATGAAAGATCAGGAGAAAGAGGAAGGCTTGTATGGATTTCTCTATAGCTTGGAGCTATTTCTTCTTCTGTGACTTTTATTTCTCTTTTGAGAATTGGTATATGTGGGGAGCTATTTATAATGCAGAATATATTCTGTTTCCTATTTTTAAATGTTTGTTGCATTGGTCACATTGAGTTTTCATAATAATTGACATGGTGAGAAGATAATGACTTCATCTCAATTCAGATGTGATTTTAAAGAAAATGTAGTTTTATGAAGAAATAAAACAATAGACAAATGGAAAACATCTTTGTAAATAATGCATTTGGTAATAGAGACAGAAGATTTTGCAATCAATTTTATTTGATGAATCTGAAATTGTATTTTCTTTATTTTATCATACAATTTGCTGTAAATATGAGTTTATTCCTTGTTTTCCAACAATAAATATGTTTATACATATTTATATTTATGAAAACTTAATAGAAACAGGCTTTGAGAATCTCATGCAATATAGAAAAGTTCAGTGAATGTCTTGAGCATGAAATACATTTTAAAGTCCTCAAGCCTCAGAGTTAAATGAAATACAAATAGTTACTTATTGGTACAATCTATTTTGGGGTTTATTCAATTGGGTTCTCCATTTTCACTCTTTCTCCTTTTGTTTCAAAAAATGTCACTTTAAAAATAAGTTTTGCCAAATATTTCAACCCCTATTGAATCTTCTTATTGTATTTCATTAGCAACCTTGAATCAAGTTAAAGCAATTTCAATGGATTCATTTTACTTTAAAGAATTTTTCCTTGGCTATTTCAAATAAACAGACTTGAATGTGGCTCATTCCTATTTTTTACATACTGTGTCTTGTCTTTTTCTAATTCTTCCCTGTTATATTCCTTTACATATTAGATTCCACTGAAGTAGACGTTTCCAGTGTATGAGACCTTCAAACCATCAGGAAAATGCTATTAGTTGTTGTAAACAAACCCCAGATGTCAGTGACTTTCCACAGATGTCAATTTCTCACTCACAGGAAGTCCAATAAAGGTGGTTCTGAGGTGGACAACATTCATCATGGTCTTTCAGGCACGGAGGCTCCTTGTAACTTGTGACTCAATGCCATCCTCTAGGATCTGAGACTCATAGATTCAGCCTCCCAAAGATGAAAGAAAATGGAGAATTTACACTGGGTTTGAAGTGAGCAGGCTTATAAGAAGTGTTCATCACTTATGTTCACATTTTCTTGTTCAGATCTTAGTCCCATGGCCACAACTAGCTGCAGAGCAGGCTGAGAAATGTGGTCTAGCTAAATGCCCAGGAAAAATAGGTTATAGGTTTGGTAAACAGCTTTCAGGTTTTCGTCTTATGTCTTTCCTTAGCTTCCTTTTATCTCTTGAAAATTGATCCAATTTTCTTTAATTTAATTTAATAATTTATTTACTCAACAGATACTTACTGAATCCATGCTATGATCTAGGCCAGTGATGGCGAACCTATGACACGCGTGTCAGAGGTGACACACGAACTCATTTTTTTGGTTGATTTTTCTTTGTTAAATGGCATTGAAATATATAAAATAAATATCAAAAATATAAGTCTTTGTTTTACTATGGTTGCAAATATCAAACAATTTCTATATGTGACACGGCACCAGAGTTAAGTTAGGGTTTTTCAAAATGCTGACACACCGAGCTCCAAAGGTTCGCCATCACTGATCTAGGTACGTGCTATTGTTCTAAGCATTTGGGATACATCAGTGAACATTACAGACAAAAAGCTCTGATCATGTAGAGCTTACATTCTGATAGATGGGTCTAGACAATTTTTAAAAATTAACATAATATATAACATACAGGATTTTAAAAGATGACAAGTTTAATGGAAAGAAGTAGAGTGGGAGATGGAGAGAGCAGGTTCCAATTTTAAGTAGAATGGCCAGAATAGGCTTCATAAAAAAAGTGACATGTGACTAAAAATAATAATACAAAAGATCAATGAAACCAAAAGCTGGTTCTTTGAAAAGATAAACAAGATTGACAAACCTTTAACCAGACTCATGAAGAAAAAAAGAGAGAGAACCCAAATAAAATCAGAAATGAAAGAGGAAAAGTAATAACTGCCATCAAAGAAATACAAAGGATTGTAAGAAAATATTATGAATAACTATATGCCAACAAATTTGACAAACTAGACAAAATTGATAAATTCCTAGAAACATCCAATCTTCCAAAATTGAATCAGGAAGAATTGGGAAATCTGAGTAGACAGATTACAAATAATAAAATTGAAGCAGTAATCAAAAACCTCCAAGCAAGCAAAAGTCCTGGACCGGATGGCTTCACAGGTGAATCTTACCAAACATTCAAAGAAGAGCAGACTCCCATCCTCAAACTATTCCAAAAAATTTAAGAGGAGGGAAAACCCACCCATTTTATGAGTCCAGCACTATCTTATTTCCAAAATGATATAAAGATACTGCCAAGAAAAACAATTATAAGCCAGTATCCTTGATGAATATAGATGCTAAAATCCTCAACAAAATATTATCCAAGGGGATCCATCAATACATTAAAAAGACCATACATCATGATTAAATGGTATTTATTTCGGGAATGCAAGGTTAGTACAATATCCGCAAATTAAGAAATGTGATACAACACATAAACAAAATGAAGAATAATAAAAACCAAGTGATCATTTCAATAGATGCAGAAAAAGCATTTGATAAAATCCAGCACCCATTTATGATAAAAATTCCCAGCAAAGTGGGAATAGAGGGATCATATGTCAACATAATAAAGGCCATATATGACAAACCTACAGTCAATATCATGCTCAATGGGCAAAAACTAAAACCATTTCCTTGAAGAACAGGAACAAGACAGGGATATCCGCTTTCACCACTCTTATTCGACATTGTACTGGAAGTTCTAGCCACAGTGATCAGACAAGAAGAAGAAATAAAAGGCATTGAAATTGGAAAGGAGGAAGTAAAACTCTCATTATTCGCAGATGACGTGATGTCACTTATATGTGGAATCTAATGATCAAAATAAACTAACAAAATAGAAACAGACTCATAGAGAGAGAACAGATTAACAGCTGTCAAGGGGTGTGTGTTGGCGGGGCGGGTGGGTGGGTGAAAAAGGTGTAGGGATTAAGGGGGAAAAGTGATATTTGAGAAACAATTTGAAAGAAGCTAGAGGATTAGCCAAGCAGACAGTAAGCAAAGAGTGTCTAGGCAAAGTAAACAGCCTGTGTGAAGGCCTGAGGCAGAAGCATGCTTGGTGAGTTTAAGGAACAAGGAGGCCAATGAGACTGGAGTAGAATAAGAAGGGAGAGAGAAGTATAAAATGGAGCCAGAGTGGTAATTGCAGAGTAGGTTGCATAGGGCAGAGGTTCTCAGTCTTGCTTGTCTCACAGTGCCCTTACTGTCTATGCAAATTTTCACATCTCCTGCAGGTGAAAATAAGTGTCTTATCATTCCATTTATTAAGTAGTTAAGTCTAAACAGCTTAATGAGTGTTTATACCCTAATAGTTTAGTAACTGTGTGAAAAAATAATACACAGAGATTGAAAGGGGAAAAATAATATTTTTATTATTAAATAACCATAATTGCTAAAAGTTCACATGCATTGTTGGATGTTGAACAGCTTATCAAATCTTGAAATCACATTGGATACTGCATTGTCATTTCCTGTTCTTGTGGAATTTTTATGGCTCTTGCTTTTAATTACAACAACCTCTAAAAACCCAGCTTTAAAACGATGTCTTGGGAAGGAATATGGAGTGATCTAACGCTGAAACTATGAATTGTCTCAAGTTAGAGGTTTTCATGTTGTCTAACAGGTGCTGCTGTGTATCCCCTGAAAGTTTACAATACCCTGCAAGATCCCAGGCTATCCTGTGAGTTTGGTGTTGCACCTTAGAGCATCTATGTGTAGTTTGGGAACCATGGTAACTGGTCCTGAAACCATATCCCTATACCAAGTTAATATCACTAAACATAATTAAATGATTCCTTGTATAGTACTCAAGCATCGTCATGAATACCAGCTGTTATTACGTGTTTTAAATTTAGTGACAGGTTGCCCAGCCGGTGTGGCTCAGTGGAATTTATGTCATAAAGGATGAGTCAGACCATAAACACTAATAATGAATAAGTGCATGATAGAATGTTAGAAGTTAATAGTACTATGTCAAAAGGGAAAATTAGAGAAGTCTCATGGGGTTGGGAGCGTGGGTAGGGAGGTGGGTAGCAGATTTAAATAGGATGGTCAGGATAGGCCTCTGAGAAGGTAAAAAACTGAGGTGATGAGATCATAGAAGTACTGGGGCCAAGTACACAATTCTATGCTAGGTGCTATCTGAGATCCAAAGATGAGCTAGATGCAACACCATTCTTCAGGAGCTGTTCAGGGGAAATATAACAAGTATACAAATAATTATGACACATGCTAGGTACAACAAATGTCATGAAGGAATTTTAAAAAGATAATACAGGAATTAATAACAATTCTCAGAGGAGACAACATATAGTAACAGAACGTGGACTTTGAAGTTCAATAGACCTACATTTGCCTCCCAGCCATCAGCCTACCAGCTGTCAGTAGGGTGAATAATGGTCTTTGATTTAACACTGAAAGTTTTGCATCCTGAGAAACCACTCCTTTTCAGCTTTAGCAATGAAAGTCCCATATTCTGAGAAACTTCTCAGTACAATTTTACTACTGAAATGTCACACTTCATTTTTGGCAAACCAGAATTTATTAATTTGGGAATAAATCCAGTCTTATGGGGGTGATCTAAGGAATATACAAATAATATTTGGCACATTGGAGACAGTGAATGCATGGTGTCTGAGATTTAATAGATAGGATGAAGGAAAGACTTCATGAAAGAGGCGGGATTTAAAGTAGACTTTGAAAGGTAAGTGAAATTTCAGTTGATATAGGACAAAGTATGCTCAACTGGCAAAGATGGATAGAGATAGAAAGAGGGCAAAAGGAACAGGATGATCAGAAACACATAAAAGCAGGAAATTACATCTTCAGGAAAGTGGTGAATGTAGTTCACACTGGGCCAAGCATAGGTCTGACAAAGGAAACAGTATAATAAAGAATCAGGGTTTAGAAAGGTTGACTTAGACCATCTTCCTGTGGACTATCAATGACTGGAGAGGAATTAAAATTCAAATTGAAAATATTATTTCATCTTTGTAAACGTGTTTAGTGAATACTTACTTGTATTGCTATTGAGCCAGATAAATTATGCTCAGAAATCAAGTTTCTACCTATCATGGAATGTGGCAGAGTCATATTGTTTGTCATGTACATGGAGATGATACTGAGTTGTGCTTATTTTCAGTTTTGAAAAGTGTTGAAACACAGAAGTTTATCACTTCTTAGCCATTTTATTTTTGTTGATATTATTTAACATTTGGCATTAGAGCTAAGTGATTGATTACATTAAAACCTAGATATTTTCACTTCAAATTATGGAAATGACCCCAGGAGCACAATTTTAAACTTTCAGAGTAGGATAAATGATCTTAGGATGGTAAAGAAGAAATCAAATAATCCATAAGCTTTTGGTTTTAGGAACATTAGCATTCAACTCTAGAGTACCATGTTATCTGAGTTGAGTAACATAACTGCTGTACTTTAATTTTCTTGTATGCTCAAATGTTAGAAATGGCCTGCACCTTGTAGAGAGAATATGGTGAACAGAGAAAGAGTGAAAACCCTTGAGTCAGACCGCCTAGATTTGAATACTGGCTCTCCCTTCTGGTAGACACCTTGACGTGTTGCCGAGGTCTTCTCCACGCAAGGAAGGACTTGTTTTAGCTGCTGGGAGAGCTGCTGGGAGAGCTGCTGGCAGGTATCATTAAGCTGTCAGCCCCTCTGGATTTTCAAAGTTGCAGAGAAGACACCTTGCCCAAGTGTACATCCTTTTCATGTTGCCCAAATCCACTTCCTGCTTAAGGCAGTGGTATAGGCCTGACCATTTTCACCCAGTGCAGGACCGCTCTGATGGGCATTTTTGTTCCAGCATTCCCTGTGCAGTCTGTTGTTGAATCATAGAAGAGTTTCCCTCTGCTCACTCCTGATGCCTTCCCACCGCTCTACCAGAGATACTAATCATAAGGCACTCCCTAATAAACATTCTACATAAGAAAACTCATTTCAGAGTCTGATTCCCAGAGAATATGATCTGTGACAACTAGTCCTAAAGTGGTCTGAGAAAGCAGGTGATGAGGTTTTGGAGGGGGATCACTTGATACCTCACTGGCATTGTCAATTCCATTACTGGGAGTAGATGGAGCACAGCAGTGGTGGTCCCACATTTACTGGCAGTGAGTTGGTTGGTAAATTGGTGGAAGGGAAGGTACTAGTTGGAGCTCTATATTAAGCATTCAAAAATTATGGGGAAAATGGTACTTTAAGGACAGTGAAATTGGGTGGCTATTGCTAAGGTCACTTGAAACTCTAGAAAAAGCTAACAAAAAACTAAGACCAATTAATAGCCAATTGCAAGTCAGTATAGAAGCCAGTGGGCTTTCTTTGTAGCAGACAAACTGGCCGTTGTTTCCTGCAAAGGGAGGTGGGAGAAAGTTGAATCAGTGATAGTATTTAATTACTAAAGGAGCTGAACTTCCTAGAAGGTTAAACTCTCAGTCAAGGAAGACTGCTATGAAAGAATAGGAACCTGACATATGTAGTGGGAACATCTAGCTTTGTTGCCCCAGAAATCTTAAATCTTTATATTTCTCTAAAACCTCCGAGCCTAACTGGCCAGCTCTCTCTATTAAGAGCTAGCACCCACTCCCCTTTGCTTGACGACATCACAAAAGACTTCTTCTTGGCAAAGCAACATGTAGCCCCTCAGGATCTGTCCTCAAAGTCCTCAGCACCACGACAAATATAATGAATTAAAATTGCATGACAATGTAATCCAGCCTGTAAGTGCTGAGCTTACAAAGGGATGAAGGGGACTATACTCCAGAGGAGCTGTTGACGTAGCCAGCCTGTGTAGCCAGGAGACAGAGGGGTACACATGAAACTGGATTCTAAAGGTGGGCACTGGACCAAAAGGATAGGCACATAAGAATGGAAAAGGAGAGTTTAATGATTTGGGGGCATACTCTCCAGGAGGCATCATTCATACCCTCGCAGGACCCGAGGAGATGAAATTGCTATCGGAGTGGCTTCAAGAAGCATGGGAAGAGCAATGGCCCATGCTAATAGAGGTTGAAATGCCAGATTGGCTGTGGCAGGTGGTGGAATAAGGGATTTAAAGAAATTCAGGCAAGTGAGCATGTGGGGTGGGTAGACTGTAAGGCTGGAAAACTCACCAGATGATTAAGTTTTGTTATTTAAACCTATGATTCTTATCATTATGATTAGGTTTTATCAGTTTTTTTTTCAATTCTTTGATATAGCTCTACTTGTTTCTTTTTCAAATATGCAACTGATTTTTTCCCTGTTCTGTATTTTCAAATTCATAATTTATTTCTTTAAAATATATAGAATGCTATGTATCTGAAAATTTCCAATATCTAAAGTCTTACTGAGACTTTTTCTTCTCTGTAAATCTGCTGGTTCTTACTTAGTATGTCTTATTTTTGTGGTGCTACAAATTATTGTGAACCATTCATTTTCCTTAGAAAGCTGTTTGTACAAATTCTATGAAGCCTAGGAGGAGATAAGGAATGCACTGATGAAGGGACAACAGGATCACTAAGAAACTGAGAGGAGATCCTCTTCTGTATTCCAGGACTCATGGTAGGAGAGACCATTAAGGAACTAGGCTCAGAGACAGCAATGGAGATGATAAGAACCAAAGCAGTTGAGGCCAGGTGGTCACACTTAACTTTAAGAAGCCAGATGAATGCAATTACCATAAAGATCAGCAAGGTCAGAGTGGCAGCCAAGGGGGTGTGATCCACAGAACATTATGAAGATGCTAAATTGAACAGTTTGCTGGAGAGCAATCAACAATTACTTTTTCGTTTAAGAAAAGTTTACAGGAGTTTATCTGAGCTGAGACCTCAAATATAAGTAGGTGTTGGTTAAATTATCAGATTAAAGGCTTCAGAGAAGGAATCACATTCACCAGAACAGTTTTTATGAAGCTGGAAAGTAGTTTAATCAGTGGGGAGTGGTGATAAAGAGGTCCAGAGAAGTAAGCTGAGAACCAAGGACCTGTGCACCTGTGAAGTGAGTGGTACCAATGGAAGTACCCCCTGGTTTTAACTAAGGCAGTGGGAAGCCATTGCCAGGTTTTTAGTAAAGACATAGGTTATTGATTGTATTTGCATTTAAAATTTCATTCTGGCTGCATTGTTAGAGAGGAAGCAAAACCAGCCATAGCAAGGAGCCTGTTAGAAATAAGGAGGCTGTTAGGTGGGGGTCAGTAGTTTGGAGTTGGGGAGCATTGGGAATGTACAGGCTCGAGGCATGTTTGGAAAATAATGATAATAGTCCTCAGGGGAATGGTAGGGTATGTCACTGAGGCAGAGGATGAGCAGGAATGTTGTGCTCAGTTCTGCATTCTTGCCTTGCACAAGAGTGACTGCCCAGGGGATGAGTGGATGCTAAAAGCTAACGTGAGCCCAGATCACCGGATTGTGTGCTCTGGCATGGCCTGTGTCTTCCAGGAGGAAGGAGGAGCTTTCCTAAATCATGCAAAGGCGCCATATGGGCGATTGGTGGCTCTAGGGAAGAGTCACCCATAGTGCCGAGATTTCTGGCTTGGACATTTGGAATATTGGTAGCACCATTTGCTGAGACTGGGATCAGAGTGATGGTGGGAGTAAAACAATGTATGTAGTTCACACTTAAATGTTAATAAAAACTTTATGAAGTAATATTAAGCTTATTTTATAAAAGCAGAAATTGAGTCTTAGAAACAGTAATTTTTTTCTGGAGCACATATACCGATGTCCCCCAAAAATGTGTACACACTTTGAATAATTATAAAGGTAGTATTTATTAAAATACATTTTATTTTCAAAATATAATAAGATCAGCTATTAAAGTATGTATACATTTGTGGGGGACACTGTAGTTAATAAATGGTAAAGCTGTGATTCAGATTTTAATACTGTATTTTTTATTTCAATATTTTCAAAAAATAGAAAAAAAATAGCATTAACATATTTGGAGGAATATTCTATTATAAAAATAAATGTGATTTCACTTGAGAAATGTACCTGAATAATTGTTAAATAATTTGAATAGTTAATTGTAAATATTTAGAAATATTAATTTTAATAAATGTCTTTGCCCCTAAGCTTTCTTTTCCTTGTTCCTCTATTCACACTTGCTATTCTACTGACCTCTTCTTTTTTCTCTAGAGCCTTTTCTCTTCGCTGTGTTCTAGATATTTTAAATATTTATTTGACTTTCAGAGAGAAAGAAAGAGAGGATCATCAATTTGTTGTTCCACTTATTTATACATTCATTGGTTGTCTGAAGTATGTGTCCTGACCGGGGAATTAGACCCACAACTTTGGCATATCGGGATGATGCTCTAACCAACTGAGCTATCCAGCCAGGGCCTCTTCTGTGTTTCAAGGTTCAACTGCGACCTCACTTCTTCCAGGAAATGATTCTGAAACATTTGATATAAATGTTTTTCTCATGAGTTCCCTGACATCTTATATATACCTCTCTTATGTGACTTACCGTGACTGCCCTAATAGTTAGTTTACTTTTAGTTTATATTCTTTTTATTTAAATCCTCATCTGAGGATATGTTTTTCATTGATTCTAGAGAGAGGAAGGGAGAGGGAGAGAGAGAGAAACATCAATTGGTTGCCTCCTGTACAGATCCCGACTGGGGATCTAACCCACAACCTGGGTATGTGCCCTGACTGGGAATGGAACTGTGACCTTTCAGTAAATGGGACGACATTCCAACCAAGTGAGCCACACCAGCCAGGGCTAGTTTTATAGTCTTGATACCTGGTAAATGGTTACTATTCAGTAAGTAATGTTTGGTAGACTTAGTGCAAGTGAACCACTATTCAAGGCCATCTTTTCTAATAACACTTCATTGATTTACTCAGTCTATTCTCTATTCCTGTGACTCCCAGACATGGTTGAAGATAAAAATGAACTGGGATTTTAAAAAATACAGATTTCCATGCCCTCCTTCAGACCTACTGAATCTGGTCTTTAAAGTGTTTCCCTCATGACCATGTGGTCAGCCCAGCCTTTGCATTTAGGAATCATGGCTCTAGTTCATCAACACAGTCTGATGCTACTCTTCTACCAATGTGTGCTTAGAGTTATTATATCTTACATTATATTTTTGTAATATATTTGGTATATATTTATTTAGAAATTTGAAGATAATTATCTGTATATAACTTTTTTGATGTAATTCCAGACACCCAGCAGGGTAAGTATTACAGGTTTCTCCATAGTCACTAAGGAGTATTTCACTATTTTACATCTTGAATTCATTAATTTATTTAGAGTCCTTATATTGTAGGAAAGCTACATGCCATACTTTGGATACTAAGTGAAGTCTTTAAATCTATATAAACATACACATGAAACAGGTATTTTTCTACTTGTTGGTACAACATATATTTTATATGATCATATTACTATTTTAGAAGGTACAAAAACATTTTTATCTTGCCATCTGTTATACACTTTATTTGGCCAACACAGAACATATCTGGGCTGGGGCCAACAGAACTGTTTTACTTCTTTACTTTATTTGTGTTATTAACAACACAGATAATATAAACATGGCTTTATTTGCTTTTGTTCTAAAAAAAAACTGACCAGCATCCATGTAGATACCTTATAAATCATCTACACTGTCTTCTCCACCATTAAGAAAGTTTTGACATTTTTAAAAGGAAGGTGTTTTTCAGACTATAGTAATTCTAACATCGAGTACCCAAATCACATTCAAGTCGACATATATTTTTCTAAAGTGCTATGTGCCAGATCGCCATTTCCTTTTCAACACCATAGTTGCATTACATGAGCAAATTGGCTTGACTCGACCTCATAAATGTCAGTGTCTTGACATTTTGCCATTGAAGTCTATTATCATTTATAGGGCATGTTTTGTGATTTGTTTACATTTCTTCTGTTACGAATTTGGAAAGCCTGGCATTTCTTGATGCAATAAAGGACTGAAAATGTAATCATCATTTTTCTGATGATTCCTCAACACTTCTGCAGCTAACGTGATGTCATTTCAGATGATCTTGCCAAGGCTTTTATACGTTCTCAGTACTTTCAGATCTAAGCCGTATCACTTGTTCTGCCTTCTGCAAGTATACTGCCTCCTGAGGCTGAGATATCTGGTTTCTCAATATTTCATATCTGAAACTGGTCATATTAATTTCAACATCCGAGATTGTGTTATGTTTTCTTGGTGAAGGAGCATCTATCAAGCGTGACATTTCCCAAATAACCTCACAGGAGCCCTACTAAATGTAAGCATACTTCTGAAACAAGTTTCATTCATTTTTGCTAGATGCTATTTCCTGGGTATAATTTGTCACTGAACCTTTCTCTACCACCCAGCTCAGTCACTTCATGATCCTGTCATCTAATTGCCTATATCACAGCATGAGTGTCCCTGCCTCAACTCTTCCTAATCCTGTTCCATCCTCTATATAACTGCCATGATAATTTTTAAAAGTATAATGTTTAGATTAGTCTCTTTTTTATATTAAATCAAATCTGAATTTCTTAGTTTGCACTGCAGAACTCTCTACCAATGGGCCACCTCAAGACCATTAGACTTCATTGTTTCCTGTTGCCCATTTCTGAACTTGTGCCCACTTTCCACACCCTCGGTCATGGTCATGCATCCCATTTCAATCACCTCCTTGTTCTGTGCTCCCTCAATATTTTGTTGAATTTCCAAAAATATTTGTGGGGCTCTAAAATTAGCAAGGTAAATAACAGTTTTCATACACTAGAGGGAGCTCAACATTTAAAATAACTTTCCTAGAAATTATTCTATTTAAGAAATTAAAGATTAAAGGGTTTTTGTTAAGATGAAATATTATCTAGTTTTTTTCTGTTCATTTAAAACTGTGGTTTCTGAGTTTTCATATAAATAAAGAGTATAGAATGTTAGAGGATTAGTTTTAGGAGATTAGTTTTAAAGAAATGAGATTCTATGATTCTAGTTTATATTATACTAGAGGCCCAATGCACGAAATTCGAAGAAGGAGGTTGGCCCTCGCAGCCCCTCGTATCCCCAGCTTTGTTTGGAAGGTCATCCATACGGTCTTCCAGAAGGATGTCCGGACAGTCATTCTGCTGTTTGATCTAATTAGCATATTAGCTCTTTATTATATAGGATTGTTACTTATATGTTGCCTTGTAATTGATTTCTTAATATTTCATATCTTGTTTTCTTGTTCCTCCTAAATTTTTTCACAGTTAATGGCATTATCATCCATTCAGTGGTCCAATCCAGGAACTAAGAAGTCATCAAAACTTATCCTCTTGCTCAACTCATCACTAGAATCTCTTCCACTAGACTACAACTCCCTTGAGGATAGGGATAGTGTTTGTTGATTGTCCCATCTTTTTTACGTAGTACAGTACTTGGAATATAGGAGATAGTAAGTAAATACTTAAGTTAATGAATGAGAATGACCCTTCCTCCCTATATCTAAATAATTATCAAGTCCGTTTTATTTTACTCATAAAATAGTTATTTAATATGTTCTCTCCTCTCTACTCCTGTTCTATTGTCTGGAACACCTCTATCATCTCTTATCTAGACTCTTGAAATGATATCTATATCCACACCCCATCTTTACCATTTCTCCAAATCATTCATCTTAAATTAAAATATGTTACTGCAACTACTTGATAAATCCCTTTAATAGCTTTACATCACCCACTGGTTGATCTTTAAGTCGTTTTGCACTGGGACCAGGCTCTCTGTGGCTGGGCCCCTGCCTAACTCTCAGCGTCAGCTCATATCACCCTCTCACACTTATGCGAGATACCAAACATTTTAATTTCTCATGTATACTATGAGTTATATTTATATATTGGATGAGCTCTTCGCCTAGTCTGGAGAAGGGATCAGAGAAGGATTCCTGGAGAGGAAGACATATTGGAGAGGTCAACAGATTATAAGAATTAGTGAGAAAGAAGGCAGAGCCCTTTCTGATTCTTAGTTAAAATTTTTCAAATCTTGCAAATTATTGCCTGAAGTGTAAGCCAAACGTGTAATGAAGACTCTTTTTAGTTAGGCTATTATGTCTGGCTGCATGAGCCTTCATTTATTTACTCACACAATAATTATTGAGTTCCCTCTATGTGCCAAGCACTGTGTTATACACTGACGTATAGAGGTGAGCAAATCAGGCATGCGCCCTGATCCCATAGAATATAGATATGGTTATAATTCAGTTCTCTTTTAAAGCCTAATACCTGAAGGCCTACTTGTAGGACCACAAGAGATGAAACTGGAAATTCCAAAGATGTACCTTTAGCCTCTTGTCTATGTGACTGTTGTGCTAATTAAATAAGGAATGGATAACAATTTACTTCCCTGCTAGATGTGGTAAGAATAACTGGTGCTTTAAGCTCTTTGCCAAAGATACCATCATATAATGAATTATAAGAGAACATTTTTTTAGGAATTATTGTAATAATAGTGAATGGACTGTTTTAACTCCAAGCTTGGAGTCATTTGAAGAAAAATCTTAAAAGATTTTTAAATTCATGTTTATATCATCTCAGGAGTTCATTAGAAAGGACTGAGGTTTGCTATTGCCCTTACAATAATAATGCAGCACCGTAAGAGGCTTAACACGTCCTTAACAACCTCTCTTGCCATCTTAGAAGCTCTGCTGGATACAAGATGATGTGGTTTCAAGGCTGAAAGGTTCCTTAAGGTTGATTGAGACAGAAAACTAGCTCTGAAAATCCCTGGTTTTGATTTATCAAGGAGCCTTCAGATAACCTTACATGCCATCCAGGTAAACAATACAGATAAAGTTTAAAGCTCTCCTACTTAGCTGAAGTCATTTAATATAGATCTTAAATCTTAAATTTTCATGCTGATTTATGAATACCAAGAACATATCCAAACAATGTATCTTCTCTTCTGGAAGTACTTTATATAAGATCTAACGTGATGAGTTTACTGTATTGTTTCAATTCATAATTGCAATATCCAAAAAGAATTTTTTAGTAAAATCTTTCAGAATTTCAATTCCTATTCAGTATTTGTGGAATTACAATTTTACTTCAAGGTGTTTATGTTTTTAATTGATTCCTTGGGAAAATGTCCTAAATCTTTTTTAAAATTTAAATTCTTTATTATTTAAAGTATTACATGTTTCCTTTTTCCCCCATTGACCTTTCCCAGCCGCTCCCACTGCCCAGCACATGCCCTCACCCCCCCCCCTACTCTCTGTGTTCATTGGTTATGCTCATATGCATTAATAAAAGTCCTTTGGTTGATCTCAAACCTCCCTTCCCCACCCCGACTCTCCTGCCTTCTCTCTTAGGTTCTCTTTGATGCTTCTATGACTCTGGCTTTATTTTTGTTCATCAGTTTATGTTGTTCATTATATTCCACAAATGAGTGAGATCATGTGATATTTATCTTCCTCCGACTGGCTTATTTTGCTTAGCATAATGCTCTCCAGGTCCATCCATGCTGTTGCAAATGGTAAGAGTTTCTTCTTTTTTACCGCAGCATAGTATTCCATTGTGTACATGTACCACCGTTTTTCAATCCACTCATCTGCTGATGGGCACTTAGGCTGTTTCCAAATCTTAGCTATTGTAAATTGTGCAGCTATGAACATAGGGGTGCATATATTCTTTCTGATTGGTGTTTCTGATTTCTTGAGATATATTGCTGGAAGTGAGATTACTGAGTCAAATGGGAGTTCTATTTTTAATTTTTTGAGGAAAATTCATAGTGTTTTTCACAGTGGCTGCACCAGTCTGCATTCCCACCAGCAGTGCACAAGGGTTCCTTTTTCTCCACATTCTCTCCAGCACTTATCGTTTGTTGATTTGTTGATGATAGCCATCCTGACAGGTGTGAGATGGTACCTCATTGTCGTTTTGATTTGCATCTCTTGGATGATTAGTGACTTTGAGCATGTTTTCATATGTCTCTCAGCCTTCTGTATGTCCTCCTTTGAAAAGTGTCTATTTAGGTCCTTTGTTCATTTTTTATTGGATTGTTTATCTTCCTTTTGTTAAGTTGTATGAGTTCTCTGTAAATTTTGGAGATTAACCTCTTTCAGATAAATCATTGGTAAATATGTTCTCTCATGCAGTGGGCTTTCTTGTTTTGTTGATGTTTTCTTTTTATTTGATGTAGTCACAATTGTCTATTTTCTCCTTAGTTTCTATTGTCCTAGGAGTTGTATCGGTAAAGATATTGTTACGATATATGTCTGATATTTTGCTGCCTATGGATTCTTCTAAGATTTTTATGGTTTCCCATGTTACATTTAAGTCCTTTATCCTTTCTGAGTTATTTTTGTGTATGGTGTAACTTGGTGGTCTAGTTTCATTTTTTTTGCATGTATCTGTCCAATTTTCCCAACACCATTTATTAAAGGGACTCTTTTGACTCCATTGTACGTTCTTGTCTCATTTGTCAAATGTTAACTGAGCATAATGGCTTGGGTTGATTTCTGGGTTCTCTGTTCTGTTCCATTGGTCTATATGTCTGTTCTTGTGCCAGTACCAGGCGGTTTTGAGAACAGTGACTTTGTAATAGAGCTTGATATCTGGTATTGTCATCCATCCAACTTCGTTCATCTTTCTCAGGATTGCTGTGGCTATTCAGGGTCTTTTTTATTTTTTAATATATTTTTTATTGATTAAGATATTACATATGTGTCCTTATCCTCACGTTACCCCCTACCCCCCAACCCCCCGCTCATGCCCTCCCCCCCTCCCCCCCCCATTGTCTGTGTCCATTGGTTAGGCCTATATGCTTGCATATAAGTCCTTTGGTTGATCTTTCCCCCTTACCCCCACACTCCCCTACCTTCCCTCCAAGGCCCGACAGTCCAATCAATGCCTCTCAATCTCTGGATCAGTCATTGTTCATCAGTTTATGTTGTTCATCATATTCCACAAATGAGTGAGATCCTGTGGCATTTATCCTTCTCTGACTGGCTTATTTCACTTAGCATAATGCTCTCCAGTTCCATCCATGCTGTGGCAAATGGTAAGAGTTCCTTTTTCTTCTCCCTCTTCTTAAAGAATACCTTTCAGCATTTCATATAATGCTGGTTTGGTGGTGATGAACTCCTTTAGCTTTTCCTTATCTGTGAAGCTCTTTATCTGACCTTCAATTCTGAATGATAGCTTTGCTGGATAAAGTAATCTTGGTTGTAGGTTCTTGCTATTCATCACTTTGAATATTTCATGCCACTCTCTTCTGGCCTGCATGGTTTCTGTTGAGAAATCAGCTGACAGTCATATGGGTACTCCCTTGTAGGTAACTGACTTTTTTTCTCTTACTGCTTTTAAGATTCTCTCTTTGTCTTTTGCTCTTGGCATTTTAATTCTGATGTATCTTGGTGTGGTCCTCTTTGGATTCCTTTTGTTTGGGGCTCTCTGTGCTTCCTGGACTTGTAAGTCTATTTCTTTCACCAGGTAGGGGAAGTTTTCTGTCATTATTTCTTCAAATAGGTTTTCAATATCTTTCCCTCTCTCTTCTTCTGGCACCCCTATAATTCTGATGTTGGTATGCTTGAAGTTGTCCCAGAGGCTCCTTACACTATCTTCATATTTTTGGATTCTTTTTTCTTTTTGCTTCTTCAGTTGGGTATTTTTTGTTTCTTTGTATTTCAAATCTTTGACTTGATTCTTGGGATCCTCTTGTCTGCTGTTGGATCTCTGTATATTATTCTTTATTTCAGTCAGTGTATGCTTAATTTCTAGTTGGTCTTTTTTCATATCCTCCAGGGTCTCACTAAATTTATCAGCAGTTTCCATAAAATTCTTGAAAAACTTTATAAACGTGGTTTTGAACTCTATATCCAGTCATTTGCTTTCCTCCATTTCTGTCATTTGTGACCTGTTTCTTTGTCTCTGCATTTTTTATGCTTCCCTGTGTTGGTAGAGTGGTTTTGTGTGTTAGGTGTCCTATAGGGCCCAGTGGCTCAGCCTCCCCAGTTACCTGAGGTGGACACTCTTGGTGCACCCCCTTGTGGGCTTTGTGCACAGTCTTGTTGTAGTTATGCCTTGATTGTTGTAGGTATCACTGGAAGGAATTGACCTCCAGACCAATTGGCAGTGAGAATCAGCTGTGTCTGCAGTGGGAGAACTTCTGTGCTGAAGACACCCTTCTGGGGCAAGACTTGCTTCAGTGGGGCTTTGGTGCTCACTGAGTCTGCCCCCTGAGTGTTTCCCTTATGGATCTGAGGAGTTGTAATCTGGATGGTCCCACTCTGACCACTGGGTACACTGGCTCTTGGATCTAAGGAGGTGCTGATTTAGTCTCTGCCTGAGGTTACCCAACAGGAACTACGAAAAGATCTGCAGATTCCCCTTCCTTTTTTGGAGTTTGGAGGTGCCCAGATGAGGCCCAGCTGTGAAGCAATGCAAGCTGCTGTGGGGCCTTGGGCCTTCTCTTGGAAGCTCTGGGTCTGTCTGCCCCAGCTCTAATTTGTTAGGTAATTTTCAGGTTGCAAAGGGCCAGGGCATTCATATGCAAAAGCCTCTGCTGCAGCCTGGGTGGGGCAGGGTCTCAAGGAATCAACAGGGCGGAGCAAGCAGTTATGGCTGACCCTCAGCCCTGCCCTAAGGGGCCATGAGTCTCAGTGTCCCAGTAATTTAATTGCTGCAAGCACCTCTGAGGGAAAGCCGCCCTCGAGTTCCAAGTTCTGCCTGCTGCCAGACAGTCCAGTTTCTCCCTATATGAGTCCTGGGTCCCCAGAGACTTCCCGGAACCAGAGTTCAGAGCAGTCGGGAGCTTGTGACTCCCTCCTGATTCAAAAAGACAGCCGCGTCCTCAGGTGCCAGCCCCTTTCCACGCGCTCGAGCCTCCGTACCTTTGGACTTTACTTCCACAGTTCTTGAGTCTCAGTGTTCTTTTCTCTTTCCTTTTAGTTGTAGAATTTCCATTCAGCCAGCCTTCCTGTAGTTCTGGATGATATCCGTTTTGTCTTTTTGTTTTATTTTTGAAGTTGTTGTAGGAAGCAGCAATTTCAGTGTTTACCTATGCCGCCATCTTGGTTTCTCTCTCTCAGGGTCTTTTTTTAATTCCATATGAGATTTTGGAGAGTTTGTTTGAGGTCTGTGAAATATGCCGTTGGTATTTTAATGGGAATTGCATTGAATCTATAGATTGTTTTCGGTAGTATGGCCTTTTAATGATGTTGATTCTACCAATCCATGAGCACAGTATATTCTTCCATTTGTTTATGTCCTCCTCTACCTCTTTTTTCAATGCCCTGTGGTTTTCTGAGTATAGGTCTTTTACCTCCTTAGTTAAGTTTATTTCTAGGTATCTTAATTATTTTGTTGCAATGGTAAATGGGATTGTTTTTTTAATCTCCCTGAGTTCATTATGGTGTATAAAAAAGCCATAGATTACTGGGTAATTTTGTATCCTGGTACATTGCCAAATTCATTTATTAAGTCTAGTAGTTATTTGATGTTGCCTTTAGGGTTTTCTATTTACAATATCATGTCATCTGCAAATAATGACAGTTTTATTTACTTCTTCTTTTCCAATTTGGATGTCTTTTAATTCCTCTTCTTGTCTGATTGCTATGGCTAGCACTTCCAGTACTATGTCTAACAGGAGCGGTGAAAGTGGGCATCCCTGTCTTATTCCATTTCTTAGGGAAAATTGTTTTAGTTTTTGTCCATTGAGTATGATGTTGGCTGTAGGTTTGTCATATAGGGCTTTTATTATGTTGAGTATGATCCCTCTATACCTCTTTACTGAGAGTTTTTATCAGGAAAGTGTGTTGGATTTTGTCAAATGTTTTTTCTGTATCAATTAATATGATTATGTGATTTTTGTCTCTCAATTTGTTTATGTGATATATCACATTTATTGATTTGCAGATAATGTACCAGCCTTGCATCCCAGGATAAATACCACTTGGTCATAGTGTATGATCTTTCTAATGTAATGCTGAATCAGATTTGCTAGAATTTTGTTGAGGATTTTAGCATTTATGTTATCAGGGATATTGGCCTGTAATTCTCTTTTTTTTTGGTGTCTTTATCTGGGTTTGGGATTAGGGTGATCCTGGCTTCATAGAAAGAGCTTGGAAGTGTGTCTTCCTCTTGAATTTTTTGGAATAGTCTGAGGAGGATAGGTTTTAGTTCTTCTTTGAATCTTTGGTTAAACTTCCCTGTGAAGTCCAGATCAAGGCTTTTGTTTGCTGGAAGTATTTTTATTACTGTTTCAAATTCCTCCATAGTTATAGACCTATTCATGTTTTTTTGATTCTTCCTGATTGAGTTTTGGAAGCTTGTATTTTTCTAGGAATATGTCCATTTTATCTAGGTTGTCCAGTTTGTTGGAGTAGAGTTGTTAATAGTATTTTTAATAATTGTTTATATGTCTGTGGGGTCGGTTGTTACTTCACCTCTTTCATTTCTGATTTTGTTTATTTAGCCCTCCTTATCTCTTGTTATGACCTTCACTTTGAGGTCTATTTTGTCATATATAAGTATTGCTAACCCTGCTTTTTTCTCATTTCCATTTGCCTGAAATTTTTTTTTCTATCCCTTAACTATCAGTCTGTGTGAGTCCTTTGTTCTGAGGTGGGTCTCTTATAGACAGAAAATATATGAGTCATGTTTTCTTATCCATTCAGCTACCCTATGTCTTTTGATTAGAGCATTTAATCCATTTATGTTTAAGGTTATTATTGATAGGTACTTGGTTGTTGCTATTTTTGTTCTTTATGCCTGTGTTCCTTCTCCCTTTCTATTTCTTCTTGTTTATTTAATATGCTAAATCTTTTAACAAGTGTCCATTTTCTTTATGGGGAAATTAAGCATATATAGCCACATCACTACATAATAAATAAAAATGATGAATGATGCACATTTTGTCAGAAAAAAAATCAGCACTAAGAGGAAGATTCATACTGGGGGGAGAATGTTGAAATAGAATCTATACATATTCTCAGGTAGGCATCAGTGCCAAACACAGAAAGAGACAGGATGATTGGTTATTGGACATCAGAGAAAGAAAAGGAGGTCCAGAAATTGGAGAATCAAATCTAATGCCAGGTGTGTAACCATGGTTACTAAGGTTATTTAATGTTACCTTGACAAGAAAAAGCAAGACATCAGGAATCCAGTCACAATTAGGAGTATATGGTATGAAAATATCAGTAAAAAAAACACACACACACACATACACACACCATGTGTTTGTGTGTATATATACACATATGAATATATATATTTATATATATGACTTGGAAATAGAAATTAGAATAGAATTATGGCTTGCAAAGCGGAGAAAAATGAAATTCCAGAAAAATCAATATTCTAACATTAGCACAACTGCCGCTACCATCACCACTTCAGCCCTTTTGAAGATGTATGTTTATTGTAATATACATATTGTAATGCCTAGATTTTGATGCAGCTGTTTAGTTTACCAGCTTTACATGCCAAATGCACTAATCAGGACCAGGTACCTGCCACTATAAGCTAACAAGGCTTTCTCAGCATTTTTTTAAAAATTCAGAATCCTTTGCAGCAGTATTTTTCTCATTCTTTTATAACTAGTCAGGTTGAAGTAAAATCTACTTGACCCAGAAAAGTTTCAACATACATTGAGATAGAAGGAAGAGGGGTTGAGTTTGAGCAAGGTTTTAAAATTTAGATTGTTAGTAAAGATGATATTTGCAGTTGGATTTAGCTGAGGGTTACCTGGTCCAATGAAATCCAATAATGATTATATTTTATGTATTATAGAGCTTTCATTGAAAAAGGAATTGTGCTTGTGGATGCTTTAAATCTCTTAGAGCATGAATGTGCTTCATATATTCATACAGGGGCTTTAGAAGGAATAACATGAGGAAGTCTAGACAAAATAGAGCTAGGAGAGTGGTTCTGGAGAGAATCTGTTGTGTACTGTGGGCTAAGTGAGCTGAATGTTCTATCCAGTAAAGTTTTCATAGGTGAAGAGGAGAATAGGAAAAGATTAAATCTAAAAAGAATAACCATGGTAACCATGGCAACTAAGATGAATATACACACATAAGAGACTCCTACTTCTGTAAAGTTAAGCTAGCACAGAGTCCAAGAACCTAAGGTAGATAACTGGAGAATATTAAGAAAGTTGTTCAGGGGAAGGTCTAGGCAAGAGTGGAAAATCAGTCTTATACTTGAGTACAGGAAGGTAGAAAGTTAAGAGACAGGAGTCAGGGAGAGTCTACTTAACATAGGAAATAATGCATGCTTTTTCAGTGCAACTGGAGGTAAGAAAATAGACTCAAGTGATACAGTCACTTTCGGATAGCTAACTAATAGAAGCGGAGGGATAAAATAACACAAAATATTAAGCTTTGTGATTAGAAGAATGATTATGGAGAGAAAGGTTAGTGGAGCCAGAAGATTTATTCAGTTCAGGACCACTTAAGAAAGTGGCTTGCCCGGCTGGTGTGGCTCGGTGGTTGAGCGTCGACTTATGAACCAGGAGGTCAGTGTTCGATCCCCAGTTGGGGGCATGCAGGAGGCAGTCAATCAGTGATTCTCTCTCATCGTTGATGTTTCTCTTTCTCCCTTCCTCTCTGGAAGCAATAAAGACTACACACACACACACACACACACACACACACACACACACACATAACAAGTAACACTAAAAATGTAAAAAGAAAGTGGCTTAAGGGAAGGTTTATGCAAGCCTTAAATTTTAAATGAAGGCTTGTGTATTTTATTTTGCAGGCAATGAGGAACCAATGAAGGATGTTGAGCATGAGAATAATGTGTGCAGGACATTGTTTTGTAAGATTCATGTGCAAGATAGATTGAAGAAGAGAAGTGCCAACAGGAAGAGAGACCAATTGGGAGTCTATTGCAATATTCTGTATATTATATTACATACATATACTATAATATTATATATAATGTATATAAATACTTTTGAAAAGTTAGTTACTGTATTCCTAATTTCCTTCCTCCCTTATTGCATTTTTCCTCTATCTTCTTCCAAAAAGAATTGAAAATGCTTATACCTCATCATCTAACTTCTATATTATTCTTTTCTCCCTAGTTGTTTGGCCTGTTTGATATTTTAACACAAAAAATCCAGTTAGAAAGATAAACTAATATTGTCTCTGAAAAAAATAGTTCCTTTTTATCATTTTTTTACTACTTTCACTAAACCCCTTTCTTTGATCTATGATTTTCAAGGACCATTTATTACATACTTGAGTTTAAAGATTAAGATTTTTAGACTGTGAGTGAGAATCTGAACAGGAACAGAATCACATTTTTTAAAAGAAAGATTTGGAAGTTTTTATGGAACTTAACATTTATGACTACACATGAACTAGTGAAGACCTTGACTAAGGAAGTGGCCATGAAAATGGATAGGAAGTGACACATTTGACTATACTTGTGGACTAAGAGGATTTAGAAAATACAGGAAAGCAATGATTACTTTTGAAACTGGAAGATTAGGAGAAAAATGTCAACTATGGAAAAAAGGAATTTCATAGAAGTTTTATTTTATATGTAAATAAATGGTATTTGGCTTCATAGTGGATATCAGAGTGGCAATATCCAAGCAACAGACCTGGAGCTCAGAAAGGAAATTAATAGTGACCTATAGATTAGAGAATCATTCCTATAAAGGCTGATGAATTTTCTGAGGACATAGAGAGTTAAAAGACAGCATATCTATAAGGAAATTCTCCTTACTATTTCAAAATCTGTAGTAAAATTATTCCCCTGGTGTTTGAATTGGCACATAGTCATTCTGATAATGGAATTTGTGTAATAGTTTAGTTTTTTATGTGAAAGCTGACACTAAGATAAGCAGTTGCATGCATCATGCATCATTGCAGTTCTACTGACACATATCTGTCCAGAAAAACCAGAATTTTGAAACAATAATGAAATAGTTTAATGTGTGTCATATGCTTCCAAAGCTCTTTTTTTTTTTTTTTTTTTTTTTTACAAATGAGGTCAGTATAAGTGTAATTAGATTAACTCACTCCCATATACTTATCTCACTGTAACACAAAATATAGATTCAAGAAGATCAGCTACTCTTATTCATTAAATAACATCAAATCCAATTGTGTAATGTTATAGATATGCTTCAAAATAATCAGAAAACCATAGGCAAAATTATTTCTTAATGTACACACAAATGCCAGACAACAAAAAACCTTGATTTACTATAACACAATTACCAAATTACCTTGTTGGACATATTTTTTGTACTTCATTGTAACTTAATGTAAATAGTAAGATATCTATATTTTCCAAAATATAAATGCATTGAAATCCATGATTACTCTTTATTTCTTTTTTAAAACAATTTTAGGGGTATTATTTATCACATACTTACTTAATTTGAGCTGTGAGAACTTTAATGTGAGAGTATATTCTTAAACAGAATTATGGCTTGGCTCCTTTCCAGAGGAAAATTTATAAGTTTTCCCATGGGGCTTGTATTTTATATATCTAATTTCAATGTACTGTAGAGGACCATTTTTCCATTTTAATAAAAAAATCATTACAGAGCTACAGTTAAGTATAACTGAAAAATTATCACATTATCTCTGTAAATAGTTTAGGAAGTTAGACTCAATAGTAGGGATAAAGATCTACTATGTTAATATTTAGGAAACTAGATAATATATCATTAACAATGACACTAATCAAGGGGAATGGGGCTCTATCTTGTACTAGAAAGGTCTTCTTGCCTAGCCTTGATTTAACTGTACTTTGTGCATAAGCAGTAACCTCATTTGGGTCACGAATGTGAATCAAGAGAGTAGAAAATACCACATTTGACCTTGCCATAATGGCAAAACTTTAGATATTCAATATTGTATTGCTTATTGAATGTGCTAATTTCACTTGGAGATAATATAACTGCCTTCATCTTAAAAACATAAATGAATAATGAATTATATCAAAAACAAGCATTTGAATCATATTTTAGATTTTAATCACCTTAAATTGAGTTAAATAGAGGCAATGTGAGTAAATTACACTGACAAAGAGTAAATTTATTATGAGATTTAACTACATTCTGTTACAAATTGTGCCTGGAGAATTTTATAGTCTTGTTTTCAAGGAGGTAGAATTAATAGGAATTACATCAGGAATACCAAGCATTATGAGGTTGAGGAATCTCAAATTACTGTTATGACTCATCTCTGCTACCTAGCAATGATCCGATGTTCAAGTAAAGAGACCATTAAGTATCAATTAAGAGTTATAGTTGATAGAACTTAACACGAACTAACAGTAAGGAGTTTCTGAAGATGCTAATGCCCCTTTTGATTTTATAAACGTTTCAAAAAGAAGTAGGTTTGAAAAAAAAATTTATGAACTACATGTGGTTCAAACTACGTCTCTATTGTCCTGTGTAGTCTTGGGAGCTAAACTCAGAGCAGGACTGTTGAGCTTGAATAGCTTTGTTGGAAGGCAAACAGGAAAGTAACACATCAAAAATGATTTTAAATATCAGCTCGAAAGGAGGAAAGTGGTGGGACCAAGAGAAAAGCCATCAGGAAACAGATGTGCTTAAACCATGGTTAATCCTGCCTTGAAAACAAATGCAACCTTTTGAGAGGTTCTTGGAGAGGTTCAAGCAAAATTGAATTAATTCATTCAGAAAAGTTGATTATCAGATTCTGCATCAAGTAGATATGGACATGGATTACATATAAATCACATGTAATGCAAAGATCGTATAATTATTTGTATTGTATTTAATATATTTATATAAAAATAATATAATTATATTTCTTATAATTATTATGTGTATATACATTCCTATATATGGATGTAGATATATATCCACACAGAGACATTGTGTAGTACATTAAGTTCTGTTTTGAAATGTAAATTTAACTGAAGGCCCTATTTCATCTTATTTAAATTTTTTTCATTGATTTATTATTACTTTTTTTTTTTTTTTAGAGAGAAAGAGGAAGGGAGAGAGGGAGACACAGAGAGAGAAATATCTATTTGTTGTTCCACTTTATGCATTCATTGGTTGATTCTTGTATGTGCCCTAACAGGGGATTGAACCCACAACCTTGGTATATCAGGATGATTGATACTCACCAGGGCTTCATCATATTTAAATAGTTGCACTTCTCTAGCACACCCATTACATTTTAGAAACGTCATCTGAGTCATTACTGATCCTCCCAACAGTCTTATAAAGTATATAGTATTCCATTTTACAGATGAGAGCCTTAGAGAAAATAACTGAGGTCTCATAGCTACCAACACATATGGGATGTGAAGGCTGTTTTCTTTCCATTTCATTTCTTGTTTCCTTGATAGCATATATGTAAGAGTAATAAAATGATGTGATTTCTTTCCTTTTCAAATTTTTTTGTATTATGTTGTTGTAAGCATGCTTAAGTGCAACATATCTAATTTCATTATACATATATGGATTAACAATTACAAATTCAAAGAACTTTAGAGTTTTGCTATAACATGGGATTTTTTTTTTAAAATATATTTTATTGATTTTTTACAGAGAAGAAGGGAGAGGGATAGAAAGTCAGAAACATCGATGAGAGAGATTGATCAGCTGCCTCCTGCACGCCTCACAGTGGGGACGTGCCTGCAACCAAGGCACATGCCCTCGACCGGAATCGAACCCGGGACCCCTGAATCCGCAGGCCGACACTCTATCCACTGAGCCAAACCGGTTCGGCTATAACATGGGATTTTAACAAATGGATTGACCTAACACTCTCATATGCATTGAATGAAGAAATCAAGAAATTTTCCTGGGTTCAGGAGTCTTGACTGAGATTTAGTATCACCATACCAAAATGATTCTTCCACTTCTAGCAATAAATTTTCCTGATCAGACTCCAAACAGATCTTTTCACTAAATTCATTCTTTTGAGATTAGTAGATATATAATAAATATCTAATAAAATTTTTAAAGCTTATTTCAAAATGTGCTTTCAGAAATCTATTCAATTTACATTATCTTATATGTCTACTTATAGTTTCTTGCACCTAAGTTTAAAAATCCATTGCTTATACTCTTTGTAATACCTTAAGCAATAAAACAAAATTTAAAAAAATCCATTGCTTATGATTACTAATATAGTGTAATTTATAAAAAAGATGTCAGCAAATCTCATTAGCCAATAGCTATGCTGAAATCTTAGCATATTATCATGTGTTGGAATATTGTTATTGTATACTAGAAAAGGCCTTGTATCTCCCACAAGCACAAGTAATTTCTGATAGAATCTGTAGTTTTTATATATTTAATTTGATAGCTTTAAAACCTAGCTTATTTAAACAAAAATACAGTCTCATCTAATTCTTTTTTTTTTTTACTGTCAAATAATTTATTTTATACTTTAGGTGGAAAATTTTGGTAGTAAAATTTCTTCTCTCTTTTCCCTAAGAATTCACTGTTTTTATTGGTGATGAGAATCACACTTCATTCACACCACTTTTCTTTCCCTTCTCTGTCAGCATTCCCTGTTCCTTGAGCACTTTCAAGCATAATTTTCTATCTTGTTATCTTTGTTTCTGTACCAATGCAGACATTTTATAAGACCCTTTTCTTCAGTTTATCTACTTTCTTCACTTGGTAATGCATTATTTTCCTTAAAGATTTCCTTGAAATTAAAATATTTACTGGTCAAATTTATTGTCATTATTCAGACTGTCCTTCTAGATGGAACTGACTCAAGGCCAGATGTTTCCATTTCAAAATCTGTCTGTACCTCTTTGTTTCTATAGTTAACCTGTGAGCTATAATCTCTCACTGTACCTTGGCAACCTGTCCCCTTTCCCCATTCTCTACCACTCCAACTAAATTAAGGCCTAATTTGATGTTATTATTTATCTTGCTAATTCTTTAAGATGCCCACATCTTTCCTTCTTAAGGCACAGACCAAATGCCATGCTCTTCAAGAAGTTTTGGCTAAATCTGACCGTCTTCAGAGCAGATAGTACAAAATTTGGTCTATAATTTGCATTCTGTACACTTTTGCAATCCAGCAATTATGTATTACTGAGAACCAGCCGACCTTCCTGCATCCTCTCCCCACCTCGAACTGTCAGTTTGTTTCTTCTGCGTGAAATTTGATGTCTGTCTCCATCTAAGGCTAATCTACATGTGCTTCTGGATCTTCAGGTGTTCCAAAACATGTCTCAAATGTTTTGATATTTCTCTCACAAAAGTTACCTTCCCCTTGAATCTGTGCAGTCTTAGTGAAACATTGCTAATGTGTTGAATGAAAAGGAGAATTTCAATCCAGGGTGGCTCAGTTGGTTGGAGTGTGTCCCAGGCACCAAAGAATCACAAGTTCTATTCCGGGTCAGGGCACATAACTTGGTTGCAGGTTTGATCCCCAGTTGGGGCATGTGCAGGAAACAACTGATGGATATTTCTCTCTCTCTTCCAGGCTTTGCTCTCTCTCTCCCTCTCCCTTCCTCTCTCTCTAAAGAAAAAAAAAATCAATGAAAACATTTTCAGGAAAGGATTTTTTCCCCTTTAATCTTTATTGCTGAAAATATTACATAGATCTTCCTCCCCCCCCCACCCCATTAACCTCTTCCAGCCAGCTCCCATTCTCCCACCCCACCAGACCTTCTCACCCCATTGGCTGTGTCTATGGGATATGCAGATATGCATACAAATTCGTTGGTTGATCTCTTCCCATCCACCCTCCCTTGCCTTCCCTCTGAGGTTCAGTAGTCTGTTCATGTTTCTATGTCTCTGGATCTATTTTTGTTCATCAGTTTATGTTGTTAATTATATTACACAAATGAGTGAGATCATGTGATACTTACCTTTCTCTGACTGTCTTATTTTGCTTAGCATAATGCTCTCCAGGTCCTTCCATGCTGTTAAAAATGATGAGTTCTTTCTTTTTTATAGCAGGGTAGTATTCCCTTGTATACTAGTAAATGTACCACAAGTTTTTAATTCACTCATCTGCTGATGAGCACGTAAGCTGTTTCCACGACTTAGCTACTGTAAATTGCACTGCTCTGAACACAGAGGTGCATATATTCTTCCTGATGAATGTTTCAGGTTTTTTAGGATAGATTCCTAGAAGTGGGATCACTGAGTCAAATGGGAGTTCCATTTTTAATTTCTTGAGGCAACTTCATACTGTTTTTCACAGTGGCTGCACCAGTCTACATTCCCACCAGAAGCGTACTAGGGTTCCCTTTCCTCTACAACCTTGCTAGCACTTGTCATTGGTTGATTTGTTGATAATAGTCATTCTGACAGGTGTGAGGTAATATCTCAATGTCATTTTTATTTTCATCTCTCAGATGATTAGTGACTTTGAGCATTTTTTCATATGTCTCTTGGCCATATGTATGACCCCTTTAGAGAAGTGTCTATTTAGGTCTTTTGTCCATTTTTTAATTGGATTGTTTGTCTCCCTTTTGTAAGTTGTATGAGTATATCACTCATATTGGCTTAGGGCCTAACATGATGACCTCATTTTAAAAATCTTAATTACCTTTTAAATGCCCTGTCTCCAAATATAGTCAAATGTTAAGTATGGAGAGTTAAGACTTCAACCGTTGAATTTTGGAGGGACACAATTCAGCCCATAAGGGGTGTACTGTGTTCCTTTGAAAGTGAAGTCAAACTGTGTTGAAATAGACACTGAACAGAATATATTAGCCAAGTTATAATAGCAAAATGTGTACCAATTGCTGATTAGATGGAATTAGTAATTTTAATTATATTGCATATGAGGCATATCTCTTTATCCTCCATTTTATATTCAGTAATTCTGAGATTACAGGGAATACCTTGTTTAAATTTATTAGAAACCCCATGTATAAGTGTAATTTGGGCAACAGTATTGATTAAGATGTTCAAAAACCAATCAGTACCTGAATATATATATAATATATATATATGTGTATATATATATATAATATATATATATATATATTATATATATATATATAAACTGGAGGCCCAATGCACGAAATTTGTGCAAGGGATTCAGCCCTCACACCTGCAGTGGCTTGCCTCAGACCTCACAGCCCTGGCTTTGTCTGGAAGGTCGTCGGGAAGGACGTCCAGAAGAATGTCCAGAAATTCCTTTGGCTGTCAGGTCTAATTAGCATATTACACTTTTATTATTATAGATATATTTTTATTGATTTCAGAGAGGAAGGGAGAGGGAGAGACAGAAACATCAATGATGAGAGAGAATCATTGATTGGCTGCCTCCTGCATGCCCCCTACTGAGGATCGAGCCTGCAGCCCAAGCATGTACCCTTGACCAGAATGGAACCCAGGCCAATGCTCTATTCACTGAGCTGTACTAGCTAGGGCAATACCTGATTATATTTTTGTTGTATAAATTCTTTTGGTAAATTTTGGGATTCCAATTGTGTCAAACTGTGGATCTGTATCAGTTTTCTGTTGTTGTTTCCTTCCCCTGTATCCGGGTTTCTTTATTTCTTTTCTTTCTGTCTTCCTTTCTTCCCTGCTCCTTTCCTCCCTTCTTTATTCCTTTTTTCTTTCTTTCTTTTGGTTACTGGACTATTTCAGAGGTTGTGGGTTCTCTTTACCTGCTCATAATTACATAATTATTAGTTTACTAGAGGCCTGGTGCACAAAAATTTGTGCACTTGGGGGCAGGGGGTGAACGTTCCCTCATCCCGGCCTGTGCCCTCTTGCAGTCTGGAACCCCTTGGGGGATGTCCACCTGCTGGCTTAGGCCCGCTCCCCGGACATCCCTCTGGCAGTCTGGGAGCCCTCAAGGGATGTCCACTTGACAGCGGGGAGCAGGCCTAAGCTGCAGTCAGACATCCTTAGCGCTGCTGAGGAGGCAGGAGAGGCTCCCACTACCACCGCTGTACTGGCAGCCGGCAGCCTGGCTTGTGGCTGAGCAGAGCTCCCCCTGTGGGAGCGCACTGACCACCAGCGGGCAGCTCCTGCATTGAGCATCTGCCCCCTGGTGGTCAGTGTGTGTCATAGTGACCAGTCATTCCCAGTCTTTCTGCTGTTAGGGTCAGTTTGCATATTACCCTTTTATTATTATTGTAAGTTTATACTGTCAGAATTAGAGGCCTCTCTCATGGAAATGATTAAATTAGGCATTGGCTGTGCACCAGGAATGCCATGGGTATTTCCCTATCATTTTGAAGGTCGGAATCTTTTTGGATGACATAGACATAGGCAGTAGTAGCGGCAAAGGCATTTTGTAGGGTCATAGTGAGCCATCTGCTTTTAGGAGTTTGACCTCAGCATGCTACATAGTAACTGCTCCTCCAAAGTTATAATTATGAGTGGGGTAAAGAGAACCATTGCTCCCAGAGCAAGAATCATTTTCCTAAGCCTTATATCAGACATGGTTTATGCTGGACTCAAGACACACAAATAGGTCTGGTCAGGACACAGTAACCAGGGCTACTCTAGCATACACCTGACTCTAAATGTCAATTACAACTTTTGAGTTAGGTTAGTTAAGTCTGTAACAAAGGCTTGTTAGGACTCAAGTAAACTCAGGTCAAAGTGGCTCAACTCAAAGCAAAAAACCACCAGCAGTCAGTAGATCCAGTTACCAAGTCAAAGCAAGAGAAAAAAGACGCCTGTGGTAGTAGTCATAGTCTAAACCAGCGGTTCTCAACCTGTGGGTCGCGACCCCTTTAGGGGTCGAATGACCCTTTCATAAGGGTTGCCTAAGACCATCGGAAAACACATATATAATTACATATTGTTTTTGTGATTAATCACTGTGCTTTAATTATGTTTAATTTGTAACAATGAAATTGGGGGTCACCACAACATGAGGAACTGTATTAAAGGGTCGAGGAATTAGGAAGGTTGAGAACCACTGGTAAACATTCTGCTCACAGTGCCAGTTGTTGTGGCCACACCATCATAAAAGCTCCAAGTCAATCTCCTTTCTTGTCTCTTGGTAGCCATTTTCAGACTTGGAACACATGCAACGCTCCCCAAAAAGCCTCATTATGTAAGTAATGAACATTTTTATTCTCTCTTCGTTTGTGTGTGTGTGTGTGTGTGTGTGTGTGTGTGTGAGTGAAATCATTAGACTTGATATCTGAACCACAATTTTGATGGGTCCTTCCTTTTTCTGCATAATGACAACTGTTGGTCTAGAGTGGGACCTGAGAATGTGCATTCCAAACAAGCTCTCAGGTACGGTCAGTGGTGAAGGTCCATAGACAACACGATTTAGGTAGCAAGATTCTAGAGTCCTTTTATTGTTTGAGGACTTAAGATACTGAATAACTTTATATTTTTAATGGTAAGTATGAATCATATAATTTTTTGTGCAACTATAAAAGAAATAGCCAAAATCATTTAATAAAAATAAAATAGAGGAGTAAAAATAGCATATAAAAATCAAGTTAAGTAGAAATAAAAGAGTAAAATGTATCAAATATATCCAAATATAACAATTCTAAATATATAAATGTCCATAGTTAACATAAATGGATTAAACTTGACAGGTGAAAGATAGTAGTTTATATGTTATTTTTGAAGACCTAGAAATGTGAGGACAAAAAGTAAAAGTTTGGAAAATGATATATAAGCATACTAACCAAAAAGAATAAAAGCTAAGTTAGCTATATTAATATCAGAAAAATGTATCTCTGATAAAAAGTATTTTTTGGCATAGAATATAAACAGGAGATATAGATGTGTGTATATATATGCATGATATAATTAAAACAGGTTTAATTCACTAGGATTTATAATCCTTGTAAATTTCTGTATACTTAATAAAGTAATCTTGATGAAAAGGACTAAAAAGAACTCTTGATATATATAGTTGGTGGCAATGTAAATCATCACAATTGACTTTGGAGGGCAACATGACTTTATGTTTAAAGTTTAACAGTCTCATATAATCTGATTATTACATTCATGTGAATGAATGAGTCTAATTATATGCCCTAAAAATGTCTTGTACATGTGCAAAAATATTTGTAGTATTATTGTTTGTAATAGCAAAAAAGCTAAAAATGTCCTAAATTTTCATCAACAGAAAAGTACATAAATTGTGGTATATTCATGCAATGGAATATTATGTAGCAGCAAAAACAAATGAATTTCAGCTATACATAAAAATAGTATTTTGTGAAAAATTCAAATCACTGACGATTACATGTATATATCCCAGAAATAAACTAAAGCAAACATTGTTTAGGGACAGATACATATTTGAAAAACTATTATAAGTTTAAAAATCAAGAAAAAATGCATCCTAAAATCAGTATAATGGTTACCTCTGGTGGCAGGAGGGTTAGAGAGGAGAGGAACACTTAGGTAGATGCTGACACATCTATTATGCTCTTATTTTTAGTGTGTGTGGTGGATTAATTCAACATTCTTTTTACTATTATGTTTAACAAATGCATGTTACTTATATTCTCTTATATGGGTCAGTTATTGTATTATGACATTTTTAATTTATAAATATATGGGTCATGTCCCATGCTTAACATATAGCAAACAACAAAAAATTCTAGGTTTCGCTGTTGTTATGAATAGAGATAAAATCTTCAGACAATTAAATGTAATAATTGCCTACATTTCGAGAAAAATTCACCTTTACTCGTGGGAGAGTCCAGAGCAGCATGCGGGGAACCTGTTGGAGTTGTGGGAAGAATGATAATGAGATGAAGGGGCAGGTGAAAGGATTCTGAAAGGGAAAGCTGGGGTGGCCTGGAGGCAAAGGGTGTAACACTTTCCAGCCATGGCTGCCATATAACACCACTCCCATGAAATGTTCAAATAACTTCGGGAAATTCTAAACTCTACATTTAGCATTGATGCTTTGCCCATTTCCTTATTCATAATGTACACTAAGCGTTTATGAACCATGCACATTAACATTTGTGAGAAACCATACTAACTGGCAAACAAAAAATGAAAACCCATTTGGCTTTATTTAATTGAGCCTTGCTCAGTTTGACCCTGGCACTGTTTTTCCTTCTATAACAATAACTCACAATTCATAGGACTGATTTTCTTTTAGCATTGGTATTGAGAAAGTCTGGTTTATGAAATTTAACCTAAAGCCAGTAGAGATGGAGGGCTATGTGCCAGCCAGAGATCTGAGGGGAGGGGAGATGACGTGGCTTCACCTGGGAAAGATTGTAAAAATATAAACTTTGAGCTCTAACCGGTTTGGCTCAGTAGATAAAGCATTGGCCTGTGGACTGAAAGGTCCCAGGTTCGATTCCAGTCAAGGGCATGTACCTTGGTTGCAGGCATATCCCCAGTAGGAGGTGTGCAGGAGGCAGCTGACCGAAGTTTCTCTCTCATTGATGTTTCTCCCAACCCCTCTCCTTTCCTCTCTGTAAAAAAATAAAATATATTTTTTAAAATTTAAACTTTGAAAGTTAAATCAGATGTTGGCATAGTCTTCATATGTTGGTTGACATATTAAAATTCCTCTTTATACCTGTATTTGCCTTTGGGGTAATTTGGATTTACTGCATGCTTCTAAGAGAATCATGTGTGTGCATGGTTGGTATGTGTGTGTGCACATGTGAGTGTGAATGTGTGTACCATTAGTTTTTCTGCTAAGTGAACTGACAGTAATATGTAGCCAACCATATCCTTTGTAAGCCTGAATTTTGAAATCTATGTTACTAAGGGGTTTGATGACCTGGAACAAACCGTTCAGCTGGTCAAGGATTCGGAAGAATGTAAGTGAAGAAACCAAAAGAAGACTCATACTTTCTGTGATGTGTAGTAAATGGAACATTTTAAGCTACTAATTTAAACTTCTGTGTTTTGGCCACGTAATGCGCCATTAAAAGTCATTCGAGGCTTCTTCTAACCTACTTTGCAATTGTTAGCTTTTTGTGTGCTATATATTTGTATGACGTAAGGTTGGAGGAACAACTGCTTCAAACCAAACAGTGATTTTTTTTATAAAAACAGAAATTGCCTAAAATATTTCTGTCTTTGAATGCCCTGGGTCATGGTGTTCTATTAAGTGAGATCAGGCATGATACAGGCAACTTCCAATTTTTTTTCTTTTCCACTTTTTTCAGCCCTAGATTCTAATAGAAACAGTTATTAATATTTAGTCAATTATATATTACTAGAGGCCCGGTGCACAAAAATTTGTGCACTCAGGGGGGGAGGGGGGATCCCTCAGCCCGGCCTGTGCCCTCTCGCAGTCTGGGACCCCTTTGGAGATAATGCCCTACTGGCTTAGGCCTGCTCCCGGGTGGCAGAGGGCAGGCCCAATCCCTAGGTGTAGCCCCTGGTCGGGCTCAGAGCAGGGCCGATTGGGGAGTTGGGGCGCTGCCCGCTATCATGCACAGAGCAGGGCGGATCGGGAGGTTGCGATGCCACCCTCAGTCACGCTCAGGGTAGGGCCGATTGGGGGGTTGGGGCACCGCCCCCTGTCACACTCAAGGCAGGGTCGATGGGGAGGTTGCAGCGCCACCCCCTGTCACCCACAGAGCAGGACCAATCAGGGGGTTGGGGTGCTGCCCCCTGTCACTCACAGAGCAGGGTCCATCGGGGGGTTGGGGCTCCATACCCTGTCACGTACAGAGTAGGGTCGATCAGGGGGTTGGGGAGCTCCCCCCTGTCACGCACAGAGCAGGGCCCATCAGGGGGTTGGGGAGCTCCCCCCTGTCACGCACAGACCAGGGCCCATTAGGGGGCTGGGGAGCTCCCCCCTCTCACTCACAGAGTAGGGACGATAGGGGAGTTGGGGCACCGCCCCCTGTCACACACAGAGCAGGGCCCATTAGGGGGCTGGGGAGCTCCCCCCTCTCACTCACAGAGTAGGGACGATAGGGGAGTTGGGGCACCGCCCCCTGTCACACAAGAGCAGGGTGGATCAGGGGGTTGGGGCGCCGCACCCTGTCACACTCAGGGCAGGGTCGATGGGGAGGTTATGGCTCTACCCCATCACACACAGAGCAGGGCCCATGGGGGGCGGTTGGGGCACCACCCTCTATCACCCACAGAGCAGGGCCGATCAGGGGGTTGGGGTGCCGCCGCTGACACAGTCAGGGCAGGGCCGATGGGGAGGTTATGGCTCTACCCCGTCACACACAGAGCAGGGCCTGTGGGGTGGGGTTGGGGCACGGCACCCTGTCACACACAGAGCCGCAGGGCGATCAGGGGGTTGGGGAGCTCCCCCCTATCAGGCACAGAGCAGGGCTGATCAGGGGGTTGGGGCGCCTTCCCTTGTCATGAACAGAGCAGGGCGGATAGGGAGGTTGTGGCCCCACCCTCTGTCACACACAGAGCCGCAGGACGATCAGGGGGTTTGGGTGCTGCCCCCTGTCACGCTGATCCCGGTGCCGGAGGCCTCTCAGCTCCGCTGATCCCGGTGCTGGGAGGCATATTACCCTTTTACTATATAGAATAGAGGCCTGGTGCATGGGTGGGGGCCGGCTGGTTTGCCCTGAAGGGTGTCCTGGATCAGGGTGGGCGTCCCCACTGGGGTGCTTGTCCAGCCTGGATGAGGGGATGATGGCTGTTTGCAGCTGGTCACCCACCCTTCAGGGTGGGGGGCCCCACTGGGGTGCCTGCCCAGTCTGGGTGAGGGGCTGAGGGCTGTTTTCAGGCTGGCGGGTGACTGAAGCTCCCAACCGCTCCTTTTTATCTTTTTTTTTTTATTCTGGGCCAGCTTTAGCTCTGAGGCTTGGCTCCAGCTCTTAGGCCTCGGCTGCTGAAAGCAGGTATCTGGTTTGTTTGGATTCTATAATCGAAACACTGTTTCAACTCCAGCTCTGAGATCCCAGCTGGCTGAAAGCAGGTTTCTGGGGTTTTGTTTAGCTTCTATATTTGTAACTATGTTTCAAACTGCAAGCTCAGAGGCCGGCAGTGGCAGGAGGGGAACGTTAGCTTCCTCCGTCACTGAAGCAAGCAAGCCTCATGTTCACTTCAAGCTGCCTGGCTGCCGGCCGCCATCTTGGCTGGCAGTTAATTTGCATATCACCCTGATTAGCCAATGGGAAGGGTAGCAGATGTATGGCTAATTACCATGTTTCTCTTTTATTAGATAGAATACTATGTTAAAAGCTTAGTGCTGAAGCCTTATTTATATCACTGTAAGAAAGTTAGGAATTTGGGCAAAATATATGCTCTACAATAATAGAACAGAAGGATGTGAATGAATAAACCTAATTAATATTCCTTGATAATTTAATCCCCCCAAAATTACTGTAAAGACCTTTACAGATGTGCTGGTATAAACATTTTCTAAACTATATTCTCTAACTGTACATTGCTTAGCTGGTATAAGTATTCTGTATACCAGAAATGTGAAGTAGTGAACATTTAGTTTGGAGACCAATATATAACAATAATTAGAGAGATTTTTACACTTTAAATTCTGTGAAAAAGGGGAAAAAAGGATTGATAAGGACTCTATCAGACAATTGAAAGGCAAATTATATATAACAAACTGTTCCAATGTGAATTTTAAGTTCCCTTCCATCACCATGAAACAAGCTATGCCCAACTGAAGTGATTGCCTCTGTTTATATTAAGAACATAGACTGGTCCACTCTGGTTATAGTTTTGGTTTACATTTTATTTTGTTCTTGTTCTTCAGGTTCTGCCAGTCCTGTTCTGTGTGTCCTGGGCTGGTCTCGGCCACAAGCCTCTTGGGTCTCTTTCCATTAGTACAGCAGTCTTGCACCAATTGGAGGTCGCTAAGTGCGGGTTGAATAATTGTTGACTACAAATGCTGGGATTGTCAGGTTTTGTTAAAAACTTGTCCACCAGCCAAAACCGGTTTGGCTCAGTGGATAGAGCGTCAGCCTGCTGACTGAAGGGTCCCAGGTTCGATTCCGGTAAAGGGCATGTACCTGGGTTGCAGGCACATCCCCAGTGGGGGATGTGCAGGAGGCAGCTGATCGATGTTTCTCTCTCATCGATGTTTCTGACTCTCTATCTCTCTCCCTTCCTCTCTGTAAAAAATCAATAAAATATATTTAAAAAAAAAAAACTTGTCCACCAAAAAACTCTCATTTTTAGCTTCTGAATTTCCTCAAAGTTTATTTTAGAAAGTTTATTCATTTTATCAATAGGAAAAAAAATTGCTTTCTTCTTCCCACTCTGCTTAAGCATTAATTGTTCAGAAATTGCTTTTTTTCTACTTGTTCCACATAGCACTGTTTGATATAAATGCTCTGCGTATTCCACTTGTTCAGAATTCTGTATTCTGCCTGGAATATTGCTTTTTTTTGCTGGGAAAATTAACTTCATTATTGACATTGACGTCTGAGCTGAAAATAGATCGCCCTTAGCCATGACACTTCCTGGTTAACATCATTGAATATCTCCCACTGGCTATTTATAATCCTTTTGCATCCAGTATGACACAGGCTACCCCTTCGCCTTTATTGTCTAATCTAGTCCTCATACCACATAAAACGAGGTCCATGTGAATACCATTTTCAATTTAAGGAAACTGAAACAAAGAAATATTATGTCATTTGCTTGAGTTCCCACAATTGATAAATGTCAGATCCTAGATTCTACTCCTACAGATTTTCTGGCTCCAAAGTCTAACTTCCCACCCTAGCATGTTGAACTTGCGATTGTACTACTGCCCAGCTCAGCTATGTTGTGTTCATTTCCATGACACTATATTTCTGTTTTACCAAAAAACATCTCAGCAAGGTAAATGTCATTGTTCTGGGCATTTAAGCTCTTATATTTAAAGGCGCTTCCTCTCTCTTTCTCTCCCTCATCCTCTCTCTTTTTTTCTCTCTCCCCCTACTCTCTCACCCTTTCTCCCTCTTTTAAAGATTTGCTTTTATTTTGACAAATAAGAGCAATGAGCCAACACCACATATATTTTAAGAGAGGACCACATATTTGAGTTAGATTTGAAGGATGACTGAGATGTTTCCTGGTGAAGAGATAAATTGGCCAGGTGAAGGGAGTAACCTGTAAAGGCATTGGCATATGAAAGTACCTGAAACATTCAGACATACAAACAGTACCTAAATCCCGAAGCTTCTTAAAAGCATTTGTCAGATTTTCAGTTATAAAATCTGAGTAATAATTAATTAAGTATAGAGGGAATCCCATTGTGAGAAATTGACATTAAGCCTAGAAGATTAATTGATTTTAGTTAAAACAGACATGCATACTACCTTTATTTTGAAACTAAAAATTATAATAATTCAAGTTCTGGGGTTCTGATACAACTGGATTTTAACTGAAGTATATTGAGCAAGAGATAAATATAATTATTTATTGGAATTTATATTCAATTGTCTATTGGATGCCAGAATGTATACGGACATCCTCTTTAAAACTTAACTTCCAGAAGTTGTTTTAAAATATCCTCAAGCAATGACTGCCTAGTTGTTTTCTTTTTTTTAAATCTCCAGAACTTCCCTTTATATATTGTTACAGGTTAATCATTTTATAATACATATATTCCTCTATATTTCTAATTAAATTCAGCATTCCCTGAGAAGGGTCACACTAGCATCAACAGTGCTTTATTGTATACTAGAGTCCTGGTGCACAAAATTTGTTCACCGGTAGGATCCCTAGGCCTGGCCAGTGATCAGGGCTGATCAGGGCCTTCCAGCTGCAGGCGAAGGCCTTCCTTTATTCCCCACCGTCTCCTGGTAGTCAGCGCATGTCATAGCAAGCGATTGAACTCCTGGTCTCCTGGTCAAACTCCCAAAGGGACACTTTGCATATTTGCCTTTTATATATATAGATTAGAAACTTTACTTCTTTCTTCTAGAGCACACATAGTGGCTTGCAGAATGGTGCCTGAGCTAGGGTTCAGCTCCAACATCTTTAGCTACACATACCTGTTCAGGAAAAAACATGCACAAACATTCTTACTTGGGGAATTTGTTAAAATACAGATTACTGGCTGTGCATGAGGCCTTTTGATTCAGAATCTCTGACAGTTAAAACCTTTATTTACTTATCCAGGGATGCTTTGGAATCAGAATCATACTTGTCCAGAAATCACTTATCTTTATAGAAACAAAAATTAAAAAGGTCCCTTCCTTCCTCCCTCCCTCCCTCCCTCCCTCCCTCCCTCCCTCCCTCCCTCCCTCCCTTCCTTCCTTCCTTCTTTCCTTCCTTCCTTCCTTCCTTCCTCCCTTCCTCCTTTCCTCCCTTTCTCCCTTCCTTTCAGTAAATATCTACTGAGTAGCTAACATGTGCTATACCCAGTACTAGTCTTTGGGTATATAAAAATAAGTAAAAGATAACCTCTGTACTGAAAAAGCCCATTGTCCATAGGTGGATGCATACAAGGTAATCCACCATTGTGCTGTGGTAAAACTTATTAAAAAGCTAGATCAAACGTCATTAAATTAGGTAATGCAGTAAAGTTATGGTACTGAGTGAAGAGAGTAAAGTTAGAGTCTGGATCACCCTAAGGTAGAACCTGTAAGGTTAATAATAATTTCAGCAACAATAACATTTATAATAAAGAGCAGTTACGTAGTACACAGAATACAATTGTTCTAAGGTATCTGGTGTGTGCATGAGTGTGTGTGTGTGTGTGTGTGTGTGTGTGTGTGTGTATTTAATCCTCAAAAGCACCTTGTTAATGCCCATTTTATAGCTAAGAAAACTGAAGCATAAAGAGATTTTTGCTGAGGTCTCACTGCTAGAAAGTGACAGGACCAAGATTAAATCAAGCTATTAAGCACTGACTCTAGAATCAATGCTCTCAGATGGTGGAGGGTGTGAGGAATAGGAGTGCATGAAGACTGTCCGGTCTTTAACTTGAGAAACTGGGTAGATGACAATGCTGTTCACTGACAGAGGGACTATGTGGCCAGAGGTAGTGAAGGAGAAAGACAACAAGCTTAGTTTGGTAAATATTAATTTTGAGTTTGTATAATTATGGATATATTCCACAAGTTCTCAGAAATATGGGTGTGGAGGTCAGAAGAAATATGTAGGCTGAATAAGAGAAGAGGAGAACAAGATTAGATGGAATTTTAGAGGGAATTCTAGACAAGATCCTCCTTTAAACAGAGGGTAGCTATCCTCGAGAGTAAAAAACCCAATTATTCAAACTCATGAAAACCCAACTCCCTGTCATTTTAGTATTTCTGAATTGTATCGTTACTACTACTTATGATAATGTGTTCTATATCTACAATATTTATAGTGCTTACACACAGTCTCATTGGATCTTCATGCTACTCCTTGGAGAGAGATAAAACAAAGAGTAGGAATTGAGATTTAGTTAAATTTTGTGATTTGCTGAGAATCACACATATGTCTGAACTTGGACTCAAACCTTTGGCTTCAGTCTTTGTACTCTTTGGCATCACTCTTAGTACTCTTTCATCACAATAAACCTTTCCTATATTTCAGAGAATCCTTTCTATTTGTTGCTTCTTGTAGTGTGTTAGTCATCTCGGGTACCTAGCATCTGATCATTTTCAAGGGACAAAAATTTAGCTAAAAGAGGACTTTTTAAGAAATATTTTACAGATACTAAATTATCATATTTAGAGCCATCACTAAATTATAATCAGCATTTAATGAAGTTATATTTGTAATAACTGTCCATCCTTCCTATTTAAAGTTTAGGAAATATAGAAGCACACTATTATTTTAAGGTTCTGAATGAATACTAAAACATGTATATCTACCTCCTAACCACAGATGCGAAAAGAACTGTTTCCCCTCTGAGGTTATCCATTTAGAGTAGATTGCCAAAGTTTTAAAAATGATCCACAATGCCCTTGCCCTATTCCAGCTGGTCCCTCACTGTTGTTATGGCTTGTTTCTGTTGTCCTGGGGTGTGTGTGTGTGTTTGTTGTTCTTGTTGCCATTCCTTAACCCCACATACATTCTTTCCTCAGAGTCTTTACACTTTCTGCTTGCTTTTATTAGAACTCCATTCCCAAGGTATCTTCAAGGTTCTTACCTCATTTATTTGTACACTTTTCCCAACCTCCCACTTCCTGGCATCCCCTACTTCCGTTCTTTGCTTTTTAATTTTTTTCCTCTATAGAACTTACTACTTTTTAGCTTACTACATATTTATACTTTCATTTTCATTGTATATCTATTTCTCCATACTAAAATGAGGACTGGGATTTGTGTCTGTTTAGTTTACTGCTGACTCCATATTATGCACAGTACCAGGTAAATAGTAGGAACTTAAGTAGATGCTGAATAAATGAAGACACATATATAAGAATATGAATCCTGAGGTTAGAATGTTTCCATTCTGTGCTTGGTTTCATTATGCTGAAAAATTATAATATTCTCCTCAGGGCATCCTCAGCTAATGGGGGCTGCCAAAGATGAGTGTGATGAGGTGGGGAGATTATGGTAATCAGAGACAGGTTACCCATTTTTAGTCTATTTATTGCTCCATTGTACTTTTGTAGTCTTGGTAAAATCCTTAACATATAGTATTCTTAATTTCCAAAGGTGTAAAATAAAATACCTTTCCAATAGTCTCACAAGGATATTGTTAAGAATAAGTAGAGAGATAAGAGGAAGTATTTTGTAAATAGAAAGGCATTATTAAAATGCATCTTAGTAGTAGTATTGTGCTAATGCTACTTAGCAAAGGCTTAAGTGATTGGATACTAGGAAATCTGTATTATGACCAGCCCATTCAAGTGTGCCCAAAAACATTCTGAAAAGTTATATGTAGGGCCAGGAGTAAATGTTATTGCCATTTGATTTAAAGATTTATTCTGATAAAATACCCATGATTTGGTTTTGGTTCATCTTACTTACTAATATTTTAATTCATATATATTTTCCTTCTCCCCAAAATTCTTTAATTAATTTTACAGATCAGTAAAAACAAGAGTTGAACTAAAGTTTCAGAAAATTAGTTCAGTCTGTTCTAAATTTTGATTCATGGTTAAAAATTTTCAAGTTGCGTTTTTTATATTCCTTCATTTAAAAATCTCCCAATGTGATCTTTGAATTGTTATGATTTTAAAATTAAAAAGAGTCTTTGGATACCTTGTTAAATTTTTCTTGTCATATTATAAAATAATTCCCAAGCTAGATGACATATTTTTTCAAAAAATTTCCACAACTTCCTCATCTCTAGGTAAATATTTTTAGTAAGACTCTGAGTTATTATTTGTAATATGGTAATCACCTAATAAAGTCTCTTTTTGGCTTCTTGAAATTCCAGTGCTCTTACTGAAGATAAACATAATTGGATTGGCTAAAAGAGATGATGAATTCTAAAGGGGAGGGAATAAATCAGAAGTGGTTCTGAGGGATGGTAAGTATGTGGCCAACACTCACATGGTAATAAATAAGAGTAAGGATGTTTTCATCTCACTGTCTGGGTAACTGATGGTTCACCAGTCTAACAATGGTAATTTGGTTCACCAGTCTAACAATGAATAGTAACTACTCCTTAATAAGGCATAGTAAGCTTAACTACTATGCTGATTTTCCAATGGCAAATACGTTTTAATTTTAGAACATTTATCTTTCAATTCCAGCTATCTAATCTACTCCTAGGCCACTATGGACAACTGCCAACCAATTCCATAGTTTTCTAGCATAGCTGCTCATATGCATTGTTTATCAACTTTTGTATGTATTTCTTCATTATCTGTAATATCGTCAGTAAAATAAATTCACTTGTGGTCCTTTATATAGATGAGTCAAAGATTGATAAATTGGAATTCTCTTCCCATGATCTGTAAGCCTCTCAGACCACAGGGTATCTCTCAATGACGGTGTCTTGGCATTTGGAAAAGACAATTATTTGCTGTGTAGAACTGCCCCTCACATAACAGTATGTTTAAGCTCTCTAATGTCTTATCTTCTAAATCCAGTAGTGCCGCAGTCCCTGTAAAAGCCCAAAGTTCACCAACGTCCTTTTTAGGGTTGTAGGTGCGTACAATAAGAAGAAAGTGTTGTGTTATGTTAATAATTATGATCTTAAAGATATGTGCAACATGCCTCATAAATTAGTGTATATGTGGCCAAATACTTTTTAAAATCAGAAATACTGAGGTACAAGCAAGCATCAGTTCTGGATATATAGTAGATAGAGCTGGATATCCTGTAGATAATGCAGTGAACAACCAAAAATAAATTAAAATTTATTTTCAAATAAAATTCACAAATTTTAAGAGCTTTAATAATATGTTTTTCACATGCATGCCTAGGTTGTCGTTTATTTTAAACTGATCCCATAGATTCATGCTGCTTTTCTTATCAAAGAAAGATGTTCACTGTTGAGGTGTGTTAGAATGAATAATTAATTATAATGAGAAGAGAGATTGGTTTTTATAATGTTCATTCTAAGGTATGGCTGAGATATATTTTGGTTGAGAGAGGATAGAGAGGAAAATAAAGTTTAGTGATGGAATTAGAACACATCGAATGTGTTCCTTTTTTTCCATGTAACTTTATAGAGCTAAACAGTCATTGTAACTATGGCGATGAGTTGAAAGACCTATATATTAAAATGCAGCCACTCCTCCCTTCTCTGAGAAGCTAAATTATTAGTTGTTCTCTCTCAGACTCAGGAGGTGGCTGTTTACAACAATAAAATAATAACTAATATTTATGGACCTCTGTGTGCAGGTTTTTATCTCTGTTAATTCTCATGTAACTGTTTTTTCATCTGGCTCCAGGGGGCAGCCTCCAGTTTTGTTCAGCCTCAGCTTTGATCCCCTCCAAAAAAAATTTTATAATTTTTGTTTTATTCAAAGTTACTTATTTAATCACTAAAATTAAGGGTTTCTTTAGCCCTGCCTGTTGTGGCTCAGTTGGTTGAAGTGTCTGTCGTCCCATACACTGAAAGGTTGTGGCTTTGATTCCCTGTCAGAGCATATACTCAGGTTTTGAGGGACCGATCCCTGGATCAGGGCAGGTAAATCGATGCTTTTCTCTCTCTCTTCCCCACCCCCTCTCTCCTTTCTCTCTAAAATCAATAAAAATAATATTCTCCGTTGAGGATTTAAAAAAAATAATTTATTTCTCTCCTTCTCTCTGCTTTGCATGTCTCTTGCTGTTTTGTCAAACAAACCAGCTCTGGCCACAAGTTTGTAACAATGCTTTGCAAAACAAAAAGCCCTATCATACCCTGGCCAGTCTAGCTCAGTGGATAGAGTATCGGCCTGCAGATTGAAGGGTCCTGGGTTCGATTCTTGGTCAAGGGCATATGCTTGGATTGCAAGCTCAATCCCCCAGTAGGGGTCGTGCAGGAGGCAGCCGATTGATGAGAAATTCTCTCATCATTGATATTTCTAACTCTCCCTTTCCCTTCCTCTCTGAAATCAATAAAAAATACATATTTTTTAAAACCTATCATTATTAGGGTCCTCCCTTTTTATAAAGTGGTTCAACAACTACCTAATGTTAATTCAGCTGGTCCCCGGGGATGCGGCCAGTATCTCACATTCCACCTTACTCATAAACCCTTCCAACTACAACTACTCATCACTGTACCAAAGAAGCTCAGATATTACCATAGTGAATGTCGAGTTAGTCAAGGGTCCTAGCTCCATTACAATCTGTGTATTTGCTCAAGGCAATTTGGCTGAGCATGAGTTTCTTTATTTAAAATTGAGCCTGAAACTTGACAAAAATGCTTTGTATACACTTTGCTTCATTTGATCCTTGTAACAACCTTAGCATACAGGCGGGGAAGGTATTGTCCTCAGTTTACAAATCAGAAAATAGGAGAGGTATAGGGACTTGCTCTGAGATACACAGCTGTTACCTGGAGTAGCATTGGATGGCAGACATTCAGATTTCCATCTAGTGCCAGTTCCACTCTATTGTGTCCAGTTTTTCATAGATAAATGAAGGTAACATGTCTGCTAGATATATTTTTAAATTAATATGAGAAGTAAATGCTTCCCCCCCCCCCCCCACGCACACACACACTCTGAGGGGGAAAATTTGGAATGCTATTATTTTAGACTTAAATTGAATTGGAATATAACAGTTTAAATAATAGTAAAGGGTTGACAACAAGTTCATTGGACTAAATGTCCTTTTCTATCATTAATTTTCATAATTTTATGGAGGAAAGTACTTTTTTATGTAGAGTTTTCACCATTCATGACCAAGTCTTCAGTATTATTTTTATTGTCTCACTAGAGGCCTGGTGTATGAATTTGTGCACTGGTGAGGTTCAGCCAGCCTGCCCCCATGGGGCTAGAGGGAGGGGCCACAGGCAGTTGGCCAGCTGGCCCCAACCCCTGTCAAACTCCAGGTCGAACTCCCATTTGAGGGGACAATTTGCATATTTACCTTTTATTATAGGACTAGAAGTCCATTGCACAAAGATTCACGCAATAAGCATTCTTCCTTCCCCTGGCTGCCGGCACCAGTTTTCCTCCAGCACCCGGTTCCCAGGCCTTTGCTGAGGCCATAGGGAGGCTTGGCTTCTCTGCTGCAGTTGTAGCAGAGAAGCCAAGCCTCTTCAGTGCCTGCATATGGAAATTAACCACCATCTTCCTTGGGTTAATTTGCATAGTTGCTCTGATTGGCTGGTGGGCATAGCAGAGTGACACCAATTTGTATGTTTTTCTTTTATTTATTTTTTTAAAATATATTTTATTGATTTTTTACAGAGAGGAAGGGAGAGGGATAGAGAGTTAGAAACATCGATGAGAGAGAAACATCGATCAGCTGCCTCCTGCACACCCCCCACTGGGAATGTGCCCGCAACATGGTACATGCCCTTGACTGGAATCGAACCTGGGACCCTTCAGTCCGAAGGCCGACGCTCTATCCACTGAGCCAAACAAGTCAGGGCTGTTTCTCTTTTATTAGTGTGGATTACTTGAAATGACAATCACTCTGCCCATAGGATTAAATCTACCATGTACTATTTCTCCAGAGGAGTTTATTTCTTATCCAGGAGAAACACGTTCAGCTTCTTTGTCAATATTACTATGCCACTTGATCTCTGAAACGGAGTCTGGAAGATTGTTTAGCTTTGTAAATAGCAGCTTAACACATCATACAGACACAAAGACAAGAAAATGAAAACATAAATGAATTTAGGACTCCTGTATATCCATTTCCAGGAACAAGACAAGGATCAATTAGTTCTCCCTTTTTACTCCAAGCCTAGTGAGACAGTCTAGGATGGCTGTGAGCTCATGCCACAGTGGAATCAGCTTTAATGTCAAGATCACCTTTCCTACCACCTACAATGAAGTCCCTAGTTGATTGATTATGGACCAGCCTGATTAGATGAAAAGGGGAAAAAAATGAAAGAGAAAAGAGTCAAAAATAATCAATCTCTCCAGGTATTTTTAACCTGGGGTCCATCAAAAGATAACATAACACTCTGAAATGTGTTTCTGCTTTTCTTTTGGAAGGTCTTATGGCTTTCATGAAGTTCTCATAGCAGTTCATAATCCAAAGAAAGGAAAAGCTGCCGTCCGGGAACAGCCTGAGAGCAGGTCAGCTGAAAGGTCCATCTCTCATGTGCAGATTCCCACCCAGAACTTGGCCTCGTTACCACATTCCCTTCTTTAGGCTGGCAAAGTAATAACCGGTGATACACATGACTCACCTAGTCTTCACTACAAGCATGGAACTCGTGCCCAAAATGTGAAACTTCTCTGCTCAAAGACCTTTTAGTTTCGTTTTTTGTTTGTTTGTTTGTCTGTTTTTGTTTTGTTTTGGCTTCCACGGCTAAAACTATGGAAAACTCCTAGAGTTATACTTCCATTGGTAGCTCTCTTCTAGCTCCATTCTTGTTACATCTAATTTCCTACTGGTGTCTCAACTTGGATTTCACACGGACATTTCAAAATTAACATATCTACAACAAAACTCTTCATTAGACATCACCATCCCACCTTTGGGCTTCCCATATTCCTGCCGACACTTAGCATTATGCAGAATTATAATTTTTTGCCAATCTCATGGGTATAAATTTTGTTTAATTAGCATTTTTCTAATTACTGTTGAGTTTGTGTTATTATTTGTTTGCATGTCTCTTCCAATTAGATGATGAATTCCCTACAGTTGGGATTATGGATTCTTATTTTTATCTCCCAAGTTTCTGGAACAGTATGTGAAACATGCTCAGGATAATGACCTTCTTGTTAATAAATGTGTAGATGAATGAATTCATAAAAACCTCAGAGATCGCTGAAAAAGTGACTTCTAGTTAAATAAGTGTGCAGTACATACTCAGTACAGGTTTAACCAAAGTTATATATGAAATATTGACACAATTTACTTTAAAAAAGTTATGTGAGGTTAGTTTTGACACCACTTTACATAAGTCTAAATAAATTCAATTTCCTTCTCACCATGGCACAGTGGGAAAGGATGGTTTTTGGAGTTGGTATATATATCTGTTTGCACCTGGGCTCTGACTTGTACTAAGTCGATGACATAGGACAAAATTTACACTCTGTTAGGAAAATAATACATATTTCATAAGTCTAATTTATAATTTAAATTTAAAAGAATCATGTGTTATAATCTATCATTGCATCCTGTTATCTGGTATACTAGGTGGTAAATAAACAGTAGCTTTCATTATTTTTGTTGTGAGGATTTCATACAACTTAAAAATGCAGTTAAAATTGAATTTCCATTTTTTTCACATGAGTATCTTAAAGGAGAAGCATATATACACTCCATGTCCTCTGCAATGTCATTCATTAGTTATTGCCTTTTTCAGAATGCATGACTTACATATATAGAACAGCAACATTGAGGTTCTAGTTTTTGAATCACTAGTTTCTGACATTAAAAAAACTTAAGGGTCTTATGATATTTTTTTTTTTCTGATACCATTTTTGCATAAAAAAGGAAAGTAAAGTTTAAAAGGAGCACAATGATCATTATTGTGGTTGCACTTGTGATTTATTTAAATCAAGTTTTGTACAATGTGTTGCATGTCAGTCAAATGTACTATATTTAGCATTACCCACTCCACACTCAGTGCCACAACAAATTATTTATTCTCACACCTATATTTATGGGTTAACTAGAGGCCCAGTGCACAAAAATTTGTGCACTCAGGGGGTGGTCCCTCAGCCAGACCTGTGCCCTCTCTCAGTTTGGAACCCCTCGGGGGATGTCCACCTGCTGGCTTAGGCCCGTTACCCAGGGGATTGGGTCTACGCTGGCAGTCAGACATCCCTCTGGCAGCCAGGGAGCCCACAGGGGGATGGCCACTTGCCAGTGTGGAGCAGGCCTAAGCTGCAGTCAGACATCCTTAGCGCTGCTGAGGAGGCGGGAGAGGCTCTCACCACCACTGCTGTGCTGGCAGCCATCAGCCTGGCTTGTGGCTGAGCAGAGCTCCCCCTGTGGGTGCGCACTGACCACCAGGGGGCATCTCCTGCATTGAGTGTCTGCCCCCTGGTGGTCAGTGTGTGTCATAGTGACCAGTCCTTCCCAGTCGTTCTGCTGTTAGGGTCAATTTGCATATAACCCTTTTATTATATAGGATAGAGGCCTGGTGCACGGGTGGGGGCTGGCTGGCTTGCCCTGAAGGGTGTCCTGGATCAGGGTGGGGCTCCTGCTTGGGTGCCTGTCCAGCCTTGGTGAGGGGCTGATGGCTGTTTGCAAGCTGGCCACACCCCCTTCAGGGTGGGGGTCCCTACTAGGGTGCCTGGACAGCCTGGGTGAGTGGCTGATGGCTGTTTGCAGGCTGGTCAAGCCCCACAGTGGGGACCCTCACCCCATGGAAGTGTGGCCAGCCTGAGTGAGGGGCTGATGGCCGTTTGCAGGTTGGCCACAGCCACAGGTTGGAAGCAGGTATCTGGGATTTATTTAATTTCTATAATTGAAATTTTGTAGCCTTGGTCCCGCTCGAAGCCTATGTTGCCCCTGGCAACCCATATTCCCAGCCTCTCCTTGAGCAGAGACCAGGCCCACTGGAAGCAGGTATCTGGGGTTTATTTATTTATTCTCTATAATTGAAACTTTGTAGCCTTGAGCAGGTTGGCAGGGCAGGTGGGAAGCTTGGCTTCCTCCATCGCCAGGGCAACCTAAGCCTCCTGCTCACTCCAGCTCCATGGCTGCCGCCATCGTTGTGACAGAGTGAGGGTTAATTTGCATATTACTTGCCAGAAGCCGGTCCATCCTTGCTGCTTGACACAGTCGCTGCAAGATAAAAACATCTGCACAGCATATGTTTCAAGGGACCTGGCGTATATAGCATACTGTTCTTAATATGTTTGCTCCCTTAGTGCTGTGTGTTTTAAGCAAGGTCACCTCTCCGAGAAAGGTTGTTTCCCCAGGTAGGGATTTTTCCCTGAAGTTAGGGAGGGGATGAAACTCCTTAACTAAGTGCCAAGCCGGTAGTTAATCACTTTAACTACAAACAATCATGCTTAAGCTACATAATCTTTACTCCCTGGAATGGAGATAAGAAACGCCCTAACCTTTGTAATAGAAATTGACAGGATTAAAATCAACTGGTATAAATACGGATGTAACAAGACAATAAACAGCAGAACCTCTCTGGAGATCCAGACCAGAACTTGGCTGGAGATCCTGGCTGGAGATCCTGGCTAGGCTGCTGATCAACTGAACACTGTCCCTGTGTCATTCCTTCTTCACTGACTCTGTCCACACCTTTGGGGACCCCTGGACCTGCTGGGGTTGGACCCCAGCAATTACTCTTTTATTAGATGGGATGATGTTTGGCTAGACCACAATCTTGGCTTGGTTCTATGATATGGATTGTGCTCATTTCTACTAGTACGTCTTGTGTCTCTTGGTCAACTTGAATTAGTGGACCACCTGGAACATGCTTATCTGGAACAATAACAAAGATATAAGAGAGCAAGACCAACCTCACAAGTTCACTGATATTTGAGAATGTATATGTGACAAGAGTAGCAATACTGTGACATAATATGATAGCTTAATGGAGGAAGTGAGTTAAAATAGGCAAAAATTCAGTAGATAGAAGAAGAAAACAAATTGACTTTTATGAACACTAATTATACTATATAGATACATTATTGAAATTATTGTATTTATTCCTGATAACAGCCCTGTGAAGTGGGTGTTTTTATCTTTGTTGTAGAAAAGATGAAACAGGGCTCAGAGATATTAAATGACTTAAGCAGGGGCTGAGCTAGCGAGAGGTGGGGCTGAGATTAGAAATCAGGTCTCTAGAACCTGTACTGCTATGATTGTAGCAATACATTCCCAAGCCCCTTAGCATTATCTCATATGACAAAATCCTATACTATTCCTAGAAATAAGGGGGAAGTGAGTTTTAAAGTGTATAAGTGAGTTAGCAAAAGCTAGAAAGTGGGAAAACGGTATGTATTTGGGGGTTGGAAGCTAATGCTTTTTGGAAAGTTTGCTGGAAAAGCCATCATTGTGGAAGATAAGACTATACAGATTGGATAGCAAGCTAACTTTAATTTTGTGTAGGCTCTGAGGAACCATCAAACATAAAAATGATAGTTCAGAGATATGCTTTGGGAAGATTAATTCATCAGGTTCTATGGAAAATGGGGGAACATTTGGAACTGTGCAGACAACTCAGGAGGTCACCACAATAGTTGAGGTTAGTAGTAATGAAGACTGACTGACCTAATTGGTGATATGAAGACAGCAAGAGAAGACAGATGTGGAGGGCACCAACCAAGGAGAAAAAAAATCATTTTTTGGCAACCAGTTAGATATGGGTAATGAGAGACAGGAAAGAGCCAACAATCACTCCAATATGTTGAGAAGGGATAACTAGAAGAATGACAATGCCATTGAGAGATATAGAAAAGGCAAGATGAAGAGCTGAATATGGGAGGGAATAATGAGTTCTGTCCTAGACATGTTGAGTTTTAGAAGAAACAATTTGAAATACCTGACACTCAGAAGAAAGGTTAGAGTTAGCTGTCAATTGGAATCCATTCTCACCTTTTTTCGTACTAACAGAATTGTAGCTAGCTATGATTGTAGCAGTACATTCCCAAGCCCCTTAGAATTATCTCACATGACAAAATTCCCCCAACTGTGATGTGAACAGAAGTAACACATGCCTGTTTTAGACTTCTACGTGTGTGCCTCCATGTTCTTTAGGCTTGAAATGTTGATACTCAGAGCCACTTTGGAAGTCAGATGTTGAGATGGTAGAGCTACTATCAATTGGCAATTGCCCTGAAACTCCCTCACTAGAATTTTTCATGAGAAACTTCCATTGTTCTTAAGTCACTTAATTGTTTTTATTCTTTTGTCAACAATTTAGATCAGACTTACTATTACCTTGAATTGGTACCTGGAAATCAGATTTTGTGGCATTGAATTAGCAGTTAAGCTTGAAACCTGGAATCCTTGGATGTTGTGGGAAAATTTTCGGTAAGTCAATTGCCTATGATAAATTGGAAGGCAGGGTGAGTGCTTAATAGGCCTGAAGCTTTAAGGGAAGCATTAGAAAAAGTAAAAATTTCCTGTGGTGGCTGCTCCTTGGTACTTTTAGCAAGGTAACATGAAACAAACAAGAACTTTGTCAAGAATTGATAGGTTTCCTAGCAGAGCTTAAAAGAATTTAAGGCCTTGCAGTTTTGGAAAAGCTTCTGTACCTCAAATAGCAGGAGAGAAAACTTTTGTTGCTTAAATGTCTCCCATAAGACTTTTCAGTCAAACAAAAGGACCCAGCCCTGCTGCGGAAGAGTGGATTGAAATATGGACTTCTCAGGGAAGCCTGTATTCAGCTGCCCTCAGCGGAGGCCAACGAATGTAAGAGAGAGGCACAGGGCAAGAGAGCAAGGAGACAATATAAACATATATGTTATGTCCAGAAAAGAACTTATCGATAATGAAACAAATACTTCTGGAACTTATTAAGTATTTTTAGGGAAGTGTGTTGCCAAAGAAATCTTGAGCCTATTTTGCAAAAGTTTGTGACAGTTTAAGTAACAAATTCTGGGCTCCCAAACTTGTAGAAAAGCTATCACACAGGAAAGGCATCATCCCTAGTAGTCATTTCATATGTGATATGGGAGGTCATAGTCAAAATGACCTTAATCGAGAATCAAGTCAATGTCCATGGAAATTCGTGGATGAGGGAGTTCTTCCCAGAAAGCAGAACTAGGTTTAATTGGAGAACTTCCTCCACAGCCAGGGCAAGGCCCCTCACAGTGCCTGTACCAGAATGAGTCTATCATTGCTTTCTCTGCCCACTCCTTCCCTGCTACCTCTTTTATTTTTGCAAGAATTTTCTCCCAATAAATCTCTTGCATGCCTAATTCAATTTTGCCGTCTTCCTGGAGAATTATATCAATGATATTAGCAATGGCCCAACAAAGCAGGTTGTAAAATGGGGCTTGAGAACTGCCTCACTCCCACTACCCAGCTGGCAAAAAGGACTTCATCCCATTGACTATGGGGCATGGAAACTCCTGGCACAAGGTGACAGGCCAATGGCTAAAACTTTCACCAGTGTTGCTCTGGTGAGAAGTCCTGCTGGATAGGAATAACCTTGTTGATGAGATAATTCAGGCATTTGAAAAATGTAGCTGGAATGTTATCTGGAAGGATAGAGAGTTGCTGGTTATGAATAAGTTGCACTGATGCTTAGCAGAAGGATCATGAAAAAAATGAGAGTAGTTAAAAACGTTAAAGACTCTGTGTGAGAACTGCCAGGTCTTTTGGCCCTTATTTCTTGCAGTGGAAGAGTGAGCACCGCTGAGGAGCAAGCTCAGACCTTAACAGCTAGAATTGCAGAGCTCCAGGGAAATTTAAATGCTCAGTCTCGAAATATCTGTTATGCTAAGGTCAGGGCACTGGTTGGGAAAACCGGGTATCACTGAAACTGGGGGCTGATACCCTAAGAAATTTGGCTTAGAACCCAGACTTAATGAGGGCCCCTAATAAGAGCTTGAGCTTCCCCAGTATGAAAAGACCATAAACACTTCTCATCCCTGCAAGTCAACAGGTGACTCCTCAGAACATTTACCTCCATCTCTTTTCCTGCCTGCCAGGCCTATACTTAGATTGAATCCCAGCATAGCTTGGTTGGAGATGGAATGAACCTGATAAGACAGGGAAGGTTATATCCCAAAAGAACTGCAAGAATACACTACAGGAGACAAGGCAATATGCCTGGGATTGGAATTTAGAGGTGCTCAATCAAGGGATCCACAAATAAGATTGAGTAAACAAAAATTTCCTTACTTGGAATTTAATTTTCTAGTAATAACTTCTGGGATCCAGTGGGTCCCCATTGAAACAGACTACTTGACCCTGGAGTACAGTGTGACCATGTATCCAGAGCTACTATTAGAGTTTTGCTGAAATTAAAATCATAAGAATTAGTTGGACCCAGCATCAGTCCATCACAACAGTGAAATGAAACAGTGCCTCCTCTCCTCCCTGCCGACAACCAAGGCAGATTTTGTGTTTCCTGACCTAACAACTCTAAGATATTCAGGTTCAGTGATCCTGATTTGTTAAGGGAGCACATGCTTGCCAGGGGACATAAGAATCCTGTTGAAGTACAGCTTTGACTGCACTTTGGTTCCTTGTGTATAGGGACCATGGATGAGAAGAAGGGTCACTACTTGGGGAGAAATGATTGCCTCTGATCAACAGGAGGAAGTTGGGCTGCTTATACGTAATGAGGGTAGGTTATAACACCGGTAGGGTCCAGGTGATCCAATTGGACATCTCTTGGTTCTCCCACAGCAACTGTAACTACTCATGCCAATTGTAACTCCCACATCAACTGTAATTGTAGCACATGCAGCAACCATGGCCGAAGAAGGGTACTACTACTAAGGGCCCAGACCGTTCAAGAATGAGGGTTTGGGTCACACTACTTGGTAAATCCCTAACCTGCAGAGGTCATGGTTGACTTAGAGAGGAATTTAGAACAAATAGTGGAGGAGGGGAAAGATGAGTCCTTTTGTGGCCCTGAGACCAACTGCAGCAATGTGTGCTATACTTCATCCCACGAACTTCCCTCTTTTAAATTTCCACTCGGTTGGAGAAGTCCACAGAACCATAAAGGAGCTGCTCCTGAACATGTGTAGATGTGTGGATCTTTGCAGTGCAAGCAAGGGGTGGACTGTAGAAGGCAGTGAAGGTGCATTGCTTAGATCAGTGATGGCGAACCTATGACATGCGTGTCAGAGGTGACGCGCGAACTCACGTTTTTGGTTGATTTTTCTTTGTTAAATAGCATTGAAATATATAAAATAAATATCAAAAATATAAGTCTTTGTTTTACTATGGTTGCAAATATCAAAAAATTTCTATATGTGACACGGCACTAGAGTTAAATTAGGGTTTTTCAAAATGCTGACATGCTGAGCTCAAAAGGTTCTCCATCTCTGGCTTAGATCCTAGGAGAACTAACAGCAGAGACATCTGTTGTATGGCTGTCTCCATTGGCCATACCTTTGGATCTTCTGCAGAGTTAAAGCTGAGTCACATGCTCCTCAGGCATGCTTCCAGCCAGTGACTGAGCATGGTGTCGAAACCACAACCAGGCCACTCCATAACCTCCTCAGGTCGAGTTAGTGCTTCTTCTTCTGTGTTCCTGTTATATCTTCCACTTTCCTATGCTACTGGTCTTTGCATCTCAATGTATTTTTTCTAGTTTTAATTTACAATATGTAAATTTGTATATAAGTTTTACATGAAACTTTTTCATTGGCATCCACAGTTTTGTGGCATGCTAATTTTCACTTAACGTTAGATACTGGACAATTTTGTTAAATGTTTTTTGCCTGCAAAGGTTGAGTTTGTTGAAGACATGATTATTGCCTTTGAGGCAAAGGGAGTAACTTTGAAAGAAACAAGGATAGTTAAAAGGGAGAAGGAATGATATTTTTAGACTATAAAACAAGTTGGAAAATAGGTAAGAATTGTAGTAGAAGAAGCAAGGATGTCCTGCCACTTAAAAATGTTGATGCCTTAGGGAGGCAAGACATGGAAGGGGATGGCCACATGATGAATCTAGGGATGCTGAATTGCTTTTTACCTTGGCAAATATTCCTACTTTATATGTGCAGTTCAGAGCGAGGACCCTCTGGCCTTTTAGACACTGTGGGCTTTGACAATGAGGATGTCCATGGGAAGCATAATGGACAAGAGGCTGGAGGTCCTTCTTCTACCTTCCAAGCACCATCAACCAGGTACTTCTTAGACTTGTACTGCCTTTGGAAATACAGTTAAGACTGAGATTGAATTTCTTATCAAGAGTGATTTAATGAGGTTAGATTTACTTTGATTAAAAAGAAAGGGACCTATCTTACAAACTTGCATTGTATGTGTTAGATGGAATTGGTAGTGGGAAGGAGAGATTAAGCTCATTTTTTCTCTTGGCATAAATACATCTCCCAGACTGATCTTCCTTTTAGCCAGAGTAAGAGAATCACTGTCCAAAGCAGTGGCTTATTGGAGTTGCATAAATTGATCAGAGAATGTGGAGTGAACAGCAACCTTTCTCCTGGGACAATACTTAGCCAGTACATGCAGTCCTGATTCAGTCTGTGTGTTGACTGAGAACAAAGGTGCTCTGATCCCATGCTGGGGGAGTACAGCTCTGTGTCCTCTGGGAATACTATACACAACATCTCCAAGACATTACCAAACTTCGTCCATTTGTCTAATCAAAGAAGCAGTGGGCAGAGAGAGAAAAAACTATGGTTGAGGTTAGCTGAGTCTAGGCAGAATACCTAGTGTTGAAACCTTGGACTTGCTACTAATACATGCTCGACTTCATTATCTTTATTTGTAAAATATGAGTAGTTGGAAAAGTAAATGAGACACAAAGATAATATGCAAAGCACAGTACATTCTATAGAGATAATAAACATTATTCAAACTTAAGAGTAGTCATCTTTAAGAAAATAGTCACAGTCATAACATTTTGAAAGTTGACTATGTTAGATATGGTGGTGACCACATTACCATTCACTTAAATTCCATGAGATAAGTGCTATTATTGCACCAATTTAATAAATTAGGAATTTGAGGCACAGAAGAGTTAAGTAACTTTTCTGGCATCCATAGCTAATAAGCCTTTAAACTTAAGTATTCTGTCTACAGAGTTTATGCCATTAAATACTATGCTAAGTGAAATAAGTCAGACAGAGGAAGAAAAATACCATATGATTTCTCTTATATGGGGAATCTAAAGGACAAAATAAACAAATAAGTAAAATGAAAACAAACTCGTAGATGCAGAGAACAAACTGATGGTTGCCAGAGAGAAGGAGTTTGCAGGACTGGGAGAAAAGGTGAATGGATTAAGAAGTACAAATTGATAGTTACAGAACAGTCACGGGGTGTAAATTATGGCATAGGAAATATAGTCAATAATACTGTAATAACTATGTATGGGGCTAGGTGAGTACTTGAAATATCAGGGGGAACACTTTATCTAACCATTATGTTGTACACTTGAAACTAGTACAGAATAATTTTGAATGTAAACTGAAATTGAAAAATAAAAAAATACAAACATTATCCTATCTAATAATAGACAAACAGGGTAATTGACCGTACCTTCTCTATGCTTCCCATTGGCAAATCATTGAGATATGCAAATTAACTGCCAACAAAGATGGCGGTTAATTTGCATATGTAGGCACAAAGTGGCAGAGCGAAGACTGAAGGCAGCTCCGGCCAGAGCAGTGAAAGCTTTGAAGGCGGCTCTGGCCAGAACTGCGATCAAAGCGGCTCTGGCCGGAGCAGTGATCAAAGCGGCTCCAGCCTGAGCTGTGATCAAAGAGATTCCGGCCGGAGCAACAAAGGCCTGGGTCCCTGGTGCCGAAGGAAAACCAGTGCAGGCAGCCAGGGGAAGGGAAGGAATGATATTTTAAGACTATAAAAGGGAGAAGGAATGATATTTTAAGACCATAAAAGGGAGAAGGAATGATAGGGATGCTGAATTGCTGAGTTAAAGCTGAGTCACATGCTCCTCAGTCATGCTTCCAGCCAGTGACTGAGCATGGTGACCAGCATGATTATCTCTCTGATGATCAGTGACTTTGAGCATTTTTTTCATGTCCTTTGGCCATCTGTATGTCCCCTTTGGAGAAGTGTCATAAGAATAATAATAATAAATAATAATAATAAATAAATACATAAATAAATACATTAATAAACATTATGCCAGATAGTAATGACTTCTTCATTCACACACACACACAAAAAAAATGTAGAAAAGGAGTTAGATTATCTAAGAACCTTTAACCCATAAAAATACTTTAAACTTAATTTAACATTCAATGGAAGCTCTTCCTTTGAAGCCCAGAGTGAATAATGAAATGCCCTTTGGGTTTGGAATCATAAGACCTGTAAACATCTTCCAGTTTTGGCAGTTCCTATAGGTCACTTAACATGCTGGAGTTTCTTCATCTACAAATGGAAACAGTCACTATCTTATTGAGAAGATACGTAAGGAAATAGATGTGAAAGTACTTTATAAATGCCTCACAAATGTTAGTTACCATTAGTAAATGAGTATAATTATACATTGTTTTAAAAAAATCTAAAATTAAAATAGGAATTACAATAATTTCTCTATTCTATTTGAAGAAATGAAACAAATTATTTTATTGCACTCCAGTATGTAATATACAACCAATTTAAAAATATTTTTAATATGTACATTTCTAGTCCAATTTTAATACTACAAAACTCACATAGATGAAAACAAAGAAAGAATGCTGCCACATGGTAATGCCTTTTTCTTTATTTTTATAGGATGTTTCATATGAGAGAATGAGAAACAACAGGTATCCAGTATTCTGAAAGATATCATTATGGGGTTGCCTAGGTGACTCACTAGGATGTATTATCACGTTATGCCTCATATTCTTTTGGAGTAAGTAAAACTAGGCAACATATGAAAGATGGAGGTTAAGCCTTTTGAAAAGAAACTGCATCATCACTATAATCAAGAATATGAAAAGATTTGTTAGTCATCATTTTTTCATTTATTTAGTTAATAATGTTAGACATGTCCTGCCCATTGCACTGCACACTAGATGTTGAAGGAGGTGTTTATGGAAACATTCAATCTGGTTGAAAATACATACATATACATATAAAATAAATAACATTGTAGAAGAGTTTATCACTGACAAAGTCAGCGATATTGTTAATAAGTAGAAAGAGAGGATTTATCAAAGGGAGCAATTGACATGAGCAAGATAGTCCAGGAAATCTCGTAAGAGTGAGAGCAAAGATTGGAGATCAGAAATATTTTTGGTTTTTTGAGAACCCAAGAAGAAATCTTGGCAGAAACATGGTGGATTAAGTGTAAGGAACATCCAGAGAAATGATTAAAGAGGTGGAGTCTGTTTGATTATGCAGCGCTGTGACTGTAGGCTGAGAGGTTTGAAGTGTATTCCAACGGCAGTGGATGTTGAAGTGGCAGTAGTTTGGAGAGACAGAGGACCTCTGTCCACTCAGAAAGTAGCCTTCAGATGGTAGAAAGATAACTTCAGTTTTCGGTGAGGTCCTTTTATAATTTCTACAAGGAGTTCATCTTTAAGTATCAGAAAAACAACAGACAATGACTTTATATACACAGGCACATGTTTTATGTATTTTTTATTGTTTTCTTGAAACAAAACGGCCACAAGCAGACACAGGCAGTCGGGGTGAGTCTAAAGGCACAATGATGTCATCAGGTTTTGGCTCCCGTCTACCTGTTCTACCATCCTTATCACGAGGCTTTTGTCCTGAGGCTCACAAGTTAACAGCTGTATCTTCAGACAAGCAGGACAAGGGAAAAGGACAAATGAAATGGGTAAAAACACATGCAACAAGAATCTGTCACTAAAATTTTTTCCTGATAATCCTATCCATTTAATCCTTGCTCACATTATTGGATAGTATGAGGTCACAAGGCCTGTCCTAATTGTAGGTTCAGCTGAAAAAGGTCAGTTTTAGCTGGATAAATTGCTGTGATAAGCAAAACTGAAAGTGGTTGGCAGGGAAGAAAAGGATGGATGTATGTATACTTGGAGGGGCACAAATAGGTTTACAGTTGTGAATACACAGAACCCAGAGTTTATTCTTGTATTATTATTTATTAACTATTGTGTTATTTTCCACATGAACAACTGTAAAGCTACTTTTGCCCCACCCTGTACACATATGTCTTTCTCACTGGATATTTGGATAAAAAGGAAGTGATGGAATTATGCAATATTTTCCTAGTATATATTTGAAAGGTGTGTCTGTTTCATGTAGCAACCCTTGGATATGTAAGTGAAACAAAGCCTTAGTGGGTTCTCCTCTGGTTCCATGAGCTGAGTACTTTGTAGATATTCTTTCCATTATCAATCTAATTTTTCTATTATATCCTGTCTTTTTCTGGAACTTTAAAAGTTTGGAAAATCTGTGTTAAGAGATGCCAGCCAGATGCTATTTTAAACCAATATTTCATAATTTCTTATGTTTTAATTTAATGTTTTTATTCTCTTTGACCTAAAGAGAGTCGAGTATTTAGACTTCATTTATGAGTATTTGTTTAATTTAATGTGAATTTCTAGTTTTATTGCCTCTTGGTTAATTTGATTTTAGAGTTTTTTTCTCCTTGTAGATATTTTCATATAAGTTTTCTCTACTCTTAAAACTAGTAAGCCTAGTTATTTTATAACTATAAATTCTGATAATTCTACTCTCTCAAGTCTTTGTGAGTTGGTCTCTTATTTCTGGTGGTTGGTCCTTAAATGCCATTTGCTGGGCCATTAGGATGATATGCATCCAGGCCACAAGTCTACATGAACCTGTTTTACTTTCAATTCACTCTTTCTCTGAAAGACAAAGATCACATGATCATATCAATAGATGCATTTGACAAAATCCAGCACCCAGTTTTGATAAAAACTCTGATCAAAGTGGGACTAGAGGGATCATATCTCAACATAATAAAGGCCATATATGACAAACCTACAGCCAACATCATACTCAATTGGTAAAAACTAAAATCATTTCCCTTAAGAACAGGAACAAGACAGGATTTTCCACTTTCACCACTCTTACCCTACATAGTACTGGAAGTCCTAGCCACAGAGATCAGACAAGAAGAAGAAATATAAGACATCCAAATTGGAAAGGAAGAAGTAAATAAAACTGTCATTATTCAAAGATGACATGATATTGTACATAGAAACCCTAAAAACTTCACCAAAAAGTACTACATTTAATAAATGAATTCAGCAATGTAGTAGGATATAAAATTAACACCCAGAAATTGATGGAATTGTTATACACCAATAATGAATTCTCAGAAAGAGAAACTAAACAAACAATCCATTTACCATTGCAACAAAAAATTAAGATTCTTAGGAATAAACTTAACCAAGAAAGTAAAAGACTTGTACTCAGAAAACTACAGGACATTGAAATAAGAAATAAAAGAAGATATAAACAAGTGGAAGAATATACAGTGTTCATGGATTGGTAGGATTAACATAATTAAAATCTCCATATTACCCAAAGCAATCTATAGAGTCAATGCAATCCCTATTAAAATTCCACAGCATATTTCACAGAACTAGAACAAACACTGCAAATATTTATGTGGTACCATAAAAGACCCCAAATAGCCTCAGTAATGTTAAGAAAGAAGAACAAAGTTGGAGGGAAAACAATAATAGATATCAAGTTATACTATAAAGACACTGTAATCCAAAGAGCCTGGTACTGACACAAGAATAGGCATATAAATCAATGGAATAGAGCAGAGACCCCAGAAATCAATCTAAACCATTATGCTCAATTAATACTTGACAAAGTAGGCAAGAGCATACAATGGAATCAAGACAGTCACTTCAATAAATGGTGTTGGGAAAATTGGACAGATACATGAAAAAAGGAAAGAAACTAGACCACCAACTTACACCATACACAAGAATAAACTCAAAATTGATAAAAGACTTAAATATAAGTCATGAAACCATAAAAATCCTAGAAGATACCATAGGCAGCGAAATTTCAGACATCTCTCATAGCAATATGTTTACAGATACATCTCCTAGGGCAAAGGAAACAAAGGAGAAAATAAACAAATGATACTACATCAAATTGAAAAGTTTCTGCACAGCAAAGAAGCCATCAATCAAACGAGAGCCCATTGTATGGGAGAACATATTTGGCAATGATGCATCTGATAAAGGGTTGATATCCAAAATATATAAGGAACTCATGAAACTTAACAAAAGGAAAATAAACAATCCAATTAAAAAATGGGCGAAGTACCTAAATAGATACTTCTCCAAAGGGGACATACAGATGGCCAAAGGACATGAAAAAATGCTCAAAGTCACTGATCATCAGAGAGATGCAAATTAAAATAACAATGAGGTACGACCTCATACCTGTCAGAATGGCTACCATCAACAAATCAACAAATGACATGTGCTGAATAGGATGTGGAGAAAAAGGGAACCTTCATACATACACTGCTGGTGAGAATACAGACTGGTGCAGCCATTATAGAAAACATAAAATTTCCTCACAAAATTAAATATGGAACTGCCATTTGACCCAGTGATCCCACTTCTAGGAATATATCCTAAGAGACCGGAAACACTTTAGAATAGGGGTTCTCAACCTGTGAGTTTCGACCCCTTTGGTGGTCGAACGACCCTTTCACAGGGGTCGCCTAAGACCATCCTGCATATCAGATACTTACATTACGATTCATAACAGTAGCAAAATTACAGTTATGAAGTAGCAACAAAAATAATTTTATGGTTGGGTCACAACATGAACTGTATTTAAAGGGCCAGAAGGTTGAGAACCACTGCTTTAGAAGAAATGTATGCACCCCTATGTTCACAGCAGCATAATTTACAATAGCTAAGATCTGGAAACAGCCCAAGTGCCCATCAGTAAATGAGAGGATAAAAAAAGCAGTGGTATATTTATACCATGGAATACTATGCAGCAATGAAAAAGAAGAATATCTTACCCTTTGAGACAGCATGGAAGGACCTGGTGAGTATTATGCTAAGTGAAATAAGCCAGTCAGAGAAAGACAATCTCTCACGCATATGTGGAATCTAATAAACTGATGAATAAGGTAGATCCAGAGACATAGAAGCATGGAACAGACTGTGGAATCTCAGAGGGAAGGTGGAGGTGGGTGGGTGGGAAGATGTCAACCATAGACCTTGTATGCATATATGCATAACCCAGGGACACAGACAATTGGGTGGTGAAGGCCTGGGGCATGGGATGGGGCGGCCTAGAGGGGCTGATGGGGGGAAAAAGGAGACATAAGCAATACTTTTGACAATAAATATTTAATTTTTAAAAATTACAGTCTCTGATTAATCAATTGTCTGTCTTCATGTGAGCGTCTGGGCAGTTGGACACTGCTGGAGACAATCTCAGCAATAGGCCAACCAATCCACTTTATGAGACATAGCTGTCCGGTCCTAACTAGGCCATCACAGCTGCCAATACTGTACTCAAGTTACCTCATTCTTTCATCTCAAACTATTTCATACTTTTTCATTTCCTTAGACTTCCAATACTCCTCACCAAATACTGTTGATATGCTAGAGGAGAAAAGGTCACCCTGTGGCCGGGTCCTACCCTGCAGTTGTCCTTTGCTAAGTTTCCATGGATTTTCACTCTCCTGACCTTCTGTACCTGGCCCATCATCCTTCCTCTGCTCATGCCTACCATTTTCTACACTACTCCTCCCCCTGCCCCCCCCCCCCCACCCTGACCCAAGGATCTTGGCTCCTAATTCCTTCAGATAAAAGGGCACAGGATCTCTTCTGTAGCTGCTTTCTGCTGAAGCGGGGTGAAGTTTTCCTTCAAAGCGAAGAGATCCCTGCTCTCTGTAAAGGGATGATGAGGCCCAGGCTTAGAAGGAAGTGGTGATCGTGTCTAGAGTTGATATTCCCGGAGTGGAAGTAGGACTTGTAATCTGTTGGAGACACTGTTATAAATGTTAATGTTATTGGGGCAAAAGCTAGAATAATATGACAAATTAACTGATAATAGGAACAGAGTTTTAGTTCCAAGTGAAAGGGTGGGAGAAAAATGAAACATTAGTTTGGAGGATTGTAGTCAAATATTCAAGAAAATTAGATAAATTCAGGATTCAGTTCAATTCATAGGCGAAAAATAAAACTTTGAGGCTCATTAAATTAGATTCTAATACTCACAATTGTGTATTATAGAGTCTATTGAAACACAATTTCCCTGCCTAAAATTACTCTCATTTTTATTAAAGAGCCAAATTAAAACCAGCTTATTTATTGTATTAAGTCTAGTTTCAATTTGGCATAATTATTTGCATGAATACAATAAGAATAGCAATTGATTATATAGGCTTTTTAAAAAAATTTGCTTTGCTGGAATCCCATGATTGAACTTTAATTAGCCCCTGAGGGCAAAGAAGCTGAGCCACCTCATTGCCATCAGGTTTTCTTTTTTTTACAATATTTATAGATTTGGGTGAATTCCTCAAGTTCTTGAGGTTCCCAAAATGTTTTGAAGTTCCTTCCCTGCCTTCTCGCAGGAAAGCAGCCTTTATTCCTTACATGGAAACACTGCCATGAACCACATGACCAAACAATGTACCTGGCCATTTCTCCAAAGGGCTCTTAATGTCTTCAAAGTCAGTCTTCTTTCCTTAAGGCTTCTGGTGACATCCAGAGCCAGGCATGTCTCTCTCAGACATGACATTCCAGTCAAAATCTTAGTTAATAAAATTTAGTTAACAATTGGAAACTGGTCTAATTGAATTCATGCAAAGAAACATATTGCCATGACTCCCTCATTAAGAATTGCCAAATTATGTAGGGGTCAGGTAGGGAGAAAAATATATAATTTACCAAATTGTTTTAACATAAGATCTCCTTTTATCTGAACAGCAAGAGGAAAAGTCTTTTCCTTTTAACAAGGTGGAAAAAAACCCCTCTCACTCTACATTAGTTTACTTTTTAAAAATATATTTTTTTATTATTGATTTAAGGGTGGAAGAAAGAGAGAGAGAGGGATAGAGGCATCACTGATGAGAATCATTGATTGGCTGCTTCCTGAATGCCCCCTACTGGGATCCAGCCCAAAACTTGAACATATGCCCTGACTAGGAATTGAACCATGACCTCCTGGTTTATAGGTCAATGCTCAACCACTGAGTCATACCGACTGGGCAGTTTACTTTTAATCTTTAAGTTTATTCACTTAACTAAATTCATTATTTGACTTACAATTTTCTTTCAAGATTTTTCTTCACAAACCTTTCTACAATTTTTACAAACCTTCTTATTCATATAGAAATAGCCAGCTTTAGTATAATTCACTTTCTTATTTTCTTTAAAATATATTTCCATACCTTATACCTTATCACCAAAACCATACAACTTATTTCCAATTAACTAAATTTTTTAACTCTTAGAAACCCTAATTTTTTTGTTTTTCAACTAAAAAGTACGCAATTAGTAGCCTTTAGATTGGCAAGTACATCTCATAACTTCTAGAACAGTGGTTCTCAACCTGGGGGTTGAACGACCCTTTCACAGGGGTCGCCTAAGACCATCGGAAAACACATATATAATTACATATTGTTTTTGTGATTAATCACTATGCTTTAATTATGTTCAATTTGTAACAATGCAATTGAGGGTCACCACAACATGAGGAACTGTATTAAAGGGTCGCGGCATTAGGAAGGTTGAGAACCACTGGTAAGGAGTGCCTAGTACCTTTGGCACCTCACATGGAAAATCGTCTTATAACTCTGGTCTCCAGTAGTCAGGCTAGTGACCTGTGTACCTGTCTTTCATGTTTCCAAGAGCCCTGGCCCTTTAAGAGGCCCAGTAGGTAGAGGGAAACTGCCCTTTATCTTTGGAGCAGGAAGAGTTTAGGCTCTTATTTATTCAACAAAAGGTTTTGTTCATACCCTTATAAGGCAATTCTAAATGAAAAGCCAGTTAAAAAGCAGCCATCCATTTCTTTCTCTCCTTAACTATCTCAATTCTTATCTTTAGCCTAGAGTCTCTTAACCCTTAACCTTTAGCTCCACCACATGGATTTAAAAAACAACAACACAAAAAATAGCTTAAAGAAAGTCAGCCTCTTACCTTGAAACAAAGAGGTCCAGAATTCCAAGAAAAACTCACCCACATCCACCCAATGCAAAGCGAGGAGATGGTGGGACATAATGGGTCCCGGCTGGTACCTAACACTGGTCCAAGTCTGCAAGGTGGCCCTGGATGGGCTTCTCCAGAATTCTGCCACACAATTCAAGTCACAATCCAAGTTGAAGCACCATTATTTGTAGGCTGTAGGAACGGCACCAGGTGTTAGATTGGTGGGGTCAGACCCAACATAGCTTCAGCAGCCTCAGTACTTGGGTTCTGGCTAGGAAAGAATTCAGAGCCAAGACTCAAACTATAAGAGAACATTTATTTTTAAAATCACAGAGGTAGAACAAGTAATTCATAGAAGAAATGGGCTTAGGAAATAGTTATCAAGGCAAAGGAAGGGCCATTGGAGGTTAGAAGTGAGGATGGTGAAGGTGACACATCTGGGGCAGGGAGGGAAGGAAGGAAAAGGTGTGGGTGTGCTCTCAGGAGGGAGAGCATGCTGGATCCTTGCTGGGTCCTCTGTCCTAAGAGTTTTAAGGTGGAGGTTTTAGGGGGCGGTCCCAGGCTAAGATCTCAATAGAATATTCAGTAGCTTTCCAGGTGTGTCCTTTGACGAGTCTAGGTCTCCACTGATTGATTGATCTTCACCAGGGCAGGGGGTCATTATCCAATGCAGTTGGTCCTGAGGTCAGCCGTGTGGTCACTGGTCTGGTTTTGCTGCTTTTCTGGGCCTGGAGCTAAAATACAAGTGAGGCCTAGATGTTATCTCTAGGGAGGAAATGTCAGGGGGTCCAAGTCACATAACCAGTGATATGCTAGGGGAGGAAAGGTCACCCTGGGGCGAGGTCTCACCCTACAGTTGACAGTTGCTAGGCACCCAGGGCTTTCCATCCTGGTGACCTTCTATACCTGGCACATCGTCCTTCCTCTGCTCATGTCTATCTAACTGCCCACCACAATACTACTCATTTTCCATAAAAGACTCCACCTGCTACCTTACAGGTAAAAGAGAAACTTATTCAGAAGTCCCTCAATTATATCAGCAAGCCTCTACAGACTTTATCTACACCCTCTTCACATACATTCTGATAGGAAGGAGGCAATATCAACATTTCTCATGTAGGGTCTATTTCTTTACATTTGCTCTTAATCACGTACTATTCTTATCCTGTCAAGGAAATTGCACTACTGAGCACTTCCTTTGTCCGTCAACTTCTCTCTCTATTCTGGTCTTTCACAGCATCATTTAAACATGTATCAGTCACTCTTACATCAGTAACAAACAAACTACTTCTCTTAACGTCCTCACTCCCTCCAGCAATTGAAATCTTTGAGTTTTCATCTATGCTGTTTCTATTTGCCTATTTGATTTTTTTCTCACTTCCTCCTCAGTCAATCCACTCTAATTTTACTACCTCCCACTTCTTCAGGGGAACTTATTTTCCAAGTTTGCAACTATTTTCTTGTGCTAACTGAAAGTATACTTATTTGTTTTAATCTCACTTGACCTTAACTGCATTTAATATTGTTGGCCATTTCCTTCTTTTTGAACATTTTCTCCTGTTTTCCATGACACCTATTCTCTTAGTATTCTTCACTCCTTCTGGAACATTCTTTCTCAGCCCTACTTTTCCTTTCCACTTTCTTTGGTCATCCCTTAAAAGATGTAGATTCTCCCCAGCATTCTTTCCTAGTCCTTTCTGTCTCCTCACACTTTATGCTTGAATTACAAAAGAAGGCCAGCTCAGCCCACCCAAAACTAAAATCTACCATCCTCCTCAGTGTTTCCTATCAACAAATAAAACCACCGTGTACCAGACAACTCATGGCAGAATCTTTGTAAGCACCAACAAATTCTAACCAATTTTACCTTTAAGATATCCTCTAAGTCTATTCATTTATACCCATCTGCAATATTTGGTCATCTAGGCACATCTACATCTGTGTCCCACTGAGAAGTCAGAATGAGTGTAAATTTGATCATGTAACTTTCCTACTTAAAATGCTTCAATGACTTGTCATTTTCCCCTGGAATCATGTTCAAGATTTTTAACATGACTTATGAGACTACACGTTCCTCCCCCTATTTGTCTCTTGCCTCTTCTCAAACCAGTCTCCCCTTCAGTCTTGCTGCACCAAGTAGAATGCACCATGTTTGTATTTTGTCCTCAGATCTTCAAATATATTTATCTGTGATATGATCTTTATCTCCTACACCCTACTCCCCATTTCACCTAGATAACTAACTACCTCTTAACCTTCATGTCTCCTTTTGTTATCCAAGAAATGCATGGGTGGTCTTTCTCTGTTGCAAGTGGGAGTGGGTTCTTATAATGTCTTGCGAAAAGAATCTTCTAAGACTTGCATGGGAAATGAGTGATTTTTATTTGTGTGAATTATATTTCTCGATTTCCAAATCCCTAACTCCAGGCCTGGAGGGAGCACAGCTAGGGATTCAATAGAGCTAGAAGCAGAGCCAGCGTCCGAAGTTTCTGTACCATGGTGGAGCTTCGTCTGGCATAGCATCAGGCTAGTTATAGTCCATTAGTCCATTGAATTCGGCAGGGGGGGGGGGTGGGGGCACATGGCTGTGGGCCATGTGGGAAATGCATGAGCATGAGAGTCTCACAGTCAGGAGCATGAACCAAGAGGGCAAGAGAGAGTAAACTAAGAGCAAGAGGCAAGAGAGAGAGAGCTCCTGTGTTTAGGAGAATTAAAGAGATCTCAAATCTTCCTGTGCTTGCCGTGGCCACACCTACTCTAGCCAATGATCTGTTCCCATGTGTGACAGACAGACAAGCACCTTCCCTATTTTACCAACACTTGACTGGATATACGTCTATTCTTCTTTTGTCCAGTTCCTTCCCCCAGGTTCTGCAGGAACAGACCTGGAGAGTGTTAAACTGTAACTTCCTGCAAAACTGCCCCAAAATGGCATGCCTATAAAATGTGTCCTTCCCTTGGCTCCTTTCCTCTTATTAATAACAAGGTTTATTACAACAGTTTAATTCTCCTGTGAGAAAAAAATGAACCTCTTGCAATCTTACAAAATTGAAATGGATGAAGATCTCTATCTTATTGTAATTGCTTCTTGCTTATCCCAAGGCATGGAGGTTCTCCCTGTCTGACAGAGAAAGGGGAAACAAAAATAAAAAGTTTATGACAAGGGATTCTGCAAAGTCCAGGTCAGTCTGATGTCCCTGGGAGGTGACATGGGCGATGTCCAGGGGAATGAAGCATTGGATACCAGTAGGCTTGCATCCTTGTTGTATTCTAGAAATGACAAGCTTGACGAGAAGATTTAAAGTCATAACTCAAAATGAGGAGATTTATAACAACCAAAGGTCTAGTGAGAGGCAAAAACCCATGTGACAAAGGGAAGTATTAACTTACAGTGTCCCCAATTAGATTGGAAGAGCGGCTTTCCTGAAGACAGGTATGCCGCACCTGTCTGAAGCCCTTTTGTACACCATACGTAATTTAAATTAAGGGAAATATGCTAAGATTTTTCCTGTAAGAAACTGTGGGCCTTTTCTCTCTGACCTGTTTGGGCAAAAAAGGGAAAGCAGTTTCAAGTAAAGCCAAAACACCATCCATATTTCAATAACTCAAACATAAGCCCAAACTGTTGAATTTCATTTCCGAAGATGGTGACACAGATGGCTTTTAAAATGAGGCCTATATTGTGTGAGCAAGTAATCAGGTAAGCAAGGACATAGTTATACATTCTATGAAAATAGAAGCAAACAAAACACCAAGACCTTTGTCCATTTCTCCTTTGTAAGCTTACACGAGGTTCCTTTTTTTTCTCAGGGGGGAATGATACCATTGTAATGAACCCAGTTATTAAATAACTGTCAGTCATACCTTCAAACAGATCAATGGCCAGAGTAGGCATGGCTACTGCAAATGCAGATTTGAGATACTTAATCTCCTAAACAAAGAAGTTTATTCTCTTGCTTGTTTGTGCCCGACTCTTGGCTTGTGGGGCTCTCACACTCTGTATCCTCACACGCAATGGACTAATGGACTACAACTAGCCTAGTGATCAACTGAACCCAGCTCCAACATTGAATGGAAACTCTGGACACTGGCTTTGTTTCTAGCTCTGCTGCATCCCTAGCTGCCCCTCTTCCAGGACTGGATTAAGGGAAATGGGACTTTGGGAACTGGGGGATATAGTTCCACACAAAGTTTTCTGCCACATTTCTTCTTCATGTGTGTGTGTGTGGGGGGGGGCTCTAAAAATTCTTATTCCAGCAGTAACCCAAGAACCCTAATCCCACTAGCAATGGAGAAAGACCATGTATGGATTTCTCTGAAAACACTTTTATAGGTTATAGGCTTAGGAATCTTTCCTGTGATACGCCCTCCTTACCTCATCTACTTCCACCAGTCTAGATTAGGACCCTTTTTTTATGTGCTCCTCTGGCATCTTCTCTCTCCTTTTATTAACATTCATTACGCCTATATTTGTGTTTTTACAGCTTTATTGAGCATTTGCGTAAATACACAGACTCTTAGATCTCATTGTTATAGGTAGGGAGAGCTCCATGTCTTCTGTAGCTAGTGGAAGTGGGCTTCTTGCAGATACCCCAGATGAAGGATTTCCGGATAGTCGCACAGGAGGATGAGATATGGAAAGCTTTATTCCTATGGAATCAATCTCCTGAGTTTCCAAGGCCCCATTTTCCTTTGTCTCGCCATAAGAGAAGCGTAGCTGTGGCTTCAGCAGAGCTAAAATCAAAGTCAGGGTCCAGAGCAGGGGTCCTCAAACTTTTTAAACAGGGGACCAATTCACTGTCCCTCAGACCGTCGGAGGGCCGGACTACAGTTTAAAAAGAAACTATGAACAGATTCCTATGCACACTGCACATATCTTATTTTGAAGTAAAAAAACAGAACGGGAACAAATACAATATTTGTATTTGCATGTGGCCCGCGGGCCGCAGTTTGAGGACCCCTGGTCCAGAGTTTCTGCTCCATGTTGGGGCAGTATCCAGTCCAGCATCAGGCTAGCTTACTTTTTTCCCTCCTGCAGTCTGTGTTCACTGTGTGTGGGGTTCACGCGGCCATGGGCCATGCAGGTGACTACAAGGAGGCGGGAGCAAAACCAAAGGAACCAGAGAGTCCAGAGAGAGCTCCTTTGTTTGGGGGATTCTGTGTCCCCAAATTGTCATGGCTTTGTAATGGCCCTGCCTACTCTAGCCAATCCATGGTTCCTCAGGCTTGACTGACAGGCAAGTACCTTCCCTGTGTTACCTCAACTTCACTGCATATGCATCTATTTCCCCTTTGTTTGACCCCTTACCCCAGTGATTCTGTAGGGAATGGGCCTGTGGTTCCCTGGGGAGTGTAATTGCAGCTTCCTGGTGAAGCTATGCAAATCACATGCCTCCCTTTTGTACCTTTCCTGTTATGAATAACTAGCGAATTACAATGGTATCGCCATGAATCTATTGGAGGTTTTCAACCTTTTCCTGTAGTAACCCAGTTCTCAAGGATTCCTTGCCAAGTTCTGGTTTGCTCCAAATGAATTTAAAACCACAGACAGCTTAGGTGTTTCCAGCAGTTTGCTATTATTTCAGTAATGCTCTGGGAAAACCCCTACCCCCACCTTGAGCTGAGCTCTGAGTCAGATAAAATAGCCACCACTCCGAATAAATTTCTCAGAGAGGTGAAACTTTGGACAAAATACTGATTGTACTTCAAGGATGGTCATTTTCATGGATCTCGATAAACAGTCAGATCTTTCCATTATCTGCAATGCTGTCAGCTTTTGGCTACTATGACACTGAACTGGGGTGGAAGAATGGGTAGGAATGACCCCAAGTTAAAATGTCACAGACCCCAATGAATTACAAAAGATTCTCTTGGATAGGCAATTTTCAGTTCATTCCGTGGCTTGAGTTAATTGCCAGAGTTCTGAAATGGTTCATTTTTGTTGTTTTGCCTGTACTAGTAAAGTTGTTGAGTAGTTCACTGACGGCCTCATTCTGCCCTTATGGAAGTTGGTTTCCGTGTGTTTGTTTGTAATGCTTGTACATCTGATTAGATTCTAAGTTTCCTTCCTCCCTTTCTCCCTTGTTTCCTTCCCCGTCCTTCCCTGTTAACCTGCCTGCTAGAAATACAGTGTTAACCTATGGCAGGTGCTAATTTAGGTGCTGGGAGCTTAATAATGAAGAAATCTGACCAGGTTCTTGGCCATTGTATTTTTAACTGTTTTATCACCTGTATTTAACATAGGTTTTGGCATACAGTAGACACTAAATAAATAACTGAAGAAGGCATGAAGGCCTCCTTGTCTCAGGGCCTATTTACTAGTACAATTCCTTTTCCCTGGGGTTTAAAGGATGGTGAGACCACCACTGACTGGCTGGCCCGGAATATCTGTCTCTGCTGTGAGGGTTGTTTGCCTATTTTTTTCTTGTTAATTAGCCTTGGATTCTGGAGTAAGGCTAAGGTGGTCCAAGCAATCAATAGGTAAGATAGTGCCAAAGAATATAGTAGAAAGTAGGACACATAAAACTTAGTTCCAAAAATTACTCTTCAACCCATCTCCATCAACCTGACAGTTAATGGTTATTTGTCAAACAGGAGAATGTTTCTATATTTCGTATGTAGTTTCCCTTTTTGACTATTTTACAGAGGATTTTAAGAGAAGCATTAGATAGTCACCATGTTAACCTGAATATTTCTGTTTTGTTTTAAATGATTAAATTTTTGGAAATAAAATATTGCCAAACTTACAAGTTAGTGAGTAAAGATGAGGTGATGTTAGTTGTTTTTATTTTTTTTAATACCTAGAAACACAAAATGAAAACCACTCATAATGTTATGCCCAGAATTCAAGATCCCCAAGAAACCACGCCAGGGAGCCAGTCCGATGCAAAAGCAGAAGGTCCTTTATTGAGTTAGCTAACCCGACCCGGACCTCCAGTCGACGCAGCCACCGGAAACCGAGTGCCACCCATGAGAAAATCAGGGCTTTAATAGTGAGGGGAGGGGAGCTGACTGTGGGCCCTGCCGATTGGCCAGGCGCAAGTAGGGTCTTGTTACACAGGATGTGGTCATCTCTATGGCGCGCACATCCCTTGCTTGTCATTGGTTAGTTCAAAGAAATCCCTGGCGTGGCCAGCAGGGGCCTGGGCTTCCGGGAAGAAGGCACTCTTCTGAGCACATGGCCTCTGCCCCATCAATAATTCTTCCGCTTTGAAACAACCTGAAGGGAAGATCACCTCCTTTGCTCCTGCAAATCTCTCTTCTCAGTGATAACTTGTATTAACTATTTGCTGCATATCGTTTCTTAATTTTCTATTTATTTATACTCAGACATTTTTCTTTTTTAAATATGCTTTTTATTGTTGATAGTATTACAGATATCTCCCCTTTCCCCCCTTTACTCTCCTCCTCCCAGCCCCTACCCACCCCCCATGTCTTCACTACCCCATTGCTCGTGTCCATGGGCTATGCATATAATTACGTAAGTTCTTTGGTTTATCTCTTCTCAGTCTGTTCCATTCCTCCAGGCTTTAGGTCTTATTTTGTTGGTCAATTAATTCTTCTCAGTAGATGCAACAGATAAATGAGATCATGTGATATTTATTTTTCTCAGATTGGCTTATTTCACTTAGCATAACATTTTCCAGGTCCATCCAGGCTGTCCCAAAAAGTAATAAAGGGAATGATTCAACAAGTAAATATAACCCTTATAAACATATATGCACCCAATACAGGAGCACCCACATACATAAAAACTCTTGACAGACTTTAAGGGAGAGATTGACAGCAATACAGTCATAGTAGGGAGCTTTAACACCCACTGACATCACTGGATAAATCTTCTAGACAAAGAATTAACAAGGAAACAGAGGCCTTAAATGACACACTAAGTAAGATGGATCTAATGGATATTTACAGAAAATTTCACCCCAATGCAGCAGAATATACATTATTTTCATGTGCACATGGAACATTCTCAAAGATATGTCAATTATAAACTTGTTTTGTGCCTATGTTAAGGCACAAAACAAGTTTATAATTGACATTTTTTTCTTTTGATAGAATAAAATCATATCTTTTAAATCTGACATTTGTATTTTTCAACTTTATGTTCAGAGATATCTTTCTAGATTAGTAATTTTAAATCTAGGTCATTATTTTTAATTATGGCAAAAAAGTATTCAAATGAATGCACTGCGATTTACTCAGCCATACTCATTAAAAGACAGTTAGTTGGTTTTCTGTTTTAATATTGCTATGAATGTCTTCTTACATAAACCTTTCTCCAAACTTTGGCATTATAGCAGAAGGTATCTATAAGTCTGTTTTAAATTTTCATAACTAATTGGACCATTCAGATAGCTTTGTGAGAACAAGGAATTAATCTGTTCTATGAATGCATCCATATCCTCAGTTATAAAAATGTGCTAACGTATTTTTTCTTTCTTTTTCATGTGGCTTTCTAATTTTGTCAGCATGATTTATTAAAGAGTATTTCTTTTCTTCATTGAATGTCCTTAGCTCTTTTGTCGAAAATCAATTTGCCCATATATATGTGGCTTTATTTCTGGGTTCTCAATTCTGTTCCATTGGTCTGTGTGTCTCTTTTTTTGCTAATACCATGCTGTTTTGATTATTATTGCTTTGTAGTATAATTTGAAGTCAGGGAGTGTGATGTGTCTGGCTTTGTTCTTTTTTTCTCAAGATTGCTTTGGTTATTCGAACTCCATATAAATCTGATGATTTCTTTGTTCTATTTATTTAAAAAATGTCATTGAGATTTTGATAGGGATTGAATTAAATCTGTATATTACTTTGAGTAATATGGCCATTTTTTCCAATTCATGAACATGGAATACCTTTCCATTTCACTAATGTTTCTCCCCATACACAAAAATTAACTCAAAATGAATCAAAGACCTAAATATAAGACCTGAAATAATAAATTACATAGAAGAAAGTAGGTACTAAACTTATGGACCTTGGTCTTAGAAAGGATTTTATGAATTTGACCCAAAGGCAAGGGAAGTAAAGGCAAAAATAAATAAATGGGACTGTGTTAAACTAAAAAGCTTCCATACAGCAAAGGAAACTGACAATACAACAAAAAGACAACCAGCCAAATAGGAGAATATATATGCAAACAACAGCTCAGACAAGGGGTTAATATCCAAAATATATAAATGAATAATACAACTCAACACCAAAGAAACAAACAATCCAGTTAAAAAGTGAACAGAAGACCTGAAATGACATTTCCCCCAAGAAGACATACAAATGGTCAACAGATATGTGAAAAGATATTCATTTTCATTTCACCAGCTATTAGGGAAATGCAAATCAAAAGTATGAGAAACCACCTTGGCTGATTTTCCTCAGTGGTTAAAGCATTGGCCCATGGACCAAAGAGTCATAGATTTGATTCTCAGTCAATGCATGCACCTGGGTTGCAGGTTCAATATGCAGCCCCAGCCAGGGCCCATGTGGGAGGCAACCGATTGATGTGTCTCTTACATTGATGTTTCAATGTTTCTCTCTTTCTCGCTCCTTCTTTTTTCATTCTCTCTCTAAAAATCAATGAAAAAAATATTCTCAGGTGAGGATTAACAAAAAACAACATCTGTTAGAATGGCCATTATCAACAAGATGAGTAATAACAAGTGTTGGAGTGGTAGTGGTGAAAAAGGAACCCTCATTCACTTCTGGTGAGAATGTAAACTGGTAGAACCACTATGGAAAACAGTATAGAGGCTCCTCAAAACATGAGGAATAGAGTTTCCATATGACCCAGCAAACCCTCTCCTACTCCCCCAAACTCGAAAACATGTATTCACAAATATATATGCACCGTATGTTCATTGAAGCATTACTCATGGTGGCCAAGACGTGGAAACACCTGAAGTGTCCTCCATATATAACTGGATAAAAAAGATGTGGTACATATATATAATGGAATACTACTCAGCCATAAGAAAAGATGAAATACTGCCATTTGCGACAACATGGATAAATCTTGAGAATATCATGCTAAGTGAAATGTCAGACAGAAGAAGTTAAGAAATATATGATTTCACTCATATGTGGGATATAAAACTGAAAGCAACAAATGAACAAACAAGAAAAACGAACAAACAGAAACTCATAGATAAAAACAACAAAATATGGTTACTAGAGGCAAGGGGTGGGGGGAGTAGTAAACGGTAAAGAGGGTCAAATAAATGATGACAGAAGATTTGATTTGGGTGGTGGGCACACAATGCAATATACAGATGATGTATCATAGAATTGAAAGCTTGAAACCTATATAATCTTATTAACCAATGTCACCCCAATGAATTTAATTTTTAAAAAATGTGCTTCTTAAGCATATTTGAAATTGCAGTTTTCTAGGGTTTTTGTTGTTGTTCTTGTTGATGTTGTTGTTTGGTTAGTTGGTTGCTTGCTTTCTGACTTCTAATCTCACCATGAAATTAAGGCCAATTTTCAGATGTGAACCAAGCTGAGGGCACGGCCAATATTTCCAGCATTCTTTGCAAGATAATATTCCAGAGAGCATGAAGTAGAAAAGGAATCCCAGGAAAACATCTACTTCCTATATTTATTATGTAAAACATGTAAATCTCAAGCTGCATCTGATATAATTTATTGTACTAATTTCTACACCATCGGAAAAAAGCAGACCATGCTACCAAAGACCATGTTACCATAGCTGTCCAATATAAACTAGGTATCATCCCATCCATGAAGTCATAAAATTGGATAGGCATAGCAGAGTCCATTCTCAACAGAGAGTAGAATATGTGAGTTTAGGATTGAACATTGCCTGATTACACAAATAAGTTGCATGTACGGGTGGCTGAAAATACAATGACATCTACTACTATGGAGTTATCACCACTTCTTCATCCAGCACCTATCACTTCATGGGATATTTCTTATTATTAATTCATAAAAGAGGAAATTTTTGGTCCAAGATTACAGATGGTTCGGTACTATATCTCTGGATCAGTCCAAGTGAACTGCTATAACACCACAGCCTTCCTCACAGGAACCTACTAGTGAAAGAGATTAGGGAAGTCCTTTCACTGAGCAGAACTTCCTCTTCTCAGTTTTTCCAAGGTATTGCTAGAGATATGGAGATATATACAATCTATGAGAAGAGTTTAATAGGGACTATGAAGATGAATTTGGAGTATTGGTGACAGAGAGGGCTCTCTGAGGGAGAAGTATGTGGATGGACCTCTCAGAATGGGCAGGTAAAAGAACAATCAGCCTATGTGAATGAATGCCATCAAAGAGCACCTGCTTCAGGAGTCTTTTGATAATAAGGTAGACAAGATGACTCCATCTTGTAGATGTCAGTAAGTCTCTTGTCACCCTGTGCTTGCTCAAGGGACTCATAAGCAAAGTGGCCATGATGGAAGATATGGTAATATATAGACTTTTCAATAACCACTTCTACATACTAATACAAAAGTTACTTTGGCTACTAGTCACCAACATGTTAAAAGCAGAGGCAAACACTAAGCCCCTGATATAGTACTATATTGTCATGTTGTCCATGATGGAACCTGCCAGCCACTTGGGGTAAGGTTAGTTATATTGGAACCCTGCTATGATGGAGGGGTAAATGATGAATCTCTTTGGCACTAACCTAGATGTGAATCTCTCTTCTTGGCCCACAATGCTTCTGCCAGTTCTACTATCCATGAGCTTATTCAATGCCAGAGTACTCAATTTAATATTGCTTCTGACAACAACGCTCATTTCACAGTAAAAGCAATGGAATTGGCTTGCACCCATTACCATGAGCCCTATTGTTGACCCTACAGAGAGGCATATTGTGGACTCAGTTAAGGCACAATCACAGAGATGGCTCTTGGTGAATTTGGGTTGGTTGGGATCGGCAATCAATATGTGATATTGTTTCACTAACAGCCAGAATAATTGAGTATGGGTATCAAGAAGTTGAAATAGGGGTCATTAGCTTCCCATCTCCACAACTTTATGCTCTGCTAGTTTAAAAGTCTTAATTTTTAAGGGGGGGGAAAAGCTTGCATTAGGGATACCGTGCCATCACCTGATCATTAGAGGCTTCTTATTTTCACAAACCATCAAGGAAAATCTATATCTGGAACCCCAGGGATTCTCTTGGAGAACTTCTTACCACATTTATATGTAAAGCAATAAAGGCAAGAACTCTGCTCAGCTGAGGGCAGGGGGACTATTCAATGTGTAATGGAAGAAGAGAGTTGGAAATATAAGGTCTGTCTTCCTTATAGTTACAGAAATGAGACCTGTGGCTTAAATGTATATTTTCTTCCTTGCTTGTGACATACCCATTTCTGTTACTCAGCGATGTGTTTTCCCTCTCTTTTCTTTACTATTATATAGAGTAAAGACGCTATAATTCGTTTTGTAATTAAGTGTATAGATTATAGAATATCCAGAACAAATTGTGATCAAACTAGGAGAGGAACTGGCATCACTGGGAGATTAATATAGAGACAATGGGACTTCTGGTGGGGGAGCATTTGGGAGAAGCTGTGAAAGCATCTTCTTTGATATAAGGGACAAAATCATGATGTTGGAAGTTTAAATATGGGCAGGAGGCTGTGTACAGAGACTGAATAACCAAGAGGATGGACAGTACTGAATATTATGTGCTGGTTTTCAAACCCCCAATTGCCCTTTCTCCCTCTCTTCTGTACTGCCAGCTGGGTTCCATGTAGGTTAGAAGAAGAAAAGAAATAGATTCTATTTTATTCTCTGCTTTTGACAGCACTGTATTTAGTAGTATGGATACCTGGCATTCTGCTCAGTGTCAGAAGGGTTCCAGAAACAGAATTTATGTCTGTTCCATCAGTAAGATCAAGAGTGTGGGCTTCTGAGTGCTGGATAACACCATTTTTCTCATGTTCTCCCCTTTCTTCCTTCAGCAGAAAGCTCAACCCTGCTCAACCCTCCTATCCACCTAATTCCTGATTAAACATTGCCAATTATATGACTAAAAAAATAAATAACCATGGCTTCCTTTAAGTTTTTTTTCTCACTTAATATTGCTTCATAATATTACTAAACTTTCCTAATATTTGTTTTCCATGTTTCTAAAATGACTATTTCACAGTTGCTTTTCTCACTTTAGACTTCTCACACCTCTTCTACCCCATAATTTTCAGCTGATGATCTTCCATTACTCAGGGGTGGGCAAAAGTAGGCTTACAGTTGTTCACAGTAGGTTACGATCATTACAATAGTTTTATTAACTCAAAAGAATGTCACAATGCAACTGTAAACCTACTCTTGCTCACCCTGCATTTTATTGAGAAATCGAAGCAACCCAAATGTACTCCATCCTCCCACTACTGATATCCCTGCGTCTGTATCCATGCTGTAGACAGTCCCTCTTCTTACAGCATATAAAATGTCACTGCTCCTACCAAAGATCAGTTCTTCACTTGTAGTCTGGATTCCACCTCCTCTAATCATTCTCGGGCCTTCATTCCAGCCATCATCCTTCCTTGTTCCTCTCTGGACTGAATAGAATACAGAAATGATCTAGTGTCTCCTCCCTTGATCTTATGTCTACCTTCAGCTTTTTTCCCCTCCATTTTATATTTTTTGGCAGAACTTTTTGAAATAGTGCCTGTGGTCATTGTTTTACTTCCTCCATGAGCCCTCTACAATCTATTCTGATTGGGGTTTCATCCTTCTCTACCCAATTTGAAATGCTCTTGTAAAGGCCATGGACTAGTAGTAGAAGGAATCAGCAAATTCCATTTGACAAACCTATTAGTTACTCCCCATTCTCATCTAATTCATTCTCTTCAACATCCTCAACACTTTCTTTAAATTTTTTTCTTTGGTCTCACTGGCAGTTCACAGTCCTGATGTGTTTTTTTTGTTTGGTTGCTTATTTGTTTTTTGTTACCTCACAGATTGTTCTTGATTCCATTTTGCTTGAGTTGTAGATGTTGTAGTACTCTACGAATATGTATATGGTCCCTTCTTTATCTATGCTCTTCTAGGTTATCTCTTTTTGTATTGTGGCTTTTAGTTTCATTTATATTTATACTCATATAGTTTTGTCTCTAGCCTAGACCTCCTCCCTGAACTCCAGCCATATATATCCAGCTGCCTACTTGATGAAATCCAATGCCAATAAGTGCCTCCAACTTATCACAGCCAATATGAAACTCTTGATTGACACTCCAAGTCCAATGTTGTTGAAATCCTTACCATTTTAAGGTGAAATCCTTACCACTGCTATCTATCTAAATGCTCAAATCTAAAATCTTGTCATCTGTCATCATCAGATGATTGATGATTTCTCCCTTCTTCTCACTGCAAAATGATCTAGCCTATTATCAAGTATTATTATACAGTATTACCAGTATTAATCTTGAATCCATTGATTTCTCTCCATCTCTACTATTCCAAGACACCACCATCTCTGACTTGAACTACTTTATCAATCTCATCACTGATATTTCTGCTTTCAGTCCTGTCTCCCTATAATCCATTAAACTCATAAGAGCAAGGAAGGTTCTTTAAATGAAATGTAAATCAGATTAGGCCATTTAAAACCCTCCAATGGATTTTTCATTACATTAGAATGACATTTACACCTTATAAGGCATATTATGATAAAATTCACAATCTACAAAGTACAATACAGTCTGGCTCCTGAATGAATCTCTGGTTCATTGTTTCTGAATCTTTTCCTTACTCACTACCTTAAAGTATGTTAGCCTTTCTTTCTTGTTTGTTTCTCTAACCACTTTATTGAGGTATTATGTTGTATTCTTATCAATAATAATAATAATAATGTGAGCAGAAGGAAACTTTTAGAGGTGATGGATATGTTTATGACATAGAGTGTGGTGATAGTTTCATGGATATATACTTATCTCCAAACTCATCAAGTTGTACACAGTAAATATGATAGCCTTTCTAACCCTTAAACAGGCCAAATGACTACTTACTTACAGGTACTCATTGTTCTCCCTTCACAAACTCTCTTCCCACAGATCTCTTCAGTGCTATTGCCCTTTGTCATTTAGATCTCATTTAAATTACATCCAAAAGGAGACCTTCCTTGAATAAACAACCTAAAGTAGTCTGATGCCCAGTTGCTATTTCACTATTTATTGTTATCAATGCTTGGAGCAGTGGTTCTCAACCTTGGCTGCACATTAGAATCACCTGGGAATCTTTTTAAAATCCTGATTTCTGGGCCTCATCCTCTGGAAATCCTGTTTCTTTGTTACTAATGCTGTGGCTTCACCCCATAACAAAGAAACAGAATTTCCGGAGGATGGGGCCCAGAAATCAGGATTTTAAAAAGATTCCCAGGTGATTCTAATGTGCAACCAAGGTTGAGAACCACTGGCTTAGAGAGTTGAAATATCATATTCAATGTCTTGTTTAAAAGTAAGATACCTTTAGGTGGTGACTTTTGCAAGAGTTACAAAAGAAGCAGCAAATCAGATGGATTTATTTAGGAAGGCTTCGTATTTTGTGAATATGAAGATGAATATAACAACTGGAAAGAAGTAGCAAATTGAAGTATTAGAGGGGATCAGTAAATCTCAGGAGGAAGAAAATAAGGAGTTTGATTTGACTGTCTTCTTTTAGTTAATGTCTAAAAAATGACTGAAGAAAGAAAGTTGAATTTAGTAGTCTTCCTGAAAGATACACAGTTGATGAAATGTGTTCAGAAAATAGATCTTTGCTCTCATGAGAAATGAAATTTTTAAAAAATCAGTAGGGACATGTTCTCAAAATAATGCTTAGCATTTCTATTAAGCTGGACTTCAAGATTTTGGCAAGAGATCACATGCATTCTTTAATGTTAAATTGTAGATCCACTGTTCCAGAGGTTCTAACTTTGGGCAATAGTGCTAAATTTCTGAAAAATAATGAAAACTACCAGCATACCTTAATAGATTCCCATACCTATCTCTGTGTCTTGTCTATCTCGGCAATTTTAAAATCTCAAAATATCTTAATGTACTAGAAAAAAATTAATAGACGAAACTAATCAAACATAGAAGAAATTAATCAAGTCACAGTTACAAATATTATGAAGTAAGTGAGATCACAAGTGAGTAAGGTTTTGGCTCTGTTTTTTGGTTCAGACAAGAAGCGATGATGTTCTTTAGCTAATGAAACCTGGGAAAGAAGAGATATGAACAGTTAGAAGAAATCCCAGGATGGTGGGTGTGCAGACAAGGACAGATGATTGTTCATTTTCCTGGTTACAGCTTCCACTTTAGGCTGGCTTTTCTAAACTATATTAATGCTTTACCTGCATCTGGAGAGACTGTTGAGCACTTTGATGCATTAATTACATAGTGGTATTTCTTAAGCTCGCTGGAGATTCAACAATGAGTTAAACAGGGTCTTTGCGCTCATGAAGTTTGCGCTCAACTGGAGGGAAACAGACAATGAACAAAAAACTTGAGATAGGTTCTTATGTCATGTGGTAAAAGTTGTTCTAGAAAGACATTTCATTAGAAATAGTTAATATATTAGTTCAGTCAAATATATCAGTGTGGCTTTACTTCCCTGATTCTTTCCAAAGGGGCACTGCCTGAAAAGAGTTTAGATGGTGAGAGGAGGGGAGGGAGAGCATAATCCACCAAGAGTTTTTGCTTTAGCAGAGATACAGCACCAGGTGGAAAGCAGATGCCAGAAAGAGAAGTTAGAGGATCCTTAGTAAAGCTGTGGTTATTGCAGAGTTGTCACCATGTTGGCCTTTCTACAGTATTGTTGAATTTACCTGCTACAGGTGGTGACTGGGTCATAATGACATTAATCTGTGAAAAGGCTTTTTTCAGAGTTGACTAGCCTGACCTGTTGATTCAATGTCATACAAGCAGCACTCATAATACCTACTTTAGCTATAAAAATGACACCTGGCCCACTCCAACCCACCTCTCCTTCCCAAAGACTTTCTCAGGACCTTGTTCATTGAGTAGGTCTGAGATGTCATCCTGCCAGCATTACCCAGTTGAAGTACAATATAATGAGTGCTACTACGTAATGTAATAGAAATTCCTAATAAATGTTTTCTTCTCGAATTTACTCTATCATGTTTGACTTAGGGTGTAATAGATTGTCAAAACCCATTTTTGTTACCCACATCAGGTCAAGATGATTAAATGGGAATGAAATAAAGAGCCAGTATGACCTGAGAAGTATCTAATCAGTTGCTTTGCACACTATAGAGATCAGAAGCTTATTATGCCATGAGCACATTTACTAGTTTGAGAGAACAGAGTGATGATTTCATTGTATTCATTCATTTATTTAAAGCACATAAAATATTTTATAACATTAAGATTTTGACATTTAAATTCCAGCCTGGGGAAACAAAGGGAATGGGCTGTCCTGCATTTTTTGTATGGACTTAGTGTTTTGGTTGAATATTTGTCAGGTTACATTTAATCAACGGAAGTATACCTTTAGGTTATAGCATTATAGAGATACACTGTTATATTCACAATTATTAAAAACAATAATCATTTAACAAATGTTATAAAATTTATTAAAAAATTAGGGAACCAGATGACATAAAATGCTCAAAGAAACAAGTATAAGTATTTTGTGCATATGTGCATGCATTTTGTTCTAGTATTATACATATAAAATATTTTAATCTAATGTAGGATTATATCATAAATATTGCTCTAGATCAGAGGTTCTCAACCTGTGGGTCGCGACCCCTTTGGCGGTCGAACGACCCTTTCACAGGGGTTGCCTAAGACGATCCAGCATATCAGATATTTACATTATGATTCATAACAGTAGCAACATTACAGTTATTAAGTAGCAACGAAAATAATTTTATGGTTGGGTCACAACATGATGAACTGTATTTAAAGGGCCAGAAGGTTGAGAACCACTGCTCTAGATGTTTAGTTATAAAAATGGTGACCTTGGGCAAAGGGAATTTGTGCAGCTGAGGCTGACCCTGAAGCCAGTCTCTATTTAAAATTTGTTTTTTTATTATTTTGATTTTTAAATATTTCATTAAAATATGATTTAGCTTGATTAGTGTGTGTGTGTGTGTGTGTGTGTCCCATTAAACAGCTAGGCAGAAAGTACTGGACTTCCCCCAAGAGGGTTCTGGACAATCATCTTGATTTCTACCATACAAGTGACATTTCCAATTGTAGATTCTTTCTCATCTTGCATCACTAAGTATGATGTGAAATAGTGCCTAGACAACCTGTGGGTTGAGAAATAAACCTTTATTGTTTTTAGACAGATCTTGGGGACTGTTTATTATCAAGGTCATCTTGACCTATGCAGGAGTTTGTACTCAAAGTTGGATGCCTAACAGCACCTAAAATATAGAAAGCAATTGGCGTCAGCTAAATGATGAGACTGTGGACAGTGAGAAAATAGCTATCTGAGGCTGGAAAGATGGCAGTTCATTTTGTTCTGTGGCAAAACATTCAATGAAAACGATGCCTTTGGTTTCTTGGAATAAGGATCTTTTACTCGACAAAATTCTTGCTATAAAAGACGGGGATCAGAAAAGAGTTTTTTTGTGTGTGGTGGGTGTTGGTTGTTATGTCTGTCTTTAGTAAGTTATTAAAAGAAATAGCAGCACAATTTTCAATAGCTAAGATCTGGAAACAGCCCAAGTGCCCATTAGTAGATGAGTGGATAAAAAAGCTGTGGTCATTTACACAATGGAATACTGGGCAGCTGTAAAAAAAGAAGGATCTCTTACCCTTTGAGACAGCATGAAGGGATCTGGAGAGTATTATGCTAAGTGAAATAAGCCAGTCAGAGAAAGACAAGTATCACATGATCTCACTCACATGTGGAATCTAATGAACAAAATAAACTGATGAACGAAATGGTTCCAGAGACATAGAAGCATGGAGCAGACTGAAGAATCTCAGAGGGAAGGCTGGGATAGGTGGGTGGGTGAGGAGAAATTAAGCAAAGAACTTGTATCCATATATGCAGAGCCCATGGATACAGATAATAGTATGGTGAAGGCCTAGGCAGGGAGGGGGTTGTGGAGTGGAGGGGCTCAATAGGGAAAAAAGAGGGACATCTGTAATACTTTCAACAATAAATATAAATTAAAAAAAGAAAAGAAAGAAGTTCTCAGAGACCAATTTACAAGCAGGAATGAATAGAGAGAGCCCATAGTCCTTGGATTCAGGAAATTAGAAGAGGCAATTGTTACTTAATCTCAAACACTAAAAGACAAAATTGAGCAAAGCTTGCATTAACAAAGTCTGATTAAAACATGGCCTTTCATCAAGGGTCAAATTAACAATATGGTCCAATACACATCATAAGGTAATGTAAAGCATAACTGAATGAAATCTCATAAATTACACACTTCTAGGTTAATATTTACTTAATCTCAGCACTTTAAAGAGATTATTCTATTTTTGGCACTGCTATTGAAAAAAATGTCTAAATAGCTTTTAGGTTTGTACTTTGTATGCTTTTATGATCTTTATGTCTTAATTGCTCTGAAATTTGATTTTGGTGTATCTAGGCATGGATATATATATCCTTCTTAATCAGTTTTGTGCCAGTGAATTTATTCTCAGCCATTATATCTTCCATCCTTGCCTTTTTCTCATTCTTTGTTTTTGTCTCTTCTGGAAATGCGATTGGAATGTGTTAGACCTTATTCTGTCTTTTAGGTTGCTACGGCTCTTTCATATTTTCTTTCATATTTTTTATCTTTTCATATCTGTGGGCTGCATCTGAGTAACAGTTTTTTTAGATCTGTTTTCCAGTTAAACATTTTCCATTGGTTACCCTTACAAACAACTGAGTTTTAAATTCCATTAATTATCTTTTTACTTCTGGAGGATATCTTGGTACATTGACAAATATGCCTGGTATTTTTGACAGCACATTATTTCTTGCTCATTTGGGGGGGGGGAGGGGTGCGGAATTCTAAATTTTATTTCTTTAAATGAATTAAATATAGTTTTATATGCTTCGTCCAAAAATCTCAATAGCTAACGTCTTGAGAGTTCGAAATTTCTTGTTTTTTATTATCGGTGAATTACTTATTTGTGTATTTGGTAAATTTTTATTGCAAGATCATAATTATTTAAACTTGACCTTGGAGACTCTTGAGGAACTTGGATGAAGATTCTTTAATCTAGAGAGATTTGATTTGGTTCTGCCAGAGGCATGGGGGGACTATCAAACTGGGACAACGTAAGTTTAATTCCTCATAATGAAATATTCCTGACTCTTTCTGAAGTAGGCTTACAGTTTAATTTTTATATAATTTGCTACAATAATTTCAAGATTACATGAAAGTTGTAACATCTATAACTTTCACTGAGATTTTCTGAATTCCTAACATTTTGCCACAGTTGTTTTCTATATTAATCTTTTTCAGAACCATTCAAGAACAAGCTTCAGACATACTGTGCCATCACCCACAAATTCTCCAGTGTAGATTTCCTAAGAACAAGGATACTCTGCAATGTTACCATCACTCAACTATTCATAAAGGAAATAACCATCTATGCAGCAATACTATCTAATCCTCAGATTTCCCCAGAACTTTCCTCCCTGTATCAACCGTCTTTTTTCTTTCTGGTGCAGGATCTATTCCAGGATTAAACATTACATTTACCTTTATTTTATTTCAACCTGGAACAATTATTCAGCCTTTCCCTTTTGAGTTTGAAAGATTTTTTTTTTCTAATTTCTACCCATTGTTTATATTTCTGCCTATTCTTTCACATAGAATAATTAAAGTTTTCATTTACTCGTAGAATAATCTTTCACCTCCTTAAGTCTCTTCTCCAGGCTAAATCTTCTTAATTGTTTTAATTACATCAAATATATTATAGTTTTTAGTTTGGTTCTCTGTCTTTTAAAATATAATTCCAGTTCAAAAATACTTTGGTCAAGGCTTCTGATTAGAATAAGCACAGCCAATTTTGTAAATTAGACATATATTTACACCAAAATTTTGGAAAATTTTTGGCATGAGAGACCAAACACATGACTATAGGAGGATTGCTGGCACAGTGTTGTGTGTTTGCCATTGTAGTTGGTTTTGTCTTTTTCAGTCCCATTTCAAGATACATCAAGAAACAAAACTTTGGAGACAATAAGCAGACCAGTGGTTCCCATCTATCTTAGGTGATTATGTGTCAATGCAGATTCATCGCTGTAACAAATGTACCACTCTAGGAAGGAATGTTGATAGTGGGATAAGCTATGCATGTGTGGCGGCAGAGAGTATATCGGAAGTCTCTGTACTTACCTCTCACTTTTGCTTTGAATCTAAAACTGCTCTAAAAATAAAATACATTTAAAAAAAGAAGGTATTGATATTAGTTGGATTAGGGTGCTGGGATATCAAGGACTTCTTCCAATATTCATTTTAGTTTATATCTTACATATTTTACAGAATAATAATTATATAGGGTGGGGCAAAAGTAGGCTTACAGTTGTTCATATGGGAAATACAATAATTAATAAATAATAATTCAAGGATAAACTCTGTTTTGCATATTCACAACAGTAAACCTACTTTTGCCCCACCCTGCAGTGTGTATTGCAAGTTAGTCTGTTCTTTTCCCTTAACATTATTTTATACATCTTTGCCCAATTGCTATAAGGTGCTCATGAGGGCAACTTTCATAACATTCCATAAAACTGATTTGCCATAATTTACCTAATACCAGTATAGTTGTGCATAATTTTATAACTGTATGCCAATATAGATAACCAATGGGATACTTTTATCTCATTAAAAAATCATTTCCTTAAAAATATATTTTCAGGAATAGTATTATTGGACCAAAACAAAAACATTTTTACAGTTCACACAGTTACTTTCCTGAAGACTTGGGGCCAATTACAGTGCTATCAGAAATGAATGAGTGTACATATTCTACAAGAAATTCACAAAATCAGTTTTTATTTGTATACTTTTATGATATGATCTTCTATATCTTTTTTAAAAGTCATGGTAAACCATCATGGGTTTTTGTTGTTATTCTGTTTTCCAAGTAATTGTATTAATGCCAGTCAAGTAGTATACTTTCTGCTTCTAAGATCCAGACGTATGGATGGCGATACAGAAAATCTGTGATAAACTATGATGGCCTAACTTATTTGTCTGGTCAGTCTTTTGTGTAATAATAATTTTAAAATCTCAATATTTTACCCCCCAAAAAGCATTTGTTTTTTTGCTCATGGATGTGTGGACCAGTATTGTTGCAGTTCAGCCTGCTTATACTACTGTTTGAGTGCACATATATTCTTATGCTAAGATACAAGAAGGAATTGTCTCTGTCTAGGATGTGCAATGTTCAAAGGGAAGAGCTGCAAGAGACAATGCCACAGCAAGCAGTTCATGTTACAGCTTGGGCTGTGATTAGCACAGTGTCACTTCTGCTCATATTCCACTGGGCAACGCAAGTCAAACAGCCAAGTCTGATCACGGGATAGAGAAATATACTCTACCTACAAATATATACCTCAAGTTACATTGATATGGATGTGGGTGTATGATAACCCTCATGTGAAGTGAAAACATACTTGGGGATAGTCCCTGAAGCGTCCTCTGCTCACATAATACTCATTCCTTATGTGTTTTCTATCATAGAATTTAACAAGTTTCGTTTATGTTATTTATTGCTATATTTATTTTCTCATGTAGACTTTACGTTCCTCAAGAGCAGAAATAGCGCTTTGCTCATGGTTTGTATATCCCCAGTGCTTAAGGCAAGCACGGCACATACAGGTTCTCAAAACAGAGGTGTGGCACTGACTGGTCCAAACTTTTCATGTAATAACCCTCAGCTTCCATGCTCGTTGGTCTTAGAACTTGAAAAAGGTAAGACAAGTTAACATTTTCCAAGATTACTAGAGTCCCTGATGTGCCCTCTTTTCATGGAAGAAAAGATTACTACTCATATGTATTTGAAAATTTATTTCAGGCCTGCAGGAGGAAGAGCAGGCTTTTCATTTGTGTTAGATAATAGGATGAGGAGCATATTAGCACTGCTATCATTCAAAAGTCTGGGTCATATTAAACTGCACTCTTTCAATTCAGTAGAAGCTCTCTGATCAAGCCTGGCTCTGCTTGAGAAGAAGATAAATGTATACCAGGCCGACTACTCTAAGAGAGATATTAAAAGGTTGCCTGCTGAAAAAAGGACATTTTCTTAGAAAATTATAAAAAGAGATTTGGAATCTGGGTGGAGAAATCAAAGTACACATTTTCACCACTGAAAAAGTGATGAGATGATTGGGAAGTGGAGGAGAAGAGAAATGTCCAAAGGCAAAACAAATTAGAAAGAAAACTCTTACAGTCAAGGCTCTTATCTGTTGATTGCAGAAAGAACAGTGACAATGACTTACAGTGGTCCCTAAAAATGAAAGCGATTTTAATACTTTTAAAATGTGAATAAAAATGAAGATAATAAGCATAAAATGATATATCTGGTCATAAATGTATGTCTTTATATTATCATGGTCATAAAATATAATTTTAAATATGTTTTACTGAAGAAGGAGCCAACAAAAACAAAGATGCCCAGGACAACTCAGTCTGCCATCGCCCAGGACAGAAGCAGTTCTCTTGATAAAGTCTCATGAACTCAATCAGTGCATATATTTACTGGTAGTACACTGATTCAAAACTCCATAGGGTATTGTCCTTGTCCACATTACATAGACAGAGTTCTAATAAATCGTTGGCCAAGAAGATTCAGTTTCTTCTTACTTATGACATTTTTAGATCATAAAAGTTAATACCTGCATGCTATAAAAATACATTAAAAAATCTAAGGTACAAAATAGAAAATAAAAATCAATATATTTCCATGACCAGAAATACGGGTCTTGGGTCCAAACCCAGAGCAGTTTGTTCCCCCAAAATTTAGGTGTAATAAAGAATTTCCAAACTAAGAGTGAAAACTTGAGCCCTTTACCTGTGATGCACATTCATATAAATAGACATGAAAAGAAACCAGAAGCTTCTTATGAAATGTACCTTTTATTGATTTAGTACTGCAGATCCTTGAATAACATTTTGTTCAATGCTATTTCATTATAACATTGATGAAATACTGTAGGAACTTAACTTTTGTTTATATCAATTTGCCTCTGGTAAAATTGGTTTCATTATATATCATTCCACTTAAAGCAGGAGAACCTGTCAATGATGACATCACTAATCAACAGAGAAATGCATTAAAACCACCAGGAGATATCACCTCACACTGGTCAGAATGACTATCAACAAACAACAAGTGTTGGTGAAGGTGGGGAGAAAAGGGAACTGTTGATGGGAATGCAGATTGGTGCAGCCATTGTGGAAAGCAGTATGGAGATTCCTCAAAAAATTAAAAATGAAACTGCCTTATGACCCAGCAATTCCACTTCTGGGAATTTGTCTGAAGAAACCCAAAACACTAATTCAAAAAAATATATGCACCCCTATGTTCATTGCAGCATTACTTACAATAGGTAAGATTTGGAAGCAGCCCAAGTGTCCATCAGTAGATGAGTGGATAAGAAGCTGTAGTACATTTACACAATGGAATACCACTCAGCTGTAAAAAAGAGGAAAATTTTACCCTTTGCAACAGCATGGATGGACCTGGATAACATTATGCTAAATGAAATAAGCCAGTCACAGAAAGATAAATACCATATGATTTCACTCATGTGTGGAATATAATAAATAAACTAACTAGCAGCAAGATAGTGACAGACACATAGATAGAGAGCAGGCTGACAGCTCCAGGGAAGGCTGGGGTGGGGGTTGAATAGATTGAGCAAAGAAAGAGAAGAACTCATGGACATGGAAAACAGTGTGGTGATTATGCGGGTGGTGAAGGTGGAGGAGTATGCTATAGAGGGCGTACATGGTGATGGAAAGTTTTTTAAAAATATTTAAACAACAACAAAAAAATAAAGTGAACCTTTACAAGTGATGGGGCACTTCTCTACATGCCTTTGAAGTTCACAATTTCCACCTACAGGGCCCCGGGACCGCAGCATTCATACCTGCCCATGCCCCGATAAAAGGGGAGCCTGTATTTCTAAAAACATGGTCCATGATGTACTGTTTATGCATTGTTTGTTAACAACAAATGTTTGAATTCATAAATATAAGAATATGGAAACCATTTTATTTATGGAAATCATTCTTTGGGAAGATGCAGTATATTTTTATTTTTAAAAGGTTATATAGCCTGGAAAATCTCAAAGGAGTAGAAGCAGAACTCCCAGTCTCTGGCGGGGCTGGTTCCAAGTTTTCAAAGGAGTAAAGCAATTCTACCTCACTGATAAAAGAATAAGGAGGTGAATAAAGCAATGGTATTTGATAAACAATATTTCTGTTCCTATTTTTATCCTTTTTACCTCAAATGCTTTTTTAAAATAAAATGTAGAATGACCTGAGTAATATTTATTTGTGGCCTTTGGAGTACACTCTAGTGTTTTGGGATTTAGGAAAGTTTAAAATGGTAGAGGGCAGGATTTGATTCCACAGCCTGGGTTCTTAGCTGTTCTGTTCAGTTTTCTCCCATGATGATAAATGTGATATTCATAAGAGCACTCATTTCTTTTCTTTCTTTTTAAATAAGTGTACAACAAGCACACTTCAGGTAAGAACACTCATTTCTTAAGAATTATCAGCTCTTCATACTATATAGCACTGCCTAAATTTCTGGCATTGGAGATGTCCATGTGGAGGCTGGGAGGTCACTAGTTGAGATGCTGTAGAGGAGTTGTCTCTATAGGGCAGGAAGTTGGGTTAGATGGTCTTTAGGTACACTTCTAATGTCATGCTTTAATACTAGGGTCTTTACCTCCTGATGTTCATGGACTTGAAGTTGGATGGGCTGTGCAAGAAGTCCATAAACTCTCAAAAGAGTATACAAAATATTTTATGCTTGTGTAATTGTGATTTTCCAGGAAGATAATCATAGCTTTTAGTATACTTACAATCCCAAACCTTATTCAGATGTGTTTGCTGATTATAAATATAAAACTCCAAGTATAAGCTCTTTTCTCTCTTAAATTATTAGCAATAATGATATTTGAAAAAGATGATCAATTAAAATGGGATAATGTTACTAGAGTAACAAATAGTGTAACTTGTTTTGTTTTGTAATAGCTTATCGTTCACAAGGTGCTTTTCTTCATATACTGTCTCATTTAATCTAATACCAGCCCTATGAAGTAGGTAGTATTATTACCATTTTTATAAATGAGGAAACAGGGATTTGGAACCAGGTCCAATTCACTTTGCTATTAAGTAGGGGAGTTAGGACTCAAACCCAGGTCTATTAACATCCCACCCCAATCATTTTCAACATAATATTATTTATCTTTCTACTTCTTTATTATTTACAGCTTTATTATGGAAGAATGGATAAAAAACTGCATATATTTCAAGTGCCAAATTGTAAGTTTGGACATTCATATACATCTGTGAGAACATGACATTCAAGAGAATGAACATAGCTGGCATCCCAGAAGGTTTCTTCAAGACCCTTGGTAATTCCATTTGTTCATTCTTTCCCACTGTCTCATTTCTAAGCAATTACATGTTTTCTTTCTGTGACTATAGATTAGTTTGCATTTTTAGAATTTTATATAAATTAAATTATATGTATATATTCTTTCTTTTATGTTTTTACTCATAATTATCTTGAAGTTCATCAAAATTGTTGATTTTATCAATATTTTATTTATTTTTATTGCTGAGTAGACACTATTGTATGGCTATACCAAATTGATTTATCTATTTATTTGTTAATGGACAATTACACTCTATTCAGTGTTTGGTGATTACAAATAAAACTCCTATGAACATTTGTGAACAAATCTTTGCATGGAAATATGCTTTCATTTCTCTTGGGTTAATATCTAGGAGTGGAAAGCCTGGGTTATATGGTAGGTGTATAATCAGTCTTTTCAGCTATACCCATTCTGGGTATGTAGTGGCATCGCCTGATTTGGCTTCCATGAATAATAATATTGAACATCTTTTGTGTGCTTATTTGCCATTATTATATTTTCTTTTGTGATGTGCCCCAATCTTTGCTCTTTCTTTATTTGGTTGTTTATTTTTTTAGAGTTCTTGATATGTTCTAAACCCAAGTTATTTTCAGATGTATGATTTTCAAATATTTTCTCCAAGTTGGTAGTTTCTCTTTATATTTTTTAAAGAACAAATGTTTTCAATTTTGACATTCAATTTATCACTTTTTCTATTATTGATGATACTGTTCACGTCATATATAGGAAATAGTTGCCTTATCCAAGGTCACAAAGATTTTGTTCTAGTTCTTTTTCAAGTCTTATAGTTTCATGTTTTACAATTAGGACTATTATTCTTTTTAATTTTTGTATTTGCTGAAAGTTATAAATCAAATTAACTTTTAAATATATGAATATCCAATTGTTCCAGCAACCATCTACATTAAAGAAGAGAAACATGCAAATTGGTGTCACTTCGCTATGCCCACCAGCCAATCAGGATAAGTATGCAAATTAACCCAAAAGAGGTGGCAGTTAATTTGCATATGTAGGCATGGAGTGAAGACTGAAGGCTCTGCCAGAGCGAAGACTGAAGATGACTGAAGACTGAAGACGACTGAAGACTGAAGAGGCTTGGCTTCTCCGCTGTGATCAGAGTGGAGAAGCCTCGAGGCTTGGCTTCTCTGCTGCGACCGGAGCAAAGGCCTAGATCCCGGGTGCGGAGGAAAACTGGTGCAGGCAGCCAGGGGAAGGAAGGCCTATTGCACGAATCTCTTTGTGCAATAGGCCTCTAGTTTATTATATGTGCATATATTTCCATATTCTCTATTCTGCTTCATAAATGTATATCTCTATTTCTATATTAATACCACACTGTCTTGATTACTGAAGCTTTAGAGTAAATCTTGAAAACACACAGTGTTCTTTTTCAAAGTTATTTTGACTGTAATAGGTCCTTGCACATTTCCATATGAATTTTAGAATTACCTTGCTAATTTCTTAAAAAAAAAAAAAAAAAAAAAAGCCTGTTGAGATTTTTGTTGGGATTTTATTGAATCAACTTGAGGCCCAGTGCACGAAAATTCATGCACTTGGGGGCAGAAGGGGCAGTCCCTCAACCAGGCCTGCGTCTACCCAGGGGAATGGGCCTAAGCTGGCACTCAGACATCCCTCTGGCAGCCTGGGAGTCCTTGGGGGGTGTCTGACTAACAGTTTAGACCCACTCTCCACCTAAGCCATTAGTCGGACATCCTTAGCTCTGCTGTGGAGGTGGGAGAGGGTCCCGGCACTACCACTGTGATGGCCAGTCATGAATCAGCTTCTGGCTGAGCAGTGCTCCCCCTGTGGAAGTGCACTGACCACCAGGGGGCAGCTCTTGCATTGAGTGTCTGCCCCTTGGTGGTCAGTGCGTGTCATAGTGACCAGTCGTTCCGGGTCACTTTGCCATCAGGGTCAATTTGCATAGTAGCATTTTATTATATAGAATAGATCAATTTGGGGAGAATTGACATATGAACAGTATTACTCCAACCCGTTAGCAAAATATATCTTAATGTCTTTCTATTTATTTAATCTTCTTTAATGTCTCTAAATATTCTTGATGATTTTTTTTATTCTAGTGTAGCAATATTGAATATAGTGCATGAGCAGACATATTTTTCTGTTCCTGAGTTTAGTGAGATAGCGCTTAGTGTTTCACCATTAAGGTTTTGTTTTTTAACCTTCCTAGGTTGACCCTTTCCAAGTCCTTTGGCTATAGACAATAACATTTTCTGGAAGCTTTTATTGTCTGCATCTATTAGCAGTAAAGGTTGCAGGCTTTTTCAGCCCCTAGTCTGGCATATATGGTATGAGGCAGGAAAAAGAGCTGGAGAGCTCATGACCATGTCATTCCTTGGGTTTCAAGGTCCAAGTATGCCTTCTTCCCTTCAATTTTCAGATTTTTTAAATGTTTGTTCTGTATACATTCACTAGAAAAAGAATGTCTTTTCAAAAGCACAGATCCTACTTAGTTACCATTTAAAGATATTTAAATGCTAAGAAATATATATATATTTATCTGTTTACTGACCATGTCTTCATATTTTTCTATCTTTATGTATATCCATATTTTCATTTTTGTGGTATAATTTTTCTTCTCCTTGAAGGACTTCCTTTAACATTTCTTATACCATGAATCTGCTTAAATAAAATATTTTGGCTTTCCATGCTAATAAGAATCTCTATTTACCTCTACTTTTAAAATATATGCTTGGGTGGGTGTAGAAATTCTGATTTGAAAGTTTTTCTTCTCTTACTTTAAATATGTTGTTCCAGTATCTTCTTATTTGCATTGTTTCCAACAAGAAATCTGCATCATTGATTTATTTATTCCTTTTATATAACAAGTCTTTTATCTTTGGCTGCTCTTAGGATTTTCTGTAATAGCTAGTGAAGGGAACATCTTTTCATATATCTGTTGGGTGTGAACCCTTATTCACAGCTGGTGAGAATGTTTGCTGGTACAGCCACTGTGAAAAACAACAGATGGTTCCTCAAAAAACTAAGAATAGAGTTACCATAAACCCAGAAATCCCTCTCCTGGGTACCTACCCAAGAAACTTGAAAACATTTATTTGCAGTATATGCACCCCTATGTTCATTGCAGCATTATTCACAGTGGCCAAGACATGGAGACAACCAAGGTGTCCTTCGATAGAGGATTGATTAAAAAGATGTGAATATATGAATATATATATATATATATATATTAGAGGCCAGGTGCACAAAAATTTGTGCACTCAGGGGGGAGGAGTGTCCCTCAGCCCGGCCTGTGCCCTCTCGCAGTCTGGGACCCCTCGGGAGATAACGACCTGCTAGCTTAGGCCTGCTCCCAGGTGGCAGAGGGCAGGCCCAATCCCTAGGTGCAGCCCCTGGTCGGGCTCAGAGCAGGGCCAATTGGGGAGTTGGGGCGCCGTCCCCTGTTATGCACAGAGCAGGGCGGATTGGGAGGTTGCAATGCCACCCTCAGTCATGCTCAGGGTAGGGCCGATTGGGGGGTTGGGGCACCGCCCCCTGTCACACTCAAGGCAGGGTCAATGGGGAGGTTGCTGCACCACGCCCTGTCAAACACAAAGCAGGGCCCATCAGTGGGTTGGGGAGCTCCCCCCTGTCACACACAGAGCAGGGCCGATCAGGGGGTTGGGGGGCCGCCACTGTCATACTCAGGGCAGGACCGATGGGGAGGTTATGGCTCTACCCCGTCACACACAGAGCAGGGCCCGTGGCGGGGGGGAGGGGGTGAGGTGGGGGGGGGGGGTTCCGGCGCTGCATCCTGTCACACACAGAGCAGGGCCGATCAGGGGGTTGGGGCGCCGCACCCTGTCACACACAGAGCCACAGGACAATCGGGGGGTTGGGAAGCTCCCCCCTATCAGGCACAGAGCAGGGCTGATCAGGGGGTTGGGGCACCTTCCCCTGTCACGAACAGAGCAGGGCGGATAGGGAGGTTGTGGCTCCACCCCCTGTCACACACAGAGCCGCAGGGCGATCAGGGGGTTTGGGCGCTGCCCCCTGTCATGCTGATCCCGGTGCCTGGAGGGCTCTCAGCTCCGCTGATCCCGGTGCTGGGACGCATATTACCCTTTTACTATATAGGATAGAGGCCTGGTGCACGGGTGGGGGCCGGCTGGTTTGCCCTGAAGGGTGTCCTGGATCAGGGTGGGGGTCCCCACTGGGGTGCCTGGCCAACCTGGATGAGGGGATGAGGGCTGTTTGCAGCTGGTCACACACCCTTCAGGGTGGGGGGCCCCACTGGTGTGCCTGGCCAGTCTGGGTGAGGGGCTGAGGGCTGTTTTCAGGCTGGCAGGTGACTAAAGCTCCCAACTGCTCCTTTTTTTCTTTTTTTTCTTTTTTATTCTGGGCCAGCTTTAGCTCTGGCTCCAGCTCTGAGGCCTCTCCTGCTGAAAGCAGGTATCTGGTTTGTTTCAGTTCTATAATCGAAACACTGTATCAACTCCAGCTCTGAGATCCCGGCAGGCTGATAGCAGGTTTCTGGGGTTTTGTTTAGCTTCTATTTTTGTAACAATATTTCAAACTTCAGTCTCAGAGGCCGGCAAGGAAGGCGGGGAACGTTGGAGTCCTCCATCACTGAAGCAAGCAAACCTCATGTTAGCTTCAAGCTGCCTGGTTGCCGGCCGCCATCTTGGCTGGCAGTTAATTTGCATATCTTGCTGATTAGCCAATGGGAAGGGTTGCGGATGTACGGCAAATTAAAATGTTTCTCTTTTATTAGATAGGATATATCAGCCCTAAAAATGATGAAATACTACCATTTGCAATAACATGGATGAACTTTGAGAATATTATGCTAAGCAAAAGAAATCAGCCAGAAAAAGCTAAGAACCATATGATTTCACTCACATGTGGGACATGACACTGAAATTCATAAGCACAGAAAACAGTATGATGCTTACCAGAGGAAGAGGGTTAGGAGGGTAGGCTTGAAGGGGGGCAATCTTTGTTGATGGAAAATTATTTGACTTTGGGTGGGCACTCAATGTAATATTCAGATCATGTATCATAGAAATGTATACATGATACCTATATGATGATATTAACCAGTGTCACCCCCAGTAAATTTAAGGGGGAAAAGAGGATGTTTTCCACTAAAAATATATGAGATCTAACAACACTTTCATTTTTCTTTTTAGTACAAGCATAATACAATATTACATAATTTTCATAAAGTAAGATTTTTCTCTTTGTCACTAGTTTTGAGACATTTGATTATGATATGTCTTGGTGTAGGTTTTTTTTATATTTCTTGTCCTTGGGTTTCATTGAGCTTTTCATAGTTTGAATCAGATACAGAACAATTTTGACCATGATTTCTTTGAATATTTTTTCCTCCCTTCCCTCCCCTTCAGAAATAGCAATTACATGATGTTAGGCTGCCAGAAGTTTCCCTACATCTCACTAATGATTTTTACTGTTTAAATTATTTTTATCTTTGTGCTTAATTTTTGAAAAATTCTACCTCTACATCTTTAAGTTCAATAATTTTTCTCTGCAAATGTCTAATCTACCTTATTCACATCCAGTGGATTTTTTACTTCAGCATCATAGTTTTCATCTCTAGAAACTTGAGATTTTCATTTTTATATTTTCCATGTTGCTACTAAACTTTTTCAGCATGTGGAATACATATATAAATCAGTACCTAATGCCCTTTTCTGCAATTTCTAACAGCGATGTCAGTTCTAGGTTGTTTTGATTGATTGATTGATTTTTCCTTTCTTAATGATATGTATCTTTTTTTTCCTACCAATTTTGATTGGACGACTAACATTTACATTTTACCTCTATGTGTGCTGGATATTTTTATATTGCTACAAATATTCTGCAGTTTTGCTCTGGGATGCAGTTAAGTCACATGGAAGCAGAGTGATCATTCTTGGTTTTGCTTTCAAAATGTATTTGGTAGGATCAGAGCAGCAATTTATCTAGCCTAATTTTTCCCCACTATTAAGGTGCTCTACCCAAAGCACATGAATTAGTAGGCTTTCTAATTTTTAGGAAAAGTCATTATTGCTGCCTGTGTGTGTGTTTCTCTCTCTCATCTGATATTGCATGTGCTATATTTAGGGAACCTAAAAGTCATTCGTCAAGTAATTGTGTTAGTAAGGTTTGGTAGGTACTAGACAAGTTAAGTACAAATCTAGCCAGAGCAGAGGGTGCGCTCTGTAACTGAAAAATTGGACACGATCACCACTATGGTTCCTTGACTGTGTTTTTCTTTGCTTGGAGGATCCAGGGAGAAGGAGCAGTTCTCTGGATTACATTGATGGTGCTCCATTTAATTTACTACTTACTATTTATAGCAGCATAATTTAACACTATTTTTCTCTTAATCTGATATTCCTCCAAAGAATTACTTTAAAATGTCTTAAAGTAACCCTTACTTTAAGATGTCATTAGTATAGAAGCATTTTGTATTTTAATATATTTACTTTATATATTTAATATTTAATATATTTAATATTTTATAATTGTTACTATTTAAATACTAATTTTCCATGGCTGTAAACTGAGGCCTTATTTATAACTAAATAAAGTTAGGGGCAAAATCACATTAACAAAATAACAGCTGTACATATGAAGGCTTGTGGTCTTATGTTTTATTTATCTCAATTAATAGAGCAGCATTCCCAGAAAACAAAATAAAACAAACCACAAAAATTCATTGCCTTTTTGAAGTTAATTTTTCCATGAAAACCATGATGGGTCAGGACACCCTTGTGTATTTTTGTACCTGCCCATCTTGATATATCTCTAATATTTTCTCCTGCCTTTAATTCTGTAAACATTCTCTCTTTAGTTAGTGCTTATTTTGATGCAATCAAATCCATGGCACACCTGTCTCTGTGGATGAAAAGAGAGTGAGTCATTTGGGAAGAGGGCGGTCACATTAACTCTTGGAAGACACAAAGGATAATTTATGAAATTGAGTTTTTGAGGACATAACATGATGCCCTCATGACTGAAAAGAGCTCATGGATGTCCTGAAAGAGGTCATCTGCTCATTCTCACTAAGGGGTTGCAGAGCCATTAAATGCCAAATTAAGACCTGGAGTTAGTGTGTAGAGCTTTGTAAAATAGTTGTAACGAACAGTTGTAAGAAATGCCATTTAGAAGGTTTATTTCCAGGCTGCTTCTGCGTGGTTGCAAATCAGCCTGGTTGAACATGTTTGTACCTTGCTCTTCCACTTCACTTTTGGGAGTCTTTCATCTTTTAGTGTAGATCCCATCTGTGTTCCAGGGACACAAGTCTGAGGAAGAAGCAACCCAGTATTACCCCATTGACTTGTGACCTTTGATTTCCAGTGGAAACGGCACTCTTCATTTCGCCACAGAGTCCTTTCCCTAGCTGTACAGTACACTGAAAGGGAAAAGGCATAAAAATGAATGATAAAAGCCAGCTCTCTGATGGGCCAGGGCAAAGAGAACACAGTGTCAGGATGGCATTTCATAATAATAGGGGGAAAAAGGAGTTTGTTCATCGAGGTGAGTGCTTTATCCTCTGGGGTGTGTAACCTGAAGAAGGTAAATCACTTTTTCCTGGTACCACTTGGTATCCAGGAGGAGGTAATTTACCTCATAATGTCAAGACACCCTGCTTCCACAATGTGGTCATATCCCTAGCTTGCTACAAAGAGAGTGCTTGGCTCACAGTCAAGCCGATCCCTTCATAAATCACCCAATCCAAGGGCAAGTCATTTCAGAGCATAAGAACAAGTGTATAAATGAATAGAGGCTTTTTTAGGGGGTTGATGGAAGTATGTTTTCGTCCCTCCAGTGGTTGCAATTTAATGGCACTGTTCCCTTGGAAACAGATTTTTTTCATTCTAAAATGGTTAAGAGGAAAGCAAACTTTTCTCACTGGTCTATAGGACTGAAGCTCAGTTTCCTACTTGCTTGATAACCTTTAGTTTATTTCATTTGCTTTCCTATATCTTCCAATAATTTTTTTGCTTTTCCTACATCTAGCCCAAAGCTTCCTTTTTATTTTCTCCTTTGTCCATTAATAGATAAGTGACATTTTACTGGCATTATAACTGAATAAATTTATATAAAAAATAGGGGTGGGTGTGTGTGTGTGTGTGTGTGTGTGTGTGTGTGTGTGTGTGTATACAGGGTGGGCAAAATTAGGTTTACAGTTGTTTGCATGGAAAATAATACAATAATTAATAAAATAATAATCTATATATATAAAAGCCCAAGCAGCCAGCTGGTTGGCGGTGGTGGCGGTGGCAGTGACAGCATCTGGCGTCTGTTCCTTCCAAGCCTGGCCTGGCAACTGTTGCCTCCTCTCCTCACCCCACTGGTGCCCCTTTCCCAGGGGGGCCAAGGGCCAGCTCCCTCCTCGGGGGGCCAGTGACCAACCTCCCGCATCCCTGTTCCTCCCTGGCTGGCAGGCCCTAATGGGCCTGCAATCCCTCTCCCTGTCCTTCCCCCCCAACCCCTCGGCCAGCAGGACCCGATTGGCCCAGCCCTGATCGCCCCTGATTGCCTGCCAGGCCTAGGGACCCCATCCATGCAGGAATTCATGCACCGGGCCTCTAGTATAAGAATAAACTGTTTTATGTACTCACAACTGTAAACCTACTTTTGCCCCACCCTATATATGTATGTTTGCCTCTACCTACATGTGACACTGAATCAAAAATTTATTTATAAAAAATGGTGATAGACAAATTACCTCTCCTTTCATTTAATGAGCTCTGTTCTTCTAATCACCATGGAGTCTGAGGGCAGAGCCTCAGGCTCCTGAATATGTGCTCTCTGCTCTATGAAGCGGGGGCGGGGAGTGCTTGGTAAGGAATAAGTTCTACTTTGGACTCCATCAGTTTTCCTTAGGAGTTTTAACAAGAGGATCTGCAAAGTTCCTTCTAACTCTAACATTCTACAGTTCATTTTCTGAGAAGAAATGCTGGTTTATGGTAAAGGTAAAATAAGAAAATCTGCTTTTTAAGGGTGTAACTTCTTTGAAGATTTTCTCAGAAATGACAGCTACTATGAGGGTGTGAGATAAAGCAGACTGCAGGGAAAACTTGTCATGTTTTCACAACAAAAGCACATGGAAGTTGAAAGGAATAATTGACATCTATTATGTTTCTTTTTCACATCAAAAAATAATTATTCAGACTGGAATATGGACAGGAGGGCATTTCTTCACCCAGGGATTTTAGGCAGCTGAATACAAATTGCCTAATAGTAAACCAGTAGGTCCATAAATGGTTCCATATGTTAAAATCCCAGGACCCATAAAGAAAGATCAAGGAATAAATTTAGCCTGGGATGGGCTAGATAAATACTGGACTTCTGATGTCATATTGCTCAGCTTCAAAATTCAATTTACATGTTTTCATTGATTTCCTTTTGCTATTTCTATATCATTGGCCCTAGAAACCTTGGTTACTGTCTCCAGAATTTAGAATTTTTGAAAGACTATAATGATGAAAAAAGATAAAGGTAAAATAACTGTTGTGACCTGTCAGTGATACTCTGAACATAATCTAGTCTACAGAAAGCTGTGAGCTATGTTCATGCAAAACATGTGGACAGAGATGAGCTTGTAAAAGAAAATGACCTCATGGAAAGTTGTCCAAAAGTGGCAGGACAAGGTCTCAGAAAACTGGAAAACATCCTCTACATGATGTGACTTCAGCCCAAGGAGAACTTGAATCACATGAGTTTGGCCTTGGGCAGAAATACCTCAAGAGGCAACTGTCTCAGCACTGTTTTGTGACACTGAATTAGAGATGAAGGAGATAATGTTAGCTAGTCCGGGACAAGCAATAAATAGTTTAAAGAGCCTCTACTTAATGAAAAAAGTGTGTGAAGTCCATAAAATTATTGAGAAGTAAAAATCTTCTGTAGTGTCCTATACTGAGAGTTAACTCCTAATAAGATTTTGGTATATGACTTTCTGTGATGGAAGAATGAGACTCAGAGGGGAGGAGACTAACCATCCTCCTGGAAGTTAGGATGGATTTGGAAATGAGAGTTCCTAGTAGGATAAAAGGATCTCTACTCACTCATTAAAATAGGAGGCAAGCTATCGGCAGCCTCACTATTCTTTTTTGGGTGACTTTATTTTGATATTACTAAACTGTATGCTTCTCAAGGGCAAGAGCTATGTCATTTTCATCCTTGGTCACCTAAGGATCATTATAATGACTGGTAGAGAATACATAGATACTCAATAATTATTGTTGAGTGGGGGGTGGTAAACACACAATACAGTGTGCAAATGATGTGTTGTGAAATTGTGCACCTAAAACCTGTATAACTGTGTTAACCAGTGTCACCCCAATAAATTCTATAATAAATAAAAATAATAAATAAATACAAACAAAAGTATCAATGAATGGTCAGAGGCAAGTAAGTGACACTAGACAGAAAGAGTGACAGAGACCATAAAGAACTGGAGCTTAGTAAAAATGATCAAAGTGCAAAAGACTTGTGAAAGTACTTGGAGTTTAGGGGAAGGGCAAAGAGGGGCCAACCCATGCGTTGGTTCACAAATGGCAGGTAGAATGACAATTACTTCTCCCTTTTGTTTCATTAGTCTCCATCAGGACCTTATAATTGGAAAGGGAAAAACAGTCACATGTAGGAGACCCAATATGGGAATACTTCATTTATTGAGAGGTCTTGGAAAAAAATATAGTTTTTGAGGAATCATAGAAAACAGAAGTGCCAGACATCTGGAAGTGTGAAAACACTAAACACTTACTGGGAATAAATGCGTGCTAGACATTATGGTCTACATAACAAATGGGATGATTTTCCGCAGAGTTATTAGGTGAAGCCAGACTGATTTGATTCAATGCTGGCTTTACCATTTTCCAGCAATGGCTTTCAGTAAGTTGTATAACCACTCTGTGCCTCAGTTTCCTCAACGGTAAAATTGAAATATTCTTAGTGCCCATCTTAAAAGTGATTATCATTAGGGAATATCTCTAATAATAATAAATTATACTTTACAAATCTATTTTCAATTTTGTAAAAACGTTTTTAGAATGCTTATTCAAGGACATTTCATAGATATGTTTGGATGGCAAAGCCCCTTGACAAAATCTTTACTGATTTCCTCATAAGGATAAAATGATATCCACTTGAGAGAGACGTTTAACTAAGAGAATATAATAATATTTGGAGGGCAAATGAGTTAATATACTTTCTACCCATGAAAGCAATCTAGAATACTTGAAGAACTTACAGTCAAGACTTTGCTTATGATAAATAACTTTATAATAATCAAAATTTCCCTACATTCAGGAACTTTTAGAGCTGAAAGGAAACCAAAAAGATCCTTTAGTCCAAATGTTCACACTATAGTTGAAAAATTGAGAGTAAGGTTCAATGAATTGCCCAAAGGAACACAGTTAGTGTGTAGCATAGCTGATATTTGAACAAACATTTTTTTTTTTTGGTGCCAAGTGTGTATCAAGCTACACTCTGATAAGAGGAAAGTTAAGGTATAGATCATATTTGTTTTGCCCTCTAGGAGATTATTTTCTCACTGGTCAATAATACAAAGTCAAGGCGCTGTTAATGCCCACTGAGTGACCATAATGGCAGAGGTAGTGAGGTTACTCGTTCCTATGTCAAGCCTACCTTGCCCATCTTCCCAGCTGAAATGTAACCTGGACTCCAGTGGCATTCACTGAGGGGTTAGGCAATATTCATAAAGCTGAAAATAAGTTTAAGGCATGTTTATGCACCAAATGTATTTCCCTTAGTAACGCAAAGCACCCAGCGTTACTATCTGGGCTGTGAGTTTCAAATCTGTGGTCAATTTTTTTAAAAAATTTAAATACCTGTAGGTTATCCTGTAGGTTATACAAGCTTCCTTTTATCTGATGGAGACTTAAGCACTCCCTGCCTTTCTGCCTCTTGAAGTCATTTGGGTTGTGATCCCTGACACAGAACTCAAAGGTGTTCCACACAAACACATCTTCATCTCCAGACACTCTCCTTTACATGCAGCGTCTCTTATTGAACCTTCCAAGTCAGTTTTCCTACTCTCACCACTTCTCCTAGCAACCACCATTCCCTTTCACACTATGTGCTACTTCCTTTCTCTATCAGATTCTGAAAGTATCATGACTTCAGACAACTACAGAATGTTAATGCTTTTGAGGAAAAGCGTGGGTTCTGGTCTCAGTGCTTGCTATGTTGAGGAGGAATAGGGAATCCTATAGCTAGTAGAGAGGGGCATGAAATCATGGAATGGCTTCAATTCAGGGCTACAACTTTGTATTTTTCATTCAATGTCTAAAATCAAACATACTTCACCACAATATGAATTATTTCCCTTCTAAAATTCCAATGGAGTCTATGTAAGGAACTCATATATTTCAAATTAATATAATGTTGACATCTCTTTGGGCATAAAGTAATCTTAGCCTTTTAGTGTTACAAATACATTAACCACACTGCACTAGGTATATTTGTAAATTTCCTTTTATTAACTGCCAATGAACTCACTTGTGCCCAAGCTGTCTTTCTCTAATCTGATATTTAGCTTTGGACTACAGGAATTGATGAAAGAATTTTTAGCTCACCCCCAATCAACTATACTCATTTATTTTAAAATATAAAACCATTTATTGAATGGCAATTATGCTCTGTACACTGTGTTATTTATTTCTGCATTCCCAGTTTCGAAGGTAGAGCTTGTGCCCTAGAGGAAATGACATTACTGTGGTTTTTAGTTTATGAAACCCAATGAAGAAGGTCAACAAGAGATGGAAGAATCTGGGAAAGAAAGCTTCATGATCAGTTGAGGGCTTCAAATGGGCTCCATGAGATTTGGATGCACAAAGGAGGCATTCTATGGAGGCATGTATGGAGGCTTAGGAATGCCTCTGGCAATAAAAGAGGAGAGTGAGTCGATATTAGAGGAAAGTAAGCACGGTATTAAAAATTAGCAATGAAAAAAGTAGATTCAAAATTTATTCTTAATAAATGCACATGGCACTAGACTATGCTCCAGAAAACTAAACTCATTTGCTTACTCAATATTTCCTGAACATTTTCTATTTTCCAAGCACTGTGATAGAGTTTTGGAATAAAGAGGTGAATAAGACACAATCCCTTCAGTTAAGTAGCTTATAGTCTAGTGACAATTAAATAGCTTCTAGTCTAGTAATCATATTTCAAGCTCTTTCCAAATGCAACATGGAGCACCTACCCCACCCCCCCATCCCCACTTCATCTGCAACACTCGTTTGGAAAGGTGGCAGAGAACAACTTGGAGGAAGGTACATAAGGGATAGAGTGCAAGTTAGTTGTTTGCCTGTTGAGAAGAATTGTCCCAAATCTATACCATGCCCAAGCCCTTTCTAGATATCACAAAATTAACAATACCACCCAACAAATTTTCCATTTTGTTAGCATTCACACAATTGCTCATTTTTTTATTTCAAATTTCATCCCTATTACATGTCAGGTGCCATGTTTGATTCTGAGGATTCAGAAATGACCAAGATAGAGTCATCCCATGTTCTTCTTGAGTTTACAATAGATCATGACTAGAAGATGCACAGAGTGTCATGAGAATACATGAAAGAGATATATGTAGCGTAAATTCAGAAAGGAAGGGTAGGAAGAGATCTGGAAGAGTTTCTGGAAGAATCTAAACTAAGGATAAATTAGAGTTTTCTAGACACACACACACACACACACACACACACACACACAAAATAGGATAAAAATTTTCCTAGATCAAGGGAACAGCATGTAAGAAGATCTGAAGAGACAGTAAGATACATTACCTTCTGTAGTTCAAAGAAATTTATCATAATATAAATAATCTAGGCCTTTTTACTTTTGTCCAAAAGGCCATCTCAAAAGAAACAAATGCTAAGACCAAACACTTTGGAATTGTACTAATAAGTCAAACAACCCTTAGCAAAATTCCTAAAAGTCCTTTTTAGACATTGTCTCTGTTTGGGTCCCTTAGAGGCAAAGCCTGAGGCAGGGATTGAGTGCATGTGATTCATTCAGGGAGTGTTGTCCAGGCAGAACCACTAAAGGAAAGCAGAAAAACAATGGAGATCGAGCTCAGGAAGGGTGTGATTTCAGGTAAGGCCTCACCTTGGCATGATACATCAGGGCAGGGCTCTGTAGCATAAACCACACCAGAGAGATCTCCCTTCCACTTCCAACTCCTTAAGGAAAGAGGCCTATTCTTTTATACTCATAACTAGAGGCCTGGTGCACGAATTCATGCACCAGTGGGGTTCCTCGGCCTGGCCTGTGGGATCCAGCCAAAACTGGCTCTCCGACATCCCCCAAGGGGTCCCGGATTGCGAGAGGGTGCAGGCCATCCCAAGGGAACCCACCAGTGCACAATCAGGGCCGGGGAGGGACTGTAGGAGGGCTCCAGGGCATGTCCAGCTTGTCTCACTCAGTCCCAATCAGCTGGCCCCAGCAGCAAGCTAACCTACTGGTTTGCCCGCTGGTATTCAGTGCACATCATAGTGACTGGTCTACCAGTCAACTGTCTGCCCCCTTGTGGTCAGTGCATATCATAGTGAGTGGTTGAGTGGCCTTAGCATATCATTAGCATATTATGCTGATTGGTTGAATGGATGACCAGAACTTAGCATATTAGGCTTTTATTATATAGGATAACCAGACATGGACAGAAGGCATAATATTGGGAGCATACTCTTTCAAGCTTCTTTGTCTCCGTTATCTTGACCACACAATGATTTCCAGAACTAAGTAATACAAAATCTCAGTAGAATAAATACAGACTCCTTCTTAGAAAGTTGAGATGAGAAGGAAACAAGTGTACTTATACTATTGTTTTTGCCAGTATTGCTGGTGTGCTTAGTGAGAGGGTTGGATAGAGCCTGGGGAGAAACTTAGACTGGAGAGGTGAGTAAGAAGCCTAGTGATGAGAAACAGAAAAGTATCCAACTAGACACAGGAAGCATTTAGTAAAGCAGAGATGAAGATCTGAAAATGTGGACTGCTGTGCCCCAGTGTGGCTCAGAAGACTTGACAGTGTGTGTTGGCCTCTGATTCTTCTAAAGTGAATCATGGATTTCTGAATCATAAACTTAATTTTGCTGTTGTCTGGAGGTTAAGGCAAGTATTTTCCTGTCTTGTGATTGGGGTTGGAATAACATACTCCTACACTGATTTTTTTAGGGTCATAAAAATAGCAAAATCTGCCTGGAAATGCATCCTCTACATGTCTCCCACATGCCCCAACCTTCTCTGCCCCCGCCCCCTCAAATTTGATCTTTCCAAAAGAAATCATGTTTTATGTATTCTGGTATCTAAATTACCATATGTGTTTGTGTTTTATTTTCTAACCACATTAGTTGGTATCCTCTTTATGGTGTAGAATTTCACTCAAGATAAGGAAGTTTAGGTACTATTTATGATAATTGTGAATTAATAAGATGTCTTCTTTATGGGTAATACATAGAGAACCTAATTTTCTGTTTAGGCAATCAATTCTTAAAATATAATAGTGGTTTATTCAGTTTGCTGATTTCTGTAGCATGTGGTCAGACAGTACATGTTTATGAACCACCGTTCTGCTTCCCATGTTCTTGAGCCTTTGACATATTATGATGGGGGGAAAAAATTGAAAAAAAAGTCTTACTCTGAAGAAATAACAAACCAGTGGGAATAAATAAAGCAAAAGCAAGTTAGAATACTCCATATTGAAGAACAAAATTTATAAACTTGAGGTGTGTTGCCACAAGAGGCACTTAATTCTTAGAGGAGTAAACCTTAGTGTTTTATTTCACAAAACTGAGTAGCTAAAAGCATGCACACTCCATTTTATTAAACATTTGCCATTCAACATTCTTAAAAAATATTATTAAGTAGCCCATAATATTTAAGTGCTCTGGAAATTGTTTTGGAAATAAAACAGATGTTATGGATGTGTGTAGACAACTGGAAAAATGGTCAGTGTCATCTGAGCTTAATGTTTGCAATTACGCTTTCCAAGCATGGATGGGCACCAGATTGCCATTTGGCTTTAAAAATACAGTTTCCAGGGCTCATCCTCATGCCAGGGTTCATAGCAGCACAATTAACAACAGCTAAAATCTGGAAACAGCCTAAGTGCCCATCAACAGATGAGTGGATCAGAAAGCTGTGATACATCTACACAATGGAATATTAAGCTACTGTAAAAAAGAAGGAATGCTTACCATTTGCAACAGCATGGATGGAACTGGAGAGCATTATGCTAAGCGAAATAAGCCAGTCAGAGAAAGATAGATAGCACATGATCTCACTCATTTGCGGAATATAATGAACTGATGAACAAAAATAGAACCAGAGTCATAGAAGCATTGTCCAACCTATGAGGGAAGGGATGGTGTGAAAGGGTAAGAGACTAATTAAAGGACTTGTATGCATGCATATACATATGAGCATAACCAATGGACACAAATGGGGGGAGGAGGAGAGGGCATGTGCTGGGGGTTGGGGGTGGCCGGGGAGAAGTCAAATGGGGGGAAAAGGGGACTTATGTAATACTTTAAACAATAAAGAATTTAAATTAAAAAAAATGAATTAGAATTTCTTGATTCAAGGTTTGCATTTTCAGAAAGCCTTGTGGATGATTCTGATACTCTGTTAGATTTAAGAATCATGCCCTCAGGTTTCTTTCAAAGCTGGTGTATCCAGACTTAGAAAACACCTAGGGAGTTTATAATTAACCCAAGCTTCTGAACTATCTGTCCTCCAAGGGTTTGTGGGATCACTTCTTCATTATACTCTGAATTCCCTTGTCATATACTTTCCTGGAAATGGAGACGAATTCATGACTTACCCATTCACTACACCATTTCCACAGTCGCTCAGAGGAAATCCTGGGATTCTATCCATTTTAAGACTATCTCAGAACCCCAGTAAGTTGACCCAAACCTCATTTCTTCATTTAATGAGGAAAAGAATAAAATTGTATTTGGTGAGCTTTGGGTTCAGGGCGCTCACCCATGTGTTGGAAGAGATGACAGCAGCTGGTGGTTATTTGTGAGCCCTGCAGCTTCCCTAGGACATGATGGTAAGTCAAAGGGTCCTTTGGGACTACCAGAAAGCTAGAGATACAATCAGAAATAAGTTTTTGATGGTAACTGATCTGGAATGTGTACAACCTCTATTTTCACAGGAAAAATGAAAATGAAAGGAAAATCTTTCACAAGACACAAAACTTTAAAAACTCTTGTTGCACTGACTGGTTTGGCTCAGTGGATAGAGCGTCGGCCTGCAGACTCAAGGGTCCCAGATTCAATTCCGGTCAAGGGCATGTACTTTGGTTGCGGGCACATCCCCAGTAGGGAGTGTGCAGGAGGCAGCTGATCGATGTTTCTCTCTCATCGATGTTTCTAACTCTATCTCTCTCCCTTCCTCTCTGTAAAAAATCAATAAAATATATTTTAAAAAAACAAACAAACTCTTGTTCACAATAAAAGGAGCACCATACATGGCATTCTTGTAAAAAACAAATGGGGAGAAAACCTTTATAACATACTAGAGGCCCAGCGCACAAAATCGTACGCGGGTAGGGTCCCTAGGCCTAGCCTGCCATCAGGGCCATCTTCTGCCCGCTCACCAGTCCCCAGTCCCTCCCCATCGCCAACACCCATCCGGTTCCCCCTCACCTGTCCCCAGTCCCACCCTGCCGCCACCCACCCTGGCTCCCCATTCACCATCCAGTGATCAGAGCCTCTGGGCCAGGGGAGGGGGGATGGACCGAGAGGTGATCAATGCACCTCATAGCGACTGATCGATTGGTTGTTCTGGTTGTTACGCCGTTATGGTCACTAGGCTTTTATTATATAGGATATGAAAGATGAAGTATAACTAGACATAATTTGAGTTCCTGTTTATTAATAATGGAAAAATAATAACCCTGTGGGAACATGGAGAAAATGTATGAACAAGTAACTCACAGAAGAAATAACAAATGCCCAAGGAATTAAACATGCCAGGCTTGTTTCAACAGAATTCTTTTTCACTTGCTGTTTCCTCTGTTTGGAACCCCATTGCCTTTAGATAACCACATGGCACATCTTCGCACTTCCTTCAGGTCTGTTTTAATATCTTCTTGTCAGAAACACCTTCCATACCCACCCTATATAAAACATCAGTCTCCCAGGTTACACTATATGCTCCATTTCCTACTTTATTTTGACTCGGAGAACCATAAACCTAATGCATGTGTTTGTTTATTTGTGTAGTGTCTGTTTTCCTGAAATAGAATATAAAATCCATGAGAATATAAAATCCATGAGATATACTTATCACTATATCCCCATCCAATAAGATCACCTAGGAGATGCCTTGCATATAGTAAATATTTCAAAAAGAGGTTCTGATTTAATGACAAATTTATTTAACTAATAAGCAACAAAAATCAATATTAAAAGAACAGTATGATATATTTTCACTGTCATATTGCCAATTTTTTTTAAGTTTTGTTGCTTTTTTTTTTACTTAGGAATAGGATATTCTTTCTTTTTAAAAATATATTTTTTTATTGATTTCAGAGAGGAAGGGAGAGGGAGAGAGAGATAGAAAGATCAATGATGAGAGAGAATCATTGATCAGCTGCCTCCTACATGCCCTCTACTGGGGATCAAGCCCACAATCCAGGCATGTGCCCTTGACCAGAATCAAACCTGCGACCCTTCAGGCTGCAGGTCAACGCTCTATCCACTGAGCCAAGCTGGCAAGGGCTTATTGCCAATTTTTAAAAGATTAATAATATCTGGTGTTGGTAAAGATAGAGTGAAGTGGGTACTTCCAGGTACTACCAAATTGCCCTCTAAAACATGACACCAATTATAAACCATTTAATTAAATATATCAAATTTAAAATTCACATACCTTTTAATACAGCAATAAAACAAGCACATTATTTTTGGTTGCAGTAACAGCTACAGCAAAAAACTTAGAGACAAAATGTGTACCAAAGGGAAAGCAGTTAAATTATTACATTCACATGATAGTATATCATGAAACTTTTAAAATAATGAGGTAGCATCATAGTAATAGTAACAGAAAGATTTTGAGAAATATATGTGAAATGACAAATGCAGAAAAATGATTCTATTTCTGAATAAATTATGTTTATTAATAAGCTAAAATTGCATTAAAAAACCCAAAATGATAAACCATTTACAGCAGTTTTTCTTGGAAAGGGAAAGATTTGGTCAGGGTTGAGTGTGGAGTGGAAACTGTACTTGAAATTGTTTATTTTACATGCTTTTTATTTTTGATACAATTAGCATGTATGCGTTGCATTTTCTGAGACATAAAAGGGAAGTTGGATCAAACAAGTTAATATAAAATCTTAAGCTAATGATGAGTGCCTTCTACAATTTTTATTATCACACCTTCTGGATTTGGGGCCAAAAAAAAATGGAATTGCCTATGTCTCTGCATCAAAGAAGGGTTGCATGACACAATCACTTACTAATAACTAAGGGAAATTGCCTCTCCTCTCTTTGATGTTTTCTGAAACCTTTGTGGTCCTTCACAGGGACTTTCTGGGTCACTGTGCTCTCCTCTTGCCCCTGAACTGCCCTAACCCTAGGTCACTTGTGAGTCATATTTTAATGACAGAGGAATTTACTTCTTGCTAGAAAAAATATTCTCTAAGAATGATTCTAGTCTATGAAGGTAGTATTAGTAGGTTTTGGGGAATAGTCTGGAAAAACAACCTCTTTGGAAATAGTTCTAGTTAGTCTCTAGGAGAAACAAAGACTGGGTAAATGTATATTCATCATTTATTACACACCCAACAGAGTCTCAGGGTCCATACTTTTAGAAGACATGGTTTTAACAAGTTGATCAGCTTGCGAACTCCTGTAATAGGGTGACCAATCTTCCCCCTTTGCCTAGGATTTATGGGGATCCTGGGATGTAGGACTTTTACTCCAAAATTAAGATAATCCCCAGCAAATTGAGACAAATTGGCTACCCTTCAGGCTGAGGAACAAGACTGATTCCACAGTTAGTGCAACAAATAAATGCCTAATACATGCTGTGCAGTGTGCGAGTTGTTAGGGATTACAGCTGTGAACAAAGCATGCACCTACCTAGTTCCTGTCCTGGTAGAGTTTAAAGTCTTTACTTGAAAGAAGAAAAGAGTACTACAGATTGTGCCCCACTGATTTCCCCATTATTATATATGGTTTGGTCAAGTTCTATTGTCACTCTGGGAGGGAGATCAATAGTAACTGGGGGAGACTTTGTGCAGGAGAAAGGAATTGAGCACATTCTGAAAGAGATGGCTGTTTTTATTAGCTCGGCTTCTTGCAGATCGTGGGTCCTCAACAGATGTTTGTTAAATTACACTGACATGAATTTTGGAGCAAACTTTTCATTCATGGATTAGAACCAAAGAGGAGGAGAGAGCCATATGGCTTCTGTTTTGGGCAGACACTCAAATGTTACTATAGTTACGTGTTCTGAAGTCTTATCCTCTTATTTGTTCATTTACTTAGAGATTTTGCACTCTAGGGAACTGATCCAAAATAATTTATAATTGGGTATGTAGCTATTGGGCAGATTGAATATTTATGTACAGTAATCGTGATTGCCCCTTTCTAGAATAAAAGCAGTTATGTCAACTGATTAACAACCAAAAAGATGTGGGAGAACAGTATGACAATGTAGAGCCCGTGGATACTTTTCCTCAAGCTTCGGGGGGTCTGATGACTCCCTCTTTGTTCTGTGTGCAAAAACTGTGTTCTGGACAGAATGTTGATGTCATTGGTCAGGATCAGCATTGTGATGTAAAAAGCACAGTGTTGTTATTGGGGGGAGGGGGTCTGCCAAAAACTGACTGTGACTTCGGAGAAGTCACTTAACTTCTCTGCCTATTGTTTCCTCATTTTTAATACTTCTTTTAAAATATATTTTCATTGATTTCAGAGAAGAAGGGAGAGAGATAGAGAGATAGAAATACCAATGATGAGAGAGAATCATTGATTGGCCGCCTCCTGCACGCCCCTACTAGGGATCAGGGGCGCAACCCTGGCATGTGCCCTTGATGGGAACTAAACCCGGGACCCTTTAGTCCACAGGCTGATGCTCTACCCACTGAGCAAAACCAGCTGGGGCTAGTTTCCTCATTTCTAAAATGAGAAGTTGAACAAGGCCATTTGTAAGGACAAATCTAGCAACAATAGATTTTTACTATTTTTTTATTCTGGGCGCCTGCTCATATCACTTTGTCATCACATTTTCCTTCTCAAATTTCATAGACTCTATGACATGCTACAGCATGATTTATACTATCTATACTTTATGATAGTGACTTCTGAGTGGCATTTATAAAAGTACTTAATCATATCAATATCATGCCTCCCATTATACTGTAGGCAGTGCAGTAGGGAAGGCAGAAGAACTGAGATGAGAATGCTAGATCCTAAAAGACAGCCCTTAAAAAGCTGTATAAACTGCATCTCAGAATAGTCCACTGGTGAAGAGAGAGGGCAAAGAATTACCTACAATACTTTCCATTGGTTAAAGCTTTATTCTGAAGGGCATTGATGCCCCTCTTTTTCTGGGTTATGCGTGTGTGAACATCATGTGGATTTCCACTGCACCCCACCCCAGGGAGGAGGTAAGAGCTACATTGTACCAACACCAGCGTGAGACAAGGTGCTTTCAGGTTGCTGTAGAGCCCATGAAGAGCGGGTCACTATGACAGCAGCTGGACCAAGGGACAGAAGAGGACTAGAGGGTTGAACTGATACTTCAGACGTTGCTAGTTCATCTTCTTTTGGAGATGGTGGGAGGGGCTGTTTATTCATTTTAATCTTTATAGGGAAGTTTTTCCCAGTATTACAACAGCGAATCAGTCTACCCAGTCTATCCATTAGACTCACAAAATGCCACCACGGAATCAGGGAGATCTGGCCTTGATATAAGGTTCACTAGTTACTATTGATTTTGACCATGGACCAGCCCCTTAGATCTATAAATGTGTTGTGGAAAAGTGGAGGCTAAATCTTTGGATTTGTGTGCTTGGCTCACTCCCCTGACAAACTTCTGTGTAGCGACTATAATTTTCTCATTCTGGGAAAAAAAAGAAGGGTGGGGGAGATGGATGTGTGCCAGTATTTAGAATATGTAAGAATTAAATTTAAAATCATGATGATTGCTAAGCTGAATTGCATGATGTGTTTTTCTAGTAAGTAAGCCAAAGGGGATGGGCCTAAAATCTATCCTGATGGATGTATCCCTTCTGAGTAGTAAGGGCTGCAACCACAAGGTCATGATAAATTAACCTGAGGGCTATAAAAGCCTGACTCCAGCCAGCAGGCCCCATGACATTTCTGTGAGTAGAGACTTCCTATCCTTGCACTGATGCTCCCTAACTTTCTCTTATCTCTTGCCTAGAGGAGCTAGCCAGCCCCGTGTCACTCAGTCTTGGGCTGATGCCTTCCATCAGCAGGAACAGGTAACACTGCCAACCTGGTGCTTAACCCCTCTCCTCGATGCTGTGTGTTTACACTGTGCTGAATTGAATCCTGTATTTATTAATTGGTCCAAAGCCAGGAAAGCATTTCTTGGCTAAAAAGAAGCAGGTGCTGAAATGGAAGCAAATAACATTCACTTTTCTTAAAGTTCACACTTGTTTAACCCTTGAAACTAGTATCTAGGCTTCAAGTTATGAAGCATCAACTGATACAATAATGCCTGTGAGTCAGAAATCATAGATTAATCCTGAACTGTTGTCATTGGTAAAGTTTCAGGTGTTTCTCGCAACTGATAGTGTGGCCCAACAGAGTTCTATTCGTATAAGGAGATCCCTGGGAGAGAACTCAGTGGGAGGAAGGCAGGAGCAGGCACTAAGTACCTGATTTAATATAAAAGCTCCACCAGTGGAGGAGTGTGGCCGAGCAGAGTGAATGATTTCTTGCACAGTGCCTCAAACCTGAGTCTAGATCCTTGCCAGACAAAGAAACCGGGTTAAAAATGCAAAGAGCTGCTTCACTAAAACTCCGTTGGAGGGGCATGAAATACGTCTGTGTGTGTGTGTGTGTGTTCCAGTGTTTTATAAACTGGAGTATGAGCTGTCAGATGACATTGACAATCATAGAATTCTAGGGATCAGAACAGTGTGCAGCAGGAAGCAGCGGAAGCATAAAAGTATCAGAGGAGCAGCAGATCATTCACAGACAAGGACTAGATTATTTTTAGGTGCTTATGAGACACTTCAAGAAATTGGTGAAGGAAAGCAACAGCCATGCGATGCAACTTGGAGTCTAGGAAAAATGGGAAAACTGACTCTAAGTTCAAGAACACACAACAGGTGAAAGTTCCCTAACACATATTAAGTCATGCAAAGTCCTTTCCTTTTTTCTCTTCTTCCTCCTACATCCCGTGCCACCATGAAAATGCCCATATGGACATAGAGCTAAGGCTGAGGCCAACTTTACTATTGCAGCTATCAAATGGTGTGATAGCTGTATGTTTAGTGGTTATTTGAAAGGACTAAGTAGTCAAAGGTGTTTTCAAGTCTTTCTCATCTTCCCTGTCACAGAGCCTAGAGATCTATCCCACCAGGCCTGCTATGTCCATCAGTCTGTTTTTCTAGTCATATGTAAAGTGAGGACTTAAAAATCACAATTCAAATTCTAAAATTTCCCCCAAAGCCATCTATCTGATCTCACTCAATAATTATCCTATTAGCACCCCTCCAGGATAAGTTCAGATGGAATTAAGTTCAACAGCATATCGTCAATCACCCAAAATAACAGCTGTTTAAGTAAAATAGCAGTTATTTCTCTTTCATGTAGAAAAAACCCAAGGTAGGCAGCCCAGGGCTGATAGGGTATCTCTGTAGCCATCAAGGACCCATACTCCTTCTATTAATCTGCTTCACTAATCCTTTTATTTTCACAATGACCTCATGGTCCAAGATGGCTGTTGGACATTCAGTCATTATATCTTTTATTCTAGGCAGGAAGCCAAAAGAAGAGATGAAGAACAAACATCCCAGATATCTATCCTCTTTTTCAGAATCCTTCTAGAAGGCCTACCCCAAAAATTCTCCTTAAATTTCTGTGGCTTACAGTCTAGGAAAATGGTATCACAGAGCTGATTGGGAAATGTCACATTTTAGCTGGGGTTATTGCTGCCTTAACACAATCAGGGTTCTGTTAGTAAGGAAAAAGGAGAAATGAGTACTAGGAAGGGGCTAGTTAGTGGTTTCAGCCACATCAAGCTCCCCTCCCAAAACACTGATTATCTATAATTATAGATTACACTAGAGGCCCAGTGCACAAGATTTGTGCACTTGGGGCGGGGAGCGGGGGTGTCCCTCAGCCTGGCCTGTGCCCTCTCACAGTCATGGAGCCCTCAGGGGATGTCCGACTGATGGCTTAGGCCCACTCCCCATCAGCTCAGTTTATAGCTGAGTGGTGCTCCGCCTGTGGGAGTGCCGCCTGTGGGAGTGCACTGACCACCAAGGGGCAGCTCCTGCATTGAGTGTCTGCCCCTGGTGGTCAGTGTGAGTCATAGTGACCAGTTGTTCCACCGTTTGGTCTATTTGCATATTAGGCTTTTATTATATAGGATAGCTTTTGCCCTTTCTCCTCTATTGGCATTGTCAATTCTTTTTGGGAAAGTTATCTTTCTAATCCTAATCACAAATCACCAGGACATGTCCATTGCTCTGCATTTCAGGTCTTCATTCTCCTGGGAACCAAAAGGGGAAGGATTGGGCAAGTTATGTTACTGGGAGCTTTTAATACACTTTATGGCTTACCATTTGTGAAGGCTGTGTGTATCCTCAGAGGACAACTAATTTTCAGATAGAGCAGAACTTTTTATGTAGTATACCAAGGCATACTGCTGTACCATTAATAGATTTGAAGTCTTTATGCTGGGGAAACACAGTTAGCACTATTTTAATTCAAAGAATCAGTCAAGTTACCTCATAGCAGGAAGTTAATAGAAAGATCTCCATTAGCTGAAATAGATTGAAAACTTCAAATTCAGCAGCAACTTTCCTTTGCTCTCTTATGGACAACATAGGCTCTCTATTTTGAAACCCCATCTTCTCTCTACATATTAATTCTAACCTTCTCCTTCTTTATCATTCCCTATCAGGGGTGGGGCTGGCCTGGGGGAGGGGTTGCAGGAGGTTGGCTGGTTGGCCCTGCCCCTGATCAGGGTGGTGGGGGTCCATCTGGGGCGGGGCTGGCCAGCGGGTAGGGCTGCAGGAGGTTGGCCAGCCGGCTCCACCACCTATTGGGGTGGGGGGTAATCAGGGGCAGGGCCTGCCCAGGTGAGGGGCCAGTTCACTGGACGCAGTGGGCGTCATGGTGACCAGTTGTTCTGGTCATTCCGGTCATTACAGTGTTCTGGTTGCTGGCTTTTTATATATATAGATAATGTGTTGCTTTTAAATTCTGACATTCATCTGTAAATATTCATCAAGGGTCTTCAATGAGTAATCATTGAATTGTGTGTTTGCAATTTATATCATTTTAAGTGATTACTAGAAATTTCACTCTCTGGACTTCCACACTCTTGCACTCATGGCTGTCTGATTAGATACCACAAAAGAAAATTCCTCTTGCAAAGTCAACCCCAACTCCCTACAGAATTATTTTCTCACTTAATAAGCAAAATGTACCTACTAAAATAATAATAATTTAGAAGGTACCATTTTGTAAAACAAAATTTTCTCTATTTACCCTCTCAAAACCCCTTCTTCATCCATAAAATACTGTGACCAAAATACTAACAGCTAAAATTAGCAGCAGGGGTATGAATTCCAATGTATCTGATTCCAAAGTCTATATTGTCAAACACTATCAATATAGTGTACTTCAAGTATATGTCATTGAGTGGATTTTGGGATATCAAAAAAGGATTAATGCATAATTAAGACTGGGAATGACACGTTTTGATTGTTTTCTGTTCCTGAGCAGGTACAACTTTAGAACAACCTTTTAAGGCCTAAAGGTGGCAGAAAACTAGCTTGGGTATATTTCTTGGGAAGGATTCTTATGCCACTATATATAACTGTTTTGACACATGCTATTGTAACAATTACTGAAATATAATCTTTTTCTTGTCTCCTTGGAGAAGTGAGAGTGAATTTTCAGAGTATTTACACAATTACAGGTGACTAACGAAACACTTGAAAACTCACAAACTCCTTGAATCAGATCTAGGATGATGCGACACATTGTACGTAATGTTTATACTGTGATAAATCCTAATTTCATCATTATTTAATTACATAGACTAGTCCAGGGGTAGGAAACCCCTGGCATTCGTGCCAAGCATGGCACGCCAGTAACTTTTGCTGGCACGCAAAGCCCTCTCTTATAATCTTCCATTTACAATTTTTTCTTAATATCGACTTTTTTATTTTTCAGATAAATTCAGTGTAGGTGCATTTTAGATAAATAAATAATTTTACATAACATGTATACATTAAAAAATAAATGTATTTTTCATCATCATATACTGTGTTTCGTCGCTCGAATGAATTTTATTATTTCTTCAAGGTTCTTCACATACGTACACCTTAAGAGATATCAAGTAGGTGTAACCTGTTCTCAAAAAATTAGGGTTGGAAAAAAAAAAAAAAATTAGGGTTGGCAAGCAGAAGAATTTTGAGTCAGAGATTTTGCTGGTTTTGGCACGCACTCACAAAAAGGTTGCCCATCCCTGGACTAGTCACTTGTCTTTCAGTTGGAGGCACTGAAAACAAGCAGATTGGGGCAAGAAGCAAAAAAAAATGAGATATTCTTTGACTTCATTCATTTAATAATTTTAGGTAAATAGGCTTACGAGGCCTCTAGTTTATATTTTCAACTTTAGTAGGAAACATTAACTGACCCTAAACTTTACTTCCACTATTTTAACCATTAACAAAGAGAACTAACTGCACATTGTCAGTACAGTTACAACTAGTCTCTTCCTTTACGGAATTTGCAATCCACCAAGCTGTTTCACCTGTCTTAAAAGGCCACTTTCTGTCCTTTGACCCTCTGCCATACCCAAATGTCAAAGACCTGTCTTTCACTAATTTTTTAAAAATCCTCACCTGATGATGTGTTTTTATTGATTTGAAAGAGAGAGTGAGCGAGTGAGAGAGAGAGACATCTTTGTGAGAGAGAAACATTGATTGGTTGCCTCCCTCTCCTACATGACTGGGGATCGAACCAGAAACCTGAGTATGTGCCCTGACCAAGAATCAAACCCACAACCTTTTTGTTATATGAAATAATGCTCCAGCCAACTGAGCTACCTAGCCATGGCCTTTCACTAATTTATTTATTAATAATGAGTGACTATGTTATGCTATTGTGTTAGATGGTGGGAAAAGAAAGTCAATAGAAAGACAAAATATGGCTTCTATCTTCGGGGAGCCTACTGTCTAAGCAGGGGCACTTGGTCTGGGTTCCCTGGGATTCATTTGTGAATCCTTGGCTAGATATCTGCATGTCACCAGAAACTGTAGGCTAAATTTGAGTGACTCTAAATTTTTCTAGAAAGTAGGTCTAAAGTGTTTATTTGTACCTCAGAGATGGAAGTGTAAATTACTCCCTCCAAAAGTTAAAAAAAAAAATTGGTCTAGTTAGAGTAGAAAGGTATGTAAATAAAAAACAATGTTGATAAAAGTATGCATTTTTTCTACAGAAGTAGAGAAAGGTCATATAAATGAAACTGTAGGATAGATTATAATTGAAGCAATAGATTATAACTGAGCTGAATTTTGAAGACTGCAAAACTATGCAAGAGGACAGAAGGAAGTCCTCTGCAGAAGTGTGCTAGTAGGCACAAGAGCACCTAACAGCTCAGCGATTCGGGGTCCCTGAAAGTAACTTGGTGCATCTATCTGGTTTGGGGTGGGGGCAGCAGGTGAAGAAGCAGGACATGAAGGGGGAGGCTTGTGTGAGGAAAAGAAGCAAATTTAAAAGAAAGCAAATATGGTTTTGGACGTATTGAGTTTAGATGTCAATGAGATAATCCAGTGGAGATGTGCAGTGAATGGTTAGGCTTACAGGTTTGGAACTCAGGCAACAGCTAAAATAGGGATGTCAGTATATGGTAGACATATGAAGAATGTTGACACCAGAGAGAGTAATGGCATCATAAGAGGGAAGCTCATAGAAATGACGGTAGGAAACATATCAGTAAGAAAAGGAGGAGGAGGAGGAGGAGGAGGAGGAGGAGGAGGAGGAGGGGGAGGAAGAGAGAGAGAGGAAGAGAGAGAGAGAGAGAGAGAGAGAGAGAGAGAGAGAGAGAGAGAGAGAAGAGAGAGAAGCTAGAAGAGAAAGTAAGGGAAGGACAGAGTGGCCAAAAGTGTTAAATGCTTCAGGATGGTAAATTAGGATTAAGGCTGATAAGAATTCCACTGGATTTGCATCCTAACTGATGTGTATAGAGCAGTGATGGTGAACCTATGACACCTCTGACACGCGAACTCATTTTTTTGGTTGATTTTTCTTCGTTCAGTGGCATTTAAATATATAAAATAAATATCAAAAATATAAGTCTTTGTTTTACTATGGTTGCAAATATCAAAAAATTCTATATGTGACACGGCACCAGAGTTAAGTTAGGGTTTTTCAAAATGCTGACACGCCGAGCTCAAAAGGTTCGCCATCCCTGGTGTAGAGATTTCCCCCCTTGTTTTGTAAGTGAGTAGGAGACATTCTAGTATTGTCTTCTCCAGGAAACGATTCCAGGTTTTCCTCCCAGGCATTGATTTCTTTCAGCTTCAGTCCTCTCACACCATGTTATTTAAGTCACTATTTTCCACTTAACTTTTTCAACTATATGTGTATTTCCTTTCCTCCACTAGAATGTAAATTTCAAGATGACAGAAATCATGAATATTTATCATTGTATTAAAGAAAGGACCATACATAATTCTGAGCATAAAATATATTCTTAATAAATATATGCAGAATTGAATAAAATTATAGTGTTTTATGAATGTATCCTGCCTTCCTTATTGGACTAAATGCTAATGAATAGTCTTTGCTTGAGAAATGATATTTTTGGCAACTTGTTTCCACAGACCAATTTCCCATGAGTCATTTTATTGAAATTATATGGCTGGTGTTTCAGGTAGGACTCAACCAGTCATTCCAAATTCTTGTTTTGCAACCTGGCACAACTATCTCAGGTAGTGTTATTACATTTTCAAAAAGATCTTAACATAAAATTTCCTCTAAATTTAGAAAACTTGCACACATTTCCATTTTGCTTTTGAGAGGAGGGAGGCATGGATGTTTTGAAATCTAAAAAATTGCACTACTACAGAATTTCACAACTTCAAAATGTTTGTGCATCACAGTTGGTGGTGCTCCTGTTAGCTAGAGGAAAAGACACATTTGTAATTTAGGTATTGATCTTTACATTATAATCTCATTTGTAGGGACTTTGCTTTCTGCTCAGTCTTCTCTACAAAATAATCACAGTCTGGGTGATTCTTGTTTACATGTCAAAATAAATTAAATGTATATCAGCAGCTACCATGATGTTAATGGGGGATTTGGAGTGTCTGCAAGTTTGTGATACTAACCATCGTAATATAAACAAACATACATAACTTCAGAAAAGCGGAACTTAGGGGTTTTTTTACATTTAGACGATTTCTACAAGACCACTTTTGAAATTTATTTTATTGATATTGATTCCTACAGAACATTTAATAGGAGAACCCTGTTGTTATACTGCAATCCTTCGAGGTGCCCATAGTTTTCCAGGAGGCAGTATGCTAGTGGGCTGTGAAGTCTGAGCACAGATCCTGACTGGTGCCCTCACAGGTCCTGTGAGCCAAGGCTTATACATTCAGCAGAGGAGATGCTGGGCCAGCGTCAGACCAGAGTCTGAATCAGCTCTCTGTCTGACCCATGGCCAATTGCTTAACTTTTCTAAGCTTCAGTTTTCTGTAAAATGGGAGAAATTGTGATACTACCCACCACATAAGATTGTTGTGAAGATTATATGGGACAACTATATGAAAATTTACACAATGCCCGGATCATGATACTATCTCAATAAGTAACATACTGAAGCATTGAAGCATCTCAAAGAGACATTTTTTTTTTTTTTTTGCCACTGTAAGATGGTATATCAGCTGCTATTACTATACTTTTTTGGTAGTCAGGTTTTTTATCTCCTAAACTTGGGGCAGTAACAACTGCCCTGCCTGACATCAGGGATATTGATAGGAACAAGATAATAAATGTAAACGTTCTATGTAAAGTACCAAATGCTACTGATGACAATTCACAAGGTGAATGGGCCCGAGAGGAAATTCTTTGCTGCACTCAGAACTCATGTCTAAGAAGGATCAGATGAGAAGTGGCTTGACAGGAGACTTAGTCCTCCTCCCTAGCTTTTAGATTTAAGTGTTTGCAAAGCCCTAAAAGTAAAAAGTCATCTAAACTCCAAAAGGGATAATTCCAAAGGAGTTAAAGGTTGAACTTATCTATGTTAATGTGACATGGGCAAAGAAGTTTGTTTGTTGTGAACAGTTTCTGCAATAATTCTTACATACTTGATGCTGCCAAATAAGTTACTATCTCATGCAGAACTAAACCTTGATGGCCAGCCCAAATCTACATATTTCAGAAGTCAATTTAATACCACCAAATCCATAAGGATATGCTTACACAGAACACACCTCCAGGCAGTGTTTATCTGGCTTGCAGACAACCCTCCAAATTAGTAATCCACTGCTTCCTGCTCTCTCTCTCTCTCTCTCTCTCTCAATTCTTTATTGTTTAAAGTATTACATATGTCTCTCTTTTCCCCCATTGACCTCTCCCTAGTCATTCCTACCCCTCCCCCCAGCACATGCCCTCCCTCCCCTACTGTCTGTGTCCATGGGTTCTGCTTATATGCATGCATACAAGTCTTTTGATGATCTCTCACCCCCTATGCCCCCTCCCCCTCCCCCCACCTTCCCTCTAAGGTTGGATGTTCTGTTTGATGCTTCTATGTCTCTGGATCTATTTTAGTTGATCAATTTATGTTGTTCATTATATTCCACAAATGAGTGAGACCATGTAATATTTACCTTTCTCCAACTGGCTTATTTTGCTTAGCATAATGCTCTCCAGGTCCATCCATGCTGTTGCAAATGGTAAGAGTTCCTTATTTTTTACAGCAGCGTAGCATTCCATTGTGTAGATGTACCACAGTTTTTTAACCCACTCATCTGCTGATGGTCACTTAGGTTGTTTCCAAATCTTAGCTATTGTAAATTATTCTGCTATGAACATAGGGGTGCATATATCCTTTCTGATTGGTGTTTCTGGTTTCTTGAGGGGGAAAAAGGAATCTTTGTGCAGACTGGTGCAGCCACTGTGAAAAACAGTATGGAGTTTCTTCAAAAAATTAAAAATGGAACTCCCATTTGACCCAGTAATCCCACTTCTAGGAATATATCCCAAGAAACAGAAATGCCAATCAGAAAGAAAATATGCTTCCTGCTCTCTTGTTGGCAACCTGGTTTTCTTCAGTCTCTTGCAAACAGTAGTTGAAGGCTTAGGAGGCCTTAGGGTAATTCAAATTTACAACAAACATTATTAGCTGCTGCAGTCACATTCTGTCCTCTTCCTGTGTTTAGACTCCAAAATTCTCCAACCTTAAATCCAAGACTGTGGAAGACAATCAACAGTAGAGGGGCAAACTGTCAAGGAGGCCTGGCTTTTCAAAGGGCATGGTACCAACTGTGAAGTGAAGAATTTTCTTCCTAACATTTCTTATACTTTCTCCCCTGGGGAGAAACAATTTAGTTTTCTGATACTAAATCTTTTTCATGTGGTTTGCTCTAGATAGAATTGTCAGTTATGTCATTATAAAAAACACCCACATCCAAATTTGAGAGTCAAACAAAACATGATAATCTCAGAAGTATTTTTAAAAAATCTGATGTCAGACAAATATTTATAATTAGTAAAACAACCTCTCTAAAAATTACAAATGTTTTTCTATGCCATCCCTGGAATAACAGTAATCATCCTGATTGGAAAAAACATCACAGCTCATATGTTTTTGAAAGTCAAAAATGCATAGTGCTGCAACAGGGGTTTTACATGTTAGCAAAGCAGGTGGGCCCTTGGGTGGACTTGGTCAGAAATAGCTCATCCCCCCTCAATTCTTACATTGTTTGAAGTCACTCCTTTTGTGAAGCTGGTGGGGAGATGTGAGTCTCTATTGGACAAATGGGCAAGTAGATCTAGACTCTGATAGAAGAGATCATGGAATGGATAGATCTTAATGGGGAAGTAAAAAAAGAAAATAATTGATTCGGAGCACAAGGATTTCACTAAGTTTTCTCTGATTCAACATGACAATATTGGGAAGGTGAGAGATGGGAAGAGGAAGAAAGAAAAGCATGCTTTCTTCTTTCATTTAACGAATGTTTGAGTTTAACCATGCAGGTTCTAAGAATACATAGTTTTCACCCTCAAAAAGTTTACAGTAGAGGGAAGCGGAAAGGTAACCAGGTCATTTAACACCTTAGAGCAGGGGTTCTCAACCTGTGGGTCTCGACCCCTTTGGCGGTCTAATGACCCTTTCACAGGGGTTGCCTAAGACCATCCTGCATATCAGATATTTACATTATGATTCATAACAGTAGCAACATTACAGTTATGAAGTAGCAATGAAAATAATTTTATGGTTGGGTCACAACATGAGGAACTGTATTTAAAGGGCCAGAAGGTTGAGAACCACTGCCTTAGAAGGAGTGCTGCGCTAGGAGTAGTGCAGGAGCACAGGAGGAGGGGCGCCTATCCACAGGGGTTTCCTGGAGCAGGTGAAAGCTGAATTATGACATTTTTGCAAACCAGGCAAAGAGGGAAATGGTGAAAGCATAGGAAACAGCATATTCTCCCTATCACCTCAAGGCTGCCTTTCAGAAGAGCTGCAACGAATTTAATACAGTTGCACCAGAATATTGGGAAGAGACATGACCAGAAATGAGGCTGTTAAACATGGACTCAATCCCTATCGGACACTGCCAGCTTTCAAGGAATGGAACTTTACCCTAAGGGCAACGGGAACAATGTATTTTAGCAAGCACTCAATAAGTGTTGGCTATTAGAATTATGACATGTTTTAATCTAGAGAATGACATGATTAGACTTGTGCTGGAAAATGATCGCTCTGACCTAAGAAGGAGGAATAGTTTTATGATTTACTCAACAGTTTGAGATAATACCTAGTTTTCAGTGTAGAGAATACATAGGAATATATGTTGATTATGGGTAAGCAATGAGATGGGGTTGAGAGTAAACATTTTGTTAAATCAAAAACAAACGACCAGTTTTCAAAATTTAAAACAGCAGAGAACCTTAACTGATTGTTTAGCTTTAACATTCTCACTTAACACATAAGTAAACTGAGGCTTAAAGAGGTTAAATGACTACCTCAAAATCGCAAAGCTAGATTTGGTAATAAACATGGGGTCCTTTCTTTTAGAGGTGGGCTCCTTTTTTTCAATTAGACCTTACAGTCGATATTATTTTGTATTAGTTTCAGGTGTATAGCAGGTGGTTAGACAATCATATACTTTACAAAGTCTTACCCCTCCCCCCCCCCAAATATTTCTAGTAATCACCAGCACCACCATACGTCATTAGTACAATATTATTATTATTTTTAAAATATATTTTATTGATTTCAGAGAGGAGGGAAAGAGGGAGAGAGAAATAGAAACATTATTGATGAGAGAGAAACATTGATCGGCTGCCTCCTGCACACCCCCCACTGGGGATCTAGCCCACAACCCATCATGTGCCCTGACCGGGAATTGAACTGTGACCTCCTGGTTCATAGCTTGATGCTCAACCACTGAGCCACGCCATCTGAGCTAGTTATTGCAATATTATTGACTATATTCCCTATGCTGTACTTTACCTCCTTGTGACTATTCTATAGCTACCAATGTGTACTTCTCAATCTCTTTACCTGTTTCCTCCAGTCCCCCAAAACACCTCCCCTCTAGCACCCATCAGTCTGTTCTCTGTGTTATAAATCTGTTTCTATGTTGTTCATTAGATTCCTCATATAAGTGAAATCATATGGTTTTTGTCCTCCTCTGACTGACTTATTTCACTTAGCATAATACCCTCTAGATCCATTATACTGTCGCAAATTCATTCTCTTTTTATGGCCAAGTAATATTCTATAGTATATATGTACCACCACTTTTCTATCCACTCATCTATTGAAAGGCACTTGGGTTGTTTCCATATCTTGGCTATTGTAAATAATGCTGCAATGAACATAGGAGTACATTAATTCTTTCAAATTAGTGTTCTGGGTTTCTTCAGGTGTATACCCAGAAGTGGAATGGCTGGGTCATCAGGCAGCTCCATTTTTAATTTTTTGAGAAACCTCTATACTGTTTTCCATAGTGACTGCACCAATCTGCATTTCCACAAACAGTGCATGAGGGTTCCCTTTCCTTAACAATCTCAGCAACAGTTTTGTTTATTGATTTATTGGTGATAGTCATTCTGACAGGTGTGAAGTGATATATATCATTATGGTTTTAATTTGCATTTCTCTGATGATTAGCAACATTGAGCATCTTTTCGTATGTACATTAACCATCTGTATGTCTTCTGTGCAGAAATGTCTATTCAGGTCCTCTGCCCATTTTTAAAAATTGGATTGTTGGCTTTTTTGGTGTTAATATGCATAAGTTCTTTATAAATTTTGGATATTATCAGATGTATCATTGAAAATATTTACTCCTATTCAGTAGGTTGTCTTTTCATTTTGTTCATGGTTTACTTTTCTGTGCAAAAGCTTTTGTTTAATGGAATCCCATTTGTTTATTTTTTTTTTCTTTTGTTTCTCTTGCCTGAGGACATGTATAAGAAAAAAACATTGATAAGAGAAATGTCATAAAATTTACAGTCTATGTTTTCTTCTAGAAGTTTTATGGCTTTGAATCTTAACATTTAAGTCTTGAATTCAACTTGAGTTTATTCTTGTACATAGTATAAGAAGGTGGTCTAGTGTCATTTTTTTTGCATGTGTCTATCCAATCATTCCAGTTCTATTTATTGAATAGACTGTTTTACCTTAGCCTCTTTGTCAAATATTAATTGCCCATATAGGTGTGGTTTGTTCTGGGTTCTCTATGCTGTTCCATTGATCTATATGTCTGTTTTTATGGCAGTACTATGCTATTTTGATTACTATAGCTTTGTAGTATAGCTTGATATCAGGTAGCACGATACTTCCAACTTTGTTCTTCTTAAGATCGCTATGGCTATTTGGGGTCTTTCGTGGTTCCATATAAATTTGTAGATTATTCTAGTTCTGTGAAATAGGTCATTGATATTTTGACAGGAATTGAGTTGACTCTATAGGATGCTTTAGGAAGAATGAACATTTTAATAAAGCTAATTCTTCCTATCCATGAGCACAGTATATGCTTCCATTTATTTGTGTCCTCTTCAATTTCTTCCTTCAGTGTCTTATAATTTTCTAAGTACAGTTTTTTAACCTCTTTGGTTAAATTTATTCCTAGGAATCATTGTTTATGCAATTGTAAATGGGATTGTTTTATTACTTTCACTTTCTGATAGTTCATTATTGGTATATAAAAACCACAATTGATTTCTGAATATTTATTTTGTATTTTGCTACTTTACTGAATTTATTTATCAGTTCTAGTAGTTTTTGGTGGAATCTAGGGTTCTGCAAATAATGACAGTCTTACTTCTTCCTTTCCAGTTTGGGTGTCTTTTATTTCCCTTTCTTTCTTTCTTTCTTTCTTTCTTTCTTTCTTTCTTTCTTTCTTTCTTTCTTCCTTCCTTCCTTCCTTCCTTCCTTCCTTCCTTCTTTCTTTTTTTAATGATTGCTATGGCTAGACTTCCAGTACTGTGTTGAATAAGATCGGTGAAAGTGGACATCCTTGTCTTGTTCCTGATCTTAAGGGAAATGCTTTTAGTTTTGCCCCATTGTGTATATTGCTAGCGGAGGGGTTGTCATATATGCCTTAAATATGTTGAGGTATGTTCCTTCTATTTCCACTTTGCTAAGAGTTTTTATCATAAACTAGAGGCTGGTGCACAAAATTCATGCATGGGGGGGTGTCCCTCAGCCCGGCCTGCACCCTTTCGCAATCTGGGACCCCTCAGGGGATGTCCAACTGCCAGTTTAGGCCTGATCCCACAGACCTAAACTGGCAGTGAGACATCCCTCTCGCGATCCGGGACTGCTGGCTCCTAACTGCTCACCTGCCTGCCTGCCTGATCAACCCTAACCACTCTACCTGCCTGCCTGATGCCCATAACTGCCTACTTGCCTGATGCCCCTAACCACTCGCCTGCCTACCTGATTGGCCCTAAGCACTCTGCCTGCCTGCCTGATCACCCCTAACCACTCACCTGCCTCAGCCCCCGCTGCCACGGCTTCATCCAGAAGGACATCCAGAATGACATCTGGAAGGTTGTTCAGCTGTCCGTTCTAATTAGCATATTACACTGTTGTTAGTATAGATAGGTGTTAGATTTTATCAAATGTTTTTTTCTGTATCTATTGATATGATTATATGATTTTTATTCTTCATTTTGTTTATGTGGTACATCACATTAATTGATTTGTGGATATTGTACTGATCTTCATCCCACTTTATCATGGTATATTATCTGTTTAATGTATTGGTGAATTCAGTTTTCTAATATTTTGTTGAGGATTTTTGCATGTATGTTCATCAGGGCTGTTGGCCTATAATTTTCTTTCATTGTAGTGTCTTTATCTGGTTTTGGAATTAGGGTATTGTCTATACTAATAAAAGGGTAGTATGCTAATTAGAATGGGAGACTTTCCAGATGTCCTTCTGGACAAAGCCATGGTGGTGGGGCCAAGGCAGAGGTGGTTAGGGGCAATCAGGCCAGGAGGGGAGGGCAGTTGGGGGTGATCAGGCTGGGGGGGGGCAGTTGGGGGTGAGCAGGCCAGCAGGGGGGCAGTTGAGAGCGATCAGGTCAGCAGTGGGGGGCAGTTTAGGACAAGCAGGCCAGCGGGGGGGGGGGGTGGCAGTTGGGGGAGAGCAGGCTGGCAGGCAGAGTGGTTAGGGGTGATTGGGCAAGAAGGCAGGTGAGCGGTTAGGAGCCAGCAGCCCCGGATTGCGAGAGGGATGTCCAACTGCCAGACATACCCCAAGGGGTCCCAGATTAGAAAGGGTGCAGGCCAGGCTGAGGGACACCCTCTCCCCTGTGCACAAATTTTATGTACCAGGCCACTAGTCTATATATATAGAACCCTAATATGCAAATAGACCAAATGGCGGAACAACCGAACAACTAGTCACTATGACATGCGCTGACCACCAGGGGGTGCATGCAGAACATGGCAGGTGTTGTTAGCAGGTGGCAGAGCGCTGAACATGATGGGTGGTGGCCATGGTGGGATAGTGGAGCAGGTGAGCAGGGGCGCCAGACCAAGGCAGGGAGCCGGTCACTGTCATTGGGGCAAGCCTCTGGTGGTTACTGAAAATTCTTTGCTCCCACATGCCCCAGTCCTGCCTGCTGCTGGCACTGGAGCTGCCGCTCGCATCCACTGCTGGTGCCTGGCGCTGACCCCAATCGTTCAGTGTCATTAGCAAGTGTGAGTGGTGGCTGCCAGCCCTGATCACCCCTCAGGGATTCTCTATCTCCCCCTGCTCCTGAGGGGCAATCAGGGCAGCCCCAATCGCTCCACGCCATCAGCAGGTGCGAGAGGGGCCAGTGCCGTCAGTGCATGGGAGCAATGGCCACAGGATCAGGGTTGCCAGCGGAGAGGGCACCAGGGGCTATGGCAGGAGGGGCCAGGTAGGGGCACAGAAGATGGGCCAAGACCCTCTCCTGTGCCCACCACAGCCTCGCAGCCCACAGATCCTTTCAAGGTGCACAAATTCATGCACTGGACCCTTAGTTGGCCTTATAAAATTAGCATGGGAGTCTTGAATTTTTTTTTCAATAGTTTGAGAAGGGAAGGTGTTACTCCTTCTTTGAATGTTTGGCAAAATTCACCTGTGAAGCCAGCTGATACAGGACTTTTGTTTATTCAGAGTTTTTTTTTTTTAAATTCCTGCTTCAATTTTGTTGGTTGTAATCACTCTGTTCAGATTTTGTGTTCCTTAATTCAGTATGTTTCTAGAAAATTATTCATTTCTTTCAGATTGTCCAATTTTTGAGCATATAATTGTTCATAATATTTTCTTATAATTTTTTGTATTTTTTTCTTAATAAGTCTGGTTTAGGTTTATTAATCTTGTTTATCTTTTTTATTTTTTTAATATATTTTATTGATTTTTTACAGAGAGGAAGGGAGAGAGATAGAGAGCCAGAAACATCGATGAGAGAGAAACATCGATCAGCTGCCTCCTGCACATCTCCCACCGGGGATATGCCCGCAACCCAGGCACATGCCCTTGACCGGAATCGAACCTGGGACCTTTCAGTCCCCAGGCCGACTCTCTATCCACTGAACCAAACCGGTTTCGGCAATCTTGTTTATCTTTTCAGAGAATTTGCTCTTGGCTTCATTGATGTTTTTTATTGGTTTTGGGTGGGGTCTTTTTTTTAGATACTATATTTTATTTATTTTCACTGTGATCTATTTCCTTCCTTCTACCCACTTTGGGATTTGCTGTTGTTCTTTTTCTAGTTCACTTACATGTAAGGTTAGATTGTTTATTTGAGATTTTTCTTGTTTCTTATAGTAGGCCTTTATTGCTATGGAGTTTTCTTATAGGACTGCTTCCAACTGTGTCCCATATGGTTTGGGTTGTTGTGTTTTATTTTCACTTGTCTTAAGGTGTCTTAATCTCATCGTTAACCCATCCATTGTTTAGTAACATGTTATTTAACCTCCATGTGTTTGTGTGTTTATCAAGTTGTTGTTTTTAAAATTGATTTCTAGTTTTATACCATGTGGTCAGAGGAGATGTTTGACATGATTTCAATCTTCTTAAATTTATTGAGACTTATCTTGTGGCCTAACATGGTCTATTCTGAAAAATGTTCCATGAGCACTTGAAAAGAGTGCATATTCTGCTGCTTTGGGATGAGATGGTCTGAAAAAATCATTGTGTTCTTTAGATCCTAGACCACTGCTGTTTCAGTCTCCCTTTGTGTCCTTAAAGGACCATGAAAGAAGTGGATCAACAATGACTGAAGCTTGTTACTTAGATTCTTTTTTTTCTGTTGCAAATGTCATTCAAACTACCAGAAAACATTGTGCCCTGCATTTAAATAATTTCCTCAGGCACTATCCTCATGCTGTTGAAATTTTTTTGTTGATTTTGTTTACTAACATATTACAGAAGATGAAAGAGCTTTTAGTTGATATATTCTATCTATTTTCCAATTTCTGACCAAATCCCTAAAGTGAAATGAAAAATAAATTACTCTCTTGAATGTAAGTAATTGTTAGGATCAGAGACAACCTAGGAAATGTTTGTTTTTCAGACAGTGTCTCCATAATATAACCTTTTAAGAACTGATTCAAGAGCCGTATTATTCACTGTGCATAATGGGGAGCAATTTTGATGTTGCTTTCAATCATGGAAATTAGAGCAAGAAAAGCTTTTAAAGATTCTAGTTCCACCTATCTCCACTGATCCATTACTCATCAAAACTTCACAAATGGACTCGCACCTCTATGTTGGGTGGTAGAATCATGGGGATGGGTGCCAGCATTGTTTGTTCTGTGCTTTTGAGCAAATAATTTTATGCCCTTTTGACCCACCTATGAAATGAGAATGAATGAGTAGTTTATAAACATAGCTCTCTTCTGTGACACAACAAAAAATACCAAAAGATTTTTACCTCAGAGAAGAACTCAAAATACTTAGTACTTGTTATATTACTTTTTATTACTCTTATTCATTCTTTAATTGAAGAGTATCATTTTTATATATAGGGTTCTTGGGATTATTAACATGTAAATATATAACACAATTTACTTTTATATATAATGTAATATTTAATATGTTGGTCTATTCCCATCTACCTCTACCCATTACCAAGGTATCAAGTTGGTGAGGGCCACTAGTAAAAATATTGCAAATCAGAACAATGAGTACCAATTGAATCCTCTTCCCTAGAATCAAGCAGACTGATAAACAGGTTGGGATAATGCCTAAGGGTATGCGAATTTGCCTGTCTACTCAATTTTTATCTACTTTCTTGATTTGATGCAAAAGGTACAAATAGGGCCTGCTGCCCCTGGAAAGGGGGTCTCCATGTTACCCAGTGCTAACTGAGGAATTTCCTTATTCAACATCTACCATAGATTAATAATTACCATTCTGAATCAACATTAATCACCCACTTTGCCTAGAGCAAATATTTGTTTAATATTTGTTTTCTTAAGGAGAGAATTCAAGTTAACATAGTTTATTTTACATGTAGGTAGGAATAGAAGGGAGAATTAGGGGAAAGAGATATTTTCAGGGAGTAGTAGACCTTAGTGAAAAGGGGGTTATAATTTGAGGAGTATAAAGATATTGAACTAATACTTCCATCATTCATTATACGTTAATTATTAAGCACTTCTTGTTTATAAATATATATATAACCTCAGAAGATTTTCTTAATATTTTTTGGTAGAACCCAATAGATGAGAGTAGTAGAATATTGATGATGATGAATATTAATAGATGGCAAACATCACCTAGAATACAGCATACACTTTGAAAGTCAGTCATTGTGTTACATGCTTGGCCATTTTGAGGAAGAATGGTTCTTTTATTTAAGAAGGGTCCTAGGAAGATCCTAGAATTAAAAGTTCATCACTGCTTTTGAACAACTTTCATTTGGGTAGGAAAAACAGTCCTCTGCCACATTTCTCCACTATGAAATAAATTAAATAAATTATCGGTATTTAGATGTGACTAATGAACCTGAAACTATTCTCATTTTATTGCATTGTTGGCTTCCAGCCTCATCTATATAACTACAGGCTGTCTGACTTTAGGCAAGTCATTTAATTTCTTACTTTCCAAAGTCTGCAACGTAGGCATGAAGGGTTGGTAGACACACTGTACAAGGTTTGGAGATCCTTACAGTGGTTCTCAACCTTCTGGCCCTTTATTTTATTTTTTTAAAATATATTTTATTGATTTTTTACAGAGAGGAAGGGAGAGGGATAGAGAGTTAGAAACATCAACCAGCTGCCTCCTGCACACCTCCCACTGGGGATGTGCCCACAACCAAGGTACATGCCCTTGACCAGAATCGAACCCGGGACCTTTCAGTCCGCAGGCTGACGCTCTATCCACTGAGCCAAACCGGTTTGGCATCAACCTTCTGGCCCTTTAAATACAGTTCCTCATGTTGTGACCCAACCATAAAATTATTTTTGTTGCTACTTCATAACTTTAATGTTGCTACTGTTATGAATCATAATGTAAATATCTGATATGCAGGATGGCCTTAGGGGACCCCTGTGAAAGGGTCGTTTGACCGCCAAAGGGGTCGCGACCCACTGGTTGAGAACCACTGCTTTAGAAGGTTTTAAGCCTAGAAATGACAAGATTTAGGTTAATTTTAAAAAAAGAAGATTCATTGAGCTGACCCACTCTGCTTTATCTGAAGGCTATTGCAAAAAAAAAAAAAAAATCAAGTGAAAGATAATAGAAACTCAGACTAGGGTACTGGCAGGAAAATGGTGAGAAATGGTCAGATTCTGGATATAGTTTGAAAGTGGGGTCAACTAGGTTTCCTTGTCAGATTGTCTATGGGACATGAGAAAAAAAATGAGCCAAAGATACTTTCAAAGTTTATGGATTCAGCAGTTAAAATTATGAAATCATATCAACTGAGATAGAAAGGTTGTAGGTGAAGCAGAATTGGTGTATGCGTGTGGTGTGTGTGTGTGGGTGGGGGGGGTGAGTTACAGCTCAGTTTTGACATAGTAAATTTAACATTTCCACCCATTTATTTTATATTTTGAATGGCAGTCCTAGCTAAATCACCCCAAGGCTGTTAGGCAAAGCAGTAATGAAAAGAATGTGGACATTAGAGTTTTACAGATCTAAATTCCAGTGCGAGCTCCTCCTCCACTTTTTGGCTGTTGGAGCATGCGGAAGACACATTAATCTAATAAATTTCAGCTTTAGGATCTGTAAAATGAATATAGTGATATCTACAATGGTATCTATTTTCATGAGGGTGAAATACTATAAATAACTGAAACATAGTATATAATTAATAAATTTATTATTAACAATATGAACTATTGTTCCATGTGTAGTTGGTGAGTCATGACTTTCCATATTTTACTCTGACCTCTGCTCTCAATCTGCCTCCTAAATTTCAGACCCTAAGACAGTGTTCTCTCACCAGCCTCCCTCTCTGCCTTAACTGGTATGGCATGCTCTTCCTTCTCTTTCCATCCACAGAGTTACCTGCACCCTATCCTAATATGCCCTTTTACTCAACAGAGACAAGGTCTTCAAGTCCAGAGCCACAGATTTTCCTTACTGGTATCTATTTGGATCTGATACATTGATATTAACTTGTACCTAACATAGAGAAAGCTGGAAGAATAAGGTGGTGTCATTTATTTTTTTAAATATATTTTTATTGATTTCAGAGAGGAAGGAAGAGGGGGAGAGAGACAGAAACATCAATGATGAGAGAGAATCATTGATCGGCTGCCTCCTGCATGCCCCCCACTGGGGATCCAACCCGCAACCCAGGCATGTGTCATTAACCGGAATCGAACCTGGGACCCTTCAGGTTTGGCCACCGAGCCAAACCGGCCAGGGCTGGTGTCATATTTTTAATGTCCTTCTTTAAAAAAGGATGAAAGTAAAGATGGGACCTTTACACCCTTACCATGAGCAATGAAGCTAGAATCATAAAGACCCAGCCCTGCTCAGGAAGGATCAGAGAACATTGAGAAAAATCACCAGGGTCAGCAAGAGTAACCTTTGGGAGGTCCGCATGCGTGGGTGTCTCTCACCTTCTTTTTGCTAAGGGCTCACCAATTTGAGGATCCTTGCCATACGCACAAGTTTCGGTTCCAGTGCCCTACTTCATAAAAGACAAAACAGGCGCGACTTTGGCCGTTCCTGGCGGGGCGAAGCTGTGGTTCACCCCAAGGCTGCGGCTAGTGGCTGGCGGTTCATTGTGGGCACCCCTAGCTTCCCCCTTTTACTGAGGCTCATGCTGCTTCCTCATGTTTTCTGTTTTTGTTTGTAGTTCTTTTATTATGTACTCTTCTTCTGTCTTCAGTGAACATCTTTTTTCTTTCTTTCTTTTTTGGAGTGAAGGGAAGGGAGAGGGCCCGAGAGAGAAACATGGATGTGAGAAACAAACATGGAGTGGTTGCCTCCTGCACGAGCCCCGACTGGGGAGCAAACCTGCCACCCGGGCTCCTGTCCTGACCAGGAATCAAACTGGCGACGTTCTAGTGCATGAGACGAGGCTCAGTCAACTGAGCCACAGCAGCCCAGGCAGCACAGTGAACATGTTTATAGCTGTCATATTTTACACTTTATCAGGTAAATCACTTATCTACATTTCACAGAGGTCTTTTTTCTGAGATCGTACCTTGGTCTTTTTGTGTGAAAGATATTCCTTTGTTTCTTCATTTTCCTTGCCTCCCTGTGTTGGTTTCTACACAGAAGATAGAAACAGCCCCTTCCCTCAGTCCTGAAGGAGTGGCCTTGTGTAGGAGATCAATCTTATGTTCAGCCTGCTCCAGCTCTTGTCTCCCAATCACTAGTAAATATCCAAGCAGCTTACTGTATGTTTAGCAGCTCACAGTAGTGGAAGGTGTACCAAGACCTGCCAGTGTTCCAAGGGGGAGGATCTCGGTCACCACCTAGATTCAGGCTGATTAGAAGTTAGACTCTCTACCAGCAGCTTTTAAAGTATGCAAGTTATGTATTTCAGGGGAAGACTAAGAGACTGGCATTTCTTCCTGCTCCCTCTGCACTTAGCCCCAAGGTAATAGCCACTTAAGGACTATTTGTCACCATCCTTGTTGAGCCCATGAACATAGGCCCTGCTGACCACCAGAGCTGGTCTATCAAGGGGTGTGTCCTCTGAGCAGCAAACACAAAAGCCAGGGCATCAGACATGTACTAGTACACAACCTCCTCTCAAAGGCACGGATGACCTGGGTGGGGCAGAGGGAGAGCACAAAGATGGCACCTGACAGCCTCCCGGGTCTGTAGGAAAGATTGTCGCTTGCTCCTACATGCGTGTTCAATTAGAAGCCTACGCCCCTCAGGCCATAGCTCTGAAGGTAAGCTAATCGATCTCTTTCACAGGAAGACTAGAGATACATTTCGGTCTGCTGTCTCTGTGCTGTGCTTTTGGAGGGGCAGCTGCTTGAAAACTGTTTCTCTCTTTACCATAGTTCCACAGGACCTGCACATGCGACCTCCGCTGGCCACCAGCGTGAGATGATCAAGAGGCACCCCTGGCTAGCAACTGCAAAAATCAGGGATCCAGATGAGTACACCAGCTCCCCCCACCAGGAGGTACTGGGGGCTTGAAGTGAGGCGGAGGGATAACACAAAAATGGTGCCTGCCAGTCTCCACCCACAGAGAACATCTTAGTAGCCCTAGATGTGTGCCACCCCGAAACCTGTCCCACACACTGAAGCTTTAAGATTAGCAAATAGTCCTCTTTCACAGAAAGACTGTGCATTTCCGTCCGCTGCCTCTGCACTGTGCCCTGGCTTTCATAGGCTGCCAAGAACTGTCTCTTTATTCATTACCCATGAAATTCATGCATGGGTAAGGTCCCTTGGCCTGGCGGGCAATCAGGGCCGACTGGGGCCTTCCTTCATTCTGCACCCCACCCTGGTGGTCAGCGCACATCATCCTGGGCGATCAAACTCCCGGTGGAACTCCCGAGGGGACACTTTGCATATTAGCCTTTTATATATATATAGATAGTTCCATGTGACCTCCCAAAAGCAAGCCCAGCTGGCCACCAGAGCCAGGCAATAAGGAGGTGTTCCCTGGGTGACAGCCACAAAACTGGGTAATAAAATATTTTCTAAGTTTCATCATGATTTCCTCTAGACATATGAATTACTTGTTTGTATGTTTCTTAACTTCCAAACATACAGAATTTATTTAGCTATCTTTTCATCATTATTTCAAGACTTAAAAACCAGGTAATTAGACACATGCTTAATCTTCCCTCTGGGAGATTCTGACTCTCTGGAGGGCAGCAGAGCAGAGCAAGAAGATAGTGCCTACCTCTAAGCTCTCTGGAGAGGATTACAGTCAGCCCTTAGACGTGTGTTTAATTAGAAGCCTGCACCGCAGACTGTCGCTATGAAAATAAGCCAATACACCCCTTTCTCCAAAAGACTGGGCACCACACTGTTTTGCTTTTCTGTTGTGTGCTGGGAGTGGTACCTGGTTAAGAACTCTTTCTCTCTTCAGTACAGCCCTTGTGGGGATTGTGAGTCCCCTTCCAATGGTGGGGTGTGGGCATAGCAAAAATGTGAGAATGGGTCTCAACCTCTTCTACTGCTTCTACATGGTGGGTGTTGTTGTTCTCTATTTCCCTGGTGTTCATCTAGTTTTGTGTTTTTTTTTCCAGAAGAAATGGCTCCATATGTAGCTGTAAATTCTGTATGTGCTTGGAAGGTGAATTCGCAATCCTCCTATTGTAGCCATCTTGAACGGGTACTAGCTTTGCTTTTAACCCCTGAATATTTGAGAGTGGATTGTAAGAAGTGATGTTTCTGTGTCTTTAACTTTGCCATCTATATTCTTATAATGCATTTGCCTTTCTATAAATGACTTTTAAAATTATCTTCCTCCTGAGCTCTTTTTTTTATTTATACTTTAACTCTTAATGTCCATCTGGTTTCACCAGGAAGGGGCAGCCAGGTGTGGATACATATTATTCAGGATACACTGGCTAATGTTGCTGTCCAAAATTAACATGGCAGAATAATGCATTTCTACTTACTTATTTCTCCATTGTGTATGATTAGATGGGCATGAAAAGATTCGTGTAAAAAACAGTATTCATATAATCTTATTATTCATAGGAAATTCTCTTGGACAATTTATGTTTTCCTCTTCTGATAAGGTTTATTTTTCAAGACTATTTGGTTAAAAGGATAGAGACTACTCTCTGTTCAGCCTTGTGTTACCCCAGATAAAATACTAATCTGTAGGTCAAAAGACTGCCTGCCAGCTTTGATTTGGAAGGATTTTTTGAGGACATTGTCTTCATATCTGAATCATTTATTACGGTTTACTTGATGTTGTAATGAATTCTACGTTGTAAGTGATTCATAAGTTAATAAGCAGAACACATTGAAATCAGGATTTGTAAGTTATGAGACTGGCATTTCCCAAGTTCCTGTTTTCAGCTGCATCATATTCATTGTTGGGCAAGAAAACACATCAATATAATAATAGAAAATAACTGAACTATGAGAAAAAATATGTCAGGTTTAATTCAGTAACACTGCTGATGAATTTCAAATATGTCTTCATCCTATATTTGCCGTTTGGGGATAGGAGAATATTGATATCATATACATTTTGCCCAGATTTTGTAGGTATTTTTTTTAACAACTCAAACTTAACAAGTTTGAAATGAAATCTAGGAAAAATATAGATTTAAAATGCCAAAGCCAAATGAAATTTCCATTTACTTATACATAAGCCAGTTTTGGGTGACTTAACACAAATGAAAATACTAACAGATGCAGTTCAATTGTTTGCCATGAGAACTTTAATTAGACCCAATATATAGAATGGCACAATGTTGGCTATGTTTTCATTCAACTTCCATTTCCTATGCCTGAGCAAGTTGTTCATCAATTTCCAGTGGAAAGGAATTAAATTAATTCCAGGATTGAGAAATAGTACTTACAACCCCTCTTCTTCTCATTCTTCCATATCAATTGATCCACAGAGCTTTTTCTCTGCCTCATAGTATTTATTGATTTAGTTTTCTTTTCTCCATCTTCAATTTTACTAAAGAGCTTTTGTCCAACTAAACATTTCACTAATTTTTAACTGATTCCCCCTCATCCACCTTGGTTACTTCTTCCTGCCTATCTATTTTGGGGCTTTATTTTGCTGTTATTTATCTAACTTCTAAAGATGGATGCTTATTTCAATAAATAGTAGCCATTTTTATTTTCTAATATAAGCTTTAAGTCATTGAAGTTTACTTCTTATTGCTTTAACCACATCACACATATTTTGATATAAAGTGTTTATTAAGCTCTAAATATTTTCTAATTTTCATTATGATTTCCTTTAGGCATTTGAATTATTTGGATGTATGTTTCTTAATTTTCAATCATACAGAATTTATTTAGCCATCTTTTCATCATCATTTCAAGCTTAACGTTATTGATGTCAGAGAAACATCACTATGGTCCTTTTCTTTTTTTAAATATGTCTTGTTTTATTGTCCAGTCTTTAGTCTATTTTTGTAAATATTCTATGTGGACTAGATAAAACAGAAGTATATCCTGTTGTTTTGTGGTTCAGTGTTTTGTATGCTATGTCCATCAAATTTAGTATATTTTATTCAAACCTTCTATACCTCACTGATTTTTATCTATTTAATCTACCAGCTTTGTAGAAAAATATACAATTATATCCTCAACATATGTAGAATGAAAATTCACAGAAAAGAGGAAATAAATGTCTATGAAAATCTTCTACTGTTTTAAATGACTACATCTTTAAAATAGTTAATTCGTCTTGGTGAATTGAATTGCAGTTGTTATCAAGTTATTGTCTTCTTTTCTGTATCCTTATCTTTTAACTAGTTTGTGTGTGTAGAGTGTATACATGGATTTGGTTTTTATATTATTTGATCTGTTTTTTTGTTGTTGTTTTGTTTTTAAGCTGAGTAATTTAAGTTATTTATATTTATTGTGATTACTGATTATTTTGGTCTGTGGCGATATCACTTTTTGCTTTTCATTTGCTCTGTGTGTTTTTAGTTTTTATTTCCTTTCCTCACTAGTTTTCCCTTGGTCTGATTGGGTATTATTTTTTTCTATTTTCCTCTATTTGTTTGGAAGTTTTACACCTTTTTTTACTCTGTGAGAGGCTGGCATAGAAATTATTATGCATCTTAACTCTTCAAAATATAAAATTAATCAAAGTTTGTCCCGGCTGATGTGACTCGGTTGGTTGGAGCATCATCCTCTACATCAGACTGTGTCAGGTTTGATTCCCAGTCAGGGCACATACTCAGGTTGCAGGTTTGATCTCTGGTTAGAGTGCATGCACGATTGATATTTCTCTCTCACATTAATTTTTTTTTCTCTCTCTCCCTAACTCTCCGTAGAATCAACAATGAATTTTTAAAAATCATTTAAAAGTATTCAAGGTCCTACTTGCTTTTTAAACAAAACAAAAATTCAGAAAACTTTAATTTCATTTAAACCCACTTCCAAAATATACGCTATTGTCTAATACATTTATTTTCATCTTTTTAAAGACTGGATATCATTTACTATTATTATTAACACTCAATATTTGTTTAAATTTATCTCTATATTTAACAGTATATTTGTTCACTTTTTCTTCTTGCATCTCAGACACTGTGTTTGGCATCTCTTTCTAAGGAAAAGTATCCTTTAGAACTTATTTGTGTCAGGGTTTGCTATAACAAGCTCCATGCTATATTATATCTACCTAAAAATGTCTTTATTTTTTCCTCATTGTTTAAAGATATTTTTACTGTTTGTAATTTCTTAATAATTTTTGTTGAAATATGCAGATGATTAATAATTCGTGAGTGTCCAGTTTGGTGAATTACCACAAACTGGGCCCTCCTAAGTAACCATTAGGCGGATCAAGGCAGAGAATCCTTGGGAGTCCCCTCCTGATCGTTCCTTCTTCCTTCTTCCTAGAGATAACTTCTAACCTGACATCTAACACCATGGATTATTGTCACCTGCTTTCAGGTTTTCTATAAGTAATTTTATGTATTCTTTGGTTTCTTCCTTGTTCTGATCATTATTCACCCAGGTGTGTAGCAGTAGTTTGGTCATTTTCATTGTTTACAGATCCCATTGTAAGAGTATACTAGAAGTTACTTCTCCTCGAAGGGTATTTAGATTGTTCTACTCTGGGGCTATCCCACACACTATTGTGTGACATGCTTGTACGTGCCCTTTGTGTACAGTTACTGCTCTGCTGGTTATATATCGAGGCGTGAGATTGCTTGGGCATGGAGTAGGTGCATGTTCTTATTGATTCTGCTGGACAGTTTTCCAGTGTTTGCACCAGTTTGTTCTCTCAGGAACAAAATATGACAGTTTCACATTTTTGCCTAAACTTGGAATTGTCAGTTCTTTAATTTTTGGTATTCTGATAAGTATGTACTGTTATTGCATTGTGGTCTTTTTATCTCTGATGACTAATTTTGTTTTTAATTTCCCCTAGAACTTATTTATCTTACAACTGAAAATTCGTAACCTTTAACCAACATCTCTTCATTTCCCCCACCCTCCAGCCCGTGGCAATCACTGCTATGCTTTTGGTTCTATGAGTTAGAGTTTTTAGATTTCACATATGAATGAGATCACACAGAATTTGTCTTTTTGTGTCTGGCCTATTTCACTTAGCATAATGTCCTCAAGGTTCATCTATGTTGTCACAAATAAAAGGATTTCCTTCTTCTTACGGCTGAATAATAGTCCATTGTATACATAAGGGTTTGGCAAAAGTAGGTTTATAGTTGCGAATATGTGAAACACAGGGTTTATTCTTATATTATTATTTACTAATTATTGTATAATTTTAATATAAATAACTATAAACCTACTTTTGCCCCACCTTGGATATGCCTCATTTTCTTTATCCATTCATATGCTGACACACATTGTTTCCATATCTTGTTTATTGTGAATAGTGCAATTAATATGAGAGTGAAAATATTTTGTGGAGATACTGAGTTCATTTTTTTCAGATATATACCAAGAGTTGGGGTTGATGGATCATATGGTAATTCTATTTTTAAGTTTTTTTAGAAAACTCCATATTAATTTCCATAATAGCTGCTGCAATTTGCATTCTCACCAACAGTACACAAGGATTCCCTTTTGTCCACTCTGCCAACACATTTTATCTCTTGTCTTTTTAATACTAGCCATCCTAACAGTTGTCAGGTTATAGCTTGTCAGGTTTGATTTGCATTTTCCTAATGATTGGTGATGTTGCGCAATGTTTTATGTAACTGTGGCCGTCTGTATGCCTTACTATTTGGAAAAATATCTTTCACATCTTCAGCCCAATTTTATTTTGGATTATTGGTGTGGTTGTTGTGTGTGTGTGTGTGTGGGGGGGGTGTGTTATTGTTTGTTTGTTTGTTGCTATTTAATTACATGAGTCCCTTGTAATATTGCTTATATTAACCTCTTATTAGATACATAGTTTGCAAATATTTTCTCCCACTCTGTAGGTTGCCTTTTCATTTCATTGATGGTTTCTTTTGCTGTGCAGAAGCTTTTACTTTTGACGTTTCTTTTTCTTTTCTTTCTTCCTACTTGTTTATTTTTGCTTTTGTTCCCTTTGCTTTTAGTGTCTTGGCCAAACAATTGCTGCCAAGACCAATAAAGAAAACTTCAGTCTTCCTTTATAAAAAGTTGAACTATGTTCACAGGAATTCATGTCCTGTCATTAATCCTTTTGCCATTCTGGATGATTTTCCTTTCCTCTGGATTCACAGTTTTACAAACCCTCTCAATTTGGGATTGCAGACGGACTTTTCTCTCTGATTGGTAGAGTCTTCTCATCAAAGCTAGGCTGGAAGACTCTAAAAAATCCACCTAGGAACTGGAGAGCATTATGCTAAGCGAAATAAGCCAATCAGAGAAAGATAAATATCACATGATCTCACTCATTTTTGGAATATAATGAACAACATAAACTGATGAACAAAAACAGATGCAGAGACAGAGACGTATTGATCAGACAGTCAAACCTCAGAGGGAAGGTAGGAGAGGGTGGGGTAAGGGGGAAAGATCAACCAAAGGACTTGTATGCATGCATATAAGCCCAACCAATGGACACAGACACTGGGGAGGGCGGGGTGAGGGCATGAGTGGAGGGGGAGTAGGGGGTCAATAGGGGATAAGGACACCTTTGTAATACCTTAATCAATAAAGAAAAAATTTAAAAAATAATAAAACAGGTTGAAATTATGATTTAGCAAAAAACAAACAAACAAACAAAAACTCCACCTAGTTCTCCATGTACACTTTACATTTAAATGTCTAGCATTCACAAATCAGGTTGCCACTTTCAATGATATATTACCAAAAAAACTGTAGACAGTACTCAGACAACCCTGATTTTCTCTTGTACTGTCAGATTTTCCAGCCTGCCCCAAACTTGGAAAAGTGATAGACAAGAACACAGTGGACTTCTATCAAATTGCTAATATTGGTGACAGCTTGACTTTTCTTCTAAAGGAAAGAGTGATTTCTTTTCTATTTGCTATGAGAGAGTAAGTCAGCATATCATTCTTTTGCTAAAATTGAATGATAAATGACAAAAAAAAAAAAACACACCAAAAAACACTCCCACATTTGAACTATATACAGGTGGAATACAAAATAAAAATGTGCTCTGCTCTGTTTTCTTTCTTTTTTTTTTTTTTAGAAGAATGCCTAGAAGAAAGAATGCCTCCTAAAAAATGCAATAATAATAAAAGGAAATGTTTTCCTGAAACTGAGACAAAAGTAAAAGAAATTAACTCAACAAACATTTTATTAAGTGGTTCCTTAGTGCTAGGCAAATGCTAAGTGGTGAGAATAACAAGATAATAAAATCCAGTCTCTGTCCTTAAAAAGCTCTTGGCTCATTAGAGAAGATATGACAGTCAGTTTTACTTCAGTTGGTATGTGAATTTGGTATTGCACTTGAATATGTAAATGAAAAATGAAAACATCAAAAGAGTGATCATCTCTTCATCTCTATTTATCGAGGTGGGAACCAGAAATAGTTTCTGGAAGACGTTATATCTGAGCTACAGTAGAAAGGCTGAATTGAAGTTCATGAAGTTGCTACAGTGGGGGATAGGCAGTGATTGAACGAGGATTTCAGACAAAACTACAGATCTGTGCAAAGGCTCGGAATCAAGAGTTAACCTACTGCACTAAGGAGACCAGAGATAGGAGGGCACTGCTAGAGAACCAGGACTGGATTTTATTATCTCGGTATTCTCACCACTTCGCATGATGCCTAGGACTAAGAAAACACTTAATAAATGGTTTTTAAATTAATTTATTTTACTTTTTCTCAATTTCAGGAAAACATTTCCTGTTATTATTGTTGTATTTTTTTAGGAGGCATCCTTTCTTCTAGGCATAGGCCCTCAAGAGGACCAGGATGGAGAGATGACTCATTGGTAGCACAAGAAAAAGGGGTCAGGTCATGATAAGTCTTATGTTTCAAGATAGATGCTTGGGTTTTATTTGTAGGACTATGATTCAGATATTAATAATTGAATAATTAATATTAATCACCTAGGGCAGTGGTCGGCGAACTCATTAGTCAACAGAGCCAAATATCAACAGTACAACAATTAAAATTTCTTTTGAGAGCCAAATTTTTTAAACTTAAACTATATAGGTAGGTACATTGTTATTAACTTAATTAGGGTACTCCTAAGGCTTAGGAAGAGCCACACTCAAGGGGACAAAGAGCTGCATGTGGCTCGCAAGCCGCAGTTTGACGACCACGGACAAGGTCCTAGGGGAAGCCTTTAAAAATTCAATATCTCTTTTCCAAAGATTTTTATTTAGTTTGTATGAGACAGGGCATGGGCACCAGTATTTTTATGTAAGTTCCCAGTGTTTTTGTTTATTTGTTTATTTTATTTTGTTTTGCTTTTTGTTTTAATGAGCAGCAGAGGTTGAGAACCACTGGTTTAGAATTTGGGAAGGAAATTCTAAATAAGGGAAGGAAAAACATACATTCACAAATTTACCTTAGACAGTTCATTCTAGCCATAGAGTTGAAGAGAAAAGTTGGATTCAGAGATCACATCTGAAAATATTCCCTGCCCCCCCCCCTTTTTTTTAATCAAAAGAGCCTGCCCTTCCGGCTTTCTTCACTGTGTCTGCAATTTCACTAGCAACAGACACCCTCTCTGGGCTTCAGTTTCTTCATCTGTAGAACTAGGGATCTAGTAATAGCCATATAACAGCATTGTTATGAAATTATGTATGTGAGAGCTATGGTTAAGTGTAAATTGTTTCCTAGGTAGACACAGTCTACAAGTTGAAATAGATAATGTCTTTGATTGTTCAACACTCATTACACCCCAACCAATCATGAGATTTCCATCCCCCATCTACAAGTTCTATTGCTCCTAAGAGAGGTCAAAAAGATTGTTTATCTTCTGCCACAAGGCCTTATTTCTGGAGGTGACTCCTGGCACTGCTCCAGCATTCTGTTACTGAGAGGGAAAGGCACAGAGCCTGGGTCCTTGATGAGAGTGTTGAGGATGAAACAACCAATGCAGGAGGCCACACTTCTTCTGAGTTTATTATTATGTGACACGATACATTTGCTCTTTGTGCCAGTCTGAATGGGACTTCTTGCAGCAAAAAGATGTACAAACTATGGATCAAAAGTGAGTATTCATGAATCAAATACTCAACTTATTGAAAGCAGGCTTAATTTTATCTTGAACTTGGACAGTTTAGACGGAATGAAAACAGACCTGAGGACTCTGCCTTGAATCTGATTTGAACTTACTAAGAATGGAAAATTAATTCCAGTTAGATGGAGAAGTTCTAGGACTACAATGGGGCATTAAGCACACAGAGGAAACTGTGACATTTATTTAATTCTAGGTCCTTAGATTCAACATGGCTTTACTTTTCTGTGTTCGTAAGTATTCTTGGAATACCATCTTCCAGAGATCTCACATGACATAATTCAAAGTTCAAGTTTTTGAATTGGGGGGTGATGGGGTTTTTTTACCTGTGATCTTTGATAGATTACTTAACCTCTGTGAGCCTCATTTTCCTTAACTGTAGCATTAAAAGAGTACTTTCTCAGAAAATTAAATCTGGAACTGCCATTTGACTTAGTGATCCCACTTTTAGGAATATATCCTAAGAAACCTGCAACACCAATCAGAAAGAATATATGCACCCCTATGTTCACAGCAGCACAATTTACAATAGCTAAGATCTGGAAACAGCCCAAGTGCCCATCAGAAGAAGAGTGGATAAAAAAGCAGTGGTACATTTATACTAGGCAGCTGTGAAAAAGAAGGATCTCTTACCCTTTGAGACAGCATGGAGAGACCTGGAGAGTATTATACTAAGGGAAAGCCAGTCCGAGAAAGACAAGTATCACATGCTCTAACTCATATGTGGAGTCTAAAGAACAAAATAAACTGAGGAACAAAATAGATCCAGGGACATAGAAGCATGAAACAGACTGTGGAATCTCAGAGGGAAGGCAGGGGTGGGTGTGTGGGAAGAGATTAACCAAAGAATTTCCATGCATTTATGCATAACCCATGGGCACAGACAACAGTGTGGTGAAGACCTGGGATGGGGAGGGGAGTGTGAGGGGAGGAGGTGCAAGCTAGAAAGCATCAATGGGGAGAAAAGGGGACATTTGTAATACATAAAATGTATAAAGATACATTTTTTTAAAAAAAGCAAAAAATATACTACTTACATCAAAGAATCTACTGTGAATATTAAATGAGGTATAATAAAGTACATGACACATAATAATAATCACAACAGCACTAGTGGGAATATCCATGTGTTGACTATTTAAATATAGAGAGAGGAGCCATGTTTGGCAGTGGTGGCCACCCTAGGGTTGTTCTAGACTAAATCGAATGCCCAAAGCTATGTCTAAACAGACTTAATCCCCAAAAAAGGTGATAGGGTACATGAGCTATCTGCTTCTTTCTTTAAAATTTGCAAATAACTTAAATAGAGAAGCATCTTTTTATTTGGTGTAGAATTTCTACAGGGACCTTGGAATTTCCACTATTTATACACAAAAAACAACAACAAATTTCAGTAAGCAGGATAGCTTCATGCAGGAAAAATTTGGTACATAATTAAAATGCATGAATGATACCTTACAGCTTGATTTTTGGTCTCTTTCCTGAGACTAACAGCCTGAATTTCAGGAATTAAGGCGTTACCTCAGAGTGTTTAATGTCTTACATGCTGAAAGATGTTCAGATTTTGATAATTCAGAGATAGAGAGATCAGAGTCCCCTTGGGAACATCCTATTTTTTTTCTTTAGGATAAAATAGCAAAAGTGTAAAATTTGGAAGGATGTTAGGGCAGATAATAAAAAAAATATATAAAATAAAAATACTGTTTGGAGTAAGAAAAAGTATTTAAAGCAAAGTTTTTATTACTGAGGAATTAGGCTAGATGATAAATCTTTCAAGAAGAGATTCAATTGAGCTCCAACTAAGAATAAAGCAAAGTTTTCTGAACAGAAAAGCCTGGAATGAGGAGAGCGATGGACTATTAAAGGAAAAGATGAAAGTAACAAATGTAAGGAATGAGCTTCTTCCTTTCAAAATTGTCCCCAGCCTTCTTTCCCATTATTATCAGAAATCTAATGTAGTCAAAATCTTGACTCAATTTAACTCTTGGGTCATGCTACTCTGCCAACTCCATAAAAATTTTCAAATTATGTTGGCATTGTCTGCCACTACCTGGCTTTTACCTAAAAAGAATGTTTTATCAGATTTGAATCAGGTGATGATGAAGTGAGAAAATAAGATCAGAACGTAGGTGAGTTCTTGAAGTCTAGTCAGTAGTTTTTAATCTTTGATTGAACCCAACTAAGTTTAATATGCACAAAGTTAAACTTACCTCTTTTAGATTTTTACCATTTGAGAATTATTTTGTGAGGTGTTGGATAATTCTCCAAATATGGGAATGTTTTGGGGAGGTATGAAGTGGAATCTCAGTTATTTACGTCTTAGTGTGATATGTTGTAATGAGCCCTCCCACCCCTAACTTCAACTGTAAGCTAATTTTTTTTTCTTTGGAGAAAAAAGATTTGATCAAAATGAGGTCAGTAGGGATGATTATTGTAGATTATTGTCATCCTAAGCTGAACATTTCCCAGGGATGGCAGTTTTGAGCTAGTAACAGAGAGCAGTCAATCACAGAATAGCCGGGGAAACTGGGGGCACTTGGACATAAGGCAAGAGCTTTAGGAAGAGGAGAGGGACAGAACTTACCTCCTAGATAAGTTCGCAGAAATGGTCCTTAATACTCCCCCTCTAATAAACTAGAGTCCAATATTCCTTCTACCAGCGGTTCTCAACATGTGGGTCGCGAACAATGAAAATACATCCTGCATATCAGATATTTACATTACGATTCACAACAGTAGCAAAATTACAGTTATGAAGTAGCACCGAAAATAATTTTATGATTGGGGGTCACCACAACATGAGGAACTGTATTAAAGGGTCGCGGCATTAGGAAGGTTGAGAACCAACTTTAATAGCCATACTGGTGAATAGCTGCCCAATGCCAAAACATTCCAGTGTCATTGCTCACTTTCCTGGACTCAGTATCAGCTGTGGTGAAGCGCTGTCAGGCTACACAGAAGCATAATCACGGAGTCAGGCTGGGTCTTGCAGATAGAGCAGCTCCTTCAAGGAACTGAGCAGGGGGTCCAGGCAGCCTATCTCATCCTACCGGCCCTTGGGCATCTTCAAGGGAAACTGATGTGGCCGATGGCACTGGAGACCTTTACCTCCCGAAACCCAACCTCAAAACAAGAACCAGATTTCCTGACCTGAGGATTATGGCAAGATATGCTCCTCTACTCTGTTCAATGAAGAAGGGGCAGTTACGTAGCTTCCATTCCCAGACCACCACCCCTCAGCCTGCTCCCCCAACTGCTGTTCTCCCAGATTAGCCCCAGCCCCCTTGGGCTTCCTCGACATGCACCAAGCTTTTCTTCCTCAGCAGCTTTAACCGGTGGCTCCTCCACCTGGGGTGCTCTTTCCTCAGCCCTTCGTATGACTTGTTCTTTTTAGGCTGAAATCTCATTTTTCCTGATCGCCCTATTTAAAAAATGTCTCCCGCTCATTTTCTTTCTCAGCCCCCTTTTAATTCTTTAAATGCCTTGAAGGAAATAATTCTAGGTTCTCATATGTTCTTGTTTATTCTCTGACCTCCTCTCACTAGAAGGTGACTACCGGTATGACAGACTGTGTCTTGTTTATTTTTGTTTCTGTCATACCTATCCCATGATGGAATTTCTGCCAGCACAGAAAATGTGCTGGCTCCCCAGACTTAGGTGGTGTAGTCCTGAGCTCTGGAAGGGGCCAGGCTACCACTACGGTGTGGGAGGCTGAGCGCATGGTTGGTAGACTTCCCTGACAAAGGCCAGGGCATCCCACCACAGCACGAGGTGGAGGGAAGCTGGGAGCAGGAGGAGCCAGCCAGCATTGTCCTTGGGAAGAAGCTTCTCCACCACCAGCACATTTGTTGGGGCTCCAGAATTTTGCACTGTGTGAAGTGAGGAACTGCAGTCTGAAAAAACAGAAGGAAAGATGGTTTGTTGATCCGATGCTGTCTACTGAGTATTATGTCCGGGAGGAAAAACAAACAAACAAAAACAACCAAGAAACTTTGTCCAGCCTGGGTCAAACCTGAAATGTTAAGAATTTCTATCTAAAGACTGTAATCTCCTTGAAGGAAGGTGCTCTACCTCATTCATCTCTATAACATAAAGCCAGGGAGTGGGGAGGAAGTGGGGGGGTGGGGGGAGCTGATCCATTGTTTTAAAAAATACTAACAGCGATGGACTTGTATGCATGCATATAAGCATAACCAATGGACATAAGACACTGGGGGGTAGGGGAGGCCAGGGGATTGTTAAGGGCGGGGGAAAAAAAGAGACATATGTAATACTCTTTGTAATACTTTAAGCAATAAAACAATTAAAAAAAATACAAAAAGCAAAAAAAATAAAAATAAAAAATAAAAATTACATGTGGATGTGTTTCATATCATGCTAAAGACACCAACCAGCCTGACCAAATAGCACAAACCAATAGATACAAACTGTGTTCCTTTAATAAACAATCTTGTTTGGTTGCAGACTCCTCCCTAGCCCAGGTCATTTTAATAAACAATTTTGAACAAAATTTAAACAACAGCAACAACAACAAAAAATAAATTAAAAAATAATAAAATTAAAAAATAAATAAAAAATACTAACCGCTCCTACATACTAAGTGCTATTACTAAATTAACTAAATATTAAAAGTAATTAAACACTAATCTTTCCCTCCAGCATGAGAAGGCTGCCAAAAATACGTTGCAGTATTCCAGCTAACCCAAGAAAAGAGAAACTGGTTAAATTGGGGTATAACTGACATGACTATTCCTAAAGTGATCGCCATGTCTAGCTCCCCGTTTTCCTTTTTTCTTCAGGCTCTCTGACATTGAAATTGAATAATTTGGGGGAGCTAAAATGGAGTAAGGGGGACCGGAAACAATTTACCGAATGCTTCTTATATAGGAAACCTAGAACTACAGGCGTTCCCTTGAGTATGTTGTCAGAATTACATAAAACCATCTACATTGCACTTATTGTTTTTACTGTTACATAGAGGAATACAGTGAGATGCAGTGCCTATCGTCACAAACCTAGAAAGTGGCAAGGCTGAAATTTGAAAGGGAGCCAGCTATTTTGTTGTTTTGTGTGTGTGTTTTTAATATATTTTATTGATTTTTTTACAGAGAGGACAGGAGAGGAATAGAGAGTTAGAAACATCGATGAGAGAGAAACACCGATCAGCTGCCTCCTGCACACTCCCTACTGGGGATGTGCCGGCAACCAAGGTACATGCCCTTGACCGGAATCGAACCTGGGACTCCTGAGTCTGTAGGCCGACGTTCTATCCTCTGAGCCAAACCGGTTAGGATGGGAGCCAGCTATTTTGTCTTAGAAACAAGCTCTATTTCTATGACAAGACACTTCCAATAAAATCATCGGAGAAACAGAAGACATCACTGTGAAGCTGGTAGAACCCTGGGACTGCCCTCTATAAGGACTTCTCTTTTGAAAGGGAAAGTCAGTAAGGAAGTTACTCTCGGGAGAATCTCAGGCACAGCAATAACCGCACTGGTCAGTTTTGGAGGGCCTACTCTTTCCGTCCCTATGAAATGGCACTCAACGTGGTCTTAACATTGGCTTTCCCCACTGCTTTTCATAAGTCTTATTTCCCTCGGGGATGGGCCCTCTGATATTGCCAGTGCCTGCTGGTTTCGAAGAATCACAGCAGCCTTCAAAGCACATTAGTATCTAATGTCTCGAAATAGTATTAAATAGCATTAGTTTAAATTCTCTCTGCAGATACAAACCTTGCCGATTTGCTTTTACTGTAAAACCGCCCGTGATAAAATTGCCAGGTGTTGCTCCAACTTTTGTTGTTTCCTCTGCAAGGACCAGAGTGACACACTGACCGTGAATCCGGGCTGCCGAAGCCTGTGTCAAGGTGTTTTGTCTAAAACTCAACTCTATCACAAAATAATATGGGACCGAAATCAAAGCACAAAGCTAGAAGACGCACTCTTAAATTCTGTTGTTAAAAGCATCCCTTGGAACCCACTCCACAGCATCTCCATAAACTCGACACTGCAGCACAATCACATCTTGTCCTCGCGGTAATAATGTACCTTCAGATCTGAGCATTTTCCCTTCCATGCGTATTGCCTCTCTCGTTTACACAGAAGTCTTCTTCTGGGAAGTGTTGCCACCTATCGTTTAAATGAGTGAAGAAATTAAGGCAAGGAAAGGTGAAGTAATAGCTAAATTCCAGAACGTGGACGTGCATGAACCGAGGTAGCCTGGAGCCGGAGAACCTAGGGGTTCTCAGACACTGGGCAAGTCTCTTAACCGCTTTATGCTTCGGTTAAAATAGGGATAATAGTTACACCTATTTTAAAAGATTACGTGAGAATTAAGAAGACATTATCGAAGGAGTCATTGATTAGTATGGCTAGTCCGTCTCTGGGTTTTCATTCTTTCCAGTTCACTGCAGCTATGAGCGAACAGTCCTGCAGCAACAAATAGCTTCAATAATCCTGCTGCTGGCGAGACAACATCTGGCCATCTCCAGGGTGCCCAGGGAAGACATCTGTATTGTCACAACAGAAAACATTACCAGAAACAGCACTGTTTTTCTCCAAAATGACATCATAAATGAGAATGGTATTTGGTTCTTTCTTGAAGCTTAGATCAGTGTGAATACAGCTTCTAGTACTGACGACTATAAAAGCAAGGTATTCGATTCTTACTGACTGTGAAGAAAGATATACGTCTTAAGCATGCAAAGCCCCCATACATATCACAGTTCTTACAAATACCCTTTTCAAAGGGGCACATTTTCAAGCACGGGCAACTGTGGTCCCTGCTCATACAGAAAAAAGGAGCTAGGCTTCTGTATAAGGGCTTCCATGAGAAGCAAGAAGTCGCACTCCGGGGGCGGGCAGATAGCTGGGACCAGGTAGAGGTAGTGTCTGGCAGTGGTGGGACTTGGAAGAGGGCGAGCTGGCAGAGGCCCCTGAGGCAGCCACGGGGAAGGAAGCAGGAGACATTATAAGGCATCTGCATCCAGGCCAGGGGTGGGAGGCTGGCGAAAGGCCGGTAGAGAGTCAAAACCTGAACTTGTGCAGGAGTAAGGAGCTGCCTTTTAGCCCGTAGATAGCTCCTATCTCAAATATGATCTTAAATGCTTCTCAGACTCAAAAAAGTCCCAGGGCGGTAATGGTTCCAGGATTCTGTGTGGGCTGCTTCTACAACCAGGAAAAAATGCAGCAGGCTTGCCAAGAGATGAGCTGCCCTGTCTGAAAGCGAGGGAGAAGAGTTCCTTTTTCTCTCTTTCTCCCACAGCAGGCGCAAGTACACCCAAGGCCGTGGAGACCTGCCCTGCAGGACGGCGTGACCTTTCATGTCCACGCCTGGGCCAGGAAATGGGCAGAATCTGCCACTTCAGCTATATATATATATCCAGTTTGAAAAATTATTTCACATTCAGGTTTCTAGAAAAATGCCACGTTGCACACTTGTATATATTTTAAAATCTCTCCTTGTTTTAGATTTGATCAATGCAAATATTTAAAGATTTTTGAAAGATGAAATTTAAAAGACAGTATTTCTTTTTTTAAAATATATTTTATTGATTTTTTTTTACAGAGAGGATGGGAGAGGGAGAGGGATAGCAAGTTAGAAACATGGATGAGAGAGAAACATTGATTCAGCTGCCTCTTGCACGCCCCCTACTGGGGATGTGCCCGCAACCCAGGTACATGCCCTTGACCGGAATGGAACCTGGGACCCTTGAGTTCACAGGCCGACGCTCTATCTGCTGAGCCAAACCAGCTAGGGCAAGGACATTATTTCTTTATTTAATAATTCATTATCTTCTTCAAGGACTTGTCCACAAACATAGGTTTAATTCATCTCCCTAATTCCCTTTTCATATCAAAGTCAAAACTAAAGATGGCTAAAGCATTTTAGAAAATATAATACATTCAGGTTCATGTACAACTTTGCCAAATGTTGACTTGAGTGATAATGAAGCTCCACTTAATAAGGCAGTGCCTAAATTAAAATATGACCAAAGAGAACAATTACATTAAAAATAATTAAGGCTATCATCCTATTTGGTTTAAATGGTATCACAAGATAAAGAAGTGAAAGAATCCACACACTAAAAACAAGCCATTTTATGCTTTCCTTCCGCGTTGCCAGAAAACTTCTGTGTTGATATAAATAATATAACCCTTCCTTTGGAAATTGTTCTAAAGATGCAGTCACTTACGGTCTTATTTCCAAGAGCAAACTTAGAAAGTCTTCTTCACGTGGTAACACAGCCGTCTGATGGCATACATCTTGAGCCGTAATGAAATGCTGACATTCCTAACAGGCATCTCTTCCCCAGGCACATGGATGGACGTGCTGTGATTTCTTCATGGGCCATGTGTAGTGACTGGGATACTGGAGAAAAGATTCAGAGGATGAAAACTAGAAATATTGGAATATGAACACCACCACTAAAGCAGCTGAACATGCTAAAAGCATTTCTTGTGGTGCCAGTTCATTTTTTTGCAAATGTACACATCTTTCCAAAGACATCCTACATCAGCACCCAGATTCAACAAGTGTTTCCCAAGAGCCAATGGGACCAGAACTATACCACATGTAATTCCCACCACAAACGTTTAGAGTTCACTTCATTCCCATTGTCACCCACCCAAGGGTTGGGTCTGGCTCTCTCTCACTCTCACTTCTGAGTCTTGTGGTCTTATGCAGGCCTGTTGACCTGTCTTAGACAAGGGTTGGTTTTGTTTTCTTTATTTTGTTTTCCTTACTACTTTGTACCATAAAATCCCAGGTAGACATAAGCAATGGTTCTCAACCTGGGATGATTTTTCCCCACAGGGGACATTGGCAATGTCTGGAGGCATTTTTTTTAAATGTTTTTATTGATTTCAGAGAGAGGAAGGGAGAGGGAGAGAGAGAATCATTGATCAGCTGTCTCCTGCACACCCCCTACTGGGGGTGGAGCCCACAACCTGAGCATATGTCCTAACTGGGAATCCAACTGTGACCTCCTGGTTCATAGCTTGACATTCAACCATTGAGCCACACCAGCCAGGCTGGAGACATTTTTGATTGTCACAACCAGAGTGTGCTATTGTTGTTTAGTGGGTGAGGCCAAGGATGCTACTAAACACCCTATAAACTGGCCAGGTGGCTCAGTTGGTTGGAGCGTCCTCCCATAGTACACTATAAGGTTGCGGGTTCAATTCCCAGCCAGGGCACATAACTAGATTGTAGTTTTGATTCTCGGTTGGGGTACTATAGAAGGAAACCGATTGATGTTTCTCTTCTCTTCTCTTCTCTTCTCTTCTCTTCTCTTCTCTTCTCTTCTCTTCTCTTCTCTTCTCTCTCTCTCTCTCTCTCTCTCTCTCTCTCTCTCTCTCTCTCTCTCTCTCTCCATTCCTCTCTCTCTACATTCAATAAAAAAACATGTCCTAGCCCAGGGGTGGGCAAACTTTTTGACTCGAGGGCCACAATGGGTTCTTAAACTGGACCGGCGGGCCGCAACAAAAGCATGGATGGAGTGTTTGTGTGAACTAATATAAATGCAAAGTAAACGTCATTACATAAAAGGGTACGGTCTTTTCTTTTTTTAGTTTTATTCATTTCAAACGGGCCGGATCCGGCCCACGGGCCATAGTTTGCCCACGGCTGTCCTAGCCCCAGGTGGTTTGTCTCAGTGGATAGAGTTTTGGCCTGTGAACTGAAGGGTCCTAGGTTTGATTCCAGTCAAGAGCACATACCCAGGTTGCAGGCTTGATCCCCAGTGTGGGGCGTGCAGGAGGCAGCCAATCAATGATTCTCTCTCATCATTGATGTTTCTATCTTTCCCTCTCCCTTCCTCTCTGAAATCAGTAAAAATATATTTTTTTTAAAAAAAAAACATATCCTAGGGTAAGGATTAAAAAAAAAAAAAAGAATTATCCAGCCCAAAATGTTTATGGTGCTGAGATTGAGAAACCTTAGACAAAAATGAAGAAATGAGGTGGCTAAATCATAAAAGAGTAAGCCTTAAATTGGCAGTAGCTCATGATAAAAACAACAGAAGCATTTTTAAACTGTATATATTTCTCAATTCACCCCATTCTTTTGACAACCGAAAGATATTGGTGTGGGGGGGGGAGGGGGGTGGGGGGGGGAGCAGTGAACACTGAGTTCCATTTATTCAAAATTTATTAAACATTACTTGTGTGCCAAATACTATCCATGAGGACATAAAAATAAATAATACATGGTTGCTGTCCTTAGGAAGTTCAAGCTCGAATGCAGGGAAGCTGACTAAAAATCCAGTCATTTTTATGTATTGTGTAAGTGCCTGACAGTGAAGTGCTCACACGGAAGGTCAAGGAATCCTGGCTGGGCAGCAGAGAAGGCTTTCAGTTACGAAAATTAGAAAACAACAACAAAGTTTATGAATTTTGAGCACAACTTAAGATTTTATTATATCCTGGTCGAATCTCAGGCTATTGGATTTTTCATGTGCTTCCATTATGCACTTTCTAATATGCTTTTAAGATCCCAGAAGTCATTTCAAATTCATTCATATGGGCTTATGCTTTTATCCAGCGTGGGCACACTCACAGATTTTTTTTTTGTCTTTGTGAATAGGATCAGACGTCTGAGGTAATAGCCTTTTTCTGTGGAAAATGGCCATCCCCATGTCACTCACCCCATGCAAGTTCTTAGAATTCTGATAATGCATTCACCTCAGTCCTTTTCAATGAAAACTAAAGAGTTGTGGTCTGCTTATTCAAACCTCTTTATATCCTTGGCCATTTTTACATTTAGATAATTTTTATAACCTTTACTGTCTAAGTAGTAACACCCAGAAAATAAATCAGCATCTCTACATTGTTATTTGAGAATCAATACAGGGTGAGGGGAAAGTAGGTTTACTTTACAGGTGGGAAACATGTAGTTTATTCTTGTATTATTATTTATCAACTATTATGTTATTTTCCACACGAACAACTGTAAACCTCCTTTTGCCCCACCCTGTACGTGTTGCATAAAATAATGAACAGTTCACAGAATATCTATTATACAAGAAATGTTATGCTAGGTAGTGGGGCTATGAAGAAGATTAAGTGCAAGAGATAAGTGAATAAATGAATATAAGAAGTTTGCTGATTATAAGTGAATAAATGAATATAAGAAGGCCCTGGATAGGTAGCGCAATTGGTTAGAGCATCATCCCGCTTTGCCAAGGTTATAGATTCGATCCTTGGTCAGGGTACACAAGAAACAACCAATGAATGCATATATAAGTGAAACAACAAATCCCTCTCTCTCTCTCTCTCTCTCTCTCTCTCTCTCTCTCTCTCTCTCACACACACACACACACACACACACACACACACACACTTTCCTCTGTCTCTCAAATCAATAAATTTTTTAAAAAGTTTGCTCTATGCAATCCTATCCCTTCCCTTCATCCACTCAATCACCAGTCATGTTGATTTTGCTTAATGCCTTTTTTTTTAAATTTTGTTTTATTGCTTAAAGTATTACAAAGAGTATTACATATGTCTCCTTTCCCCCCCACCTTGACCACTGCCACTACCCAAGTCAAAGTCACCAACATCTATGTAGGCCTTTTATGAGGAACTCACTCTTTAAAAACCTAAATAGACCAATGACTGCAAGAAATAAAAAACTTATTAAAATAACCTAACATGAGATAGGTAAGTTCTATTTCCTTATGTTTATCCATTTTATTTGCCTATTCAAATCTGTTTGCATGTGTTTCAAAGTAATCTTAGTAATTTCTGATAGAATCCATGTTTTTCTTTTAGTATTCAATATTTTTTGCCTTTGCCTTCTTTCTTTTTTTCTCAGTTAAGTAAGCTAGTGTCATATCTATTTTATTGTGTGTACCTTTAAATCATTACTTGCTTTCTTCTTATTTCTTGTATTCATTTTGTTGCTTTTTTTCTCATTTATTTAGTTGAATCCTTATATCACTAAAAATTATGTAAACAGTCAATTTTGAAAGCTATGAATTTTCTTATGGTCTCAGATTTAGTCATACTTAGTAGATTTTATATGTAGTATGTGAATTATCAGTGTCAGATGTTTTGATATTTTGTTTTATATTTTTTAAAAAAATATTTAGGAGAGTTTTTGAATTGAATTGCTAGGAATTTTTTTTAATATACTTTGGAATTCTTTTTAAATTTTATTGCATTTAGGTCAGATAATTTCCAGTTTGGTAAATTTATTGAGGTTTGTTTATTTATTTTTTGATTATTTCATTTTGGTCAGTTTTCCTGGAATGCTTCATGGGCATTAGCCATCAGTCTGATGAAAAGGTCTATACTGTTAAGAAATTTTAAATCATGTTGGCAAAGAGGAGCTACACTAGTTGTAAGGTTATGAAGGGATTGCAAAAATCATCGCTGCCTCAGAGGTTTAAAATTTGTGAGTAGAAAAATCTCAGTTGGGACCCAATTCTACCACATAACCATGGGAGTGGTTAGTGATAGACAAGATGATGAGAAGGTACTATGGTTAGATGTGTGAGCCTCAAATGGTAATGGAACTATAGCATGAAATGGTCATTGGGTAATTAGGAGGATGCTGGCTATACCTCTGACCTCCTCTTATATACAGTGTAAGAGAATAAGCAGTGCTTATAAAAGAGGCCTTCAGAGAAAGTTGCTATGATTTAATTAAATCAAAGAGGTTTAGGGAAATGTCTTTAAAAACAGTGAGTATATAATTGGGATTGACCCTATATTTCTGTGTATCCAGGACAAACCCAGCCCAAAGTGTCTTAGCTTGGAAGAAAAATATGGTCACCATAGAAAAAATAGATATTGTTTTAAAAAATCCACATGGAATCATAAAAGATTTGATATAAATATTTGGGAAGGGCAAAAAATGGAAGTATGATGAAGGGGTAGGAGCCACAGAATGGGTTGGATATAAAAACGTTCCCTTGTCTCCAACTTTGAAGAGGAAATTAAAGACAACAGATGCTAATTCCTTAAAGACTCTCCCATCAGAATCACACAGTCATGTAATCCACACCTGTATTCTTCCTTTTTCTTGCCCATTAAATAAAGAGGCATCACCTTTCTAACTACAGATACTCTCCATCTGTATTCCTGTTTATCCTCTTATTTCCACAGGTAACTTACTTTCTACTTTACCCATCTCTCACATCTGTTCAACTTGTGTATCATTAGCACTTAAACATACTTAAATTTCTCCTATCTTAAAAATAATAACCTCTCTTCAAAATAATAATCTTCCAGCTACTATATTGTGGTTTTCTACACTTATTATCACTACTTCTTCACTTTCCATTCACTCATCAACCCTCTGTAGTCTGGTCCCAGCTTCTTCAGCTCCATTGAAACTATAATCTTAACGATCATCAATGCATTCCTCTTTGGCTAAATCTAAAGTCACTTGTACATTCAAATGTTACGTGACCATATACTGACAGCGCATACCACTTCTTTCCCGTCTTGAAACCATCTCTTCTCTTAAGAACAGCACATTCCCTGTGTCCTTCCTAATTCTCTCAAACTCATTAGAGTTTCATTTGCAGCCTCTTTTTCATTGTCCACCCTTTCAATATTGGCATTCATCGGGGTTCTGTCCAGGTACTACCGTTAGCTTTCTCACTCCTCTTGCTTATTCTTATTCATGCTCAATGAATGAAGTTTTAACTGAAGTCTCTATCCCAGTCCTGCTCTTCCCTCCTGAAGTCTATCCGTATAGATAGCTGGTAACTGAGCATCACCTTTCAAGTGACTTTCCCACAAATACTTAAAGTCAGCATGCTTACAACCAAAATCATTATCTTTTCCTCAAATATGCTGTTCCCCATGTTCCTCATCTAGGGCAATGGCACTGCCATCTCACAGGTGCTCAAACTGGAAACACTGAAGTTATTGTACTTCCCCTCCCCCAATCACATTAATTTAATTCACATTTCAAAATGGCATCTACTTATTTCATTTCTATTGAAACTACTTCACTTACAACCCATTTTCCATAGTGTACCAAATGAACAGAACTCCCTAAATGTGAATATGATCGAACCACCTTCTTCTTTAAAAGAGTTCAATGTCGCCCTGACTGGTGTGTCTCAGTTGGGTGAAGTGTTGTCCCGTACGCCAAAAGGTGGCGGGTTTGATTCCTGGTCAGAACACATACCTAGAATGCAGGTTCAATTCCTGTCAGTTGGGCATGTAGGGGAGGCAACTCAATGTTTCTTCTCTCTCTTTTTCTCTCTCATCAAGCATGTCCTCAGGTGAGGAAAATAAATAAATAAATAAATAAATAAATAAATAAATAAATAAATAAATTTCAATATCACTTCATTGACCTGAGAAAAAGTTCAAATTCTTATAACCAGTTCTTGAATTGTTTCAATTTGATGGGGTATAACCTTGAAATGGTTTTAATTTTCTCCACTCGCTGCTGGTAGTCCATATTGACTCTCTCTTTCCTACCAGAAATAGAATTCTTCATGACATATTGGGCAGATTCTTCAACATTCAGGTCATTTTTGTCTATTAAAAGCCTATTGAGTTCAAAACTTCAGCCTCCTCAGAGAAGCATCGAACAGACTGTCAAACTTCAGAGGGAAGACGGGGATTGGGGGCGGGGGGAGTAAGAGATCAACCAAAGGACTTGTATGCATGTATATAAGTATAACCAATAGACAAAGATACTAAGGGAGTGAGGGCATGTGCTTGGGGGTGGGGGTGGCTGGGGAGAGGTAAGGGGGGAAAGGAGACATATGTAATACTATATGTAATACTTTAAATAATAAAGAATTTTAAAAAATAAATAAAAATAAACTGATTAATACAATAGAGCCAAATGCATGGAAACATGGAACAGACTGATAGATCTCAAAGAGAAGGGGGTGGGGGCAGGAAGAGATTCACCAAAGAACTTATGTGGATTTATGAATTACCCATGGACACAGATAGCAGTGTGGTGAAGGTCACGGTGGGATGGGATCTGGGATCTGGGTGGAGGAGTATAATGATGGGGGTGGGGGGGGAGAAGGGGACCTCTGCAATATTCTCAACAATAACTATTTTTTAAAAGACCAATAAAAAAATTAAATTTTAAAAAATAAATCAATAAATATTTTTTACAAAAAAACAAACCAAAAAACTTCAGTCTCCTACTAGGGATTAATCTAACCTCCTCCTGAGTTTTTGTTAGTCGGCGGGTGGAGGAGAGCGGAGCCTCTTCCTTGCCCTCTCAGCTTGGGTCGGACTAGAAGAAGCATCATCTGCCTCCGAGAAAAGTACTCTGTTCGGAGCAATGCCAAGGCAGAATAAAGGCAGGCAGCATGTGCCTTCCCTAAATTGGGCTGGTGGCTATCACAGTCCTCTCTCTGCTGGCCGTTGCCACTTCTCTGGCTAACCCTGAATAAGCCATTTTTCATATTCTGGCTTCCATGTTGCCTTTGGATGTTCACTTTGACAGAGAAGAGGCACTGCTCCATCCTTCTGTTTTGATTTCCTTCTTCATTTACCACTTTATCTACATTCCCCGTGTGCCTCTTGGTTCCCTCCCCTCTGTTATTTGGAGAGTCATTGGTAGGAATGAGTCATAGGGGTAATTTATTGTTTATAGAATAGGCCTCTTCAGGGTGTACACAGACTTCGCCAGGAAGCCACTTCAGTGTCAGGCAGGTCTTAAGGGCAGCTACACAGTACCAGAGAGGATGTGAGGCCATGAAAATGTGCCACTCGGATCTCCTGCTGTGGGGAACATAATTGATTAGTGGCATCAGCTGCTGCGTGCTAGGACCACGCTTCCCATGGCTCCTCCCAGCTAACAAATGAGCCTGGTCAGAGAACTGAACGGGACTATTCCTACAAAACATGTCTCCTTTAATAGGTGGCTTTGCTTGAGAACTTCCCATTGGCTGAAATTCTCTTAGAACTGTGTGCAGTCTGAGACTCTTACTACTACTGAATTCCCTCTACTGTCTCCTTGCATTCACAGGTTTAAGAATTATGACTAAAGTCTCTTCCCTTTAATTCTTAATTGTTCATAATGTTTTCTTACAGTCCTTTGTATTTCTTCAGGGTCCTTTGTTACTTCTCTTTTATTTCTGATTGTGTGTGTGTTCCTTCTCTCTTTTTCTTGATTAGTCTGGTTAAAGGTTCATCAATCTTGTTTATCTTTTCAAAGAACCAGCTCTTGTTTTCATGGATCTTTTGCATTTTTTTAGTCTCGATGTCATTTATTTCCATTATAATCTTTATTAATTCCTTCCTTCTATGTAGTGTGGGCTTTGTTTGCTGTTGTTTTTCTAGTTCTTTTAGGTATAAGGTTAGATTATTTATTTGAGACATTTTGCTTCTTGAGGTAGGCCTGTATTTATTTTTTATTTTTTATTTTTTTGCTTTCATTTAATTTGCCAGTCTCGCCTCTACAGAAAGAAGATGGATCTTGGAGCTAGACTGCAGAGTGCCAGAAGCTGAGCTGAGTGGCAGACCTCATTACACTGATCCATTACATCAATGACATCAGGCTGTTCAGCAGGACAAGAAAGAGGCAAGCTAGTAAGGGGAGACACATGCAATTCAGAGGGTGGGAGATAAACCCTGTGAAGATTCAGGGACCTGCCACTTCAGTGACATGTCTAAGAGACCAGGGGTATACTGAAATAGCCCTCCCAAAGTACAAGACAAATTGCATCTTGCTGCTCCTACCACAAAGAAGGAAGCACAGGGCTCACAAGGCCTTTTGGGATCTAGAGGCAATGAATTCCACCCATAGGAGTGCTGATTCTGCCCAGGTGCCAGAGGACATGCCAGACTACCAGCCTTGAGAGAGGATTGGAGCCATACGTCCAGGCTACGTGCAAACAACTGTGCCCATTAGGCAGCACAGTCTATCTGACTCTGTGGGAAGGAAAATGACACATTATGAAGCTTGTGGTAAACCCAGTGGGAGAATCACAATTCAGACCTTTGTATTCTGGAGCAAGGCTATGGCTTCTACAGCAGAGACTTCATTACACAGCTTTTGAGAATCAACTCCCAGTATGGAACACTTGACCATGGGACACCAAATGACCACACAGCCCAAATCTCCCCTTAGGAGTGGGGCCTATCAGAGCACCAATAATAAAGTTGGACAGGCCATGCTTCTGTAAGGCTGTGCCACTCGAGAACAATGGGGCTAAACTGCAGGTCCATTCTTGTGAGAAACGGGACTCCTTCAACAGGCAACTTTGGCTGGAATGCTGCCCATTGGCCTGGCTGGAACCTTGCTTAGGGCCGTGCTGCAGTTTCCTGCAGGCCAAATCTTCTTCCCACCCAATGGTCCTTTTCCCCCTTTCCCTCGCGGATGCTACTCTCAGCCCACTTGCTCGGCTCCCCCTTCCATTTACCCTTACAGGCATTTCCTCCAATGAAACTCTTGAGCAATTAAGCCCATCTTAAGTCCGTTTTTAAGAGGGTCCAAACTAACACAGAGGAGCCTTTTGGTATTAGTTTATCAGGGAAAAAGCCAGAAAGAGTAAGATACTCCATAAGAACTTGTTTTTCTGGAGGATTTTTCCCCCCTGGATATTTTCACCGAATCTCCGGTAAACACTTCAAGTAATGAGTTGTTTGTCCCCAAGCTACCTCTATGCTCTCAGACTCAGAACTCTATTTCCCTAGGCTATTCCCCTCCACAGCAGTCTTATAAATTATAACTCTGACTATGGCAGGGATTGAAGAATGCAAGCTCCAATTCAGGCCTCCCAGGCCAGAGGGCTCTCATTTTATCCGCAGGCCTCCCGTTCCAAATCAGTGTTAATGGGTGATCATTAAAACAAAGGCTGATCTTAGTCTTGTGTGGTCTCTCCCTTCCTCTTTCCCTCCCTCCCTTACTTTTATTCTTAATAGTGTTGTAGGTGGCCCATTAGGGAGACACAAGGCCTGCACCCACAGATGGCCACACTAGGCGAATGATTGTGTGGTTCTGATAAGGTTTCAGGATCTGTCCTGCCCTGGTCTTTTGTGATCTGACAGGACTAGCCCACTTGGGATTTGATGGACACATCTGGAGGGGAGAGCACCGCTGTGCCAATCATCTTCCATTTGAGCCAAAATTAGCAATGACTTCCACCAAGGACACCCTCACTTGTAAGCAAGGAATCACCTGGCCAGTAGGGCCTGCCTTCATCACAGCAATCCCTGACTCTCTTAAGAGCAACGTTTTATACAAATATTCTATAGCCCCCTTCTCACCCAGGAGTAGTTGTATATGTTAATTCGCTGTGTGAAGCACACATGACTTTTGTGTGCCTTTCCTAAAAAATGTACTGTCGGAAAATGATTCCTTGAGATAGTAACAATTGTTCCGCAAAAAAAAAATGGTTCCATGGGGTTCAGTTAATTAAACAAGGAGGCCATTAGACTGAAGTGGTTCTAATGCCATGGGGGACTAAATAAGCAAAACAAAATCCAAGCCTGTAAATGCCTCAAGATGAAGAAATAGAAACCTAAGGACAGCCAATCACAAACAGCCAGCTAGGTTATAAACTGGCTTCTAGCCAATCAGATAATTCCTCCTTTATTCTTTCTCAATTTGTCTAGTAAAGTCTTTCCTCTGGCTCCTGTTAAAGTGCTCCTAACCACGTTAGTTTTTCAGTGCCCGATTCATATTGATTTTTGCTCAAATAAACTCAACGTTTTTAATATGCCTCAGTTTATCTTTTAGCAATGCTTAAATTTAAAAAGTGCTGGACTAAAGAAATTATGTAATGGAATACAAAAAAAAAGAAAAGAAAAACATTTTGACTTCAGGACTTCTCATTGTCTTTAAGATGACGAAGAGCATTGTGTATCTTCAAGAGGAAGACGGAGTATGTAACATTTGCCAAGACTATTTGCCACAAAACTCACTGAATCTGCCCTGGTTCCTGCAGGGTAACTTCCCACAAGCAATGCCTCAGGGACCGGCATTTGCAAAGGTAAGCTGAGTGGTGAAGAGAATGGAGGGTGCCGTCCCGTCTGAGGAGTCTCAGCTGGAATGAGGCTGGTGCCTGCTGGTCCTGTCCACGGAGCTTCCAGCCGCAGAGCCAGCAAGTCTGGGAACAGTTTGACTGCAAAGCCTTGGATGCTTCTCTGGCAACTGAAGTGTTTAACTGAGTCCCTGTCTTCGCCCTTACACGTTGCCAGCTCCAGACTGGGAGGGTGTACAGTTCATTATTTTAGTTCCATTTTTTTCTCAGATACAATTGGGTCCCATCAAAACACAGAACTCACGGTGGTTGAGAAAAACAGGTCAGAGTTTGAATTCATTTGGCAATGGTGGGGAACAGATCACGGCCCTGAATAGTCCCTTTGGTAATATGAAAACTTCCAAGCTTTTGCTAAATGGACTGTCTGACACGCTGTAACAGCCAAGAGTCCGGACTGCCCTTCTGTTGGAGGGCCTCCTACGCGGGGGTTTGTATACAAACCTACTGCACATCATAACTGTGTGAAGCAAACCTCTGCCGGGATGCATGTACATTCAGAAGCTTTCTGGGATGTTCTGCTGTCTAAACGTAGCCTGGATCGCTTGCAAGTGAACATCTTCGCCAGTTCCTCTCTGGGGCTCATTTCCACATAGAGGAGCATGAAGGTCCAAGGAGGGAAGGCGGCCGGAGTCAAACGGGAAGACTTAAGTGCTTGGCTGACACTCAAAGCAAGTTCCAGGGACCTAGGCTTTGGAAGGAGTACCCTTGCAGGAGCAGTTGTTGTTGGGTTTCTTACAGGGTTGAGGCCCAGTCTGACAGTTGGACATAATTCCATGTTTAAAGACCCCATGTCCAGCTTGGGGATACTGGCTTCAGGGGACTGTCCAGGATTGTATAGGTAACTGCTGCCGCATGGTGGAATAGTCACTGGTTACATGCAATTTCTTTTATTTTAATATTTTTTGTGTTTATGTATTTATCACTTGCTTCTTTTCACTAGGATCTGGGAGTATGGCTTTATGCCTCACAGATGAGATTTTCCCAGACACATGAACTTGTTTTCCACCTTCTGTTGCTTATTGTGTGTGGAGAGCAGCTACAGTGCTTGGACAGGTTCAAGCCTTGGACTGATGAGAGGGCACAGTCCTCTCATTGCCACGTGCAAGTCCCAGGGCTCTGCCCTCCCAGCACAATTATAGCCAGCAGCTATCGTTGTAAGCTTGAACCTACGGTCCGAACACGTGGCCCCACGTGCCTGAGTGAAGTGGGCTTGATAGAGTTCAGGTGCATGTAGTTGAGTAGGACTGAAACCCAGGAGCATGTTGTAAATATCTTGATCACGCCCTTACTTTGCCTCGTGGCATCTGCTATAAAATAAAGACACAGCTTGTGGGCGTCGTCGCTGTCTCTCGGAGAAGCAGCGTCCCACCCAGACCCAGCTTTCATTCTCTTGTCTGTCTTTTCTAAGCCTTTCAGCCGACCCCTCTCAGGTTCACCCTTGGCCGTGCTGGTGCGGCGCAATGGTGCATCGGTGCCCCAAAGTGAACTACAGTGCCTAGCCTCTCCTATAGCGATGGGACATTGCCACTTTCCTCTTGGCCATTTTTTTTTTTCTGTCATGGTCTTGATAAAGTTTGGGACCCATGCAATGGAGGCCGCCCCAATGGTCCAGCCCCTGTCACAAATCTACACCTAAGTCTGCTGGGATTTTCGAGAAATGCTTCGGTGTCAAGGAAACATAACAAAACACCAGTCGCAACCCTGCATCTCAGCTGCGGTTAGCTCACCTTGCCCTAGAAAACAGGACCTGCTGGCCTTATAAGGAAACCGCGGCCTCCTAGCCAACCCTGCCCTGTTTCTGCTTTACTTCTAAGGCTTCCAGAACTTGCCCTTGCCTCCGTCCCGCAGGAGGAATGCTCCACTGCTTCTCAGCACTGCACTCCCCCAGCCCCTGGATTGTTTTCCATTGAATAATGGACATCAAATTCATTACTGAATTGTTTTAGTTTTGTCATTTGACAGCTTATGGGAGGAGGCAGGCGGGCAGGGACAGGGCCTATAAACCAGTGCTGGTGGAAGGTGCGGTTAAGAGAGGGTCAGGGGAAATGAGGACAGAATTAATGAGCATGTAAACAACAACTGGAAGATGTCAGGAAATGTTGTGTGTTGGGCCATCTGAAGGGCCCCCTTTAATCACTCCCTTATCTGTGCAGCATCTTGTCGCTTTTGTGTGCTCCCTAGCCTGATGGGTTTAAATGGCCTTTCCCTAAGGGAAATGTTGGCACTTCTGGCACAAGATAAGAATGCTGCACACATTTTCCAGGATCCTTTTTATTTTTTTAATGTCCAAAGGAAATAAAATGAAAATCACAAACAATTTTGTGGGAGGAAAAAAAGAATGAAATAAAATGAAGTTGGGTGCACAGACCTTACTGGTACCCTTGGGGGGCAGGGGGGAAGCAGATGCAAGGGGGGTCCATCAAAGCCAGGAGGTTATACATTGGCGAAGGGTGGGGTGTGCCAGGGACATACTGGAAGGAGCCTATACCAAGTAGATGAGACAGTCCTGTCACCTGTCAGCTACTTTCTAATTGATTTATAGGAGGGGGGAATCTGAATTATGTGCTGGAAAGCCTTTTGCATTTCTTAGAGTTTGGTGTTCACATTTCCACAAACGGAGAGGTTTCCTACAATTCTCTGCATTCTACAGTAAAACAATAAATGGTTTCCTTATCTGCATCTTGTAGCTTAGTGCATAGATCTCTATCACAAGTGCCACCCTATCTGATTACTCCTCTGTCTGCCATATTAACGAATCCTGGAGGCTCAGCCAGCACGCACAGTCATCTCACTTCTTTGGGGCCTAGCACAGTGCCAGGCACTTAATAACGGCTCAGTGATGTTTGTTAGACTTAATTGAATTGAAGGTGGCCACAGTGGGAATGGAGAGGGGAAAGACAGAGGTGGAAAACCTACTTCCTTTTTATACTCAGAGGATATTAATGACACAGGTCTTACAATCACTCAGCTTGATTTCCCCACCTGCAGCCAGGAACCCGCTAACTCCAGTTATGTTTCTGCAGACGTGCAAGCATTAACCACACAATCTACCTCCTTTCTAGCCCAGCCTGAAAACTGAGGCTCTGTCTCCATAGTTCACAGCCTGAGCAAGCCAATCTGAGGCTGTCCCCGCTCCCAGCTGCTCCCTGTCCTCGTCAGACAGAAAATAGATACATGACCTATAGCTGTCACAAATTACAGTGCTCAAGCTAACCGAATAGTACAAACTGTTCTTTCTTTTCTCAACAGTCAATCAACCTCGATGTGGAAAACCCATTAGGGCTTCTTTGCTGTGCTCCCCTTGCCTCTCTTCCGTTCATCACATCCCTGCGAGAAGGCCTCTGGGCCTCACTACTTCTTTTTCTAAGTGAATTAATTTGGGGGATAGCCACTGCTACTGATGGGAGGTGATTACACCTCTCCCTGATAAACGGCTTTATGCTCAATTTCCCATGGCTCGGTTTCACCCATTACTCCTAATTAGAGCCAGTTTCTACTACTCAATTCATCAGGTGTCGACTGGTATAAAGCATCTTAGTGCAGGGCTGTGTCTGTAACCACAGGCCACAAAAGGACACATCCAAACGTCATCTATGCTTGATCTTCGACATGATCGCTACGGATGCACACAAGTAGGACAGCTCAAGACCATGGCAGGAGGGGTAGCTTGGGAAGGTGGTGATTACTTATCACTCTTGAGGGTAGTTAAGCCGGGATTTCACTCACTCATTCACTCACTCATTCATTCATCCAACCAGTAGTGATTAAGTGCTCACTGTAGACAGAAATCCCTATTTGTCCACTGCCTTTCTCCCCCTTCTAGTAAGGTGGCTGGGTGAGATTTATGAACTGGTGGTGGTGGCAGTGGTTGGTGGGTTGGATTAGAGCTCATTCTATATCAGTGATGGCGAACCTATGACACGCGTGTCAGAGGTGACATGCGAACTCATTTTTTTGGTTGATTTTTCTTTGTTAAATGGCATTTAAATATATAAAATAAATATCAAAAATGTAAGTCTTTGTTTTACTATGGTTGCAAAGATCAAAAAATTTCTATATGTGACACGGCACCAGAGTTAAGTTAGGGTTTTTCAAAATGCTGACACGCCGAGCTCAAAAGGTTCGCCATCACTGTTCTATATCAAAGTTTAAACTCTCTGACAAAACTGGGAAAGGAACTGATTACTCACACACCAATCCTCTCTGTCTAAAAAAGAAAATTAAACCTATTCCAATAAAGCCATCATGAGCTATTATTTTCCCTCCTGGATCTTATATATTCATTTTTATATATTTTCTAGCGAGAGAAAAAAAATCCTTCAAAGACAGTTTTAAAGGTATCAAATTACCTGTATCCATAGATCTCCATTTGCTTAGATGTAAATTTTCTTACAGATCCCCTGAATTTAATGGGAAGCTGATTCAGGGGCCTTATGTCCTCAGAAGTTTGGGGACCTCTGGCCTGGACCTCTCTCCTCCTCTGGGCAAGCTGGGCATTACCAAACCACAGGGAGGGGAAATGGCACCCCCTCGTGGCTGGTTTTGTCAAGATGCTTTTTGCTGCTGTCCTTACCTGGTACATTGGAAGACTATTTGTTCTTTACCCAACTTCACTGCGGATCGACAGGAGCAACTTGACCAGAGAATGATTACTTCAGCACTCTTCTTCCTGGAGATAGTGTCGCCTTTCACTGTTATGTACTTGCACACATAAAGGAAAAGGACTGGCCTTGGCATTGACAAAAAAAAGAAATTGATTAGAATCCTGGTCTCAAGCAAGAATAATGGCTGCTACTTTTTTTCTTTAAACCTCAATATGGGGACAGCTGTCAGGATTAAAATAAGCAAATGTGTTAAGAAAGCTCAGGAAGCACACAGAAAAATAGCACATTAAACAAGTGTTCTCCCGGGGACTGCTCGCCTATTTTTTTCTTCCTCTGGGTAACAGAAATTCAACTTTAATAGTCAAATGGGATCCAAATATATGAACACTAGAGGCCCGGTGCACAAAATTTAGGCATGGCAGGGGGAAGGGCGACCCCTGTGGGATCGGGCCTAAACCGGCAGTCGGACATCCCTCTTGCAATTGGGACTGCTGGCTCCTAACCACTCACCTGCCTGCCCGCTTGATCACCCCAAACTACTCTGCCTGCCTGCCTGCCTGTCTGCCTGATGCCCCTAACCACTCACCTGCCTGCCTGATTGCCCCTAACCGCCTCTGCCTCAGCCCCCTGACCCGGGACCCAGGCTTCCCTCCTCCAGCTGGCTGCAGGCACCGGGGTCTAGGGCTTCTCTCCCTCTGGCCAGCCGCAGGCACCCAGGACCCCAGGCGGCTTCACCCAGGCAGGCACCCGGGACTCTGGGTGGCTTCACCTAGGCCGACCGCAGGCACCCCGGACCTGGGCTTCCCTCCCTCCGACTGGCCACAGGCACCCCAGACCCGGGCTTCCCTCCTTCTGGCTGGCCACAGGCACCTGGGACCACAGGTGGCTTCCCCCTGCTGGGCCCCAGCTTTGTCAGGACAGACATCCAGAAGACATCCAATCTATCTAGTCTAATTAGCATATTACCCTTTTATTAGTATAGATAATCAGAAGACACCGTGATTCTTAACAAACATTTCAGTCATTTTTATGAAGTATTGAGTAATTAAACACAACTTGCTCTACACACTTATTAGAACCTTCTGTGTACATCTTGGATCAATGGTAGAGCTCAGGTTCCAAATTCTTTTTACTAAGGAGCCTGGGGCTTGTTTTAACCCCTGTGATAAGAAAATGGAAGAGAACTCAAATTCTATCATCAGGCAAAATAAGAGTCTAGTCTGAACAGGCTATTCTTTGTTGTTAGTTTCCTGTCTTGGGCTCTCTCTGTGTCCTGGGCTTCTGCAGGCCTCTGCTGTCACAGCCTCCCCGGGGAACCAGTGCTCTCCATGGGCGGGGGCGGTGTGCAGGGTGACAACTGAAGTGGGAGTTCGAGTTCTTTTGGAGGAACACTGTCACATCCCCTGTGCAACACCATTAAACAGGCGCAAGCCACCCCCGTCCACACCAGAGGCCACAGCTATGCGAATTAAAGGCATTTTAACTCCAACACCTACGCTCTTCCCGCTTCACTGTAGCTTTCAAACAGACCTGTGTTTAATTCCTGACTCTACCACATAGTAGCTGTATGGCTTTGGGCAAATTATTTGGTCTAGCTGAGCTTGGGTGTTCTCATCTCTGACAAAACAATAATATCTGGTCCGTAGGGTTGTCAGGAAGGTTACGTGAGAGAATACAGATAGAGACCTAGAGACATTTATGCGTTGAAGAGATGATAACTATTGGTCATTAATATGACTGTCTTCTACAAGAAATAAAGATGTTTAAATAATAAAAATTTTAAATAATAAAATTTAAACGTTATCATTAAAAATCTTTTAAATCTTAGATGTATTTTATGTTATATTTGAACACCGTTACTCGCAGAATCCAACATCACAGCACAGCCTCATTCATTGATTGAGAAGATCATGTGATGTAAAAACTTGTGCTTGGCCATAATGGCATTCATTCTTCAGGCAACCTCCAGGGCCCCGTCTCAAACGCCATGGTTATGAGCCGACTTAGCAGAGCCTACCAGTGACCGCATAAAAGCCAGCATGTCAGCCCAGTGTCAGAGTGCTCCGGCCTCCGGGCCTCTGGGCAGGCTGCTCCAGATGCTAGAACACAAGCTGCTCCTGGGACCCAGCCAGCCAACGCAAGAACTGCATGCAGAGCCCCTTCTCCACCACAGGGTGGCGCTAGACAGTGACTGGGGAATGGTGGCTCATAATGGCCCAGGCTTGCTTCAGAGTTATAAAGTGCTTTTCCTTTGCCCTGAAATGCTGGCTCCAGTCAGAATTTGAAGAAGAAAAAAGACAAGATTTTTTATTTATTTTTTTTTAAAACAATTCTCTGTTAGGCTTATAATTACTGAGGCAAGCACTATGCTCCTTTTATTGTCATTTCTTGATAGAAACAGGCAGAGAGGAGGGCACGGGATCTTCCCATTAATCACCAGTCACGTTGGTATCTGTCACTAGCTTGAGACTGTGTCAGTTTCAGGACAGGTTAGGGGCAAAATAGTCCATTCCCAGAGAATTGTGGGGAAAGGATGGAGGAAAGAGGAGAAAGGAAGATTCAGCTAGAAGCTTGCAGGAATGAGGCAGAGTGGAGGGGGTGTAGCTATGACCAGAGAAATTATAAATGGGTGTGAGTGATCCAAATCTGTTCTTGCAGATAGGTCAAGAGCAAAGGTTTGCAGAGAACATGACCTCCCAGGTCTTTGCCCAGATGTTCTGATGCTCCCAACAATTGCACAGCAAACTGCCATTCAGGGGATGATGGTCAGGCTAAGATCAGAAAGAAAGGGCTCAGCTGCTGGGAAACACGGAGAAGAAGCAGGCCCAGGCAGGTCACTGGAGAACAGTCTTGCTTCCACTAACTTCAAGATCCTGCTATGAGGCCCAGCCGGTGTGGCTCAGTGGTTGAGTGTCAACCTATGAACCCGGAGGTCGAAGTTCAATTCCTGGTCAGGGCACATCCCTGGGTTGTGGGCTTGATCCCCAGTAAGGGTCCTACAGGAGGCAGCCGATCAATGATTCTCTCTCATCACTGATATTTCTCTCTCTCGCTCCCTCTCCTTTTCTCTCTGGAATCAATAAAAACATTTAAGAAAAGATCCTGCTATGACTTCCAGTTTTACTCCGAGTAAAAGCCGCAGCCTTCTGTTGCCTTCAAGGCCCTCCCCCACAGGTCCAGTGCTGGTTTCCTGTCTGATCTCATCTCCTCTTGCTCTCCCCCGCCCCCCCGCTGTCCCAAGCCCGCTCTCCTCCTCTTCTCCTTGCTATTCCTCAAGCTCACCAGACATGCTCCCGCCTCACCGTCTTTGTATTCAGGCTCACCCAGCCTAGAACATTCTCCCCACACATCTGCTTAGCCCCCTCCCTGACCTCCGTAAGGGCTTTTTGTTCTGTGAGGCCTTTCTGACCACTCTATTTAAAATTGCACCTCCCCCGCCTCTTTATTTTTATTCGGAGCACATTTCACCTTCTAACACACCATGTGCTCCCCTTGCTTCTTGTACTTAGCCTGCTTTCCCTTCCTGGTGCAGGGCCCAGGAGGAGGCAGGTTTCCCTGTGCTCATCACCCAGACAGAGCTCAGCGCACGTTGGGTCCCCGGTAAAGATTTGTTGTACAACAATGTGTTGGACTGTGTTCTCAGCACCATATCTGTGGGCATAGATGAAGCTCCAGGAGCTGATAAGTCCTGAACACAAGGGGCTCACACATCAAGGTGGAGGTTCTAGCCCAGCCGGCTTTCGGAGTGCCAATGCGTTTAAGACTTAGCAATAGAGTCTTTCCTATCTGTGGGGTGGTCACCCATCTGGCTTTGAGGAAAAAGCATAAGATTGGGAGCACAATGACTAGGCCCCTCCCACCAGGACCTAAGGGTGTAAGACAAGAAGGCCCAGCATGAGCTCTGGCCCCATGAGAGAGCAGCCAAACGTTGAAGGCAACATATATATGGAGTTTGAAGGCAAACCTTAGGATCCTGATTTCCCAAGGGCTATAGACAAGATTGAGGTGTAAGTACCTTGATGTGGCTCTAGACCAATCCCCTCCCCCAATTCCCTAGCAAAAGTCAGCTCACACCTCAGCCTAGTCTTTATTGGCCCAGATGCACATCCTGGGGCTTGTTCTGAGATTATTTACAGGCATGGATGGCCTCTCAGAATTGGGTTGGGTGTCTGGGCGGACAAGAGGTAAAAGACGTCTGAGGAACCCAATTCGTGACAGAGATGCTCAGTTGTAAGATCCCCAAAGGCCAAGTGCTTCTTGTACTTGTTCTCATGCATCCTCAGTTGATCTCATGAGAGAGACATTTTGAACAGCTGAGGACAATGGTCTACAGAAAGAGTCAACGTTGCTCCAAGCTCAAACGGGAGGAGGCGTGTGGCCATGTGGGGTTTCCTCCAGGTCTGTCTCTGAGGCCTTCTATGTGCATTTGTCTGAGCCACGTTGCCACGTGATGTCAGCACCAGCAGACGGGGCCCTCCGTCCTGGCTCCTTGCAGGCCCTGTCATCAGCCTGCCTGGGCTGGGTCAGTGCGACCTCCCAGGCCCAGTTAGAACACCGTGTGGTTTGACCGGCAGCCAGGCGTAATGGGAACAGAAAGAGCCCATTTTAATGTATAGCATGATGATTATAGTTAACAATGCTGCATTGTATATTTGAAAGTTGCTAAGGGAGCAGACTTTAAAAGTTCTCGTAAGAAAAAGAAATTGTTACTATATATGGTGACAGAGGTTAATTAGACTTATTGTGGGATCATTTCACAATATGTACAAATATGGAATCATTATGTTATACACCTGAAACCAATAATATAGCGTCACTTGTCAATTATATCACAATTTTTAAAAAAAGAATGAAGGAGGAATAAGGAGTAGAAAAAGCTAAAGCGGGCAGAGGGCCACAGAATATCTCTTTCCAGGAAACCAGGCAAAGGCTGGGTTGGTATTTGCTTTCTTCCCATTAGTTGTAAATGAGGTTTTGGTAGATGATAGTCTTCATTAATCCTAGCTCAGGACAGCCCTGAAGGGGTAGAATTCCACCACTTGAATTCCATCACTGGGTTTGGGTGCCCTGCTCTGTGGAGCAACTTTAAAAAAAATATATATATATATATATAAAATTGATTTCAGAGAGGAAGGGAGAGAGATAGAGAAATAGAAACACCAATGATGAGAGAGAATCATTGATCGGCTGCCTCCTGCACGCCCTGCACTGGGGATCAAGTCCACAAGTGGAGCATGTGCCCCAACAGGTATCAAACCATGACCTCCTGGTTCATAGCTCGATGCTCAACCACTGTGTCACACGGGCCGCGCTGTGGAGCAACTTTATAACACTTCAGAGACATCATTTTTGCACCGCACCATAGTCTCAGGATGTTCCGTGTACAGTGAGGGTGACTCCCCTTCTCTCATGATGGAAGGGACCCAGGGAACAGAGACAAAGGCTACTTCCTGCTGCCTCTTTCTTCCCAGATATTCTGATGGTGCTATGTCACCCAGGCTGACCTCGTCTCACCGCTAATCTGTCTTCCAGTGAGGGTGAAAAGTGATACTCCAATGACTGGGACCAAAATAAAGTCTTCACAAAGTGAAAAAAGGAGCAGAAATCAAGCAAGTCTGTGTGTTCCTTCTTTCCAGCTGTAGGTAGATCCCATGGCAGCCAGACAGGGATAGCTCCCGCAAGCATTAGAAATCCCTGCCCTTCACTAGGTCTCAATGCTGACTGAGCCTGGAGAAGGCCATTGAGACACCCATGTCAGAGCGGTTTGACAGTCAAGACTTGAAATGGTTTCCCTGGGGAGTTTCTGTGCTGGGACCGGTCCCATTTTTCTTCTCCTGGGACGTGGCTGCAAGCCCTAATGAGGTAGTGAGTGGCATCAAACACAGAATGCATCCAACAAATGTATTCATTCAGCAAATATTTTTTGAGCATTCAGTATGTTCTGGGAAGGCTGAAAATGCATGTGAAAAAGATTTCTAGGCTATGGGTTTCCATGGGTCATGCAAAGTCTTTTTTTTTTTTTTTTTTTTTTTTTTTTTTGTGGTAAACGGAACTTGAGTATTGAGAAATAGGCCATACAAGGAAAAATTAGTCATTGGTGCTCCTTGATGCATTTTATGAAGGCTGTCCTTGGCTTTTGCCATCTATCTACCACATTTCTCCTGGGCCTTACACCAGGACTCTGCTATGGTGTTCTTGGTTATAAGGAAGCCTCGTTGAATGACTCCTCCATATTCTGAATATTTTCTTAGACGCATCTCATCTAAAGCTAGCAATTCTGGGTCTCATTATTTAAAGGTCCAGATAAATCCATTCAAGTTAATATTCATAACTGGTTATTGTATCACCCTTATTAAAATTACATTTTAAAGCAGCATGTTATACCTCCACTTAAAGAAATGACAACTGGTAAGCACGTTGAAGGGCCTAGCTGCCTCACGAGGCATGTTGGTCCAGGATGTCTGTGTAACTCCCAGCACCTATCACTGAGTGGAGTGAGCAGCCTCCTGCGGAAACAGCCCGGTTTCTGGAGGATACAGACCTGGTTTAACCCCTAGCAACCCAGATGCTGTTTTATTTTAAGAGGATCCCACCCATCTCCTCTGCAGAATCTAAAACAGTTACTATTTCTCAAATTGTCTCTAAAATGCTATTGGAAACCCAAATGGCATTTTTGGAATTCTGATGCAATCTGTGGTTCCAATGAGCACGGTCCTGGGTTCGCACTGCACGCAGAGGGTGTGGCATCACGGATGCCAGCAACCCCTCCCAGCGTGTCCCTCCCTGAGGTCAGCATGCTCTTGCTTCTAAGTGCCTGCGTCTGCTGCTCTCTCTGGAGAGTGCCCTTGGGCTGCTGGAGCCTTTTCTGAAAGTGCCTGGGCAGTAACATTGCCCAGGGGCAGCCCTTAGCTAAGGACTGATGGGCAATGGGCATGAAGGCCCAGGTCAGGGGCAGAACTTCAGAATTCCTCTGCAGGACCAGGTTGAAGTTACCCTTAGCAAGATTTTGCCCGGATGACACAGTTCGTTGGCATTCTGCTCCCTGTTCTGCTTCCCCCAGCTCTTTATCAGTTTTTTCTGGGCCTGGGAGCACTTGCTTCCTGCTCATCTCATTCAGGCCTCCTTCTGAGGAACTTTATTTGTTTAAAAATAAATAAATATTTATTTAGAGTACGAAAATCATGCAAGAGTAGGCCTTTCCTCCCCCGGCTGCCGGCACCAGCTTCCCTCTGGCACCCAGGACCCGGGCTTCCCTCCGGCCATTGTCAGGCACCTGGGACCTGGGCTTCCCTTGCAGCCCGGCTTTGTCAGGAAGGACGTCCAGAAGGACGTCCTATCTATTTAGCACATTATGCTTTTATTATTATAGATAACTTTTTTTAAAATATATTTTTATTGATTTCAGAGAGGAAGGGAGAGGGAGAAAGAGACAGAGACATTAATGATGAGAGAGAATCATTGATCGGTTGCCTCTTACACAACCCTCAAATGGGGACGGAGCCTGAAACCCAGGCATGTGCCCTGACTGGGAATCGAACCGTGACTTCCTGGTTCATAGGTTGATGCTCAAGCACTGAGCCACACCAGCTGGGCATGAGGAACTTTATTTGAGACAGTGCCATGAAGCCCTACCCAGTTTGGCTTAGTGGATAGAGCATCGGCCTGCAGACTGAAGGGTCATGGGTTCGATTTGGGTCAAGGGCATGTACTTCAGTTGCAAGCTCGATCCCCAGCCCAGGTCAGGGTGTGTGTGGAAGGCAACCAATCAATATGTCTCTTCACACTGATATTTCTTTCTCTCTGTCTCTTCTCTCCCTCCCACTGTCTCTAAAAATCAATGGAAAAAATATCCTCAGGTGAGGATTAACAGAAACAAAACAAACAGACAGTGACATGAAGACAAGCTGCATGCCACATTATTGTCCCCGGGGGCTGGGGGGGAAGGAGTAACAATGCTTCAACAGGTTTCTCCAAATGCTTGTTACTTCCAACAAGAAGCTTCTCTGACCTGAAATACACGTGCACCCCCCACCTCCGTGCTCCTTCTGGGGCTTTTACAGCACTTACAGGCTACATGACTAACTCCTGTGTCTGGCTGAAAGCACTCTGAGGGTAGGAACTGAGTTCTGATTATAGTTGCATTTTAAGAGAAATGATTGAATAAATCATGTATTGCTGCGCAGCCATATGTCCCAAGAACTCCCTTGGGTATAAAAGCCATTGGGATGAAAGTCACATGAACTACTGCTCTTGTAAAGCACAGGCCAGAGCCCCCTGAGCACTGCATTAATTTTCTGATAATGCACTTGATATGACTATTTTTGCAATTTTGATGACGCATTGTCAAATACCAGCAGGCTGCAGGCCTGGTCTCTGCGTGGTGGAGGAATGAGATGATGCAGATTGTCTCCTTGGTTGCAGCCAGCAACACATGGGTTGCAGTTAAAGTCTGGATTCTTTCTCTAACACTGGGCAGGAGTGAATCGCTGGAAGAAATCTTTTCTTCCCCACAAGGTCACAACCTCAGCCCAGAGTGCTTAGGGGAGAAAGTTGACAAAAATATTTTCTGATTCTGTGACATAGTAAAAGCTTTCACCAGCCACAAACAATATCTCAGGACTTCTACGTTGTCCTGAGGGATGGTCATTCAAAAGGCTATCGAGCGCCTTAACTTCTCCTCACACAAAAGCCTCTCTGAGCTCTTAAGCCAGAAGTCATTGGTTTATAAGAGAGAAAAGCTTATACGTATCTTAGGGTCAAACCCAACTGAGTTGGGGATTTACGAGGAAAAAGAATTAGGTCTCAGAATGGACAGCATCAGGAAGAAGCAACACTCTGGACAGTCTGCCTGTGTCTTCCTCATTAATGAGGCTAAATGAACGCCTGCCACCAGCCAAGGGGTTAACTGACCTATTAGCCAATCATGAATGATGGCTGATCATGTCTGTGAGGAAATTTGATAGGCTAGACCCTAGGCCCGTGGTCGGCAGACTGCGGCTCGCGAGCCACATGCGGCTCTTTGGCCCCTTGAGTGTGGCTCTTCCTAAGCCTTAGGAGCACCCTAATTAAGTTAATAACAATGTACCTACCTATATAGTTTAAGTTTAAAAAATTTGGCTCACAAAAGAAATTTCAATCATTGTACTGTTGATATTTGGCTCTGTTGACTAATGAGTTTGCTGACCACTGGGCTAGACCCATAAATGAATTAATAAAGAAAAACTGGCATGTGGTTAATTCATTAGTTACTTTACCTTCTTGAGTCAAAGGATGAATTTCTTATTAAACAAAAGTATGACCTGCCAGTGTGGCTCCATGGTTGAGCATCAACCTATGAACCAGGAGGTAGGTCACAGTTCGATTCCTGGTCAGGGCACATGCTCAGGTTGTGGGCTCAATCCCCTGGAGGGGGCATGCAGAAGGCAGCTGATCAATGATTCTCTTTCATCTTTGATGTTTCTCTCTCTCCCTTCCTCTCTGAAATCAATAAAAATATATTCTAAAAAAGTATGAAATGTTTGAGTCAAGTTGCTTACCCTCGACATCAATTAGAAACAACCCAATGACTAGGCAGTACCCAAACTTTCTTACATGGGTTTTCATCTAAAAAATAAGATGAAACCATAAACTGTAGCAGGCAAACTACACCTAACAAGTCCAGGCTTCACTTTCCCTCTGTGGATGTTGAAGAATCTCTTCTCAAGCATTGTAGAGCTATCTGGGGTGACTAAATGAAAATAGGCCTGATGGGCCCAGCTTGTATGAATTAAGTCTGTGGCTTATAAATTGACTACTTGGATCCTGTTTCTAGTACTGCTACTGGCATTACCCAGCACATTGAAATAACTACAATAGGTATTCAATACAAGTTTTATGAGTGAGGTTATGATACTATTATAAAACGATACAAAAGTATTACAATCAAAAGTAATAAATGTCTTAAAATTTTCCCAAATAGTGTTCAAAGATGATTCATTTTCTTCAAGGGTGATGGCAAATATATGGCCTAAGAAGCAACTTTCCATGACTGTGGCAAGCATTGTTAATTGTCTCAATGTCATTCTATCCCACTGATCCTGTGAGGACCCTGGAATCCTTCTTAAAACAGTGTTCCAAACACTATGTATCAGTTAACCAGAGAAACACGAGTTCAAACCCAAATTTCATTAGATTTTATGAGGTCTAAGACAGAGCAGAAAAGGGAATTTGAGAGTCACATTCTTCCTGTACAATTGCTAACATTAGTTGGATGCTGATATCTACTGAGCGCTATTTTCTGACCCTAACGTGTATTAACTCATTTCATCCTCACAAAAACTCTACATAGGAGATGATGCTGGTTTTTTACCTGTAGATTAATGAGGCACAGAAAGGTTAAGAAACGGAATGAAGATTGTGCAGCTGATAATTGCTAGAGCTGGGATTCAAGCTGTTCTGGCTCCAGATTCTAGACTGCTAGGCGTTAAAGAACTCGGCAAAAGAGGTAAATACTATATAGAGACTAGAAAGAAGTTGAAATCATTAAAATTAAAAAAGGAAAAAAAGAAAGGACAAGTGATAAAAGAAACAAAAATATATATTTGCAGCATAATGTTTTCCTCTGGGATTATAACAAAGTTTTGAAGAATATCTTTGCATATATATATATATATATATATATTGCATATATTATATAGTCTACATCCTGGCAAACTATATATGCATATATTTGTGTATATATTATTTTACATGTCAACAGATTGTAGCAGCAATATGACATTAACATTTTTTTGAAATATAAGGCAACACTAAAATTTGACCTTTTCCAATTATTCTCAGGGATAGTCCATTTTCTGAAAGAGAGTGGAGGGTAAATGTCAGATGGCTGAATCACAGCATACTGAAAAGGTTAACGCAAAAGTACAGCACTATCCATCGCTCTTTCAGCCTGAGACATGATGATACCTGAACTGACTTTGGTCTGAGATTGTTCTTATGGTGACATGAAAGTCTATTTTCATGGACAATGATCAGGACAAAATGCAGGGCAGTGAAGCTCAAGACTCACTTCCTGAATGTCATCACCAAGGTTTTCTCTAATGATTCAGGAAAGCAAAATTCATGCTGTCCTGAGCCTGTGCTAGAGGACATGCCTGTCTATCCACCCATCACGCGCTGTTCTGACAGTTCATCAGTGGGAAAAGCCTTTGCTTATAGCATGGATACTGGAAACAGAAGAAAAGAGAAATTCTTAGAGTCTATACATAACACTTTTTCTCTGATTTTTACAGCAATGCCCTAGATAACATTATACTTGGGTAATACTAGGACTATTACGAATATATGACCCCTTGAGTAGGTATAATTCCCCTTACCATTTAATAACATGGCAACTCGATACATCATTTTCATGAAGTTTGAAAACCATGAATTAATATCCTTATAATTGATTATTTATCAAATGATACTAATATGAGAACAAAACTATCCCATAGCTGGTCAGTTTCTCTAGCTATTTACTCAGTTGTATAAACATCCCTGCAAAAACTGATTCCAAATGAAAGCTTTTTGTGACTTGTGAATAGGTGTTATCATCAAATTCATCTGGGAAAATGTTTTAAAAGTATCTTCAGAAACTTTTATGGCTATTGCTGTAAATACAGAATAAAGAAGAAAATTCAAGCATTCTAATGACTCAAGAAAAAAAAATGACATTTGCCTGGTCTTTCAGGGAATTCATGGTATATCTCTCACCTCGACCAGTCACATACAACAGTAAGGACTCAGATTATGAGTCAACGTTTTATATGATAACAGATGTTTAACTGAATTTTCAACTTCCATCCATAGTAGAATGCTGGGCTCCACTCTTACCCAACCTTTGATGAGTCTGCTCACTGGGAAATCTAATTGGATGTTTCCTGAGTATAACATAATTCATTTGATATGCCTAGTAAATTCATATACTTTTCTGCTCCTCCAGTGATTCAGTCTGCACACTCTACATCAAAGGGTAGAGACTCTGACAGCGTCAGAATTCACATCAAGCACCATTCAACAGAGTGGCAGGGACAGCCAGTGTGACTCCCATAAACCCCCCTGGAATTTGACTCAGGAAGGTTTCAGAGTAAAGGAGGAAGCCGTGTCTGCCTGTCAGAGTCAGAACAGATGGGGACCATCCTTCGAATGTGGCACATGGAGGTACATCTCTTCCATGACCTGACGCTCCCCTGTCAGCCTATGTGGTTGGCAAATACTATCATATCGACCCTGCATGTTAATGGATGGATGGTTTGCTTTTACTATTTACATGGTGATAAGATTCTTTCCTACTGGAATAAGCTTGGATGGGTGGATAGACTTCCCAAATAGTCAATCTGTTCTCCTCAATGAGTCATTGAATACACACACTCTCTCTATCTCTCTGAAAAGCTTCCTAGTATCCCACTCAGGCCTAACTCTTGGCCTGGCTCACACTATCTCCACCCACTCACTATACATCTTCATTTTCATGCTTTTTTTAAATAACTACAATCCTTTTGAAGCCAAATCTTCTCTTTACCCAAAGGCTTGATTAATGCTTTTGCCTGTCTCTGGACTGGGTATGTAATGGAACTTAGGATTTTCAGGTACAGCCCATGTGTCCTCACTCAGGGATTAAAATGTAAGTGTCACAATGAGACAACCACACTCTATTATAGCCAGCCAAGACCCCAGGGAAGTGTGAGGGGTCTGCTGCGAGGTAGGTCTGGGCTTTTTGTTCCTGCACTGACACTCTTGGTGTGAGTTACTTAACCTCTAAAAACCTCAGTTTTTTTCAATTTAGGGAGGTAAATAGAATTTACCTCATCCGGTTGTTGTAGGCATTGAGTTAGATTAAATACTGTATGGAAAGCATTTACCACAGTGCCAGGGCCAGGGTAGCGGCTCAGTAAACATTTCTTGCATTTGTATTAACTCCCATTTCTTTATTGGTGGCGAGCTCATTCTGGTTAGACACTGATTTTCTATTCCCTTCAATCCCTGGCAAAGTTTTAAGCAGACAAGATTCTTGTAATTTATTTCATACTAGTAGCTCGATGCACAAAGATTCATGCAAGAATGGGCCTTCTTTCTCCTGGCTGCTGGCACCACCTTTGCTCCGGCCTGAGCAGCCTTTCCGCCTTCCCACAATGCCCAGAGGCCCAGAGCGACTGGGGCTGTGCGGAATGCCTGCCACCCACCCCCTGCCTTTGTTGGGTTAATTTGCATACTCTTGCCTGATTGGCTGCTGGGTGTCATGAAGGCACAGTCAATTTGCATCTTTCTCTTTTATTAGTGTAGATGCCTAGTAAAAATCATATCAAATTTGTGTTATTTCTAAGTTTCAGACTAATGAGAATGGCAGAGAGTAAAACTAGGCATGGAGGTACAAACACAGGGTTGCTTTGTTCACTGGTGGTGGGTCTGCCCCGAGGAGGGACCAAGCCAGAAAGCAGCTGGGTAGTCAGTGCCAGGCAGCATGCTCCATCCTCATGGCAGCCAAACCTCCAGAAAGCACCACATTGGAGAGGAGAAATATGAGAGAAAGACAGCAGTTTGCATAACTACATCTCCGCTTCCTACTCACTTTATTTCTAAAGGTTAAGCTGGCTGCTGTGTGAATCCAGGATTTGAAACCGGGGGTCTTGAGACGTATGAGGGACGGTTGTGTTCATGACAACCCATTGACACTGTGCCTTCAGTTAAGCTCTCTAAAACCTTTCTTAAAATATGGTGGGGTGCTCTTTACATCTTTCAATGAAGAAGAAGTGAGAAGAGGTGCCGATTCAGCTGCTCTCTGAGGAAAATCTGCTGACTCCGGGCACGGAGGCCCATCTGGCGCATGCACAACACAAGCTTTGTGGATGTTGGATTATTTTAATTAGCTGATAATGCATTTGGTATGAGGTTGATTTTTGCAACTCTGATTCAAATATTGTCATGAAACATTTGAAAACAGACCTTTTCTGTGTCAGTAAATAACTTAATAAATAATACCCACAAATACAAAATCACTGAGTACAAAATTTCAGCTATATTTTCTGCTGGTTACATAAAAGTCCTTTGATTTAAATTCCGTCAAATTTGGGGCTGAACAGATTTTCTGTGACATTTTAGTTTTAAAATGAAGTTGCATTTTTGCATTTGAAGCCCTTCTTTATTGAATTTAAAGCTGCACTTTCAGCTAATGCCCAGCATCATCTAAATCAGTGGTTCTCAACCTGTGGGTTGCGACCCCTTTTGGAGTCGAACGACCCTTTCACAGGGGTCGCCTAAGACCATCGGAAAGCACATATATAATTACATACTGTTTTTGTGATTATGTTCAATTTGTAACAATTACATTGGGGGTCACCACAACATGAGGAACTGTATTAAAGGGTCGTGGCATTAGGAAGGTTGAGAACCACTGATCTAAATGTTGACAGTCTTTGGGAAGTTGAACGGATGACCCTTCATTTCTCTTTTCCTTGTTTGAGCTGCTGCCTCACATCACCCGTCAGTCATAACCTCCTGGTGAATGCACACGAATGTAAACTTCTGTTTCATATATTGTGAGAGGAGGGTAGAACATAACGACCATAAGAGATAAGCATTTGCAAGTTCCTTCAACACTTTTTTCCCCCTTTGTATTTGATGCCAAGTCTGGGAATTCACCTGCAAAGGCCCTTAGAAATGGCCCCAAATTGTGCTATTAACTGGACTGAATGACCACAATTGTTTAGTCACAACAAAAAAATTATAATGTAAAGAGCTTTTGAGGGTTTACATAGACTGCAAAAGAAAATAGAGTGAGCATTTCCTACACACACACACTCACACACACACACACACACACACACACATGCATGCACCTGCCATGCACGCGCGCGCACACACACACACACACACACACACACACACACACACACCTGAGGCACGTTTCCAGGGTTCAGTGGAGGAAGTACTTTTTCATGGTAAATATAATGTTTTTAAAGAGATGAATCAAAACGTTTAGGAAAGATTTAACCCCATTTTGCACAGACATTATCAATCATCTTCTGTGGGGGCTAAGCAGGACAGGTGATTAAACAGCATTCTCTAAATGGTCACAGATGGTTTTTTTCTTTAGGCTACAGGGGATCCGCAGAGCAGGCAAGGAGGTGCCTGAAGTCATCATCAGGGGAAATACCCCTGCCAGCTGCAGTGATTCCCAGGCAGATACTATGCAGCAATCACACCATCACAAGTTACACCCAGAAAGCAGTTTGTAAAACAAGCACCAGACGACTGGCAGACTTTCCATCGTAATCTGCACTATTTAGCCTGAATGATGACATTTACCCATGAAAATTATTAAATGTTAGGGTCCTAGATGATAGCATGACCCAAGTTATCTTTGAACATTTTCTTGTTTAAAAGGTGGTCACATTGTCACTTAAAAAAATAAATCAGAAAATAATATGGTCTCAAGTGGACAAATAAATATGGATTTTAGGGGGAGTCTTTGCATTATCTCTTGCTTTCCTCTTGCTTTGGTTCCAATGGTAATTTCTCCCCAAGTTTTCTAATAAGTTCTGCTAGATCTTCTGAATTCTGAGTTTTTTCTTCCAGGAGTTCATAGCGGAGACTTGAGATGTCCTGTTTAATTTCCTTCAGTTCCCCTTTGGAAAAAAACAAGAGTGACAAGTATACTGTCAATACGTAGTGCAGAGGAACTAGCAGCTCTGGGGTTGAGTGAAATCAGTCCCAACTCCATGCACATCTGTGTGCTGAATCCTTCTGAAGGAAATAACTTCCCAACAAGCAGGTTTCTATTTTGTCAGCTACGCATTTCAGGTAATGAAAAGACTATAGAAAAAAATTATAGCAAAGTTATCATTTACTTCACTCTGAGAGTAAATTAAAGGAAAACATTGGTGGCAAGTGTTTGGGGGTCTGGGAGGAACAGCCCCTCACTTTTCCTAACCACTTCCTCCTCCCTCCAAGCCGCCCATCAAAACAACCCTTACTTATCTAACTAGTGGCATCGGCCCTCAACTATGTAGACATAGCCTATTGCCTGAGGCCCTACTGGTAGCGGCAGTTGGTGAGAACCCATATTCTCTTCTTGAAGCTCACTCTTCCCAGGCCCTTCCCTCCAGCCCTCTCTCGGCTCTGCATCAAGCCCACACCCTGGCTCACCTTCATTCACTTCGTCACTTTCCTTATCGATCTGGGCTTTCAGAACATATCTTTTAATGAGCCTCTTCATGATTTTCTAGAAAGAGAAAAAAACCCATCTCAGCTTTATGCTGATGACAAATCTCTCATCTGGAATAAATTTGAGTCATTGTCTCTTTTCCAAGCACTTTAGAAGTGATTGCTATTGCCGAAACCGGTTTGGCTCAGTGGATAGAGCGTCGGCCTGCGGACTGAAGGGTCCCAGGTTCGATTCCGGTCAGGGGCATGTACCTGGGTTGCGGGCATATCCCCAGTGGGAGATGTGCAGGAGGCAGCTGATCGATGTTTCTCTCTCATCGATGTTTCTAACTCTCTGTCTCTCTCCCTTCCTCTCTGTAAAAAATCAATAAAATATATAAAAAAAAAAAAAAAGAAGTGATTGCTATCAAAGATGAAGATGATTTACCTGCCAGGGAATGCATAAATCACCTGAATTAATGACTCAAAAATTAATTCTGCAGAAAAGAGCAAGTTCCAAACCAACAGTTAATCCTTGATTCATTGCTTGTATTTTACTTGAAAAGTATTAGGGCAAGACACAGCCTTCAGTGGACAGATTAAAGGTATGCAGCATTGCCGGTGGAAATGGAAAATTAAGCAAATGGGGGGAAACGCATATGTTTATTCCCCTCCCTTACCAAAAGACATAGCCAGCCTTGATTTTTGCTTTCTAAGTTATGAATGGCCAGTTTCAATGTAATAGTTCCTCCAGTACCAGGGTTTCTTCCATAAGGATGTGTGTTTACTACATACTTTTCATGAAAAGTAGGAGGCTCAGCACATGTGCAGGAAGTCCTGTGTGAAGATATAGCTAAGTTACCTAAGCCCAAAGGAAATGGTAGACAGCAAAATTCCACTTTCAAGAACTTATCCCAAGGGTGTAATTGGGTTCATGGATAAATATATTCATGTTATGCTACATAATAGTGGAAACATAAACCCTTACATGTCCATTAATAAGGGATTCTAAATTACTTTATTTGAAAATATATTTATTGATACTTTAGAGAGAAAGAAAGAGGGAGAGAGAAACATTGATGTGAGAGTGAAACATCACAGGCTGCCTCCTGTGTGCCCCCTCTCCCCCCACTGGTGATGGAGCCTGGAACTCGGGCATGTGCCCTGACCAGGTATTGAAGTAGCAACCTTTCGGTGTATGGGTCGATGCCCAATCCACTGACCCACACCAGCCAGGGTTGTTTTTTGTTTTTAATTAATGAGAGAGAGAGAGAGAGAGAGAGAGAGAGAGAGAGAGAGAGAGAAAGAAAGAAACATGGAAACATCAATGGGTTGTCTTCTGCATGCGCCCCGACCAGGGATTGAACTCACCACCTTTTGATGTTTGGGACAATGCTCCAACCAAGTGAACCACACAGGCCAGGGCAGGGATTATTTTAATAAATTATCATATATTTGTACAAAGGAATATTATACATCCATTAAAATCAATATGAATATGTTTTATGAAATGAAAAACTATTGCTCATCACATAAGTATTATTAATTCATTTATATATTATGCATACATTTATATAATCCTATATAATAAAGAGCTAATATGCAATGGTTGTTACACCCTTGCGCTCTCATGCCCTCGCACCCTCACGCTGGAGCCGGGGGACCTGAGGCCAGGCTGGGGGACCTAAGGTTGTGCCCCCCGCCCTGTGGGGCTTGATGGGGGTGGGGCTGGCCAGGTCTGGGTCTTGCATGATTTTGAGGTGCATGTGGGTGGGCAGGGACTTGACTCTGGGTCCTGCAGAGTGCCCCAGACTCTGACAGGAGGGAGATTTTCATACACATTTTACTAATGTTCTTTCATCTCTGACACTTCTATTATAGAGAAAGGGCAAATAACAATATTAAAATATTTCCTCTAATTAATTCTCTTTTAATGTGCACAAATTTTGTGCACTGGGCCATTAGTAATATTAATAAGTGTAAAATTATATTCATGTATATAATCATCTGGCAAAATATTCAGCAAAAGTAAGTAATAATTATTCCTCAGTGGTAGGGTTTGAGGTGGATTTTACTCTCCTCTTTATGATTTTAATAAGGGTAGATTTTTTTACAATGAGCATGAAGACTCCAAGCTCCACGATGTCCAGGCTTCATCTATTTTGTTTACCTTTGCATTTCCAGTACTTAGTAAGTGCCTGGTACAGGGTAGTTACTCAATAAATACTTGATGAATGAATACATTATTTTGATATTGAGAAAAATATTCATTTTCACTTAAAGAATTGAATGGTTTGAAATTCTATATATTATAAATAACTAGTCTTATTATTTAAAAATTCATGCTTACCTGATACTGCCTTGGAGGATTATTGAAACTATTTAACTGGAAATCTTCTGAGCCTCTTATACCAAGCTGCAATTTGGGGAAAAAAAAATTATAAATTGATTCTTATCTAAGTTTTTAAAAATATGATTAAATTTTTAAATGAACTAACAGTTTTACATATAAATAAACGTATCCATCTCTATATATGAATATATAGATATGTATATATATATAGTACCATTTTAACTACACTTGCTTATTGTTCTATCTTCCAAGACAAATCACAGACACTTAAGGTGTGTTCAGTCTCTCAATGGCTATTAGAGGTCATCTGAGAAGTCTTTTAGACTCTGTGCATCAATCATGTTGTCATGAGAATCATATTTTAAACTTCCCACAGACACATCTGTGACAGAGGAAGAGGCAAACGAGTTGGAAAAATAATGGTGATGGCCTCAGAAATCCTGATTGACTAAAAGCTGGGGATCCTGAGAAATGCCAAGATGTGACTGTTGTGGGACAGAATTCAGGTGCCAAGAAAACACTAATTAATCCATTTAAATTTTAGGATGTGTAATAGTATCCAATTTGGGAAGCATTTTTCAAGTAATATATTTGCTTGAATGGGCAAATAACGAAAAATTAAAGCAATCTGCAACAAAGGTTTTAACATACCGTGTTAACATGCTAAGAGGAAATTAAAGAATCCTTCAAGTCACTTTCTAAAGAGAAAAATATGTTTCTACAAAAAACAAGGATAACCCAAGTGAAACAGAGCAGCTCCAAATTTCTATGCTTTGGGTACACAACTGTTTACAGGGGATGAGAAACTTTAAGATTGTCTTCAAAGATATTTCCCAGTGACATCTAAGTTGCTATAGGTACAGCTCAATGAGACTCCATTAAAATCCTTGACTTCAATACTTTGATCTTTACTTTTATTTTTTAAAATTCATCTTTATTGCTGAAAGTATTACAGCTTTGATCTTTCAATGCCTGCATACTGAATTAAAACAGCTATGTACGCATCCATCCACCGAACAAGCATGTATTAAGCGTCTTCTATATGTAAGATACTGTGCTAAGTTATGGGTGCTAACAAAGAACATAAACAATGATGGTCTAGCTGAATTATAGTAATAGGAAAAAAGTCAAAAGGCTGACAAAATCCATAAAAAACAATTTGTAATTTTGATAGTACAGATAGCATTTTTTTCACAAAACTATTTTCTTTTTTCTTCACCCTCTCTAAAAAAAATCAGTAAAGTGTTACATTATTTTATATTTACTTTGAAAAACATTAAGGTAAAATTACACAATTGACCAAACTGACCAAAGAGAGGCAGCTTAGATTCTTAAGAGTACCTGCCAGAGACCTAAAGACGCAAATCTGCTTCTGCTACAAGTTAGCTGTGTAACCCTAGGCAAGGTGCTAAAACTCTCTACTATGTCTCTGACAATGAAGGGGGGGATCTAGTAACCTCTGTAGTCCTTCAAGTTCTTCTAATGAATGAATGTGTGAAATTTATGCAAGCTTAAGCCTATTTTAATAATATAACTTTAATATATTTTATTTATTTATGTAAAATATATTTTATTGATTTTTTACATAGAGGAAAGGAGAGGGATAGAGAGTTAGAAACATCGATGAGAGAGAAACATCGATTAGCTGCCTCCTGCACACCTCCTACTGGGGATATGCCTGCAACCAAAGTACATGCCCTTGACTGGAATTGAACCTGGGACCTTTCAGTCCGCAGGCCGATGCTTCATCCAGTGAGCCAAACCAGCCAGGGCAATATATTTTATTTTTATTTTATTATTTTTTTAAAATATATTTTATTGATTTTTTACAGAGAGGAAGGAAGAGAGATAGAGAACTAGAAACATCGATGAGAGAGAAACATCGATCAGCTGCCTCCTGCACACCCCCTACTGGGGATGTGCCTGCAACCCAGGTACATGCCCTTGACCGGAATCGAACCTGGGACCTTTCAGTCCGCAGGCCGACGCTCTATCCACTGAGCCAAACCGGTTATGGCGATATATTTTATTTTTAAATAATATAACTATTCGTTTCTTTTTATAATGCCATAATTATTTCTGGCTTTCAAACTGTAATTTACACCTTAAGGACATCATTAAATGTGATGGCCAGGTTCAAGGTCACTTTCATCCCTGTTTTTATGAGAAAACATTGAGAGTAAGGACAGGTTCATAAACAGAGAGAAAAGGCCCAGACCAATGGAATCTTTGCACATCCTTTACCAACTATTCATGAATTCTCAGCCTCTGAAAATCATTAATTTGGTGCTCTTTTTTTTTTTTTATTAGAGGCTACCAGTACATCCATGGATGTTCATGGAAATTGGAAAGTAAAAAAAATTTTGCTTCCTATAGATTTTTTGAAGGCAAATGTGTGGTCCTTGATACTTGATTGGGAATGATGCCAAATCATCCCCAATTAAGGCAGCTCCACGACACACCATGCCCTTGGAGATAATCCTTTTAAAAAACACACACAAAAACTTAGTATTATAGTAATGTCACACAGGACTTCTTTCATTTGCTCTTTTCTAACAAGGCTTGTGTGTTTGCTGTTTCCAATTCCTAAAACCCTCTTTTCCTGGCTCTTTGCCTGGATGACGAGCTCTCTCTCACCTTTGGATTTTTAAAAAATATTTTTATTGATTTTTAGAGAAAGAGGAAGGGAGAGGGAGAGAGAAAGAAAACCATCAATGTGAGAGCAGAACATCTATCAGCTGCCTCTTGCATGCCCCCTACCAGGGATCGAGCCTGCAACCTGAGCATGTGCCCTGGCTGGTAACTGAGCCAGAAACCCTAGTGCACAGGACAATGCCCAACCAACTGAGCCACACTGGCCATGGCTCACCCTTTGGATTTTTGCTTAAAACATAAGCTTATTGGAAAGCTTTTCTTGCCCACCTCATGAAAAATAGTTCTTGATTGTTTCCTTCATAACATACTTCACGACTTACAATTACTATATTCACTGGCTTAGTTCCATGTGTACTGTCTGCACTCTCTAGGCTTTATAGAAGGATGGACTTTTTAGTTCATCCCAATGTCCCTAGAGCCAGCACTGCCCAGCAGATGGCAAGTGCTCAGCATTGCTGGTTGGTGAAATAAGTGAAAGAAGAAGTGTTGTTGGGTCACTAATGGACCTCACTTGGTTTCTGGACACCTTGCTATACAAGGCACGTACAAAACTCTCTGGGTTCATGAACCAGTAGGTTGCAGCTCAACTACATGATAAAGATACATCTGAAATACAATGAATTAGTTTTAAGCCACGAGGCAAATGCCTTACAACGCAACACACTGGGTGATACAGAGGAAGTAATAATGCCAGGAAACAGAAAACAGTATTCTGTTCACTTAAGAATGTGTATGATTGTGGATTTTCTAGAGGGTAGATCTTGAAGAGTCAATGACTGGAGTTACACTGTGTTCATACAGCTCCAGCCTAACCTGCAGCTCTCCCAGGTGTGGAGGCAGTGGACTGAGTTCCAGGTTTCTCGATCCAGACATTTTTGACACTTTGGGTTAGAAAATTCTTTATTGTGGGGGCTTTCTGTGTATTGCAGGATGTTTAGCAGCATCCATGCCCCCTAACCCACTCTATGCCAGCAACAGTGACCCTCTCTGGTGACAAAAATGCCTCTATTTCAAATGTGCCCTGGGGATGCTAGTGGGGGTTGGGGAGGGCAAAACCACCCCTGTTTGGAAACCACTGGTATTGTGAAATGGTATATGACTAAACATTTATAAAGTTATTTGGGACATTTTTATGTGACTAGTGCTGCTCTAAATCTGAGACATGAATGTGGATACAAATGAACATTTTTGAGAAAAATTTCTAACCCATTTCTAAATACATAACAGGTATGCAATAAACACAGGTTAAAAGGGAATAATCCAACAAACAGTATGTAAGGAGGAACTTACCCAATGTGCAAAGAAGCATTATTACCACTTGGTGGCAGAAAATTCTAACATATAATTGTTTCTATGCACACTAATGAAATAAACTGGAAAGTCAAGAGAATTCAATTTGCAATATGAATAATATTCAAACCTTCGGGATCTGGATAAGTATAGATCATATTAATAAGTACAATGTGATGGGAGTGGGGAGGGGAAGCTGGTTGAGTAGAAGCAGGAAGCATTGGATAAAAGCTTTATAACAGATTAGTGCACAAATGCACACTCCAATTCCTTTTTAAAATATATTTTTATTGATTTCAGAGAGGAAGAGAGAAGGAGAGTTAGAAACATCAGTTATGAGAGAGAATCATTGATCTGCTGCCTCCCACACACGTCACACTGGGGATAGAGTCTGCAACCTGGGCATGTGCTCTAACGGGGAATTGAACTGTGTGTGACCTCCTGGTTCACAGGTCGATGCTCAACCATTAAGCCACACCAGCCAGGCTACACTCCAATTCTGAATGATTCATTGCCTCTCCTTTTTAAAATACCTTCTACCACATTTCCTGTATTCTTTATGTTTTCTCTCTGGTTCGTTTTCTAATAATTAGTTTATTAACATTTCCTAACTCTTTGTACAATCAGAGTGAGGAACACTCAATACCTTGTTTGTTATTTATTAAGAGGAACAAGTACGCTTCATTCAGTCATTGGAAATTATTATGTGGTTGGACATGGCAACAGTTCTGAGAGTCTCCCATCCCCCGCAGCTGAAATGCCTGAGGCCCGGAGCAAAACCATGAACTTAAAGGTACAGACAATATACGAGTCAGCAGGAAATGCAGATGTGACATGAAGCCATGGGGCACAGAGCCTGCAAGCCTCTTGCTTTGGAATCAAGTAGATGTGAATTTGCATTCTGGCTTTGTCACTTGTCTGAAATGGGACTCGGAGCAAGTCATTCCACCTCTGTTAATCCTCACCTTCTGTGTGTATAAAATAGGGAAAATGGTGTCACCAGCCTCCTAGAGCTAACGTGAGGATTATAGAGATAAGGTACGTAGAATATGTAGCTTGACATACAGTAGGTGTTCTGCAAGTGTCCGTGGCTGTTATTATTATACAAAAGTCATAAATATCTGCTTTGTGGCTTTGGGCCTATTTCATGGTTGGTTTTAATCTAGTTCATTTATTCTGGAGATACTTTACAAAGATTGCTTTTTACTGACATGCCCAAGATCACGACTAAGTTATTCAGGGAATGAAATACTCAGTGATTCCCACACCCAGATGAGCATCCAAACCTCCTGAGGTCTTATTAAAACACCAGCTTCCAGGCCTCATTGCCAGAGATGGTAACTCAACAGGCCTGAAGAGGGCTGGGGACTTGTACAAACTCACCCAGAGAAGTGGTCCTGGTGAAAGTGACAAATCGAAACCACTCCTTTCTGTGACTGTTTCACCACAGGATTAAAAGGATAGCCTCTGCCCTGGCCGGTGGCTCAGTATTTAGTGTCAGCTCCTAGCACCAAAGGATCATGAGTTCAATTCCCGGACGAGGCCATATACGGGGCTTGCAGGTTCGATTTCCAGTCCCAGTGCAGGAGAAAATCAATCAATGTGTCTTCTCTCTCTCTCTCTCTCTCTCTCTCTCTCTCTCTCTCTCTCTCTCTCTCTCCCCCTCCCTCCCTCCCCTTTCCGCTCTACCTCCCTTCCACTCTCTCTAAAAATCAATGGAGAAAAAATCCTCAGGTGAGGATTAACAACAGCAACAAAAGATAGCCTCTGACTTGTTAAAAGTTCAAGGATAGAGTTCCTGGACATGTAACTGATTTCTTAACATTGCCACGTCTCACTCAACCCAGCATAAACAGACCAATAATGCAAAAATAGCATGTCTGTCCTGCATGTGGACTGATGCACATGGTGTACATGCCTGCATGTCTGCCCCATGTTGCTGGCTGCACAGGTGTAAACACCTGCATGTCTTCCCTATGTTGCTGACTGCACAGGTGTAAACACCTGCATGTCTTCCCTATGTTGCTGGCTGCACAGGTGTAAACACCTGCATGTCTGCTCCGTGTTGCTGACTGCACAGGTGTAAACACCTGCATGTCTTCCCCATGTTGCTGGCTACACAGGTGTAAATACCTGCATGTCTTCCCCATGTTGCTGACTGCACAGGTGTAAACACCTGCATGTCTTCCCCGTGTTGCTGACTGCACAGGTGTAAACACCTGCATGTCTGCTCCGTGTTGCTGGCTGCACAGGTGTAAACACCTGCATGTCTTCCCCATGTTGCTGGCTACACAGGTGTAAATACCTGCATGTCTGCCCCATGTTGCTGACTGCACAGGTGTAAACACCTGCATGTCTGCTCCGTGTTGCTGGCTGCACAGGTGTAAACACCTGCATGTCTTCCCTGTGTTGTTGACTGCACAGGTGTAAACACCTGCATGTCTGCTCCGTGTTGCTGACTGCACAGGTGTAAACACCTGCATGTCTTCTCCGTGTTGCTGACTGCACAGGTGTAAACACCTGCATGTCTGCTCCGTGTTGCTGGCTGCACAGGTGTAAACACCTGCATGTCTGCTCCATTTTGCTGACTGCACAGGTGTAAACACCTGCATGTCTTCCCCGTGTTGCTGGCTGCACAGGTGTAAACACCTGCATGTCTTCCCTGTGTTGTTGACTGCACAGGTGTAAACACCTGCATGTCTTCCCCGTGTTGCTGACTGCACAGGTGTAAACACCTGCATGTCTGCTCCGTGTTGCTGACTGCACAGGTGTAAACACCTGCATGTCTGCTCCGTGTTGCTGACTGCACAGGTGTAAACACCTGCATGTCTGCTCCGTGTTGCTGACTGCACAGGTGTAAACACCTGCATGTCTGCTCCGTGTTGCTGACTGCACAGGTGTAAACACCTGCATGTCTGCTCCATTTTGCTGACTGCACAGATGTAAACACCGACCCTGAAAGTGACAACTGGAAAGTGACCTGCTCTGGAGCTAGAGCACAGCAGCTATTCAAGAAGCTTCTTGGCACTTCAGGTTACACATGTAACACTGTGTGGCAGGGGTCAGCTCTTAATTTACAGCATCCTTTCAGAATGCATATCTGAAACCCTCATGCCAGCAACCACCGACGTCAGTGACCTTCAGGAGGATATGGTCAAAAATAATTAACAGGTCTGCTTACTTTGTTTCAAAAAGTATATACTGAGATCTGGGTTCTTGAACTTAATTCGTTCTGGAAGGCTGTTGGAGAAGTGATTTGTTTGAAAACCGAATCATTTTTTTCCCATTAGAAATAATGTAAATTGCATAAATCCATTCCAGACCTTCAAATGATTTCCTGCTTTAACCTTTCTTTTATATAGTACATATCTAATGTACTGTTTAATCTAGAAATAAACACTTCTTTTCTTAAATTTATCAAAACCACCTCCTATTAGCCGTAAACAATTTTTTCGTACCTCACTACCTCCAAAATGCTATTACTGTCTACCTGCTTTTCATTTATCCAATCAGCAATGGTTTTTCTACCTATTCAATTGCCTGTGTTTGTTATTTTGTGAGCACTTCACACCCTTAGCAATATTAATGCTCTTTATGTTTTAAAATCGTGCTAATCATTGGATTTCACTGCAACAAAAGCAGTCTCTCCTTTGTGTGTTGCCTGAGAGATGCTTTTTGTCATGCTGAGGTGTCAGCGTGAAAGGCTCGTCAGGTTGAAAACTGAAGTTTTGGTCCACAACTGAGACATATTTTCTGTGAACAACTTGGTGGAGAACCGAATTATCTGAGATGGGAGACGTTCGAGAAACGAGGTGTGACTGTATCTATAGGGCTCATCTTACTGATGTCCATGGTGTACTTGAAGCAGATGTGAAGGGCGCCTTTGAGCAACCTAACCACCTTAACCTTCAAGGACTCAAAAAGAAGAACCGAGTGAAATACAAACTGTCGTTTTAGATGGAGACTTCATGAAACAGAGTAAGCAAAAGCCACGTGAACTGAGTAACGAAGAAAGAACCATGAGAGTTTTTCTCAGCACATATCAGAGTCCAACTCAGCAGCAATAGGCAAACATGTTTGGAACTATACATAGTTGCTTTAAAAAAAACATTTTCTCAGGAAGATGTATTGTTCATGTATCACAAAAAAGCAAGCTATGGAAAATGTGCCTCAACTTCAGTTCATCACAAGCTTACATGGCAAGGGCAAATATATTATACACTGTGTTGATTTGGTCCCCCAGGAATTAAACTTGAAGACCAAGTTAGAAGGTTGAAATGTTTTAGAATTATGCCTGTGAGAGATAATGGGGAGTGGGAGCCAGAGAAGACAGAAAAGCTTCCAAGCTGTGAGGCTCAGCTCCCCTGGGAAAGAGGGAAGGTAAACAGATTGTCTGGGAAAGTCAGCCAGCCCAACAGGGAGCGCAGTTCTAAGACTGCTCCCAAAGGCGTCCTGTGATGACCACAGATGCCCAGGACCGGAAGAGCGTGGCCCCCAGGGGGAGCATGGCCCCCTGTAGGGGGTCCCAAAGAGGCTGCACTGAAGGCTGTCAGCTGACCACACTTGGAGCAGCTCTCTCCTGCAAGAAGGGATGAATGGCACATCTCCATGGTTCCCACAATAAATAGTTACACAAAAGAATCTCTAGATGACTAACTGATATTGGAATCAACATGTTGTTAATCCACACCAGGGTCAGATACCACATGCTTAGCATTGCTCTTAAAGAGTTTGTTTCAATCTAGGATTAAAATATGTGCTATTGGAAAGTATAAGGTGATCCAAGCCTTGTTTAAAAGATATAAAACAATCGTAGCAGCATTATTTACAAAAGCTAAGATCCGGAAACAGCCTAAGTAACCATCAGTAGATGAATGAATAATAAAAAAAAAAATCTATGATACATAAACACAATGGAATACTATGCAACTGTAAAAAAGAAGGATCTCTTACCCTTTGAGACAGCATGGAGGAACCTAGATTTCACTATGCTAAGTGAATAAGCCAGTTATAGAAAGACAAATATCACATGATCTCACTTACATATGGAATTTAATGAGCAAAAGAAATTGATGAACAAAATAGAACCAGAGATATTGAAGCATGCAACAGACTGACATATTTCAGAGGAAAAGGTGGGGGAGGTTTGGGAAGAGAGTAACCAAAGAATTTTATATGCATACTAGAGGCCCAATGCACAAAATTCATGCAAGGGCCTTGGCCCCGGCCTCCATCTGCCGCCCCCTCCCCCCGCCTGCTGCGGCTTTGTCTGCAAGGAAGGACGTCTGTAAAGATGTCTGGTCTAATTAACATATTACACTTTTATTATTAGAGATAGACATAACCCATGGATATAGACAATAGTGAGGTGAAGGTCTAGGGAGACAGTGGGAGCAGGATGGCAGGGGTCAATGGGGAAATTAAAGGGGACATCTATAGTACTTTCAACAATGAAGATAAATAAAAAATAAAAATACACATCTTTAAATATATATAAAATGTATTTTCAGGTTATTACAATAAAATTTAATTTTCTAGATTTTTGGAGATACTAAATAATATCATTTGATTTGAGAGATACTATAATTTCTATCATAAACAAAGGCATTTGATTCCCCTTGAATTTTTCTCATATGTGTCTGATGATTTGGGGTGTCATGTATTCATCTTAATTTTAGCACAAGTAGTTTCTTATAGGAAAACTGTAATATCAAACTTACACTGGCCTGGTTTTGTAAAATATTTATTGAATTATTTATACCCAAATAACCAAAAGAGCCACTTCTCTATGATAAGTACTTTACACTTGCATAGTGTTTGTAATTTACAAAGTACCATTGTAATCTCCCTAACAGTCTTGTGTGATGCGTTTGTATAACTTGATCATCCCTATTTTACAAATGAGGAAACTGAAGTTTATAGAAGTTAAATGAATTGCTAAAAAGGCAGAGATGTGGTGAGATCCCAATCTTCTAAGTACTTAGTTCAATGTTTTTACTGTCAATACTTATGGATATTCTTACTGTGTTGGTGGAGGAAACATAATGTATAAACAAAACAAAAAAGCCTCCCTCTTCGGCATTTGTGTCCCCTGGAGTGACTCTGTAGCATAGTTCTGGCTAATGAGATATAACAACAGGAATCGCTGGGAGCACTTCTGAGAGCGGTGGCAGTCAGCTAGCATGGCCCACTTTTCCTCTGCCCCTATTCCTTCTTCGCGTCTAAAAGTGGGTGTGATGGCTGGAAGTGAAACTGTCATCTTGCATCTCCCTACCACAAAAAAGTCCAGAAAAATCACTGAGACCCAGCACCAGCCCTGTAGCACCCACCCCTGGAGAGTGAAGTGGGAGGGGGGAAACAACTGTCTTGTAAAATACCATGATTTGGTTTTTTATGTCCAACTGAATGCAAATCCTCCTGGTACACTGACCTTCCCCTAATTAACTCATGTATAAGTTCCCTGTTTCAAGAAGCATTTCTTGCACCTCTATAGGCATGCTACAAGAAGGAAGCAAATGTTCCCATCATTGGGGGTTCTGCCACTCCAAACTGGGGAGCACATGTCTGAGGCACATTGCTCACCCTGAACTGTGCCATCAACAACAGCCACTGAATTCTCATGGTGCCTTTTTCGGCAGCTTCTGGATTACTGACTAACGAGGAGCCTCTTTTGGCTGTGCATCCTCTCCACCTGAGCTGCCGCTAGTTTAATCCCATCTCCATCAGTCCCTGATGGCTTCCTCTGTTTCTGCTTTCTCCTCCTTTCCATCATTCCTATATCCCATCATCCATAAGAAATGTGTGTCTAATATATCTTAAATAAGCACATCATTCCTTTTGCTGATTATTTGAACATAGCTTTATTTCCAGCTCTCGGTAGCAGATTCATTGGGCATTGTGAAAATTGTTAAATTCTTCAATGTGTCTAATGTCTGTCTCTTAAAATTGCTTCTGAACATTTATTCTTTTCTCTGAAAGGATAAGCCTATGCATGACTTCATATTTTTAAAGGTGATCTTACCTGTTTTCTGTCAAGTGATAATTTTGAAAGGTCTTCATGACTCCCCAAAATTTCAAATTTCTTTTCTTCATTTCTCTTTTAAAGAGAGATAATAAAATGAGCATAATTGCTAATTGTACATTTGGGATTACAAAGCCAATTTTACTCTTTCTTTATTCCACATTTTAAAGGCCGTCTGGGCTAACCCTCTAGCAGATTTCAATGGGAGAAAAATACTCTTATTGGGGTCTTCCCTTTGGTAAGTGCTTAGATATGTCCTTTCACCTGGAATTCTCTCAGATTGCAGCTCTAATCACAATGTGATTAAGTAAGGAAAGTTTTTGCTACTCAACCCACTAAGTTCTATGTTATACCTCTGGAAAAATGGCATAAATGGCATATTTTTCCAAAATTCTAACACAAAATAATCGTAAAAGTAATGATATTTAAAAAGGGCTTTGGCATTCTCAAAGTACTTTTGCATACTGACTTGATTTGATCTTCGTAATGTAGATATAACCTTTATTTCCATAGTGCAGTTGATAAAAATAGAGCTCAGAGAGTTTATTATTCACTTGAGAACCCCAAGTAGCAAATGGAGCAGGAATTAGAATGTTTTCTTTTTATTCAATGACAAAATCTTATAATTGCAAGGACCTTTTACACATTTGGCTTAATTGACCACCCAGTGTAGGAAGATCTATATGTATTCTAATGTCGGCCGTCTGGCATATTGATTACTTTCAGTGATAGGAGGCTTATTTCTTCATAAGACAGCCCACCACCCTTTTGGGCAGATTTTGTTACAAGTTTATTTTTACATAGACCTAAAATTGAACTATTTGCAACTATCATCTATTGCCTCTCTTCCTATTTTTGAAGGGAGAGAAACAAAACAAATGTACTTCCGAGTCAAAAGTAAGAATTCAAAAGATATTCATGTTCCCCTTCAGTCCTCCTTCTTCCAGTGAAATAGCCAGTTCCTTGAATCCCCCATCATCTGACATCCTATCCACACCTGTCCCCATTCAGGTACTCCTCCTCCGGATGCCTCTAGTCCTCCCGGATGTAGAGTTCTGCACCCAGCAGGGGTTTTTGCGTGGAGTAACCCGCCAGCCCCCCGCCCCCCACCGACACACACAATTATATACAACATTCCACATGTGCTCTAAATATTTCTGAACATACTGTGATCCTCCTAGCCCTTCATCCAAGCAATATCCCTCTTTTATGGTTTCTTGAGATTGCATTGGCTCATGGGATTCTTGTTTCCAATTAGTACCCTTACATCTTTCTTTCCTCAACTACTTACTGCAAGCCTAGTCTCCCATAATGCAGGTGAGCAGTTGATTTCTGAACTTTCCAATGTAGAAGTTACTTAAGAGTCAAATTCCCCCAAGTCATAATCAGCTACTGATGCTTTGCCCAGCTGTATAAATTGAAAGTGAGGTGAGAGACAAATGGCCACAAGTGCAAAAATGGGACCCAGAAAAGCTCTCCCTTTCAGTATCTGCTCCAAATAATGTATTACATTATTTTAGTCACATTTCATGAAATTCTCTTATATTCTTTTAAGTAGGATATGTCCAATGTGCTCCTGTTAAACAGACATAAGCCAAAAGACCGTGCTGAGCTAACTGACTACATAAGAAATAAATGGGCATCTTATAATGGACTGCTTCTTTTCACAGTAATTGTAACAGCCATAGTATTTGCCTGGGCCATTGTGGCTCAGTTGGTTGAGCATCAATCCATGCACCAGACGGTCAGTGGTTCGATTCCCAGTCAGGGAACATGCCCAGGTTGTGTGCTCGATCCCCAGTCGGGGGTGTGAAGGAGGCAGCCAATCAATGTTTCTCTCTCTCTCTCTCTCTCTCTCTCTCTCTCTCTCTCTCTCTCTCCCTCCCTCCCTCTCCCTTCCTCTCTCTCTAAAAATATAAACAAAACATATTTCAAAAAAATTAAATAGCCACAGCATTTTAAAATACAATAAACAATTATCAAGTCAAATTACCTTGTTCATCTCAGTATCCTCCTGGAAACCCTTTTTATGACACGGGAACAGCTCAGAAATCCATTTCTTGAGCTTCAGTAAGAGATAAAACAAAGACTTTGGACTCGGCACCAGGTTGAAGGGAACAGGAAGAGTTCTTCCCTCCTCAAAGTAGGAAAACCACAGTTTGGCCCTTGCAAACTTCCATTCCACATCAGCATCGTCCTATACAAAAAGACACATGACAGTTCAGCAAGGAGATGCGTAAACAAAGCTACTGGGATATCGCCAACACCGTGTGCCTCGCTGCAGTAATGGCGCCTGCAAACACTCCCAGACCCCAAAGACTGCTCTAGGACTTTCCCAAAGGGCTGATTCTGCTCACACTCTCTCCTAAACATGCCTAAAATTTCATCAGGCCAACAGGACTACAGGTCTCAAAATCTGCATGTGTTTATAAATACACTGGCACGTATAAATGTATTTTCCTACATTCTGAAAAGCACTATAAAAATTAGTCACTCTTTTATTCTGCAACAAGTGACTTGTTTGATTAACTCACAGGCCGAGGTTTCTGTAATAAAAATTTATAATCATTCTAAATTTCAGAAAAGGTCAATTATGAACCTCACTCAAAGAGATTTGGAGACCCTGGCCTGTGTACTAGTATACCGGTGGTTAGAGCGACAGCCCACACACTGAAGGGTCCTGGGTTTGATTCTCGGTCAAGGTCACATACTTGGTCAGGGCAGGAGGCAAGCAATTGGTGTGCCTCTCTCAGATCTATGTTTCTCTCTCTCTCTCTCTCTCTCTCTCTCTCTCTCTCTCTCTCTCTCCTCCTCTCCTCTATCTCACTCCCCCTCCTTTTCACTCTCTCTAAAATCAATGGGAAAAATATACTTGAGTGAGGATTTAAGAAAACATACACAAAGATTTGGAGAGCAGTGGTATTCATAAGCAGTACATTTTTGAATAAAATATAAATTAAAACTGAGATAGCAGTTCTAAATTTTTTAACAATGAAGAATCAGACAGCATTTCTCCTCCTTATGTCTTACTCCCCCACACATCCACTGATGCTACATTTGGAAGCAAAGACTAGCTCACTGGTCAAACAATTGTATAAAACAGGGAAAGAACAAAGGAGGGAAAGAAGTCTGGATTTTCATCACCATTGCTGAGTTAAAACATGTAGGCACAGAGTACACAACAGTTAAAACATGTAGGCACAGAGTACACAAAGGTATAGAGATTATACCTCAATCTCCTGGAATGAACTGTTGATCATTGCAATTAACATGTTTAGCAAAACAATGACCATTGTAACGTTATAGACGCCATAAAGAACATAACCGATGTTTTCAATGAACTTGTGATTATAGTTGATGACTACTGATTTCACTTCAGAAAGTCCAAATATAGCCCAGAACAGTGTCTTAAAACTCTCCTCGACTCTGGGGGAAAAAAGATAGAGAAAGGAAATAATAAAGAATATAAATAACTGACAGTGGTTCCATAATAAAAGTGAGTTAATTTAATGTCTTTGCAAATTATTAGGTAGTCATGAAAAAAACTCTTTACTTCCCTAAACCTCAGTTTTTTCTATAAAATGGGAACAATAACTTTTATTTCCAGGATTGTTGCAAGAATGAGATAATATTGTGCATACGAAGCATACAGCACAATATCTGGCACATAATAAGTACTCAATAAATGTTATTAACATGACTTCATAACTACAAATGTTAACATTTAAATAATCCATAGCTTAGGCAATGAAAGTGTTAAATGTATTGCTTAATAATAACAGTTCAATTTGTTAGAGCCCTTTTAAGTTTCCTGCTCATGTATACTTCCACTTATATGCAATAAAGAGTAGATAACAATAGTATGTGTCTTAAGGAAAATATGACAATATAAACATATACTATTACAGATATACACTGTTATCAAAATCACTGACATGTCTTGGTATTTCAATACTTTAGGCATAATTACTGAGCAAAGCTAAGCCTGTTTGTTCATTTTATCTGATAAACCGCACTTCACAAAAATATGGGTAACAATAGGTTATGCTCCAGTTGATGCTTCTGATTGTGACACTGAGGACCTAATATTTGTGTAATCAATTCCAAACATATTTATTAAAAACAAACTAACATGTGTGTCTATGGTGAACATAAGCCAAAACTCTTGTCACTGTTGATAATTCAGATCTCAAAATGATCTGACAAATTAAATTAGGAAAGCAGCTGTGCTCACAGTCAGCACCCCAGCAGTTAAGAGCACAGATGCTGAAGTCAGTGGACAAGGGGTTACGTCCCAGCTTTTCCAAATGCTGGCAGCTGTGCAACAACATTCAGCAAGGTATTTAACTTTCTGAACCTTAGCTTCCTCTTTTTGTGAAATGGAGATAATAAAATCATAGTACAGTACCTGGCTCTAAAAATGTTAGCTATTATCACTTTATATTAGGAAGGTGCTTATATTTTTTAGTTCTTTCAACTCATTTACAAATCTCATTTTGCTGAAGAGGAAAATCAAAGCACTATTTATCCGATGAAAATATGCAAACACTGTTAAGCCAACATTCATTTAATCTGCAATCTTCACCATCAAAACATTTGAGAACATATACATCATGAAGGTCTCGTTTTGTTTTACACAAGATTTATTAAATCTGTAATCATTTAAGCTCATATTTCTTTCATCTGTAATCACCATCATCAAAACATCTGAGATCACATACGTTGTAAAGGCTTCGTTTTGTTTTGCACCAATGTAGTAGGAGTAGAGGTTGAACATTCCAATCATGAAGGCCACAAACACCATGATGAAGATGACCATGAACTTGAAGATGTCTTTTACTGTTCTTCCAAGTGATATCTGCAGGGGTCCAAAGCTTTCATTTGCGGGTAAGATATAAGCTATTCTGGAGAAACTTAAAACTACAGCAATTGCATAAAGACCTTCAGATATAATTTGAGGATCAGAGGGGTCCCACTTTATCCTGGCTAGGAAAAAAGAAGACACGAGTTATGGTGAGTTTCTTTAAGCTGTTTACTTAAGTAACTTTTTCTGGTTAAGAATGTAATTACATTAGCAATCTAGTTCCGGATGGAATTCTCTGTTCTTAAAGGGCTTCTTTAAGCGTCAGGTCTAATTGAGCTAGTGAATTTATTGAGAAAATGACCCTCCTAGTTGGTTTGCTGGCAATTTTCCATAAGAGAATAGCATAATGGTTAAGAGCTCAAACTACAAACTCAGTATATATAAAAATTCCAGTAGGTAGCCTAGAAAAGCTGGGACAAATTATTTAACTTCTCTTAGTTTTTATTTTCCCGTCCTTGCAAATGAGATAATACCACTTCTATCGCTCTCAATCTGTTGTGAGAATTCAATACAAAAACATACACATTCCATGTTTAGAAAGTAGTTGACATTAAATAAATGGTAGCATTTATTATTTAATCTGAAACTATAATAACACTATTATCTGTTTTGGGGCTTGTGGAATACTTGTAGTTATTTAAATTTACTAAAGTAATTTTATGGGTCACTCAAGTCTATTTTCATCATAAAAATGAGCAATTATGCATTTATTAATTTTGATGACCTGATATAATTATATATATTACTATGTTAGGTCATCAAAAACCCAATTAAGAAAGCATCATAAGAAAAATGCAAAAACAATGTGTAATAAAAAGGAAAAATATTATTATAAATGTGTCTTTGTTTACTTGCTGAGAAGTGGATTAGTTTTCTTTTTGAGAACATATACACAGTGCTTTGAATATAAGTACTACAATAAACAGATAGATCGCTTTAACTTTATAAAATTCTGTATATTAAAAACTGTAGTTAAATGGTAAAAGAAATACTGCAAGTTAATAATAAAAAAATAAATCCTTATGTGATATAGCCAATAACTGGTAGAGATATCAATGAACATGTTAACTGATTTCTTATCAGAGGGTTTAAAATAAGTATACAGAGGAAGTCTCTTTTTCCCACTCCATGTTTCTAGAAGAAGGGATTTTCCCTAGGCAAATAACTGAACCTATTTCCATCCTGAGTCACTTTCCCTGGGGAGGTGGAATGACTTATCAGACTCTTGACTTGGGATGGATAACTGAGCATACCTGGCTCAGCTCTGTCCTCTTTTTCTTGTGAATTCTCCTCTGGCCCTCCATGGAGGAAGCTCACATGGTCAGGCACATGCTGCCATACCCCTCTTAGGGGAGGACTGTCCTGACCATTATTGTTTGGAAATTTGAAGATATGTCTGCCCAATTCTGGGGGTTCAATATTGCTGAGCCAGTGGATTAAGGACTCAAAACTATGTCATCTACCCTGAACTTTATCAGTAGTAGAGGTGATGATCTGACCTCCATATTAACTTTTTGTTTTATTTCTCAACTAGTTCAAAGCCTGGGTGGGAAACAGTAGTGTCATTTATTGAGGGCCCTTTCAGAGATTCCCACAATTCCCTTGCTTTCAAATAATCTATATGTCTTAAATGGAAATGGTACTCAAATGTATACTGGGGGTTTTTTGTTTGTTTTTTTATGCGCTCTCATTGTTTATTATAGCATTGTTCACGACAGCCAAGATATGGAGACTACCAAAGTGCCACCAATGGATGAATGGATAAAAGAAGATGTGATATACACACAAGGAAATATTATTCAATCATGAGAAGAAGGAAATCCTGTCATATGTGAAACATGGATGGACCTTGAGGACATTATGCTAAGTGAGACAGAGAAGGACAAAAACACTGTATGATGTCCCTTATATGTGGAATCTGAAAACAAAACAAAACAAAAACGAACAAACTGGACATGAAAAAACAAGGAATAGTGTGTTTAATAGAGACAAGGAGAAAATAAACCTAAGACACAAGGCAAGCATTCTCAATGGAGTCTGATAGTTAGCCAACTGATCCAAGAGATCAGTGAGATCATTCCTATGACTAAGAGATGTTTCCAACCAGAAGAAATATAGAAGGAAGAGGCAAAACACATGCTTCTTCAGATATAGATACTCTGGGGAAGCTGGAAACTAACCAAAAATTCAATGAGAATGGGTAATAACCAAACTACTAATGCCATGTATTTTTAGAAGAAAATTCTACATTTTTATTAACGTATATTGACTGCTTACTGTAAACTCACCCAAATTGTAGTATTTCACATTGTCTCCCAATGTGACTTTTGTTAAGTCTTTCAAAGTATCATTTGCATCAATGATGCTCTGAGCTTTGGAAGCGTGCCAAAATGCCATGAATCTTGCAATGAATGATGCTGCAAAGATCGCTAACATACCAAAGTCAAGCATATTCCACAACTCAAACAAATATTCCTTGGGGCCTTGAGTCCAAATTTCTTTACATTCAGCCCATATCATGCCTGCATTGGAAAGGGGTTAAATTATCAATTCAATTTCATTCCAGCCTATGCTCTTCAATAAAACAAAATAAATTTGAAAGACCTCAACCTGATATTCAAAACCCTTCAGCATTTGGCCTTAAACCAACCATTCATCCATAATTCCCATGTCTCCCCAAATCGCACAGTCCAGCAATATCAGAGCCTTATCTGAAAGCAATTTGACAAAGTTCATCAAGATGCTTTTAAAAAAAACCATTATTTGATCCATTTAACACTATACATAAAATATATTAAAAAGATGTTTACTGTAGTATTCTTTATAACCAAGACACACACACACACAGCCATTTGATATGATACTAATATTTTCATTGCCATGGGGTAGTGACCATGAGAATGTACCTCATAAACCTCACAGACCAAGAATTTAATTGGCCCTGGGCCTCAGCGACTGCATTCTGAAATCTACTGCCATTTTTGTCCCACAACGATGCTTTCCAGGGGCTGCTCCCAACCGGAGAGTGAGAGCACCCATTCTTGGGAGACACGGGACTACTCCAAGATTTATTATAATAAATCTTGCTTTATTATACTCCGAGGGCTGATTTTGGCTCAAGGATTTCCTGACAGCCTTATTGAACTTCCCTTCAACTGCATGGAGATCTAGGATGCTTCTTCCCAACTTCCCTTCCCTCTCTCCCTCCCTCAGAACCAGGCTCACGTCCCAGTCTGACAGCCCTTGCCCCTTTCCTCAGCTTCCTCCCCATTTTCTCCCACATGAAATCTCCCTTCATAGAATTTCAATCTCCCTTAAAAAAAAACTGTCATATATTTAATCCTGTCTTTGCACCTCCTTCTTGGAAGACCTGGAATAAGACGGTGGAAAATGTTTGTCATAAGCATTTAAACATGTTAAGTAAAAAAGTAAAATATGCTATCTATTCCATGACTTTATGTTTAAAGCAAGCACAATAAAAGACTAGAAGGAACTCAGGACCTTATTCATAGCAGTGGTCTCTTGCTGGTGGGATTATTAATAATGTTGCACACTCTCTCTAAAATTGAGTGTTGTACATAGGAACATAGGTTTGGGGATCAAATCTCCATAGATTTGACCTTGTTCCTCCACTTATTAGCCCTGTAATCTTTGGCAAGTTACTTCAACTTTATAAAACTCAGTCTGTAAAATGGGTATGAGAGTAGCTTGCACCTAATTCATAGAATTGTTATGAGATAAACAACTCATGTAACTTCATGTTATTGTGTCTGGCACTTGGGGAAAATAACAAGTAAAATGTATTGAGCACTTACTATTTTTAAATTTCTATGATTGGTATATATTTTCTTCCTTAATTTGAAGAATCTTGCTTTATTATAAAGGAGGGACTTTACTCCTCTTACCTTTAAGATACCCTACTCTCTGAAGTCCTGTTTCCTCCTAGAGCCCTGTGGAGGAATATAATCTTTGGATTCCAATAACTAGTCAAACCTGCCTCCATCAAGAAGGCTTTCATAGTCCCCTAGTTGAAATTAATCTCCTCTTCCTCCCAGCAACCACCTGCCCCATATTCTCCTGTTTGTCGTGAACCTCTAACCAAGAACCTGCCATGTGTGTGGTCTCTGCGTGCTAACAATTTACTATGCGCTTTTCTCTAAACTAGAATTCAGTGCATCACTAAGTATGTGCTTTGATGAGAAGATAACTTCATTACTTTATTTTGCATTTTTCCACATTAAGAGGTGACTAGAATTAAATTCATACATATTTTAGTGGATCAAATTTAAAACAGAATATACTGCATGTATACACTTAACCACACACACACCTCTTACCTCAACCCCAAAACTATGCACAGGGATGAGAAAAATCTGAAGGCAGCTTTCCTTTTGTGGTCCTTGGGTTCCTGCCAGCCTCCTTAACAGGAGACGAGGGAGAACTGAAGCATAGGGATCAATGGGACATTTAAACTCATGTGGTCTAGTTGTTTTCAAAGCTTCCTCTCCTTCCTCCCATTTTCCCTTTTCTCTCTCTCTCTCTCTCTCTCTCTCTCTCTCTCTCTCTCTCTCTCAGAATTATTGGTAAAAATATATACTAAAGCTTAAAAAAACACAGTGAACTATTCCACCCGAAGAAAAATTCCCTGTCATATGTGCCCTGCGAGACCCCGGGAGCTGCCAAGCATAATTTGAAACCCACTTCTCCGTGGGGACCAAGCCTTGCTTGAACTTGTCTGGAGATGAGGTGCTTACTATTCTGAAGGCTGCTCATCCCACTGTTGAATGTGCAGGAAGTATCTCCTCTGTGTGGACCGGCTGGTGCTCATTCTACCTCTAGGGCAGTAGAGAAAAGGCCTGCTCCCTCGCTTTACATTTCTTAAAATAAAATAAAACAAAACACTGTGTGCTCATTAAGTCTTCTCCACAGAGGCAGGTTTATTCATTGACCTGCTCCCAGACTTCAGTGCAAGGACTGCGTCTCATTCACCTCAGTATCCTCACTACCTAACAAAGGCGCTTAATATGTTCATTCATAAATATCCAATTGAAATATCATTCCCATTTACATTATATTAATGACAAGTCATATGTATGATTGATTGACACATACTGTGGCTGTTAACACTGCATTCCCTCTGTTTCACTTACCACCTGGGAGCTCTAAAGGTAACATAATGCTGTAAGGTAGAGGTATTATTATGCTACAGATTAGAAAGCGGAGGCAGAAAGACTGTGTGAGTTGATGTACATAAAGAGCTTTGAAACCTGGCTGGGTGGCTCAGTTGGTTAGAGCATCATCCTGATACACCAAGGTTGAGGGTTTGATTCCCAGTCAGGGCACAAACAAGAATCAACCAATGAATGCATCAATAAGTGGAACAACAAATTGATCTCTCGCAAAAAAAAATCAATAAATAAAATAAAATATCCAAACAGTCTCTGGTATGTAATGTTCCAAAAATGCAAAAATAAGTGCTTATTAGCTTGAGTTCCTATTAAATCTCAATGTAAAATCATATGGTTGTTTTTAAGCTTTATGTCACAGCTCTCCCAAAATATGAATAGTGGTTTTTCATCACTGATGGGGCTTGATTAATACTATCCTATTTATTTTCTTCCTGGGGGTCTTGGGGGGCCTGTGAGAAGACTATGACACTCATAATGAACCCAAACTAACTCTGCTTTAAAAACACGAAGAAAATCATGGTGTGGGGTGCATTGTGTCATGTTGCATATATTTGTAGGACTGATGTGTGAAGGAATCAGTGTCATTCAGTCCAACTGCTAAGGCTGCAAAAATAAATGATGACGGAAACTCAGCCTTTACCTATTACCCAGGATATGATGAGCAACTCCATCCATGAGAAGCAGGATGTTTTCATTCGGAACAGCTGTTTTGCATTATCTGTGCTGGTTTCATTAGGAAGGAGCTTGGTGCCTTCAAATCTGTCAGCTGCATTCATGACTAGCAGACCCAGAAAAATGGTGAAGGAGGCTGCGTGTGCTACGAACTTCATGAATGGTCCACGCATGATCTTCCCCATCTGCCATAACACACACCAAAAGAAAATCTTAGCTTTGTTGTGTACATTTTGCAAAACACACATGCATATACATAAGAATAACCACCTGTGTACTCCAATGTTCCCTTTAGGCGATGGTGTATATATATAAAACTAATGATGGAACAACTCTTTATGCTGCTATAAAATTTTGGTCACATTCCTCATCTACATACTGGTATGTTGATGGTCTGGGTGGATAATTAAATAAGTGAACTTTTCTATTAAATAATATGTAAATTCTTAAAACATTATATAGCACTGATAAAATAATATTTTTAAATATAATAATGACAAAAGGCAGAGCATAGTATCATTATTATTCATAAAAAGCAAATTAATTTAGTGGGCATGAAGTGTTGAGGAAGCAGCATTAAAAATATCACCGGAGTCTACTTTGCAATGTTGTCCTCACGTATATTTCACCAACTTGAGTACAATCGGGCCTCACGTGATGTTGCTATTTTGGTGATGTAAATGGAGTAGAAGTCATGAGTACGAGCAAAAGAACTTCTGTGGAGAGGACAGCAGGGCAGTTCTCATAATGTGCTGGGACACTGTCCTGGAATGACGCTGGGGTAAAAGCCCCATATTTTAGGTTCAAGTTCCAGTTTCATTTCTTCATTAGCTAAGTGGCAATAAGTGAATTTCCTAAATTATGTGAAAATCAAATTCTTCCTATGAGCTATGGAGACAATAAAAGCTCTCGTGCCTCTACAGTACAGGATACATTTCTATCTAAGATGCACAAACTCTAGCTGGGGCAGAGGGTGTACTTGGCCGGGATGTGTCTCAGGGGGCTCTATGCATCCCCTGACATGGGCAGCAAAACTCAGTATGTGTGTGCAGTTGTTTTCTTAGGAGAGAGCCCATAGCTTTCAACAGCCTTTCAAATGAGTTTATTATTACAGAAAAATTCCCAAGTTAATACCAACAACACAGCCAGTATTTATTATGTGCCAAGTACTGTTTTAAGTGCTTTACTCTGTTAACTCATATAATCATTACCATTCAAAGAGGTAGGTGATACCAAAATACCTATTTTACTGATTAAAAAACAACTGAAGAAGTGAGATCCAGAAATGTACTTAAAGGTCTCACAACTCCTAAATGGTAGAGCTGGAATTTGAACTCAGGCATTCTTGTTTCAAAGTTAATTTGGTTTGCAAAGTAATTTCTTATTTTATCATTAAAATATATATATATATATATATATATATATATATGTACATGTAAATTCTTAGCGAAAACAAAAAAGGTTCTTTTTAAGTCAATAATATGTATGGTGCCAAGTGGTACTAGACTTATTAGAGGAATCGCTTTGTAAGTTATATAAATGTCTAACCACTATGCTATACACCTGAAACTAATATAATATGTAGTTGGGGGGAAAAAAGTTGAAAAATTTTAAAAAGACTTTAAATAGCTAAATGCTGTATGGAAGAAATGAAATCAATGTACTCTGCTTCTGTAAGTTTTTTTTTTAATATATAGTTTTCAAAATCTTAAAAGTTAAGGCTAGAATAAATCATATAGTTCAGTTCCTTGTCTCTTGAATTTATGCCAGACCAGACATCAGGATATTTGCATGAGAGTGTGTGCATATGTGTGTGTGTGTGTCTGTGTCTATATCTTTCTATAGTTTTAAACCAATGGATCCATCTAGCTAGATATATTGTAGAGCCAATCCAAAGTCACTTTGTGAAAATCTGCTATGAAAATCATCTCTGAAAACCATACTTCCATAAAAATGCTCATTATTTGACTCAGAGTTTTTTTTTATTTTTTTTTAAATAGAACTCTCAAATAATCAAATGAGGGCAGGTTAAAACACATGGGAAACAAAGTGGATTTCATTTTCTGTTGTGTTGTCCTTAGCTATGTTTTTAAAAATTATAGACTGTTAAAAAATGAACATAAATGTGTTTTTAATTTCTTTTTTCATGGTGTACCATGTGCTTCATTTTAATTCTACAATGTTTTACATGTGATTTATTTCAGTCACGTATTATAGCAAATAAAAATGTAGCACAAGATTTAATAAGTTCCTCTTGGAAAAAAACTATGATAAATCTTAAACCAATTTTTAAAAATAAATTTATTTCTCTGCTGTGGAAAACTGGGATGGGGCACTGACTGTTCGTAGTGAAATCCATGGCATATGTATTTATATTCTGCCTTGTTCCAGAAAGAATCAGAGGTAGCCTTCAATATATAAAGTTATTCCAAACACAAGAGAGCACAAATTAAAATAGGAGAAGGAGAAAGCAAAGTAGAAGGAGAAGGAGAAGGGAAAAGGCTGGAGTGTAGAACAGAATTGAGAATAAAGCTGTGTTAGAGTGGGCCGCCATCTGAACGAACTGTGGAGCCTGAGTTTTGCTGTCCTGGACACACCCAGTCAATGTTCACTTATTCGGGGCAGGGTGTCTGGTCTGTGCCTCACCCCCGACCTGGCTGGCCTACCTTCTTCATTGAGTTACTGGCCTTTATGTAACATTACACCTTTATTTTATTCAGAAGGGAGAGAGGAGACTCAAACCAGGTGTTTTTGCTGCTTATTAAACGTTCTAGTTCAAAGAAACAAAGAAAACAAATAAGAAAACTAAAAATTGGTTGGCAGGAAACTAAAATGGTGCGTTTGGATATTCATATCCTCCATTTCCTATTACAAATTGTAGCCAGCAGTTAGATAAGCAAGAGCAGGGCAGGAAGGATGGGCCAGGTGCAAAGGGTCACCAGGCCGAGCGCTCCAGGGGCCTAGCCACAGGGCAAAACTACAAGCCCTGCAGGACCACTGCCTTAAGCACTGACTCCTGGAGATGACATCTAGGCCTCAGCTGTAGTTCAGCTACAGGGCAGAGAAGCAGCAAAAGCAGAGATAGTGACACCTGGCAGACACCAGGTCCAGTGGCACTGACTAATGAATCAGTGGAGACCATGCCCTCAGGAGACGCACCAGGAAAGCTGACCAGTGCTCCATTGAGCTCTTCCCCTGGGACCTCAGATGAAAGCCCTCAGGACAGAGGACCCAGGCAGGCTCTCTCTATGCAGCATGCCTCTGCCTTTCCCCACCCTCTTCTTTCCCCAGGGTCTCTCTCTCTCTCTCTCTCTCTCTCTCTCTCTCTCTCTCTCTCTCTCTCTCTCTCTCTCTCATCTTGTTCTAACTTTCTAAATAAACCTTTTTGTTATAATTTGTCTTGAAGGTTGCTAGTTAACATCTGGTGCTGTTTTCCCACCGCCAACAAAATTACTGAGAGTTGTGTTTTTCTTTAAACTAAGGCAGATTTTGGGACCATTTCATGGACTTTAGGAGTTTAAGTGATTTTTCCATTTTAGTAAAATTTGTCATTTGTATCTCCTGAGATGTAAACAAATTTCGGGGGGGGGGGGGTACCTGTAAAGTGAGGGACTCATCAATGCATGAGGTAAACAACTGATGTACCTGGAAAATTATTGAGTGGAAGCACTGAAACAAAACCTGCTTTTAAATATTATAGATCATACTCTTTTCAAGTATTTATTGATAACCAAATACCTAACTACCGAATACCAATAGGAATAGAAAAGGTTGACACCAACTTAAACTAAAATAATTTTAAACCACAGCATTACCTATTTTTATGGTAATGAGCATAAAGCCATTGATATTTAGACTATAGTGGAAAAACAGAATAACTAAGGAGCAAAAAAAAAAAAGTTTCTGGAAGGAGAAGAGAGCCAATCTAAAAAAAGAAAAACAACTTCAAACAGAAATGGGACTCTGTCAAGGTGCACAGGCCTACAGTACGCTCTGGCTGAACTTGCCTGGATGTATTGGAAAATAGTACTTTAAATAAAAGCATCATGTAGCTTAAGCAATCTTCCCTCATAAAAAATCAATTCTGCAGCCTGCAAATAATGTTTATGCTCATTGCTAAATGGAAAAATTGTAAAATGGATTTTACCATCATGCTTCAAAGGCTAAAGAACAGTCAGTAAAAGAGGTTTTAATATGAGATGAAAATACCTTGACAGTGTCCTTTTAATTTGATTATTTGCCTCAGTGTTCATAAACGAGGATGGAAAACAGATGCCAGACAGAAACATGGCCAGGGAAGAAGAAATAGTGAAGGAAATAAGGTTAATTAGGATTCAATCAAAAGGTAGGTGATGTGTCACTCTAAGGACTGCCAAAGATATTCTCTGTCAAAACACCAAACTCTCTGGAACACATTACGCTTTTGAACTCACTGGATAGGGGGAAGGACAATTATTCAGCTTAGAAAAGTTATTATAATTCAACTGATCTCAGAATATATAATTCAGAAACTCCTCCCCTTTAAATTCATCTTCAATCTCTGAAGACTCGGGAAATGTGACTAGAAGCAGAACAGAGACTGTATACATTGATATGACCTTTGTTCTGCTAAGGACGATTTAGATGTTTTTTCGAAGTGTAATCTGTATTCCTATGAAAGAGGGAAGACAAAATATTATAACTTTCCAGAAGAAAATCTGCTATAAATTCCTAATGCTAGTAAATCTCATTCTTTTCAACCTTTATATTTCAGAGATAAATTTGAGGCCTTATGTATTGTAAGGGCGATAGATTTTACACTCATAAAATCTATCAGCAGTTCCTATCGTCATCACCAGAAGTAATTATGAAGTTCACATCGTATTTAAAAAGGAAAAGGCTTCGCATCAGGTTTCTACCAAAAGCTGCTGAGAAAAGTCCCTTCTAGGCGAAAGCACCATACATGTGACTAAGTAATAAAACAATATGTTGGTAGTGGTGGTATTGGTGTGCACCCCCGCATTTACAAATGTTTGAAAGTGAGTCATGCCACTGTTTCAGACCAGCATGTGATTCAGCTGACATTTCTGCAGAGCACATAAATAGATGGCCCCGCAGACATGTTGCCATGTAGCTGTAGAATTATTTCAGTCTGTCGGAGTTGTAACTTAAACAGTTCCAGAAATGCGGCCTCCAAAGTATGAAAAATATGATAGCTGGCAACACAAGACAGACAAATGTCTGTGCCTGTTAACAGAATTCAAACATCTGAATATTTTTCAAGCTTGTTCTGTCACCAATAAAAGGCCAGGTCCATCTGAACATATTTTCAGCAAAGCCTGGGCAGATAGATTTGGCTTAAAAAAAAAAAAAAAAAAAAAAAAAAAAAGGCTGTCCCTAAAACAAATATTCTTCACTGCATCTACATTATATTAGTGTGTTTTTTAAATATGATAGTCCTTTACTTAAATGAAGATTTATCGGGTCATATTAGCTAAAATAAATAGGAAAAAAAATTCATGTCAAATTTGCCAGAGGAAAAATAAAGAGAGGAAACATGTTTATCTTTTATAATGTTATATGAAATACCTGCTCAATGCATGCTATGTAGCCGCATTTAAAACTATAAAAAGATATGCATAGACAGGACGATATACTGCCATAGTAACTGAGGCTTTCTTTGGCACATTGACAGTGAAGCTATTACAGGTGAATGTTCCCTTCTTTGAATTTCTTTTTCTATTTCCTAGCTAATATATGTTACTTTTGCAACATTAAAAAACAGTAAGATTACTTAAGCCCAACTATGACCTTCCTAAAATGCTCATTTGGGAAGGGAATTTTCCATGCATAACCGCCTCTGAGATGTTCAACTAGACATGCTCCTAGGAAACGACGAGGTCCGGGTTTCACAGACATACCTTGCTGCACGGAGCAAACCAATAAATGAGAGCCAGGAAGGGCAGTCCCACGGCAACCGCAAGGACCACGAGGAACTTGACCGCCATCGTCTGCTGCCTCAAGCCGGACAGGTTCTCATACCATATGGAGAGGAGCTGCTGCTGACAATTTGGATGGGCTACAAACTAGCAGGAAAATGATAAAACATTTAACAGCTTGATTAAAGTTCAGCATAAACTATTTTCTTTTGTTCTAATATCTTGTTCTGTTCTTTCCCATGAAAAATATTGTTAGAATTAAGGAACAAACATAAAGCATCTAGTTGACAGCAAGCAAGATGGCAGGATGTTCTAATATGTATTAGACAAATTAGGAAATTCCAATTTATCAAACATTCCCTTCATAACAAATGGGATTTCTTTCAAAGCATAAAAATTTTTTGAAATTTAATATTGTGAAAAGATCCATCAATGTTTTACACAAGGATGTTTATAATTATACTAGAGGACCGGTACACGGATTTGTGCACAGGTGGGGTCCCTTGGCCTGCCCTGTGGACATCAGGCTGAAACCAGCTCTCTGACATCCCCCAAAAGGTCCCAAATTATGAGAGGGTGGTTCTCCAGTGACACACACTGGAATCAGGCTCCCCCCTCTCTGATTCCAGGTGTGTCACCCAAGAACCGCAGCTGCCAAGTCACCACAGCTCAGCAGCTCCTGCATTGCACATTTGCCCCCTCATGGTCAGTGCATTTCATAGCTATCAGTCATCCAGATAGTCGCTTAGGCTTATATATATATACTAGAGGCCCAGTGCACAAAAATTTGTGCACTTGGGGGGTAAGGAGGGTCCCTCAGCCCAGCCTGTGCCCTCTCACAGTCTGGGACTCCTCAGGGGATGACCACCTGCTGGCTTAGGCCCACTCCCTGGGGGATTGGGCCTAAAATGGCAATCAGACATCCCTCTGGCAGCCCGGCAGCCCTCAGGGGATGTCCACTTGCCAGCGGGGAGCAGGCCTAAACTGTAGTCGGACATCCTTAAGCGCTGCTGAGGAGGCAGGAGAGGCTCCCACCACCACCGCTGTACTGGCAGCCATCAGCCTGGCTTGTGGCTGAGCAGAGCTCCTCCCATGTGAGAGCACCCTGACCACCAGAGGGCAGCTCCTGCATTGAGAGTCTGCCCCCTGATGGTCAGTGTGTGTCATAGTGACCAGTCATTCCCAGTCTTTCTGCTGTTAGGGTCAGTTTTCATATTACCCTTTTACTATATAGGATAGAGGCCTGGTGCCGGGTGGGGGCCGGCTGGTTTGCCCTGGAGGGTGTCCCAGATCAGGGTGGGGGTCCTGCTTGGGTGCCTGGCCAGCCTGGATGAGGGGATGATGGCTATTTGCAGCTGGTCACACCCCCTTCAGGGTGGGGGTCCCGCTTGGGTGCCTGGCCAGCCTGGATGAGGGGATGATGGCTGTTTGCAGCTGGTCACATCCCCTCAGGGTGGGTATCCCCACTGGGGTGCCTGGCCAGTCTGGGTGAGGGGCTGAGGGCCGTTTTCAGGCTGGCGGGTGACTGAAGCTCCCAACCTCTCCTTTTTTTCTTTTTTTTAATTCTGGGATTTATTTACCTTCTATGGCTGTCACTGGAGCTGAGAGCCAGCTTTAGCTCTGAGGCTCGGCTCCAGCTCTGAGACCTCGGCTGCTGAAAGCAGTTATCTGGGTTTGTTTGGGTTCTATAATTTTAACACTGTTGCGGTCCTGCTTGCTTCAGCTCTGATGGCTGAAAGCAGGTTTCTGGAGCTTGTTTAGCTTCTATAATTGCAACATTGTTTCTTAGAGTGCAAGCTCACAGGCCAGCAGCGGCAGGCAGGGAACCTTGGCTTCCTCCATCACTGGAGCAAGCAAGCCTCCTGTTCGCTTCAGCTGCCTGGCTGCCGGCTGCCATCTTGTTTGGTAGTTAATTTGCATATCTCGCTGATTAGCCAATGGGAAGGGTAGTGAAGTTACGGTTAATTACTATGTTTCTCTATTATTAGATAGGATAGATGGTTTGTTCAACTAGAAGGAACAATGGAAAGACCCTGCTAGTCCAGATGTTTAAATACTTTTTTTAAAAAAAGTACACCTTCTTTCATATATTGGCCTAAAACACTAAACTTATTTTATACTAAATTCTCATTTACATAAACAGGTCAGTTTATGAACTGCCTATTCTATTTCTGTGTCATAAACTCTTTCAATTAAAAAAGCTTATTTTTTAGATTTTTTAATTCTCACATTAAATTTAGTAAATTAAATTTATTGGGGTGGCATTAGTTAATAACATTGTATAAGTTTCAGATGTAAATTCTCTAATACATCATGTGTATACTGCATTTGACCTCCTTTATCCTCTTCATCCACTCCCCACCCCTTCCTTCTGGTAGTCACCATACTGTTATCTGTGTCTATGAATTTACTTCACATATTTATTTTTAAAAATGATCTCTACAAGGACAGAGGGCAACATTATTAATATACAAAAAGCAACAACCTTAAATAAAAAAATTGGTAAAGAATATTAAAATTTTAGATAAAGGACAGGTTATTTAGAGGAACTGTGATTGATTCCTAAGGATGGTTAGCCTCAAAGTTAAAACAAGATATGATGTTTATCTTCTCAGAATGGTAACGTTTAATAATAACCAATATGAGAGGAAGAAATAAGCCCTGTCATATGCTGTTGGCCCGTGTCAACAGTGCATATTTTCTGAAGGGAAACTTAACAAATGTTTTGCAATTAAAAAATAAAAACATGAAATGGACACATATGTAATACCCTTTGTAAAAAAAAAGAAAAAAAGAAAAAAAAATGGAGCAGAAAAATAAAAAAATAAAAAAATAAAAAATAAATAAAAAAATAAATAAATAAATAAAAACTTGCCATAATTACACACCTGGGAATTTTGTTCATGAATAAGACTCATACATGTAAGCAAGCTACATAAACAAGTATGTTTTCTGTGGCATCCTGTAAGAACAATAACCAGCCTAAAGAAAATAATAAACACACTTAAATAATAAACTGATTACATGAACAGAATGATATAACAATGCAACCTTTGAAATGGTAAAGTGGATGTTTATTTACTGATATGTGGAGATGTCTAAGATATAGATTTGTGGAGAGAAATTAAATGTTGATTCACTACTTTCTATATGAATTGGGAAGCTAGAAAGGGGATACATCTATGCTATTTGAAAACTTGCCATAAGCATGTATTACACTTATTATGCAACTTAGCTTTAAAAACTTTTTTAAAGAGATATGACACATAACCTAAGAAAGCAGTCAAGAATTTTGGGGGGAGGGGTAAACCACATAAAAACGGGGAGTGAACATATTCCACATATAAAGATACAGTTGGAGGAGATTCAAATGTACTCAAGAAGGAAGGGGAATATAACAACAAACGGGAACTGGAGTTGGGTTAAATAATGATGCCTTGTGATCTGGGCACACAAAAGTCATGGTTACGTCATTAGTGAAGTACAGGAAAGTGGAATCACCCATAAGAAAGCCTAGATTTTTAAAGACTGTCGTTCAGGGTAGGTTAGGTATCTCATAAACAGGCTCTCAGGATTCATTAGAGAATCTGCCAAAACCCAGCTCAATTGAACGATGCCAACCAACCCTTCGTCCTTGTTTAGCACCAATACAAACAGAAATAATGTAAATAGGCTTCATGCCTGACCTTACTTTTTTTACTTCGTATTTAATGGCAAGTTTTAAACGGCTGAGATTTGGACGACTGTGGTCTCTGCCACTGTGGTGTATTTCAACATCCCCGTTCAGAATGGCCTCTACTTCTTCGGTGTTTCTGCACAGATCAAGGAGTCCAACAACAAAATCTTTGCACTGCATCGACAGTTTTTTGTAGTCATTCTAGGAAAGACAAAACAAACAACAGCAGAAAACAATAATGTAGAAGTAGCACCTTTTGCTATGATATTCAGTGGAATCTATCCGTCACTTGGTTTGTGGAGAAAACAAAGAGAAAACTGTTTTCAGTTTACTGTCCTTTTAACACTGCTTCGTTGCTGTTCTGCTGAGTGATCTCTGAAATATCTTAGCACCATAAAGATTTTCTTCAGATCCTAAAAAAGGAAATGTGTCTAAAGCATAATCAAAGTTACCAAAAACACCGGCTGATTCAGGAGAAATAAAAAATAAGCAACTTTTCCCACTACTTTGCATACACCGTATCTCTTATGTTCATAACTTCATCAGCGAGGCACATAACAGACACTTGATAGGTCTTTGGAAGACTTTGTAAACTGTGCTGTCTCACTTGAGGAACAGGACTTTGGAGCGATTCCGGAGAAAAGCAAACACATGTCACTTACATATTTAATAAATAGTTATTGAGGAACTTTATGTGCCAAACACAGGGTCAGAAGGCAAGTCTAACATAAAGTCTACAAATTGGGGAAAAGAAAGTTTAATGAGAATGCTTTCATTGTCATTTATCACTGATGCCCTAGTATTACGCTGGCAAGATTTAGAGAATGCAGATCTTATTTAAACACCAAAATGCCTGTCAAACATATACAGCATGAATTCACATGTTCATTCGGGTCTTTTCTAATATTTCCTTCCTCTCTCTTCTATTACATTGAAATAAGACCATGTATAGCCCAACGTTAATCAAGAAACCTACTAGCTAGAGCTTGTTGCACTGTGAGAGGATTATATTATCGCATTGAATCTTCACAGTCTCATCCTCTCTTATGTTAAATAATGTGTCCAACTACCCTGCAGCCACTAAGTGTCAAAATCAGGCTTTAAACCGAGTGCTGTTTGGCCCCCAATTCTTTGCCTTTAGGAATTATGTTACTTTATCTCTTCTTTGTATATTGCTTTCTATTTTCATCTTGAAGAACTGGGAGACAGGCAGGGCAAACACTACTCCCATTTTGCACATGAAAAAACTAAGGTCCCTTGAGTTTACACAGCTTCTGTGGCAGTGTGTCCCTCTTAAAGCCAGCTCGCAGACTCAAAAGGTAGCTGTCTCTCCCATCCTGAAGCCACCAATATGCTTTGGAATGAAAGGATCCCTTGGAAAGATCAAGAGAGAAATATGTTGGAAACTATGATTGCCTCTGGGCATCAGTCAATAAGAGATATTCTGGGGAAGTCTATAGGAAAAGAGCCGATGCTGGGACTGTGGGAAACGCCTACTAGGGCTCCTCTCTGCAAACTATGCCAAGTGACCTTTCAGTTCAGTAACTTAGAAACAGGCTACACATCGCTACCTGCAGGTGCAGACAGTTTCTATAAAAGCAAATGGACAAAACAAATTATCTCTTAGCTAAGAATGGTTTAAACCAGTTCTAAAAAGGTATCTGGTCAGATAGTATAAACAGAGGTACAAGGAAACAGCTTTACCCTTTCCAAGGAATAGTCAGTTAGGGTCATGGGGCCAGACACTGACATGTGGACATGCAGATGTACATATTCATTCACTAGACTCTAATTAGAAAGTTGGACTTTCAGAGATAAATATCCCTTTAATCATATCCCAGGTCTTCTGTTTTTCAGCCAGATGATCTTAAAACCACTCTATGAGGCAGGTATTCTCATTGCTCTCATTTTACTGATGAGAAAACTGAGATTTAGTGAAATTAAGTAAGTGTTAAAGAGATCACACATGCAAAGCTCATCACATGGTGATGAGCATGTAGCAAAGCATCCCATAAAATAAAATTATTTTATTTTATATCATCAAAGGAAAGATCTGAAAACAGGTCATTTCCTGACATTTGTTAAGAGCCCATGGAGCTCTGACAAAATCTAATGCACCTAACCTTTCCTCTATGCAGAGCTCAGTGTGGGTGTAGCCAGTCATTCAAAGGCAAAGGTGTAGTCGTCAAAGTCAGGCTTCTGTAAAATCCTAAGAAGGCTCATGGTGAAATTAGACATTTAAAAACATTCTATCCACTGGATAGAGTGGATAGGCCAACACTCTATCCGCTGGTTTGACTCAGTGGATAGAATGTTGGCCTGCGGACTGAAGGATCCTGGGTTCAATTCTGGTCAGAGGCATGTACCTCAGTTGCAGGCTCGATCCCCAGTAGGGGGTGTGCAGGAGGAAGCTGATGGATGTTTCTCTCTCATCAAAGTTTCTAACTCTCTATCCCTCTCCCATCCTTTCTGTAAAATCAATAGAATAAAATAAATAAAAATAAAAAGAGAGTATGACCCTTCGCCTGTGGGTGACACTTCTGAGAGAATCCACATGGACAAAAAGTAAAGCGCAGGAGCTTTGCGCTGTTTCACACCTTGTTTCCAACTTGCTGCTGATTCTCAACACATAGTCTCAAGGGGGGAGAACAAAACTCCATTTTAAAAAAATAAAAAATAAGACTCTGCTTTTAGAAATCTATGCTCTTTCTTTCACCTTGGGGATCCATTTACAAATGTTTTCATATTTTAAGGTCTCACAAATTGACGTGAAAACTCACTCAGAAGGAAATGCTGGCAGCAGTTCATTAGCAGATGCAGTGGGGAATTTGGTTCCTTGAGAAGAAAAGGGAAGCTGGCTGTTTGATTTAATTCTGGGTCAGGTCTTTGGGTCACATACCCGCACCGCACACTATGAATCAGAAGTGGGTGCTCGCCTGTTAACCTTTGAGTTGAAAAAAGATGACTGATAAAGGGCTAACAGGGCAGAGTTTAAGAGATTATAAGACATAAAAATGTCCCTGGTAAAATTATCTTTTCAAAGGGTCATCTTAGTTGCATATTACACAGTAGAAGAGATGTTAGGGTCTATAATTTTAATGTCTGGCTCTTCTTTTTGTATAAAGATTGAAGTTTGCTTGATAGACATTAACAGGGAAAGGGCATGCCTTAATTCTCACTGGTGAACTGTCTGGGCTTTGAAGAAGGGCAGACCTGGGTTTGAAACTAACAGCAACCACTTTGAAACTAGCTGCATGGCTTTGGGCAAATGACTTAATCCCTTAAAGCCTCAAAATTCTCAAGTGTAAAATGAGGATAATACGAGTACCCACTTTCAGGATTGCTAGGAAGATTATACCAAATATGAATGCCAACTTCCTGGTAATTATTAGGATTACTAGAGGCCTGGTGCACAAATTCGTGCACCAGTGGAGTCCCTCAGCCTGGCCTGCAGGATCAGGCTGAAACCAGCTCTCCCACATCCACCGAAGGGTCCTGGACTGCGAGAGAGCACAGGCCAGGCCAAGGGACCCCACCAGTGCACTATCAGGGCTGGGGCCAGCCGAGGAGGGACCGCAGGAAGGCTCCAAGGCATGTCTGGCCCATCTCACTCAGTCCTAATCGGCCAGACCCCAGCAGCAAACTAACCTACCAGTCAACTGTCTGCCCCCTGGTGGTCAGTGCACATCATAGCGAGCGGTTGAGCAGCCTTAGCATATCATTAGCATATTACATTTTGATTGGTTGAGCGGCCGACTGGTCAACTGGACACTTAGCATATTAGGCTTTTATTATATAGGATTATTGTTTTCATTATTTCATAAACAATATTCAAGTGTTCTCATTCCCTTGTCACAAAGTTGTGCTGACAAATATAAAAGCATGTTGGGATTCCCGGGCAGCATCTTCATGCATTCTTTAACAAATATTCTAGGCACCAGTTGTGGGACAGGTGCCACAGTCTTACTAAGACAGGTGTTTTGTAAAATGACACTATGTACTTGCACATTAAGGTAAGTACAGAACATTATTATCTATTAGCCAGCCATGCTCCTTGGGACCACATGCGATGTCGGATCTTTCCCGTTCTTCAGGATAACTGTCACTGAATGTCACATTGATCATTGAGCTCACTTACAGCAGGTGTGAAGATTAGCAAGCATTTATTACGGTACCCACTGGATGGGTTTGTGAGAAGTGAGAGATACAAAAGTTACACTACTCTAAAGAAAAGAGAAAGCCCTGGCCAGTTTGGCTCAGTGGTTGGAGCACAGGCCTGCGGACTGAAGGTCATGGATTTGATTCCGGGTCAAGGGTACGTGACTCACTTGCGGGTTCCATCCCTGGCTGCGGTAGGGGCCTGTGCAGGAGGCAATCGATCATGTGTGTCTCTCATCCATTTCTCTCTCTCTCTCTCTCTCTCTCTCTCTCTCTCTCTCTCTCTTTCTCTCTCCCCTCTCCACTCTCTCTAAAACAATCAATGGAAAAATATCCCTGGGGAGGATTAAAAAAAGAAAGAAAAGAAAAGGGAAAGAGATGAGATACCGTTTCAAATGTGAATTAAAGGTTTTTGTCAGATATGGCAGATGTTACTAATTTTCATGTTGATTGTTGCCATCATGAGGGGCTACATATTTAACTTAACACGGTGTTTGATAACCAGTCTTTATTGTTCCCTTTATGTAGAAATTCTCAGCTCCCCTGTAGCTGGAGAGCCACAGTGAAGTGAACACATGGTTTCGGGGCCTGTGCCCTCTTCCCAGGCAAACTGCTGTACTCACTTTCCTCCTCACTGCTGACTTGCCTTAGATCTAAAATTCTGCCTGAATGAGGTTCTCTCACCATCTACTTCAGATTAGGATAGAAAAGGCAAAGGCAAGAATGTACACACTTGTATGTTAGTGTATTTATGTATTTACTAGAGGTCTGGTGCACGAATTCGTGAAGCAGTGGGGTCCCTTGGCCTGGCCTGCGGGATTGGGCCGAAACCAGCTCTCCAACATCCCCCGAGGGGTCCCGGACTGTGAGAGGCTCCAGGCCAGGCCAAGGGACCACACCAGTGCATGATCAGGGCTGGGGAGAGACTCGGAAAGTTGGCCAACAGGGGAGAGACTGAGGGAGGGCTCCAGGGCATGTCGGACAATTCTCGCTCAGTCCCGATTGGCCAGACCTCTGCAGCAAGCTAAACTACCAGTCAGAGCATCTGCCCCCTGGTGGTCAGTGCATGTTATAGAGAGCAGTTGAGCAGCCTTAGCATATTATTAGCATATTACACTTTGATTGGTTGAACGGCCGACTGGTCGACCAGACACTTAGTATATTAGGTGTTTATTATATAGGATGTATCTGCCTCTCTCAAGTAGGTTCAAACATCCTTCAGAGCAATGACTATTATGGATCTTACTCACGTTTGAGTCCTCGCATCCTAGTGCAGCGTGTGGCACACAGGAGGTAATCCAAAATTTTGTTGAGTGATGTAAAGAAAAGAACATGGCTGGGTACAAAACATACCTGGGTTTTTATTCTTGCTCTACTGCTTAATAGCTATATAATCTTAGAAAGGTTACTTTATTTTCTGGCCCTCTGTGAATTTCCCCTAATTATTGAGAATGCAATGGCTGCTATATCATAAAGTTATAGTGTAACTCACTTAGAATAACTCATAAAGCTCAAAAAAGGTATTTTGCCTCCTTTCTCTTTGGCCTGGATCCCAGCCCTGTGCTCCTGATGCTGTGATTCCGCATTGTAGGCTACTGAGTACTTTAGCGACACCCTTTGTCACCCTGCTAAGGTCTGATAACAGTTATGCTGCCTTTCTGCTAACAAAAACTACTTTTCAGCCCAGTCAGTTTCTTAGAGGATATTTCTCTCAAACAATGCCTAACATTTTGAACATCTGCACACCAGAACATAGCAACGGTTTAAAAACAGACGAAGCAGGAGTTTCTCTACCTTCCCAGTTCTCAAAGTCAACAGCAGAGGCAGCTGGAGGGCCACGTGCATGAGTGGGCACAGATCCCTGGGGGGACATAAAGGATCTGCAAAAGCTCCAGAAAGCTACTTATCCAGAATGACAGGGAAGGTGGCAATCCCTGGAGCATAAAGAGGTGATAGTAGGGTCACACTGTCTGTTATCACAAATGACCTAAGCCCTGGTGGGCAAACTGCGGCTCACAAGCCACATGCGGCTCTTTGGCCCCTTGAGTGTGGCTCTTCCACACAATACCGACTTCTGCACATGGGCCACGAAGTTTCAATTGCACTGTATGTGCACGCCCGCACGTAGTATTTTGTGGAAGAGCCACACTCAAGGGGCCAAAGAGCCGCATGTGGCTCGCGAGCCGCAATTTGCCAACCACTGACCTAACATATCAATAAGTTCAAAAAGGGTTTGAAGACATACGTCATAGGTACATATTGAGATGCTAAAAGAAAATTAGAAATTTAGGAGAATGAACTTGCTGAAAAAACCATCCCTGGTATTGATTTCCTTGTCTGTGAGGTTATTCTACCTTATCTGAGCTTAGCCTTGAGTCAAGGAGAGAAGCCAGGAGTCATGTTCTCTTTGTTATCAAAAAGGTAAGTTGTGGGTATTTCTTTTTATTATTATTATTACTGATTTTGTATTTGCTGCAAAATTTAGACTTAGCCCAAGTTTAAGGTGGCTGAGATCTCATGTGCCCAAAGCAAAAATTTATTGTTAAAAATTTAATATGAAAGTTGAATTTGAATGGGTAAAAAACTTTTGAATTTCATTTCTCTCCATTCTCTTTAAAGACATGTAGTGCCTCAGGCCTATTAATTTTCTTCTATTCCTGTGGCTTCATCTAATTGTTAGATTTCTGTGGTTGCACCTCTGCATGGAGCCAGCTACAGACCTGGTGATATGGGTAATAAATGCAATTTGTTCAGTTTAAGAAATTCAAAGTGCAAGATTAAAGTTGCCCATGAAACTCAATAGCAACTCCTCTGGCCTCTTTTATTAATGGACTATAGCAAGCATGTCAAACTCCTGGCCCATGGGTCACATGCAGACCACAATGAATATTTTTGTGGCCCAGCCAATATAACAGTATGTAAGAAATGTTTTAATAAAAATTTCGTAACTTTTTACAATATCCTGTTATACATAATTATTAATAACAAACTAAAACGTTCACTAATGACTGATTATTATAATCATGTTGCATTCATTTCCCTTACACGCCTTACATGCAGGCACATCATTTCTCTCCACTAATACTAGCAGCGAATATTTTAGCAGCCGATTGGCACGTCATTAGTATTGGACTGACTTGTTTGGTGTGATCAACAGGAAATATTTTGCTTTCAGAAAACAAGAAAAATAGATTTATTTGCATTATGCTTATTAATTTGTGCAGTTATTCAGTGTCTGGTAAGTTAATGTTCAAGAAAAAAATATTAATTTTTATTAAAGTGTTCTATTATTTTATATTAATGATTACACATTTATTTCAGCCCTTTGTATTCAGCATGTCTCTATCGAAATAAACCTATGTTTCTATGAAAATTGAAGCTTTTGTTTTTTTGCGGCCCACATAAACTTAAACCTTGTTTATTTGGCCCGTGTTAGCCTTTGAGTTTGACATGCTTGGACTTCAGGCTACTATGGAGGGGAGAGTCTGGGAGAAGCTTAGGAAGTTATATGTTAGAGCTTACAAAAATCTTTGTGAAGGATCATATACTCTGACTCACAAAATAGATTAGTTGCCTTCAAACTGCGAAGACTTTCCAGGGACCATAGAACATTGATAGCTTTAAGAGAATCAATTTCTAGATCCTCAATTTTCCTCAAACTAATTTCCTTAAAAATATATATTTTTCCCTTTTACAAAAGAATTCTCCACTCTTACCCACCCATGTAGCCAGCAATAAGGAATCCCCCTTTAATGATTAATCCAGGTCCCATCGACCCTGAGGGGTCCCTGAATTTCCCTGTCCTAATACACATCTCTGTTGAACTTAATGCTTAGTGATAGAAACACAATGTGCTGGTTCATGTTAGGATGTTCTGAATTTAGAAGCATGATACTGTGTGGTGACAGGAACAATGATAACTTTTGTTTAATATATTTGTCCCTTCATTCTCCAACAACTGTCAAAAAACACACTGAATGAGTGTCTAATGAGACAATGGCAGAGAAGGCTTCAGTAGGGAATACTGAATATAAAAATAAATTGTTCATGTACTTAAATGTAAGTGTAATTCTTCTAAACTAGTATTAACACTCATCTTTAGGAGTGTATCATTAGCTAGAATAAAAGGCATCTCAAATTGCCAAGGTAGAAAACAATTAGTGAAGATGATTCTTTTTAACGTGACTTGGAATGGATTCCAGAACTCAGAAGTTTCCTAGGACATAGGCAAACACATATGGATAAAACTTTTATGTAATTTCTTTCCGATCCATTATGTGTAATTTAGAAAGGCAGTTATTGAATCATATCAAGAAATATTTATTCTACCTATAGTGAATGCTTTTTAAATTTTATTTTATAAAATCTTTAATAATTTATATATCTTATTAACAAAAACTAAAGTAACATGCTAGCTGCCTCACCACGATATTCTTAGCAGGATATACCTTTTAATCTCATTAAATATATAACAAAAGTGTGAACACAATTAATCCCACTAAAAATTCATTTCCAATAAGAGTTGTGCCATATATTCAAAATTTACTTTTCAAATTTTGTATATATTTGTTATATTAAACAATGGTGTTTAATGTATGCAATTTTGTTCAAATGCACAAATAATAGATGTGAAATTAATTCTTCCCAGAATATTTTTAGTACCCAGAGCCTATGTCTCTCAAGTCAAACTGTGACCTCCTGCAGCTTGTTCATCTTTCCGACCTCAGCAGCACTGATCACCATGCTCTGAACACAGAAACAGTGTTTTATAGGAGAAGGAACCTAAGTTTCAGAGTACAGCACAGCTGGATTCTGATCCAGCTGTCATTTACCAGTTGTGAATCTTGGGCCTTACTTAACCTTTCAATACCTCCATTTATCCATCTAAAAAGGAAGCAATGCTTCTCAAGGTTGTGGTAAAGGTTAGACATAATAACTGTAAAACGTCTAGTGTATATCAGAATATCTCTAAATGCTTGCCATGACAACTTTTACTACGTATAATTATAACAAAGAGCTTGTTGAAAAAAAAAAGGAAAATTGCCTGCTGTCCACAGTAACTAGCACAGTGCCGAGCACACAGTGGAAGCTTGTAAATATACCTTGACTGTGACCTGTGGAGAGTGAAGTCCTTATTGTTAAAGACCCACCTTGAACTCTTTCTCAATGTTGGCCAGCACTGCCAGCTCATTGCTAAGCTCTAAAGCTGTCATGACCGGATCTTCGCTAGACAAAGACAGGTAAGCTGGGCTTGCCAGGCCTTTGTAGGCGTTAATCCTAGATCTGGAGTGGCTAAAGGAGTCATGTTTCTGTTTCTGGTTGCATTCGCTGCACTTGCAGAAATAATCGTGAGGCCGTTCAATCCGAGCACCCTTCCGCAGGAGGGTGTGCACGATTTCATATTCCTGGCAGTGGGCGGCCAGAATGACTGGAGTCACGTCATGGGAGAAGCGGGTCCCATCCTCATCGTAGGCATAAAAGTCATCTTGCTGGAGCTCAGACTGGCTGGGGCTGGTTGCTAACCTCTTTCCTTCAGCAAAAGCTGGATGGCTGAGGATGGCTTCCACGATCCGAACATACCCTTTGCTGATAGCTAGAAGCAAGGCGTCCCCGACACGAGAGAGGTTTTCTTTCTTGAGGAGAAGTTCTGTAATTTCCAGGTGCTCGTTGGCCACTGCCAACTGCAGGGCGTTCTGGCCCATGTAATCCACACAGTTCACATTGAGTGAGAGGCATTCTTCCAACATCTTTCTCACCACTGGGATGTTGCCATACTCAGCTGCATCTAAAAAGCGTTCCTCCTCCACGGACAGGCTTGTTGAGCGATCACTAAACATGTATGCTGGTCCTCGGTTAGCTAACCTTCTCCCCTTCTCACGGAGAATTGTCTGCCGCCGGTGAGCCAGTCTGTTGTCGGTGCCTCGGCTGTAATAAAGTAGAAAAATTGTGAACAAATCATATTAAGAGCAGTTTAGTGTGCCAAATGACTTGCCATCTAATGCAATCCTCAAGTATATTAGATGTTGTCTCATTGTCTCTGGACCAACTATAATATAAAATCAAGATGCACTTGCCAGGGCTAACCAGCAGACCCCCAATGACGGATGAATGATCACTCTGACACAGGTTTCTGTGCTTCCCCACATGCATTTATTTGTTCATGGATTCCAAGAACTTCTCCTTTAAGAAAGCCGAGCATTTTGCGTATTTTAAATTCCAATTTGGGGTGAAGACTGGCGATTCCCATATTCTCTCTGTGCCATTCACATAGATATTAATACATGTTTTTCAATCACAGATGGTATAGGCATAAAAAAGACATATAAGCAGTCACCATTATGATATAGAATATGAAAATATTTTTTAAAAGTGGAAAAATAGCAAATTCATTCAAATCAACATATACTTATTGAGTCCCTCCTATGCTAGGGCCAGACATTGTATAAGGCCCAGAAAAACTAATGTGGGGAAAAAAAGGGAAACATTTCTGCCCTTATAACTCTTGTATTCTAATGGAAAATGGGCAATTAGCACAATACCTTGTTATCAGCTGTTTAATTTTCATGATAAACCTAAATAGCAGGGTCATCTAACTAAGGTTATAGGAGAAAGTGAGTTGCAAAAATTAGGAGGATGAGTAGGAGTCAGGTGACAGAGTGTTTGGGAAGGTGAGACAGGTCAGGTTCAGGTGAAGAGTTTTAGCCAGGAGAGGGACCAAGTACATGCTATTGCATGGATTTCATTGACAGGGACCATTCATGCTTGGACTCTACTAGGTATTGTTATCACATTATTGGAAATTTGAGACAATTGTGATCAAGGTGGGAAGGAATTCTTCAATGATGGAGACAGTTTTCAAAGAAGTGGTCAGCCTTCAATGTGATTCCTCCTCTGATCAAAATTCTACAGTGGGGATATTTCTTTTCTTATTGAGTCATAACTTTAAGTCTTAAGGCCTTTTTTGCTAGAAGAGTACAAGCCTTATCACTATCACTAGATAACTATTTATAAGTAATTGTTAGGTAACTATTTCCATTACGACAATGGCAATGCTAGTCATGGTGTCTTTGCAGGTATAGCTTCCCTATTCCTAAAGCCCACAAGTTAAAAGTGCTCTTTCTGTACTCATATGTTTAACATTCTAGGTCCTTATGACTAATTCAACAAAAGTCTGTTCTTCAATGTAAATCTTTCTTTAATGCATTCAACATACTACATTTCTTTTTTTTTTTAGTTTTAGCTTTTTGAGTAATCTCTTCTGTAGCCTTCTGATCTTCCAGTCTGAATTGGTTTATGTAAATATTTAATGAATCATGTTGTCTTTGAATCTTGTATCACCCCAAAGATTCTCGTTGGGTTCAGAAAGTCTTTCTCCGTTAGATTCTAGTTTTTATATTTGCTATTGAGAAATATGATTCTGGATATTCTCTTTGTGTCCACCTGAAATTACATGATCTTTATTGGAGGGAATCTCTTTTTCTCCATAGTTCTGGGCATTCAGTAAATCTTTTAATGGAAAAATGTGTTCTTTCTGAGAAACATTTTCTATTTACTTTCTGATAATTTTGTTTCCTCCTTTGAGTGTTGTTTCTGGAACTTCTTTTTGGATGTTGGACATTCTGGATTTACTTTTTAACTTTCTTATCTTTTCTTTCCTATTTTCATATTGTTTATTGTTTTGCATTATACTCTGGGATACTTATTTGATTGTATGCTATATATTTTTTTTTGAAAAATATTTTTGCTCTTAAGGTTTTAATTTTCAAAAGCATCTTTTTGTTCTTCAAATGTTTCTTTTTATAACACCTTTTCTGCCTTCAAGAACATACTATCTTGCTCTATCTAATTTTAGAGATATTGTGATAAAGACTACACAGATCAGAACACTTCAGAGAATTTACTCCTAAGTTGCTCTTTACTGTTTGTTCTTTATATTTTGCATTAGAGTTTTTCCTCAAATAGCTAGTGATTTTTAAATATTCTTTCCCATTTAAAAAATAATGATTAATTCTAATGTTTTTACAAAGACAGTAAAATTTTCCCTCAGAATTAGCCAGACTCTAATGTTGATTTTAGCAGAAGGTAGTGCTTGGAGGTGAGTTTCTAGACAGCAGCATTATTTCTGAGTTAACAGATGGATGTGGTCACCAAAGAACAACCATCCATCATCTTCCTTCTGAAATTCTGAGCTCTCTTCCTTTCTCTCTGACATTTTTCTGGCTTCTAATAACCTCTTTAGCCTTTCATTTCCCCTCTTGTCTTCTATATGTACTACATTTTATAATTTCTGTTGTATATAAAAGGAAGTTCAATAATTAGGGGGAGGAGAGGTGTCTGCTGAACATAGATAATGCTTTAGGGAAAAAACGATTAAAAATAAGGGAAAAAAGAGCAAGGATTGTGAGATTTCTAAAAGTGAGATGAAAGTACTGAAATTAGAACTTTCAAGAAAAGTTCTCATGTAACTAAAAAAAAAAGACATAAAATTGACACAAAATAGTACCAAGTACCAAATACCAAGAACCAAGCCTCTTTGCTCTTTCTTCCTAAAAATGGGAGAAATAATTATTCTAGCCTATGTTACAGGATTATTTCCAGGGTTAATTGAAATTATAATTTGGAAAATGCTTAAATTGGGATTTCATTGTTTTTCATGGCTAAGGGAATGTGCATTTATATGAACAAGAAGAGACTGACTTTTCCATTTTTCAGCTGTTATTCAATTAGAAGACCCACAAAAAAGCAAGAACTGTAATGGTAATTGATGTGAATGGTTTTTGTCTTTTTATAGAAAGAACAAATATAATCAGTAGCCTTACTCATATCTCAATTTTTAATCTGGTTTCCAAAGTTTTATTTGTTCCTATAACACCTCTAAATTTACACTAAGGTGGAATGTATGCCTGAGTTGTCTTTAACTCTAAAATCTTAAAGTAATTATTTATGATTTAAATGCCTATTGATTTGAATAAGGACAAGTTCTATTTTTAGCAAACCACTAATCTTAAAGCTATTCCTCTTTTGTTCTAAAGTCATGGGTTTCACACCTATAACTTCCATCCTTCCAAAGGAACAGCAAAGACATTTCCACACAAAGCGTTATCTTCGATTTTAAAGCATCTCCTATCTCTTTCATTGGGACCACAAATATTAAGCACATGAAGTGACATCATGATGTTTTTAAAAAGACCCAGATTATCATTATCTCTTTAACACTCTGCCAACAGAAAAGCCAGATGTAGAACGTTTGTGGAGGCATATACGATTGCGTTAGGAGGATGACCACTTGCACAAGGTAGGCAATACTCCTTGCGTGGGTCCTGAGAGAACGGGAAAGCTGCTTGCATGTTGACTGAATAAAATGCATGCTCTGCTGCCTCTGTGTCCTCCCTAAGAAGAGCAAAAGGCTCTATGTATATTATTTTGTCACAAATGCTGTTGCTTAATCCCTGATTTTAGGACATAAAAGCAAAAGTAAAAGCAAACCTAGAGGTGATAGGTGATAGCACCTGTCTGAGAACGGATTTTTAAAGGCTATATAGTATAGAATTCTACATTAATTGCATATGTAACCTAGAAAAAAATATCTGCTAGAAAAAGAAACAGCCTAGAGCACTATGTCAACAAAAGAGACAGTTTCATTCCAGCTAAAGGGCACATTTTTGTTAAGTCTTCTACCAGTATTTAAGGAAAACATTTATTAAGAATGTTTCTGCATCCATTTAGCCATATTCAGCACAGTTGAATATTTAGTTTTCTACATTTTCATTCTGTATTTTTTAAAATCTGTTTAATCACACACAATATACATGTAAATGCCAGTTCTAGAACACAGCGTAACTAGCTGCTGCCCCCGTGGTACTCAAATATTGATTCGATCATGAAAATCAACAGTTTTTGCATACCTCATTGTCCTGAATCTCTCTGCTGGTGAAATAGTGTCTGTTGCCCTGGACAGTGAGAGATGGAATAATCCATCTCTATTGAAAATGCCAGCAACACAAATTAGCCTCTGAGTAGAATGGACTGTGTGCTTGAGTCCAGAGCATGTGCAGTAATTTCCTGTACTTCCTGTTCAAATCTGATGCACTTTCACCAGATGGAACGCCTACAGGCTAAGCACTATAGGAAGCATCTAGCTTAACTTTCATTCTTTGCTTCAAGGATACTTGAAATATTTGAATTAAAGTACAATTCCACTAAAGCAGAAGTGTTATGAATGTAACGTGAATGATACGTAACTATTCCAGGCAGCATGGAAGAGCCAGAAGAGTAGATTTTAAATTCAGCCTTGGAAAATGAATATAAAGGAAACCCCAGAATATGCATCTTATTACCTACACACTTACCCATGGGAAAAAAATTGGACTGGGATATTTAGAAATTAATAATCAACACAACTAGTAATTTTGTGGACTACTTTTAGGGGGATGAATGATAAAAAGTTTCATTCTAATTTTATAAAAATGAGACCGTTATTACTGCCTACTGAATCTCTGGTCACATACCCATCTCCTTTCCTCAGGGTGGAAGGAGTACTAACCAATTAAAGTGATTTTCCTTCGCCTCCTGAGAGCAGTGACTGCTTTGCCTCGTTCACCACTGGATCCCCAGTGCTCAGCAGAAAGGAACATTGCAAGCACTTTGAACATAACTGTCAAATGCACGAATCCCTCTTGTCAAAGGAATAAAGTTCAAAGCCTGTTTGTTCCCTATGAAGCCGACATCAAATCACTACGATGTACAACCTTACAAACAAAAAAGCAACAAAACGTAAAGGCTGAACCACAGCGTTCCCCCGTGTATACATAGTATTTTATATTCACTTCAAATAAGCAGCAAGCTCTTCAGAGAACGAAGAAAGTTGAAAGGCATCTTTTTTAATGACATCCTTGCGATTTGTTTTTAATCCAGAAATGGAGAATTTCTTGTCCTTAAAGGCAGGACTAATATTCTCTCCTCTCTTCTGCTCTCTCTGCCTACCTTTGACATTGCACGTAGAGCATAACTACCCATCTTCACAACGCATCACTAAACCCCTTTAACTTCCAGGTAGGCTTGGATGGAAATTATTTTAATTCAAGCAGCTCTGATTTTCACCATGGACTCCTCTCATTTCATCAAATACTAACTTCCCATTTGATCAGTCACACATCACACCACTGCCTACTACTGCGTAAGCAAAGCAGCCTGAACTGCTGCTCACTTCCAGCTGGGAGCCAGCAAGAGTATGACTGAAAAATGTCTTGTGCATGTTGCGTGTTCTTACTCGTCAGTTTTTATCACCAATTTGTGTATAAGTTAGAAACCTAACTGTACCAGAGAATAAAAACAAGAGTAAATAATGGAACAGTGACAGAAACGTGACTTTTTGTAAAACAACTAAGTCCAGAACATCACTGTTTCTTTTCAGACTGCGGTTGTGGTTTATTACATGTGTCACATCTTTCTTCTTAGAGATGCTCTTTAGCCGATTTCTGGGTGCATGCTTTTATTTTGATCTATTTTAATAGAGTACTCTTGGGAATATTAAAAAGTTTATGTGTAATACAAGCAAAGTACATCCCAATTATCTTATCAAATAAAAAGGTTTAAACTCTTTGCTTCTATTATCAACAGCTGTCATAACGCCTATTTTCCCACTCCACAAACAACTTCTGTGTAAGACAGAGCCCAGGCAGGAAAAAGATAGTAAACTTAACCTGAGTAATCTAAGGGGTTTACTGAAGAGATTCTGGGAATGTGTGGGCAGGAGTTAGGGAAACTCAACATGGTGGCCTGCAATACCCAGGTCTAGGCCAGTGTAAGCTACACCCAAAGGGGCATAAGATGGGAGCCGTTGCCAGAAGTTAAAAAGGGTGATTGTAAGGCGAGGGCTGCTTGATAGAGTGTCTGACATTTAATAGCGGGTAACAGCCAACCCTCAAGGAGAGAGCCAGGGGAACTGGTACCCTGACCACACTCTCCTGCTCTCTGCTATTCCACATGCTCTGTACCGAACCAAACATCTGGGGCCACACAGGACCGCTATGCCCGGAGGCAGAGGGCAGTCTGCAGATGGTGGAGAGTGGACCAGGAAGCCAAGAAAACAACACCCAGCACACACTCTATAAGTGAACTTGACTGCCTTGATTAACTCCTTCAGAAATCACTGATGAAAACATTTGCACAAAGAAAGTGTAAGTGTGTAATTGTCTTAATGTGAGTCACTGATGCATCATCGGTTCTCATCTTTATGAGCTTATTTTTCCCTTCTATAAGCTGTCAGGAAAGACACCCACATTCAATTTCAGGCAGTCCATTATCTTTAAAAACGAGCCTTTAAGATTCATCCATCTGCATTGTAGGTTGATGCTCAGGAGAGAATGAACAACTCTGATACTGAGGGTGAGAAGGAGGGTGTGATGGCATAGAAACATTCAGAATTACTAAAATTGTGCATACAGCACAGCACAAGACCAAGCCACTGACTGTCGGAGACAATGGTGCTAAGGAAATTAACTTAAATAATAGCTCTGCAACGTACTCTCAACCTCTACCACAGGGCTAGCTCCACTGTTCACAGGGCAGATTTAAGGCTATATGAGCCCACATGTTTAAGGGAGTTCAAGTGTAGAGAAAGAGGAGGTTGGACAATGCAGCGCATTGTTCAGTTTACTCAGGAATAAAATTTGTGAAACGCCTTCCTTTGCTGATGAAGTCTGATTGTAGACACCACTATCAAATATCAGATCCACACCAGAATCTTAACAGTTCATTCATTCATTCATGTATTTATTCTTTCAGTTATTAGTTCAAATATTTACAGTTCCAGGCATTGTGCTAGACACATGAGGGATACACCAGGAAAAGACACTTACATATGGCAGAAAAGAGAAAAGATTACAGGGCAATAAATGTAATCAAAGGAAAGGTGTGATGACCTATATAACTGAATAACAAATACTTTTCAACTCAGTCTATGGGTCAGGGAAAGCCTTCTGAAGAGATGCCTCTTATTCCAAGAATGAGGGAGAAGTTAGCAGAGGGGAAAGAATGGAGGAAGTCCTCCAGGCAGAGAGAACCACACTTGTATAAGTCAATAGTCCAGAGAAAGCAGAAAGATGTCCATTAGAGCTGGAATTCCCTTCTCCAGGGGATTTCTGATTCTTGGCTCAGTTTAATTGGAGGTTGCGGGCTCAGGGTTAGAGCTGGAGTCTGGCCTCCATTGCTGTCCTCAGTTCAGTACTTAGGGCAGTGATGGCAAACCTATGACACGCATGTCAGAGGTGACACGCGAACTCATTTTTTTAGTTGATTTTTCTTTTTTGTTTGATTTATTTTTTGGTTGATTTATTTTATATAAAATAAATATCAAAAATATAAATCTTTGTTTTACTATGGTTGCAAATATCAAAAAATTTCTATATGTGACACGGCACCAGAGTTAAGTTAGGGTTTTTCAAAATGCTGACATGCCGAGCTCAAAAGGTTCGCCATCACTGACCTAGGACTTACACCTTAGGGCTGAAAAGTGAAAGTTTAGGTAACTCTCAAATAGCTAAAGACTCCAATTTAGGAGAGTCAAGCTTCAGAACTCATGTATTGGGTCTTTGGCTCTGGGAGTTTTGTTCTCAAGCTTTAGGAGCTACATAATTCAAGGTCCCAAGTTCAGAAAACTTAAGGATAAATCTAGGGCTCCTGAGAACTGAGTCCTGAGGGATCTGGACTTGAGGCAACTCTGGGGAGCCATGGGAAATATTGGGAGGAGCATAGCTTAGAAGAAAAACGCTCTTTATTGGGAATCCTGGCTCTGCCACTCACAAATTGTGTAATCTCTCTGAGCCTCAGATTTCTTAGCTAATCAGTGGATGTGTGAGGCAGGGAAGGGGGAGTACTTCCTTTACATGGTTACGATGAAATTGGTGATTTGTGAAATTCAACTTAAAGTAATACCATCTCTCACCTATTATAGATTTCAAATCCTTCTTAATCATAATTGTCCAATGCTTTCCAGTTTTAAGATGTTCCGCTTAATAAGCAAAATGAAAGCTAAGTAGCTATTAAATAGCTTCTTTTTCCCTGATACCATCTCTTGCATTTGTACCATGTGCCCAAACAACCGATTGATCCTCCCTTTTTTTGTTGTTGTTTTTCGTTGCTCTGTACATCAATATGGCTAAAAAGGCATTTTCATTGCCTTAGTGCAAGCATGTCACACTTGCAGCCGGTGGACCACCTGCGAATTTGACATGCTTGCAAGTGTGTGTGTGTGTGTGTGTGTGTGTGTGTGTGTGTGTGTGTGTAACTTTCAGTATATTTAGTGTTCCCACCTTGCTAGCACTGTTCTTAAACTGTATTCCATTCTTTTCTCTTTCCTCTTCATTCCTTGATTGTGTATTTCCCTGTTGCATTTGTATACATGGGCTCTTAAAACCTGAACTCATGTTCATATCCTAGTACCAAGTCCAAGACCAGGCACAAAATGTCTTATGAATCTGCAAATGGATGAATAAGTAATAGAAATAAAAGAGCATGAAAACAAAAATGAATGGAGAGCATCCTGTTTTGTCACATTTTTTAGGAGTTTCCCAACTATTTCATTCCGTATCAAGACCTATTTTTTTACTGTACAGTTAGAATGTCACTTGCAATCAATAACCAAGCGTGTACTGACCACACGAGTTATTTTTTAAATAAGCGTATCCTGTATTTATGAAGTGTGGGGTTCAGAACAAGTTACCCCAAGATGTGCCTCAGTGGTATGTGGATTGTTTTGAGCCAAAGGTAACTGGGACACTGCAGGCTCAAGAGAAACTTCTGCCCCCTGCCTCAACCATCTAGAAGAATTGAAATTAGAAGCCTGGCCCATGATAAGAGTTATCACCAGAAATGGCTTTTTAACCAATCTGTGGCAGAGAAAACAAATTCCTGAACATGTGCTTTCCCTGCTGGGACCTTCTGAACCCCAAGGCACCTTACTCATCCCACACTCTGTGTGTCTTATCAACCCATGTTCCCTTTCTTGTTCTGGACCCCTGGTGTATGTGGAGTCTTTGGCTCTCTCACATGTGTGGGGTTCCCATACAGATGTATGTATTAAATTTGGTTATTTTCTCCTGCTAATCTGTCTCATGTCTATTTGATTATATGACCAGACATAATAACCTTGAGGACAGAGGAAAGTTTGTTGGGCCCCCACAGGGGTAAACATAACTCTTCATAATGTCCCTACATCATTGAGGCAGCTGAGGGGAATGGAGACAGACCACTCTGTAGATGTAACCCCATGTGCTTCACTTTCCACAAACTAACAGTCCATGCATTCAGAATTTCTCCAATCAGAGGGATGCAATCTCATTAAGAACACACCTGTTTTCAGATCATGGGAATAAAGGTATTTCATATTTCAATATGAAAATGATCATAAGACTAAATCACCCAATTTTTACATGCTAACTTGATACAACTAAAATCTTTCAATAATTCACAAGGCCCACTTTTAAATGGGCTGATACTTTTGAAATAAAGGGCAAAGGGTTCAAACGTATCATAAGTAGTAAATGTTGCCCGATGACTTTCAAAATTCATCTGTATCCTATAAAGTTGACCTTTATACCATTCCTAGCATCATAATGTCAGACATCTTTAAACTACACAACTTTTTTTCCTCATCCAGGGCACAAATTCATAAATTACCTATCAAATATCCCAGATTCACAGTGGTTAAAAACACAGATGCAGGAGTAACAATACGTGATTCCAGTTCTGGCCATTTGTTGACTCTCTGGCTTCATCCAAATAAGAAATATAATGCTTCTATTTCACAAGATTGGTGGGAGGGTTACAATATTGTGTGTATTTTTTGTAAAGTATTATTTATGACCCTGGTGTAATACTTAGTGCTTAATTAAATTATCTTCTTAACAACCTTATGCAGTATATACCTCTTATTATTCTTATTGTGGTAAAGATAATGTAAAACATTTGGTACTTGACAATAGTTAAGTATTCAATAAATAGTCATAATTGTTATTATGCTATTATTTAATTTTTACTGTAGTTGGTGACGTTGGCTTTGTTACTTCCACTTCACATATGAGAAAAAAAATGTTTGAGGATTGACTCGAAACAGGGATGGTATACATAAAGAAAGGTGTTATTTTTCTAATACAGCTGAAAAAAAGCTAATATTGAATACTTTAAAAAAAAAAGAACTCTCTACAATGCCTAGGACTAGTTATGGTATATAGAAAATTCTTAAGTTCATACTTGTACCAAATTGTAAAACAAGACTGTAAACTTAGAACTGCAGTTGTCATATTTCATTTTTAAATCTTTGTTTATAGTTGTAAAACACATATGCTGAAGAGAGCTATAAATTTAAGTTCAGTAATAAAATTAATACCATCTGCTTCCCCCAACCCCCAAGCCCGACTCCTAGCCCACAACCCATCTAAAACCATGTTACCATAGACCACCTGACAACTGAAGGCCTCTCTGTGTGCCCATTTTGATTTATTATCTCCCCCTGCAGGTCAACAAGCGACCACTACACCACTATCTGCTTTTTGTGTTAAACCTTCTCTTAACTTCATTTTTATAGCGTCTCCATCTCTGTATACCCTGAACAATATAGATTCATTTGGAAAAAGTAAGTAAGTAGCACAAACATGGCATAATAAGGGAAGGGACACATTGCCACTGCTGCACTATGGACGGGAAGCTCCGATAATAAGACACACAAAGTGTGTGTGGTTCATTGTCTGGCTCCAGCTTCCCCGGGAGGTTACAAGGGCCCCTGTGCACTAGGCAGAGCACCCTCCTCTGTCAGAATTGCGAAGTTCAGATACTTTAGTGGACTGTTGGCTGTTTTGCTGGTGGGAGAAGGGGTTGCCCGTTGCCCATCCAGTTTGGGGGTTATCTACTGTCTTCCAGGACAAAGACTTCCCCCCTTTGGCTTCTTTTCTCTTTCACTACCTACCACTTTTCTCATCACTTTTGCCTTTTCCCCCAGAAGATAGACATTTTGAAGGCTGCTCTTTCATGCTGTGCATTCTTTGAAGTCCTTCCCCTGCAGTTCATGGTCTGATCTATCAGAAGCCCTTTGTAAACTACTTGTCAGACTTAGGGGAGGTGCGATGACTCTGGCAGTAGTTTAGGTCAACCCGAGGCTCTGGACTAGCTTTCTCCTCTCTTCCCTGTAGGGCTCCTTGGCACAGCCTTTGCTCCAAAGCAGGCCGGGCTGGAGGAGGTGGGGCAGGAGGCTGAGAGATCCTGCACTGGATTGTTAAAGAGAAAACCGCAGGCCCAAAATAATTTCTTTTTGCTCATTTCCTGCAACATATTTATTTCCCCCTGAAATTTGCACTTCCCCTGAAAGTGCCAAATGGGGTTTCTGGGTTTGACAAGGCTCTGTTGAATTACTACTACCTCTGAGTCTTGGTTAAACATGTTTTCACCAATTACTCTAAAGTCTGAAAAACAACACTTAAAACTGCTACATTCAATTAAGCAGAAGCCTCTAGGACACTCAGAAAAATTTAAGATGGAAAAGTCTTTTGGGTTTTTTTTAATCATTTTATGTTCATAATAATTGGATTAAGAAAGCAAGTGTTCTAAAAAACATTGAGGGAAAATATGGATTTCACAATTAACACTTTTTTTCACGATAGAGACCCAGTGCTGCATACTAGGTTAAGAGGAGACCATATGTATTTGTGAAGTAGGGTGTGTATACGTAGGAGTATGCATGTATAATACCTTATTTAATTATTTCTATGGACATTTTGCAGCTTTTGTAAGAATAATGGCACACAATTTCAAATTTACTAATTAACCAACTTGATGAAATTATTTATTTACAATTGGATATGTTTTAAAATGAAGTAACTAAAGAGCTATTCCTTTTAAGTTGTTTTTAGTTCTTTGTTCAAATTACTACCACCCCAAACCCTTTCTTAAATGCTATGAAATATAAAATATTTTTATCTATGTCTGTCTGTATATCTATAGCCAGGTTTATATTTATTTGAATAACTAAATTTGTGATACATTTGTGCATTCTTTTTTATTTTAAACATGTTTGATAGAAAAGGTGAAAGTCAGATGAATGAAGTTGTACCCAAATGTTAGATCCTGAGATACTGGCATGCAAAGATGTCTACCATTTATGACCTGCAAACACAATGCAGATCATAGAGCAGCACAGGCCATATGATCGTACTCACCAATGTGAACTGACTATGAAATACTTTGGTTAAAAAGTATCTTTAAAATTCATTATTACCTTAGAGTGTTGTTGTCCTCTATATATAAATAACACATCGTAAAGAGCTGCTCAGTGTGGCACTTGGCACGCATTAAGTACTCAATGCTGTTATTATCCTATATAATAAAAGGGTAATGTGCAAAAGGACCCTAACAGCAGAAGGACTGGGAATGACTGATCACTATGACACCCACTGACCACCAGGTGGCAGAAACTCAATGCAAGAGATGCCCCCTGGTGGTCAGTGCGCACCCACAGTGGTAGTTCTGCTCAGCCACAAGCCAGGCTGATGGTTGCCAGTACAGCGGTGGTGGTGGGAGCCTCTCCCGCCTCCTCAGCAGCGCTAAGGATGTCCGACTGCAGCTTAGGCCTGCTTCCCGCTGGTAAGTGGACATCCCCTAAGGGCTCCCGGGCTGCCAGAGGGATGTCTGACAGCCAGTTTAGGCCTGATCCCCTGGGGAGCGGGACTAAGCCAGCAGGTGGAAATCCCCTGAGGGGCCCCAGACTGTGAGAGGGCATAGGCCAGGCTGAGGGACCCCCTTGAGTGCACAAATTTTTGTGCACCAGGCCTCTAGTTATTTTATAATTGTTATTAACTCATATGTAACCTGCTTTCTCTTATCATGGAAATCTATGGGATGCAGGCCCACTGCCTTTGCCTCATGGTGCTTTCTCAGCCTGTGCATATTAGAAAACAAACATGCTTAGGAGTGTGAAGTTACAAGTAAATGTGTCAATAAAAATTACGTGAGTCAAACAGAATTTTGACAGACAAAAAAGTTTCTTAGATGGTTTCTAAGTTGACCTAAGAGTGTGTATGAAACAATCCTATCTAATAATAGACAAAGATGAAAATTGACTGTACCTTCGCTACACCCACCATTGGCTAATCAGAGTGATATGCAAATTAACCACCAACAAAGATGGTGGCTAATTTGCATATACCGGCTGGTAACGAAGATTGAAGACACAGTAGAAGGAAGCCAAGCAACAGAGCCAAGGTAGTGGAAATGGGTGGGGTAGGAGCGGCAGAGATGGGAGGGAGAGAAGTGGCAGAGAAGGGCAGGGTAGGAGTGGCAAAAATGGGAGCGAAGCCCTATTCTTGTAGGAATCTTCCTGCAAAGGGCCTCTAGTAATTTATAAAATAATACCACAGGCCAATTGGTATCTAGAAACATTAAAATATTAAATATTCCTTCCAAGCCACACATCTTGGAATTTCCAACAATTGAGTGGACAGCCCTTTTAGTCAGCAGGAGGCATGAACCACAGACAGGCACCATTTTCCTCTGATTAACTACTAATGAACTGAATTGCAGTTGAAAGTAAGGAAAAATAAGTACATTTCCTAAGGAATTCGCTTATACTCTAAACACCAGACTTACAGATCCACAAAACTTTATTTTGTAACACAGAGGAATATAGATCAAAAGGTTAGAAAAGGCTTCAAACTTCACGAAAGCCTAGAAAAATCAGGAAGTACTAAAGGCGTTCAGGTACTGATGATGATGGAAGTAGGATGAAGCATCTCAGCCTGTTCATGGGAAGGGTGGAGCGACAGAAGAAATGGAAATCCAGGCTAAACACCAGGGGCATCCTGACGTTGGAGCATTGTCCGGCTCAATTAAAGCGATTGAGGGGCCTGAATGGAAGCTTGAGTGTGCACTGAGCAGTTTTTGTCCTTTAACTGGGTCCTCTGACATACAGGGTGTTCTTAAAATTGTTTGACTTAATGCAGAATTATCCAAAGGCAAAGTAGAACAAGGCTGAAGACTGGGAAGAAGAGACTATTCTATAGAATTGAAGAATATCAGAATCAGGAGGGACCTTAGAAACATGTATTTATTAAATACTTAGATACCACTTAATCTGTACTAGGTGCAATTCTAAACTTTAATTAATAAATACTAACCCAACCCTCTAAACAACACTAAGAGGTATACACTATTTGTATCTCCACTGTTCAGAGGGGAAAACAGAGGAACAAGAACCTAAGTAACTTGCTCTTGGTCACACAGCTCCTAGGTGGCCGAGCAGGGGTTTGACCTCAGGAAGCGTGGCCCAGAGTCGGCACCTCCCACCTCTGTAATAGTGCCTTTTATCTAGGTAGGCACTCAGTTACCTTTTCAATCTATGAAAGGCTGTGATGAAATATTCTTATTACAATCTTGATTCTAAGAAAATCTGTTTGGTTGTACCAAAGGAAGATTATTTGCCAATAACTCTTCCTGAATCCCATGAACATCATGAATGAAATGAACATAATTGGAGGCTTTTTGTATTTAACACAATTTTAACTGCCTGCCATATTTCAACCAATGTCAACCATATGCAGGACTGAATCAGCAACTTTTCCATATCAGTTAGGATTGACATCATGTATTATTTTTATTTTTTATTGAATTTATTGGGTGATAGCCTATCTAATAATAGACAAACAGGGTAATTGACCATACCTTCGCTATGCCTCCCATTGGCTAATCAGTGTGATATGCAAATTAACCGCCAACAAAGATGGCGGTAAATTTGCATATGTAGGCTCCAAGTGGCAGAGTGAAGACTGAAGGCGAGCCAGAGCCACGAAGACAGAAGACGGAAGGTGGCTCCGGCCGGGGCTGCGAAGATGGAAGATGGAAGGTGGCTCCGGCTAGAGCAAAGGCCTGGGTCTCGGGTGCCAGAGGAAAACCAGTGCCCGCAGCCAGGAGAAGGGAAGGCCTATTGCACGAATCTCTTCATGCAACAGGCCTCTAGTTGATGAATAAAATTATACAGGTTTCAGGTACAAAATTCTAAAATACATCACTTGTACATTTATAATTATTTTTCTTTTTTCATCCCCTGTAACCAATCTAATTCCTTCTCTCTCCTCTCCATTCTGTCTGCTCCACTGCAATTCAAACTCTTATTACTCAGATTATTGCAGAAGTGTCCTAAGTGTTCTCCCCATCTCCTCTGCCTGTTGGAGGCATACTGGAAGGAGGCTGTTCATGGGGACCTGAGCAGGAAACAGATCTGCAGGTTGGAGGTGAGGCAAGTTGCATCCTAAGATAAGAGGCACAGCTGGATGGACAAGAACCAGCATCAGGCCAGTCACTTACGGTGCTAAGGCAGTAGCAAGGTCAAAGGTCAGATCAAGCAACCACACTGTACAACTGAACCCAGGGCACGTGCATTCCAAAGCCAAGAAGCTCAGCCCTCAGAGCCTCTCACTTGCACAAGTCGCTTCCAGGGTCCTCTTCAAGGGACTCCAGAATAATTTTTATTCTGTTTCTTTAAAACAGGACCCTTAAAACACACAAGTACCAGGCCCCACAAAACCTAGGCCTTCTTCTGATTGAAACTATGGTTTTAATCACACCTTCAAGGCAGAATTCAATGAAGCTGTTTGAAAATTTGGAAATCAGATGAAAAGCATCCCTTGTGTCCCATAGGCTGCCTCCCACCACCTTTGAGGACTTCATACTTTGTTTCATAAATTTGGGGGGCTAACCTGAGTTTGAGGTAGATCTTCTCTCTATAAAAATCTTCCCCCCTCCTCTATGCCTGTCAGATTCCTTGAGGCTGGGCCACATGTCTATCTGGAGGCTTCCATTCCATCTATTCCGGGAGCTGCTCTTTGGTAGTAAGTCTGCAGTCAGCACGTTCCTGTCCTTCCCTAGTGTTGGATTCTGCGCTCAGCCCCAGCTCCCTTTCATTTCTTACATAACCCGTGCTCAAGTTATCACAAGATGTAGCAGGAAGGATTCGGTGTAAAGTTATTTAAACCACATTATCCAAAAGCAAGCAATTGATAATTCTAGAGTTACAATTGATAATGTCAAAGAAGTTTTTAAAAAACAGGTGGCCAAATAATACTCTACAAAAGATCAATAATTCCATATATTCCTAATCCAAATGAAGGAAAGATTAAGAACCAATATATATTTAGCAAGAGAAGGCTCACATCTTTAACATACCCACTCACAGCAAAGTTTTAGTCCTATATAATTTTTCAAAAATTAAATCAGTGGTTTATTAGGAAATCCTGACTTGCACAGCAGAAACCATGGAGAGTTCACACCTCACTGTAAGATTTATGTGAGAAAATCAATGCGTATAAATGATTTAGGATGTCAAGACAGTTAAGAAATGTATCATAACATAAGAGGGGAATTCAAAAAGTTTCCAGTGCTCAGAAGAAACATGCTCTTATTTTTATGGCTCACTCAGTTACTAGCCAAATAACTCATTTCATTTTGTTTTTTTGCTTTAATCTTTGTTATTGAAAGTATTCATAAGTGAATACTTACATTTATCCACATTGTGCCAAGATAAATTTTTTTTCGTGACTTGGGACTTCAGAGGACTATGGGGTCATTGTTCTGAACATCCATGTTCATCTCAGATATAGAAAATGTAGAAAACTGGACTGACTCTGAAGTATGACTGAGTAGTTCTGCTTACACTTTAGTAAAATCTATGATAATATACTTTTTCTCCAATGTGGTTTGACTAGTCTGTTCAAATAGAGCATAAAAGCAGTATTAATTGGGGATACAAGTTAATCAACTTTTATTATATTTGTAAATTAAGATAAAAAGAATGAAATATTTTGCAGATAAATTGAATGACCTGGAAAAGTTTTAATTAAATAAGTTGATAGCCAGGTCATTGGCTTTGGAATGTGAGACTATCTTATAAAAATATTCCTATTAATATAAAGTAGATATCACTTGGATCTAATAAATGCAAAGGTTAGAGCAAAGAGTAGTGTCACTGCCCTAAAATTCTTCTGTGCTATTCCTAGTCATCCCTCACTATACCCAAGCCCCTTGGCAACTCCTAATCTCTTTACTGTTTCCATCGTTTTGCCTTTTCCAGAATGTCATAAAGTTGGAATCATTCCAGATTGTCTTCTTTCACTCAGTAACATGCATTTAAGTTTCCTCTGTGTCTTTTCATGGCTCACACACTTTTATTTGAACCTTCTTTTTCCTTTCTCTCTGTCATCCTCACCATTGAGTGTTGGCCCCCAGCCTCATTTTGAGATCTGCTCCAGAAAGGAGCTCTAAAAGCTGTTTTGAGATTTTACAGGGATTAGACTGCTCTCTTGTTTAGGATTTACCATAAACTCCTTGCACTCCTGCTCCTGGAGTGAGCAGAACCCTCCCAGCGTCAGCAGCTGTTCTCAGTTTGACCTGGGCCTTCCAGTAAGCACCTATTGGCTGCTGTGAGCTACCCTGTCCTCGGTTTCTCAGATACCACACTGAGCATCCCTCTGTTTTCTGCAGTTCACTGATGCCAAGCAGGCCTTGTGGCTGTGGCTGGCTCATCCCATTAGCCTGCACTAGGGGGATTTGTGGAGATACTTTATCCTCAATTTTGTTGTAAATGTTGTCCATTGTTGTTTGGTTTTGTTAAATACCGTATTTTTCCATGTATAAGATTCCCCCAAGTGTAAGACGCTTCCCACTTTTCCAACCCAAAATTAAGTTATCAATATTTTAAATATAAAACAGAACACATTTTTATTTAGTAATTGCCGCAGGTAATGTTTACATACCACTGCTATGATACTATACAGCATATCACTTTATTCAGCCTCTGTCGCATCACTGTTCTGTTCTTCATCACTATGAGTTCCAGACATATCAATTTCTTCAACTTCTATTGTATCACTGCTGTCTTCTGAGTCACTGTCTATATATGTGAGATCATCCTCATAAACTGGTGGCATTTTCTGAGCTAACTTTGTTCATGTTCTCATGGCCAACCCTTCTCTCCTCATGAAACTGAAGCACCATTTTGCCTTTCCTATAAAATCAACAATGTTCATTTTGCTTGCAAACATTCTTGCCTGACATTGAATCAGCTTGGTTGGCACACATAAGCCACTCTGGCACTGCTCTATAATTCAAGTCTTAAGGCTCTGCTCCATGTTTGCCCATTTTGCTGGTTTTCCTCATAAGGCCTTCTTCTTTTTTGGCATCTTAAGGAGTTGTTCTTCCTGTTTTCTCCATTGTCTGATCATACACTTAGTGGGAGGAGGTCCAAATTGTTTCTCTGCAGCACTATTCCAGCTCTTTTGCATAGCTGATTACATTCCGTTTGAATTTTGCAGAGTAAGACAATCGCTTATCTTTTATTTTTTGACATCTTCATGGGCTCAGAACGCTCCAGTTCCTGTTGCATCTGCGCACTCTCCACCTCCACCTCCAATTACAGCATCAACTGATGTCAGTAACAATAAAGCTGGTGATTGGAGGAAGCCTGTTTGACAAGGTATACAGTCGTTTTTAACTCACTCAGTTCCTGGCTATACCAGGAACTGAGTGAGTTCTATAAGATGAAAAAATTATTCAAAACTCTTTCAGTTCCTCTTAGCACTGAGCAGTACATATCTGTAAAACTCTATTTCCTAGAAATGCTAAAACAAAGTTCAGCAGTGGAAACGAGGTGACATCACCAGGGTAGACACATCAAAGACTGCCTAAGGCTTCTGCTAAACCGCCACAGTGGGAAGGGTATCAGTGGATCAAGAGCAGATGAGGAAACAGAAAACAAGGCAGGGTCTACGGAATAATTTGAGAACTAAGAAGACCTAGGTATTCAAAGCAGTTATCTTTTTAATTGTTATTATTCTTAAAGACATGAAAGAAAGGAAAGAGTGGTATTTTTCACAGTACATATATTTAAAATTTTTATCATATACATTTTTCCCAGACTTATGCAATGTTAAATGTCTGCATTTATCATACATGCTTGGAGTATATTGACATTCATTCTTGTTTGGCTAAGTTGCCATATATAAAAATGACTGTATTTCTCACAGTATCTATGAGACAGAAGGCTTAGGCCAGGGGCAGGCTGAATGGATGGCACATGATGAGGGAATTCTTCATGCACAGTTTCTGATTAGGGCTTCCACTCATGCCTACTATGTCAAGGATGGGAAACCACCCTGAAGGATGTTAGACTAAAGGGTAGCTTTTCCTAGTGCTGAAGAAAACCAGCACTGCCCTGTTAGTATTCTCAGTAATTCAAGAACTAAATCTCAGAATAGTGTCTACTAAAAGGTAAAAATATTTTGCTGTTGAGGCCATGAAGTATCTAAATTTCTTTTGAACAAGCCTTTATAGCTAGATTTGTATAAGCAACCATTATGCTTAGCAAATGTGATATAGGTATAATGCTAAATGATAAAAAAATAAATTGAAAGGTGAATCTAAATACATTAACTTGCTATGGATATTAGACCCAAGTGTAAGGGATAAAACTTTATAAGGAAACTTATGAGAAAACCTTTATGACTTCAGGTTAGACAAAATTTCTTAAATAGCTTAAAACCATTAAAAATTGACAAGCTATATTTCAAAATTTAAAAAAAAAACTTCTGCTCCTTGATAGACACTCAGAAAATAGAGATGCTCAACGTCACTAATCATCAGAGAAATGCAAATTAAAACCATAATGAGATACCACCTCACACCTGTCAGAAAGGCTGTCATCAATAAATGTACAGAGAACAAGTGCTGGTGAGGATATGGAGAAAAGGGAACCCACGTGCACTCTTGGTGGGAATGCAGACTGGTGCAGCCACTTTGGAAAGCAGGATGGAGTTACTTCACAATTTAAAAATGGAACTGCCTTATGACCCAGCAATTCCTCTCCTGGGAATATATCCAAAGAAACCTGAAACACTAATTCGAAAGAATATATGTACCCCTATGTTCATTGCAGTGTTATTTACAATAGCCAAGATTTGGAAGCAGCCCAAGTGTCCATCAGTAGGTGAGTTGATTTAAAAAGTTGAGTTTCCCTGCCAGTGTGGTTCAGTGGTTGAGCGTCAACCCAGGAAGTAAGAAGTCACCTGTTCAATTCCCGGACAAGGCATATGCCCAGGTTGTGGGCAGGATCCCCAATAGGGGGTGTGCAGGAGGCAGCTGATCGATGATGTTTCTCTACCCTGGACATTTCTCTATCCCTTTCTCTCTCTCTCTAAAAAAAAAAAAAAAAAAAAAAAAAAAATCAATAAAAACATATTTAAGAAAATCAGAATAAAGTTAAAAAGCTGTGGTATATTTACACAATGGAATACTGACTGCTAAGCTGTAAAAAAAAAAAAAAGGAAATCATACCTTGTGCAACAGTATGGGTGAACCTAGAGAATATTATGCTAAATGAAATAAGCCAGTTAGAGAAAGAAAAGTACCATATGATTTCACTTATATGTGGAATCCAATGAACAAAATAAACTAACAAACAAAGTAGAGAAAATTCATGTATACAGAGTACAGACTAACAGCTGTCAGAGGGGAGGTGGTTGGAGGCTAGGTGAGAAGAGTGAAGGAATTAAGAAAAGAAAAAAAGAAAGAAAGACTCATGGTCACTGAAAACAGTATGATGATTGCCAGAGGGAGGGGGGAATAAATGGTAATGGAAGGAGACTTGAATTGGGGTGGTAAACACTCAATGCAATATACAGATGGTGTTTTGTAGAATTGTATACCTGAAACCTGTATAATTTTATTACCCAATGTCATACCAATAAATTCAGTTTTAAAAATGGAAAGATAGGGGGAAACTAAGATGGCGACATAGATAAACACCGGAAAATTGCTGCCTCCCACAACAATTGAAAAATACGTCAAAAACACAAAACGGACATCATCCAGAACTACAGGAAGGCTGGCTGAGTGTAAATTCTACAACTAGAAGGAAAGAAAAGCACACTGAGAGCCAGAGGAGCTGCGGAAGTAAAGTGCAGAGGTACGGGGGCTCGCGTGCGCGCGGAAAAGGGCTGGCACCTGAGGACGCGGCTGTCTTTTTGAATACAGAGGGAGTCACAAGCTCCCGATGGCTCTGAACTCCGGTTCCGGGAAGTCTCTGGGGACCCAGGACTCATACGGGGAGAAACTGGACTGTTTGGCAGCGGGCGAACTTGAGGGCGGCTTTCCCTCAGAGGTGCTTGCAGCCGTTACCGGGACACTGAGACCCTCGACTCCTTAGGGCAGGGCTGAGGCTCCGCCATAGCTGCTTGCTCCCCCCTTTGATTCCTTGAGACCCCGCCCCACCCAGGCTGCGGCAGAGGCTTTTGCATATGAATGCCCCGGCCCTTTGTAACCTGTAATTACCTAACGGCAGCCTGGCCAGACAGACCCAGAACTTCCAAGAGAAGGCCCAAGGCCCCACAGCGGCTTGCATTGCTTCACAGCTGAGCCTCATCAGGGCCAAAAAAGGAAGGGGAATCTGCAGTTCTCTTCGTAGTTCCTGCTGTGTAACCTCAGGCAGAGGCTAAATTAGCACCTCCTTAGATCCAAGAGCCACTGTACCCAGTGGTCAGAGGGGGACCATCCAGATCACAACTCCTCAGATCCATAAGGGACACACTCAGGGTGCAGTCTCAGTGAGCACCAAAGCCCCACTGAAGCAAGTCTTGCCCCAGAAGGGTGTCTCCAGCACAGAAGTTCTCCCACTGCAGACACAGCTGATTCTCGCTGCCAATTGCCCTGGAGGTCAATTCCTCCCAGTGATCCTACAACAACCAAGGCATAGCTACCTCAGGTAACTGGGGAGGCTGAGCTACTGGGCCCTACAGGACACCTAGCACACAAAGCCACTCTATCAACACAGGGAAGCAGCCAAAATGTGGAGACAAAGAAACAGGTCACAAATGGCAGAAATGGAGGAAAGCAAACGACTGGATATAGAGTTCAAGGCCACGTTTATAAGGTTTTTCAAGAATTTATGGAAACCGCCGATAAATTTAATGAGTCCCTCAATAAGTATAGTGAGACCCTGGAGGACATGAAAAAGGACCAACTAGAAATTAAGCATACACTGACTGAAATAAAGAATAATTTACAGAGATCCAACAGCAGACAAGAGGATCCCAAGAAGCAAGTCAAAGATTTCAAATACAAAGAAACAAAAAATACCCAACCAAAAAAGAAAAAAGAAAAGAGATTCCAAAAATATGAAGATAGTGTAAGGAGCCTCTGGGACAACTTCAAGCGTACCAACATCAGAATTATAGGGGTACCAGAAGAAGAGAGAGGGCAAGATATTGAAAACCTATTTGAAGAAATAATGACAGAAAACTTCTCCTACCTGGTGAAAGAAATAGACTTACAAGTCCAGGAAGCGCAGAGAACCCCAAACAAAAGGAATCCAAAGAGGACCACACCAAGACACATCATAATTAAAATGCCAAGAGCAAAAGAAAAAGAGAGAATCTTAAAGGCAGCAAGAGAAAGAAACACAGTTACCTACAAGGGAGTGCCCATACGACTGTCAGCTGATTTCTCAACAGAAACCATGCAGGCCAGAAGAGAGTGGCAAGAAATATTCAAAGTGATGAATAGCATGAACCTGCAACCAAGATTACTTTATCCAGCAAAGCTATCATTCAGAATAGAAGGTCAGATAAAGAGCTTCACGGAGAAGAAAAAGCTAAAGGAGTTCATCACCACCAAACCAGCATTATATGAAATGCTGAAAGGTATTCTTTAAGAAGAGGGAGAAGAAAAAGGAACTCTTACCATTTGCCACAGCATGGATGGAACTGGAGAGCGGATAAATACCACATGATCTCACTCATTTGTGGAATATAATGAACAACATAAACTGATGAACAAGGACTGATCCAGAGATGGAGAGGCATTGATTGGACTGTTGGGCTTTGGAGGGAGGGTTGGGGAGGGTGGGGGTAAGGGGGAAAGATCAACCAAAGGACTTACATGCAGGCATATAGGCCTAACCAATGGACACGGATAACGGGGGTGGGGGGGTGGGGGTGAGGGCATGACCGGGGGAGGGGGGTAGAGGGTAACGTGGGGACAAGGACACATATGTAATATCTTAATCAATAAAAAATATATTTTAAAAAATGGAAAGATAACCTGCAGACGGGGAGAAATATTTACAAAACACATATGTGATAATGGCCTTGTATCCAGAATATACGTATATACTCATTCAGCCCCAATGCATTTCTTATAATTTAGCTAACACATTAGAAGCTTTGCACCATTGCTTAAAATAATGTTTAAGCATATGATGGAGGCCTTTATCATTTTCTTCCTTTAACTACTACATCTATTCATTTGCCTTATTCTACTGAGATAAACTTTATTTTTCACACCAGCTATTAAAAATAGGCATCAATTTTACCTGACTCATTTGTCATTGTAGCAACTCAGTAAGACGATCCAAAAACAAAAGGGCAAAAGATTTAAAAGACACCACTTAAAAAAAAATACATACAAATGGCCAATAAGCACATAAAAAGAAGCTGAACTTAATAATCAGATGAATACTTAGAAAGACTGAGGATATCAAGCTTGTCAAGGGTGTGGAGGACATGGAACTCATACACTGTTCTTGGGAATAAATAATTGTACAGCCACTTTGAAAAGCAAGTTGGCAGTTTCTTATAAAGTTAACCTACATGTACTCTATGATTCCAAGATAAATGAAAACATATCTGTATGCAATGTTTATAGCAACTTTACTCTAAATCAAAAAAAACCTGGGGAAAATCCAAATGTCCATTAACTTGTGAGTGAGTAAACAAACTATGGCGCATCCATCCAGTGAAATACTACTCATCAATAAAAATGAATGAACTACTGAGACATGCAATAACATGGATATACCTCAAAAACATTCTGTTGAGCTAAAGAAGCCGGAAAGAAAAAGCATATGTAATTCCATTTCTATGACAGCCTAGGAAAGGCAAAATTATAAGGACAAAAAAATAGTTCGGTGATTGCAGAGGCCTTGGATCAAGAGAGGAAAATTTGAGGGTGACAAAATGTTGTATATTTTTATTTCAGTGGTGATTTCATGACTGCATATATTTGCCAAAACTCGTTCAACTCTATGCTTAAGAAGGGTGAATTTTATTGTACATAATTTAGAGCTCAGCAAAAGGTTTTTAAAAAATGTTCCATGCCAACTGGTTCATTGAGATTCTTTAAAATGCTGTGGGAATTTACTTTGTTTGAATCTTGCTGTAAATGAACCCATATCCAATGAGCCATACACAGTTATTTTCAATAAATGACATATTTAGAAGAGCAATGTTTGAAGTAAAGTCAAATTATTAGCTTGTCTGGATCTCACACATCAATGCCCAGTGCCATAAAATACTATTGAAGGCAGATATTTGCCTAGTGGTCTTTTTTTTTTATTTTTTTAAATATATTTTATTGATTTTTTACAGAGAGGAAGGGAGAGGGATAGAGAATTAAAAACGTCGATGAGAGAGAAACATTGATCAGCTGCTTCCTGCACACCCCCTACTGGGGATGTGCCCTCAACCAAGGTACATGCCCTTGATCGGAATCGAACCTGGGACCCTTCAGTCCGCAGACTGATGCTCTATCCACTGAGCCAAACCGGCCAGGGCCGCCTAGTGGTCTTCAAGTCACTTGATACTTTGTGAACTTTTCAAGGAATGGAGTAGGAGCATCAGCAATATTCTGTGAGAGAAACTCTGCCCTATCAGTATTTTAGGAATTTATTGGGTTAGATTCATGAAGGGCACATTTAAACCCTTTATGTATGTGCCTTCTGTAGGACTTGTGCTTCTGAATGAGAAATAGGTCTGTGCTAGTCTTTACACACATCCACATCATGTATATGTACCCATAACATTGCTACCATATTTGACAGAAAACAAAATCAATGTTTACAAGGCACACTGGCCTCTGTCTATCACCCATAAAATATTTTGCTTGGGTCTTTAGCCTAGTAATCTAACACTGTTAACCATCACAAAGTTTCCTGATGAAAAGCAAAACAGTTGGATAAAGCGTTCATCTAGCTTTATGTATTCAGCACTCATTCAGCCCCAATGCGTTTCTTATAATTTAGCTAACACATTAGAAGTTTTGCACCCTTGCTTAAAATAATGTTTAAGCATATGACAGGGGCCTTTATCATTTTTCTTCCTTTAACTACTGCCTCTATCCATTTGCCTTATTCTACTGAGATAAGCCTTTATTTTTCACATCAGCTAATAAACACAGGCATCAATTTTACCTGACCCATTTGTCGTTGTAGCATCTGCAGTGCCATCTGGTTTCCACATAGAAGGGACCCCATTTATCTGCTTTACCTGGGATTATTAGCTTGTTCCATTCTATGAATAGAGCAATAAAGAAGAGGAGAAAGTGAAGATAAATTGAGGTCCCAGAGAATAGAAAAGTGATGAATTTAGGATCACATTTAAAACTCCTTATTCTCAGACGCAGGTGATGGAAAAAGATTTCAAGGGAACATAAGGGTTTCTGAATAATACTTTATTGAATAAGTGCATGCAAAAATTAATGAATGAGTGAATGAAGTGGCCAAAGAAACCTGAGTTTGAATCTTAGCTCTTCTCCTGAGTATCCAAAAATGTTGGCAAGCTACTTAGCCTTTCTGAGCTTTGCTTTTTTTCATTTACAAGATGGAAATAATAACACTTACTTTGCCAAACTGAACTGAAGATTAGACATGATGTATAGAAAGCATCTAGCTTATCATTTGGGAAATAGGGAATTTTCAAAAAAAGTACAGTGCAGCTGCAGGAAAAATGTTTGATAAATTTCAACTTCTATTTATGATTTATAAAAAGAAATCTCTTAGCAAACCCGGAATAGAAGGGAACTTAGTCTGACAAAACATAGCTATAAAAAACTAGGAAATGCAAGGAGCCAATTGTAGCTGAGAAGCTCTTAAAGAACAAGAACAAGTAAGAAAGACTTGCCCTGTAAGACTTACTGCAAGGCACTGGAAATAAATAAAGTATAATACCAGCACAGTGGTAGGAAAACAGAACAAAATTCTAAAATAAGGAGCATATACAAACCTATGGACACTATAGCAGGGATGACATTATAGATTTTTGAAGAAAAAATAAAATTTTCAATAAAATTGGTTTTCTTTATTGGGAAAAAAAACAACATGTTTTACCCCTACCTAACATAAACAAAAAACAATCCAAAGTAGAAAAATGAACTAAGTGAGAAAAACAAAACGACAGGGTTATTGGAAGACAATATAGGAAAAAATCTTCATACCCTCAGGATAAGGAAGGATTTCTTCACAAAACACAAAAAGTACCAATCATAAAGAGAATGTTTAATAAATCAGATATATTAAGTATAAGAGGTATCAATAAAAAGATAAGTAAAAGGCAAACCTCAGAAGAGAACAGGATTGTTACACCTATAATCAAAAAAGCACCACTGTCCAGAATAGTAAAAGAACTCTTACAAAGCAATATAAAAAAGTAGGCAACCTAATAGGAAAAGAAAAAGGTAAAAAAATTTGACCAATCTCTTTAAAAAAAAAAAAAGTCTACCAAATGGGAAATAAATACCTGAAAAATGTATTCAACCTTTTTAGTAATTAAGAGAAATTTAAAATTACAATGGAACACCATTATACTTCTACAGATTTGCAAATATTAAAGCACCTAAAATATCTGTTATTGGCTGAATTGCACGCCTCCCTTCCAAATTCTTATGCTGAGGTCCCAAACCCCCGTATCTCAGAATGTGACCTTCTTTGGAGATAGGAGTTTCACAAAGATAAAAATGATGTCATTACTGTGGGCTTTAATCTGATAGGATGATGTCCTGATAAAAAGGGAAAACTTGGACCCAAAACACATACAGAGGGAAGACAATGTGAAGACATGGGGAGAAGATGGCCACTGACACGCCAAGGGGAGAAGCCTAGAACAGAACCTTCCTTCACAATCTGCAAAGGAACTGAGCCTGCTGACAACCTCATCTCAGATTTCTAGCTCCCAGAACTGTGAAACAATAAAAGTCCACTGTTTCCGCAGCCCAGTTTGTGGTACTTTATTACAGCAGCCCTAGCGAACTACTATAATATCTAAGCCAAGTGTTGTGGAGGATGGAGAAGAGTTAGGAGAGAGATTCTCCTGTACGGGTGAGTGGAATATGAACTAGTCCAACCGCTTTGAAAGCCAGAGTGGTCTTAATCTGGCAGGACTGACGCTGTGTCCCAGGTCCTAACAACTCACTCTTAGGTATGTACCTAGAGCAGGGCTGTTCAGTAGAACTGCCTGCAGTGATGGAAATGTTCTGTAATTGGTGCTGACCAATACTATGGCTACAAGTCACAGGTGGCTATTGAACCCTTGAAATGAGGTTAACACAACTGAGGAACTGTATTATTAATTTTATTTCATTTAACTAATTTAAACTTAAATAGTCACTGTCTAGTTCAACCGTGGGCAAACTACGGCCCGCGGGCTGGATCCGGCCCGTTTGAAATAAATAAAACTAAAAAAAAAAAAAAAAAAAAAGACCGTACCCTTTTTTGTAATGATGTTTACTTTGAATTTATATTAGTTCACACAAACACTCCATCCATGCTTTTGTTCCAGCCCTCCGGTCCAGTTTAAGAACCCATTGTGGCCCTCGAGTCAAAAAGTTTGCCCACCCCTGGTCTAGTTCCTGCAATGGTTGCTAGTGCAGCCTTATAGTAACTCAAATAAACATTCACTAAGACATACATATAGGAAAGTTTAGCCCTGGTCAGTGTTGCTCGGTTGCTAGAGTGTCGGTCCGAACACTATAGGGTCACAGGTTCGAATCCTAGACAAGGGCATGTACCTGGGCTGCAAGTTTGATCCCCAGCCCCTGGTCAGGGCTCATACAGGAGGCAACCAATCGATGTGTCATTCTCACATTGATGTCTCTCTCTCTCCCTCCCAACCTCCCTGTCTCTTTCCCATCCACTTTCTCTAAAATCAATGGGAAAATATCCTCTGGTGAGGATTACAGATAATAATAATAATAATAATAATAATAATAATAATGTTTATAGTAGCACCAAGAAAGAACACAAATATCTATCAATAATATAATGATAAAATAATCATGGTATATTTATACAATGAGATACTGTACAGTAATGAAAAATGATTGAATGATCTAGAGCTACACACTAAATTGATGAATCTCAAAATTATATGACTAAATAAAGCAAGAAATAAAAGAATACAAATGGTATAATCCATTTACATAAAGTTTACACAGTATGTTGTTTAAGGATAAATACATAGATGCTAAATAGTAAAGAAAAAAATCATTACAAAAGTCAGGTTGGAAAGAGGCCCATGCGAGTCTTCTGGGCTTTGCAAATGTGCTTGTTGACATTGGCACTGGTTACACAGAGTTCATTTTCCAATTTTTAGCTAAGTTGTATGTGTATATTTTATTTATTTTTCTGTATATGCGATATGTCTCTCAATAAAGAATGAGGACGCAATTAGAGTTATCACTATTCTTAGACACTGTTTTTAATTAATGTTGCTTTTCTTTCACAAACATATTTAATCTATGTACACGAAGTGACAGTCAGAGATTTCCAGTAGAAATTCAGATCCCTAAGTTATTTAATATATCTGAATTCTCCAATTTAAAGGCACAATATAATGACCATATACAACACACTTTCTTAACTTACTTCCTCTTATCTACCCCTAGATCAGTGGTTCTCAACCTTCTGGCCCTTTAAATACAGTTCCTCATGTTGTGGCCCAACCATAAAATTATTTTCGTCGCTACTTCATAACTGTAATATTGCTACTGTTATGAATCGTAATGTAAATATCTGATATGCAGGATGGTCTTAGGGGACCCCTGTGAAAGGGTCGTCGCAACCCACAGGTTGAGAACCGTTGCCCTAGATTAACCAATGTCATATATTTAGAAAACAAACTCCTTGATGTTCTTACCACACTGAATGCTTATGGCTAATGTACATGACAGTACTGCTCTTACAGCTCCAACAAAAATCAATTATGTATTTTAATTACTAGAGTAGGAATGTATGAGATTTGTCAATTCTATGAAGAGTAATTTGCATTCTTTGGGAAGACTTGATAAGGGAGAGTCTATTCAGGAAAAAAAAAAAAGGCCCTATAATTAGATTGAGCAAAGCAATGATAAAGTTGGAATATTAAAAATACTATACTATGGGGGGGGAGGGGACATTGTAATACTTTCAACAATAAAGAAAAAAAGAACTATACTACAGTGGCTTTGGAAAAGTTCTTACCTTCTTATGCTACATTAAGAAAATGATACTATAAATCAAAATTTCTGCATTTTATTGTGGTTGATAGGAGACAGATATGAAGCAGCAATCAGTGGCCCTTAGACTTGAATATGCTCAAGAAAAAACCTTGGCACTACATTAAAATATTAGTGACTGTACAATCCTAATGTAAGTTTGACCTTAAAGTATTGAGCTACCGATAAAGCATTTTTCACAATCCTCTGTTTCAAATCACTCTCTAATTAAACTATTAACTACTGGTCCCAATAGGGTCAGATAAGAGGGCATTTGTATTGTATTTTCAAGAGGTTGGCGTATGGAAAAGGGGAAAGAGAAGGACACTGGAAGTTTGGCTTAAAAAAACTCCTCCCAGAGAACAAGTTTTCTAAAATTCTTGTACAGATGTATTGTCTTCATCTTCTTAACCTCTATATTCTCCTCAACTGATTCCCATCAGGATTTTACATCCAGTGTTCTCCATCTCCCCAAAGTATCTTTATACCTAGGAGCTAGGTGGGCTCTAAGACTCCCAGGTGCTTACAAATATGCATATAGTAATTTTTTATGGGAAATAAAGCAGCTCAAGTTCTCCGAAGTGTGTATAGGATGAGTAGCATAGAACAAAAAACTTGTGCTGCCAAGAACATTTTTCAGGATTCTAGTACGTGACTAAGTGAACCCCAAAGCCTTCTTGGTTCAATCTAAGAACTTACGACCCCTGTGGGTTGTGCCAAGCATACCTCCAGGGAGCCATCGGTTTTCTGACTGTCTCTCCTATCTGTAATTTAGAAAGTAGTGATTTTGTGCTGAAAGTTTGCACAGAAAACAGATGATACTAACAGGAATCAAGATGATAATCTTTCTGTGAGTGTTTCAGAGTTGGGTCCTAAGAGACTGTCCGAAGACCAGAAATACACTAACAACGGGACATGGAGCATGGTCATATTTCCTTTGGTCTCAGTAGGCATTATACGGTCCCAGCCTGCTGCCTCTCTTCTCCCACTCATTAATTTCCAATAATCTGGATTACAAGCAAACTAAGGGACACTAAAATGAGACTACTGGACGATTCCAACACCAAGCTGTAACTATGTCAATAAATAGGCTACATTCAGATACGTATATACACATATATTTCTCACAAATAAACTGTCTTTAGGATATGCCAATTATGACTTTAAGATTCCTTAAAGCTGTTAGGATCATGAGAGTCTTGCCATATACATTGAAGCTATTATTTCAATAGTGGGACTAAAATAGTATTTCTATAACACCAATCATCATCCAAGTAAATTTCAACAAAGTAGGCTTTCTGTAATATATAGTTCTCTCCTTTCTTGTACTATATTCCAGGCATTTTAAAATTTACCACCTCACTTAATCTTCCCAATAGCCTAAAAAATAGGTGTTATATCACAGGTGAGAAAAGTGAAATTTAAATAGGTAAAGTAACTTGTCTCAGGATGGGGCAAGCCATTTAATCAAAGTTAGACAGCAAAGCCAATACCCTTTCTATCGCAGGAGTTGCTGCTTCCAGAACAATTATGCTTATTTATAAAAAGAAGGCTGAGATGAAATAACTATTCAAATATTTTAGAAATGATTTCCATACAATGAAATACAATGCATCCACTAGAAAGAATGGAATAGATCTATAGTTGCTAAAATGCAAGGTTCTACAAAATACACATACAATTGAGTAAAAAGAAGTATGGTATGGAAAAGTAAAAAGTATGTGATTTTGCTTTGTAAGAAAAGCAGTCAATACTTGTAAGATCTTGTATTAGTAATTACTAGGATAAACTTTGATGCGATAGAAGAGACCATCATGAAAAGAAAGTTCAAAAAGTTTATCATAAAGTAATTTCAAAAAGAGTAAGTGACAGAGAGAAAAACACAATATTGAATAAGATAGCAAAAAAATAGTTACTATATTATGAAAAAAGCTTTTATAAAATTTTGAGGAAAATATAGCCCTAATAGTCAAAGTTCATGGAAATATAATTCACACAATATAAAATATAATTAGCAAAGTAACACTTGGAAAAATAGTCAATCAACTAATAACGAAATGCAAATTAAAACTAATATGAGATATCACTTTTCATATACTTAATTAGCAATATAAAGAATATCACCAAAATTATACAAGACTGAAGTGAAATTTATATCTTCCCTTTTTACTGATGACACAGAAATTGAAACAGCCTTTTTGGAAAGTAATTTAATAATATGATCTAAGAATTATGAAAATATATTAAGTTTTTGTATTTCAGAAATTCTTCATTTGGAATTTAGTAAAAAAATCTAAAGGAAAACAATTCATATGGAACATGTTTTTGGCAACATTATGTATAAGAATAGAAGTTTAGAATCAGCTTATACAAGTTCAACAATAAAGAAATTATTACTCACAAAATAAGTCCTTTATTAAAAGTTCTTCAATAGGATTTTATGTGGATTTTAACATGGTTATTATAAAAAATACATATCACATATGAAAAACAGGTATAATATTTTATAAGATTTAATAAGTACAGAGATATATGTTATGATATAGAATCATGCATATATTTGGATGGGTAACAGAGAAAATCAATTTGATTTGTGAGAGTTCAAGTGTATTTATACTTAATTTTAATTTAATTTCTGTTAATCCTCTTATGAAAATATTTCTGCAAGTAATAACAATTTTTATAACTTCAAAACATATTGTAGTATTTTTAAGCAACAAAAAGGAAAAAAGAAATTTAATTTCCACTGAAATTTTTATATTTGTTATAAGCATTAATATATAGGAACAAAGGGCAGTTGAATAACTACATTATTTTTTATATGCAAGTGTCTTTTAGAGGTTTTCTAAGGTAAAATATCATAAAGCACCAACAGATTAAGTAAAAATATATGTGATACATGCAGACCAGGAGATGTACTACTGTACATTTGAAAAATTATAGTATTTCTTAATATTGCACACAGCTGGATTTCATTTTTATTTAGAAAATAATATACATGCTTAATTATGTTTATTAGGTTCACTTAATATTGTGGGGTGAGAGATGATTCCTATATTTTATTCAATTGTAATATCTAAAAGAAATTGAACCATATGATTTAAAAATAAAAAGTTTTATTTGGGTGCTGCCCTAACCAAACTTAAAACAATCATTCCCGCCCTGACCGGTTTGGCTCAGTGGATAGAGCGTCGGCCTGCGGACTCAAGGGTCCCAGGTTTGATTCCGGTCAAGGGCATGTACCTTGGTTGCAGGCACATACCCAGTAGGGAGTGTGCAGGAGGCAGCTGATTGATGCTTCTCTCTCATCGATGTTTCTAACTCTCTATCCCTCTCCCTTCCTCTCTGTAAAAAATCAATAAAATATTAAAAAAAAAAACAATCATTCCGATTAAGAGCAGCTATATGACTACACATGCATAAGTGTTTTGGACAGTCAGTACCTATAGTTTAGTTTGGGTGAAAATGCTTCTGAACTTTAGTAATCAGAAAATAGTTTCTCCGTATTGGAATAAATTTTCATGTCAACATACTTCTGTAAAAAAAAAAATAGTTCCATTTTTAACTTCCTGGAAATGAGCATTCAGCATTTAATCAGTAAAGACATTCACTGAAACTACTAAATGAATTAAAAGGAGTAAGTGAATATCATAAATTGGCACTCATTAAGCATGACATACTTTAAAGCACTAAAGAGTGAACTGTATTTATGCAATTTAAAGGGACAAGTTTAATAAAATGATACTTTTATAAATAGTTTATCAAAAAGAAAGCGAAAATATGTTAGGTTTGACCATTTAAACTACTTTTCTTTTTTGGCATACTTCTTAAAAAAATAAGTCGTTATTCAAATTACTCTCCTAAGAAATAACATTTATCATTTTCAAACTTAAGTTAAATTGCTTTTTATTAATTCTTCATACAGTCATAGTCTATAATTTTTCTGTAGTTATAAAGTATTTTTAAATCAATTTTTCCATCAATATATCATCTCTGCCAATTACAAGCTCAGAAAGACTTCTAAAGTCCAATCATTCACAGAGGGGCCTGGAGTTTCTTGTGTGCCAGGCAGTGATTGTCCTGTGTTCCAAACTACAATTTCAAGGATGTTGGTATAGAAACAGCCTGGGAAGACAGAGACAGTGTCTCTTTCCAGAGCACAGGGGCAGTCATGGTTGTTGCCCATCACAAAAGACTTAGGTTCCGTAAACTCAGAGTTCCTCCCTGTAACACAGTTCACTGTGCGTGCAGTGCCATCGTGTCCTCTCATGTCTTTGTGCAAATTGTGGCTTGGGGAACTGATAAAAAAAAAAAAATGAGAATACATCCTGGCCAGTGTGGCTCAGTGGTTGAGCATTGACCTATTAACCAGGAGGTCACAATTTGACTCCTGGTCAGGCCACATGCCGGGGTTGTGGGCTTGATCCCCAGTGTGGTTCATGCAGGAGGCAGCTGATCAATGATTCTCTCTCATCACTGATGTTTCTATCTTTCTCTCCCTCTATCTTCTTCTCATAAATCAATATATCTATATTAATTAAATATATCTATTAAGATATATATATATAAATGAGAATACACTGGCTGCTGTTACTGGTAGGGTAATAAACTGTCCCTTATCTCTGACCCAGGAGGTTTGTGTCTTCTACCAGCACCCATGAAACTCACAGGCTATCTTGTAAGTCTGCAAATGAAATAAAATCTCAGACCCTTCACAGTTCTGGACATCAATAAGAACTTATAATTTATTTATAATTTATAAATTATTTCCAGGACTTAAAGGCCATGATTTTCTTTTAAGTGAAGCCAGGGCCACTGAGTGCACATTTTCCATTGTGCAGCATGTCACCCTTAGCTGTAAGAGACAGGAGAAACAGACAATGAAGAGAAATCCACATAACCCACATTTGAAAAATCTATACTAATAATAGCCTAGGTCAGTGGTTCTCAACCTTCCTAATGCTGCGACCCTTTAATACAGTTCCTCATGTGGTGACCCCCAATTTCATTGTTACAAATTGAACATAATTAAAGCATAGTGATTAATCACAAAAACAATATCTAATTATATATGTGTTTTCCGATGGTCTTAGGAGACTCCTGTAAAAGGGTCGTTCGGCCCCCAAAGGGGTCTCGACCCACAGGTTGAGAACCCCTGGCCTAGGTGGTTGTCACACCCTCGCCCTCATGCTGTCACAAGAAGACTGGGTGTGCAGCGGGCCTGCAGGTAGGCGAGGCCAGGCCACTCCACACAGTGAGGCCTGGGGGTCCTGTGGCTGCGCCCAAGAAGACGGGACCCCCAGCACTGGCCTACCTCTCTGGGGCAATCCATCGAGGAGCCCCAGGGTCCCGGGTCTCGCGCAATTTTGCACACCGGGTCACTAATAATAATAATAAAGCGACGTGAGGCAGAGTTTTCTAACTATCCACAATTACTTGGCTCTAAATGTTTTTATCACAATCTGTCTCCATGGTTTTTATATGAAGAACCAATAAGTATTTGGACCAAATAATAAAACGTTAGTCAATCCATTCTGGCACAAAACAGAACCTAAAGAGTTGAGCCAGAAACACCAAGTTTGGCTTTTGAAATATCTCTTCTTTCTATTTAGGTTTGTTTATATGTTGTCCCAAGCACAAAGGAGTGGTGGTCGATAATCCAGCAACAAATTCTAAAAGAAATTCAGTCTTAGCTACCAGATTACCTAATTTTTAAAAAACTGTCTGATTCAGATTATAAATGTTTCAATCTCTGCATATTTTTCTATGATTCCTGCATTATTATTTTTCTTTTAGTGAATGAGGATCAGGTCAAATTCTGGGTTCTGGGCAGTGCCTAGAAAAACATATATGCATATGCGATGGTGTGAACAGAATGATAGTTGCAAATACTGTTGGACTCTACCCAGTGTGGGTTTTTTTCAGTTTTGAGTAACAAGACTAAAATGAAAATATTAGGACTGGGAAGGTACTCTTTTCTCCAAAAAATGGCAAATAAACTAAGTTGTATTCAGTTAATGTGAAAAGAGAAGTCTGGGTTTGCCGAAATTCAGGAAGTGGGATATTAATGGGAAGTAAGATAAGGGTTATAGGGTTAAGCATAACCAAAAAGAGGCAGCCAGTCCCTTCTTCCCATGACTGACTCAGCCGCTGGTGCTCAAGACCAAGAACATCAGCTAATCTTGACCCATGCAAATATGCTAGCCTGGGAAGTTTAGAATTGAAACAGGCCTAGTGCAGAAATCAAATCCACCCTGAGCTGTACTCCTCCCTGTAGCCTGTCTCACAACTGCCAAACCTGATACAAGCCCTTTTTTTTGCTTTTGTTTCTCCCTGACTAGGTTTTGTAATCCCTTTTCTGAATCTTTATTATAGTTGGTATCCTCTTTCAAACTCAATTAATCCTATATAACAAAAAGCTAATATGCAAATCAACCCAATGGCAGAACGACCAGTCACTATGATGCACACTGCCCACCAGGAGGCAGACACTCAATGCAGGAGCTGGCCCCTGGTGGTCAGAGTGCTCCCAGAGGGGGAGTGCCACTCAACCGGAAGTCAGGCTCAAGGCTGGCAAGCACAGCAGCAGTGACAGAAGCCTCTCCTACCTCCACGGCAGTGCTAAGGAACAGTGAGCCAAGCAGTAAGGAGCAGTCTGACATCCCCGCAGGGCTCCCAGACTGCAAGAGGGCATAGGCCGGGCTGAAGGACCCACCCCCCTCTTCCCGAGTGCACCAATCTCATGCACCAGGCCTTTAGTAAAAAATAATTCAGATGACACCATAGGATGTATCCCAATATCTCACTACCAGTTAATTCCTGCTGTCTTGCCAGCCAATAGATCAGAACTTTTGCATGGCAATAGTAAGCCAAGTAATATTAGTCTCATGCCTTTGGACATTATCATCTGGACTGCTGATCAATACTTCAGAATCACCCTAGTGATTCTGAATAGTTTCCACCTTCCTTCCCTTCTTAAGCAGCTCACCTGCTGAGATCTCAGCTTACAGTGTATCAGGTACACTAAGAAGTATAAAATAGTCTACCACATTTGTATGAAAAGGCTCCTTTATTTTACCATATCTCCGTTGGTTCCCGTAGTGAGTTCTAGAAGAGTAAATGCACCCATACATCATTCTCTCCCTAAAAATTTACTTAACATGTATCATGTTCCAGATTCCAAGCCCATAGCAAGAGGATGTGTAAAAGGAAAATTAGACCCTTGCAAAAAGAAGCATTTTGTAAACCCCTGCCCAGTACTAGATGCTGTAGTAAGTATTCATAGTTTGCACACTTGATTTAAGTGCGATACTAGAGATATGTATAATGCACTTGAAAATATAGAAACAGACACACTGAACTGGGTCTACGTTGGATCTGATTCCACAGGGAGGTGACTTTTAAGTGCTCTGATAGGAGGCAAAGAGGTCCCATAATTGAAGAGGAAGGAAGAAGCTGCACTCCAGACAGGCACATCAGTATGTGCAATGAAAGGATGCATGAGTCATTTCAACAGGAAGAACTGAGAGTGGAAACTGTTCCTTTTTATTTCTTTTTATTTATTTATTTATTTATTGGGGGGCCAGTTTCAGAGATGCCATACAGAAAAGTTTTTATTTGCATATATTCATGTTTTGTTATGCTTGTTGTATTAACTAGGCGCTTAACCGTATTCAAAAGTTGAGCAATGAAACAATAAAAAGTTAACTTATTAAGAGAATGAGAAATAGACCGAGTACACTGGCCTCCTTCATGTTCCCCACGCCTGCATGTCTCTGTATAAAACATGTATGGACTGGGAATATGGTGGACTTCTTGGCTCTTAAGAGAGACCCTGACCTCTACAGCACCCCTCAGAGTCCTGGCCTGTCTCAGCTTGTGGCAGCCCAGGGCCAGGCAATAAGAAGAGGCAAGTTATCCATCTCACTGAATCTTTCTTTCTGCTTCACCCAGACAGTGGCGGGGGGGGGGGCGGGATTAAAAACAAAAGATGAAATACGACCAATCAACCAAAGTCTTGAATAACGAATAACAAGAGTTATTCTATTTTCCAAGCTCAGACAGACAGCAGCAGATCCAGCTATCACAGCTGGATGCTCCCTCCATAAATCGCAGGCCCATTTCCTCACCCCAGGTCTGGGCGCTAGCCAGCTTGTTCCCTCCCCTCACTGTCTTTGCTAAGATTGCCATGTTCTCTCTACCGGTACTTCAGTCTTAAAACAGGCCGTAAAGATTCCAGTCTACAGGTTCGGATGGCTCCAGGCTGCACTAGTATTTAGTGTTTACCTCTTCTCGTTTCCGACTGTTTGTGGCTTTTATTGGCAGGACAGTGAGGCCTGATGTTCACTGAGCCCTCACTCTGCGCTCACCGCGGCGCTAGGCCATGGAGATACTGCTGAGCTCGGGCTTTGGAGCGCATTCTCTGTGACTTGTTACGGCTGTGAAGTGTGCACTCACTGGGTGATACAACTGACTCTCTTTTTTGTGAAATCAGCTTTCTTCACCTGTTATTCAAAGGCTCGGTGTCACTGGTCACGGAACAGGTGTGAGTGGGGGAGGGCGGCGGGGTTCGGGGGCCAAGGCTCCATCTTATTTCTTCCGTTTCAAATACCTCTGTTTTCAACATCGCCATGTGGCATCCTACTCTTTCACCATGCTGAAAGGCACCTTCCTTTAGTCCATTGTTTAAATGTATCTTCCTCTTGCCTCCCCTAACTACCTTTTCCTGTCTAGGAAGGACCCATATGCTCTGTGTATTCGCTTGTGATCAGAGTGTGAGGAGTGGTTGAGTTGATATTTCCTGCTCATAATCATCGATGGGAATCACTGGCTTTTCCGCATCCTGTTATGAATACCCCCAAGAATATGGTGAGACCTACTGGCATACAAAGTTACAAATAAACATATGACGTTATCTTTGGGAAAATAGGTGGTGGGAAACTATTCTTTTTAGACAAACATGGGAACATTATGGAATAAGATGCAAACTTTTAATGTAAAGTAGGTCACAGAATATCTGTGTCTACAGTGGGCTGTATCAGATTTCTGTGAGGACCAGTCATATTGTTTTCCTATGGTCAGAATATGAAATGCTGAAAATTTTATATAAATAAAACGTTATTTATAAAACTTTGACAAGCACTATCCCATCCTCTTATTCCCGAGAAAGTTATCTCTATCGGTTTTTAACAGAGTACATAGTTTAAACCTTAATAATCATGACATATCATGGACATATCTCTAAATAAAGGTGAACTGTTTTTTTAAGAGAGAATTAACTGAGTTTTATGATCATTTGAAAGGATTTTTAATACAATGATTTCTTTTCAAGATTTACTTCTTTATAAATATTAAGATATATACTATCAATTCAATGTCTTTTACTGTTCTTTTGTAAAGCAATGGCTGGCCATCTTGTGAAACAGTAATATATGCCAGCCCAAGTTGAGAAACAAAATTAATACCTTTATGAGAAAAATGATAACATTCTCTCTTTTTTTGGATTAATAGAGTGGTATGTTTCATTATAAGGGTAAAGTAGTAAGCAAATCTATTCCACCTGCAATTGGGGTTTCACAGAAACTGACCTTTTTGTGTATTGTAAATCTTTAAAAATTGTCAGCCTGAGACTTAGATCTGGCTGATAGTCCTTTAAGACCATTTTGTGTTTTAAAAGTCAGAACATTCCACATGTAAAATACTTCTTCTGGCTTATCTTTAAAAACTAGAGGATTTAAGAACACAGCCCTCTAGTTCCTCCTGATAATAACTGACCAGGGCTGGGTGGAGACTGCCATTTTTCGGTAGGACAATCTCTCAAGGTCACTACATCCCCAACTCACCCTGCCTTTACGTCAGACTTGCTTTACCCGTTTTTATTACTAGCCCAGGCATTTGAGTTGGCAAGATTGATTCATTCAGCCACCCTTCCAAGCAGCAGATATTTTTAGGTATTGTGTATGACACACTGTTCTGCAACTAACAAGTATATTATTAAGCCCTGGCCCTTACCCTGGAACACCTGAAAGCCCCACATACACAGACACAGAAATAAATCATTGAATAATGGTGTCATTGAAAGCAATGAGAAATCTGCTCAGAACATAGTGAGAGCTCTAAGCTACTCCAGCCTGAAATGGTGGGGAGAGTCCAGGGAAGAATCCTTTGAATGGGTGTGCCCAATACAAAAGAAGCAAGGGTAATCTAGGCCAAGTGAATAGTCTATAAAAAGGCACAGCAATCAAAAGCATCAGTATGTTTATTGTGAGAATAGAAAGATCAAGACAAAGGTGAGGAGAGTTGATATTGGAGAGAGAAGGAAGTCCGGTTGTAGAAGCCATTTTACTGAGTTGTCCCACAATAAGGTCTCAGATTATATTTTAATAGAGGCCCAGTGCACAAAATTCGTGCACTCGGTGGGGGGAGGGGTCTCTCAGCCCGGCCTGTATCCTCTCACAGTCCGGGAGCCCTCAGGGGGTGTCTGACTGACAGTTTAGGTTTGCTCCCCGCACCCAATTTCAGTAGGCCTAAGCCGTCAGTCAGACATCCTTAGTGCTGCTGCGAAAGTGGGAGAGGCTCCTGCCACTGCCGTAGCACTTGCCAGCCATGAGCCCAGCTCAGGGCTTCTGGCTGAGTGGCGCTCCCCCTGTGGGAGTGCACGTCTGCCCCCTGGTGGTCAGTGCACGTCATAGCGACCAGTCGTTCCACTGTTCAATTGATTTGCATATTAGCCTTTTATTATATAGGATTATTGTCAATGAGCTAATCCACATAAAGAAACATTCCAGTTTACTATCATGCCTTATAGCATGAACATTTTTATAAGTACCGCGCGCTAACCGATTGCGCCACTGGAGCTCCTATGAACATTTTTGTTAATTATATTAGATTTAAAATATTTCTAAAATGGAATGTATAAATCTCTTTTGATGACTCAAGGGCACCATATGTCAATCCTCATACCATGTTGCCAATAAAATACCAATACTATAAGTGGGTTTGAAGGTTATGGAACTTTTCCTCTTATACTAATAATATTCTACTTGAGCAACTCCTTTTTTATATAAAGCTATTAGGTAAATTGACAGAAAAGTAAAACACCTCAAATATTGTCTGCCACTTCTCATTTGTTGTTTCTGTTACACTTAAGTTAAAAGTAGAGGCTCAAGCTCATTCGAAATATACACAGTAGTCCTGGCTGGTGTAACTCAGTTAGTTGAGCATAGTCCCATGCACTGAAAGGTCACTGGTTCGATGCCCAGGTTGTGGGCTCAATTCAGGAGGCAATCAATTGATGTTTAATGTTCCTCTCTTTCTCCCTTCCTCTCTCTCTAAAAATGAAAAAATAAAAATAAACATACTTAAGAAATATACACAGTAATTCTTTTATTTCGGTTGGGATGAGCACTCATAAATTGCATTCATGAGCTTCATGCCAACTCAGAAGCCCCCCACCCCCACCCCACATTTTTTGTTTAACTCATATGAACACTCTGGAGTACTTTCAAGAACAGTGAGTGGCTCTCATATCCTTTTTGCAACTGATCTGGTGGATGAAAAAGGAAGAGAAGTTCCCTTAGGCTCGCTATAGATGGGCTACATAACAAGCCTCACTCCTCTCTCTCCACTCAGGAAAACATATAAAAGGGTATGTCAATATCATGGGATTCTAGGGATTCTATTAAAAATTCCCTAAAATGTAATTTTTTAAAAAAAGCAAATTCCTTTGAAAATGTGGTCCTTTAAGTCCAGTTATCAATGAATTGCTTGGGGCACACCTCACAATGCCTAAGATACAACATAGCATCACCAAAAGATGGTCTCAGTTGAGTGAGTGAAGTGAGTCTGTGGTAAAATAAATATTTTGGTATACTAAAAATCCAAACTGCTTTGACTATGGATAGTTCCTAATTCTGATTTCTATGCCTCCTCTAGCCCTCCTTAAAATGGGTTGGCCAAGTCATAAAAGGGAAGAGAAAGAAACACAACAGATTTAAAAATAAAGATTATAACTGAAGAAAGAAGGAGGTCTACAGAGGAAGGAAAATAGGGGAAATCACCCAATTTCAGTGGGACTTGCAAGGATTTGAATAAGCAGTTCTATATTTAGTACCTATCAATTTGGGGCAGTCCCTAAATTCAAGAAGTTTCTGATTTCATTCTGAGTCCCCAATTACTGCAGGGTGAATCCATTTGCAAATCACATCTTCAAAATTCCTTTTCTATTCTCTTTCCTTTTTACTCTTTTCATTATGTAAGACACTTCTTTCTGTACAATCTGAAATTTTAGAATAAGTGACTTAAATTTGGTCCTAGATAGTCCTACCAAATATCAGAGGTTGCATGATAAAATCAGATTGATACTCATATGTAGTAGCCACCTACTGTTGTGAGTTGAAATATAACAGAAAAGGTTTCTTTGTCTTTGTTTCTGTCCCCTTGGAACATGATACTAGAGGTGAGTATTAAAAATGCCTTACCTAAGAGGGTGTAGAGTAGGGGTTTAGAACATAGACTCTGGAGTCCAACTGCTTGGGTTTGAATCCCAGTCCTGCCAATTACCTATGTGACTTTGGGACAGTTACTCTAGAGGCCAGGCTTAGTTTTCTAGTGTGTAAAATGAAGACAATGTCCATGTGGGTGCAGTGCAGGGTTTCCCAGGGAGTCACAGTGGAGTCTGCAGGGTATGCTATGTGACAGGGTGAGTTGGAGGAGTGGGAGGGTGTCCTCATGGAAGAGCAGAGACAGAGGGGCTGGAATGGTGCTGAGCATCATGGGTAGCACAGAGAGAAAATAATAAAAATAAAAATAGGCTATCCCTGCTGGGAATTTTGTTTCAATATTAGAAACAATGATATTTTGAACTTTCCTACATATCTTGGGGCATATGGGTAAGAATTCCTCTTAGGCGGTGACTCTCAAATCTTAGCATGTATTAGAATCACCTGGAGAGCTTTCTAAAACACAGGTTGCTGCAATTTTAAGTGAAATAAAAAATAAAAAAACACATAATAAATACATTGAACTTAAAGATAAGGAGAACAGATTTGGTAGTTTCCAGAGGCAGTGAAGGTAGTCAAAAGGTACACAGAGTTATAAAATAAATAAGCCATGGGGATGTAATATACAGCACGATGACCACAGTTAGTAATACTGTATTGTATATTTGAAAGTTGCTAAGAGAGTAAATCTTAAAAGTTCTCAGTACAAGAAAAAAAATAACTATGTGTGATGATGAATGTTAACTAAACTTATTGTGGTGATCATTTTTCAACTTACACAAATCAAAGCATTCTGTTGTACACATGAAACTAATATATGTAAATTATAACTCAATAAACATAAATAAATAATTTTAAAAATAAAAGCTTGAGAAATCCTAAGATTTAAATTTTGCAACTTAATGTAAGTGGGTAAGATTAAAACATCAATTATTGTAAATAATTTTTTCACACACAAAACCCTCCTAGGCTTTAGTAAATCTCAGTTGACACATTTATGCAATTGTTTATTCACAACATATTTATTAACTGCTGTGAACAGGTGCTAGATACTTGAAATAGAGTGGAAAATGACTCCCAGTCCCTTCCTTCATTAAGATTATACACTAATGGGAATACAAGGGGAAAAAGTCACATAAACAACCACTATGATTTCAGATAATGGAGAGACAAATACCAATCAAAGACTATTCCTTATCTCCTGACTCTAATCCCAACTTTCTCACAGTAAAGGACACTCTGTCCCCTCTCTCATTGTCCAAAAATAGAAGCAGTAATTATTTCCTCTTTTCCATAGCCAAAGACACCACCAAACTCTCCAATTCCTACCTGATTTTAATACCAGCCTACAACTCCATAAATAATCAGTCAATGAATCTACAATTGTTTACTGAGCATCAAATATTTCCTCAGGATAAGGCTTTGTCAGGGCAGAGAAGAAGGGAAGAGAAAATTAAAAACCCAGAGAACATACAATATAGAAAGCAGCCCAATGGTGATGTGCACTCAGCAAATATTAACTCAATACCTTGCCCAGCTAGCAGTGAAAGGTGAGAGAAACACAGTGGCAAGGAAGCCTGTACCCTTGACAATCTTGTAAGCAAGGCAAGACCATATTAATTCAATGGAAAACAACCTTTTTTTTTTTACATTTAAAAATCTTTAAAACGGGACTTTATCTTACAATGGTGATGCCTTTGACTGGATAAATTATGGTAACCGTAGCAGAAAGTAGCATCATGCTCTGAGGGCTGTGTAGAACCAATGGCAGTGGTCCAAGTCAAGCTGCACTTTTTGAAAAAAAAAAAAAAAAAAAAAGGGTAGTTGGACTCCACCCTCAGAGTTTCTGACTCAGTAAGTCTGGAGTGGGGCCCGATGATTTGGATTCCTAACAAGTTCCCAGATGATGCTGGGGCACACACCTGGAGACGTCCTACTCTAGGGCAGCTGTCTTTAAACTGGAGAATACATACCCTTGCGGCACCCAACACCTTTGTAAGAAGTACATGGACAGAAATAGTTTTACGGAAATCTGTTTTCAAGTCCTCTGTATCCATATGTATTCTTTCCTAAAACTTAGGTTTGCCTTAGAGCACCAGGTAGTCAACTAGTCACACTGGTTCTCCTTTCCCACTTTCCATTTCACAACCTCCTTTCCTCACTTTACGAAGGAAAAGTATGACCCTCGCCCATTCCTGGCACTGATCGAATGTGTAAAGGCCTCTTGAACATCAAATAAATGCCACAGAACAGACTAAGGGATCTCAGAGGGAAGGGGGTTGGGAGGTAGGAAGAGACTAACCAAAGAACTTCTATGCATATATGCATAACCCATGGACAAGAAGGCCTGGGGGTGGGGGGAGCAGAATAGAGGAGGTCAATGTGGGGGGGTGGGGGGGGGGAATGGAACATCTGTAATACTTTTGATAATAAAGATAAATTTTGAAAAATAAAATAAAAAAATCACAAAGTTCAAACTAAGCCTCCTTTAACCAAGACACCAAGTCTCCCCATCCATTTTTTTAGAAATGCATTTCTAATAAATATTAAACAAAAAATAAACTATAACTGATTAAAATGTATGCAATTTTGATCCAAAAGGTCTAAAATCTGGAGCAAATATGTCTAGGATCCAATCTTGAAACCATTACTTAGTATCTATGAAATCTTAAGAAAGTTAATCTCCCTGTGCCTCAAATTCCTCCTCTGTAAAATTCACATAATAATATGAAATTCCTTTAGGATTCTTGCTAGCATTAAATAAGCTACTATAGGTACAGTGCTTAGAACTATGCCTGGCACATAGGAAATGCACTATGTGTTAGGTATTATTGTTATTTTTGTATTGTTGCAATTGCATTAATTATATTAATTTAATAATAATTGGAATACTTTTTAAATTTTTATATAGGCTTTCTTTTGTTTCAGGAAATTTTATGGGGTCACCAATAAAAATATTTCAAGAAAAAATATTGTGTAACATGATATTTATGTTATGTGAAAATAATTTCAAGTAAAATATATTAAAGAAGAGTTTGTATATTTTTAAATTAATGGTAATGAATATTACATTGCTAGCATTTAGACTTAATAAAATATTATTTTAAAGTGATGGATCAATTTTATTTAAAAATGTTAATTTTCACAATATATTGGCATCCTTTACAACTGTTTAAACTTATGACAAAAAATTTTAGATGTTAAGTTAAAGATGTGTGGCGGTAGGTATTTGATGAGAATTTTCTGAATTAAAATACATTATTTCCCAATTTATCTGTAATATCTGATTATTGAATCTTTAAAAAACGAGGTTTTTAATCTCATATTTTTACTCTTGGATGAATACACAGTAATGATTTTCTTTATTGAAATTAGATTTAGTTCCTAACTCTGGTCTTTACAATGAATCCAAAGTATCTGAAACATCAGGTTTCCTAAAGTGGCTACATATTAAAATCCACTGGGGAATTTTTTTAGTGTCATACCTCCCCAACTCTGATTTATTTAAACTCTTGTAATTCTTAGTGAATCTATAAATTTAAAAATCATCCTGTTGATTCTGAAATACAGGGTGGGGCATAAGTAGGTTTACATTGTTCATATGGAAAATAATACAATAATCCTATCTAATAAAAGAGAAACATGGTAATTGGTGTACGACTGCTACCCTTCCCATTGGCTAATCAGCGAGATATGCAAATTAACTGTCAGCCAAGATGGCGGCCGGCAGCCAGGCAGCTTGAAACTAACATGAGGCTTGCTTGCTTCAGTGACAGAGGACTCCAGCGTTCCCGGCAGTTTAAGAAACATTGTAACAAATATAGAAGCTAAACAAAACCCCAGAAACCTGCTTTCAGCGAGCCCGGGATCTCAGAGCTGGAGTTATACATTGTTTCGATTATAGAACCGAAACAAATCAGATACCTGCTTTCAGCAGCTGAGGCCTCAGAGCTGGAGCCAGAGCTAAAGCTGGCCCAGAATAAAAAAGAAAAGAAAAAAAAGGAGCGGTTGGGAGCTTCAGTCACCCGCCAGCCTGAAAACAGCCCTCAGCCCCTCACCCAGACTGGCCAGGCACCCCAGTGGGGACCCCCACCCTGAAGGGTGCATGACCAGCTGCAAACAGCCATCATCCCCTCACCCAGGCTGGCCAGGCACCCCAATGGGGACCCCCATCCTGATCCAGGACACCCTTCAGGGCAAACCAGCCAGCCCCACCCATGCACCAGGCCTCTATTCTATATAGTAAAAGGGTAATATGCCTCCCAGCACCGGGATCAGCGGAGCCGCGAGGCCTCCCGGCACCGGGATCAGCGTGACAGGGAGCAGCGCCCAAACCCCCTGATCGCCCCGCGGCTCTGTGTGTGACAGGGGGCTGGGCCACAGCCTCCCTATCCGCCCTGCTCTGTTCCTGACAGGGGAAGGCGCCCCAACTGCTGATCAGCACTGCTCTGTGCCTGATAGGGGGGAGCTCCCCAACCTCCTGATCGCCCTGTGGCTCTGTGTGTGACAGGGTGCAGCGCCTCAACCCCCTGATCCGCCATGCCCTGAGTGTGACAGGGGGCGGTGCCCCAACTCCCCTATCGGCCCTACTCTGTGCATGACAGGGGGGAGCTCCCCAACCTCCTGATTGACCCTGCTCTGTGCACGACAGGGGGCAGCGCCCCAACCCCCTGATTGGCCCTGCTCTGTGCATGACAGGGGGGTGGCGCTGCAACCTCCCCATCGACCTTGCCTTGAGTGTGACAGGGGGTGGTGCCCCAACCCCCCAATCGGCCCTACCCTGAGCATGACTGAGGGTGGCATTGCAACCTCCCGATCCACCCTGCTCTGTGCATGACAGGGGGCGGCACCCCACTCCCCAATCGGCCCTGCTCTGAGCCTGACCAGGGGCTGCACCTAGGGATTGGGCCTGCCCTCTGCCACCCGGGAGCAGGCCTAAGCCAGCAGGTCGTTATCTCCCGAGGGGTCCCAGACTGCAAGAGGGCAGAGGCCAGGCTGAGGGACCCCCCCCCCCCCCGAGTGCACAAATTTTTGTGCACCGGGCCTCTAGTTAGTAAATAATAATAGAAGAATAAAGCCTGTGTTTCATGTACTCACAACTGTAAACCTCCTTTCGGCCCCACCCCGTATAGGCAGATTTGCAAACTACTGATTAAAACCTTTTGTAATCCACCTGTGTACAGGTTTAGACAAAAGGCTGCTAATATTTTCCCTGTGTTTACATCACTTAATGGGCAGCACTTTTCCTTTAGTAATATCGCTCACTATAATGCATGTAAGAAGAGGGATAAGCATCATTTCTAAACCTCCCTGGGTATAAGGGAAGTTGCAATCCAATTTGAAAATAATTAATTTCTGGAAGCTAGATTATAATGAAAATCAACTATATGACTTTGTAAGTTTTGTCCAGGTACAATGTGGTCCAATTCACAGTTATGGTACATAATCAACATAACATAACTTTTAGACCATTTTCATTTAACATTCTTTTCTTACTTTCTTGATTTTAAGCTGAATTGTTTCACTTAAGCATTTAAGACTTATTTAATTTCAGTATGAATTATTTCATTAAAGTCTTTAAGCAATGAGTTTTGGTCTCAGGAAATTCAGTGTGCACAAAATCTTTCAACTTATTAAATAAAAATTCAAGTCCCTTTCTTCTTGCTATTTAAGTAAAAACAAACAAACAAAAGATAAATCCCCATGAGTGTTCTGTCAACACATGTAAAGAAAGAAAGAATTTATATTCATATATTCTTGTTTGTAGGATTATTTAAGAATACTTAACAAACACCATTTTAGGGATCAAGCATATACAAAGAAAGCTCTTAGAATTCACTAAATGACCTAAGTTGCAAGAATATAAAACTCCAATATTGTAGTGTTTTAGAGAAGGCTATGATAAAAAATAAATTGTAAAGGTAAAGTCTAGCAATGCCAAATGAGACCCAGAGAGAAGAGCATTTTAGAGGTAAGGCCAATCTACTGAAATCTCTTTTTATAAGGGAGACATTGATTCATCATCCAACACACATTTATTGAATCCCACCACATGCTAGTCACTGTTTACACACCAGACCCCTGCCCTCCTGGAGCCACCTTTCCACTGGAGGGGAGCAAGTACAGACAGTGAGGTCCAAAGCCAAACAAGCAAATCAAACAGTCAAATGTGTTCAAGGGCTGGCTCAGAGGCTTGAGAGCCATAAATTCTTTGGTAAGTTACTTTGCTTTTCTCAACTTCTGCCTCCTCATTTATAAGAGAAAATATTACCGAACATGCAGGTTTGCTGTGAGGATCAAAGCAGCTAATATAAATAAAGCAAGAGACTGTCATAGTCTTATTTGTGTTTTAACATCAGCTGGAGAATGAAGTTTAAGCCTCTTAAATTCTGGGCAGGTCACAAAGGATATTGCGTGCCTTGTAATCTTTCATGCCACATCTTCTCTCTCATTCACCTTAACTAGCACACCAAACACCATATTTCCTTGATTTTAAGGCACATATTTCTCCCATTTCAACTTGTCTGGGATAGGACATGTCTTATCATCTAAGGCTTCTTGCAATTGCTGCCTTCGGGTGTCAGTCACCATGACATTGTTTTCATTGCAAGTCCATGTACAAGTATTAAAAGTAATGGCATCCAAAGTTTCAGAATGGATCACAGTGGCTGGAAAATAAATCCTGGAGATAGGAGCTAAGCATTCCTTTCAAGCCTAAGAAACAAATATGTGTGTGTAAGTCCATGTGTGTATTGGGGAGGGTGGGGCATACATGAGGAACAGCGGGGAGCTGTTTGTTTAGCAACGTTCGGAAACTGTGAAACTGTGAATCAAATAGTCAAGCTCTGTATAATTGCAAAGTCAGTTTCACTGCCCAGCACTAAAAGCTTTGGGTCTATCATGGGTCCTTTGGCTTCTTTAAAGAAATGTTGCATGACCATTGTCCTTTTTGGCAGAGGACAATGCTCTGTGGAAAACCATGGCCATTGAAGATTCTGAGTTGAAAAGTGATCGGAAAGTCCATCTCTAAATGTGACGGAGCTTTAGGAATACCTTACCCAAATTCATTTTGTCTAGATTTTCTTTCTTCCACATGTGCCTAAGAGCTGTATCTGACCCAAATCTATATCTAATTAACTAAAAAAGCTACTTCAATCATTGTAAAATAAAAACCTAGGGTATAGATTGAATTGACAGCACTTTTTTTGCTTGTTTTTGGAGGTATATTTAATATCAGAGCATGTTATAACCAATAGAATCTTAAACTTCATAAGGTATAGTGTTCATGGTTCTCCAAATATGGTGCATGGCTTATCAAAGGAGCTTAAATAACTATTGTTGAGAGCAATTACTGCATCCTTTAGGATGGCCCTGAATGCCCTCAAAGGAAAGAGATCCCGCAGAAAACATTTTCCTGGGTAGGAGTGGGGATTCTCACACTGCTCGAGATCAGCTTTTCATAGTCACCACTGCCACCTTCAGCCTATTCAATGCAAAATTCTGTTTCAAGGAGGTTAACACCGTAATAATTAAATCAAGTTTTGTCTATAACAGTTTATTCGCCAAAAAGAATTTCCAAAAGAGCCTAGAGATCATGTTTTCCAATTCTTATTATAACTGTCAAGATAATCTTGTTGGTAATTCCCATGAAGAGAACTCTTCCAAGTCTTGTGTGAGGGTTTTGTGCTGACCCACGATATGCCAGGCCAAAATGCACTTTGTGCTGCAAAACCAGCGCTGCTGTAACTGAAACAAAGTCTGCCTTGAATAGGCAATCAGTCCTCACAAGACTACCCATACTGTAACTGGTGTCTGGCAATATACACTTTCAGATAAATACCATGTAAAATGCTTTAAAAACTATGCAAGTCCTCCAGTTTCACACTACCATTTGAGTCTGGTCCATTTTTCTGATACAACTACATTATAGCATAGAGGCCATTTTCAGGCACATGATAGAGAGAAATCAGCGGTAAGAGAAAGCTTCATCATTTGTACTCTTTAAAGAGTCATAAAAGTTTGTGGACAATTTGGTAAAATCATCTACAGATTACCTAGTTTTGTCACATTCATAATCTTCCTGTTGTGACAAAGATTGGCAGTTTTTCAAAACCTGTCACTGTTTATCTAGATAACAGTGGTAATTTTATCTAGATAAGTGATCAAACCAAATCTTTTGCTTCTTCCTTTCTTTCTTCCAATTTCTGCCAACTACTAGTCATGTAATCTTTGGCAAGTCACTCAACCTCTCATTGCTGTGGTATTTGGTATTTTTTTCTTTCTTTTCAGTAAAATACATCATAGGTCTGTCATAAATATTAAATGAGTTAATACCTATAAAACATTTAGAGGAAGGCCTGGTACATAGAAACCCCTAATAAATTGATTATTTTTATTATTACTAGAATAATCATATAAAAGATGAATGAATATATAGATAAACAAATTAATGAAGCTGTGCAATATAAAGCTTGAACTTCAAAGACAATTATGATTTCAATAAAAGAGAAGGTAGAGGCTAAACATACTTATTACTGCTTTCATAGCATTCCATCCCGTCTTCTCCCCTCACCTAGAAAACAAGTTAGATGCGATGAGTACAAAACAGAAAACCTTGGTTCAGTAGGTCAGAGCCAACCTGTGGCTTCCCCAGTAGCTGTAGAAAGAGAGGGACAGGAGTGATGAACATGCTCTCCAGGAGCGTGGCTCACCAAGTATCCAGCTGTGCCGGGGACAAGCATGAGTGTACGGATACTGGAGTAGGGGCTCTGCCAGCTGCCAGCCCGTCTGTCCATGTGCTCCAGTCTGTGTTATCTGAGATGCATTGGGTTTTCCCACTTGATAACAACTTACCGGCTGTGTAATTTTCTGAACATGGCCCAACATCTCTAAATTTCAGTAATGTCACTTACAATATGGACGTTTAACATAGCCAAGTGGCTGCTCTGAAGACAAAATTACATTTGTATGACAACTAAAAAAGGACCTGCTACACAGTAGGTATTCAAAAGGTGTTAGTCCCCCCAAATATACGTAAAGATTTTAGATTAGTCCTCTAAAGAAACAGCAACTTGTTACTTTAGGTAACTCTCATTAACATCATTTCTCCTCGTGGTCCTGACTGAGTCATCTGAATTAGCTAGAAAACAGTTATACCACACTCATATATGTTGTATGAGTATCTGTAACATTCATTTCTATATGCAGTTTCAAATGTGAGTCGATCAGTTTCAATGGCTCAAGAATCTTGAACAGCATACCAAATTTTAGATGCTAAAGTTCAATTGAAATTTGGCATTCAGATGAGCATTTTTCCGTGTACTCAGAGCAAGCAGAAGATTCCTAGACAAAGAGCAATCACAAATGGTAATTTTATCCAACTGGATCCACTTATATTTAGCATTTTTTTATGGAAGAGAGAAGAAAACAAGAATGGACTTAAAGAAAATGTTTTCCTTTTATGATTGACTTTCCAAAAAGCAGAGATGAATTGCCTTATGAAGTTCCTTCTTATAACTCAAGGAACATAACTGCCTAGAGAAAAAATTACGCAATGTCTTCCAAGAGGTAAACGAAATTTCTGTTGCAAAATATAGTTACGCATTTCAGCACATTTGGCAATAACTCCACAACCTACAGTGTCTGCCCCCTGAAAAAAATGTTTCCTGATAATAATCTGTTATCAGCGGTTAGGCTATTGATTACTTCAAGGCAGGGAAGATGTGAAAACAAAATAGGTGGTTTCTGTCATATAGAACACAGACCCCAAAGTGGTCAATTAAAGGAGACCCACCATCAACCCAAGTGGCAGGGGGCCAGTAGGGGGTTGTTGACTCCTAAAGGAAGAGGGGGAGAGGAGAACAGATCCAAAGGTAATTTGTTACACTTACTTTCCCCCTGGGAGCAGCTTTGAAAATGCCAACTCTTAACCAAGGTCCACGCTTTTACTTTATGGCTATAGATGTTGTTTCAGAGGACATGATATTAGGATTCTCTGTGAATTCTAAACCACTGCATATGTATAAGAAATCATAATATCACACATGCTCCCTTTGCTCGATTTTACGTAACTTTTGATAAGTAGCTCTTGTAAGGAAATGAGCTGCTTGATTTTATCCTTTTACTGCTGCTGGGTGGTCGTGTTTTGGTATTTCTGCTCCTTTGCAGGTCAGGTGAAATGGGAGAACCTACTTAATGTCAATGACTCAGGAAAAAGGGAAACCCTAGAAAAAGAAATGGAGTTTGAAAAGTATATCTTACACTGAATAAAAAGAGGGGGCTGGCTCTTCATCTGTCTGGGCTAGGACTTATATGGGGGCTAGACTGTGTGAGGGTGAGGATGGTCTCAGGAGAGGAGGGAAGAATGCTCTAGCCAGCTGGATGAAGCTCAGTGGTAGGCAGGGGTCAGTCTTAGGAGACTCCGCATATGAGCTAGCACAGCAGTTACAGCCAGCAAAGAGGTCTTCTCTGCTCATTATTGCTCTTTGGTTATCCCTGAGCATTTGACAGGTCCTGACAAAGATAGAGCCTCATCTCGGGTGAGCAGAAAGAACTTGAAGGGAAGAGCCTGAGGCTGGAGGCTAAAAGCAGAGCAGCATGGCAGTGGTGGTAGCCAGTTCCCCAGAAGAAGATGAATTTCAGTGGATATGCAACTGGGATATACGATATGGGTATCATCCTCTATGTGGACATTCATTCTTCTGCCTAACCTAGAGGATTCAGATGCTTTTTTAATAAAAAGAGTTGTATCACTTCATTCCTTATTATAACAAACTAGAGGCCCCATGCACAAAAATTCATGCACTCGGAGGGGTCCCTCGGCCCGGCCTGCACCCTCTCGCAGTCTGGGACCCCTCTGGGGATATCCACCTGCCAGCTTAGGCCCACTCCTTGGGGAATCGGGCCTAAGCTGGCAGTCAGACATCCCTCTGGCAGCCCGCCACTGCTGCTGTGCTGGCCAGCCATGACCCGGCTTCTGGCTGTGGAAGTGCACTGACCACCAAGGGGTAGCTCCTGCATTGAGCATCTGCCCCCTGGTGGTCACTGCATGTCATAGCAACTGGCCATTCCTCCATTAGGGTCAATTTGCATATTACCCTTTTATTATATAGGATACAGGGGAGGGCAAAAGTAGATTTAGAGTTGTGAGTACAGAAAACACAAAGTTTATTCTTGTATTATTATTTATCAATTATTGTATTTATTATTATTATTAACCTATTTTTGCCCACCTCTGTATTGAGGAAAGGACCATATCTTTGTTAAGGAATAAGTTAACTTGAAGCTTCTCCTCGCTACACACTCTGTTAAATGTAGACAGATGGAGGATTGCCCCACCTCTAGAGACTTACAGTCTAGTACAGCAGTTCTCAACCTGTGGGTTGCAACCCCTTTGGGGGTCGAAGGACCCTTTCACAGGGGTCGCCTAAATAGATCCTGCATATCAGATGTTTACATTATGATTCATAACAGTAGCAAACTTACAGTTATGAAGTAGCAACAAAAATAATTTTATGGTTAGGAGTCACCACAACATGAGGAACTGTATTAAAGGGTCACGGCATTAGGAAGGTTGAGAACCACTGGTCTAGTAGAAGGAAAGAGATATATAAACAAATAAGTATAAAAAATGTGCCCAGCCAGTGTAGATCAATGGTTGAGTGTCGATCCATAAACCAGGTGGTCAGGGTTCGATTCCCAGTCAAGGCACTTGCCTGGGTTACAGGCTCAATCCCTAGTAAGGGGCATGTAAGAGACAGCCAATCCATGTTTCTCTCTCATCATTGATGTTTCTCTCTCCCTCTCCCTTCCTCTCTGAAATCAATAAAAATTTATTTTTTTAAATGTGACAGATGTTTGAACAGACATATTTGTTAGACATATGGATGCAAAATGAAGGAGAAACATGAAAATTTAATATGATTCACAGGCCTGAGTTCATACTCTCACTTCAATCTTAAACTTCTCTAAGAGAGTAGTGTGGTATAGTAATTAACATAACAAAACATTCTCTAGCCTGCAATCTGAGTTTCTACATTAGCTTATTTATACATAAATGTGTTGAAGAAATATTTTATTTTGCTTGGAGAAAAGAAGGCTGTGTCTGGGGATTTTATTTATCTGTGCTCTCTGACCTAAGGTTACTTCTTTTAAATTAGACATTAAAAGTCTGGGTCTTAAGGATCATAGATAGGTTATCCAAAATCATCCTGGAGTCAACAGAAATTTTAAAGAATTCATGACCCATAAAAAAAGTTATTTCCACCTGTAATTGAAAAAATTTTAAAATATAATAAAAAGAAAGATGAAGTCACATTTAATAAAGAAATCTTCCATGTACCTTTATTTAATAACAGGTTTTCCATGATGTTTAATTTTAAATAATATTATGGCCTATAGGTAAACATCATATAAACACTATTGTGAAAATGTCTATAATTCAATATCATGCTTATGGCACATTATTCAAGTTCTTGATTTTGATCATTAATAATGTAATCTACTTTGAGTTTGAACAGCTGTTATCCTTTAATAGTCTCTTCCTTCAGGATACTTTCTGTATTGCCTAACCATGCACCAGGAATAATTTTATTTGTTCCCAAAGGAACAATAAAAATAATCTTAAAATCTTTGTTGAGAGAGTATCAAGCATTTTAACATTAAATAGTCACAGTTTCTATTTAATTTAAACTATTTTATGAAATAGAAATGTTTTCATGGAACTCATGGATCAAATAAAAAATAAATGTCTCCAAAAAAGTCACTTTTGTTTTTATCATGTGAAATAAAGAACAGAATTAAGAATCTTTTGGGGGTTCTCCAACAACTGTGATTCATTGATATTACCTTTAAATAGGAATCTATTTTTGTCCATATCCTTGTTTAAAAAGATCCTATCAGCAATAGAGCATCAACTTTCTATAAAACAGTAACACCTAAAGAGTAGACAACACCTTTATATAAAAGAAAAAACATAGTTCTTACAAGCAACACATTATATAAAATAGGTATCAAGATACATTAGGAGTACATTTTCATTGTATATATTTTTGAATTTTAAAACTTCAATATATTCTTTTCAAGTACACATGCAACATTTTCTAGAATAGACCACATGTTAGGACACAAAACAAGTCTCAATAAATTTAAGAAGACTGAAATCATATCAAGCATCTTCTCTGACCATCAGGTCTGAAAATAAAATTCAATCACAAAAAAAGAAAGAAAAACACATAAACACATGAAGGCTAAAAAACATGTTACTAAACAATGAATGGGTTAATAATGAGATCAAGGAAGAAATCAAAATATATCTTGAAACAAATAAAAGTGAAAACACAACAACCCCAAATCTATGGAACACAGAAAAAGCAGTCAGTCCTACAAGGGAAATTCAGGACTATCTTAAAAAACAAGAAAAATTTCAAATAAGCAATTAACCTTACCCTTAAAAAAACTAGAAAAGAAAAACAAAGCCAAAAGTGAGTAGAAGAAAGGAAATAACAAAGATCAGAGCAGAAATAAACAAAATAAGACCCTAAAAGACATTTTAAAATATGAATGAAACCAAGAGCTGGTTTTTGAAAAGATAAACAAAATTGATAAACCCTTAACCAGACTTATCAAGAAAAAAAGAGAGAAGACCCAAATAAATAAAATCACAAATGTAAGAGGAGAAGTAACAATTGACACCACAGAAATGCAAAGAATTACAAGAAATTATTACAAACAACTATATTCTAATAAACTGGATAATTTGGAAGAAATAGGTAAGTTCCCAGAAAAATACAATAAATCAAAACCAAATCAAGAAAAAACAGAAAAGCTGAACAGACAAATTACAACTAATAAAACTGAAGCAGTCATTTTAAAAGAAACTTCCACAAATAAAACTCCTGGACCAGATGGCTTCACAGGTGAGTTTTACCAACCATTCAAAGATGAACTAACACCCACTCTTCTCAAACTATTCCAAAAAAATTCAAAAGGAAGAAAACTCCCAAGCTCATTTTATGAGGCCAATATCATCCTAATTCTGAAACCAGATAAACAACAAAGAAAGTTATATGCCAATATCCCTGATGAATATACTAGTAGATGCTAAAATCCTCAACAAAATATTAGCAAACCAGATCCAGCAATCTATAATAATAAAAGCATAATATGTTAATTAGACCAGACGTCCTTCTGGACATCCTTCCTTCTGGATTTCACGCATCGGGCCTCTAGTACATTATAAAGGTCATATGCGATGATCAAGTAGGATTTATTCCTGGGATGCAAGGTTAGTAAATATCTGCAAATTTACTAACATGATACACCACTTAAACAAAATGAAGAATAAAAATTATATGATCATATTAATAGATGCAAAAAAAGCTTTTGACAAAATCCAGTACCCATTTATGATTAAAACTCTCAGCAAAGTGTAAATATATCTCAACATAATAAATGCCATATATGAAAAACATCATACTCACTGGGGGAAAACTAAAAGCATTTCCCTTAAGACCAGGGCAAGACAGGGATGTCCACTTGCACCACTCTTATTCAACATAGTACTGGAAGTCCCTGCCACAGCAATCAGACAAGAACAAGAAACAAAAAGCATCCAAATTGGAAAGGAAGTAAAACTGTCATTATTTGCAGATGACATAATACTGTACACAGAGAACTTCAGAGATTTCATTTAAAAAAAAAAAAAAACCACGGGAACTGATAAATGAATTCAGTAGAGGAGCAAGATACAAAATAAATACCCAGAAAACAGTTGCATTTTTATAGAGCAATAATGAACTATAAGAAAGGGAAACGGAAAATAATCCCATTTACAACTGCATCAAAAAAGGAAATGAAATACCTGGGAATAAACTTAACCAAGGAGTAAAAAACCTGTACTCAAAGAATTATAAGGACCGAAGAAAGAAACTAAAGAAGAAACAAGTAGAAGCATATACTGTGCTTATAGATAGGAAAAGTAAAATGTCTATACAATCAAAAGCAATCTATAGATCCAATGCAATTCTTACGAAAATATCAATCGTGTGTTTCACAGACTAGAACAAATAACCTCAAATTTTACTAAAGACCCCAAATAGCCATAGCAATATTGAAAGAGAAAAAAAGTTGGAGGTATCACATTACCTGATATCAAACTGTACTAAAAGGCTATTGCAATCTAAAGAGTATGATACTGGCATAAAAACAGACATATAGATAAACAGAAAAGAATAGAGAGCCCAGAAATAAACTCACACCTATTTGCTCAATTAGTATTTGACAAAGAAGGCAAGAACATACTATGGGATAAAGATAGTCTATTCAATAAATGGTGTCGGAAAAATTGGACAAATATATGCAAAAATATAAAACTACTTTCTTATACCATATAGAAGAATAAACTCAAAATAGATTAAAGACTTAAATGTAAGACTTGATAAAATAAAAATCCTTGAAGAAAACATAGACAGTAAAATCTCAGACATTTCTATTAGTAATTTTTTTTCTGATATATCTCCTTTGGCAAGAAAATCAAAGAAAAATAAATAAACGGGGCTATATCAAACTAAAAGGTTGTGTACAGCAAAGGAAACCATCAACAAAATGAAAAGACAACCCACTGACTGGGAGAACATATTTGCTAATAATACATTTGATAAGGGGTTAATATCCAAAATTTAAAAAGAAATCACACAACTGAACATCAAAAAAAACAAACAATCTGATTAAAAACTGGACAAAGGACCTAAATATACACTTCTCCAAAGAGGACATGCAAATAGTCAATAGACATATGAAAAGATGCTCAAGGTCACTAATCATCAAAGAAATGCAAATTAAAACCACCATGAGATATCACCTCACACCTGTCATAATGGCTATCATCAATAAATCAACAAACAATAAGTATCAGCGAGGATGTGGAGAGAAGGGAATCCTTGTGTATTGCTGTTGGGAATGCAGAAGGGTTCAGCCACTGTGGAAAACAGTATGGAGGTTTCTCAAAAAATTAAAAATGGAACTGCCTTTATGACCCACTGATTCCACGACTGGGTATATATTCTAAGAAACCCAAAATATTAATTTGAAAGAATATATACACCCCTACGTACAATGCAGCAATCTTTACAATGGCCAAGCTATGGAGGCAACCCAAGTGCCATCAAAGTTGAGTGGATAAAAAAGCAGTGGAACATATATACAATATTACTTGGCCATAAAAAATAATGAACTCTTACCATTTGTGACAGCATGAATGGACCTGGAGGATAGTATGCTAAGTGAAATAAGCCATTCAAAAGCAAATGCCACATGATGTCACTTATATGTGGACTCTACGAAACAGTATAAGCAACCAAAACAGATTCATAGTTACAGAAAACAGGCTGATAGTTGCCAGAGGGGAGGAGGTTACAGGGGTGGGGTGGAAAAGATGAAGGGATTGAGAAGTATAGATTGGTAGTTACAAAATAGTAGTGGGGATATAACGGATAGCATAGGAAATATAGTCAATAATACTGTAGTAACTGTACATGGTGCCAGTTAGGTACTGGATATATCAGGAGGAACACTTTGTAAAGCACATGACTGTCTAACCACTATGTGATACACCTGAAACTAATGCAAATTAATACTGAATATAAACTGTAATTGAAGTTTTTTAATTAAAAATAACTTACTCATTCAAATCCCTTATATTTTGGTTCATTTTAATATTTCCCCTTGTCTTTAGCGTTCTGCAATCTCAGTAAGTTGTTTAAATGGGTTTATTTTTATGTATTGCACTAATTTTGCTGTACTTCATAAACATGAGAATTTATCATTTCTGGAAAATCATTAGCCATTATCTATTCCAATGTTGCCTCTCCCCTATTCTCTGCATTTTCTCCTTCTGGAACTCCTACCTTTTTATTCCATGACTCACTAATGTTTATGTTTACCGTTTCTTTATGTCTCTGCCTGCTGGGTGTTATCATCAATTATGCTATGGCTAATCTGCATTTTAACCCTTGCACAGAGTTTTTATTTCAAAATTATATTTTCATTTATAGAGTTTCTATTTTTAAGTAGGTCTTATTCTCTCCTTAGAGTTTGATTTCTCCTTATATATTATCAACACTTTTATTTTTATATCCTGTATTTTATATCCTCTTTCATGTTGCTGCATTACCTCAAGTTCCATTATCAGGATCCAATAAGGCTGTTGTAGCTCATGCTGATTCTCCCTCATGGATTGTATCATCTGCTCTCATTCTTGGTTGACTATTTCCTTGCTCGTTTTGTCATGTATTACAGTGAACATATGTTTATCCATGCTCTTCTGTCTTTTGCCATTTTCTTGAAAATCCTTGGCAGTTGAGATGGTTGGTACTCTTTCAAAATGGTTTTCTATTTTACTCTTCCAGGAGTCCTAAGGGTATTTTTCAGCTTGAAGATTTCCAGGTGATCTCAGTCATATAAAAAATAAAAGCAAAAACCAAAACTCATGTGACATGCAGGCCCAAAGAATGAAATTTTTAGGGGGAGATTTCTTTTCCTTTTATTAATAAAGTTTCTTGTTTTCACTTTGTGCGGGTGGTGTATTTTTCTAGCCTAGCCTCTCATAAAAACAAGGATCCTGGACTTATGCAGGGCTGAAGATGTCTCAGTCCCAACTCTCTGCCTCATCTGGGACCAAGGTCTTAGCTTCTCTCCATTTCATATGGACACTAGACTCCAAGCTCCTGGTCACTCACATCCATAATCCCCCAGGCAGCCACAGCATCAGCTCACAGGCTAAACTCTGCCTTTTAATTTCTTTGCTTGTGACACATGGTAATCTCCTTTACTTTTTGCAAAACTGGGTTTTAAAATTATTTTAAATATTTTATCCAGTATTGCTAGGTATTAATAACCATAATTTTTTAAAATTATTTCAGTCCACTATATTGCCAGAGCTTTAGTTTACAAACAGCTTACTATGTCAATATGCTTAATTATTTAGTCAGCCTTTTCCAAACAGAATGCTTAGTTGGACTGTGTTTCAGATCTTGAGAATTTAGAAACCCTTAATATTACTTTTTATGTCCAGAATTCTTCCTCATATTCAGAAGTGATGGACAAGAGACATACTTTTAAGTTCTAAATAATACACATCCTAGGATTCTGGCAGAACATGGACCATTTCTTGCTAATCACCATTACAAATTGACCCAAACAGAGCACATTAATTGACTACTAATTAAAAGTTGGAAAAAGGAAGAATTTGAATCTTTTTCTTCTAAAAACCATTTCAAAATGTTACTACTTACACTATTAAGGCCTGAGAATTGCTCCCAAACAAAAATAATTTGCCACAATTTTTAGTAGTAAAGCCTCATGAATATACGTAAAAATCTTTCTACATAGTGCATTATGAAACAAAATTTTTTAGCAAAAGTCATTGAATTTATCTCACAGAAAAGACAACTTGCAAAAAAAATTGTGATCTTATAAGAGGAAAATCTCGATGATTTCAGAAAATGGCCATGCCCATGTCTAAAGTGTACTAATGATTGCCCTTTCACAAAGAACACTCCTCCCACTCTGGGGAAATGTATGAAATTGTTGAAATAACATGTCAATAGCATACGGAAGGGTTTATTTGTACTCTCTACCAAAGGGAAGCAGTTTCTTTTAGCTCTTTCTCTTACATCATAGGTGTGAAGTACTGCTGTTTATTGGTTAAAATATTTCAGTTCCTTGACTTTTAACTGGGAAAAATAAAAACCTTGCTAGAGTAAATGGTAATAAAAAGTAACTATAAAACCTTTTGGAAATAATAGATTTAGACAAGGCCAAACTCTAATTCTGGAACAAGGCTCACTCTTAAATTTATTATAATAACTCTGACATGACATGAGGGGGTGCTCCTTATGAACTGAAGCACATTCAAATATTTCTGCTCATCTCTCTGCTGCCCAGGTCTAGCCATTAAGATTGATCTGGAATTCCTGAACTAAGGGAGAAAAATACTCTCTGCATAGTAGGTAATGTAAAAACTAGATAAATCAGTAAGGCAGTAAACTACATTTGAAGAAAACATTGGGAGAAGTTTTTAGAACATGATCTTACTACTTTACTTAGTCTCTCTCACTACTAATATATTACCCACTAGTTTTTAAATCGAATTATTTTTCCCACAGACAGTAACAAGTGATTATAGACTAACCAGGTGATAAAAAGAAAAGATTTTTGTTTATGGGACAGTCTAATATTTAAAAAACAGTATAGCTATTTTAAGTTGCTTAACTTAGCCACAGATATTACCGTTTTAGTAGATCTCAAATCTAAGCCAATAAAAAAAAAGTTCATCTATGTTTTAAACATATACTCTCAAGTCACATTTGAAAATAGTGGTATTTACAATATCCAGGATTGATTCATTTTTCTTTCTATTTTTTTCTTGGCATATATATCCTTGCTACTCAGAGTGTGGTCCATGGACCAGCAGCCTCCACCTTTCTCAGCAATTGTTAGAAATGCAGTGTCTTGGGCTGCACCTAGAGCCCTGAATCAGAATCTGCATCTCAACAAGATCTGCAGGTAATTAATAGGTCCACTAAAGTTTGAGAAGTGCTGTACCGTAAGAAATAAAAATATTCTGTAATTTAAAATCAAATACAAAATTTATTCTGGGGATAAGGACAATGTCCTGGAATTAGATAGTGATGATGGTTTCACAACTTTGTGGATATACTGAACACCACTGAACTGTACAACTTAAAATGAATTGTATGGGTATGTAAAATATATCTTAATTTTAAAAAGAAGAAAAAGACACATACACATACAGAAAAAAAATATACTAGGCATTTCCTACAAACCAATAGCCTAAAATAAAATTTCACATCTTAAAACAAAAAAAGATAAGTAACAGTAAATGATTTCAAGTTGTACAGCACACAGATGAATGCAACCAGTTCTAACTTTTTTGTTTCATCTTGAGGGAAAAAAGGAGACGATCCATTTCCTAGGGTTCACCTCTTACTGTGAAAGCGAACCACAGCAGCTGTGGCTGTGGGCAGCCCTGGCCAAAGACTGCAGGGCGCACTCTGCTATCCTGGGGGTCTACCAGGGGCCAAGGGGGCGGAAATGCCCTGTCCCCCACATGCACCTCTAGAGCTGCTTACCGACCTGCTACTGAGACCTGCTTTCCTAAGAGGAAACCGCACACGGATGGATGTGTCAAGTCAGGAAACCAGACTACCCAGTCAAGTGAAGGAGCAAAGAGGAAGAAACGCTATCTACCAGCTGCACCAGTGGGCCCAGGCGGGTGGGGGAAGGGAGGCTTTTCCTCCATTCGCCCTCTGCCAGCCTCTGCCAGCCTCTGCCAATCGCCTCTCCACCCGCCCCCCGCCCCTACCCCCAAAAAACACCACAAATTCTTAAAGTATTTTAATTACTGAGAATGCACTAGAAATGACCCCTACCCCAGCACTCCCACGGCTTCTCCAGTTTTCTCCTCGCCGGCCCGCACCCTAGCAGGCTCATCTCCCCCGACGCCTTTGGTAAAAGCTTCGGGTGGGGAAGCCTACAAGTTCTATTTCCCAGACTTAACCTGGTGACCCGGCGGCGGGGAGAGGATGTCTCAGGGCGAGTGCACCCCGTCCCACGCAATCCTTCAGCTCCCCTGCCGTCCGGGGTCCGGAGGCCCTGTGCGCGCCCCTGAAGGCTAGGGCAGGCAGCGCGCGGGGACACGCACCGGGGCAGCCAGGGACCCCGTGCGCCACTCCTCTCTCCCACGGAGGCTGGGTCAGAGGGGCGCCCATCTGAACCAGTGCCCTGCCCAGACCATGCACGCCACTGGCGCAGGACACTGGGTCCCTTCGAGGGTGCCAGCTGACACCCCAACTGCAGAAACTGACCAGCCCCCCGATCACCACCCGCGGCGGTCTCGGTGGCCTGCGGTCCCACGCTCGCGGGCACACCTACCCGCGCTTGCTCCCCGGGAGCGATCTAGACCCGCACGCGCCCCTCCGCTCCTGGGGTCCCAGCCCCGGCTCGCGGGTCGGTTCGCACCCCCCGGCGAGCGCACAGCCCCGCGGCGCCCGCACTTACACGTTGGGGTAGTAGCCGGAGGGCGGCAGCGGGGGCTGCGCGCAGCCGTCCTCTCCCAGCTCCGCGTCCAGCAGCAGGTAGTCCTGGCTCTCGTTGCGCCGCGCGCCCGCCCCGGCAGCGGCCCGGGGAGAGCCGCCCGGCCGGGCCCCGAACGGTGGGCTGGGGTTCATGGCGGGAAGCCGGGCTGGCCCGGGCCCCGCTCCGCTCCGCTCCTGGGGAGACGCCTGGGCAGTTCCCGGGGGCGCGGTGCGCGCTCCGCGTCACTCGCCGGACTGGCCCGGGGCACACGGGCGCCCGGGGGACGAGGGTGAGGCGGGGGTGCGGGCGCCTGGCGGTCCGAGCTCCGAGAGCGGCTTTGCTGCTAGCAGGGGGAGAAATCGCCAGTGAGAGGGTCACCCAGGGGACCCCGCAAGGAAGAGGCCCGGCTCCCGGGGTGAGTGAGTGCAGGCGGGGCGGCGGGTGGCAGCGGAGCCTGGGAGCCTGGGAGCCTGGAGCAGGGGAGACGGAGCTGAAGTTACTATGTCAACGGAGACTCTCCAGCCGTGGGCTCCCGCCTTCCTCCCCCACATCCTCCGTCATGATCCCACCTTTAAAGGGATCAGAATGACGTTCCAGAAAGAGCGGCCAAAGCCAGTCCTGTTAGCCACAACTTTCTGGGCCTGGATGAACCTCAAGTAGGCGGGGCTACACACGCAATTTTTTTTTTTTTTTTTTTTTTTTTTTTTTTTTTTTTTTTTTTGTATAGCCCTAAGAGTCTGCTTATTTAGAAACCACACAAATTAAGAACTTTCTAGGAAGCTTCCCTTAAGTAAGACTCTTGAAGAACCAAGGAAACCTGTATTTTTACAAGAGATACGATGTCATAACTGTGTATGTACTGGTGCCAGGCGGGTACTTGAAATATCGGAGGACCATTTGGTAAAGTATGATTGTCTAACCACTACGCTGTGCATCTGAAACTAAGCTGTAATTGAAAAAAAGAAATTTTGAAAGTATTTTTAAATAAAAGGAACACGAGCTTCTGGTTTCTCTAGGCTGCTTTCATTTTCTTAAGGCATTTTCTCTTCCATTCCCAACCCCCAACGTTCTTGCAACTCTTCGCTTTAAAAATGAACAACTGCTATGATCCCAGTGCCAGATGTTCCCAGTTCCTGAGCAAACCAACAAAAATAGGCAAGCATTTTCCTATGATAACGATAGAGGCCAGCAGCCTGCTTACTTAAGAGAAAATCTTTCCCTCCATCGCTGCAAATGCCAGAATCATTTATCTGCAGATGTTTCCCACATTTCCAAACTGTTTTTAATTTTAAGACTTAGTTTTACATTCTCATTTAATCTTCAGAAACGTGAGAATTAAAAACTTCTCAACAGGGATGAGTAAGTATCTGTAGTACCAGCAGTTGACAATTAGGAGCCCATTCATTCCTTCAACAGATATTTAATCAATGCCAACTGGGTGCCCAGCTCCCACTTTAGGATTCAGAGGCAAACTAGCCAGGTAAGGCTCCTGTCGGCCTCCACAGTCTTCATGGAAGAGAGGGAGACGCTTTAAACAAGCAACTGAGAAAATATCAGAGACAAAGGCTACCATGAAAATAAGAGATTCATGGGATGTAACTGGGGACTGAATCCTTAAGATTGGGTGTTTATAAGAGACCTTTCCAAGGAGGTGCTAGTTAAATGATGGTTGGCAAAGAACCAGACATAAAATGATCAGAAGCCCTTTGCAGGTGGATTGAAGACAGCCAGACTGCCTGAGCTCCTGTCCCTAAAGGTACCTTGGCTTGGGTGGACAATACAATGGATGTTGGAAATGTGAGCAACAGCAGTCAGCTAGATGGAGGGGGAAAGAGGTCACAAATTCAGAGCTGAGACTTAGCCAGTGTGCTAAGAGCTAAAGTTCAAAGAAGACAGAAACCATTGTATTCTGAGAACCTAGTTCTATATTTGGCACTGGTATGTGGAAGGAATGAGTGGATGAAAGGATGGATGAAGTATTTAGAAGAGAGAGAAAACATTCTTGGCCACTAAAAGAACATCCCTGAGAAACTATGTGACCATTCTCCAGCATATCATTCCTGATTTCAGAATATCCTTTTTTGATTTCTTAACATATGGAGCCATAATTTTAAAATCTTTTTCTTAGTAATTATGCACAGCAATAAGATACTCTACTTGAAATTTGTTTGTAGCAATTTCTACCTGTCAGAACTCAACAGCTTTGATGCTTAAATTAATTAGTTAATGAATATTTAATTTAAGTAGTGTCAAGATAATCATTCTGGTAAAATCAAGTATAGGAAACAATTTAGTGGGGAAAGTAACAATTCAGGTGTTTTTTATCTGACTCAAATTCTATGAGTGAAAGCAATTAGGAAGGACCTGTAGTGTTAGTTGAAGTGTTAGTCTTTAACTTAGAAAAGAAAAATAGAGACAATTTATTTTGTTGTTGTTATAGTTAATTGAACTGTTTGTGCCCTTTCTCATAGCACTTTTTTTTTCATTCCTAGGTAGCATCATTTACACTGAAAAATTATTACAGCAAACTTATAGTGTGATATCAGATTATCATTTTTCAAGGTAGGGCATGTTTTTCTCTATTATTTGAAATGTAGTTAGTAATGGACCAATAAATCCCAGGGACATTTCTCCCCAGGAGAGAAAAGGTGGTATTTAAATAATTGGAAGATTCTGAAAGCTTATGATATGATGAAGTGGAAAGAGCTTTAGGCTGGAAGTCTGAAAGCCTAAATTCTTGTGCTAACCATTAAGAGAGGACATTTCGTCTCCCTCTGCTTCACTTGTTCAGCAGTAAGTGGATATACAATTACCAGAACCCCTCAATTTTTAACTTTCTGCATTTTATGATTATGCAGTTTTATCTTTTCAACTACATTTAGAAAACACAGTGAAACAATAAGCTAAGACAACTTTTCAACTGATTAACCTATTTTTAAGCCAAATACAGCAGTGTTGAGCAGATGTGGAGAAATGAAGAAACTGAGGTGCATGAAGAAATGACAGTTCTCAAAGTAAAACACAGTGGATGCGTGAAGGAATTATACTTTTCATAGAGTAAAAAATTGTTCTGTTCTTTTACGTTATCTGTGTTTATGCAGGATGTCTATAGTACTGAAATATAAAATGCACTCAGGTGTAACTCTGAGATGTGGGGACGAAGGTGGAGGGAACCCCTTTGGAAGGAGGAAGGGATTCCAATAAGAGAAGACTTGTCTCATATCTGCACCTGCTGTTTGATTGGTTTTACAAAAACTGGTTTATTATTATAACAGTATTTTGTAAAGTCATTTGGGCAAAATGAGCAAAGTGAAAGGGTTGGCCTCTAGAAGGTCTCACGCTAGGAGCCCAGAGGGACGAAAGGTTGAGAAACCATTACTAGATGCTTGATGACTCAAAAAGAAGCTCAGGAGGCATTACGTGAAAGACTTAGGGCAGCTGCAGTTTCTGAGATGCTGCTGTTGATGGGAAACGAACTGACACAGGGCTTTTCTGGGAAATGCAGTTTGGGGTTAGCTGGCTGAGAGCTACAAATAGTAGTTTAGTTAGGAATTCATCTGGATTATTTAAAGCATGGGGACCCAAGCCCTGCCCCTACTGCATGTAGAATCCACAGGGGGAAAAACCCAAAACACCCTAGAACCCCCAGAAGGCCTGATCTTCTGTGAATGAAGGTCCTATGTAAATTCTGGTTTGAGTGAAATAGTGGCCTGTACTAATAGATCTTGGAACCTCAATTTCTTAATTTTTAAAGGCGTTGTAATAATTACATTTAATATCTCTGTTGCAGCTGAAGGTTTGTTAAATATTAGAAATATAAAATTTAGTTAGGAACTATTTTAATTTTTGCTTTAATTTGAACTTAATATAGATGTCCAAAGTTCTAACATTATCATATAGGTACTTTGTAAGCATTTGTGATTACCATGGTTTCACTTAGAATAAGTCATATTGGAATAAATTAATCTCTTTTGATAGCATTATTATAATGCTTTCAGTAAACTATTGACCATGGGCATCGTGCAATATGTTTGTCAGCAAGATTGAAAAATATGGACTGGGTAACAGAGGAGTGATTCTAAAATAGTCAGAACACTGTTGAGAAGACTGCTGATTTACCGATCAGTGTCACCCAGGTTCAGTAAATGGAGACATATCAAGAATGGATGGAGCTACTTTATAGGGAGTTAGTTTCCTATCACTGGACATATTCAAAGGCAGCCTGGACCTCAATTTTCCACATATGCTATAAAGTGAAGGTATGTGTCAGTGGTAAATTAAATGAACACTAAAATCCTTTAAGAAAAAGTCAAAATTTCATCATCACTCCCATGGAACCTAAATGCATTCACAATATCCCTGATTTATTTATTTTTAACTCAGTAAACTAAGAATAACAGGCACATCTTTAACAAGGCAAAGGAGGCCTATTTCAGATAAAACCAACATGAGATAACACCACATATGCTTCCATCAATGTAAGGAATAAAATAAAATAAAGATGTATGCTTCCATCAATGTAAGGAATAAAATAAAATAAAGATGTTACTATCATTACTATTATTCATTAGCTAAGAACTTCTACAATAAGCTAAATAAATCTTGCAAATTAGAGGAAAGAGTTAGTAGTTTACAGATGTTATAATTGTTTATTATTTAAAAATTAAGATTTTAAACCAAAATTTATTAGAATGAGAAGAAACCTATTTGGAATAATGTTAGCTTATAAAGGTAAACAGAAAATTCAGTCGTTTTTTATATACTAGCAATAGCCACTCACAATACAATAATAGCTACAAAATATAAAATAGAAACAAACTGAACCAAGAGTTATAAGAACTATGTAAATAAAATGATAAAGCTTCACTAAGACCTAATTTAGAGTCAAAGGCCTACTTAAGACTATTCAATACATTTTATTGATAGTTTGATGAGAGTGGTATTAGATTTATAGACTAATTGGGTAAAATGTAGTAATTTCTAATATTGTCTTCCCCTCTAGGGACAGGTTTTCTCTACTATTTATTTTTTCTAAGAATAAATTGACAAAGGCAAAAAAAATCATTTAAAAATTATTTTTGAAAAACAATGAAAGGAACTTCCCTTATAAAATATTAAATGATTTAGCAAAACCACAATAAATAGATTGGTATTAACAAATCACAAACATTAAAAGAACAAAATAGAAAGTTCAGTCAAAGACATCAGGGCTTAAAAGATTTTATACTATTCAGTAAGGAAAATGAAGGAATATTGAATAAATGAAATTGGGTAAGAGGTTTCTGTCTCCACTTTTGCCAAAATAAATAGGATGTATTAAGAATTTAAATATAATTTTTAAAACCATAAAATCTACAAGGGAAAAATTATAGATAAAATTGAAAAAAAATACTGTATGTAATCTTGAGGTGGATAGCACCATTCTAACTAAGCATTCACCAAAAGTTGAAACAGTAAAGGAAAAGATTTATAGAATTGACTAATAAAAGCAAAAGCTTATATATGTCAATATATATAGCTTAGAGAGTTGAATCAATGCCACTCACACAAACCACTTTATCTGTAGGGATATTCGATGAAGAAGCAGCTAAAAGTTCAAGCTTTGCTGTGGGCTCATGGCTCCTTTAGGCAGGAAGACGGGCGGGCTCCAGGCAGCTTCATGAGCCCATGATTACACACATTTTTCTAGTCACATTTCTTAGATTTGCCATATTTCATTAAAACCTCACCCCATGGCTCTTTTTTTTAATATGTTTTTATTGATTGTAGAGAGTGAAAAAGGTAGAGAGATAGAAACATCAATCGGCTGCCTCCTGATGTCCCTACTGGGGATTGAGCCCACAACCCAGGGCATGTGCCCTGACTGGGAATCGAACTAATGACCTCCTGGTTCACAGGTTGACGTTCAACCACTGAGTCGCTCTTTTCTTACTCTCTCACTAACTTTTACAAGTGCAGACAGACACCTTGCCCATATCAGATTGCACCCTGAGCCATTTCCTTCACTCTTAAAGGGATGTACTTTGTGCACCTAAATTTATCAGGATTTTAACAGTGAGCATCATGGCCACAGCTTTGGTTTCACCCTCGGTGTGAGACTGAAATTTATAGGTCTTTGTGACTTTAATTTCACAATTTTATTTTACCATTTGCGAATGAAAAGCAGCAGCCTCTTCAACCCCTTAAAGGTCTCTGAATTTGAAAATTCTCTCTTCGTTTTCAATTTTGCTTGCAAACTTTGCACTACTATTCAGAGTTCATCTCTTTCTTGTGTCAAATTGCCAAAGATAGCCTACAGCAACCAACATTTGCTATGAACATTTTTTCAGTCCTTCCTTACAATTAAAATCTTATTACATACATTGTCTTACCCAAGTACTTGAAGGTGACCCTTTTTGCCATTTTTTTTTCTATCACCTAACACCAGGTAAGTGAACTACCTTCTTTCCAGTATCTGCTAACAGATTCTTTATTAATCACCACCTGACTTCTAAGAAAAGGCCACATATTTTAGTTTTATTAGTTTGTTAGTTGTTTTTACTTACAGAACCACCACACTTCTGGTTACTAATTTTTGTGACAGAAGTAAAAAGCATCATTTCTTTTGGAGGTCATCAGAGTTATAGTTCTTACACATGGCAGACTTGAATCTTATAGGAATTTAATTTGTGAGATACATCATAATTTAACTACTGAAAAACAAAGACAATGAGACAATCTTGAAAAAAGCCAGTGGTAAAAGATACATATACACAGGGAAACAGCAGTTCAATTAACCAATGATTTCTCCCTAGAGGGCCATTAGACGATTTAGTACAACTTCTTTAAATCTTATCAAATCTGAATTTTGAATCAGAGTTAGATTGTAGGGGGTGTAGAGGAAGTTACCCTTCCTAGGACTTGCATAACTTCATTTTTATATCTATATATTTGGTCCATTTTAAAGTTTATTCTTGTGTATGGTATGAGATATGGATTCACTTTTATCCTCCTTCACATGGCTATTCACTTCCCCCAGTATCATTTATTGAAAACTTCACTTCATCCCAGTGTTTTTAGATATCATCTTTATCATATATTAAATTTCCATGTGTACTCAGGTCTATTTCCAGAATTTCTATTCTTTTCCATTAATAAGTTTGTTTATTCATATGTGAGTTCCAAACTTTCAGTTATAGAAGATTTATAATATATTTTAATACATTGTAAGACTAGTCCCTTCTTTTAGCTTTCCTTTTCTGTATTTTCCTGGCTATTTTTGTATGCTTATTTTTCCATATGAACTTTGATATCAACTTTTCCAACTCCAAAATATATGCTTGTTGGTATTTTTATTGGGATCACATTAAATTTATAAATTAATTTAAGCAAAACAGGCATCTTTGTGACTCTAAATTATCCAAATGATATACATTATATTTGGATATGATAATTGCTAGGAGGGCAATGGGGAGAAAAGGGAGACATCTATAATACTTTCATAAATAAAGATTTTTTAAAAACAAATACAAGAAATGCCTTTTTTGTTTGCTTATATCTATTTTTGTATCTTGCAGAATTGTTTTAAAGTTTTCTTTATGTAGTTTTTACATGTCTTGCTAAGCATATGCCTAAGTTTGTATCACCCTATATTTTCCATTATATTATTTAAAATATAATATTTAGATTCTAAACAGTTATTTTTGTTTTCATGAAGTCCATTAATTTCTATGTTAATTTTATATCCTGATACCTCAGTAAATTATTTTATTGTTTCAGTTTATCATTGACTCTTTAGAGTTTTCTAGGAATACCATCATATCATTTGAACTAAAGATAGTTTCCTATTTTTTTCAAATCCCTATGACTAGTTCTTTCCTGCTGTCTAATTGCATTGATTAGTGACCCAAATACACTGTAAAAAAGTAGTGTTGATTAAAGATGTGTATATACATGTATATAAGATATAAATACATACAAATGTGTGTGCATGCCCACATGTGTACACGAGGAAAATATCCATCAATTCCTATTTTCTTGAAGTTTTTAAATTCTTTTTCAGAAGGAGTTTTCCAAAAAACTATGGAGATAATCATGATTTTTCTTCTTAGGTTTATTAATATGGCCCATTATATTAATGTATATCTTAATAGTGAACCATTCTTATATTCCAGAATAAATCCCACTTGATAATTATATATTACTGGTATTTCCTAAATATGGTGCAGGATTTTGCTTGCTAATATTTTATTTAGGCTTTTTGCACCAGAAATGATGATTGTAAAATTCTTTTTAATACTATAAAACTGGATGTCTTTCTTGAAAATCATTCAGAGTATCAACAAAGGGGATGTTGATTTGAGATATTTTTGGTGCTAAAAGAGGCTTCATATAATGCATATAAAGCAGATATTAGTTCATAAATAAATTATTTATTTGTGAGTAGGAAGTGATGTATCAAACATTTTGTATCCTAACATGTTAGTTTATAAACATATAGACAATACGTTTTTTTACTATGTTTTAGTAACATTTTGGAAAGTTGATTGAGTGTTTGGCATGGACATGAATGCATTATAGCTTTTTCCATTTAAAATAATAAAAAGTCCAGCCAGCATAAAGCAAAAACTAATAGATCTACAAGTAGGAATAAACCCCCAATCTCAGATTTTAACATGCTTCTTTTTATATTTGCTATGGGAAATCTTCTGTATTGAGAGATATAAAAGATTTGAACACAATTGGCAAACTTGACCTCAGTCATTCATAGAACAAGTCAATGAAGCAGGGAACAGCAAACTGGGCCAGATTCTGCCTATGGCCTGTTTTTGAAGGAAATGTTAGCTAAGAATGGTTTTTACAATTTAAAAGTTATGAAAAAATAAAGATAAATATGTTACAAAGACCATGTGGGGCCCACAAAGCCTAAAATATTTATATTTGGCTCATCATATAGAAAGTTTGCTGATCCCTGCATTAGACAAATTGTAGAATACACTCTTTGTAAGCACGCCTGCAGTATTAAAATATCAGTCAAAGAAGAACTCATAATGAAAATTATAATAGGCTTTAAAATAAATGACAAAAATTCGCCTGCTTCTACTTGTAATGTGTTCACCAAACTCTGATTCACTTTCCTCTTCCTGAATGTGTAAGAAAGTAACATTTGTTGGTGTTGAGAAAATTGGACGTTTACATACAAAAAAATGAAACTAGACCACCTTCTTACACCATATACAAGAATAAACTCAAAATGAATTAAAGACTTAAATGTAAGATTCAATACCTTAAAAATCCTAGAAAAAAACAGAGGCAGTAAAATCTTGAACATTTCTCTTTGTGATATTTTTTTCCTGATCTATCTCCTCACGCAAGGGAAAAGAAAGAAACATAAACAAATGGAACTATATCAAATTAAACAAATTTTGCAAAATAAAGGAAACAATCAACAAAAAGACAGCCCACTGAATGGGAGAACATATTTGCCAATGATACATCCAATAACAGATTAATATCCAAACTTTGAAAAGAACTCACACAACACAACACCAAAAGAAAACAAACTCCAATTAAAAAATGGACAAAGGATCTGAAAAGACACTTCTCCAAAGAAGACATACAGATGGACAATAGACATGATAAGATGCTCAATTTCACTAATCATCAGAGAAATTAAATTAAATTTGCAAATTAAAACCACCATAAGATATCACCTCACGCCTGTCAGAATGGCTGTCATCAATAAATTCACAAATGACTAGTGTTCATGAGGATGTGAAGAAAAGGGAACCCTTGTGCACTGTTGGTGGGAATGCAGACGGGTGCAGCCACTGTGGACAACAGTATGGAGGTTCCTCAAAAAATTAAAAATGGAACTGCCTTTATGACTCAGTGATTCCCTTTCAGGGTATATATCCAAAAAAACCCAAAACAGTAATTCGAAAGAATACATACACCCCTATGTTCCTTGCTGCATTATTTACAATAACCAAGCTATGGAAGCAACCCCAAGTGCCCATCAATAGAAGAGTGGGTAAAAAACAGTGGTATATATAAACAATAGAATATTACTTGGCCATAAAAAATAACAGTCTTACCATTTGTGACAGCATGGGTGGACCTAGATGGCATTATGCTAAGTAAAATAAGTCAGACAGAAAAAGACAATACCATATAGTGTCACTTATATGTGTACTCTAAAGAACAATATAAACATACAAACAAAACAGACTTATAGATACAGAAAAAATATTAATAACTGCCAGAGAGGAGGGGCCTTGGGGACTGGGTGAAAAAATAAAGGTACTGAGAAATACAAATTGGTGTTACAAAGTAGTCATGGGGATGTAAAGTACAGCATAGGAAATATAGTCAATAATATTGCAATAACTACCTATAGTGCCAGGTGGGTACTGGAAATACCAGGGGAACACTTTGTAAAGTATGTATATGATTGTCTAATCACTATTCTGTACCACTAAAACTAATGCAAAATAATATTAAATGTAAACTGCAATTTTCAAATTGTTTTAAAATTCAAAATAAAAAATTTAAAAAACCTGCAATGACATTATCACATGTAAAAAATAAATAAATAAATAACATTTGCCAGAATCTTCTGTAGTTAAATTGGGGCCATATAGCTGGCTATGAACAATTATAAACATTTCTGCACAACAATTAACACTCTTTCAATTGACATTTGGGGTCTATGTTCCCTCCCCTTGAGTTGGGATCAACTTTAATGACTCACTTATACCTATTAAGCTGTAGCTGAAACAATGTGTAACTCCTAAGGCAAGAAAAAGTCCTACTGCTTCCGCTTGGATCTCGTGAGTCACTTGTCTTTGGAGGCACCCTAGAAGAAGTCTAAATACCTTGCATCCTTCAGCTGTGAAGAACACAGACCACACGAAAAGACACACGTAGGTGTTCTGACTGAAAATCCCTACTGAAATTTCCATCTGACAACCAGTACCAGTAGCCAGACATATGTGTGAAGACACTCATGAAATCAGCCTTTCATCTTGAATTGACTCCCAACCATCAAGTCTTACCAACTGAGGCCCCAGACATTGTGAGACAAAGATAAGCTATCCCTGAGGTACCCTGTCTGAATATATGGCCCAGAGAATCTGTAAATTTAATAAAATGATGATTTCAAGACAATAAGTTTTGGGGTAGTTTGTTATGCAGCAATGCTAACTAGAACACTAATCAATGGAATAGAGGTAGATATTACCTATGCCACTTCTAGACCTAGCCATATATCCCTCTTACTCTAAATTCTTTTCCATAGTGACTCTCTAAGAACAGGAGATTTGGTTGACATCATTATAAGAAGTCTGGATTTTTGGAAACCACCTGGAGGAGTCTAGCCAAAAAGAACTACTTGACCCATATTAGACCCATACATAGTAAAACATAAATCTTTATTATGCTGAGTCACTGGTACCTATCCTATCTAATAAAAGAGAAACATGGTAATTAGCTGTACCTCCACTACCCTTCCCATTGGCTAATCAGGGCAATATGCACATTAACTGCCAGCCAAGATGGCGGCCAGCAGCCAGGCAGCTTGAAGCGAACATGAGGCTTGCTTGCTTCAGTGACGGAGGACTCCAACGTTCCCCACCTGCCGCTGCCGGCCTCTGAGCTTGCAGTTTGAAACATTGTTACAAATATAGAAGCTGAACAAACCCCAGAAACCTGCTTTCAGCCAGCCGGGATCTCAGAGCTGGAGTTGAAACAGTGTTTCGATTATAGAACCCAAACAAACCAGATACCTGCTTTCAGCAGCGGAGGCCTAAGAGCTGGAGCCAAGCCTCAGAGCTAAAGCTGGCCCAGAATAAAAAAGAAAAAAAGGAGCAGTTGGGAGCTTCAGTCCCAGCCTGAAAACAGCCCTCAGCCCCTCACCCAGACTGGCCAGGCACCCCAGTGGGGACCCCCACCCTGAAGGGTGTATGACCAGCTGCAAACATCCATCATCCCCTCATCCAGGCTGGCCAGAAACCCCAGTGGGGACCCCCACCCTGATTCAGAACACCCTTCAGGGCAAACCTGCTGGCCCCCACCCATGCACCAGGGCTCTATCCTATATAGTAAAAGGGTAATATGCGTCCCAGCACCGGGATCAGTGGAGCCGCAAGGCCTCCCGGCACCAGGATCAGCGTGACAGGGGGCAGCGCCCAAACCCCCTGATCGCCCTGCGGCTCTGTGTGTGACAGGGGGTGGGGCCACAACCTCCCTATCCGCCCTGCTCTGCTTGTAACAGGGGAAGGCAACCCAACCCCCTCATCAGCCCTGCTCTGTGCCTGATAGGGGGGAGCTCGCTAACCCTCTGATCGCCCTGCAGCTCTTTGTGTGACAAGGTGCGGTGCCCCAACCTCCTGATCGGCCCTGCTCTGTGTGTGACAGGGTGCGGTGCCCCAACCCCCTAATTGGCCCTGCTCTGTGTGTGACAGGGTGCAGCGCCCCAACGCCCCTGATGGGCCCTGCTCTGTGAGTGATGGGGTAGAGCCATAACCTCCCCATCGGCCCTGCCCTGAGTGTGATAGGCTGCAGCACACCAACCCCCTGATCCACCCTGCTCTGTGTGTGACAGGGGGCAGTGCCCCAACTCCACTATCGGCCCTACTCTGTGAGTGACAGGCGGGAGCTCCCCAAACCCTTGATGGGCCCTACTCTGTGTGTGACAGGGGGGAGCTCCCCAACCCCCTGATTGGCCCTGCGCTGTGCGTGACAGGGGTGGTGCCCCTACCTCCCCATCAAACTTGCCTTGAGTATGACAGGGGGCGGTGCCCCAACCCCCCAATCGGCCCTACCCTGAGCGTGACTGAGGGTGGCATCGCAACTCCCGATCCACCCTGCTCTGTGCATGACAGGGGGCGGCGCCCCAACTCCCCAATCAGCCCTGCTCTGAGCCTGACCAGGGGCTGCACCTAGGGATTGGGCCTGCCCTCTGCCACCCAGGAGCATGCCTAAGCCAGCAGGTCGTTATCTCCTGAGGGGTCCCAGAATGCGAGAGGGCACAGGCCGGGCTGAGGTACCCCCTCCCGCCCCCCCGACTGCACAAATTTTTGTGCACCGGGCCTCTAGTATACACTAATAAAAGAGAAAGATACAAATTGACTGTACCTTCACAATGCCCACCAGCCAATCAGGAGTGAGTATGCAAATCAACCCAACAAAGATGGTGGGTTAATTTGCATACACAGGCGCCAAGTGGCCAGGGGCGGGGCGGGATGCTTGCATGGCAATGACACAGATGTTCTGCACCGCCCCAGGCTCTCCGGACATCTGGGCAGCGTGGGAAGGCGGAAAGGTGGCTCCAGCCAGAGCGAAGGTGGTGCTGACAGCCAAGGGAAGGAAGGCCCACTCTTGCACTAATCTTCGTGCATCGGGCCTCTAGTATCTACACCAGCCATGGGCAAACTATGGCCTGCGGGCCGGATCCGGCCCGTTTGAAATGAATAAAACTAAAAAAAAAAAAAAAGACCGTACCCTTTTATGTAATGATGTTTACTTTGAATTTATATTAGTTCACACAAACACTCCATCCACGCTTTTGTTCTGGCCCTCTGGTCCAGTTTAAGAACCCATTGTGGCCCTCGAGTCAAAAAGTTTGCCCACCCCTGATCTACACTAATAAAAGAGAAACATGAAAATTGGTGTCACTCCGCTACCCTTCCCATTGGCTAATCAGGACGATATGCAAATTAACTTCCAGCCAAGATGGCGACCAGCACCCAGGCAGCTTGAAGTGAACATGAGGCTTGCTTGCTTCAGTGATGGAGGACTCCAACGTTCCCCACCTGCCGCTGCCGGCCTCTGAGCTTGCAGTTTGAAACATTGTTACAAATATAGAAGCTGAACAAACCCCAGAAACCTGCTTTCAGCCAGCCGGGATCTCAGAGCTGGAGTTGAAACAGTGTTTTGATTATAGAACCCAAACAAACCAGATACCTGCTTTCAGCAGCGGAGGCCTAAGAGCTGGAGCCAAGCCTCAGAGCTAAAGCTGGCCCAGAATAAAAAAGAAAAAAAGGAGCAGTTGGGAGCTTCAGTCCCAGCCTGAAAACAGCCCTCAGCCCCTCACCCAGACTGGCCAGGCACCCCAGTGGGGACCCCCACCCTGAAGGGTGTGTGACCAGCTGCAAACATCCATCATCCCCTCATCCAGGCTGGCCAGAAACCCCAGTGGGGACCCCCACCCTGATCCAGGGCACCCTTCAGGGCAAACCTGCTGGCCCCCACCCATGCACCAGGCCTCTATTCGATATAGTAAAAGGGTAATATGTGTCCCGGCACCAGGATCAGCGTGACAGGGGGCAGCGCCCAAACCCCCTGATCGCCCTGCGGCTCTGTGTGTGACAGGGGAAGGCGCCCCAACCCCCTGATCAGCCCTGCTCTGTGCCTGATAGGGGGGAGCTCCCCCACCCCCTGATCACCCTGCAGCTCTGTGTGGGACAGGGTAGAGCCATAACCTCCCCATCGGTCCTGCCCTGAGTGTGAGAGTGGCGGCACCCCAACCCCCTGATTGGCCCTGCTCTTTGGGTGATAGAGGGCGGTGCCCCAACCCCCCTAATGGGCCCTGCTCTGTGGGTGACAAGGGGGGAGCTCCCCAACCCCCCTAATGGGCCCTGCTCTGTGAGTGACAGGGGGGAGCTCCTCAACCCTCTGATCGGCCCTGCTCTGTGCGTGACAGGGTATGGAGCCCCAACCCCCCTGATGGGCCCTGCTCTGTGCATGACAGGGGGCAGCGCCCCAAACCCCGGATTGGCCCTGCTCTGTGCGTGACTAGGGTGACGCCGCAACCTGCCCATCAACCCTGCCTTGAGTGTGACAGGGGGCGGTGCCCCAACCCCCCAATCAGCCCTACCCTGAGGGTGACTGAGGGTGGCATTGCAACTTCCGATCCGCCCTGCTCTGTGCATGACAGGGGGCAGCGCCTCAACTCCCCAATCGGTCCTGCTCTGAGCCCGACCAGGGGCTGCACCTAGGGATTGGGCCTGCCCTCTGCCACCCAGGAGCATGCCTAAGCCAGCAGGTTGTTATCTCCCGAGGGGTCCCAGACTGCGAGAGGGCACAGGCCTTGCTGAGCTACCCCCCCCTCCCGCACCCCCCCTCCCGAGCACACAAATTTTTGTGCACCGGGCCTCTAGTATATATGTATAAAACCCTAAGCTACCAGTCAACCAATTGATGGGTCGACCATTTGACCGGTCGCTATGATGCGCACTGACCATGAGGGGCAGATGCTCAACACAGGAGCTGCCCCCTGGTGGTCACTGTGATCCCACAGTGGGAATGCCAGTCAGCTAACCAGCAGGCACCAGATGCTGGGCTCACGGCCGGCAAGTGCAGCTGTGGCCGCGCAAACCTCTCCCGCCTCCATGGCAGCGCTACCAAGAGCACCGCGGGGCTGGGATGAGCAGGAACGACATGGCAACCCCTCCCCACCTACCCCACCTGGGCTAGGGCTCCTCCTCAGCCACCTGCCGCTTTGCACACTACTACACCCTCGGGGGTCCCAGATTGTGAGAGGGAGCAGGCCAGGCTGAGGGGCCCCACACACTGGACCTCTAATTCAGATATAATTGCTCATTCTATCTTACTAACACAAATACATTTTGAAATTTGAGGGATGAACCTAAAGCAGAATTTAGACGAAAATTACCTACAAATTCATATATTACAAAAGGAGAGTGCTGAAGAATTAATGTCAAGATGTAATAAAAACAAAAGCAGAATAAACCCCCAAAATATAGAAAATACATATTAAGAGCAGAAAATAATAAATATAATTCAACATTAAAAATTTTTATTTTTTTAATTAATGAAATTGATAAACCTAATGCAAGACTTATCAAGGAGAGCAAAGGTAAAAGAAAGCAATTTTAGGATTGCAAAAGAGAATCTCATTGTACATCTTATAGATATTGAGAAATAGCAAAATATTACAAAGTCATACCCATATAAAAGCTGAAAAAATCCTAGAAAATACATCTTATCAAAACACAAAAAGAAATAGGATATCTTACTAATTCTATATTTTAGAAGTATTAGATCAGCATCTAAAACTGTCCCATAAAGAAAATAGTACCAATTGACTTTGCTGGAAAATTCTACCAAACATTTCAAGGAGCAGAGTTCAATCCTACACCAACTTACCACAGAATAGTAAGAGAAGGTCTTTTTTCCAATTACTTTCATAAGACCAGCATAGTCTCTTTTTTTAATACATTTTTATTGATTTCAGCGAAGAAGGGAGAGGGAGAGAGAGATAGAAACATCAATGATGAGAAAGAATCACCAATTGGCTGTCTCCTGGATCCCCCCTAGTAGAGATCGAGCCTGCAACCAGGGCATGTGCCCTTAACCAGAATCGAACTTGGGACCCTTCAGTCCGCAGGCCATCGCTCTATCCACTGAGCCAAACCGGCTAGGGCCCAACGTAGTCTTAATATCAAAACAAACTAGACCATGTAGGAAAAGATTACAGGCCAATCTCATTCACTGCTCTGCACTCATGGATCTCCAAAAGCCCATCCAGAAGCCCAGACACATATGAGCAAGCCAAATACATAAATAACTAAAAATCATGTATACCATAAACCAGGGGTCCTCAAACTTTTTAAACAGGGGGCCAGTTCACTGTCCCTCAGAGGGTTGGAGGGCCGGACTATAGTTTTAAAAAAAACTATGAACAAATTCCTATGCACACTGCACATATCTTATTTTGAAGTAAAAAAACAAAACGGGAACAAATACAATATTTGTATTTGCATGTGGCCCGCAGGCCATAGTTTGAGGACCTTGCTATAAACAAATTGACTTTATCTTAGAAATATAAAAGGGATTTGATTTTTTTTAATCCAACAAGTTATTTGCCACAATAATAGTTCAAAGAAGAAAACTCAAAAATTATTTGTCTATTAATTCCTGTTTTGGGTTTTGTTCTAAGTGAATCATTAGGGATGTGGGTACAGACTTTCTAAGATAGTCCCCATTTTTTCACCCATTTCTGTTTATACACTTTGCCATGTGACTTTGCAGTTCCTCACCCTTTGATTCTGAGCCTGGCTGTGTGACTTGCTTTGGCCAGGGGATATTGGCAGATGTGATCCCTTCAATCACTTGCAAATGTGATTCTGGATTTCCACTTCCTCTCTTGCTGTTCCTTAAACATACCAAGAGTGCTTCTGCCTTCAGGCCTTTGTCCTTCCTGCCCCCTCCATCAGGAGTAATCTTCCCTGTACATTATCCACACACCCAACTCCTTGCTTTTATTCATGTTTCTGCTTGTTTCCTCATCACAGCAGCCTTCCCTGAATGTCTATGTTAAAGTAGTATATATCCATGAAAAAGAAATTCATAACACCTAATGCTAATTTGTTCATTGGCTGTCTCCCCTGGCTGGATTAGGATATCCATGAGTGCAGGGACTTTTCCTATTTTACCAGTGCCTAGAATAGTGCCTGGCATATAGTTAGTATTGGAGAAATATTTGCAATATCAAAAATATGCCTCACTGCCCTAACCGGTTTGGCTCAGTGGATAGAGCGTCGGCCTGCAGACTGAAAGTTCCCAGGTTCAATTCCGGGCAAGGGCATGTACATTAGTTGCGGGCACATCCCCAGTAGGAGGTGTGCAGGAGGCAGCTGATCGATGTTTCTCTCTCATCGATATTTCTAACTCTCTATTCCTCTCCTTTCCTCTCTGTGAAAAATCAATAAAATATATTTTAAAAAAAATATGCCTCAGATCTTACTGATGCAACCAACCACTTTAACCTTTGTTAAGTTAGCAAAATGTAACACACCAAAACCTGACACTTGTTGGGGGTGGGGGTGATGGAGTGAGATGGGAGTTAAAAGTTGCTAAAAGGTGGAATAGTTACTTAAAATGTGGTTAAGAAAGTACCTAACCATGCAAAGTACATACTTGTCTTTAGTCTCTCCAGCTATCCCACACACTGAGAATCACAAACCAAATCTTCATAAAGAGTCATATTGATGCCATTGTAATTTAACCCAGTTATTAATAATAAGAAAGGAGCAAAGGGAAGGCCAAATATTACCAGCATGCCCAGTAAAGTCTGTGTTACAAGTCTGTCAATCACCCCTGGGATTGGCCAGAGTAGGTGTGGCCACTGCAAGCACAGGAAGATTTGAGATACTTGAGCTCCTAAATAAAGGAGTTTGCCCTCTTGCTCTCTTGGAACTCTTGTTGCAGGGGATGTGCTCTCTTGGCTCCCCTGCATCAGCCCACATGGCCTACAGCCACGCGGACCCCACACACAATGGACTAATGGACTACAACTAGCCTGATGCTACACGGAACCCAGCTCCATCACGGACCAGAAACTTTAGACACTGGTTTTGCTTTTAGCTCTGTTGAATCCCCAGCTGCACCTCTTTTGGGACTGGATTAAGGGAAATAGGACTTTGCAAATGCAGGGATGTAATTCGACAAAAAATAGAGCTTTCTACACCACATCTCATCCTCCTGTGGGGGTCTCTGGAAATGCTTATTCCAGCAACACCCCAAGAGCCCGACTCCCACTAACAACAGAGAAAGACCATCCATGAATTCCTCTGATAACAATATGAAGAATAGAGAAGAAAGACATATTTTGGAGAACCTAAAGGAAAAACTTGAAAGATATAATGAGTAAGAAACCCAAGCATGGATGAAGCACTAATAAGTGATGATCACAGTGAACAAGGGAGAAAATGAAGGAAGTATCTTCACTCAAATAAAATGTTTGTATGTGAAAAATACAGAAATATCTGGACTCAAATAAAATACTCAATATAACGCGACCAATGAAACCCAGAAGTTAAAGAACAGAAAATGTATAAAATGATCTAATTTTTTTTTAGTTACAACCATAACTGAATGTGCTGTTAAATAATTAGACAGATGCTAAAGGATTTGTGGTTATAATATGGTAACAGTATGTCATAAAATGTGATTAGAGAGATAAACAATGGGTACTAACTAAAGCTAAATTCTGGGAATTATTTTTAAGGAAGTGACTCAGCATGTACAAGTTGTCTTGTTCATACCACATAGATGCTTTCATTGTATTAATGAAATGACTAGATGTTTAAAAAGGAAAGAAAAAACACACACACAAAAAAAACCCAAAACAACTATGTACAACAGGGTAAATAGCTTGCCTAACCGAGCCTAGATGAGTCTAAGCTATTTTTAGTCTATGAGTCCGTCGGTCCTAAAAGGCTCCTGGGAATTGAAGGGAAATATGAAAAGAGAAAATTTGTTTTCTTCCCAGCTGAATGATACCAAGATATTCCTGAAATACATTTTAAAAGGCTTTTCTTTCCAAAGATAACTCAGTTTCTGTCAGTCACGGAGAAAATAAAAAGGGGGAAAGTTTATTTTTATAATACAACATTTCCTCCAGTGGGCCCTCTCCAGGGTGACCACTGTCAGCTCCCTGAGTAAATGAAACATCTGTAAATCAGACAAAGAATCTGGTTTTGCTCCGTTTGGGAAAACTTCTTGTTAATTATATATGTCGGTCTAATTCTGAGTACCCTTCTCAAATCCAGGTTCAGATGGTTTTGGGTCCAACATTACTTATCCAATATATGTTTTCTAATGTACTGAGACTTCAAGTTTCTGGCCCAGCATGTAAGGAGCTTGGAAGTTTACCACTTCTTCCTAACAAGTAAAAGTCTGAGCAAAATGAAAAATCAATAGCTTTTCTTTGATCCATAAAAGAAGTGAGGTCACAGGGCAAACCACAAGAGAATCACACAATTCATTGGAGCAGGAACCTCCATGGGAACCAGTGTTGAGGTAGGAAAATCTGAACTGCCATCAACAAATTGCTGGAGGCACAGTGCCTGCAACTCAGAGAGATAAAAACTCGGGGGTGGAGGGGAGTCACTCATTTGCAAATTTTACCTCCTGAAACTCTACCAGGTTCTCACAGTGAGTATCAGAGGAAAATGGCCCAGTGCTTCCCGCAGAGAGAGGGGCATGGGAAACATTTTGAGATATGTCAGAGCCTTCTGTTCTTAATAAGGTCTGCCCTTATTAACGGAGAAACTGGTTAACCAGAGCTTAAAACCTGCTGGTGTTTTATCCAAGTCTAGCTGACCTGGGGGTAGAGAAGTACTCAACTCCAGCCATCTCTAGTCTTCCATGTGCAGGTAAGGAAATATTCAACTCCAACCTCCTCTAGCCATCCTGTCTTAGGCAACCATCATCGCCATCCATCTCCAAAACTTTTAATCTTGCAAAACTGAAACTCCATGACCATTAAAATTAATCCCCATCTCTCAAACCCCTGGGCCGGGCAACCACCATTCTAATTTCTGTCTCTATCAGTTGGACAATTCTAGGTACCTCATATAAGTAGAATCATTTAATTTTTGTCCTCTTGTGTCTGACTTATTTCACTCAGCACAATGTCTTTAAGGTTCATTTATTTTGCGGTGTGTGTCAGAATTTCTTTTTGACACATGCCGAATAATATTGCATTGTATGTATGCTGGTATTTTGCTGAGAATGTTTGCATCTATATCCATTGGAGATATTGGCCTGTAGTTTTCTTTTCTTGTTGTGTCTTCATCGGACTTTAGTAGCAGGGTATCTGGTAATAGTATCAGGGTAATAATTTTCTCATAAAATGAATTTAGGATTGAAAAAAATTGAAAATCTTCAATTTTTTAGAAGAGTTTGAGAAAGATTGGTATTAATCCTCCTTGAAATATCTTGTAGAATTTTCCAGTAAAGCCATTCAGTTTTCAGCTTGTCTTGCTTGGGAAGTTTTAAAAATTACTGTTACTGATTCAATCTTCTTACTCATTATTGGTCTGTTCAGATTTTCTATTTCTTCATGATTCCGAGTTGGTAGGTTGTATGTTTCTATGAATTTAGTGATTTCTTCTAGATTGTCCATTTTACTGGTGTAAAATTATTCATAGCAGTCTCTTAGAATCCTTTGTATTTCTGCGGTGTCAATTGTAATGTCTCCTCTTTCATTTGCTACTCTATTTATATGAGTCCTTTCTTTTTTTCTTGGTTAGCCTAGCTAAAGGTTTGTTGATTTTATCTTTAAAAAAACAACAAAACAAAAAACACCTTATAGTTTTTTTTATCTATTCTATTATTTTTCTATTCTCTATTTCATTTATCTTTGCACTAGTATTTGTTATTTCCTTTTTTCTTTTATCTTTGGCCTTAGTTTGTTATTTTCCTAGTTCTTTGAGGTATAAAGTTAGGTCAGTGGTCGGCAAACTGCAGCTCTGGAGCCACATGCGGCTTTTTGGCCCCTTGAGTGTGGCTCTTCCTAAGCCTTAGGAGTACCCTAATTAAGTTAATAACAATGTACCTACCTATATAGTTTAAGTTTAAGAAATTTGGCTCTCAAAAGAAATTTCAATCATTGTACTGTTGATATTTGGCTCTGTTGACTAATGAGTTTGCCAACCACTGAGTTAGGTTATTTGAGATCTTTTTTTCTTAATGTAGACATTTTTAGCTACACATTTTCCTATTATAATTGCTTTTGCTGCATCCTATAAGTTTTGGTATGTTGTGTTTCCATTTTCATCTGTCTTAAGACTTTTTTTAATATTCCTTTTGATTTCTTCTTTGACTCATTGATTGTTCAGGAGTATGTTGTTTAATTTCCACATATTTATACATTTTCCAGTTTTTTCCAGTTATTGATTTCTATTTTATACCATTGTGGTCAGAAAAGATGCTTAATAAGATTTTGTTAAGACTTGGTTTATGGTCTAGCATATGATCTATCCTGGAAATGTTCTGTGTGCCCTGGAAGAGAATATGTATTCTGGTGCTGTTAGATGGAACATTCCGTATATGTTTGTTAGGCCCATTTTGTCTATAGATTTATTCAAGTCTCCTGTTTCCATACTTGTTTTCTATCTGGATGATATATGAAAATGGAGTATTGAGGTCCCTTACTCTTATTGTCCTGCCATTTTTTTTTCTTCCCTCCAACTTGTTAACATTTGCTTTAAATATTTAGGTCCTCCAATGTTGAGTGAATGTATTTACAATTATTATATCCTTTTGATGAATTAGCACTTTCATCATTATATAATGTCCTTCTTTGACTCTTGTGACAATTTTTTACTTAAAGTGTATTTTGTATGATCTAGGGCAGCCTCTCCTACTCTTGATTGGTTACCATTTGCTTGGAATATCGTTTCCCATCCCTTCATTTTCAACCTATGTTTGTCCTTAAAGCTAAAGTGAGTCTCCTGAAGCTTGTTTTTAACACTTGGTAGCTTTCCTACTGACAAGGAAATTAGCCACCAACGTCTCTTACATCCAGTCTTCACCATCAGGCACTTCGATAATGTGCAGGACACAACAGACACACACACACACACACACACACACACACACACACATTTAAGGAAATATACTATTATGTCTCAATCTACATATTGGAAAATTAATGCTGGATCAATTATATTAGATCAAGCTTCTTCACTCTAAAATATTTAAAATAGAAATGTAATGCTATGTTTCAATGTGCCAAAATTTACTTTCTTAGATTTTGTATCAGAAGTCCACATATTCACAGATTTGTTTCAGGAAGAGAATTAAACCAGATTTACAAGGTGCCAGACTCAGATGTACCTTGTTTTATGACATTTACAGGTGATATTTACCTATGCCATGTCATAAGCCCTGCCTATCAGCTCTCTTAAATTTAGTTTGCGTTCCACAGAATCTTTGTGGTTCTGTGTCCTCTGCTTGTTTTCTCAGATGGGTTTTGAACACTTCACACAGATGGACTTTGTTTAGAATCCAGTAGAACTGAGAAACTCCAGTGGTCAGATAACCCAGACAGTCTCAACTTCATTCTGTTTTAAGCCCTTAATATATTTAAGTATGCCTCTCTCCTTTCCTCTAAGAAGAAAAAATAAGCAAGGGTGACCTTTACTATTTCTCTTAAGCAGAATCTGCTTCCTTTGAGCCTCCCTCTGAAGCTTTATTGGACATTTCCCCACTGATCCTTTGGTCCTTATTTCCTGGATTTACCTGCTTTCATCCTCATTGATTTGCCTTTTCATATTCATGGAATGAATAGTTAAGGGAGGATTTTAGATTAATTTTTGTTTCTCTGAAATGACGTGCCATACAGGGTGGGGCAAAAATAGATTTATAGTTGTTTGCCTGGAAAATAATACAATAATCTATAATAATAAAAAGCATAATATGCTAATTAGACCAGACGTCCTTCCAGATGTCCTTCCTTCCAGACAAAGCTGCAGCGGGCAGGAACCACAGAAGAGGCCCTGGCTGCAGTGGTGGTGGGCAGGGGGCCGGGGCCAAGGCCCTTGCATGAATTTCGTGCATCAGGCCTCTAGTTAGTAGATAATAGCACAAAAATAAACTCTGTATTCACACACTCACAACTGTAAACCTACTTTGGCTCCACCCTGTATTTCATTAACAAGTCAAAACTCTGATGACATAGGTATTAGAAAAAAAATCAGGAACTCATTCTCTACATATTGATAAGAGGACATATGGTTTATTCTCTGTGCAATAATAGACAAAGCGGGTAACAGCAAAATGGTTCAAGAGAAAGAAATAAAGAAGGTGACACATCCCAGTAGGCATGGTTCAATTCCCAGTCAGGGTACATGCCCTGGTTGTGGGCTTGATCCCTAGTAGGGGCATGCAAGAGGCAACTGATCAATGATTCTCTATCATTGATGTTTCTATTTCTCTCTCTCTCTCTCACTCTACCTTCCTCTATGAAATCAATAAAAATATTTTTTTTTTTAAAAAAAAAAAGGTGACTCAGAATCTTTAATTCTAGTTTGTTCATGACTAAGCACCTATGAGAAGCTTTGAAACAATACTTTCTCCTTTTACCTTCCTGTTCTCATGTCCTAAAATAAAATCATAATTATTAAGAGCTACCAATTATTGAGCAATTATGATATATCAAGAATTGTATGTACTAGACATTTTTAAGAAATTGCCTATCAGATAATTAGGCAGTAGACCTGAGATTTCTAACACACAGCTACTTGAGTCCAAAGCCCATGATCTGGGACACTTGGCTTTTCCAAATTTGTTTACCCCAACCCAAGTGATGGGTTAGGCAAGGTGTATGTGGTCAGGGACAATGAGAGATGGAAATCTTCCCAGAAGCAGTGAGTGAGTGGCACAATGAGACATTTCATTAGAGAGGTGAAGTGAGGATTACAAAAGTCAGTAAAATTTATGGGAAAGATTTTTTCCTTTGCTTATCCTGCCTTTCCCCTCCTTTTCCTCAACTACTTACCTGGGCTTGGTTTTAGGGATAGCCCTTGCTTCTAAACACCCTTCTAAACAGATGTATAATTTAGTGTCTCTGAACACAGATCTATGGTAAGATTTTTAGTGATCCCCATCAGGAGATAAAAATAAGGGCATTAATGAATTTTACATTAAATTAATGGTATCAAATTGATGTAATATCCTATATTCTGAAATATATCTATTTTTCTATTTTCAAAACCATTGCATAAAAATCTTAAATTAAAAAAAATAAAAATACTCTTTAGCTTTTATTTGTTCGTTTGTTTGCTTGCTTTTGAGGCTGAGTGGAAACACTCTTTGAAATCCTAGTTTCATAACCATAATTCTAACCAAAATAAGGTGGGAAGCAGAGGATTCAGTGAGAAAACTCTAGCAGGCATGTATGTAAATGGAAGGACAGAAATGCAGGTGCTGAAGAGATGGTGAAGAAATTATTGCAGTGTCCAGCATAGGGTTAGTTAAAAGCCTATAGTTATATGGTGTCAAAGGGAATAGAAAAAGGGGTGGGATGCAAGGCTTATTTCAGAGGATGAACCAGTAGGACTTTGCGCCATGGGAAATAAATGGAAGAAAATGCTTGTTAAAGGCATGTAGTGATGGTATAATTAGCAAACAGTTATCGTAAAGCTTGCCAACTTCCTTGAAGTTACTTGTAATTCTGTAGCTTCAAATTTAGTGAGACTTCCATAACACTGTGAGGAAAACATCCAAAGTGTCGCCCCACTGAGAATAACCAGTGTTCTAGCAGATTATTGGCTAAGTGGCACAGTGCTGGGCTCATAGTTGGTACTTAATAATTATTATTCACACCCAACAATGAGATGTTCTTTTGCCTTCACAACTCTCTGAAGATCAGAGGAGATAATTTCACATGACTAGAAACTAATTTCACAGGGCACAGCAGCAATCTGAATACAGGTCAGAGAGCATGAAAGGGCACAGGAGTCTGCCCTTTGTCAGAGCACTGCTTCAAGTCCCATTCGGATAATTCATAATAAAAAAAATAAAATAAATAAATAAAAATCAAAAACAGAAGAGACAGAAGCAGAATCCTCTTGTGGCCTCACTGGTAAGGATATTCTGAAGTTAATTGAAGGATAGCAAATCAGCAAGCATGCACTTGGCCCCTACTATGTGTCAGACATTGTGTAGATCCCGGGCAACAGAATATAAATTAGGCACATTCTGCCCCGGAGGAGCTCCGCACCTAGAGGACAAGCCACATAAACAGCACTTGGAGTCGCACAGACACAGTTCACTACGAATCTCACCACCACCAATTCACTGTGAGGCAAGAAACATATTTTTCTGCTTCATAGTCTGCCATTTGAGATACCAGGTTAATATGACACAGGAACATCTAAGAAAATTCATTAAAAATAGAATTTTATGAAACTATAAATCTTCAAAGCAATTGTGCAAAAAGTTGTGTAAATCATCTTTTCATTAAAATGATAATTAATCCCATCCTATATTTTTAATAATGGATAAGTCATGAAAACTCTTGAGAGAGTCTCCTTTGCATTAATGTATTATTCCCATAAAAAGTACGGGGTTGTTTTTTGGGTTTTTTTGAATCTAAAGGTGCTCTAAAAAAAGTCTTTAAGAAAGAAGTATGGATTTTAGTTTCTTACTACCCAGAGAAGACCAGCAGGTAGTATTAAGAATAGCCATCATTTAAATATTAAACACCAAATCTGTTTGGCTCTAAAATGCAATCAGTGCTTGCAAGGCCCTGGCATAGACACCATGCTTATCCTGGCACGGTTCTTGCGCAGCAATCAACATCCCTTCAATCTGCTTTTCTTAAATATGATCACTGGCTACTAGCCTGGACCTACTCTCCCTAGGACTCCCACAGGACGTCTATCCCCCCAGCCATGTCATTCCTCTCTGCAGCACACACACTGCACATCCCTAACCCTGCTGCCCACCCCTCCCAACACACACATACCCACGGCAAGTGCTCATGCCAATGCCAGGCCTGCTTGCCCTTAACTCTTTTTCTAACCCTTGTTTTTACGTGCCTGGATTGCAGAGGGCATCTGGGGAATAGGAATGACCCATTCCAGCTACACCTCCCAGTTCCCAGGAAACTGGCTTCCAGCAGGATTGAGCTAATGGGAGCCATTCCCTAAAGATTGGGGCGGGGAACTGGGAGCAGAGGAAAGGAGAAACCAAGTTATTCTTTCCCTTTCTCTGTGCCAAGGGCTCCTTCTCCAGTAGTAAGAGCAGCTTGTCTGTGGCTCCAGCTCCTGCTCCATGTGCCCACTCTGGTTCTATCTTTCACTGGGTCACCCCGATTATAACACAAACACTTTGCTTCTCCCTCCAGCTGAGGATGGTAATGGCTCCCTGTGGTTGCTAATCTCTGAGCTGCCTTGCTCCTCCCCTCTGTGGACTTTGCAGGTTTCCTAACCACCTGGGTAGCTAATTGTGAGCACTACAGTCCCTGTTCCAAAATCTCAGTGTTTTCTGTTTACCTGGTTGGACCCTCGCTGTGCTCTAACAGCGGGAGTTTTCACAATGTGTCTGTCTGGCACTGTACTTTTTATATTAACGTTCTTATTTAATCCTCACAACAACCCAAAGGGGTAGGTTTTCTATTTGTGTGCTGCAGGAAAGGAAAGTGCTCATCTCTCCAAGTCTCAAAGTCACAGTTAGTAACAAGGTCTAGATTAGAACTACTAGTAAGGTGTAATTACTTTTCACCCATATTTACTTATTTATACATCTATTCATCAGACCATAAACTGTTTAAAATCTGGGTCTCTGAGAATCCTTCTTACATCTCCTCTATGGTATGTCACACAGGTAGGAGCAGTGGGGATAGTGACTCAACAATACTGATTAACTAACAGGGCCTCCATGAGAAGTAGTCGGCCACAGGAAACCTGTGTTCTAAGAACATGCTTTAACCATTTCCGTTGCTTGCTCCCATCCATGTCCTCTCACCCCAGGAAGACTAACTAGTATGAGAGAGGAGAGAATTAGCAGGAGTGAGAAGCACCACAAGGGGTAGAAATGTTTGATCCTAACAAAGAGTGGCCTCCAGGGCTCAGGTCAAGTAGCACAGCTTTAAGTTTGACAAAGAAAATAAAGGTTTGATTCTGGGCGGGCAGAACACGGAAGGGCATGGCAAGCAGACAGCAGAGGCATGCCCTGGATAATCTCTCTCTGAGATGAGCCATGGAATACTCAAAATAGAGCCGAGTCCAAAGAAACAAAGCCGGGCAGGAATGAGAAAGGAATGCCCGTCCCAGCCAATTGGCTGAACTACAGCACAAGATGCCTGATGAGGTCCAAAGACCTAGCGGAGAGAGAAACATTCTGGAATCCAAAAGACTGGGCAGACTGACCTCATGGAAATGGCCAATCGTTAGTGTCACTAAAACTCACATTAAGAACTTAATTCCTTCCAGTAGTCTAGCCCGTTGGTACGAAACTATATAAGAACTTTTAAAACCAGGAGTGGGGGTGACGTCACACCAGCTCAGCCCCCATTGCATTAGGAGAAAGCTTGCATATGGTAGCTGGTTTGTAGCCAAGCCCGAGGGGAGGAATTGACAGCTTCCTCTCTACTGGTAATTGTATGGTCTTTTATTAACTTCCTTTCCATTTTTAAGAGAATTGTGACACTTTCCCCCCAGGAATCTCACATTTACTAGCATCCATTTATTTGGAACAAAACAGAAGGTTTTCCGTTGTTGATTATTGGGGATGTTGGGATCTACCTTCCAACTCCTTTCCAAGAAAGTCTGTCCATTATTTTCAGCACCTGGCCTTGCCTTCTTCTTGTTGTCTCCTTCCCATCAAAATAATCACCTATCGCTATACTATTTAAGAAGAAAGAGGAAAACTTAAGAGGAGCTGGTCTCACAGAGACAAGTAAGGAGAGAATGTAAAGGAGAGAGATGTCAATAGGATTAAATTCGGGAGTAAAGTTATTTTCCCCAGCCTAATTGAGATATAATTTACATATAATATCATGTAAGTTTAAGGTATAAAATGAGATGATTTGACATGCCTATGTACTGCAATACAGGTTTTTTTAAACACATTCTTTACTGCACATATTACCATTTTAACTTTGTTGTTATGGTGAGAACATTTAAGCTCTACTTTTTAAAAAATATATTTTTGTTTATTTCAGAGAAGAAGGGAGAGAGAGAGAGAGAGAGAGAGAGAGAAAACCACATCAATGATAAGAGAGAATCCTTGATCAGTTGCCTCCTACACAGGGGACCCAAGCCCGAAACCTGGGCATGTGCCCTGACCAGGAATCAAACTGTGACCTACTGGTTCATAGGTTGGTGCTTAACCATGGGGCCACACCAGCAGGACTATGCTCTACTTTCATAGCAACTTTTAATGTGTACAATGAATACTGTTAATTATAATCACCAGCCAGTACCTTTAACCCCAGAAATTTATTCATCTTCTAACTGAAAAATTGTACCGTTTGACCAACTTCCCCCCATTTCCCCCACTCCTCAGTCCCAGTTGACCACCATGCTGATCTCTGTTTCTATGTGTTTGGCTCTGTTGGATTCAAGGTAAAAATGAGATCACATAATCCTTGTCTTTTTCTGTTTGGTTTATTTCACTTACCATAATGCCCTCAAGATCCATTTGTTGTCGCAAATGGCAGGATTTCCTTTTTTCTCGTGGCAGAGTAATAGCTGATAGCTCAATTTTGAAAATGAAATGTATATTAATAAATACTACCTTTATAATTATTCAAAGTGTGTATATACATTTTGGGATAACATATATATCACATCAAATCTTTTTCCATTTATCCATCAATGGACACTTAGATGGTTTCCATGACTATTATAAATAAAGCTGCAATAAACATGGGTCTGCAGATATCTGTATGAGATGGTGATTTTATTTCCTTCAGCTATATACCCAGAAGTGAATTGCTGGGTCATATGGTAGTTTTATTTTTAATAGTTAAAGAAAACTCCATACTCCATCTATAATGGCTGCCCCAATTCTCATATCCACCAATAGTACACAAGAATACTCATTTCTCTGCATACACATCAGCACTTGTTACCTCTTAGAATTAAATTCAGGAATAAAGTTATTTTTATATCTTTTTTTGTAAAATAAAGTTATTTTCATATCTTTCTTATAATAGCCATTCCAACAAGTATGAAGTAATATCTCATAGTGGTTTTGAATTGTATTTCCCCGATGATTACCTTTTCATGTACCTGTTGGCCATTTGTATGTCTTCTTTGGAAAAAGTCTATTCAGGTCCTTCGCTTATTCTTTAAATAGATTATCTCTTTTTCCTTTATTTTGCTGTTGAGTTGTATAAGTTCCTAATATATTTGGATATAATCCCTTATCAGATACATGGTTTGCAGATATTTTCTCCCATTTCATAGATTGCCTTTCATTTTGCTGTTTCTTTTGCTGTACATAACTTTTTAATTGGATGCTGTCCTACTTATTGATTTGTGCTTTTGTTGCTTGTGCTCTGGCGTCATATCCAAAACGTCATTGCCAAAGCCAATGCCAAGAAACTTCTTCCATATGTTTTCTTCTAGGAGTTTCATAGTTTTAAGTATTATATTTAAATGTTTAATCCATTTGACTTAATTTTTGTGATTGTTGTAAAGGTAAGATTCTAACATTCTTTTGCATGTGGATATCCAGTTTTCCCAAAACCATTTATTAAAGAGACGTCTTCCAGCCCTAGCTTGTTTGGCTCAGTGGATAAAGCGTCGGCCTGCAGTCTGAAGTGTCCTGGGTTTAATTCCAGTCAAGGGCATATGCCCAGGTTGCGGGCTCGACCTCCAGTACGATGTGCGCAAGAGGTAGCCAATCAATGATTCTCTGTCATCAGTGATGTTTCTATCTCTCTTTCCCCTCTCCCTTCCTCTCTGAAATCAATATATATATATATAAAAGCCTAAGTGACCGAACAACCAAATGACCAAATGACCAAACCACTAGTCTACTGGTCACTATGATACACACACTGACCACCAGGGGGCAGACTGGTGGTCAGTGCACTCCCATAGCTAACCTCTCATCCCCACCCCTCCACCCCCCCAGCAAACCTCCCACAGCCCCGATCAGTCCTGATTGCAGGCCAGGCTGAGGGGCCCCACCATGCATGAATTAGTGCACCTGGGATCTAGTATTTTATAAAAAAGAGACTTCTTCTATTGAGTAGTCTTTGCTCCCTTGTCAAATGTTAGTTGACTGCATATGCATGGGCTTATCCCTGGGATCCCTATTCTGTCCCACTGGCCTATGTATCTATTTTTTGTTTCTACCATATTGTTTTGATTACCATATCTTTGTAATGTAGTTTGAGGTCAGGAAATGTTATGCTTCCATTTTTTTTCCTTTTTTCTCAGGATTGCTTTGGCTATTTTGGGTGTTTTATAGTTCCATATGAATTTTAGAATATTTTTTTCTGTGAAGATGCCATTAGAATTTTGATGGGAATTACACTGAATTTATATATCGCTTTAGGTAGTATGCACATTTTAACAATATTAATTCTTTTGACCCATGAACATGGAATAGCTTTCCATTTATCTCTGTCTTCTTCAATTTTTTCATCAATATCTTATTTTTCATTGTACAGATCTTTCATTTTCTTGGTTAAATTTATTCCTATTTCATTCTTTTGATGCTATCGTTAATAGGATTATTTTTATTTCTTCTTCAATCAGTTTATTGTTAATGTATAAAATTCTACTGATTTTTGAATGTTCATTCTGTATTCTTCAACTTTGCTGAATTTGCTTACTCTAAAAATTTTTTCTGGTGGAGTATTTAGGGTTTTTTATATATAAGTTTGGGTCATCTGCAAACTGAAACAATTTTACTTCTTCCCTTTCTGTTTGGATGCCTTTTATTTCTTTTTCTTGCCCAATTGCTCTAACATTACCATACTATGTAGCGGTGAGACTGCCATCCTTGTCTTGTTCTTGATTTTGAAGTAAAAGCTTTTTATCTTTCAACCAATGAGTATGATGTTAACTTTGGGATTGTAATATATGGCCTTTATTATGTTGCAATGTGTTGCTTGTACATCCAATTTTTTAACAACTCTTATCATTAAAAAGTGTTGATTTTTGCCATAGCCAGTTTGGCTCAGTGGATAGAGTGTTGGCTTGCAGACTGAAGGGTCCCGGGTTTGATTCCGGTCAAGGGCATGTAGGCATGTACCACGGTTGCAGGCTCAATCCCTGGCCTTTGTCAGGGTGTGTAGGGAGGCAACCAATCTATGTGACATTGATGTTTCTCTCTCTGTCTCTCTCCCACCCTTCCACTCTCTCTGAAAATCAATGGGAAAATGTCCTCCTGTGTGGATTAACAACAACAACAACAAAAGTGTTGATTTTGTCAAATGCTTTTTTCTGTGCCTGTTGAAAGGATTATTAGATTTTTATCCTTCTTCTATTAATGTGGTATATCACATTTATTGACTTGCATATATTAAACCATCCTTGTATCCCAGAGATAAATGCCACTTGATCATGGTGTCTGATCCTTTTAATGTGCTACTGGATTTAGTTTATTAGTATATTCTTGAGAAATTTTGTATCTGTATTTGCAATATTGAACTGAAATATTCTTTTTTTGTAGTGACTCTATCTGACTTTCATATCATGGTAATTTGGTCTCATAAAATTAGTTGGATGTGTTCCCTTCTCTTCAACTTTTTGGAAAAATTTGAGAAGGATTGGAATTGAATGTTTGGTAGAATTCACCAGTTAAATCATCTGATTCAATCTCATTATTTATTATTGGTCTATTTAGATTTTCTATTTCTTCATGATTTATACTTAGTACAGTGTATATTTCTAGGAATTTATTCATTTCTTCTAGGTTGTCCAATTTGTTTCATATAATTGGGCATAGTAGTGTTTCATAATCCTTTGATTTTTATAGTATTAATTATATTTCCTCTTTCTTTTATAATTTTTTTTATTTGAGTACTCTCTTTTTTCTTGGTTGGTTTAGATAAAATTTTGTCAATTTTGTTTATCTTTTTTTAAGACCAACCCTTAATTTAACTGATCCTTTCTATTTTTTTAGTATTCTCTATTTCATTGTTTTCTGCTCTAGTCTTTATTATTTCCTTTCTTCTAGTAAGTGTGGGCTTATTTTGTTTTATTGTCTAATTCCTTGAGGTATAAAGTTCAGTTGTTTATTTGAGATCTTTCTTTTTTCTTAATGTAGCATTTGTCATTATAAGGTTCCCTCTCAGAACTGCTTTTGTTATATCCCATAAGTTTTGGTATGTTGTATTTTCTCTGTTTTGAGTTTCAAGGTATTTCAGATTTCCCTTTTGATTTCTTCTTTACTCATTAGTTGTTTGGAGCATGTTGTTTAATTTCCATGTGTTTGTGAATATTCCAGTTTTCCTCCTGTTATTGGTTTCTAGTTTCATTCCATTGTGATCAGAAAAAATGCTAAGTATGATTTTAATCTTTTTCATTTTGTTAAGACTTGCTTTATGGCCCAACATACCACCTGGAGAATGTTCTGTATGCACTGAGAATAATGTTGGATGAAATGTTAGTTTATGTCTGTAAGATCCATTATGTCTATATTATTGTTCAGATCTACTGTTTCCTTATTGATTTTTTTGTCTGGATCATCTATCTAATGTGAAAAATTGAGTACTGAAGTTCCCTATTATTGTTGTAATGCTGTTTATTTCTTCTTTCAGTTTGTTAGTATTTGCTTTATATATTTAGGTGCTCTGATGTTGGGTGAATAATATTTACCATCTTGGCTGAAAAAAAAAAGAAAAATGTAAGGTGTTAATTAAAGGACAATATATGGATTATTAGATGGAATATAATTATGGCAGGATGACATCTGAGCACAGGTAGAGTTCTAAAACTTAGATTAAGGAAGGTCAGCCTTTCTTTAAGGGAGTGAAAGCAAAAAAATGAGTGTGGTAAGGAAGAGTTTGGTAGGGTGCTGAAGGACAATGAGAAGAGTTCATGAGTAGGCCCCTTCTAAGTGCTTTTCACTGCATTTATGTGTTATTAGCCTCTCTTTAGCTCAAATACAAATTATTAAAATAGCATTTATGCAGGTGAACACTCCATTTTCTCTCAAATACATTTTCTAGTATTTCCTTCTTATGTCTTGTATCACAGGGAGCTGCATTTCCTAGGATCTTTTCTTTCTGTCCTCACGGTAATTTTGATTAATTGGACTCACTGCTTAGAAGAATGGAGAGCAGAAGGAAGGGGTAGACCAGAGTATTACTTTCCCTCCCTCTTTCTCTCGGCTTCTTATGGTGTTTGGCAGCAGTTGCACCTTAAACATGTCTCAAGATCTCAGAAAGATGTGTTCTCAGCTCTCAACTAGCCATGCTCATCTCCTAGCATCTTGGACTGGGATTATTTCTTCTGTTATATTCCTGATGTTGCCAATCTTTAAATTGCCTCACCACTTCCTGTTGGCTTTTTATTACTTGTACTCCTGTATAACAAATTTCTTGTATTAAATTTACTACGTTTGAAAGGGCTAAAATATTTCTCCTTTTCTAGTTAGACCCGAACTAATCAAGCGTTCATCTCATCTAAATCATTTTATGACAACATATGCAAGATGCAATCCAATACCAAAGTAGTATAAACTTAGTCAAATGTCTTCTTTCTGAAAAACATACTCAAAAACAGCTAAATTTTCCCAAAATATAAACCACCAGCTAACAATTTTTTTCCCTTTTTCAGAATTGTTAATGGTAAATGATTATGACACTGTATACTAGATTTTGAAATTGTTGTTCAATTATTGATTATAATCGACTAGGGTGTAGAGTACTATTTCTAGATAGATCTCTAATCTATAAATAGTGGAAGCTTGTGGTTTATCTTTAAATTGTTCTAAATGTTTAAACAACACTTCCTCACTCTATATCATAATGTTATTGCACCCTCACATGACAATAAGAATACTCTCTTTGTTGTTACATAATAAATAACAGTAATATTTGTTTCATGGTTTAGTATAAAAAGTCTTCACACAGAAAGGTTAGTCTCTATTGGCAATCTGCTTTTATGTTTCCTGAGATGTGAAATAAATTCTCTAAAAAGGTTGGGATATTTCAAATTGCTGAGGGAAAATCTAGAAGGGAGGGAATAAACATCAATGAGGTGCCAGTGGTACTACATGAAAAAAAGAGAGAAAACCCTCCAGCCCCATGGTCTCTGGCTAAGAAATAACTGAAAAAAAAGTCAATTGTCTTTTCTTCTAAATTCTTGCCTGTTAAATGTGTGAGATAAATCTCTTCTGTCTTCTCTATGAAGCCTTTAGAAAGTTTTATGAATTTTATTTTATTTTTTTCAATATTTTTTTAAATATATTTTATTGATTTTTTACAGAGAGGAAGGGAGAGGGACAGAGTCAGAAACATCGATGAGAGAGAAACATCGATCAGCTGCCTACTGCACACCCCCCACTGGGGATGTGCCTACAACCAAGGTACATGCCCTTGACCAGAATCGAACCTGGGACCCTTCAGTCCGCAGGCCAATGCTCTATCCACTGAGCCAAACTGGCCACGGCAAGTTTTATGAATTTTAGTCACATTTTTATATGAATTCAAAGAATTTAAAATAAATTTTATGTAAGTGAATTTAAAATGAATTTAAGCTGATAGAAAAAAGTTTGTAAGTGAGGAGACAGCTTTTAAGAGAAAAATGTGTCTAACTGATCTTCCATGAGTATATTATCCATTCTGTGCACTTCTGAGTTTGAAGACATGGAATGCTATGTAAATAGAAGACTTCACTCATTCACCCAGATGGTCATCTGCTATCCTGCGATGTGGTGTGGACACGTGCATTCAGCACGTGTTCATTCACTCCAGAGTTAGAAAATGAGTAAGTCAAACTAAAATATTCAGGTGAATTTTTAATTTTATGTTATGAAATTTTATTGGGATTGTCTGAGTCACACAGATCAGATCTGAGGAATCAAGAAGTGGGACCAAGGTCACAGAAGGGACAAGGAAAGTACCAGCATAGGTCGCTTTTTCTATGGCCTGCCTAAGGCAACAAAATGTGAAAAACACATTCTCTTATAATTTTCTGGTCATATACATGCTGAACTTGTTGTCCAAGATTCCTTTCCATGGCATCCAAACAGTTCTCCAAATATATTTATTTCTTTTGTCCAAAATGTGCATGTTGTATGTTTAAGAGAGTATTCAGATGTATGTGGGGAGGCAGTGCCTTCTGAGAAAATACCACTGGACATAGCCCTCTGCTTTGAAGGCTCAGAGACAGGATTGGGTCAGTGCCCCAAGTTGGTCGCACCCTAGGAAGCCGACACATGCTGTGCTCTTCTGAATTTGAAGATATGGAATGCTATGTAAATAGAAGACGTCACTCATGCATCCAGATGATCATCTCCTGTCCTGAGATGTAGCGTTACCCAGTGGAAAACAACTGCCACAGTGACAGGAGATGTAGTCTCACACATTCCCTTCCTGTGGTAAGCAACATGGGGAACTGTTGAAAAAACGATCAAAAAATGAAAATATCTGAAACTTTATTTTCAACACATATTTTCGCTGCAAGCTCGCCTATGGGTGAATTGAAAGGTTCCTTGGTGAAACTCAACTCAGAACAAGGGGACAGAGCCCGATTCCAGTATTGCCTTAAGCTTCTTCTCAAAAGACTCTCCTCCACTGCAGTCTGTGAGGTAGCAGTAAGGTCATGCAAAACTGATTTGAGTTAATAAGTGCTAATGTATTGACAAAGCAAAAGAAAATGGTAAGTATACAGACACACACACACACACACACACACACACACACACACACACACACAAAGGAAACTTGTCATATAATGCCTCATCCGAACAGATTAGACACATCTTAAGCACACCACACTTGGTGGGGGCTATTAACTAACCAATATTGCTCTCAAATTTTTCAGATTATAACATGTATGTGATTGTGTTTTCCCTTTTATATTGGCTCTTTTGCCTTTCATGAAACACGTTCCAGTTCAGTTTGGACAAATGGATCATAAGGTGGCCCACACTGATGAGTGATTGCTTTAATGCCATCTTCCTGGTGAGGGTTTGAAGACATGCCCTGGCCTTCCAGCTATTGTCTTGAAAATTTCCTGGCTCATGGGTCATTGTTTGTACTAGCAGGTTAATTAAATCATTGCTATACAGTCATTCCTATTTTACAGATAATAAAATAATGAGATACAGGATACTCACTTGCTAAAGCCACAAGATGCCAAAACTGGTTTCTAGTCCATTTGGGGCTCTTTCCAGTACCTGACACTGCTTCCAACATTGCCCAAACCTCCCTGCTCTGGGCATGTATGCAACTGTTTCCCTTCTACTCTCCTAGCAGGGGGCCCTTTTTCCTTCCAGGGTGAAAGATGATGGGATTCTCTTAACTACCCACAGATCCTATTAATTCAGAGGAAAATAGCTTTAGTGTGAATTCTTGAGGAAATTTCCAAATGCCTGCTTCAAGGTATTAAACATTCTGTTATATGATGCAACTTCTACTACCATGTCATATCTCTACTGGCAAATTATATTGTACTAGAGGCCCGGTGCACACAAATTTGTGCACTCGGGCGGGGCGGGAGGGTCCCTCATCCCGGCCTGTGCCCTCTCGCAGCCTGGGACCCCTCGGGGGACTACCTGCTGCCTTAGGCCTGCTCCCCGGGGGATTGGGCCTAAGATGGTAATCAGACATCCCGCTGGCAGCCCGGCAGCCCTCAGGGGATGTCCACTTGCCAGCAGGGAGCAGACCTAAGCCGCAGTCAGACATCCTTAGCGCTGCTGAGGAGGCAGGAGAGGCTCCGACCACCACCGCTGTACTGGCAGCCATCAGCCTAACTTGTGGCTGAGCAGAGCTCCCCCATGTGGGAGTGCACTGACCACCAGAGGGCAGCTCCTGCATTGAGCATCTGCCCCCTGGTGGTCAGTGTGTGTCATAGAGACCAGTCATTCCCAGTGTTTCTGCTGTTAGGGTCAGTTTTCATATTACCCTTTTACTATATAGGATAGAGGCCTGGTGCATGGGTGGAGGCCAGCTGGTTTGCCCTGAAGGGTGTCCCGGATCAGGGTGGGGGTCCTGCTTGGGTGCCTGGCCAGCCTGGGTGAGGGCCTGATGGCTGTTTGTAGCTGGTCACACCCCCTTCGGGGTGGGGGTCCCCACTGGGGTGCCTGGCCAGCCTGGATGAGGGGCTGATGGGTGTTTTCAGGCTGGCCACACCCTCTTTAGGGTGGGGGTCCCCACTAGGGTGCCTGGTCAGTCTGGGTGAGGGGCTGAGGGCTGTTTTCAGGCTGGCCAGCGACTGAAGCTCTCAGTCTCTCCTTTTTTTCTTTTTCTTTTTTATTCTGGGATTTATTTACCTTCTATAATTGAAACTTTGTTGCTTTCGGAGCTCAGAGGTGGGCCACAGCAGGCAGGAAACCTTGGCTTCCTCCATCACTGGAGCAAGCAAGCCTCCTGCTCGCTTCAGCTGCGTGGCTGCCAGCCGCCATCTTGGTTGGGTTAATTTGCAAACCGTGCTGATTAGCCAATGGGAGGTGTAGCGAAAGTACGGTCAATTACCATGTTTGTCTATTATTAGATAGGATAGTATCTTTCTGGACCAAGTGACTCTACCACTTGATAGCTATGTTACCTTAAGAAAGTGAATTCTACTTCCTAAGCTTTAATATCTTCATCTGTTAATATTAAATAATAAAGGCCATGATATCTAGGGTTTGTGAAGTCTAAATGAGATAATATAGTAAAAGTTCTTGACATGGTTATAGAAGTGGAAGTACTAGACATAAAAGTAGTGTAGCAGTTATGTTAATCTTGGAGGAAGACACAGAAATAGGATCATGACAAATATTTTTGTACAAATCATCTGATTGTATCTTTATAATAGTTGTATTATCTCCATCTTACAGATGAAGAAACAGAAACTTGTAGAACTTAAATCACTTGCTCAAAACCAGGTTGATAAGTGCCAAAGATGAGACTCACATGTCATCACATTCTAAAGTCTCTCTACTTTCCACTACAACACGAGGCCCCAATGGTCTTAGCCATCACTGGCCAATGTGTGCCACACTGGTCGTGTGTGGTTGATGAGGTCAGCTGAAGTTGTAGAGGAGCAGGGGCATGGGCTTCAGAGACTACTGGTAGAGTTAGCTTGGCTATTAACTAGAATGATGTTAGACTCTAAATAATTTTGTATAATAATATTTACTATTTAGTACTGTGTTCTCAGCACTCTGCTAGGTGCTTTACCCTTAATCCTCACAATCATGCTCTAAGGGAGGTATGTATTGTCATCATTTACATATTTTAAAAACTGAGGATTAGAGAGGGTAAATAGTTTGTCTCAAGTGACATCTTGGTGAATGGTTAGGGCCAGTGTTTGAATCCAAAACCTGTACTCCTTTCAATAGGTTCCACTTCTCATTAATGTAGCTAACCCCCAGTTTCCTTGTTTATTACTTTTAGAGAATAACTGCATTGCAGTAAGTACTATGTGAAGATGAGATGAGATAACATAAAACAAAGTACTTAGAATAGGCTTGGCATATAATAGGCAATAGAAGGCCAATTCTCTTCCTCTTTATTTATCTGATGAAACAGTGGCCCAAGGAGAAGAGAGAAAAACAGGTGCACAACTACTGACCTTATCTCTGAGTGACATCTGCAGGCAGTTCAGTGACATTAGAATTGGGTCATTGTGTCAAAAGGGCCATCTTTCCATGATCTCTGTACATAGACTAGCTGTTATGGAGGAAGGCAGTGATATATCAGGTGGCTTCGTTATAAACTTCCAGCTGTAAATGATGCCATCATCAACTTCTTAAAACTTTTATGCTAGATTGATACTCTGGTTACTTTTGTCTTAGAAATGCTATACAACTCTTCAATCAATGAAGATTTAACTTTTAAAGACCAACTGTTTATCACCATTTTAAAATGGACAAATGTTCTCTTAATAACAAAAGCAGTATTTTTTCTCCATTGAAGACAGATTTGAATAACATCAAGATAAGAAAAAGTGCAGAGAATAAACGCAGGTCCTCTCAGATCTCAGTTAACTTCTCTTTGGTTGTAAAATTTAGCACAAAGCTTTGGAATCTAAAGATAATTCTCTTTTATTTTTTAAATTGATTTCAGAGAGAGGAAGCGGGGGGAGAGAGAGAGAGAGAGAGAAATGTGAGGGAGAGACATCTATCAGTTGCCTCCTACACACATGCCAACTAGGGTCAAACCCACAACCTGGGTATGTGTCCTAACCTGGAATCAAACCTGCCACCGTTTGGTGCACAGATGACACTTCAACCCCCCAAACCATACCAGCCAAGGTAAGATAATTCTATTTTAAAAAATATTTTCATTGAAGTAAAAATAACATCATCAGTCCAGTGCTAATATCATTCATGTTAATGTTGATAGATTTTCTTAGGAATGGCATGTGATTATCTCTGTCTAAGAAATTGTAAATAAGAGGATAAATACACCATCACGACTCCTGAATGCTTGTGTAATTACAAAAAATTTAGTATAATTGTCTATTATTATTAAATCTTTACACAATGAGTGTTACCTATATTCAGGATTTTATTTTCAAGTTTAGAAAACATTGGGTAGAGGAACATTTGTACAGTGGCAAATAAATGTTAAAAAGAAATTGCTATCTTTCAAGTGTTTATATAGAGCTACCGCTCTGTATAAGTTGTAGTGCAAAGTTATATGCCTGCAGACATTAAACAAAAACACAATGCCAGTCATCAAGATTTGCATGATCTAGTTGTGTGGGAGAAAATAAACCAATAATTATTTTCCAGGATGTGAAGAGTCATGCAGAGAGCTATGGGAAAGAGCATATGGGAGACACATAAAAAATTTTTTTAAAGCTTTGGGATGAGAGAATTGAGTGGGCTTCCTAGAGAAACCAATGGTGCACTAACTGAAATATGGAATGACTTTTGCCATGCCAAAAAAATAGAGAGAGAGAAACATATACTAGACAGAGGGAGGAGCATGTGCAAGTACATAGGGAGCAGTAGTTAGGACAGAAGTGATGAATTATTAAAATAATTAAGCTTGGAATCAGGGTTGGACAAGATGAATCTTTGCTTGGAGAAAGATGGAGTCTTTATATTACTAGAATTCTGAATAGGTGCCAGAAATATGTGAATAAGGTTCATAACAAGGTTTATGAAATGTCCATAGAATGAGTAGATAAAATGGAGTAGCAAGGAAGGTAACTGGAATAGAGAGGGTCAAGGAATTTTCATGATGGAGTATTCTAAGGGCCAGGATGTGGGTGCTCATGTCCCTCAGGATGCTTGAAGTACTTAGAGGTGCAGAGACCAATTGTAATTCCAGTGTCAATGCCAGGTGTTCTCCTCTTCTGCTCCTAGGAGCAAATTTCTTCTGAACAGCTAAGTTAATTAGAACTAGTGAAAACCCATGATCTTGAACCTCAGCTGGTTCCTCAAATAGCCTACTGTGACTTCTAGTTAGATCTCATTTTTAGATCCTTCCCCATTATTTCTACCTTCCAAATCCAACTCCAGTTCTTTACTGTATCATTTTGAAATAGGAATTTTAGGGGAATATAGGCAGGTTTAGGGAATTTTTAGAATTGGGGGTTCATGAAAAAAACACAGGGCTACAGACTGGGAGAAGTTACATCTCCAAAAGACAAGAGAGCTGGGAGAAGGTACATTTCCATAACACAGGGAGCGGGAACAGTTATATTTACATAAGACAAGGGAACTGGGAGTAGCCAAAAGGTCTATATTTACAAAATAAAGAAGGAGGAAGAAAGCCCAGAAGGAATAGGAGGACAATGAGGGAGGAAGGCCTGGGGGGGGGGGGGGGCGGTTACTGTAATAACCAATTCAAAAGGGAATATTGACCAATCAGAAGGGATATCAGGACTTGCAGCCTTTATAAACACTGGAAACAGGAAGTCAGGGGGACTCTTTCCCCCTCCCCACTTGGGCGTTTGTGTTGTGAGGTTCTTTTCCCTTCCCCACGTGGGAGTCTGTACTTGTTCTTCAATAAATCTCCACCTTTGCTATACCATCTTCAGTCCATGATTCCACTGGACAAAGAATCCGGGGAACCATCCTGCCCAGGGGAACACCGTGTGTTCCAGTCCAAAAATCATGTATCAATTTCCTCCCCATTCTCATTCGACGTCCCCACCTGCTTCATGGGAAGAAATGGAGATCCCCAAGAAGTAAACACTTCCATTTCTTTCCTTACCTAAAAATGTGCCCACATCTATACTACTATTTTTTGTGTCTCACTTTTCTCAGGTATAAAAATGAATAATCATACGCATCTAATAATGTTTTGGGAAGAAGCATTATTAAATGGGTATAACCTGATGGGGCAGAGGCCATGTGCTCAGAAAAGTGCCTTCTTCCCGAGCCCAGGCCCCTGCTGGCCACGCCCGGGATTTAACAAGACCCGACTTGCGCCTGGCCAATCGGCAGGGCCCACAGCCGGCTCCCCTCCCCTCACTATTCTCACGGGTGGCACTCGGTTTCTGGTTGCTGCGTTGACTGGAGGCCCGGGTCGGGTTAGCTAACTCAATAAAGGACCTTCTGCTTTTGCATCGGACTGACTCCCTGGCATGGTTTCTTGGGGATCTTGAATTCTGGGCATAACATAACCTATGCAATATTTTTGCAGGTATTGTATATAGTGATCAATAGATATTACTTATGATTATTGCAATTATTATGGTGGTGTCCAAACCTGACCCCAACACCTGTCCTCAGTCCCATCTCAGGCTGCCTCCTGAGGGACCTCACCTCATCACGTATCCTGCCTGTATTTTCCGCATTTCCCTTTCCAGCAGTTCTTTTACCTCAGTACATAAGATCAATTCTCTCACATCTGGAAACACACACACAACTTCCTCCTCAGCTTTGGTTCCCTCCCCCGCCTGCATTTTTCCTCAGCTTTGCATCAAGCCCCCTGGAAGCTACTCAGAACCTGTGGAGTCCACTTCCTTTTTAAATATGCAACCCACCACACTGTGGTCTCTACCCTGAACATACTGCTTTTTAAAAGGTTCTTATAATGTGCAAAATACTAAATCTAATGGTTGCTTTTGGTTCTTATGGTATTTGGACCCTCAGGAACACTGACACTGTAAAGAATTCCTTTCTTTTAGACACTCCCCTTTTTTTCCTCCTTCCCCCCCTCCCTCTTCCTCCCTTTCTCCTTGGCTGATTTTATTCTTTCATAACCTCAAATATTGCTACTTAGCATGGTATTTGGTCTATGTTTACTATTCAATAAATATCTGTGGCATTAATACAAATGGCCTTAATGATGATAATGTATTAAGCAAAAAATGCATTTTCTTTGAGTATTAAGTTTTTAGTGTCTGAGGACTATTATGTCTGAACTATGGGCATACAGTCTCTATCACTGTAGAAATTAGGCCATTCTCTGAACTATCTTTTCTTAATAGGATAAAAAGCTGATTCGTCAGTACCCAGCTAACAATACTTAAAATTATCTAGGTTGTTTTTGCTATCTTTAGTAAAACGAGAACAGTACATAAGAGCAAAGTCACTTACTGTAAATTCTGTTTATTATCTGGCTTTATTTTTACTAGCTCATAAAATAAAAGCGTTGATTTAAAAAAGAATTCCTGGCTGCTTCACAGTTACAAATACTTGGGCCTAGTTAGGTGAAGCTTTAATGCACCATTTTATAAAGCTGGTGCCTTAAATGGGAAACAAGGGGCCACTTCAGGTTTCCCAGCTGGCCATGGACTGTAGTAAAATGCATCTATTTAGGGGATCTCAAATCCCCAGTTAGCATTCACAGGGTTTGCGACTGTAACACAGTGAATATCTCATTGAAAAGGCTCTGCACTGCTTTCCTCATCACAGTCTTTGTGTAAAGTACAGCAGAATCAGATGTGATGACAAAGACAGCCAGTCAGCTTCTCTATGGCATATTACCATGGCCCTACAATCAGTAGAATCTGTATTTCTGGACCCACTCTATTCATGAAACTATAAACAGACTTACCACATCTGTTTCACTTGTTGATTTATTCATTTATTTATGCACTCATTCATGTTTTCACACATGCTTTGAATGGACTAGGCTGTATCACTTTTGTAATCACATACACTTGGTCCTAGTGAACCCTCATTGCAGAATGCCTACATGACAGCAAAACCATTCCACGGATGAGCTGACTCCTTTATGTGTGACCTTTCTACTTCAAATGATGCTACTCTAATTTAGGTCCTTAATGCCTGTCACCTAGGCTAGTATAATCATGTTCTGGCTAATGTCACAGATTGGGTGCCCTGGGAAACGGACGCTGTGACAGAGTTTAGGATGCAGGGTTTCTATTAAGAGGTACCCGTGGGATCAATACCTGGGGAAGGGGCAGAAGTGGACAGAGAGAGAAGACAAGATACAGTCAGATCCAAGCACAAGCTAAGCCCACCTCCCGCACTTCATGGGAAGCTTAGAAACCAGGATGACCTTTAAGAGTTTCCCATGTTGGGCCTGCATAGAGCAGTCACTGGATGTGAGTTGCTCCTGAAATGGGCCTGACCTTGACTGAAGTAACTCTCTGCAGGTGAGCCATTCCCTGGCAATTCTAATAACTGAAGGGTGTCTAGGAACTCCCAGAAGCACCCCCCTTCCATCTTGGGGAGCACATCTAGTTTCCCTCTCTTCAACTTCTCCCCATCGTAACCCACCACACTCATTATTCCCACGCGGATGTGTTCCAACACCCCAAACCACCTAGGTTTCATCCACACTTACGCATCCTCGATTTAGCCAAACCACTATACTAAACCAGGTCAGGCCCCTGTTGTAGCCGGATGAACACTGTGTAAGGAAGAATAGTGGTGGGCTGGTTGGTGTGGGCAGTGGTTGGGCATCTACCAATAAATCAGGGGGCTGCGGTTCAGTTCCCGGTCAGGGCACATGCCTGGGTTACAGGCTCAATCCCCAGTGAGGGATATTCAGGAGGCAGCAGATCAATGATTCTCTCTCATCATTGCTATTTCTCTTTTCCTTCCTCTTTCTCTCTCTCTAAAATCAATAAAAATATATAATCTTTAAAAAGAATAGTGGTGGACAAAATGGAAAGGCATTTTTATGAAAGGTCTTTCATGCCTCATCTTCTATTCTTGTCTTTTCATCTAACTAAAATTCCTACCGTTCTTCAAAGCCCAGCTTTTATACTATTTCTTCTACATAATTCCTCATGTAAGGAATTTCCAAGGGACTTTTATGAGCCAGGATGGTTAATATTCAATTGATGTGACTTGGTATGCTGAGGTGATTCTCTCCCTTGCCCTCAAAAGTGCTGACTGCTTTGTGTGGGTAATGCTTCTGAGACACCCCAGATGGGGGACTGTGCCCCATGTCTTCATCATCTCAGAGATGGAGGATAGAATGAATGGTTGCAGGAGGAAAAACTTGAATAAGACCAAGGAGTCTTAAAAACTTGAAACTGAAGTGGCACAGGGCCATAAAAATGTAAATCCCTGACAAATTGCGTATGTTGGGCAAGACACACTACTCCCCCAGTACAATGAAAAAGGACCTCTAGTCATTTCAGTTTTAAATGTTAAGCTAAAGAGGACATGAATACAGAAGACCTGGAAACTTCACGTGCCATTCCAGGGTTTAATGCACAAAATTAACAGGATGAGTTTAGACAGTTTTTAGGGATCCTTCATGAGTTACAATCGAGGGCCCGAGGTGACATATTTTCATGGTCACTTTGTTGGTGCTCATTGTTGTGAGCTCTTTGAGGGCACAGGCTTCCCCTGGTTCATCTTCCTATCATGGAGAGAGCAGTATCTTCCACATAACAGAGCCTCAGTGAATGTTCAGCAAATGCTAATTGAAAGCTTTCCCTCATCACAAGTCAGTCACCATGAGAAAGTTTATTTAGGTACACTGTTTACATGATAGAGTTAATTAGAGAAATAAAATATTTCCAATGAATAAGCTTTAAACATATCTTTACATGTGCCCTTTTCGTTTTCTCATCCTCTTGACAGCTGTCAACTAAAAGGGCCATGATAGCATAGAGTTATATATTCAAATGAGATAAAAATTCCCAGATTCTAGGGTGAACTCTCATTACTCTCTTTGGGGGGAATAAAGAAGTGGGTCATAATTAAACAACATAATGAATGTAAAACAGTAATCCTAACATACTATAAGCACTTGATAATGAATGTAAAACAGTGATCCTAACATACTATAAGCATTTGATAATGAATGTAAAACAGTGATCCTAACATACTACATGCATTTGATAAATACCATCTGTTGTTTACTATTTCCATAATATTTGTATCCCAGAGGTTTGACCTTAAATGACACAGTTCAAATCTTGTAAAAGCTCAAGCTATAAAACACATTAAAGTGGAGCTGCTCCTGCACAGGGGTTTCCAAGGGATGCTGGAGTCTTGTCTGTGCAGCTCCTCCATCAGTTCCACAGCCCAGGGCCCTGCCCGTGAATATAGCTGAAAATCAATATTATGTTGGATGGTCCCTGAAGCTCCTTCTAGTTTTGATTTCATTATTCTGTGATTCAAATCTCCTATGAATATGGAACCCAAAGCTGCAGGTGAGGTAAATCCCAGTTTAATAAGAGGTAGGCAGAGCTCCACGAGGCATCCAGGCGGCTGCTGCATTCGACACACACATCCTCTAGAAGTGTAACTGAGATCAATTATTTTAAAACTGAGGAAAACAAGCCATGACCTCTGACATGGTCACATATTAGAGCCTCTTCTTAGTTTGCTTTATATTAAACAGGTGTATCCATCAGGGTCTTGGGCCATAGCACACCAAAGATGAAAGCAAAGCGAATTTCATGAAGAGATGATTTGAGAAGCTATAAGCAAGTTACAGAAACCTACAAGGAATGATGAAGAGTCTTGGGACTAGAAACAACAGGAAGCTCCTACCACACCCCCCCCCCGACCCCTTTGGCTTGAAAGGGTAAGGGGATATAGTTTTGAACAGAACTTAGCAACATACACAGTTGTGACAAAAACAATGGCCTTAGATAGAGGAATGTAGCTACTGCAATATCACCCAAATAACTTCCCCATCTCTGTATATTTCCACCCACAAATATCTGGCCACTAAAAAATTACCTGCAAAATCTAACCAGACTAAAATGAATGAATACGGTGGTACAGTTAAAGTAGTCCCTTTCCTGAGGCACAGAGCCCAGCAACAAAGGTGGAGAGCGTGCTTTCAAAAACAAACATGTACCCAGAACACTACTAGTTGGCCCTCTATATATACACCATCTGTCAAGACAGTAGGGACATCTTAAGGACAGAATAGTAGACACATCCAGGAGGCTGAGTGAAAAGGCACCCGTAGAACATGCAGCAGAAAGTCATTCTCTTGAATTGTATGGAGGATAATTAGAAAAATGATAGAAAAAAGTTGGGACAACAATATTGTGGGAACTTAAAAGAAGATACATGTGAAGAAGTATATAGTATAGGAAATGGGGTTAATATCATGGGGCACAATATGGGCTTAGTTGGGTCAGTCAAAGGACTCTTACTCTGTGGATGCCATTATTGAAGATAGAATCAAGTGATGATATGGGGAAAGTGTTGTCATGCTTATTTTTTTTTTAATATATATTTTTACTGATTTGAGAGAGAGGAAGGGAGAGAGAGATAGAAACATCAATGATGAGAGAGTACCACTGATTGGCTGCCTCCTACATGCCCCCTACTGGGGATTGAGCCCACAACCTGGGCCTGTGCCCCTGACTGGAATCAAACCTGAGACCCTTCAGTCTGCAGGCTGATGCTCTATCCACTGAGCCAAACCAGCTAGAGCATGCTTCTTTATTATACCTTCTTCATTCTCCATGGAATGTTCAAGATCTTAAATTATGGTATGACTCCAGGAATTGAAAAGTAGAGGGTGAATATGAAAGTTGTAGTAAGAAGAGGAAATGACAGAATTTGAAAACCATAAAGAGAAGAATGTGAAATATATAAAGGATGGTTTATAAATATGTTCCATTTTGCTGCTATCCAAGATAAACATTTATGTAACTTATTTAGGATGCTAAGCTGTTTATCTCATGGAACCAGACGGAAGTTTATCTTGCTATTATTATAGGTTCGTAACTGTTGTCCACAATATGCTATAGTATGTTTGCAATAGTCTTACATTATGGAAATTTCTGTTTTTGGAGTGGAGATCATGGCTTTCTTCTTTCTTCAGTTTAAACTTTTGGCTTAAAGGAGTTTAAACTTTTGGCCAAAGGAGTTTAAACTTTTGGCTTAAAATTCTGAATAGAAACTGATGCCATTTCTTTCACATGTGTAATTACTGTTTTAAAACAACATGGTAGTATTTATAAGTGTTTGAAATCAATTGAAATAAATGTAGTTCTAAAGAAAAATGTATTACTGCCTTTGTTGAACACTTATTTTTGTGCATTAAATAATTTTCTTATATTTTTTCAATACATATTTTCTTTTTTATTTAGTCTAATTGTTAATGAATTATAATTTACATATAGTAAAATGCACAACTCTTAACTTCATATCTTAATGAACTTTATGTATATATCCATGTAGTGACAACTCCAATTAAAAAATTATGTAGAATATTTTTATCACTCCCTATCCACCTTCTGAGTCAATGATTCAACAGATCCAATTTTTTCTCTTCTTGATTTTCATATAAAAGGAATCACATACTATGTGCTCTTTTGGTTTCTTTATTTCAATATAATTTTTCACATTCTTCCATGTTGTTGTATATATCAAGTTGGCAGTATATTCACACCACTAACAATTTTCTTATTGATGAACATTTAGGATTGTTTACATTTTGGGTTACTGTTTTAAAAAAATACTATTTATGTATTCCAAATTTTAGTCATTTGGTGGGTGCTGGTGTATTATTATGGCTTTAATTTTCATTTATCTGATGATGAATGATGTTGAGTACCTTTTTATATATTTATCAGGTTTTGAGATATTTTACATTAAAATGACAATAGTAGCCACAGTCTTAAAGTAGCACACCAAAGTTGAAGGACTTAAACTCCCATATATCAATATTCATTAAAAAGCTACCATAATGAGGACTATATGGTGTTGATGCTAAGTAGAGAAATAGCTCAATGAAGTGGATTACAGAGGCCAAAACCAAACCTACACATAAATATAATGACTTGATTTATGACATAAGTAACATTGCAAAGCAATGGGGAAAGGATCTACTTGTTAATAAGTGATGCAAAGTCAACTACATGTCCATATAAAGCTAACATGAATTTTGACTCCAACTTGACACTAAGTCATTTCTAAATGGACTATAGATCTAAATGTTAAGGAGAAAACTATTACGCTGTTGTAGGAAAACAAAAGAATATATTCATGATTTGGGGGCTAGGCAAATGTTTCTTAGGACAGAAAAAGAATCAGTTTTGAATGAAAATTTGATATACTCTATTAAATTAAACAACTCGAGTTCTTCAGAAGAAAATATTAAGAAAATGAAAAGATAAGTCATAAGAGTGGTCTTGTTTGTGCAAGGAATGGCCATCCAGCATGATTGAAGACCAACCAGGAAAGCACAGACCCCTGACATTAACTGATGGCAAGGAAGGACATCAGTTGTTGGAATTGCAAGACAAGTTCTAATTGCAGGACAAGTTCTAAAGGCCCTAGAAAGCCTTCAGGCGCGTCTGCCTGGCATGTGTCATGGAGACTACAAAGGAAGTGGGTGATCACCCTGGGTTCCAGTGGTGGAGACACACAGGGTAAGGGATGACTGATTCCGCCCCTGTCATTTCCAGGTAGTAAGATCAGAGGTTCACTTTGGTCAGAACACAGATAACACTAGCTTATACATAAACTACAATATATCTCAAGCCTTGAACTTGTCCTGTCTCCAACATGAGTGGTAGTCACTCCAAACCAGTGTGTCAGCTTGATTCTGGTGGTACATTACCAATGCCAGTGGGTCAGATCCACTCAGCAGACTAGAATCAGGATCTGACAAAGGGGTCTGTGATAATTGCACAGGTGTGAGTTCCATAAATTACATGTGTTTGGGAGGTAACGGAATATAGAGAATCCCCAAAGGAGAAAAACAGAGACTGGGGTTCCCAGTGAGGATGGCACTGCCAGCCCAGGCTTGTCTCAGGTACTTTAGGGAGAGTTAGAAAATTTCCCAAGCAAATACTTTTATTGGGGTCCCCTGAGGAAAAATCCTGGTCCCCTCACCCCATTTACCTATAGCTAAAGGTGGTACTAGAAATAACACTAACATCATTACTTATAGATTGGATATAAGAGGTGAGAAAAATTCACAGTTTTGTAGCTTGAGTTAAATGAATAAATAATCACTCACTGAGATGAAACAGGGAGAGAAACAGAGGTGTACAAACTAGAGCTATAAGGTATAGAAGGCCTGAGGACCTGCTGTGAAATGTGGTGATAGCACTGTGTTGTATAATTGAAATGTTAAGAGAGTAGAACTTGTGTTAACAACAATATAAACATGTGAGGTGATGAATGTGTTAATTAACTAGATGGAAGAATACATTTCACAATGTATACATAAATCAAACAATAATGAAATACACTCCAAATACCTTATTGTTTGTACATCAATTATACCAAGAAAGCTGAAAATTAAAAATTGAGCATTACGTTGATCATTTAAATTTGACGCTCCAGGTAGAAATAGAAGTAGCGATGTTAGTAAGATATTATATACACAAATCTAAAATTGAGGAGCGTTATCTGGTATGGGGATTTAATTTGGAAGTCATTAAAATAATGGAATTTAATAAGATTGACTCTGGAGAGGATATAAAGAAGGAAAGAAGGCTAATGACCCAACATTGAAGCATTATAGTATTCAGTGTTCAAACCAAAGAGAAGGGGCAGGCAAGTAAGTCTGAGAAAGATTTCCTATTGTAGGAAACCAGAGCTAGACCTTGTCTATTCTCCCCGACTGAGTGACCCAACTTGATATCTGATGCTGACAAGCCCAACACTCCGCACATACTTCTAATACCACCCTTGCCCTATTCATCACCCCAGGCTTGGATATCTATGACCAACCTAGTAAAAGAACTGAATTTGTGATGACTTGTTTGGGCTTGATATCTGATTGTTGCTGTACTCTCTACTTCCCTTTATGTAATACAAATTTTATCAGTTTATGGTGAACTAACAGTTCTCTTTGCTTATATAATTGAACCCCTTGTACAAGTATTCCCAGACATTATAATATGAAATTAATAGGTATGAGCATTTATGTTAGTGGTTTTATTTGGGGTCTAACGTGTTGACACTAAGATAGTACTTATTAAGCTGATATTAGCTTAAAAGTTTGATTTCTTTAAGAAAAAAGTTAGAAATAGCATTCTCTTTACTAGCATTTAATATTCTGATAAGCTATGTGAACTATGTATGTACTCAAAATATTCTACTTTAAGTTGTTTATATTCTGAGTATTTTTACAGCTCCTATTTATACACATAGGCATGGCAATTTTAAAAATAATCTCTGTATACATTCTAAGAGCTCTAATGATCTATTTTGGTATAAGAAATTAGGTTGTATGAGATAGACTTGTGGCTCATATTTTTTTTAATATATTTTATTGATTTTTTACAGAGAGGAAGGGAGAGATAGAGAGTTAGAAACATCGATGAGAGAGAAACATCGATCAGCTGCCTCCTGCACATCTCCCACCGGGGATATGCCCGCAACCCAGGTACATGCCCTTGACCGGAATCGAACCCGGGACATCTCAGTCCGCAGGCCGACGCTCTATCCACTTAGCCAAACCGGTTTCGGCACTCATATTTTATTATACTTATTATTTCAATATGTTTCCAGATTTATAATAACATTTGACCTATGGTGGTGTATATTATAAGATTCATTTCAGAAGCAGCATTTAATCAGCACCTTTAACTTACCAATACCATCAATGACAACACAAATGTATGTCCATTATTCACCTCATCATACAGTACTCAGAGCCACCTGCCACCTAAAGATTACTACCTATTACTGAGTAAAGTGATAAGTGTGGTGGGCAGTCTCTAAAGTGGTCTTCGATGATCTCCATCTTCTAGTATTTTCACCCTTGTGTGACCTTCTCTCCTTGAGTCTGGTCAGCTTTAGTGACTTCTTTCTAAGAATACAACAGAAGTGATGGTACATCAGAGTTTCACCTATATTAAGCCTGTGCCTTCCATCTTGGGAACTCTGTCACACACACTTTCTTGCTCTCTCTTGGATTGTTCACTCTGGGGGACATTATCTGATGTTTATGGGGACACTTGAGCAGCCTAAGGAGGGGCAAGAAACTGGCCAACGGCCAGTGTGGAACTGAGCCTGTCAACAACCCCATAAGGGATCTTGGAAGTGGATCCTTCAGCTCTAGTCACTTTTTTTTATCTTTATTGTTCAGATCATTATAGTTGTTCCTCTTTTTTCTCCCCATAGCTCCCCTCCACCCGGTTCCCACCCCCCCCACCTCCCCCCACCACTGTCCTCATCCATAGGTGTACAATTTTTGTCCAGTCTCTTCCCACATCCCCCTCACCCCTTTCCCCCCGCAAGAATAGTCAGTCCACTCCCTTTCTATGCTCCTGATTCTATTATAATCACCAGTTCATTCTGTTCATCAGATTATTTATTCACTTGATTTTTAGATTCACTTGTTGATAGATGTGTATTTGTTGTTCATAATTTGTATCTTTACCTTCTTCTTCTTCTTCCTCTTCTTAAAGGATACCTTTCAGCATTTCATATAATACTGGTTTAGTGATGATGAACCCCTTTAGCTTTTCCTTATCTGTGAAGCTCTTTATCTGACCTTCAATTCTGAATGATAGCTTTGCTGGATAAAGTAATCTTGGTTGTAGGTTCTTGCTATTCTCACTTTGAATATTTCTTGCCACTCCCTTCTGGCCTGCAAAGTTTCTGTTGAGAAATCAACTGACAGTCGTATGGGTACTCCCTTGTAGGTAACTCACTGTCTTTCTCTTGCTGCTTTTAAAATTCTCTCTTTGTCTTTTGCTCTTGGCATTTTAATTATGATGTGTCTTGGTGTGGTCCTCTTTGGATTCCTTTTGATTGGGGTTCTCTGCGCTTCCTGGACTTGTAAGTCTATTTCTTTCACCAGGTAGGGGAAGTTTTCTGTCATTATTTCTTCAAATAGGTTTTCAATATCTTGCTCTCTCTCATCTTCTGGCACCCCTATAATTTGGATGTTGGTACACTTGAAGCTGTCCCAGAGGCTCCTTACACTATCTTCGTATTTTTGGATTCTTTTTTCATTTTGCTTTTCCAGTTGGGTATTTTTTGCTTCTTCGTATTTCAAATCTTTGACTTGATTCTTGCGATCTTCTAGTCTGCTGTTGGAACTCTGCATAATATCCTTTATTTCAGTCAGTGTATGCTTAATTTCTAGTTGGTCCTTTTTCATAACCTCGAGGGTCTCACTAGATTTCTTGAGGGTCTCACTACATTTATAGGCGGTCTCACCGGACTTTTTGAGGGTCTTACTAAATTTATCGGCGGTTTCTAGAAAGTTCTTGAAAAACCTTAAAAGTGTGGTTTTGAACTCTATATCCAGTAGTTTGCTTTCCTCCATTTCTGTCATTTGTGACCTGTTTCTTTGTCTCCACATTTTTTATGCTTCCCTGTGTTGGTAGAGTGGCTTTGTGTGCTAGGTGTCCTATAGGGCCCAGTGGCTCAGCCTCCCCAATTACCTGAGGTGGACACTCTTGGTGAACCCCCTTGTGGGCTTTGTGCACAGTCTTGTTGTAGTTAAGCCTTGATTGTTGTAGTATTACTGGGAGGAATTGACCTCCAGGACAATTGGCTGTGAGAGTCAGCTGTGTCTATGGTGGGAGAACTTCTGTGCTGAAGACACCCTTATGGGGCAAGACTTGCTTTTGTGGGGCTTTGGTGCTCACTCTCCAGTCACTTCTTAAGATGACTGTAACCTTCGCCAACAGTTTGACTATAACTTCATGAGAGAACTTGAGCTGGAAACTACCCAATTTACTCATACTAAGTAAGATTCCTGACTAATAGAAACTATGAGACAATAAATATTCATTGTTTTAAGCCATTTAAGTTTTGGGGTATTTTGTTGCACATCTACAGATAACTAATACAATGAGTAAACACAGGCACACTAATGTACTAATGACTTCCTATCTAAAGCCTTCCAGAATACTTAGTTTCTTAAGGATTTTTAAGAGTACTAGAGGTCCAGTGCACAAAAATTTGTGCTCTCGGGGGTGGTGGGTCCCTCAGCCCGGCCTGTGCCCTCTCGCAGTCTGGGACCCCTCAGGGGATGACCACCTGCTGGCTTAGGCCTGCTCCCCAGGGGATTTGGCCTAAGATGGCAATCAGACATCCCTCTGGCAGCCCGGCAGCCCTCAGGGGATATCCACTTGCCAGCGGGGAGCAGGCCTAAGCTGTAGTCAGACATCCTTAGAGCTGCTGAGGAGGCAGGAGAGGCTCCCACCACCACCACTGTACTAGTAGCCATCAGCCTAACTTGTGGCTGAGCAGAGCTCCCCCATGTGGGAGTGCACTGACCACCAGAGGGCAGCTCCTGCATTGAGCGTCTGCCCCCTGGTGGTCAGTGTGTGTCATAATGACCAGTCATTCCCAGTCTTTCTGTTGTTAGGGTCAGTTTGCATATTACCCTTTTACTATATAGGATAGAGGCCTGGTGCACGGGTGGGAGCCGGCTGGTTTGCCCTGAAGGGTATCCCGGATCAGGGTGGGGGTCCCGCTGGGGTGCCTAGCCAGCCTGGGTGAGGGGCTGATGGCTGTTTGCAGCTGGTCACACACCCTTCAGGGTGGGGATCCCCACTGGGGTGCCTGGCCAGTCTGGGTGAGGGGCTGAGGGCCATTTTCAGGTTGACCAGCTACTGAAGTTCCCAGCCTCTCCTTTTATTCTTTTTTTTAATTCTGAGATTTATTTACCTTCTATAATTGAAACATTGTTGCTTTTAGGCTCAGAGCCGGGCCGCAGCAGGTGGGGAACCTTGGCTTCCTCCATCACTGGAGCAAGCAAGCCTCCTGCTCGCTTCAGCTGTGTGGCTGCCGGCCGCCATGTTTCTTGGCAGTTAATTTGAATATCACCCTGATTTGCCAATGGGAAGAGTAGTGGAGGTACGGTTAATTACCCTATTTGTCTTTTATTAGATAGGATAATACTTAACCCTAAGTAAAAATCTCTGATGGGTTGTATTTAAGACTATTCAATATTGCTTGGGCAAAGTCACCTTCCTAAATGCCTACAATTATACCATTTCTGCTTTGAAGAATTACTCTGGGATTGGTAAGGTATAGGTGATACAATTGTCAACTAACGAATTACTGTTTTACATATCTAATGACATCAGTAAATCATCTATATATATAAAGAGCCAGGGGCCATCGGAACCGAATGGACAGCCAAACAGGCTGAGTGGGGCAACAAGGCTGGCAGAGGGGTTAGTGAGGGATGACCAAATGACTGAACAAGCAGGCTGCATGGGGCAACCAGGCCGGTAGGGGGGTTAGTGAGGGATGACCAAACAACTGAACACCAGGCTGCATGGGGCGACCAGGCTGACCGGGGGGGGGGGGGGGGGGGGGCCATGAGGAGCAACCAAGATGGAAGGGGGGCAGTTGGGGGCAACCAAGCCAGCAATGGGGGCAGTTGGGGGTGACCATGACAGCAGGGGGGCAGTTGGGGGTAACCAGGCCGGCAGAGGGCCAGTTGGAGGCAACCAGGTCAGCAGGGGGGTGTGGTTAAGGGCGACCAGGCCAGCAGAGGGGGGCAGTGAAGGGTGACCAGGCCTGCAGGGGGGCAGTAAGGGGTGACCCGGCTGGCGGGGGGCAGTAGGGGTGACCAGGCTGGCAGAGGGGGGCTGTTGGGGGCAACCAGGAAGGCAGGAAGGAGCAGTAAGGGGCAACCATGCTAGTGGGGAGGCCAGTTAAGAGCAACCAGGCCAGTGTGGGGGAGAGCAGTTGGGGGCGATCAGACAGGCAGACAGGTGAGCAGTTAGGAGCCAGCAGTCCCGGATTGTGAGAGGGTGCAGGCTGGGCTGAGGGGACACCCCCCCACCCCCACACAAATTTCGTGCACTGGGCCTCTAGTACAATATAAATATGCACATTACCACTCACTGTCTCCAATCACAGTTGTTCAATCACTTATGAGGTGATGATGAGCTTTAGTCTGGTGGGGTTTTTTTTGGTCTCATGAAAGTATTGATATTTTGCTGTCATCATAATTTATGCAGACTAGATCACAGGGCACTAGGCTACTAGTCAAGTTTTAGTTGTATTGCCCAATAGTCCTGAACTCACTTTATTTTTATACATATGACACTTATTATCAGTTACCTGCTGAATACCTTCCTAAGAGCTTTATAAAGGCTTAACCTGGCCTTTGGTCTGGAACAATTAAGGAACTCTAGCTCTTGCTCAAGTGATACAATATCAAGTTCCTCATGTTCCTCTTGAGTTTGGTTTTTATTTGTTTATTTCCTACATACCTGTGTCTTTATATTGATAATGTATCTCTTTTATACTACAAGTCAGGTACTACTTTTTTGTTCTTCTACAAAAGGCAGTCTGATAACCTCTGCCTTTTAATCAGAGCACATAGTTCATTTACATTTAATGTAATCATTTACATGTTGCACTTAAGTCTACCATCTTATGATTTGTTTTCTATTTGTTTCTCTGTTTTATCCCCCTTAGTCCCTCCTAATTTAGGATTAATTAATAGTTATATTACTGCATTTTATTTCCATCTGACTATTTGGGTATATAGTACCTTCATCTTTTTAAATCGGGGCTCTAGAAATAACCCCATCACCTTTCACTTGTCACATTCTACTTAAAATTAAAGTTGTACTGCTTTATAGAAGATATAAGAATCTTGTAACATTATAATTCTTTTTATCCCTCCCCTTGTATTATTGTTTTTATATATTTTATATCTGCATATATTATAAATTTTATTTTGTTTTATTTTACTTAATTGTGTGTGTTTTAACAAAAATAAGAGAAAAGGTAGTTTCTGTCATATTTACCAACTATTTAAAGTTTCTAGTGATCTCCATTTCCAACTGTAAACATGATTTTTCTATGTAGTGTAACTTTCTTCTGCCTGAAGAAATCCCTTTAGTATTTCTTATAGTGCAGATGTGCTGATGAAGAAATTTTAGTTTTACTTATCTGAGAAAATTCTTATCTGTCTTTACTTAACTTTATTTTTAACGGACTTTTTTACTGGATATAGAATTTAGGATTGATGTGTTTTCTTCTTTCAGAACTTTATTTATTTTTTACTTATTCTTAATCCTCACCTGAGGATATTTTTCCATTGATTTTCGAGAGTGGAAGGGAGGGAGGGGGAGAAAGAGAGAGAAACATCATCAATGTGAGAGACAGGCCAGGGATTAAACCTGCAACCCAGGTAAGTGTCCTTGACCAGGACTTGGACCCACGACCCTTCAGTGCATAGGCCAATGCTCTGACCACTGAGAAACATCAGCCAGGGTTTCTTTCAGTATTTTAAAGATGTTTTTCACTGTATTCTGGTCTGCATTAGTTCTAATGAGATTTAAGCAGCCATTCATATTATTGTTATCCTTGATATGAGTATTATTTTTTCTTGTCAGACACTTTCAAGATATTCTATCATTGATTTTCAGTAATTAGACTACAATGTGTCTTAAGATGATATTCTTTATATTTATGTACTTTATATTTAGAGTTTGCTAAACTTTTTGATTTGTATGTTCCCAAGTTATGAATTGTTCAGCCATTATTTTTTAAAATACTTTTCTGTTCCATTGTCTCTTTCTCCTCTCTTTCTGAAACTATAATAATATATGTGTTATACTTTTGTGACAGTATTTCACAGGCCTCTAAAGCTCTGCTTTCAGTTCCTTAGAGAAATACATAGACATTATTCAAACTTTAAGCTCAGAGTTGTTCTTTTGTCATTCTCTATCTGCTATTAGGTCCATGCCATGAATTTTTTTTTTTTTTACATTTTTTTTTTTATTATTAGTTAAGGTATTACAAATGTGTCCTCATCCCCCCCATTAACCCCTAACCTCCCCCCCACACACAAACTCATGCTCCCATCCCCCTGTTGTCCATGTCCATTGCATGAATTTTTATTTTAGAAATTTAAATGTTATTGACATTTTAAAGGTACATTTATTTTATATTTTAAATAGTTTATTGCTAAGTTTAGAATCTTTACTGAGACTTCCTGTTCATTGTTAATATATCTTTTACATTTTTGTATTTATTTTGAATATATTTTGTAGTTTAGAGGTCAGTCGGGAGCTGGACAACACACCAATAATTTGAATAAGAAAAATGTGATATAAATAATTATTAATGGGTTCCAGGAGACAAAGAGAACTCTAAAGAATATATAAATAGCAGATATAGGATGCAGCCACTGCCTCTATGGCTGAGGCAATAACAGACATGGAAAAAGTCACCACCCACAAGACCGAGATTCCAACATTATTGGAGACAGTGTTGCTTTGACCCACCAGATGACAGGAAAGTTCATGATGTGTTTCAGGCTAGGGATGGCAAGCTGGAAATCACCTGCTTGGATGCCCAGTTTAGAGGCAATACTAGCGGGAAGCTGTCTGCTAATGTGCTGCTAAAACTCATCTTTTTAAAAAAACCCTGTGAATGAATGTCATACATTCTACTGATTACTTCATGCTGTGAGAAGCAGAATTTTAAATAATAATAATAATTAATAATAATAATAATAATAATAGCAGTGCCCCATTGATTACCTTCTATTAACAAAGCTTAACATTGACAGTGGACAAAAGAAACACGTTTATAAGCTCTAGCTCCAGTATCTCAAAGCAGAGCAAAAAATGTAGACTTGGAGTTGAAAAACAATAAAGAGATAACTGCCAGTTTGAGCAGAGTTACAACTGATGCTTTAAAATTCTTGTTATGCATATGCATAACCCATGGACAGACAATAGTGTGGTGAAGGCCGGGGAAGGGTCAATGGTGGGAGGAGGGGAAGGGGGACATCTGTAATACTTTCAACAAAAACGATAAATTAAAAAATAAAATTCTTGTTTCTAGTTCCAACAGCTGTATCATCTTAAGAGTTGATTTCTTTTGACTAATTTATCTCTTGACAATGAGTCACATTTTCCTGCTTCTTTGCATTTCTACTAATTTTAAACATGTACTGGACATTGTGGATGATATATTGTGGAGACTAAATTCTGTCATCATCCTCTAGAACAGTGGTTCTCAACCTTCCTAATGCCGTGACCCTTTAATACAGTTCCTCATGTTGTGGTGACCCCCAATTTCATTGTTACAAATTGAACATAATTAAAGCATAGTGATTAATCACAAAAACAATATGTAATTACATATGCGTTTTCCGATGGTCTTAGGTGACCCCTGTGAAATGGTCGTTCGGCCCCCAAAGGGGTCGCGACCCACAGGTTGAGAACCACTGCTCTAGAATGTGTTGATTTTTGTTCTAACAAGCAGTTAAATTATTGGTTGTCATACTGAGCTTGTAGAGGCTTGGTTTTACCCTTTTTGGAGTGGGTCTCATAGTTAATGCTTAGACCTAGTATGAATCCTTTAGATATGGGACATAGTCTTGTGGGAATACACAAGTAATCTTTTCTGTCAAAGAAGGGAATTTAGGCAGTTGCCATTTGGGCTCACGTCACTTGCAGCTCCCCTGGGGGTCGCCATTGTGAAACAGCAAAGATTAACCCCTCCCTTTTCCCTTTAAATTAGCCAATCATGCAACACTGTGAGCCTAAGTTCTTCCCATCAAGAGTGAGGGACAGATGACATTCATCAGGCATAAAAGCCCGAGTGGACACCCACTAGGTGTGCGTGTGCTCCCAGACCATGTGTGTGCACACCCTCCTGCAGGAGTAAAGAGATTTGCCTTGCTGCCTGGCTCCCGAGTGTGTGTGCTTTGTGTTCTGCCAGGACCCCTGGTTTGGGGGCTCACCTTATGTCTCCCAGTCTTTACTCCTGCAGCATGAAACATGGAGTATCTATGACCAGCCTGAGTTTACCAACATGGCCAGATTCAAGTTCGGAACTCTACCTTCCTTTTGGAGGGCAGCAATTAAAATCCCTCTTAACCTTTCAGCTGTTCTTTCTGCTGGGCTCCTTGGAGTCACTCCCACGTGTATGTATATCAGACACTAACCAAGGATTTGAGGGAAATGTATACACAGATTTTAAGGCTCTTCCTTTTTGGTTTCCTCCTTGCCAGCATTTCTCCACTCAATTTCCAGCCCCTCTGACAGCCCTCACCTCTGTCCTCTGACATCTCAAGTCAATAACAACAGCTACTCTGTACTTTTCAGAATAAGAGCTCCCTCAGAGAAAATATACTATTAAAGTGTATCCCATCCAGTGAGGTTTTCCTCTTTAAGGGTCATTTACAATTTCTACACTGTTTTTTGTGACTCTCAAGTTCCTGAGATAAACTATTCTGCCACTACTGGAACCAGGTTTAGACAAGATGATTTCTACGGGATATTTTTAGTCCAAGGCCTTTGAATCCAACTTCAAGCAGTAAGTAGATTCTAACGCACATAGAAACAAATATCTGTGCTTATTGAAAGAATTAAACATTTTCATTTTATTATAATGTGTATTGAAGTACAATACATACTGATGGCAGTTCTAGACCTGCTGAAGGATAAAGCAAACAGCAGTTAGCATATTAATGCAAAAAGAAACATTGGAATACCAATGGACTTTGATATTCAACAGGGCTGAAATTCAGCATAATATTGCCCTGCTGTGGGCTCAATGCCATTTCCTAACCTGATAATCCTTACACTGTTTACCAAACTTTACCTTCGATCTGCCTGTATGCATTGCTAAATGGCAAATGTGTGTTCAAGTGAATAAAAAGCAAACGGGACCCATAAGTTGATGTGCCTCTTCAAGAAAGAGGTCTCCACCTGGCCCCCCGTGCCTTCTAAATTCATATTTCTTATATAGCATTTTCATTTGTGCGTTGGCTGCTCCTTCAGGATCCTGAACCTTAGCTGTGCAGGTCTGGGCATAGACCTAATATGAATTATCCAGGAGTATAATGAAACAGAAAAATAAGGTAAATGTGACCATATGATAATTTATCAGATTCCCTCTTTTGGGGTCAGCATGGAATATATGTCTTTATAACAAATAACTTTTTTTTAATATATATTTTATTGATCTTTTACAGAGAGGAAGGGAGAGGGATAGAGAGTTAGAAACGTCGATGAGAGAGAGAAACATCGATCAGCTGCCTCCTGCACACTCCCTACTGAGTATGTGCCTGCAACCAAGGTACATGCCCTTAACCGGAATCGAACCTGGGACCCTTGAGTCCACAGGCCGACGCTCTATCCACTGAGCCAAACCAGTTAGGGCTATAACAAATAACTTTGTTTAGACAACTGAGCATATTTATAATAGGTGTACATACATAAAAAGGAGATCAGCGTGGTATGACTTCATATTGTTTTTGAACTTGCATAATCCTCCTCTTTGGAAACACAAGTGCTTCTGCATGAGTGAGTTGTTGCTTCACCACAATCCATTAAACATGGAAGGTCTCCTGGGCAAAGCATCAGTTCACACGGCACAGCTGGCAGAAGAGAAGTAATTGGGGGAAGAATTTATAGCTCAGTGACAAGCAGGCATTTTCAGTGGCCTGTTTCTTTCTCCTCTCATTAGCTTGTCTGAAGTTCAATTTCCCTGCAACCGTAAGCTGCACTTGGCTTCATCTTTGTTCGGACAGACCTTTAATAAATCTATCTTTTGTAATACTTAATCCTGTTGCCCCAAAAAAGGGTTAATAAGAGGAGCAGCTCCTCCATACTGAAGGACATCAACCTCTGTCTGCAGAGGGGAGATGCATGGAGGCAGCCTGTCTGTATTCCGTTTCTTTGTTTTATTAAGTACTTCTAGCATTTTTCTTTTCTTTGTTTTCCGTATGTTTCCATGCCTCTAGTTCTATTTTATCATCAGTTTATTGTGTGCATTAGGTTCCACTTATAAGTGAGAGAACCTTACACGCTGCAAAAAATTCCAGAAAACACATAAAGAGCAGAATTTTAAAGATCATCCTTAACCTCACTACTTGGTTATTATAAACATTTTTCTGTGTAAATTACCCACAGACTCAAACATACATGCAATTCTTCTTTACCCATACATACATGATCATCAGTTTATGGTGGCAGCATATTGTACGGAGGTATTAAACATTAAGCTATCAATTCTCTAGGGATAAGTATTATTTTTAGATCCCAGCATATATTATTTTATTTTTAAATTTAATTTTTATTGAGGTATAATTGAAAAATAAATGTAATATGTTTAAAGTGCATAATATGGTGATTTGATTTATGTATACATTGTGAAATGATTCCAACAACAAAGGTAATTAACACATCCATCACCTCACATGGGTTCCTTTTTTTGGGGGTTTTGGTAAAAATGCTTGTGATCTACTCTCAGCAAATTTCAAGTATATAATACAATATTATTAACTGTGGCCACAATACTATATATTAGATCCTAAGAACTTATTCAATTTATAGCTGAAAGTTTGTACCCTTTGACCAACCTCTTCCTAGCTCCAACCCCTCCCTCACATAGTCCCTGGAAACCACCATTCTATTCTGTTTCTATGAGTTTAACTTTTTTATTTTAAGATTCCATATATAAATGATAAAAAGTATTGTTCTTTTTCTTTCTGTCTGGCCTATTTCATCTAGCATTATGTTGCCATATTTGGCAAGATATTCTTCTTTTTAAAGTCTGAATAATCGACCATTGTATATGTACCACATTTTCTTTATTTATCTGTCCATGGACACTTAGACTGTTTCCATATCTTGGCTATTGTGAATAATACCCAGCATATATGGTATTTTAATTCTTTAGAGGCCTTTCTTAATTAATTGAACCTAAGTCACTCGCTAATACACTAGCTTATTTTAATTCCCTAAACTGCATTTATCATTACTTGGTGTTTTTGTGTTTGTTCTTCATTTGCTTGTTCACTCTCTGTGTCTTTCTCTAGATTATAAATGATGTGAAATTAAGGACATTCTCTTGTTGGGGCCTGTATTGCAACACCAGGAAGAGTGTCTTACACAAGGAAAGGTTTCATGAATATCAGTAGTATGAATGAAAACTGAGACTGTGAAGTCCTAATTGTTTTGAGAAAAGAGGGTGAGAATGTTGGCCAGTATATTTACAACTTCATATTGGGAAACTATAGGTCAGTGTAGGCCAGACATTAGGGCAGAAAGATAGAACATGGGATAGGCTAAGGCAACCATCTAATAAAAAGCATGATTCCAGGGAAATAAAACATGTGTATGATCTCTAGCAAGTGTGAGAGGAGGGCGATTTTAGGAGACAACAGCAAATATGAAGGTGGCAGCAGAAGCCCCAGGCAGTTCAGCAGATTTCTGATCTACCTTCCCTTCCCCTGACAATCCCAACCTCAGTAGCCATGTCACCAGGGGCTCAAAGCCCTAAAAATTCCCCCAAATATTTCACCACTGATTGTGATTCCCACCCAAATTACTGTTGGCGTTGACAAAGTCTCAAAACCATTATGTGGGACCTAAATGGTCTTGGACTTGTACTAGAACATTCTTTGATAAGAAAATAGCATAAATTGAGTATGACAGGAAGGTTAGCATCAGTAAAATTAACAAACTTTCTCCCATAATACAGATTCATTAAACCCAGTTCAAATATTTACCAAGTCCCTATTATGAAGCCAGACTTCTTTTGCCAGCTGTTTGACCTCTGGCATGACCTGGATAATTGCTGTAAGAGTGGTAGACTGCGTCTGTGGAAAGATAAAAATGAACTAGACAATTAGAACTGGAAGGCACTGGAGTCAGCTCCAGCTATAGGTGACAGGACAGTATGGTAACTAGGAACATGGGGACAGAGAACAGGGCCTGCCCAAAAAAGGACCTGGCATCGAAGATGCAAAAAGGGGTGATCTATGTCCTGAAATGGAGCCAGCACACAGTGATGGGGATTCCAGAGCAGGCAATAAATCACCAAGTACAAGGGAAGTAGGCACCGGGCCAGGACTCTGACCCAAGAGTTTTGGAGATGAATGGTGGAGTTAGTCAAAACAAGGTACAGCTCACCCGGCCAGCTTGACTCAGTGGTTGAACATCAACCTATGAACCAGGAGGTCATGGTTTGATTCCCAGTCAGGGTACATGCCCAGGTTGTGAGTTAGATCCCTAAGTAGGGGGCATGCAGGAAGATGCCAATCAGTGATTCTCTCTTGTCACTGATGTTTCTCTCTCTTCCTCTCTGAAATCAACACAAAGTTCATATATATGTGTATATATATATATATATATATATATATATATATATATATATTTGAGCCCGGTGCACAAAAATTTGTGCACTCGGGGGGGAAGGGGGGGTCCCTCAGCCCGGCCTGTGCCCTCTCGCAGTCTGGGACCCCTCGGGAGATAATGACCTGCTGGCTTAGGCCTGCTCCCAGGTGGCAGAGGGCAGGCCATATCCCTAGGTGCAGCCCCTGGTCGGGCTCAGAGCAGGGCCGATTGGGGGGTTGGGGCGCCACCCCCTGTCATGCACAGAGCAGGGCTGATTGGGAGGTTGCGATGCCACCCTCAGTCACGCTCAGGGTAGGGCCGATTGGGGGGTTGGGGCACCGCCCCCTGTCACACTCAAGGCAGGGTCTATGGGGAGGTTGGGGCGCCGCACCCTGTCACACACAGAGCCGCAGGGTGATCAGGGGGTTGGGGAGCTCCCCCCTATCAGGCACAGAGCAGGGCCGATCAGGGGGTTGGGGCACCTTCCCCTGTCACGAACAGAGCAGGGCCGATAGGAAGGTTGTGGCCCGCCCCCTGTCACACACAGAGCCCCAGGGCAATCAGGGGGTTTGGGCGTTGCCCCCTGTCACACTGATCCCCGTGCCGGGAGGTCTTGCGGCTCCGCTGATCCCGGTGCTGGGAGGCATATTACCCTTTTACTATATAGAATAGAGGCCTGGTGCAAGGGTGGGGGCTGGCTGGTTTGCCCTGAAGGGTGTCCTGGATCAAGGTGGGGGTCCCCACTGGGGTGCCTGGCCAGCCTGGGTGAGGGGATGATGGCTGTTTGCAGCTGGTCACACACCCTTCAGGGTGGGGGTCCCCACTGGGGTGCCTGGCGAGTCTGGGTGAGGGGCTGAGGGCTGTTTTCAGGCTGGGACTGAAGCTCCCAACTGCTCCATTTTTTTTTTTTTTTATTCTGGCCTAGCTTTAGCTCTGGCTCCAGCTCTGAGGCCTCTGCTGCTGAAAGAAGGTATCTGGTTTGTTTAGGTTCTATAATCGAAACAATGTATAACCCCAGAGCTGAGATCCCAGCCCGCTGAAAGCTGGTTTCTGGGGTTTTGTTTAGCTTCTATATTTGTTACAATGTTTCTTAAACTGCAGGCTCAGAGGCCGGCAAGGCAGGCGGGGAACGTTGGAGTCCTCGTCACTGAAGCAAGCAAGCCTCATGTTAGTTTCAAGCTGCCTGGCTGCCGGCCGCCATCTTGGCTGGCAGTTAATTTGCATATCTCGCTGATTAGCCAATGGGAAGGGTAGCGGTCGTACGCCAATTACCATGTTTCTCTTTTATTAGATATGATATATATAAAAAGGCACAGCTCAAATACTGTTGGTTGAACTAGTATGTTACCAATGCAGGATCTCTGGCAAGAATAAGGCAATCAGCGTATAGAACTTTCCACGGTAAAGAATCCTGGACTAGCAAAAGCATCAACATATTTTCTGTTTAGAGGTGACTGGAGGCAAGCCTAGGTGTATGGTTTCCATATGAGGTCAGTATTGGACATGAACTTCAACATTTAGTCAGGACAAGCTTGTAAAGAGCCCTCAATGCCAGCATGACAGAAACAGTAAGTTGCCACCTGATGACTAATCTGTCCTTATTTAGTAAAAGAGCCTGGATTTTATTTGGATCGAAAATAGCTCCAGTTAAAAACTATATTTCTCAGCCTTTCCCTCAGCTACATGTAACTAACTTGTATGTAGCCCTTGGCTATATGTAAGATTTGGCAAACTGATGGACTGTTCTGTGACTATCCAGGAAGGCTATGGGGGCCGCTATTATTCTGTCTACCATTCCTCCTTCCTGTTGGAGATGGCTGTAATTATTAACAGCCATATTGGACCATGAGGTGACCTTGAGACTAGAATCTGTGACTGAAAGACATACTAAAAATTACACAGAATGAAAAGAGAGCGTGTGTAGGCCACAGGTACACAGGAGGATCTACCATACTAGTCATAACATGCCTTTCTCTGGATTTACCTTCTTCTTTTTATATGAAAGAGAAATAAAATTCTGTTTTCCTTTAATCGTTGTTAACTTGGCTTTTCCATTATATGCAGATTTCCCTAATCTCAATCAATATATAGGTTGAGGAGTAGGGTCAGACTCTAGGGTGGCCCTTATGATCTCCACCTCCTAGTGCCTTCCCTTGAGTGTGGGCAAAACCTACCACTTGCTTCTGTCTAGTAGGATATGGCAAAGGTGAAGGGATTTTACTCCCATGTTTATGTTACGTTTATAAACTGCATCTTGTTAGCAGATCTACACTAGAGACCCTGTCTCCTCAGCTAACTTTGAAGAAGTGGCCATGTTGGAAGGCTCATCTGGCAAGGAGCTGAGGATGGTCAATAGGATCTAAAAGTTGTCTCCATGCAACAGCTAGCAATAAGCTGAGGTCCTCCATCCTACAACCAAAGAGAATGAATTTGCTGATGACCTGAATAAGCTTGCAAGTGAGTCCTTCCCCAGTCAGACTCCAGATGTGAACACAGCACAGCTAACAGTCGTTGTTGTTGTTTTGCAGTTTTTTGAGATAGTAAAAAGAGAACTTGGTTAAGCTGTGCCCAAATGACTTTGAACCTACAGAAACTATGAGATAATAGATGTGTGTTGTTTTAAGGCCCTGTGTTTGTGGCAGTCTGTTATGCAGCAGTAGATTACTAATACAAGGAACCTAGACAATCTGTGGTTCTCAAAACTGTCCATGGCTGTATTGCATCTTAGCCTAAAAATTTATCATTCCCTTATCTTTCAGACTGAGTACATGTGGAGTTCATAGTTATTTGACTTCACCTCTAATGTGAAAAATATTAAATAAATATAAAAAAGGAAAGGTGTGATTTTTACCTGCAAAAAGTCTGTGAAATGCTTTTGCATGCTTACTAATACCTTCCCTTGCACCTTCATCAAATACAGGCTGGAGCAATAGCCAAATGAGACCCTCCTTTTATTTGCCACACAAATGCAATGCTGGACAAAAAGTGGTAGTTTGAATTAATGCACCTTTTATATTTAAAAAGTAAGAAGCAGAAAAGAAAACATCACAGATTCACATCTCCCAGAAGACATGACAAAGATTGTACTAAGTAAACATTGAGATTCTCAGACAAAAGGGTGCCATGGAACTGCAAAACATTATTATTAATGAACATAGTTGTAAAATCTCACATTCCAAGGAGAGAAAAATCTTGGAAGCAATTATGAAAGTCATTGTATAACATTTAGATTAATTAAATACTTCTCTTAGGAATATAAAATATTAAGTATGTCCTTCAATTTTTCCCAAATATGAGTAATACAATTCACTAGCTCTCACCTCTCAATGGCATTCAAAAAATTGCAGGTGGCCTAACAAATATAGATAGCTTCTAACAATGTCACTCCAATCAAATGCATTATATTATATCAAACATAATTGTTCTCTATGTCATAATAATTGGATAACATAAATGTCATAGAGTCAGAGGCAAAGGAGATGTGTTTATTTCCTTTTGAGTTATAAACAGTGAATAAATTTTAGATAATGAAGCAGTTTGTAAACCAATATTTTCCTATAATGAATATTGTTGGGGTGAGGAATGAATAAGAATGATTAGTGCGTGTATGTAATTTATTTTTTTAGTTTTAAGAAATAGAGTTCTGCCATTTGACCCAGTGATCCCATTTCTAGGAATATATCCGAAGAAACCCGAAACACTAATCAGAAAGAATGTATACATCTCTATGTTCATAGCAGCACAATTTACAATAGTTAAAATCTAGAAACAGTACAAGTGCCCATCAGTGGATAAGTGGATAAAAAAGCTGTGGTACATTTACACCATGGAATACTATGCAGCAGTAAAAAAGAAGGATACCTGACCCTTTGAGACAGCCTGGAGGGACCTGGAGAATACTATGCTATGCAAAATAAGCCAGTCAGAGAAAGACAAGTATCACATGATCTCACTCTTATGTAAAATCTAAAGAACGAAATAAACTGATGAACAAAATAAATCCAGAGACATAGAAACATGGAAGAGACTGTCAAATCTCAGAGGAAAGGCAGAGGTGGGTGGATGAGAAGAGATTAACCAAATAATTATATTCATATATGCATAACCCATGGACATAGACAATAATGTGGTGAAGCCTGGGGGCAGGTGCAGGGGTGGGGTAGAAGGAGTCAAAGGGAAAATATAAAGAGGACATCCATAATACTTTCAACAATAAAGGCAATTTTTAAAAAAATAACTAGAGTTCTTTTTTAAAAGTATGTTTTTATTGATTTGAGAGAGAGGGAGAGAGAGAGAGAAAGAGAGAGAGACAGAAGGAAGAGGGAGAGAGAGAGAAACAATGATGAAAGAAAAAAAACCATCAATCAGCTGCCTCCTGCACACCACCTACTGAGTATTGAGCGTGAAACCTGGGTGCGTGCTCTGGCTGGGAATTGAACTGGTGACCTCTGGGTGTGTGGGAAGATGCTCAACCAACTGATCCACACTGGCCAGGGAAAGAAGTAGATGTTCTATATATGTCAATTATACCCACTATATCCCAACTAGAGTGGATCCAGAGACATGGAAGCATGAAATAGAATGTGGAATCTCCAAGGGAAGGTGGGGAGGGTGGTTGGGTGGGAGGTAATCAACCAAAGACCTTGTACGCATGCATGCATAACCCATGGACACAGACAATAGGGTGGTGAAGGCCTAGGGCAGTGGGCGGGATGCAGGCTGGCGGGAGTGAATGGGGGGAAAAGGGTATATATGAAATGCTTTCAACAATAAAGAATGGTTTTTTTAAAAAAGATTGATAAATGTGATAAACTATAGCATGTGGATGATGAAAGAGTTCCTCGTAAATATATATATTTCTCACCCAAGGACATTTTCCCATTGATTTTTAGAGAAAGTGAAAGACAGAAATATCAATATGAGAGAAACACATCGATTGGTTGCCTCCTGCATGAGTCCCAACCAGGGCCCTGGTCTGGCTGAGAGGAACCTGCAACCGAGGTAGGTGCCCTTGACCAGAATTGAACTCGGGACCTTTCAGTCTGCAGGCCGATGCTCTATCCACTGAGCCAAACCAGCTAGGGCTGCTTCATGAATCTTGAGTATGACTTACAGTTGCCTTCTGTTTGGCTTAAGAGTTGTCCTCTGCCTCAAATCCCAGCATCTTCTCAGACCAGGACTCTCTGTACTTACCTGAATTCCATCCAATTTCTTCACTATAGTGTAGGGTAGATACCAGTTGTGTTCTCTGGATAGCCAAAGTGATTCATTTTTAATTCAGTTTTTTATTTTAAATTTTTATTTCAATTTTCAAATTCAATATATTCTTTTTTCCTAGCTATTTAAGAAGTCAAATATTCATATGACATAGACTATGCCCTTCAGATTCTTACAATATAGTTTTGTTTATTCATCCAACAAAACTTCACCAGGTACTTTTTTGAAGAGTAATATAAGGAAAAAGAAAAAAAATAATGCACACAGAACATGACATATTTAAGTGATAAAATATTTGCTACCAATGTTGATAGCCATGGAAGAGGAGTGAGAAGTGTATAATGTAATGGAAAAAGCACTGTACCTAGTAAAAAACTTTGCTAATGGAAAGTGTGATCCACATGGACCAGCAATGTTGGTACCATGTGGGGGCTTGTCATAAATGCTGACTCTCGGGACCCACCCTATACCTACTAAATTAGAATTTGCATTTTAAAAAATATTTAATTAAACTTTGAGAAGTACTGCTCAAAAACACTTGGCTTAGGATATGCTAATTATTTATTACTTACATGTTTAGTCTAGAAGATGCTGTCTCCCAAATTGTGAAACAACTAAACTACAGAACAACCATCATTCAGAATCACCTGAAATCTAGATGAAAGGAAGTCCCACAACTAAGGATGGAAAGAAGTCACAATGAGACTGGTAAGAGGGTTGAAGACAGAACAGGCTGGTCCCACATGGTGGATAAAAATCAGGAGGGTTATCTTGGCTATGGAGGTCTCCCCTGAGGAGTGAGGAGTGCCAGCCCCACACCAGGCCCCCCTCATCCCAGTGTTCCAATGCTAGGAGGAGCAGCCCTCATAACTTCTGGCTGTAAAACCCATCAGAGATTGTGGCTGAGTGAGATGAAGGACTGCTGGAGTCCCAGGCAGTTCCTCTTCAAGGATCTGTATAAGGACTTACTTCCTTTGTTCCAACACTAGGGAAGCAGCTCCAAAGGCACCAGAGACATATGTTGAGGAACTGAAGGGTCTGGCATCAGATTGAGAGCTGGAGTTGTCACCTTTTCCCAGACAGAAATTCTGGAAGAGGCCATTGTTACATTGCTGAGCCCTCCGCCAACAGAACCATCAGGGGATGCAATATCTGAGTCTCCATCAACCTGGCTTTCACTGTTCATCCTGCCATGGTGATTCTCTGAGTCTCTGCCTCTTTGACTGGTGGGCCCACTCAAGCTGTTTCCTGAAGCTTTTTCATGCAAATGGCCTATCTTTGTTCATGCTTCAGACTTTTCTAAAATCTCTCAAACAAGCAACAGCTGACCTTAGTATGCCCCTGTTACTCTCTCTAAGTGGTCCCAGGCCTGGCATTAGCAGAAGCAGGCTTGGTTTTCAGTTTGGCCTTTCCTGGGTATCTCCAAGCCCAACACAGTAGCAGCTATCTGCAGATTGCTTTGTAGCATATGCTAAGTGGCCCTGGGCAGAACAAGTGTAGCAGTTGACCTTGACCTGCACCCCCTGGGAGATCCCAGAGCCAGTACATCTGGTGTACAGCTTCAAACCATGTCAAAGTACCACCTAGCCATTTGCACAAGCAATATACCTAGAGGGTGGTGGACTCAGCAGGCACCAGAGCTCCACTAAAGTAAGTCCTGCTCTGTAGGGTGAGCCCCTGCACAGATGCTCCTCCATGGTGGTCACAGCCAGTCCTTGCAGTCAATGGGACTTGGGGCAAATCCTTCCCATTGACCTGCCACCAACAATTAAGGCTCAACTACAATAGGAGGTTGTACACAGCTTACACAGGACTGGGACATACCTAGAGTCCCAAGCTTGGGTGAATGGGGAGGCTGTGCTACTTGAACCTCAGGATACCTACTACCCACTTTCATTTCTGATTTTATTTATTTGGGTCCTTTCTCTTTGTTTCTTGATGAACCTGGCTAGTGGTTCATCAATTTTATCATTTCAGAGAACCAGCCCTTGGTTTCATTGATTTTCTTGTATTGTTTTTTTGGTCTCTATGTCATTTATTTCTGCTTTAATCTTTATTATTTCCTTCCTTCTACTTACTCTGGGTTTTTCTTGTTGTTCTCTTTCTAGTTCTTTAAGTTGTGGGGTTAACTAGTTTATTGTTGATTTTTCTTGTTTTTTGAGGGAGGCCTGTAGTGCTATGAACTTCTCTCTCAGGACTGCTTTTGCTGTGTCTCAGAGATTTGGAGTTGTTGTGTATTCATTTTCATTTGTTTCCAGGAAGTTTTTGATTTTTTTCTTGATCTCGTTGGCAACCCATTCATTGTTTAATAACATACTATTCAGCCTCCGAGTGTTTGAATGTTTTGGTGTGTTTTTACTGTAGTTGATTTCTAATTCTATTCCACTGTGATCTGAGAAGATGCTTGATATGATTTCAATCTTCTTGACCTTGTAGAGACTTTTTTTGTGTCCTGACATGTGGCCTACCTTTATGAATGACCCATGTGCAATTGAGAAGATTATATATTCTGCAGCTTTAGGTTGAAGTGTTCTATAACTGTCTATTAAATCCATCTGATCCAGTGTGTCCTTTAGAGTCACTGTTTCCTTGTTAAGTTTTTGTCTGGAAGACCTATCTGGTGAAGTCAGTGGGGTGTTAAAGTCCCTTATTTTGATTGTATTGTTGTCCATTTCTTCACCAAAGTTCTCTAGAAGTTTTTTATATATATTTAGGTGCTCCTCTATTGGGTGCATATGTTTTCCAAGGTTATATACTCTTGTTGGATTGATCCCTTTAGTATTATGTAGTAACCTTTGTTATGTCTTGTGATGTCCTTCATTTTGAAGTCTATTTTGTCGGATATGAGTATTGCTACTCCAGCTTTTTTTTTCTTTTCCATTTGCATGGAAAATATTTTCCCATCCCTTCACTCTCATCCTGTGTGTGTGTCTTTTGTTCTGAGGTGGGTCTCTTGTAGACAGCATATAGTAGGGTCACGTTGTTGTATCCATTCAGCTACCCTATGTCTTTTGATGGGAGCATTTAATCTATTTACATTTAAGGTTATTATTTATAGGTACATATTTATAGCCATTTTAATTCTGTATGCCTAGGTTTCTCTCTATTTCTTCTTCTCATTATAGCAGTCCCTTTAGCATTTCTTATAATGCTGGCTTGGTGGTGATGTACTCCTTTGGCTTATTTTTTTGTCCAGGAAGCTCTTTATTTCACTGTCCATTTTGAATGATAGCCTTGCTGGATATAGTAATTGTGGTTTCAGATCCTTTCTTTCCATTACCTGGAGTACTTTATGCCATCCCCTCTGGCCTGTAGAGTTTCTGATGAGAAATTATGGGAGCTCTTTATAGGTAACAGTTTGCTTTCTTCTTGCTGCCTTTAAGATTCTCTCTTTGTCTTTAATTTTTAGCATTTTAATTATGATGTGTCTGGACATGGGCCTGTTTGAGTTCTTGCTTGGGCTTCTCTGTGCCTTCTGAACTTGTGTGACTTTTTCCTTTACCAGTTTAAGGAAGTTTTCTACCATTATTTCTTCAAATACATTCTCTATCCCTTTCACCTTTATCAATCTTGATAGCTGTAGTAAAGCAGTGAAATAGCATGTTAACATCAAGGTTTCCACCAAGAAACCAGGATACATGAGAAGCTACATGTCTAAGTAAGGTGCCAGAGCACAACACAGTTTCCTGACCCCTGAACTCTTCAGCAAGGTTACTGACACCACTGCAAGCTCCAGAACAGTATGAGGCCTGCTTGAGACAATGATTTCACTCAAGAGCAAGGATAAATTCACCTTGATGTTTATTCAGCAGTTTAAATAATGAGAGAAATCAGTAACATGTTTTTTACTGTAACCTATAAGTCATGTTTGTTTAACATGACTTTATGTAGTCTGGTAGTTTGGGTTGAATTTGAGGGCTGTTTCTTTTTTTAATGTATGTTTTTATCAATTTCAGAGAGGAAGGAAGAGGGTGAGATAGAAACATCAATGATGAGAGGAAAACATTGATCAGTTGCCTCCAGCATGCCCCCAATCCCCACTAGGGATAGAGCCCGCAACACAGGCATGTGCCCTTGACCAGAATCAAACTTGGGACTGTTCACTCCACAGGCCAACACTCTATCCACTGAGCCAAACCAGCTAGGGCTTGAGGACTGTCTTGAAAGAGCATTGACCACTCACAATGAAGACAAACTGGAAGTGAAGAGTGAAACTGTGACGTCATGATCACAGGCACAGTAAGGGGCTCCACATCTTAGTGAAGTTATAAAACCAGGTCACACTGCCATCATGTCACACCACAGGTGTGGAGAACTGGGACAGAAGCCCATAGCTCTTGTTTCTTGGTCCACTGAGCTAAAACTAATCAGAAGTTTGATTTTTTTAAAATGTTCAAATAGCAAATAATTTTTAAATTTATAACGCAGTTTTTATACTTAGACTAGAACTCTCACTTGTTTAAAATGAATGTACCCTTCAACTCACAAGATAAATTAGTCTTAGAAGGATGTTGCCTAAAATGGAGAAATGCTAAAATTGTTTACATTTTATGCTTGGATAATCTATTAAGTGCATTGTACAGAATGGCATTTTTCTTTCTCTTAGGACAGAAAAACAAAACATTTTGAAAGCGAAACAATGATAAATAGTTATTTGACAAACAATATTAAAAAAAATAAATGAGTCCATTATTTCAGATTTTTTTGGACAAACCCAACTATTCATTTCATTGGTTCCAAGTTTCTACTTGAAATATTTATATACTCATAAACTGGGATTTAAAGTTAAATCCCAGTTGATAAATTTCCTTTTAAGCTTCTATTTTCAGACAGATGTAAGAAAAAATGTAAATGTTCAAGCAAAGAAGTATTACTTTCCAAAAGTGAGTTTTTTCCATACATTAAAGGAACCAACAAAATGATTAAATATGATTGACTAAATTTTAATCTTTTAGGAGGAAATATGACCATTCAAGTCACTAGTTTCCTTATCACTATGAAATACAATAACTAGTCCACATGTAACTTACTTTAAAGACAATATACCATTTGAGGAAAAAGACAATTTTGCTCAAGTACCTTGGCTTGGCAGAGTTCTGACCATCCCCAAAACATATTTCAACAATATCTATTAATGGAAATTCATCAAAATAGAAAACAAGACAAATTTAGACTTAAGTAGATTTCAATTAACAATATTTTTACAATCGGGAAAACCAAGAATAGCATCTTTTCTATTTTTAATTATTTTGAATAGTAATATTAGTTTAAAGAGGTTTCGTTGTATGCAATGTTTTATGAATAAGATCAGATATTGAAGACAACCCCTGTGGACAGCTTTATTTGATATTGTCTTCTTATGGAAGAAAAAGAAGTATATATCAGATTTCATTTGACTTTTCTCTTGAAGGAAGTTTTTCTTTTGGTAAAATTTTCAATTCATTTTCATTAAAGTAAGTACTAAATTTGTTTATGTACTATTCTTCTATATATTATCAGCCATTCATAAAAAGCATCTGACATATTAATATCAAGGTAAATATCTAAAAGAGAAATAAGATTAACACAAGAAACTACAAGCAAAATGCTGAAGTCCATAATGTAGATTCAATAATTAATACGGAAAATAAGAAAAGAGAAATACTAGTGTTGGCAGGTTTTTATCAAAAAGAGCTTCCTTATAAATTAATACCCAAATCACTGAATTTTTCTACCTCTGATCTTTTCTTTCTATAAATATGAATAATATATTAAACCCACATTAAGTTAATTTTATCTTTCAGAGCTAGAGCTATTCTACCTTGATCAAAATCATAAAACAGCATAAAGTGAATATTTTGTACAGGCAGTAGTTACTTAGTCATCTGCTAAATATGCCATATAGCCTTAGAGAACTTAGACTTATGAAACTACAGAGGCCTCTCCAGCTGTTGCTTTTCTGGTGTATTAATTCAAGCTTCAGTTTGACAAAGAAAATTCTGTAATTCATCATCCATTTTAATATACTGGAGTATCTTACTTTTGACTTGCTGCTGGGAAATGCAATAAAGAATGTAGGAAAGAAACATAAAGCCCCTCTTGGGTACCACACTCAGTTCCTGACTCAACTCCCACCAGTATCATAATTGCTATCCTTACTTATATTACCTTCCTACCTTTATTCCTTCTTTCCTTTCTTTATTTCTTCCTTCCTTTCTCTCCTTCCTTCTATCCTTTCCTTCCTTTATTCCTTCTTTCCTCCCTTTCTCTCCTCTTTCTTCCTCCCTCCCTCCCTCCCTCCGGCCTTCCTTCCTTCTTTCCTTCCTTCCTCCCTTCCTTCCTTCCTTCCTCCCTTCCTCCCTTCCTTCCTCCCTTCCAAATAAAATATATGGCTCAGCACTTTCGGAAACTTGGTTTTTGGAACTGAGAGGCAAAAAAAGGTCTTGTAAAAATGTTGGGTTTGAAAGTCACAAGTAGATATCAATTGAGATTCTATCATTTACTAGCTGTGTGACTCTGCCTGGACCTCTGTTTCCTCATCTGTAAAGTAAAAACGATAAAAGGTTTTTATTCCATCACTATCCCCTCTATGCCCTCTTTTACCTCCACCCACCCTCTCCCACCCCAATGTTCTAGGCTTGATGTGAATATTAAATCATAAAATGTACCTGAAAACAGTCTTGAGACTTGGAGATTTTATATAAATGAAGGAATTATTATAAATTTTATATTCCCCAATTCAGATAGTAATTGGCCCTATATGACTATATGTTTTTGAAGGGTTCCACATTTGCTTAGCAAAATGCCTGGAGTTGTCACTCTGAATGTATATTTTTAAGTGAAAGCTTGAGGAGGAAATGTCTTTTAAGATTCATAATTAACTAAAAATTTTAACAGTGTTGTCTAGGAAAATTAACCTATTCACTTACATATTAAAGGTGTATTTTTTAAATCAATTTAGAATAAAAAAGCAGGACTCTAAAGGAAAAAATGGCAAGTGTTGATGGAAGAGTGGGGAGGGTGGAAACGATAAGTGAGAGAAACTTAGCCAAGGAGAGAAATCTGAGCACCATGAGAGGACTCAAGATTAAGGACACCTGAGGAGGAAAGGCAGCGTCCCAAAGACCCAAGCTTTTATTACATGCCATCACAATATGCTGTTATTTCCTGTTCACTTCTCTGTCTCCCTAGTTAAAATGTAAGCACCTTGCTTTCAAGAACTGTATTTTCTAGCCTTGCTTACTGTATATCATTAGGGAGAAACAATTAAGTAAATCTGTGAAAATGTGTCTCAACTTTTAAGCTATCGATCCTGTTGTCCATCTTTCCATCGTTTCATCCCTCTTCCCTTGTCACCTGCAGGCAGGTATTGAGTAAACATTGATAGGAGGCGTTACAGTGAGTTCTGTCAATTAAGAGGAAAAGAACAGAAGTACGATCTCAATTTGAAATTTCCAAATATCAGATAACACCAGTTTATATAAATGTTATTGAAATTGCTAATATGAAACACATTGAGGAATCGTTACCCATTATGCAAAGTTGAAGCTATGGCACACAAGAAAAATCCTCTCCCACAAGAAAAATGGCTGTAGATAAATGTTGGAGATGTTTTGAGAGACTGGCAGACTTCCTTTTCCAGTGAACAATTTTAATGGCATTCATCTCAGGGATTTCTGAAAGGTTCTAACCTATAATGGTCAAGGTTAGATTACTTCATGAAGCCATGGGGGGGATGGGGGTGTTACATTTTGTGTACTTAATAGAAGGGGGAGTTGATATGCTTGGCTGCTTAGCACAGTCCTTTGAATGGTTATTTAAGTGTGGTTAGCAGCCTTTTATAGTGAAATTCATTTCCAATGACTATGATAGATGGGAAAATGCCTACAGCTTGGACAAAGACCAACAGTGTGTCTTTCCTGGGGACAGCAATGAATGACTCTGGCCCCGACTCAGTCTTACTGGTATGCCTGGGAAAATGCTAGGACAAATATGATAAAATCAATTTGCAAAGGTTCCTAGAAGACCATGGTTCTGTGAAGAACAAAGCCTGGAAAATTAATCTCTTAAACCAAAATTTAGAGTGACATGAGTTTAGTAGATTAAGAAGATATGTTGAAGTTTAATTTTATAAGGATCTTTATCTTTCCTGCATGAAAACAAGCCAACCTTCTGAAAAAATAATGGAGGTGAGCCCTGGACACAGAGGTGTCTCCTCCTACACAGGGCTCCAGTAAAATCATGCTGTGAACTCAGCTAAAAGCACATGTGGGACATCTTGCAATGAGGAGAATTGGTCCTGGTCAGCCCTGACTCTATTGCCAGATAGGAAGCGTCAAAGTAGGAAGCTACCATCTTAAATTTAAAAACCCTCCTTTGACTTCACTTCCTCCTCTGACTTCATTTTTCTGATCTATAATTTACATAACATTTCTTGAAAGAATTGTCCATAGTCACTCTCTCCAGTTCCTCTTCTTCCTTTGCAGGTCTAGCTATATCATTTGCTGGGCCTAGTGCAAAGTAAAAAGATGAGACCCCTCCTCAAAATTATTAAGACTTTCATAACAGGCTAGCAGAGTGTTCAGGCAAGTGTGGGCTCTTGTAAAAGTGGGGCATTGTGTCACCTGTACATCATAGCCCCCTGAAGTTGACCCTGCTCCACTGTCATCTGAACCTACTCCAGTCGGGCTTTTTCATTCTCCCAGTCCACAAACATAGTTCTTGTCATCGTCAGCCATGGTTTTTATTAGTTTAAATGTCACAGTTAATTCTCACCTTCATCTTATGGATCAGTGAGTGCAATTTAGCAGAGTGATCACTCCCTTCCTTTTGAAGCACTGTCATCACCTGGTTCCAGAACACACTTCCTCTGTTCTCGGTCTGCCTTGCTGGATGCTGCTTTCTTTAGCCTTATCTCCTGGTTCCTCCTTGTGGTAGGTTGAATATTGATTGGTTCCCCCAAAGGTATCCATGTTTCAATAGTGGGAACCTATGACTATGTTACCTTGCATGGTGAAAGGGCTTTATAGATGTGTCAGTTAAACATTTGGAGATAGAGTATCCTGGATTATTCAGGTGGGGCCAATGTAATAACATGGATCCTTATAAGAGCCATGCAGAAGAACTGGAGTTAGTAGTGCAGTAAGTGATGTGTTGATGGAAGTAAGATGTTGGAGTAGTATGAAGAAGGGGCAAGGAAAGCAGGGAGACTCAGTCTATAAGCAAAAAAAAAAAAAAGCAATGAAACAGACACAGACTCTCCCCGGAAGCCCCCAAGAGGCATACCATTCTGAAGTCCTGCCAAGAACTTGATTTTGTTTTGTTTTCTTTCTGCCACTCCACAAATTCTCCTTTTCTGGGGCTCTCTGGTTACACAAATCTTAGGCAACTTCAAGTTGTCCCACAGCTTTCTGATGCTCTATTTATTTTCAGTCCTTTTTCTTACTCTACTTAACTTAAGACTATTTCTATCACTGTGAATTGAAATTCACTAATCTTTTCTTCTGAATTGTCTGACCTGTAATTAATATCACTCAGTGTATTTTTCTTCTCAGATATCATATATAATATCTCTAGAAGTTTGATTTTAGTCTCTTTTTTTGTATCTTCAATATCTTTCATTATGATCATGCTCTCCTCCACCTTTTTAAATATAGTTTGTATGTTTATAATAGCTGATTTAATGTCCTTGTCTAAAAATTCTATCATCTATATCATTACTGAGTCTATTTTGATTTATTTAATTTTCTTCTCATTGTGGATTGTATTTTCCTACTTCTCTGCATACATGAGAATTCTTACTGAATGGCAGACCAATTTAATTTTACATTATTATGTGCAAAATGTTTTATTCCTTGAAATACTTTTTAGCCTTCTTCTGGGACCCAGTAAAATTATTTGGAAACAAATAAATTTCAAGTCTACTTTTAAGCTGTGTTAGGTGGAACCAGAACAGACTTAATTCTAGAGGCTATTTGGATCTTACTGAGGTAGAATACCTCTGAGTATTTAATCGAACATCAGATATATTATGAGATTTCTCCCCTCTGGCTGTTGGGAACATGAACTGCTACTCCAGCCTTGTGTGAGCCCTGGGAATTTCCCCTGCTCACTTACAGTGGTCCTTTTCCTCATGCGCATGCACTAATCAGTACTTAGCTAATGACTGAGAGGAATGCTCTCAGTCTCCAGTTCAGAGCTCCAGTTCTACCTTTCCAGTTCTCTCTCCCTTGTATTCTGTCCTGAGAATGCCAGTCCTCTTGATCTCCCTGAACTCTCATCTCTGTCTCCACAACTTGAGGAGACCATATATTCTGTTTGGTTTCCTTCTTGTCCAGTGGCTTTGGAAACTCCCTCCAGACAGTAAACTAAGGCAATCATAGAACTTACTTTTTGTTTCCCATGCTGCCTGTTACCGAATCTTTAAAAATCATTGTTCCATATATTTTAATTGTTTAATGCAGGAGGGCAGCCCCACAGCCAAAACTATGACAGCCAAAAGCAGAATTCTATATCTAAGTCAGCTTTCAAAAAGAAGAACAGGATGGGCAACTGGCTTTATTACATATCTAGCTGTCTTATAAAGCCTTTACAACGCTATAGTGAGTTAAAGGATGTGCTATTAGCAATAATAGAAAACACTTAGAATAGTACCCCGTGTGTAACATACACATTATTTGTGTATTTATATGTGTGCTTTACATGTATTAATTTATTTAATGCTCAGAGCTATGTCATAAAGTAGGTACCATTAGTATTTCTCTGGTATTGATGATAAAGAAACTGGGGCACAGAGTAGCTGAGCTACTTGCTGCAGTTCACGTAAGTCCTAAAGTCATAGCCAGGACTGAAATCCAGGAAATCTGGCTCCAGAGACCAGGCTCTTACTAGTAACCATTAAACCGCATTGTCTCTTCCTAGTACATACCAATAGATTTATGCAACATCATATATCTAAGCATTATACAGCATTATAAGTTGTAGAAGTGGCCTTTGAATTACTGGGTCATAAACTTGTCATCTTTTGTCCATTCATAAAATAAGGCTCTCTCCTCCTCACATAAATTAAAAATAGAAATACCATATGATCCAACAATCCCATGTCTGGGTATTTATCCAAAAGAACTGAAATCAGTATCTGGAAGAGATATTTGCACTCTTATGTTCACTACAGTTTTATCCACAATCTCTAAGATATGGAAACAATCTGTCATCCATGGATGAATGGATAAAGACAGTATAATATGTACATACAATGGAATATTTTCAGCCTTAAGAAAGAAGTAAATCCTGCCATACGTGACGACACAGATGAACCTGGAGGATATTATGCTAAATGAAATAAGTCAGTCCCAGAGGACAAATACTATATGATCCCACTTATAGGAGGTACCTAGAGTAGTCAAACACATAGAACGGAGAGTAGAATGGTGCTTGCAAGGGCTGAGGGAGGGGCACAAAGTCCCTCCTAGAAATCTGCAGTATAACATGCGCATGTAGTTCCTGTTTGTACGCTTAAAAACTGTTCGAAGGTTAGGTTTCATGCTAAGTATACTTAGCACAATTGTAAAAACGACAAAGATAAGCCTCTCTCTTATACAACTTCGGCTTTATCGCCTGTGTGACCTGATTGATCCACTTGTTTCAGATGTTTTGATATGACTTCGGAAAGCCTGAATCTAAAACAGCTCCCAGGTTGTTATTCCTCATCCTGGAGGAAATATTACCTTTATGCTACTTTTGAACCTTCCATCTTCTGTATCATGGCATGTGCCCAAAACCTAGCTGCTGTGCACATCCCCCTATTTTAGAACAAGCTGCTTGAACTTTCCAGCTGCCCAGACCCTCAAAAGCAGGAGCCATGTCTTTGTATCCACAGCGCCAGACATAATGTAGATGCTCACAGATGAGTATCAAATAATTGAATTAGTGACAAAAATGTTAATGCATCCAGAAGTCAGAAATGCTACTTATAGACACTACAAATCTACTACTAGCCTAGAACCGTGTCACCTTTATCTCCTGAACTGTGGGCGATTGCTGCTCCTAGACAACACAAAGCAGTCTTTTATGACACAAACAGATGGAATGCTGTCACCTCTAGGTATCTTTGTTCCACATCATGAATTGCTAACCCATTAAAAAACTATAATGCACATTTGATGGGTTTTTTTCCTTCTACCCCTTATAAATTCATCCAGAGGAAGAACTGTGTATGGTAAATGTTGACAAAATCATAGCAGTTTCAAGTAGTAAAGATGCTTATACTCAGAATTGAGTACAGTTTTTGTTTTGTTTTGGTGGGGTTTTTTTTAGAGTACAGTTTTTATATCCAGATTTTCAAGCATTTGTCAAGGGTGGGGAATCTTTTTTTCTGCCGAGGGCCGTTTGGATATTTATAACATCATTCGTGGGCCATACAAAATTATCAGCTTAAAAATTAGACTGTTATATTTGGTCAAACATTTAAATAACTCATCCCTAATGCCTCAGAAGGGCCAGGCCAAATGATTTCGCTGGACTTACTGGTGTAGTGCCTGCAGGCCAGATGTCTTCCCCCCACCCCTCTGATTTATGCCTATACTATAAGATGGTAACAGAGGATTGGTGAAAGTGGCTAGGCATTACTTTGTCCTTATTTTAAGAGTCAAGTAAAATTATAGATTCTAATTTCATAACAGCATATGTATGATTTATTGCAATTGAGCTATGCCAAATCCCCTCATCAAGAAATAGGACCTGGACCTGAGTCTGTGCGTAGGACTGTCCTCTGGCGAACCTGGTGGGGCATGTTGACAGGGTATCTTTGCATGGCTCTCCACTGCAGCCCAAAGTTAGTCCAGCATCTGAGAGCTGAGATTGAATTAAGAGACCATCATTAAGAGAATCTGAGATTGAAAGCCAGGCAGAATATTCAACCACCTTGTTGATCTGAAGAGGCTCAGCAGAGAGGGGAAAATAGGAGAAATGAGATAAGTGGAAGTGCCAAGCATGGCCTGTGAGGACAGTCCTGGGAACATCCTTGGCCTGGACACCATGGCTTTTTCTTTTTAATTTTTTATTGAATTTATTGGGGTGACATTGGTTGATAAAATTATATAGGTTTCACGTGTACAATTTCTATGATACATCATCTACCCCAAGTCAAGTCTCCTTCCATCACCATTTATCCCCCTTTTTCCTCTCCTTTTTTTGCCCCTGTTTCCCTCTGGTAATCATCATACCATTATCTGTCTATGAGGATGTTTTTGTTTTGTTGTTTTTATGTTCAATCCCTTCTTTTTGTTATAGGAAGTGAGGAGGTGGTTGTCAAGGACCAGCTAAAACTCAGCTAAGCTGCTTCCTCACTCTGCTGAGGCTACCCCACACAGGAGTCCTTAGGGAAAAACATTTCTCTTCACTGTCTTGAAACTCTCACACTCCCCAAAAGAGGAAAAGTAGAAGGTCTAATTTTTTCTGTGCAGTTGCCCTACAGTTCAAAGGTAAAAATTACAGCCTGAGAAAGAAGAGAAAGTAATACTCTCCAGCTATATTTACTGAAAGTATTTAAGGGAACAGCTAGTGAACTCGCCAACACAAGTAATACCGCTCTTACTTGATCTTGGGTAAATTTCTTACTGCATATTTACCCTCATAATTCATCACATATTACATCCTTCCACTGGGTAAACTTGAACTTATCAAGAATGAATTCAAATATTTTAAAGAAAATAATCAAATTCATTTGCAATGATAAATTGACATAAGATTACATTGCATGGCAACTACTCAATTCTAATTTGGGTATTATTGGTCTGAGACCAGTTTCAATTCAAAACATTGTTTGAAACGATGAGACTTTGTGATAGTGGGGCTGGTCTCTACCTGTCTGTTTTAGGTTTTGTGACAAGTTGGTACATGTTTTATGTCTAGTGTATCTGACAGTCACCCTTTTGCATAATTTACAGGTTCCTCAGTCAGAACAACATGGTACTATCTTTGTGCTAGGCAGGTGACATAACCATTAATATTTTATTTTATAAATAAAAATTGTGCTAACATTCCAGCACAATAAACACTCTGTGCACAGGACAAAAAAAAGGAAATGGGATGCTATATAGTGGGATTGGAAGAGCTTTGCTATTGTGTTTCTCCAACAAAATCTTTGCCAGCATCACTGTGAAGAAAATTCGCAGCATTTGAATGCTTTTGTCAGGGATGGGGATTTGCCAGACTTAAGAAAGTGAAAAGGTAAAAGCTAAATTGCGAACTTACTAGGACTAATGCCAGAGATCTAGAAATGTGTTGTTTTTTTGTATTGTGGTTGTTGTTGCTATTCCTATTTAATAATTTTAATAACCTTAAGATATAGTTATACTTATGTCTACTTTAAATGTTTAAAAAACACCTTGAAGAAGAAAAAAAAACACCTTGCCTAGAACAAATTGAGTGTTTTGATCAAGGTCACCTGGAGAGACCAAGGTTCATTCAGAGCATGAATCCAGATCTGCTTGACTCCACAGGCCAGGGCTTGTTTATGTAGGACAAAGTGGTACACAGTAACATATCAGGCACATTGGCTGCCTACCCAGCATCCATCCTCTCTTCATCCTTCTTAATAAAACCCACATGTTGTTAAGGTGTCCACCCTCCCCCACATTACCATGCAGTTCAAAGGCAAACATCCCCCACTCCAGGGGTGCCCGACTGAGTGGTCATCACTATTCCCTTTGCAATGATTATGTGTACAACTCAATTCTGGCCAAAGACACATTAGAGCAGCGGTTCTCAACCTGTGGGTCACGACCCCTTTGGGGGTCGAACGATCCTTTCACAGGGGTCGCGTAAGACCATCAGAAAACACATATTTTTGATGGTCTTAGGAACCAAGACACCGCTCCTCTATCCGTCTCCAGGCGGGTCCGCCCACATGCAGATACGCCCATAGACGAGTACCCGGCGTGATGACATCATCGTGCCAACCCCATCACATACACCCCGTACAAATACAGGTGTATGTGACAGGGTTGGTGCCATAATGTGCTTATGCGGACCAGTCACACACGTTTAGAGAGCAGCTACTGTGTAGAAAGCAGCTACTCTGTTAAAAGCAGTTACTGTGTTGAAAGCAGCAGTATTGGAGGTAAAACGACAATTCATGAATTATAATTACTGGGTAAATGTAAAATCATGTACTGTAAAATCATCAACTACTGCAAAAAAAAATATCTGTACCATGGGAACTTAATCTGGATGCTGATCGGTCTTTTTATATTCAGCTGTGGTTGATGTGAATACTGCCCCCTTGTGATAGTAACAGGTATGTAAAAAAAACACAGAGAATGGTAAATCATAGGAAACTTCAATGAACTGTATTGACTGAACTATGTCATGTATCATCTTTTGTATTATTAAAGCTATTGTTATATATTATTTTCATTAGCAAACCATCCCATGACAATGGATCGTGTAGAGAAGAACGTTAAGAAAAGAAAATATAGTGAGGGTTTTTACAGTATGGTTTTACCTCAATAATTACAGCAAGAATTGAGAAACCACAATGTGTTATTTGTTGTGAAGTTCTATCAGCCGAATCTATGAAGCCGAACAAACTAAAACGCCATCTTGATAGCAAGCATTCAAACTTTGACGGCAAGGATACTAACTATTTTAGAAGCAAAGCTGATGGACTCAAGAAAGCCAGACATGACACTGGTGGCAAGTACCACAAACAAAACGTAGCAGCCGTTGAAGCTTCATATTTGGTGGCACTCAGAATCGCCAGAGCTATGAAACCTCACACCATTGCTAAGGATTTACTGTTGCCAGTGGCCAAAGACATTGTTCGAGTTATGATCAGAGACAAATTTGTTATGAAATTGAGTACAATTTCCTTATCTAACAACACTGTCTGCAGAAGAATAGATGACATGTCTGCTGATATTCTTGATCAGGTAATCCAGGAAATTAAATCTGCTCCACTTCCAGTATTTAGTATCCAGCTTGATGAATCTACAGACATTGCAAACTGTTCAGATACTTGTTCCCGTGAGGTATATTAATGATGGCGACGTTAAAGATGAGTTTCTTTTTTGCAAACCTCTTGAAATGACAACTACTGCACGTGATGTATTTGACACAGTTGGTTCATTTCTGAAAGAGCATAAGATCTCTTGGGAAAAGGTTTGTGGTGTTTGCACAGATAGTGCTCCAGCTATGCTAGGATGTCGATCTGGATTTCAACATTTGGTACTGAATGAGTTACCAAAAGTCATCAGACTCACTGTATGATTCATCGGCAAATATTAGTAATGAAGACACTGCCACAAGAGTTACAAGAAGTAATGAAAACTGTCATAAGTTGTGTCAATTTTGTAAAGGCGAGCACTTTAAACAGTCGACTGTTTTTCGCAACTGTGCAATGAGTTGGATGCACCGAACAATGCTCTGCTATTTCACACTGAAGCGAGGTGGTTGTAAAGAGGAAAAATTTTAAAATGTGTTTTTGAGCTGCGTGATGAACTCAAAACATTTTTTAATCAGAAAGCAAGACCGCAGTTTGAAGCACTTTTCAGCAATAAAAGTGAACTGCAGAAAATAGCTTACTTGGTTGACATCTTTGCCATCTTGAATGAGTTAAATTTATCACTGCAAGGACCAAATGTAACATGCCTCAATTTGTCTGAAAAGATCCGATCATTCCAAATTAAACTTCAGCTTTGGCAAAAAACAATTGGATGAAAATAAAATTTACATGTTACCTACCTTATCTGCTTTCTTTGAGGAACATGACATTGAACCAAACAAAAGAATTATGATGATAATTTCTGTGTAAGAACACTTGCACATGCTTGCAGACGAAATTTCATCATACTTCCCAAATCTACCTGACACCCCATTTGCACTTGCCAGAAGCCCATTCACAGTCAAAGTTGAAGATGTTCCTGAGACAGCACAAGAGGAGTTCATTGAATTTATCAACAACGATGCAGCGAAAACTGATTTCTCAACAATGCCAGTTACAAAATTCTGTATCAAGTGTTTGCAGTCATATCTTGTTCTGTCTGAGACTGTGTTGTGCCTTCTTCCATTTCCAACAACATATCTTTGTGAAACAGGGTTTTCCAGCTTGTTGGTTATCAAGTCTAAATACAGAAGTAGACTTGTTGTGGAAGATGATCTTCATTGTGCTCTTGCAAAGACTGCCCTGAGAATTTCTGATCTGGTGAGAAAGAAGCAATCTCAACCTTTGCACTGACATTGGCTTTTTACGCATACTGTTGCAAAATGTAGCAATGTAGTTTACTGTTGTTATATTAAGACTGTTACCCATGCTACACCATGGTTCAAGACAAAATTTCATTTATTTGTAATTTGAAATAAATATTTCACAATATATAATTACATATTGTTTTTGTGATTAATCACTATGCTTTAATTATGTTCAATTTATAACAATGAAAATACATCCTGCATATCAGATATTTACATTGTGATTTATAACAGTAGCAAAATTACAGTTATGAAGTAGCAACAAAAATAATTTTATGGTTGGGGGTCACCACAACATGAGGAGCTGTATTAAAGGGTCGCCGCATTAGGAAGGTTGAGAACCACTGCATTAGAGGAAATCTGCCGCTACAAGGGCAGAGGGTTTCTTCTTTCTTTACAGCAAACCAAACAAGAAACAATTGTCTCCATCTCTGGGGTATGGTTATGGCTGAAAATGATGCCTATACTTGCTTCCGACACTTGGTACTGACCTGGGGGAAAAGTCTCTGCCAAAGAAAGCAGAGAAGAAGAACAAAAGAACCTTGGAACTGATCAACTAAATAACCCTAGAATCTGCTATGTCCCTGGACTTCTCCTTATGACATAGCACATGCTTGTATTTACCCCAGTTTAAATTCTGTTCGTTGGAGCCTAAGGCACCCTAATAATATACTAACTGGATGCTGAGATTACATGCAGCAAGACTTGACTGATTTACTCTTTGCAGAATTCTAGGCAAATGTAACAGAAGGTCCTAAGCAGAAGAAAAGTCATCCACATGGGGCAGGTGAAGGGGTCAAAGTGACTAGCTAGAACTTGTCACTAGGACTTCTAAGGTAGAAAGCAGTAAATCAAGGGCCAGCTGGTACAGCGGCAGGAACATTTGCAGGAATGAAACGTGGGACTCCTGGCAAAGCAACCTTGCTGGTTTTCATCTGTTGAAGTTGGGCCCTGTCACAGACACAAAGAACAGGTAGTCTGTTCCTATCAAGCTGAAGTAGAAAGAAATTGCCTGGCAAGAGCCAAGTTAATTAAATTGAGCTCCTAAGAATTTCTTCTGGGCAGTTATTTTTTCATCTAAATGAAAATTTTGAAAACTAATCACTCTCACAATCACTTTCAATTCATTGGTTCAGGGAGTTCAATTTGATGTATTAAAAATTTTATGTTTAATATTTAGAGCATAATGAATTAGCATCAGTTTTAATATATCTAATATCTCAATGAAGATTCTACAGTAAGTATATAAGCTACTTAGTTTCTTAACACAATATCTGTATGTATCAGAGAGAGATGGAGAGAGAGAATTATTGAGAGAAGAGAGAGAAAAAGACTAAGAAATTCTGGACCTGGGTCATCATGCTTGTTATTAGTCATATTCCTTGTTTTCTCCTACTGTACATAACAAAGAAGGGCATTTGCTGCACCTTCTGATTCACTGGATTTTATTTGTTAGAATTATTTTAAATGCCTCCCAAGGAATCCTATATACAAAAGCTCTAAAATAACTTCCCTAGAGAAATTGAGGCTAGTAACCATTTACATATAGAATTACACAAACTAATGAACATGAAATTCCCACTTTTCTTCTACATTCCTGTGGGTTTTTTTGTTGGTTGTTTTTGTTTTGTTTTTGTTTTTTAGAAAGAGAGGGAGAGAGAGAGAGGAACATCAATGTGAGAAAGAAATATTGGCTGGTTGCCTTCCATACCCATGACCTGGGGTTGAACCCACAACCTGAGTATGTGCCCTGACCTTGAATTGAACCCATGACCTTTCAGTGTAAGGGATGACGCTCCAACCAACTGAGCCACACCAGCCAGAGCCACATTCCTGTATTGTTGTTTTTTAATTTTTTATTTGAGATACAATTCATACAACATAAAGTTCATCATTTTAGCCATTAAAAAGTGTACAATACAGTGGTTTTCAGAATACGTGTAATGTTATGCAATCATCACTACTTTTGTTTTTCAAAACATATATATCACCAAAAGAATCCCCATTCACTTTAGCAGGCATTCCCAAATCCTTGTCCCCACCATTCCTCATTAAATATGAATACACTCTCTCTCTCTTTATGAATTGGTATTTCCTCGACATTACATTTACTAGTATATGAAACTAGAGGCCCAGAGCACAGATTCATGTACCAGTGGGGTCCCTCGGTCTGGCCTGCAGGGATTGGGCCAAAACCAGCTCTCTGACATCCCCCAAGGGGTCCTGGATTGCCAGAGGGCGGTTCACAGGTGATGCACCCCAGAATCGGGTTCCCTCCTCTCTGGTTCCGGATGAGTCACCCGAGAACCTCAGCTGCCAACTCACCACAGCTCGGTATCTCTTGCGTTGAGCGTCTGCCCCCTGGTGATCAGTGAGTGTCATAGCTACCTGTCAGATGGTGGCTTAGGCTTTTATATTTACCTATACTAATAAAAAGGCAATATGCTAATTAACTGGGAGACCTTCCAGGAGACCTTCCGGACGTTCTTCTGGACAAAGCCATGGTGGCAGGGCTGAGGTAGAGGCGGTTAGAGGCCAAGAAGGGAGGGCAGTTGTGGGTGATCAGGCTGGTGGGGAGCGGGGCCATTGTGGGTAGGCAGACCAGCAGAGGGGCCAGTTTGGGGCAAGCAGGCCATCAGTGGGGGTCAGTTGGAGGTGATCAGGACAGCGGTGGGGAGGGGGCAGTTTGGAGTGAGCAGGCCAGCAGGGGGGCAGTTGGGGGTGAGCAGGCTAGTGGGAGGGGCATTTGGGGCAAGCAGGCCAGTGGTGAGGGGCAGTTGGGGGCAAGCAGGCAGGCAGGCAAGCAGGTGAGCTGTTAGGAGCCAGCAGTCCCAGATTGTGAGAGGGATGTCTGACTGCCGGTTTAGGCCTGATCCCTGTATACCGGCAGTAGGACATCCTTCGAGAGGAACCAGATTGGAGAGGGTGCAGGCCGAGCTGAGGAACACCCCCTCTCCCATGCATGAATTTTGTGCACCGAGCCACTAGTATATATATATAAAAGCCTAAGTGACCGGCCGACCAGCTGACCATTCGACCAGTCGACCAGTAACTATGATGTGCACTGATTACCAGGGGGCAGATGCTCAATGCAGGAGCAGAAACCACAAGCATGGAAACATGGAACAGACTGATGAACCTCAGAGGGAAGGGGGAGGGGGAGGGGGTAAAGATTAACCAAAGATCTTATATGCATACTAGAGGCCCAGTGCAAGGATTCATGGGGTCCCGGTGGGATCCCTCTGCCTGGTCTGCACCCTCTCACAATCCGGGAACCCTCAGGGGATGTCGGAGAGCCAGTTTTGGCCAATCCCTGCAGGTCAGGCAGAGGGATCCCACTGGTGCACAAATCTGTGCACTGGGCTTCTAGTATATAGATAATATAAGAAATTTTCTGTCTGGCTTTTTGGTACAATATATTTCAGGGTTCATGCATGTTGTACATGTTTTGGTACTTCATTCTTTTTATGGCTGAATAATATTCCCTTATATGGATATACCAGTTTTGTTGATCTGTTCATCAGTTGATGGGTATTTGTATCATTTCTACTTTGCGGTTATTATGTTTTGTTTTGTTTTGTTTTGTTTTTTTTTGTTTTGTTTTCCAATGGGGTTGACCAGGAAAACAGGCCAGCTTCACAGAAGTGGAAGAAATGGAGAGGCTGTTGCATCCTGACTTAAGAAAGTCATCTGACCAAATGTGATTTCCTATATTTTTGACATAAAAAGGTATACAAATGAGTATATTTTATTTAAAGATTATATTCATCAGATAATGGAAACTGCAGAGGTAGTGGTATGCTATAGATGTAATAGATAATAAAGATAAAGTAAGGAAGCTTTTATCTATGCTCTTCTAGTAATCTCTGATAAAATCAGTAATAAAATCCCTGCTTAAAAAGAGGGGAAAAGAAAAAAATGTTTAAATAAATAAAACGGTGACAGAGGGAAACAGCAGCTCTCAGGATAAGATACCAACACAATTATACCTTCCATGGTACTGGATATTGTTTCTAACCTATTGTAACTGAAATATAGAATTCTTTTTAATAAGACAATTTGACCCAAAAACGCAATGGGAGTTGTTGTGACTTTGTACTGTGCCAAATTAGTTGAGTTGAAGCTATGTTTCCCAGAATTCTTTCCTTTGTTTGTTTCCAGGTCAGGATTGGCTTCGAGAGAAATTTTCATGAGATTTTAAGTCAGAAGTCAAAGAGTAGCTGTCCTATGCTCTGAAAGTTGGTCTAGGGCAGTGATGGCAAAGCTATGACACGCGTGTCAGAGGTGACACGTGAACTCATTTTTTTTGGTTGATTTTTCTTTGTTAAATGGCATTTAAATATATAAAATAAATATCAAAAATATAAGTCTTTGTTTTACTATGGTTGCAAATATCAAAAAATTTCTATATGTGACACGGCACCAGAGTTAAGTTAGGGTTTTTCAAAATGCTGACACGCCAAGCTCAAAAGGTTCGCCATCACTGGCCTAGGGCCAGGCATGTTGCAGCTCAAATACATGTTGCTCATCTGTTGGCTCACCTGTTGGCCTGGGGCAGCATCTGGAAGCACAGCTCCTCCAGATTCCACCAGATTTTCCTTTTCAGTCCAGGGTCTCCCAAAGCAATAAGGAATGCACTAGTGAGAAGGGTGCAAGCTCTTCTCTGTAGGGCAGGGCTGATAGCAATGGGAATGATAAAAACAAAGACAACAATCACCAGATGGTGACACTTTATAATCATAAGACAGGCAGATGCAATTATCCTAATGAGTGGCAAAGTTGGAATTGGCATCCAGGGGTGCCTGAGCTAGAAAGAGTTATAGATGCAGTTATAGATGCAGCAATGGGCAAAATAAATAATCAGAATGCTGAAGGAAGTCATCACAATAAAAAGACACATGGCTTCTAGACTTGAGCTATTTTTCAAAACCAGAACCTGTTGAGTGAGGGGCTGCATCTCCAAAAGGAATGACCCATTAATACCATGGCAAGGGTACAGTTATGTTCCTCACAGTTCTTCCCAGGGTATCTACAGTCATTTGCTTTAAGACTATCATACAGAGAGCTCAAGTTGACATTGGTACCTGGAGACCCAAAGCATCATCAGAGTGGCAGCTTACAGAGACCAGATAATAAAACAGAGTTGTCTGGGTCTATGGACCCATACAGTGGTCATTTGCCTTGTCACCAAATATATAATTAAAATAGTCATACTTGGTAATTGGCACAAACCCCACATTGGTTGCTTGACTTACAGGATGAGAACTATCATACAGGGAAAAACCAATTAGACATTTGAAAACTACCACTCCCTTCTCAGTCATACATAAAGGTAAGCAAGGGTATGTTTAATGCTATCTTTAGAAGCTTAAAACTTGCAGGAGAGCTGGTCTCCATTATATCTCTGTTTGGCACACCTGCGATCTTGGAAGTATAGTGGAGTTTATACTTCTAATAATGAGTGAAAGCTTAGATCATTAATGTTAACATTCTCTTTGTTTCCAATATACACCCCTAAGGTATAAATTTCCTCTTAAGGTGGATCAAGGATTCAAACTCAGGACAGTTTCAACACCGCAAGATGAAACATTTGTCATAAAGAACATTAATTTGAGTCACCTTCATGTAAAGAAGTCAATAATTACATGAAATTTCACTTTCAGGTTTTATTTCTATAAATGTTTATTGCTTGCCCACTATGTACTAGCATAATGGAAGATATTAGGTATATAATGATAAACTATATAAACCTGATTAAACTTTCAACCTAGGAAAAAGTACTAAGAATACAGATGAGAGAGCAGAATGTGCTATGACAGGGATCCCAGAGAACACCTGACCCAGATTTGGATGCAGTAAGAAGTTGATGGTGAGGGCTCAGAAAAAAAGTTAAGTAGCAGGTGTTCCAGGAAAGAGGGCAGAAGAACACACACAATTTCAGGCAGAAATAACATGGGTAAGGACAGAGAGGTAAGAAACGTGTGGTGGATGCTAGGAACAGTTAGGGGCAACTGTCTTCCTGTCCTTGGGTTACAAAGAGTAGCTTTCTACTAGAGGAGCACTTCTGTGATGTTTTAATGTTGTACTTAAGGGAAGAGGAGGAGCTATCTGATAAGTAACTTTGGGAGAAGAGAGTGAGCATGCAAAGCTTAGTTCTCTCTCTCTCTCTCTCTCTCTCTCTCTCTCTCTCTCTCTCTCTCCCTCCCTCTCTATTGTATCTGCTGAGCTGGCCCAACTCACTATTAAGAAGGCTAACTGGGCTTTGATGACACAATATCTAATACAGTTTTTTTCAAAATTAAAGCAAATACTTTATCTCAGACCTTTATGTATTTTTTCAACTGAGCCTTCACAAGAGTAAAGGGAAGTTAAAACTTGATTAACCAGCCCTAACCAGTTTGGCTCAGTGGATAGAGCTTCAGCCTACGGACTGAAGGGTCCCAGGTTCGATTCTGTTCAGAGCATGTACCTTGGTTGTGGGCATATCACCAGTAGGAGGTGTGCAGGAGGCAGCTAATTGATGTTTCTAACTCTCTATCCCTCTCCCTTCCTCTCTGTAAAAAATCAATAAAATATATTTTAAAAACAAAACAAAAACTTGATTAACCATAACTTCTGCAAACCTCTTTAGGCCTCTTCAGTTTGAGTAAAATCTAAACTCTGAAGGGAGGGTTTAGAGAAATGGCATTGCCAAGGTCAGATAGAAAGTTGCCTTCACAAATACTAAAGCACTATTGTTGTACACCAAGAGGAATATCTTTAGTCACAGAGTCCTGGCCCCTCATGATAGCCTACCTCAGTTTCACTAACATGTAAATTATCAAATTCTCAGATCCCAATGGATGCTAACTACTCAGTGCAGTGTTTTCAGTGTTCCCACCCTCATCCTTGCACAACTCTCTCTTCAGCATTCTCAAATCCTCCTTATTTTGAAAAGTAGATGGTGTATTTAAACCAACGAGTGGTAAAATATGACCAAAACGGTAACAGGAGACCCCAGCCTCATCCCTCCACAAAGGTCAAACAATGAGACACAAATCCATGAGCAGAACAGCTCTAGTAGAAGCCTGAAGTCCACTTAAGAAATTGTAGCAACACAGTGAGACAAACAACTTGAGAATAACCACACGCAAAGAGGAGGAAGAGAGCTTTCCTGTGCCTGCTCAGCACCAAGAATGAACTCCCCAGGAAGAGTTCCCCTCACCAGGGAAGAGTGGGATGAGCTACAGCTTACCCAGCCTTTCCAGGAGCCACACAAACGCCTTGCTTCAGTTTCAGCCAGACAAGTATAGCTGAAACATAGAGAGGAAACTGGGAACAAGGAAGGACAGCGGAGGCTACCAAAGCAGCCACATTGTAGGCACAGTGGTGGTTCACAGTGACCAGCACTGTGGACACACTCAGCAGCTTTCATCGCTGCAAAACCCAATGGGTAGCACAGCTGCCCCATCACATAGCACTCAAAGTCCTAACTAGATCAAGCATGAAAAAAGAAAAAAGAAACAAAAGACATCCAAACAGTAAAATTATCCCTGTTTGCAGATGACCTGATTTAATGAATAGAAGGTCCTTAAATACCCCACCAAAACACCAATTGATTAGTTGAAACTGATCAATAAATTCAGTAAAGTTGAAGGATGCAAAATCAACACACAGAAATCAACTGCATTTCTACACACTAACGATGAAATATCTAAAAGGGAATAAAGAAAACTTTCCCATTCACAATAGCATCAAAAACAATAAAATATGTAGTAATAAATTTAACTAAGGAAGCAAAATATATCTATAGTGAAACTATAAGACTTTGATGAAAGAAATTGAAAAAAACACAAATAAATGGAAAGATATTCCATGTTCATGAATAGTAAGAATAAATATTGTGTTACTTTATGCCTTAAGTAAGAAGGGAAAAGAAGGCCAAGTTCACTTATGAGACTAACATACTTCCTACTGTTTCCACTTTAAAATCTGTAATTAGTTTCTGCCTTTTATTTTCTTTTTTCTTTTTGTCTTATGTACAAACTAACCTGTCAATTATCGAGCTCTGGTGTTTATTCACTCCTCCTGCATTTAATGCTCTTCCATTTCCTTGAGCTTCTTTGGTATGACTTCTGATCATTTTATTCTCTTAAATTCATATTTATTCAAGTAAGGGAAAGCATATGACAATTTCATCATAATTCAGGTTTGCCTAAATATTGAAATAAATATATTTAAATTTAAAGATATTTCTGAATATATATTAATCATGTGTATATGACTTTTATTTCAGGACTAAAGACTTATCTGTATACTAGAGGCCCAATGCACAAAATACCCACAGTGTAAATCAATGATAAAAAATATACAAGCAGGAAACTATATGTTCAATATGATCCCAAGTCTGTAAATAAAAATATGTGTGACAAAAAAAGTCTAGAAGGAAGAAAGAGAAAAGGAAGGAAGGAAGGAAAGAAGGAAGGAAGGAAGGAAGGAAGGAAGGAAGGAAGGAAGGAAGGGGAGAGAGGGAAAAATTGGCTAAATGTTTGGGGCTAACAATTTTAAAAAAATGGGGAGAGAGAATTACAAAAATCTGAAAATATTTAGCACTCAGATTACTTTGCAGGTGTATTTAAGATCTTTAACAACCTGAAGATACTAGGAGTAAATGTACTAACAGTGTGACTTATACAAGAAAAGCCAATAGCAACTCAACCCATGAGCCCATGTCAAAAGATATAACTAGAGTCCTGTATCAAAAGATCGGTGAAAAAATACACATTTAGGGTTTTAATTTAAAATAAAATGTTTAAAACCTATTCATGGCTTTGTTTATGAGCCTCCCACCCAAGTTTTCACCAATACTGATAGAGTAATAGGACTGCCCCCATGCTGAGCTGCAAACGTTTTAAGTTTAATCTGCATTGTGGCAGAGGCGGGAACACAAGATAGAGTCTTGTGATCTGTATCATAAACTTAATTCTGTTGCCAACTAGCTATGAACTTTTGAGTACTAAGCACCTTAACCTATTGACCTTAGTTTCCTTATTTGTAATAAGAAGGTCTGGCTAGAAAATGGACTCAAACGTTATTTTTACTTTTCATAACAATTTTATTTTTGAAAATAAACATTTATAAAGTAACAATAAGTTTACAACAGTGGAAAAGCAAAATATTTCAATTATTTATGGTATGTTATATCCAATTAGAACTTTTTTTATATAATATAAGGAAGGTGTGGGAACTATGCCAGGCCTCTGGATAGTCAAGGCTGGTAGGAGCACAAGAATACACAGGAATAGCCAAACACCACTCTGGGTATGTGCCTAAACAGGATATTCAAGGACTCTGAGTCTGGGAACCCTAATCAGGCCAAGAGACCATGAGCCGGTGCAAGGACATACAGTATACTGTGCCCTACAGTAGCCAATATGATTGATGCAACTATTGGCACGCAGCCTTCTTTGTCTAAATAGTGCAAAAGTAGGTTGCTGACCAGTCTAGTTGGAGTAGGCTGGAGTGAGAAGAAGCCAGCTGGAGTATGGATTGAGAGCAGCTGGACAGGAGAGACAGGAGAAGCTGCTGAGCCGGAGAACTCAGGTACCGCTACGATGTGCAGTGGTGAGTCTAGGAGGCAGCGTGCGGCTGCTCAGATAACAGCTGTGGGTACAGAGACTGATGCTGCTGTATGGGAGAGATATATGTGCTCCAGTCAGTGTCCGGCTGCCTGCCTGTATGGACTTTGCTGTGAGGACTGTTTTTGTCTGATGGCTTTATGGCCACTGGCTTCAGCAATAAAGACTCATTCTTATATACCCATAACCTCTCATGGCTTCTCTGTCTGCCCCGCCGCTGAGAATTGACCTGTAACTGGTGAGCAGAGGATAAAGGAGGAACTTGAACTAAGTTCCCAACAGTTAGTACAGTGGGCCGGGTTTGAGGAAGAATTTAGAAGAATGCATGGACTCACAGACACTCAGAGCCAGTCAGACCAGCAGAGCTGTGCGGTGCTCTTGCTGCTGGCTCTGACAGAAGCAAACTTAGTTATATCAGAATATTTTTTGCAGAGAAGGGAAGCAGAAAATCACATTTATGAACTTGAGTAAATACAATAAATTCATATACCCAGTATTCAACATTGTTGTTCTGGGAGATGTATCACTTTTTTCTCAGTTAAATCTGGCATGAAGAGAATTTATTGTTAAGATATCTAACACAACTGAACTCTGAATCCAGATATGCTACTGATTTGTTCTGGGGCACCAGAAAATTCTCCCAGTCATAACTTGCCAAGAAAACATCCATTTTTCATCTACCCTCCTCCCAACCACACACCAAGGTGTATGAATAATTGAAGAGTTTGCAGGAACATGCTCCATAAATTTACAATTAATTATTATAATCCTGGCAAGGAAGCCGTAATGCCTGTAGTGACCTCTTTGTTCACAGGCCCACTTGACCACAAGTGGCCCAGGGGACTGCAATTAAAATTCCTAAATTCTTTAAAAGTCTCTACATCCTGCTGAATTGCACATTCACAACAGAGAATTAAAAAACACTCGCCCCTAAACTGGTTCACATGTTCTGAGAAAAAATGCCCCAAATATTCCTATCACCGAGTCATGTTTTCTATAAAAAGCGAATCAAAAGGAAGTCAGTCAACCAGATGATTAGTAATTCTATTGAGAGCTCAGTTTAGACTTAAAACTGAAGAGACACCGGAAAACACATTGCAAGTAAAATCAATTCCAGTTTACCCAAATCCTTCAAGTAGAAACCAATGAAAGCATTGCATGCAAGGATGTACAAAATCATGTATATTTTAATATTTTACTTTTTGATTCTCATATAACATATATCTCTTTAATTATCTTTCATACACAGCTATAATGGAAAGAACCTGGGAACCTAAAGTGAGTGTTTGAGTTAAGTTCCTTTTTTGTTGTTGTTGTGTTACTTTGGAGAAGTCACTTAACCACACATGCTAATAAATGTTTTCTGGTGATGAGGATTTTTAAGATCTACTCTCTTAGCAACTTTCAAATATGCAACACAGTATTACTAACTATACTGACCATACTGTACCTTAGGTCCCCATGACTTATTTATTTTATAACTGGAAGGTTGTACCTTTTGACCCATATCACCCACACCCCATTTTGCTCTTTCAACAAATTCAGGATAAATTAGGCATGACTGAGTAAAACAATAAATTTCAAATCTGAGTTTAAGTTTAATCATAACTTGCTACCAAGTGGAAATATAGCAAACTATTTTAAGGAAAACCCAATCAAATGAACAAATCCAGTGCCATAATCTGCATATCATTAAATTCTTATCTCTGGTACTAGAGGCCTGGTGCATGAAATTCGTGCATGGGGGAGGGGGTCCCCTAAGCCTAGCCTGCACCCTCTCCAATCCGGGACCCTTTGGGGGGTGTCCGACAGCTGGTTTAGACCCAATCCCAGCTGTCAGACATCCCTCTCATAATCTGGGACCACTGGCTCCTAACTGCTCACCTGCCTGCCTGCCTGATCACCCCTAACTGCCCCCCCCCGCCAGCCTGATCACCCCTAACTACCTCTGTCTGCCAGCCTGATTGCCCCTTACTGCCCCCCCTGCTGGCCTGGTTGCCCCCAACTGGCCCCCTCTGCCGGCCTGGTCACCCCCAATTGCCCCCCTGCCACCAACCTGGTCACCCCTTAACTGCCCCCCGTGCCTGCCTGGTTGCCCCATGCAGCCTGCTGTTCAGTGGTCTGTCTGGTTGTTTCAATCGTGATGGCGCCTGGATTTTTATATATTAGGATTATTTTAGAGATCACAGTTTACAATAAAATATGTTGAGTATGGTTATGGTGAAGATAATATTAAAGGAATTAGACTCTATCAGCTAAACTATTAGTGATTAAGCAATGTTTCAGACATTGGCTAAGCTTTTCCCTTTATTCTGGACACTTGATATTGAACCCTCTTATATTGGTTTAATATATTTTACAATTGTTTTTATAGTTATTATTTTAAATAATTGTAGTTCATAGAATTAATATTAATTATGAAGTTACTGTGTGCTAAACACTTTTATAAGCAATTTGGTGTGAACCAAATAAAAACTGTTTCTATTAATTACAAGCCTACATATGAAATATATTTAATACTAGAGGCCTGGTGCACAAAAATTTGTGCACTGGTGTGGGGGGGTATCCCTCAGCCCCACTTGTGCCCTCTCACAGTCTGGGACCCCTCGGGAGATAATGACCTGCTGGCTTAGGCCCGCTCCCGGGTGGCAGAGGGCAGGCCCAATCCCTAGGTGCCTGCCCCGCAGCCCCTGGTCGGGCTCAGAGCAGGGCCGATTGGGGAGTTGGGGCACCGTTCCCTGTCACACTCAAGTCAGGGTCGATGGGGAGGTTGCGGCGCCACCCCCTGTCACACACAGAGCAGGGCCCATCAGGGGGGTTGGGGAGCTCCCCCCTGTCACACACAGAGCAGGGCCCATCAGGGGGTTGGGGAGCTCCCCCCTGTCATGCACAGAGTAGGGCCAATAGGGGAGTTGGAGCACCACCCCCTATCACACACAGAACAGGGCGGATCAGGGGGTTGGGGCGCCGTCCCCTGTCATCCACAGAGCAGGGCAGATCAGGAGATTGGGGCACTCCCCCCTGTCACACTCAGGGCAGGGCGGATGGGGAGGTTGAGGCTCCACCCCGTCACACACAGAGCAGGGCCCGTGGGGAGGTTGGGATGGCCACACCCTGTCACACACAGAGCAGGGCCAATCAGGGGGTTGGGGCGCCTTCCCCTGTCATGAACAGAGCAGGGCTGAAAGGGAGGTTGTGGCCCCATGCCCTGTCACACACAGAGCCGCAGGGCGACCAGGGGGTTTGGGCGCTGCCTCCTGTCACGCTGCTCCAGGGGCCAGGAGGCCTCGCGGCTCCACTGATCCCAGTGCTGGGAGGACTCGCGGCTCCACTTGACACCGGGGCAGTGAGGCCTTGCTGCTCAGCTGATTCTGGTTCTGGGAGGCCTCGCTGCTCCTCTGATCCCAGTGCTGGGAGGCTCTGCTGATCCCAGTGCCGGGAGGCCTCGCGGCTCTGCTGAGCCCGGTGCTGGGAGGCATATTACCCTTTTACTATATAGGATAGAGGCCTGGTGCATGGGTGGGGGCCGGCTGGTTTGCCCTGAAGGGTGTCCTGGATCAGGGTGGGGGTTCCGTTTGTGTGCCTGGCCAGCCTGGGCGAGGGGATGATGGCTGTTTGCAGCTGGTCACACCCCCTTCAGGGTGGGGGTCTCCACTGGGGTGCCTGGCCAGTCTGGGTGAGGGGCTGAGGGCCGTTTTCAGGCTGGCGGGTGACTGAAGCTACCAACCTCTCCTCTTTTTCTTTTTTTTTCTTTTTTATTCTGGGATTTATTTACCTTCTATGGCTGTTACTGGAGCTGAGAGCCAGCTTTAGCTCTGAGGCTCGGCTCTAGCTCTGAGACCCCGGCTGCCGAAAGCAGGTATCTGGTTTGTTTGGCTTCTATAATTGAAACACTGTTGCAACTCCAGCTCAGGCCGGCTGGCTGAAAGCACGGGGTTTGTTTAGCTTCTATAATTGCAACATTGTTTCTTAGAGTGCAAGCTCAGAACCCAGCAGCGGCAGGTGGGGAACCTTGGCTTCCTTCTTCACTGGAGCAAGCAAGCCTCCTATTCACTTCAGCTGCCTGGCTGCTGGCCGCCATCTTGGTTGGCAGTTAATTTGCATTAAGTTGGCTGATTAGCCAATGGGAAGTGTGTCAGAGGTACAGTTAATTACCATGTTTGTTTATTATTAGATAGGATAAGAAAATCTATTCAAAACAAGCAACTGCAAAATGAGAGAAATCTGTGGATCCTCAGAAATAAGTTATTCAATGGATGGATCTTTCCCCCAAATTATTACAGTGTTCACTTAACATTCAATGTTCTACCTAAAGAGTTCATTATTTATTACAATATAAATTTCATCCCCTGCTCCACAGGACACAGTTAGGCTGCATTCTCTTCTGCTTGCTCTTATTATGACTGGTGAAGAACATGACACATTGGTATGTGCTCAGTACATTACTTTGCAGAATAGGTTAATTGTCACTTATTAGCCCTTTTACCTATTTTAAAAAATAATGAGGATATAAAATTTAATGAGAAAATTTAAGCAAAAGACAAATGATTTGATCAATGCAAAAGCATAAACACAACACCTCAGGAGGTAATCTCTGCATACAAGCAGAACACCAGTAGTTTCTGATGCAGTAGTCCATTTTCTAGTAACGTTTATACCATGTTGCTTTTTTGTATGAAATATTAATAATATAGCCAATTTAAGAATCTGGATTACCAGTGGAATACACTGGGAAACAATCTACCAAATGGATCAGAATACTTTTAGGTCCGATGAAAGACTACTTATAATACATGGACTCTTCTCTAGTCGAAAATTTCCAATATGTAGCATATGTACCAAGATGCTACATGTGTGCACATAACTCTACAAATATTTTTTTTCTTAGCGTATATATGGATAAAGACTCTTTTGGCAATCAATTACATTAAACAGATTTCTTTTATATTTCTTGCAATATAACTATAGACCTGCCTACCATTTGAGAAGGATAAATTATTTTTTAAAAGCCCTAGAGCCCTGGCTGGTGTGGCTCAGTAGGTTCCATGCACTGAAAGGTTGCCAGTTTGATTCCTGGTCAGGGTACATGCCCAAGTTGTTGGTTCAGTCCCCAGTTCAGGTGCGTATGGGAGGCAACCGATGTTTCTCCCATCTCTCTCTCTCTCTTTCTCTCTCTCTCTCTCTCTCTCTCTCCCCACCTCTCTCTTTGAAATCAATAAAAACGTATTTAAAAATAAATTTTAAAATAGCCCTAGAAATAACTAACCAGGTACATTCACATCCTGTGTCAACGTGTTTTCCACATAAGCAGGAGTGGAAATACTATTGTCATTTTTCCCCCTCAGAATAATGCTTCTGCTCTCAAAGGGATTTAGATGAATGCTTCTTGGGAATTACAAAGTCTTCAGGACTATTCTAAAAACATTCTATACTTTTGCTACCACCACAGAGTTTAGACGTTCAGTTTATAGAGACATCAAGACCATACCAAGTAAGTATCCTTAGCAGACAATACACTGTCATCAGGAACGCTCAATTCTGAATAGTCGATATTATCTTAACTAGAATTTGCTCATTAGCAAGATATATGGTTTCTGAGACATAACTGAATAGAAAACAAGGTAAGTAGTTTGAAATTAATTTTGAATTCTCATTTATGGTTCGCCCAAGAAAATAAGATGATGGCCTTTTAAAATCATTTGGAATTATCTTGTGATGTTGAATAATCACAGTAGTGCATCCCAGTAATCCTAATTATAGGTATATGTCTGAAGGAAATTCTAGCCCATGTGCAAGAAGACATGTCCAAGAATGTTGATAGCATCACTTTTCTTACTAGCAAAAGATGAAAAATCAATCCCCAAAAATCCTTTGACAGGAGAAAAAATAAGTTGTGGTTTGTTTGTACAATGGAATATTATCCTATATAATAAAAGCCTGATATGTAAATTGCCCCATCTGGCAGTCATTCAACCAGGAGACCGGGAGTTCAACAGCTCGTTATGACATGAGCTGACCACCAGGGGGCAGCGCGGAACATGGTGGGTGTTGGTGACGTGACACTGGCAGCGGGTAGCAGTGAAGGCACTGCCAGCCCTAATTGGCCCCAACGAGACCGGGACCATGGTGGGATGGTGGAGCAGGTAAGCAGGTGGCACCAGGCCAAGGCCAATGTAGGCAGACAGCGACCAATTGCCCCACCAATTGCCCCACAGACAGCGACCAGCAGTGGTGATGGGGGGTCGTGGCCGCTGCCTGGCTCCCAGGCACTGAGGGAGCTGGGCAGGGGGCCCAGCCTAATCTATTGTCTCACAGGCGGGATGGTGGAGCAGGTGAGGGGGTGGCACCAGGCCAAGGCAGGGTGCCAGGCGGGGCTGAAAGGCTGGGGTTACGAGCTAGGGCCTAATCTCCAGAGGCCACCCCAAGGGACCCCACCCGTGCATGAATTCGTGCACCACACCTCTAGTATAGTAATAAAAATGAATGAAATACAGCTGCATGCAACATCATAGATGAATCTTAGCAGCATAACGTTGAGTGGGAAAAAAGCATGTTTCTACAGACTTCATGATACCATATTTTATAAAGCTCAAAAAAAAAGTAAAGCTAAACAGTATATTCTTTAGGCACATGTATGTTTGGAATAGAAGAATAATAAGCTAAAATTTCAGTCATTGTTTATGATGGGGCTAGATGAGGTGAGGATCATATAAGCACATAAGAATCTATAATAATAAAAGGGTAATATGCTAATTAGACTGGACGTCCTTCCTAACGAAGCCAGGGCTGGACAGAAGCCAGCCCGGTCCCGGGTAGGCACCCGGGTAGGCCCGGGGGAAACCAGCCTGGGTCCCAGGTGCAGGAAGGAAGCTGGTGGCAGCAGCCGGGGGAAGGAAGACCTACTCTTGCACGAATTTTCAAGCATTGGGCCTCTAGTTATTGATAATAACCAAGGTCTGATTGGGATTGTGTGTTGTGATTAGTCATTTTTTTCGGGCTTCATTTTGTGAATATGTTCTGTAGTATATACCAAAAATTATATTAAAAAGAAACTAAAAATCAAATGAATATAAATATTTTAAATATGATTTTTTAAAATAACTGCATACTATGAATGAGTCCCTAAATATTATTCTCCTCTAACATTTTAAGTAAAGAAGACACTTATTTATTTATTCTCCACTTACTGAAGAAATACAGTGAGTCAGGCATTATGAAAGTTCAAGGAATTCTGTGTTCTTGAAGACCTTATAGTCTGGTAGAATTTTAATAGCATGGTTGCAGTTCTCCAGGAATAGGAAGGATAGATGAAATGCTGTGTAAAAATACAGAGCACATTGTAAGTGCTTAAAACTATTATCCATATTCTAATTACTGTTGCTCTTGTTACTTGAGCTGGGGAAAAGTAGCCTTGAGGACACAGACACTAAGCACTTGATATTCTTTAAGAGGTACATTTTCTCTCTCACTAACCCCAGGTGCACACAATAACGGGTGTTCCTGTTTTATATGGCGCCTCTGAGTAAACAGAATTTGAAAGGTAAGAGAACAAAGCAAACCAAATACTATTTAATCTAAGCTCTATGACACAATGCCTGTTCCTTTAATATTTATTCTCTTTATAAATGTTTGCCCTTAGCTTTAGTCTAATAAGCCCAAGAATACAATTTCCTCACAGAGTTCTAGTTATCTTTAGAAAATCAAAAGTAGGAATAGTTTATTTGCCAAATGGGAGAACTAAAAAGCAATACGTAATAGGCTTTCAGCTTACTGAATCAAATGGCTTTGAAAGCTGGTGGCCCACCTCTTAAAGCATTTGGGGTATAATCAAATGCCTTGTCAGATGAAGTGACATACACACATCAACTGATGATGCTTCAGTTTGGGATTAAAATAGGAAGTATAAGTATAATCTATTAACTAAGGACTATTAAAGTGAAAAAGAAATTAAGTATTTTGGCACATTCTTCAGCAAAATAATCACTATCATTGTACAGACAAACTTGAAAGTAACTTATGGAATCTTTAGTCATGGCCAAAATTATTTTATTTAGGTCTCAATGGACAACAATACACAAAGCCTGAAACCATACAAAACCAGGAGCTTAAATGCTAGATGTCCCATACAAGTCACACAGGTTTCAAATCAAATTTTAAAGCCAAATTTTAAAGCTAGTAGTGCTCATCACTGGAAATTCAAAAAATGTCTCCACCAAATTAGCAAAAAGAAACAAACATAGCCGCTGGCATAGTTTTCTCCCCATAAACAAAGCCCTGTGGACACACTCCTCCACACCAGCCATCTGTTGTTGCATGATGGTAAGTTAAAAGCCAGTTGAAATAAGCGACTAATTTCACTACAGAGATCAACTCATTATTCAAAGCTCCTTCACAGAATAAAGTTGTAATTGAACTGTGTGTGCTCTAGACTCTGTTTCATTAGAGTCAGAGGAAAGAATGGGCTCTTATTTAATCATGCTGATCTTCTGACTTTCCTTTCTACAAAGAGCCAAAAACAAAAGTGAAAAAGTCACTCTAGAGGTGAAATAGATCAAGAGCAAAGCACAGAGCAAAGTGGCCCAGCTAAAGTTGCTCGATTGTGATTTAAGAAAGATAGAAAACATTCAGAACTGTGTGAAAGATAGCAAATTCATGCTGGTATTTGTAGTCACCAAATAAAATACAAATTTCTGGTCAAACTTAAAATAATACATTTTTTTTAGTATAACTATCACCCATGCAATATTTGGGATATACTCATACTAAAATATTAGTTGTTGCTTATCTAAAATTGAAATTTAACTGGGCATCCTGAATTTTATCTGCTAAATCTGGAAATATTACAATTAATGGAGTCCATTAATTATGGCAGCAGGATCTGACTGAGCTCAAAATAGAAATCCCATAATTACCAAATAGTTTAATGACATTATATTCACACAAAAAATGGCATAATACATGGTAAACAATGAATATGACCACCCTGACATAATCAAAATTCAGAGAATATCAGAATTAATTTAGTTTAAAAATATGCTGAAACTTATAAGGTTATAGAGTAGGCTTGCATATTGAAATAACTCATCATTTCTATTGCTAACATATTGAGATGATTTTTATTTTTTCTGTCAAAATTTTTATTTTAACATTGTACATTACTGGGAAAGGAAGGTATAAAGCAATAGCAACAATAAAAATAGATCCTAGAGTTATTTAGAAGTGAGCATGACATTTCCAAGACAGATTTGACCATTTTGGCTAAAAAAGCAATGCCCACACTATTGAAAACCTATGCCATCTTAACCAGTTTTGTCTAATGACTTCTTCTAAGCAGAAGTGAAGTATATACCAGTATTGACAAAGAGAATAATCAGGCTATAAAATTTTGCACAGACCCATAAGGCTTTCTCAACTAAAACAAAACAAAAAACACCTTTTGCTTACTCACATCCAAGTACATAATATTGAACAGCCACCTCTCACAATACGAGAGTCTAACTTTGGTTATTTACAGGTCATAGTTGATGCCCTGGTAGTGAAGATGTGTCATAATGTACACACTAGAACTCAAATATTTAACAAAAGTAAGTGTCTTCATTTTTCTACAAATGTGCTAAACTTCCTGCCAAGCATTAGTCTGGCGTATGACTAGGGGCAGAATATCAAAATGCCGGTTAGAAGTGAGTCATTCTTTTCTGATCTGAAATGGTCTTTTTTTTTATTTTTTATTTAAAAGTCTCTTTCAGGAAAATATTCAGCTAATTCAAAGTTCAAACTATTCATCAGGGCTATCATTACTCTCTCAAAAAGACTGTCTGTTTTCCTCCTATACAAGACAGTTTCCAGGAACAGAGAAAAGCTCATGTACGCCCAAGGAGTTGGAAGGATGGGGGCTCCAATCCATCTCTGGTTGAGGTCCAGATGGAGAGGACAATAGAATATATACCTCAGCGGCTTACTCTAGCCAGGTCTGTCAGCTTCTGTCATGACTACATATTTTCAAGAATATTCAGCATGTGTAACTCGTGGTCTATTCTTTCAGCATATCAGGTGCTTCTTGAACTTCATCCCCAAACCTCCCAACCTCGACCTCAGCTCCTGCAGGTGCTTCAGATCCTCTGGATCTCTTCCTCTTTCTCCATCTGGCCTCTTCCTCAGCTGGCCATGCTCTGGCCTTTGCTATATGGCAAACAGTCCTCACCATGGCAACCCTATTGGTCTTGATGAGCTACTTTACGAATCCTCCCTCCACAAGAGGACATGAGAAATTCTGGTCCTCCTTTATTCCACCCAGCTAAGGCAGTTTTTAAGAGGTAGGAGCAACTTCCAGCATTCTCTCTGCCCCAACATGCCCAGTCATTTCTCCTCTGTTGTGGCCACTCATTTTGGCCTGCAGGCTCCCTGTGCAGTGGTCTCCTTCCTGAGAACCTAACAGGAAATGAGGGTTCAGGCTCTCTCTGTTTTCACATCCCCCCTCCATCCATCTGAGATTTCTCCTATTCTTCAATAGTCACCTGCAGAGTTTCTTGTTTAAACAGCTTTAGTGTGGTAGAATTCACATGCCATGAAACTTAGCCATTTAAGTGTACAGATCAATGCATTTTAGTTAATCTATACAACCATTAGTTGTTTTTTTTTTTATTAGTTAAGGTATTACAAATGTGTCCTCATCCCCCCCATTAACCCCCAACCTCCCCCACACACACACTCATGCTCCCATCCCCCTGTTGTCCATGTCCATTGCCACAATACAATTTTAGAACACTTGCATCACCCTAAAATAGTCCCTTATGCCCATTTATAATCAGTCCTGGGTTTCAGCAACCACTGGTCTGTCTTCTGTTCTGGGAGAAAGGGCTTCCACTTCTGGTATGTTGGACCACATCATTAAGACAAACTTTACTAGGGACAGCTAAAAATCAACTTATGTGCATAATGTATGACTTACATATAAATGATAATTTATATGAAAATTACCAGATCAAAATCTAGGAAAATGTGGGAACCCAATAAAATAAGAACCAGTTTACAAAACCAGATTTGCCCTGAGGGCATTTGCTCATATTCAGTTCAGTGAACAGAACTGAAATTTAAGTGGCTTCTTAGAATGAGGGTAACTAAAGCAATAGCCTACCTAAGTAGGAAACTTGATAAATGCCATCATCTAATCTTTAAATTGGGGCTTCAGAAAAAAAGCAAACTGGAAGTGAGCTAACACTTTTTTGAATTTACAGCCCAAGTATTATAAGAAAGCGCAATCTTTGAACTTAGGTAATCAGACATACAAGATCACCAACATACAAAGAAATAAGACAATATGAACAAAAAACAGGAGGAAAAAAGGAACCATAGAAGCAGACTCATAAAGACTTCATATATGAAATTATCATACTTATACTGTGAAACTATGCTAAGTATGTTTAAAAAAATTTTTTAGATCTTCAAAATACCAGAAGGGAATTGGAAACTATAAAAAGTGATAAGACATTACAAAAAGGTCTAGCTAACAGTAACTGAAATTTAAATCACTGCTATGAATTTTATCCACTGCTTTGCCAACATTTCACAAATTTTATTCTTTCTTTCTCCTTGTTATTCTATCCAGTAATTTCCCCACTGCACCCCCCCCCACCATGTTATTAAACTATGGAATTTGGAAACAAAAGGAACAGGGGAATTGCTATCTCATCAATAAATTTGTCTGCTCATAGCTTCTTGTTCAGTGGTTTGTTAATGCCCTTCCTAGAAATTTATATCCAAATACTTTGTTGGAAGGAAATAAAATAACCTACATCAAAACTGGGCAGGGATTCTGCATTCATTAGGTTGCTTTCTGTTGCATGTCACACAAAAATACCATCTTGAGCAAGCTTAACCATAAAAGAAAACCACCCTTACAACACTGTTATGAAATCCAAACACAGAACTGGTACATGACTCTTAGAATAAAACTTGAAAATTTGATTCAAATATTATTCTTTCTCTAAATCTCCCTTCTCTCTAGTGTTTCTTTCATTCAACTTCTTGGCTTCACTTTCAGCCACGGAGAATGACCTCATAATCTCATATCTCAGATCTATCAACCGTATCCTCAGTGGCCAGAGAGCAGGGTTTTTGCTATTCCCAGAAAGTGTGGGAGATGGGAAAACAAAACATTAGCTCCACAATTGAGACAACACTGTTTATACTCATATGAGTTTCATCTGTATGTTCTGGAGGTCTGATAAATTATATGAATAAAACTATAATGAGTTCTACATAAGTATAAAAAATATGCAAAAAAGGAATAAAAGACTTCTGGTTCTAGCAAACTAGCTGGTTTGGATTATCCCTTCTACTTCACACAACTAAAAAAGCAGGAATAAATATTTTTTAATATTTAAAGGCATGTTTTGACCTGACTAGATAAATGGTTGTTATAATAGTAGCTTGACATGAATTTTTCTGTGTATGATAAAAGGGGAGTTTAAAATATCAAAAGAACAAATCAATCCTTTAATATATAAAGAACTTTCATAAATCAACTTTTAAAAATATAAAAACAGAAGAGAACCAAGATGGTGGCATAAGGTATAGACCTGTGCGTGCTGCCTCCCACAACAACCTTGAAACTACCAACTATACGACAAAACAGCTATCATCCAGAACCATGGGAAAGCTGGCCCGGTGGAAGTTCTACAACTGGAAGGAAAGAAAGAAGCGCATTGAGACTGAGTAGGAGGTACCGAGGCTCCAAGAACAGAGGGAAGGAGGTGTGCGCCAGGCAGGCTGCAACTGGATGCGTGGTTTTTTTCAATCGGAAGGGGATATAAGCTCTCGAATCCACAGGGCTTGTTTGGGATGGGATTCTGAGGTCCCAGACCCCTATGGGGAGAGACTGGACTGTCTTGCAGTGGGTCGGAGAGCGAGGGAGGCTTTCTCACGGAACTGCTCGCAGGGATCATTGTGGCTGTGGGGGCGTGGCACTCGGGGACATGGAGACGCAGAGTCGCGGAGACGCTGATGACAACCATTGCTGTTTGCTCCTCCCTGGTGATTCTCTGAGACCCCACCCTACTCAATTTACATCCCCACCCAAGTTGTGCCAGTGGCACAAAAGGAACCACCTGTGCTTTTGCAGCCTAACCGAACAACAAACTGCAGATATCAACTCCTCGCATCCATAAGGGACACACTCAAGAAGCAGACTCAGGTTCGGAGGAAGCCGGAGCCGGACCCGGCTGGGCTGGCGACATGGAACCGCTGTACCAGCAAACGCACAAGCAGGTCCACCAGACCCAGTCTCACATGGGACACCGGGAGACGGCAGACAAGCAGTCTGTGCACTTGGTAGAAAATGAAATCCAAGCAAGCATACCAGATATTCAGCTAGAACACCTGGAGATTTTGTCCAGCAAGGAGCGTCCCAACAAAAGACAGAATGCCAAACTTCGTGTTGACCAGTTAAAGTATGATGTCCAGCACCTGCAGATGGCTCTCAGAAACTTCCAGCATCGGCGATATGCAAGGGAGCAGCAGGAGAGGCAGCAACAGGAGTTTCTGTCTCACACCTTCACCCCCAATGTGGGATACGGCGCCCCCTGCGAGGCTGCGATGCCCCCTGAGAGGCTGCGTGGGGCTGCAACAGCCCTTGTGAGGTTGTGATGCCTCCTGTGAGGCTGCGTGAGGCTGCAACAGCCGCTGCGAGGCTGCGACACCCCACGTGAGGCTGAGTCAGGCTGCGACGGCCTCTGCGAGGCTGAGACGCCCCCTGCAAGACTGCGAGGGCCCCTGTGAGGCTGCAACATCCCATTCGAGGCTACGTGAGGCTGCAACGGCCCTTGGGAGGCTGTGACGGCCCCTGTGAGGCTGCGTGAGGCTGCGATGGCCCCTGCGAGGCTACGTGAGGCTGCAACGGCCCCTGGTAGGCTGTGACGGCCCTTGCAAGGCTGTGTGAGGCTGTTACGGCCCCTGTGAGGCTGCGACGGCCCCTGGGAAGCCGGAGGAACCGCATGAGCCTCCCTGACGGCTTCGTCAATGGCCCGCAAACCAGCTCGCAGCCCCGTGCACAACTATCACCTGAAGGGCGAGAGGAGCGAGAGCAGCTGTAGTGTTGCTTTCTCCTCAGTTTTGGTAGCGAAATCCTCATTTTAAACATAAGAGGATACTTTATTTTAAAAAGCCATTATGTGGCTCCACACCCTTTCTGAGTAGAGTATGAACAAGTTGTGAGAGACCTTTCTGAGCACAGGGACACGTTGCAGATGGAAATAGCTACAATTTTCCATGTGTATGACCTTTGACCCGGCGACAGAAGGCGTACACCTATGGATGAGAACAGTGGGGGGGGGGGGGATGGTAAGGGCAGAGGGTGGGGTGGGAACTGGGTGGAGAGGAGCTGTGGGGGGAACAAGGGGGAACAACTGTAATAATATGAATAAAGATTAATTTTTAAAAAATTCAAGTAAAAAGTGTGAGCCAAGGATTTTAGTTTTAAACTTTTAGAATTCAAGAAATTTTGTATTCAGGAACTCTTGCTCAGGTTTCCACTAGAGATCAAGTTTTATCCAATTAAGAGAAGATTAGAAAATTTTGGCAAAAGAACAGATAATTAGAATTGATGTTTCTGTCTTTTTTTAATTAAATCTTTATTATTCAGATTATTACATTTGTTCCTCTTTTTTCCCCCCATAACTCCCCTCCACCCAGTTCCCACCCCACCCTCCTCCCTCACTCCCCACCCACTGTCCTCATCCATAGGTGTACGATGTTTCTGTCTTTCGCCATTTCATTCCCTCTCTGAAATCAATAAAAATATATTTTACAAAAAAGCATGGCCAGGAGAGGCAGGCTATGTTAGCTCTCCAATAATCAGGGGCTGCAGGCAAGATACCTCCCCCACCAGCACCTCTTACCTGGTTCATGTAGGCCAGAATCCAAGACATCGAAAAAAATATTACACACACACGAATCAAGAAAGAGCAGGGGGCTATTTTTCTAAGGAAAAGCAAAGAAACAAAAGAAATCAGTTTAGAGGAAGACATAAAGAGATGGAAGAACATACCATGTTCTTGGATTGGTAGAATCAACATCATTAAAATGTCCATACTGCCCAAAGCAATCTACAAATTCAACGCACTTCCAATTAAAATACCAAAGGCATATTTCACAGATCTAGAATGAACTCTCCAAAAATTCATCGGGAATAAAAAAAGACCCCGAATAGCTGCAGCGATCCTGAGAAAGAAAAACAAAGTAGGTGGGATCTCAATACCAGATATCAAGCTGTATTACAAAGCCACTGTTCTCAAAACTGCCTGGTACTGGCACAAGAACAGACATATAGATCAATGGAATAGAATAGAGAGCCCAGAAATCGACCCGAACCAATATGCCAATTAATATTTGACAAAGGAGGCAAGAACATACAATGGAGTCAAGACAGTCTCTTCAATAAATGGTGTTGGGAAAATTGGACAGATACATGCAAAAAACTGAAACTAGACCACCAACTTACACCATACACAAAAATAAACTCAAAATGGATAAAGCACTTAAATGTAAGACGGGAAACCATACAAATACTAGAGGAATCCAAAGGCAACAAAATCTCAGACATATGCCGAAGCAATTTCTTCACCGATACAGCTCCTAGGGCATTGGAAACTAAAGAGAAAATGAACAAATGGGACTACATCAAAATAAAAAGCTTCTCCACAGCAAAAGAAACCATCAACAAAACAACAAGAAAGCCCACTGCATGGGAGAACATATTTGCCAATGTTATCACCAATAAGGGTTTAATCTCCAACATTTATAGGGAACTCATACAACTTAACAAAAGGAAAATAAACAACCCAATCAAAAAATGGGCAAAGGACCTAAATAGACACTTTTCAAAAGAGGACATTCAGAAAGCCAAGAGACATATGAAAACATGCTCAAAGTCACTAATCATCCGAGAAATGCAAATCAAAACAACAATGAGGTACCATCTCACACCTGTCAGACTGGCTATCATCAACAAATCAACAAACGACAAGTGCTGGAGAGGATGTGGAGAAAAAGGAACCCTCGTGCACTGCTGGTGGGAATGCAGACTGGTGCAGCCACTATGGAAGACAGTATGGAGTTTCCTCAAAAAGTTAAAAATGGAACTCCCATTTGACCCAGTGATCCCACTTCTAGGAATATATCCCAAGAAATCAGAAGCACCAATCAGAAAGGATATATGCACCCCTATGTTCATAGCAGCACAATTCACCATAGCTAAGATCTGGAAACAGCCTAGTGCCCATCAGCAGATGAATGGATTAGAAAACTGGTACATCTACACGATGGAATACTATGCTGCTGTAAAAAAGAAGGAATTCTTACCATTTGCGACAGCATGGATGGAACTGGAGAGCATTATGCTAAGTGAAAGAAGCCAGTCAATGAAAGAAAAATACCACATGATCTCACTCATTTATGGACAATTAATTTAGTGTCCAGTGATGAATCTAGCTTCAATCATTAGACAGGTTTTACAAAATGATGATTTTCTATCACTCAGCATACATTAGCTGACATCCTTTTGTAAAGAAGAGTTTTCCCTCCACACATACCTTTATTTTATCATATATACTCGTAGAATTTATATATGTCTTTAACATATTACAATCCGTTACCATTACTATCACTCTGATGATGCTCAAATTATTCTTCACTGGCTTCTGAATCATTTTGGTGCACCCCCTCCAAATTTAAGCAATCACAATACCCGCCACTGATGGATTCTGAAAGACAAACATTTTTCTAGAGAAACAAAGACCATTTATGGGAAGGTTTGCATTGCTATTCAGTAAACACAGACACTGAGAAGAGTCAGCTATGAACTGAAAAGCTTGAGTCAGAGGGAGTGGGTAGAGAAGGACAGCAAGTAGAGTAGCAGAAGGTTTTTATGACCTGAGTCTACTCTAGACAGTTTACACATATTGTCTCTACCATCATAAATATTTCTACAATCTATTGAAGCTATCTCATTTCTGAATAAGAACACTGACTTGTAGATACTTAACAACTCAGTAATAGCTATAATTGTGCATTTAATGTACGGTGTTTCCTTTTATCATCATTTAAAAATTATTTACTAGATTAAAAATTATATTCACTGGGTATAGCAAATACGTTTGCTGGCCTGCCTTTCATCTCCACAGCACACCTCTGCTTCCAGCCTCAGTTGGGATGGACTGGTCTGTGCAAGCTGCCAACATCCCATCTCATCAAGATCTTTTCAAAGCCAATGAGCTTATTTAGCCCTGCAAATGCACAGCCCAGGAACATAGGGGAGCTGGCAGGGAAGTGCCCTGGCCTCTTGTCCTTTAGATCAATAATTCTAAGAGGCATTCTGATGTTTCTCATAGGTTTTTCCAAATTTTTCCAGCCTCGAGTTCAATGATACATCATAATATAGGCTCCTCTTTTCCTCCTCATTCTCTGAGCTCTTTCGTTACTCCTTCCTGTGCTTCCTGCCCAATTGAAGTACCTGCTCCCAACTTCTAACCTGAGGCTCTTCTTTTAGTAAAACCCAAATAAAGATATCAAATGCCTTAAGATCTAGAACAATCTAGGCAGTGGAAATTTATCCAGCAGTGACAGCAACTCAGGAAAAGTATCATCTAATCATTAAACAGCCCTAACCGGTTTGGCTCAGTGGATAGAGCATTGGCCTGCGGACTGAAGGGTCCCAAGTTCTATTCTGGTCAAGGGCATGTACCTTGGTTGCGGGCACATCCCCAGTAGTGGGTGTGCAGGAGACAGCCGATCAATGTTTCTAACTCTCTATCCCTCTCCTTTCCTCTTTGTAAAAAAAAAAAAAAAAAAAATCAATAAAATATATATTTAAAAAGTATATATATATATATATATATATATATATATATATATATATATAGCACTTGCAAAGTATCAAGCACTGTTCCAGGCATGAGGACACTGCTGGAGGAACTGACTATTAAAAATAGCAATTTACGGAGTTAATATTTGCAAACACTTAAGGCAGTGCCTAATATATATTAAGTGGCATGTGTCTATTAAACAAATAGAAAATAGATAAATTTATTAAATCCTAAGTATTAACGTTGAAACCATCTCTCAGCTTTGCTATAAATGCTAATAGTATTTTATTTAATTATTTTCTCTTTTGAACTTTATTTTTATTATTGACACGATTACATATGTCCCCACCCCCTTTTATTTAAATGTTTTATTTTGAGATAATTATAGATTCAATGTAATTGTCAGAAATAATAACAGAAAGATTCATGTTTTTTTCATCTGAGTATCTTACTTTTAATTCTAGTGCTAATTAAAATAACTCAATTAATTTCTATGTTTTTTAGCCTGGAAAACAGTGTCCTGTGAGATACAATCTTTATAACATAAAATGAATCATTTTAGAGTTTACAATGGCCTTTAGTACATTCATAATATTGTGCAATTACCACCCATATCAAGTTCCAAAGCATTTCATTAACCCAAAAGAAAACCCCATACCCAATAAGGAGGCACTCCTCATTCTTACCTTATCCCAGCTCCCCAGCAACCACCAATTTGCTTTCTGTCTCTATGGATTTACCTATTCTGGACATTTCATATTAATGGATTCATACATTATATTACATTGTGTATCTGGCTTCTTTCACTTAGCACAATGTTTTGAGATTCATTCACATAATAGCAGAGATAGACACTTCATTCCTTTTGATTGCCGGGCTTTTTATCCTATTTTATTGATCTTTATGTCTATATTTATGTCAGTACTATACTGTTTTGGTTACTGCAGCTTTTTAGTAAATTTTAAAATTAGGAAGTAGGAGTCCTCCAACTTCATTCTTTTTCAAATTGTTTTGGCTCCTTCAAATGATATGCATTTGAGGACTGGTTTTCCTATTTAAAAAACAAAATAAAACAAAACAAAAAAACGGGGGCATTGGAATTTTAATCAGGATTACATTGAATCTGTAGATCACTTTGGGTACTATTGCTATCTTAGCAATAATAAGTCTTCTAATCCATTGACATAGGATGTCTTTAATTCCTTTTAGCAATAATTTGTAGTTTTCAGTGTACAAGTCTTTCATATCTTTGGTTAAATTTACTCATATGTATTTCATTCTTTCATATGCTATTTTAAAAGAAGTAGTTTTCTTAATTTTATTTTTGGATACTGTATAGAAATAAAACAGATGTTTGTGTTTTGATATTGTACCCTGTAATTTTACTAAATTCATTTATTGGTTCTAATTGGATTTTTGTGGATTATTTCAGATTTTCTATATATAATAGCATATCATCTGTGGATAAAGTTAGATTTTCTTCTTCCTTTTCAATTTGGGTGCCTTTGCTTCTTTTTTCTTGCCCAATTATGCTGCTTGTAACTTAAAGTATAATATTGAACAAAAGAGGCAAAAGTGGGCATCCTATCTCATCCCTGATTTTATGGGGAAGGTTTTCAGTCTCTAACCATTGAATCTGAATATGTTAGCTGTGTGTTTTTCATAAATGCCCTCTGTAAAGTTAAGGAATTTCTTCCTCCTAGTTTGTTAAAGCATTTTTTTATCATGAAATGTGTTAAATTTTGTCAGATGCTTTTCTACCTCAATTGAGAAGACTTTTTCCCCCTTTGTTGTATTAATATGATAAGTTACATTGATTTTCATATATTGAGTCACACTTGAGTTCTGAGAATAAATCCCACTTGCTAATGGTGTGAAATCTTTTTAATATACTACTTGATTTGATAATGTTAAGGATTTTTGCATCTCTATCAATAAAGGGTGTTGGTCTCTAAATTTCTTGTGATGTCATCTGGCTTTGTTAACAAGGTAGTTTTATATCTAAAGTGAACCTCTTTTAGACAGAATATAGTTGGATAATTTTTTGTTCATTCTGCCAATCTTTGCCTTTTAGTTGGAGAGTTCATCTATTTATATTTAAATTAATTACTGATCAAGAAAGACTTCTGCCATTTTGCTATTTGTTTTCTGTCATACTTTTTTTGTTCTTCAATTCTTGCATTATTGCCTTTTGTTGTGTTTAATTGATTTTTATAATGTGTCATTTTGATTCCTTTCTCATTTTATTTTCTGTATATTTTTTGGTTACTTTCCTACTGTTTATCTTCTGTTTAAATAACTATGCTCCAATATAGCTCCATCCCTTCCCCATTATCTCATTGTTATCACAAATTACATCTTTATATGTTGTGTACCCATTAATATAGATTTAAAATTTATGATATATGCATTTTTCTTTTAAGTTACATAGGAAAAAGAAAGAATTACAAACCAAATATACAATAAAATAATTATATTATCTCTGGAATTTACCTACATAATTAACTTTACCGGTGTTCCTTTTTTCTCTGCATGGCTTCCAGTTACTGTCAAGTGTTATTTCATTTCCTCCTTTACCATTTCTGTAGGTCAGGCCTAGTAGTGATGAACTATCTCAGCTTTTGTTTATCTGGGAATTTCTTAGTTTCTCCTCTGTTTATAAAGATAGTTTTACCAGATATACAACACTTGGTTGGTAAGATTTCTTTCAATACTTTAAATATGTCATTCCATGGTCTTCTGGATTCCATGGTCTCTGCTGAGAAATTAGATGTTAATTTTATTGAGTATCCTTTACATAATAAGTTGCTTATCTCACTTCTTTCAAGATTCTTTGTTTTTGGTTTTCAACATTTTTTATTATAATGTATTTCAGTATAGTTCTTTTTGTGTTTATCCTCCTCAGAGTTTCTTGAGCTTCTTAGATTTGTAGATTTATTTATTTAATCAAATTTGAAAAGTTTTTGGCCATTATTACTTTGACTAATCTTTCTGTCCCTTTCTCTATATCACCTCTCCTTTTAGGACTCCCATGATGGGTATGTGCATTTTAGTAACCTTTATGGTGTCAGGTGTTTTTCTTCATTCTTTTTTCTTTCTATTCCTCAACCTGGGTAATTTCAATTTATATATCTTTAGGTTTGCTGATTTTTTCCTCTGTCTAGTCTAATATGCTATTGAAGTCTACTACTGAATTTTTCATTTCTGCTACTATACTTTACAGCTCCAGAATTTCTGTTGAGTTCCTATATATAATTTATATATATTTATTGATATTTTCTGCTTACTGAGACATCATTTTACTGGTTTCCTCTATTTTTGTTCCTGGTTTTCTTTAGCTCTTTCTTTAGGAGATTTGATTTTAAATCTTTGTTATGTAAGTTTAACATCTGTGCTTCCTAGAAGACAATTTCTATTCATTTGTTCTGTGAATAGGCCATACCTTTTTAAATCAGATTTTTTTCCCTTTTTGTCTACTTTTACTTTACTTGTGCTTGCTATAGGTTTTAGTAGTTTGGTTTTTTTTTTTGTTACTTTTCTAAACTAATTTTTAAAGTCTGTATTCTTTTTGGGGTAGAGTCTCTTAAGTCTCTATCCCTTTGGCTTGTAGTTAGCTAGTGTTGACAGAGGTTGCCATGAATGACTGTATAAATAAAGGAGGAGAAATGAAAGGAGAAAAGAAAAAAAAACCTGTCCTAGTATTTGCAATTGGAACTTTGTGCTTCCACTGAGCCTAAAAAATAGCCAAGGTGAAAATGCTGGTCTTTCTGAGCATACATCCTGTCCTGGGTATGCACATGGCTTTCTAGATTTCCTGGTACAGTGGAAATTCAAATTCTCAAACTTAATTCATTCTGGAAGGCTACTCCAAAGCAATTTGTTTGAAAATCTTTATTTCCAATTAGAAATAATTGGAAATGTAAATAAAAATGTAACAAAAAGGATACAGAATGTACAATAAAAATGAAAATGTATGTGCACACTAGAACTTACCTTTAATATTGAGAGCTATTGATGACTGAATATGGAGAGGAGGAACGGAGGGATGTTATTGCTTGGAAGGGGTGTTCCCTTCCATAAGAAGAGTCAGGAAGCTGTCCCTCTGGGGTTCTTTCTCTCTTTTGTCTCTTTGCTCCACTAGAACTTGCTTCATGCTCACTGTGCCTCTGTCTCACTAAAAGCCTAAACAATGATATTTGTTTTTGCCTGTGTTTAAACACTTCCCTGAAATGAAACACTGCATTGTCATTGAACAAGTTTATTGCATGGTTTGCTACTTCTTTGTCATGATGGTATTTCTCAATAAATATTCACAGCACAATTTCCTGAGATGTTAACAGCATGGAGCTTAGCAATAAACTGACTCATACTCCTGATTTTCATGCATTCTCTCCTCTTTATTTGTCACCTGAGAGACCCATGACTCATCATACAGTATCAGCATGAAAGGATTGCTGAGTCAATAACCAAAGTTTTGCTCGACAACCGAGACATCTTTTTCATGAACAACTTGGTCGAGAACCAAATTGTTCTACATGGGAGACGTTCAAGAACTGAGGTTGGACGCTGTATGCAGGTTCTATCAATGTCCAAATTGCCCAAAGAAACACTTTCCTCCAGCTTGGCCTCCAAGACTGTTGAAGTGTCATTTTGCCTAAACTGTAATTTTTTTTTGTCCCAGGTGGTTCATTTGCCTCATAATGTTTTCAAAGAATGTCCTCTGCATAGCCACTTTCCACCCTGAGAGAGTTCCAGGTTAGGTGGAATAAAAGCAAGCACCTTACACCAATCCTTCTGGTAGCCCCCGATGGGTCAAAATAGATGAAACACAATTCTCTGAGGGTCTCACACTGGAAACACAGACTGTAATCTGTGCACCGGGCCTCTAGTCTTCAATAGCATCTCCATACTGGGAAGGGGAGTGAGGCAAGATCAAGCAAAATGCCACAAAGCTTTCTTATTATTTTTAAGTTGCCCTTTTTTAAAACCAGCATTTATGTGTTTTCTGTAAATTATGGCTATTTTCCAGGGTTCTGACAAAATTGCTTCTGATATTTTTTTTCCCTAGAGTTTCTATGGAGGATGGACCTTTGGATTTACCTACTCTACCTTGTTTGCTAGAATGACTTTTTTATGATAATTTTTTAAATTTAATTTTCAACTCAGGAATTTTCAAAGGGGAGAAAACTGATAAGAAATATAATTACTAGTCATTATATAATAACTTTTATGATTTTAATAACTTTCTTGATCATATTTATGTATATAAAATAGGTTTAAATACACACATATATATCATTGATTGTAATAGACATCAGCATCACTTGTAAAAATGGTACACACTTGAGAGCAAAGCAATTTTAATATGAGTTTCCACTTCTTTTGCACTATCTCTGTATATGGGTTGGCATCAATTCCAGGGTCAAAATCCCACCACATTCTTAGAAAAAAATACCCCCAATCAGGATTTGGGATGGTGGGGGAAAGATACGTCCCCCACTTTAATTTGACAGGACTTTTACCAGCTGCCTATCTTTGACAGCCATGAGCCAAAGATGCGTCATGAGTCAGCAGCTCCTGTGCTTTAAATTCCATGTGCCACCGCTCCTCTCACCAACTAAATCCTCCTATTTACCCTTCTTGAGTCTAGATCTAAATCAAGATCAGCCATCTTAATGAAGTAAGAGAAACACTCCCATGTCCATTGATCTCTCTCTTCTCAACTTCTACTTATCTCTAACATTTATTTTAACAAAATAACATTAATACCTAACACTTTTAAATGATAGTAGTGTAATACACTTTAATGATCAAAAATCATTGAAGGCAAAGGAAAAAACTATTTAAACATTCTATTTTTTTATCTGTCTCAATGTTAGCTATTTGGGATACATTCCAAAAAACATCCTGGCATTATCTTCCTTGTCAGTTAGGCCCTCAGAGCACTACCTCAGTCATGAATCAGCATAGTCTTAATATTTTCCAACTCCCACTATTTTCTAAAAATAAATAACAAAACAATAAGTATTTAACCCAATCAAAAAGGTATCAATCTCATAAAAAGGCAAGTTCATTCTACATATCTTTTTTCCTCCATTTTAGCCAGCTAAAAATCCCAAGCATCTTAGACTCATATATCTAGATCTGAGAAAACAACATGTTTTCCAATCGGCCTTCAAATAGCTAGAATATTTCCAAAATGTGTAACAAAACAAACAGAAAAATGTATGTACCAAGAAAATTTTATTCAGGGAAAAGTATCAAATAACACAAACTTCTTTTGGTTTTTGCTTTGTTCTTAAGTCATGCACAATTAGTTGTCAAATTGTCCTTTTTCATCTGAGTAACATGCTGGGTGCAATAGCAGTATGAAGGTAGGAAAGCTCACTCGTATGCAGGAGGTGTTGGCCAGGAGAATACATCTGTACAATGCACATAATAATAAAATATAGGATACAGTTAAAGTGAATAAAATCTGTTCACTTTCAAAAGCCTCCTAGGTTTTCATTTTTTAATAAGGGAAGTATAAGAAGCAAGAGTCAAAGTAAGAGTCGAGGAGGTAATGGAATGCTAAGTTTGAGATTCTTAGCTAGATATAAAAGTAAAGTATGTCACCATTCATCCTTTAATTTGTGGTTTTCAAATCACATGCATTTTTATGAGAATCAGACAGGTGTTCAGTGACACTGGTTCCACCTGTTTTCCTGGATTGTCAACTTCTCCCCATTTTGTTGGTTATTTTCTTTAAATATAGAATGCTCAAGAATCTGACATCTTGAAACACCTATATACAAGCACATGCTCACACATGCACATACAGCACAGTAACAGTAACTGACTTGTTCAAGAATACTAGGAAGAGAGTTCTCCTTTTCTACCAATTTATACTTGGGAGAATATAGGTCTAGGCTACTGGTGGCTGTTTTATAGACTTTTTTATATACTGTGGAACAAAGAATAAAGCCAATAAATTAGAAAGCAGAAATGACAGTGGTTTTGTTTTTGTTTCAGCTTTAGCCAGTGAGTGTTGGGGTTTCTGTAACTTGTAAATAGAAGTAAGCTAACTGACACATCAAATAGATGTGTTCATAAGTGGTTCTTACTTTTAGGGTGCTGTTAAAATGAAGGAAACTCTTTCTATCTCCCTGTATTCTGCACCCATCAACTTGTTTTGAACTTGGGGCCAATTTTACTGTCCACTGCTAAATTAATAACATCTCTCTACTGTCTACATAACCATGGGTAGCATACAGAGAACACTCAGTGAAAGTTGATTGATATATAAGAATTTGTATTTACAAAGTTATATGGAAGTTAAGATTGATAGTCAAATTGGATTACTGAGTACCATTAATAGAAATGTCTTTTGCAAGCTTAACTTCATGTTTATCTTTTTCCTTCAAAAGTCTATAAAAATATTTAACACATAGGTCTTCATTTGAATCAGAAGTCCTTTAAATAAGCCATTAAAATATTTCAAAGAGTTTTTAAAAAGTTTATATTTTAAAACACCACTGTTCATAATTATTAAAATGATATATAAGCTAAGGTATAGTATAATAATAAAACTTGTATGGCAGGGAATTAGCCAACGTATGATTAAATGTAAATAATTAGGAATAATATCACCATAACCAAACATCTACATGTGCTTATTAGGATGTAGGCATTATGCTAAGCACTTTACATGCATTATTTTATTTGATTCTCCTGACCTATAAGATAGGTACCAAAAATGATCTCTCTGAGCCTCAGTTCCTTCATCTGTAGAATACAGATAAGCAATTTTTCAAGATCACATAACCAATAAATTTTGAAATCCAAACATGCTGACCTCAAAGGCCATGCTCTTCATCTGAAGCTATTGCCAATAAATCTATAAAATGTAGGCAATCATTCTGAATGGCAAAACTTTCAAAGAAAAATATTTTATTTTTTATTTAGCTTAATTCTCTCCTTTTGCCCAAAGACATTCAACTTCTCTCAGTGATATTCAAGAGCATATATAATAGATTTTCATCCCATAAATATTTTCATGCTCTCTTCAAATTTTTGGCATCATTCTAAGGTACCATAGTGAATACTAAAAGATGATGTCTAAAAGTACTAAAGCGTACACTCTAGGTCAAAATAATATGTCAAGAGGCCATGGGAAAAGAATGTTACTAATGAGTCACCCAACTTTTGAAAAACTATTTTAGACTGCTTATTAAAGCAGGGATATATTTATATATAGATTTTCCAGTAATGATGACAATTTTGCTTAATTTTAATCTATCTTCTCTTTAAGAAAAGTCAACCATAATATCAGCTAGAAGGTGATAGTAATGTGAGAGAGGGGACCTGTACGCAGATGTGAGGAATTAGTAAGAGTAGACATGGGAATCAAACCAAACCACAACTTTCCTTATAAAAAAGTAAAAGTTTATTTTTAAAAAACAATGATTTATGGCCTGGCCTGTGTAGCTCATGGTTGAGCATCGTCCAATGAACCAGGAGATTATGGCTCAATTCCTAGTAGCAGGCATGTTGGAGGCAGCTGATCGATAATTCTCTCATCATTTATGTTTCTATTTCTCCTTCTCCCTTCCCTTCTCTGAAATCAATTTTTTAAAAAGCATATATTTTTTTTAAATTAATGACTGCCATTCTTGTCCTGAACATCAGGATGTTTCATATTGGGATGGTGTAGAAACTTCTGGCTTCCCTCCATAAGTGCTTCTGTCAGTGCGCACCATTCATCAATCCCAGGGGCACAGCTGCTGCCATTACTGAGTTATCTACTGATACCAGTGCCTTCAAAAGCTGTTCTTGATGATAGGTAGTTTGACAGGTGTGAAGTGATATCTCATTGTAGTTTTAATATGCATTTCTCTGATGATTATGGATATGGGGGAAAAGAAACCCTCCTGCTCTGTTGGTGGGAATGCAAATTGGTACAGCCACTGTGGAAAACAGTATGGAGGTTCAACAAATTAAAAATAGAACTGCCTTATGACCCAGAGATTTCACTTCTGGGCATATATCCAAAGAAGCCCAAAACACTATTTGAAAAGATATGTTCACCTCTATATTTATTGCAAAATTATTTACAATAGCCAAGATATGGAAACAATACAAGTGCCCATCAATAGATGGGTAGATAAAAAAAAGTTGTGATATATATAGTCGACCATAAATAAGAATGAAATCTTAATTTGGCAATAACATGGATATAACTAGAGGGTTTTAGGCTAAGTGAAATAAGTTAGAGGAATACAAATACATAAGATTTCACTTATATATGGAATCTAAAGAACAAAATAAATGAATAAATGAAGTAGAAACAGACTCATAGATGCAGAGAATAAATTGATGGTTGCCAGAGGAGAGAGGAGTTGGGAGAATGGGTAAAAAAGGTGAAGGATTAAGAAGTACAAATTGGTAGTTAAAAAATAGTCATGAGGATGCAAATTTTAACATACAAAATATAGTCAATAATATTGTAATAACTATGTATGATGCCAGACGAGCACTTGAATTATTGAGGGGATCACTTTGTAAGTTATATAATTGTCTAACCACTATGATATATACTTGAAACTAAAATAAAATATTGAATGTCAAAAAGGATAGCTATTCTTGAAGAGTTTTATCCATGATGACAGAAATTTCCATCTCTCCTTTCCTCACCTGAATTCTTATGTCTAAACAATGGCTGGCATAGAGCAGGCATTCAATAAATAGTTTTTAAATAAATTAAATAATGGGTTAGATCTTAGCAACCCGTTATGACTATGTGGCAACAATGACTAATGAAAATGGCCTTCAGCCAGCACACTCAAGTTTTAGGTATTTCTTGCCTCTGGAACAGCTGTCAGATTTCCAGTAGTTGTATAGCTCAAGGGTAATTTCTGAGCACTACTTCTATTGAGCAATTCAAGAAATAGTTTTTATTGAGCCCTGGAGGTAAAATCCTACATAGCTCTTTTAAACAGCCATCATAAGGAATGGATCCAAAGCTCTGTAGAATTGTAATCTGAGCACAAATCCAATGGACAAGGGTCACAAAGTCACACAGCTAGCTGTCAGTTTTTTCTTCCTGTGTGACAACTCACAGCACAATTCCCTTAACTCTAAGGAAATCCTTTCAACAATTGAAGTTATCAATAATTCAGTTAATCAGAGATCGTATGTGCATATATGCATAATCTATGGACACAGACAATAATGCAGTGAAGACCTGGGAACAGGAGGTGGCAGCAGGGTGGAGGGAGTCAATGGGGGCTAAAAGGGGACATCTATAATACTTTCAACAATAAAGATAAGTTTAAAAAATATATGTGCTGAGTACCTACTATGAGGCAGGCTCTCTTCCAGATATTTAACAAATGGCTCATAAATTTCTCCTAAGAGGAAACCAAGATGGCGGCATAGGTTAACGCCGGAGATTGCTGCCTCGAACAACCACTTCAAAAAACAACTAAAAGACGGAACGGACATCATCCAGAACCACAGGAAGGCTGGCTGAGGGGAAATTCTACAACTAGGAGGAAAGAGAATATCATACCCAGACTCAGAGGAGGCGCAGTGCTGAAGTGAAATACTAAGGTGTGGAGTGCACGCAGAGCGGGCTGGAGGCGGAGGGTGCGGTTGTTGTTTTCAATCGGGAGGGAGTTTCAGACTCTGAGCTCCAGATCCGGGCGAGTCTCTAGGGACCCAGACTCAAACGGGAGAAGCGGGACTGTCTGGCTTCAGTCGGAACTCGAAGGCAGCTTTCTCTCCGAGGTTTGCAGTGGTTGCTGGGACTCTGTGAGGCAGAGCCCCTAGGGACGGAACTGAGAGCAGCCATAACTGCTCGCTCTGGCCCACCCTGTAGATCCCCGGGGACCCGCCCCGCCCAAGCCCTGCACAGAGCCATTTGCCGGATAGCCTCAGGCAAATGCTAGATTAGCACCGCCCTAGAGATCCAGCACAGAAGCTCTCCCACTGCAGACACAGCGGACTCTCATAGCCAGTTAGCCTGGAGGTCAAATCACCCCCGGTATTGCCGACAACAATCAAGGCTTAACTACAACAAGACTGCGCACAAAGACCACTAGGGGGTGCACCAAGAAAGCATAAAAAAATGCAGAGACAAAGAAACAGGACAAAACTGTCAATGGAGGATATTGAGTTCAGAACCACACTTTTAAGGTCTCTTAAGAACTGTCTAGAAGCCGCCGATAAATGTAGTGAGATCCTCAAGAAATCTAATGAGACCCTCGATGTTATGATAAAGAACCAACTAGAAATTAAGCATACACGGACTGAAATAACGAATACTATACAGACTCCCAACAGCAGACCAGAGGAGCGCAAGAATCAAGGCAAAGATTTGAAATGCGAAGAAGCAAAAAACACCCAACCGGAGGGGCGGAATGAAAAAAGAATCCAAAAATGCGAGGATAGTGTAAGGAGCCTCTGGGACAGCTTCAAGCGTACCAACATCAGAATTATAGGGGTGCCAGAAGATGAGAGACAGCAAGATATTGAAAACCTATTTGAAGAAATAATGACAGAAAACTTCCCCCACCTGGTGAAAGAAATAGACTTACAAGTCCAGGAAGCGCAGAGAACCCCAAACAAAAGGAATCCAAAGAGGACCACACCAAGACACATCATAATTAAAATGCCAAGAGCAAAAGACAAAGAGAGAATCTTAAAAGCAGCAAGAGAAAGAAACCCAGTTACCTACAAGGGAATACCCATACGACTGTCAGCTGATTTCTCAACAGAAACTTTGCAGGCCAGAAGGGAATGGCAAGAAATATTCAAAGTGATGAATAGCATGAACCTACAACCAAGATTACTTTATCCAGCAAAGCTATCATTCAGAACTGAAGGTCAGATAAAGAGCTTCACAAATAAGGAAAAGCTAAAGGAGTTCATCACCACCAAACCAGTATTATATGAAATGCTGAAGGGTATCCTTTAAGAAGAGGAAGAAGAAGAAGAAAAAGGTAAAGATACAAATTATGAACAACAAACATGCATCTATCAACAAGTGAATCTAAGAATCAAGTGAATAAATAATCTGGTGATCATAATAGAATCAGGGACATAGAAAGGGAATGGACTGACTATTCTTGGGGGGGAAAGGGGTGTGGGAGATGCGGGAAGAGACTGGACAAAAATTGTGCACCTATGGATGAGGACAGTGGGTGGGGAGTGAGGGCGGAGGGTGGGGCGGGAACTGGGAGGAGGGGAGTTATGGTGGGAAAAAAGAGGAACAAATGTAATAATCTGAACAATAAAGATTTAATTAAAAAAAGAAAAAAGTAATAATAAAAATAAATAAATAAATAAATTTCTCCTAAGAACTTCAAACTCGGTTACATGTGGGATTAGCAAAAGGTCCAGCTCCCTGACACATATGGTTTTGCTTTCACATATTTAGATAGCACTTTGTAGTTGAAACAACACCTTTACATATATTTTCTAACTTAAAGTTTCTCATCACTTTGTAAGACAGACATAAAATATTTCCATTTTATAGATGAAAATATTCAGGCTTAGAGAGAAAGAGCATGTTGTCTAAGGCCACATCAACTCCTACACACTTTGATAGCCAGGAAATACTAAAGATTGTTCTTTTACCCAAGTCAGGGACACTTTCTACTGGATGTCTCTGACTACTTTCAGAAACTCTAAAATTTTTGCTGTTATTATTCAAGGCAACTATTTATTGATTTATTTAAGCATCATATTTTTAAGCACATCATCTTTTCAAGATACTAGAAATACAGTGTATAAAGCACATTTTCTCAAGGCTGTTTTGCATTCTCTGGGAGAAATAAAACACATATAGATATCTATAAGCTAAACCAGGAAGTAAATCATGCCATAAAATAGATCAAAAATTAAAATATGTGAGCGATCACTTCCAGCTGGGAAAGAGCAAGTTAGGATTTCTGGAAACATAGGAATATATGACTACAATATTTAAAAATTCAATTTAAAGTCCTTTGCAAAACATCAAATTATTTTGGTAAATTACAAGCTAGGGAAAAGATGAAACTAACTAAGACCCATTTAAAGTTCATGACATGTTGTTTTGTTGATGGTTTCTTTTGCAGTGCAGAAGTTTTTTATTTTAATATAGTCCCATTTGTTTATTTTCCCTTTAGTTTCCATTGCCCTAGGTCTGTAGTCGGCAAACTGCGGCTCATGAGCCACATGCGGCTTTTTGGCCCCTTGAGTGTGGCTCTTCCTAAGCCCTAGGAGTACTCTAATTAAGTTAATAACAATGTACCTACCTATATAGTTTAAATTTTAAAAATTTGGCTCTCAAAAGAAATTTCAATCATTGTACTGTTGATATTTGGCTCTGTTGACTAATGAGTTTGCCGACCACTGCCCTAGGGGCTGTGTCAGTGAAGAAATTCCTTAGGCATATATCTGAGATTTTGCTACCTGTGGATTCCTCTAATATTTTTATGGTTTCCTGTCTTACATTTAAGTCCTTTATCCATTTTGAGTTTATTTTTGTGAATGGTGTAAGTTGGTGGTCTAGTTTCATTTTTTTGCATGTGTCTGACCAAATTTCCCAGCACCATTTATTGAAGAGACTGTCTTAACTCCATTGTATGTTCTCCTTTGTCTAATATTAATTGAGCATATTGGTTCGGGCCGATTTCTGGGCTCTCTATTCTATTCCATTGGTCTATATGTCTGTTCTTGTGCCAGTACCAGGCAGTTTTGAGAACAGTGGCTTTGTACAGCTTGATATCTGGTATTGAGATCCCTCCTACTTTGTTCTTCTTTCTCAGGGTCGCAGCAGCTATTCGGGGTTTTTTTTATTCCAGATGAATTTTTTGAGAGTTCTTTCTAGATCTGTGAAATATGCCATTGCTATTTTAATGGGGAGCACATTGAATCTATAGATTGCTTTGGGTAGTATGGACATTTTGATGATGTTGATTCTACCAATCCATGAACATGGTACGTTCTTCCCTCTGTTTATGTCTTCCTCTATCTCTTTTGTCAATGTCCTGTAGTTTTCTGGGTAGAGGTCTTTTGCTGCCTTAGCTAAGTTTATTCCTAGGTATCTTAATTTTTTTGGTGCAGTTGTAAATGGGATTGTTTTTTTAATTTCTCTTTCTGTAAGTTCACTATTGGCGCATCAAAATGCCATAGATTTCTTTGCGTTAATTTTGTATCCTGCTACATTGTCAAATTCTTTTATTTATTTTTTTAATATATATTTTATTGATTTTTTACAGAGAGGAAGGGAGAGAGATAGAAAGTTAGAAACATCAATGAGAGAGAAACATCGATCAGCTGCCTCCTGCACACCTCCTACTGGAGATGTGCCCGCAACCAAGGTACATGCCCTTGACCGGAATCGAACCTGGGACCCTTCAGTCCACAGGCCAAGGCTCTATTCACTGAGCCAAACTGGCTACGGCCCAAATTCTTTTATTAAATCTAGTAGTTTTTTGTTGGAGTCTTTAGGGTTTTCTAAGTACAGCATCATGTCATCTGCGAATAATGACAATTTTACTTCTTCTTTTCCAATTTGGATGACTTTTATTTCTTCTTCTTGTCTGATCGCTTTGGCTAGCACTTCCAGTACTATGTCGAACAGGAGTGGTGAAAGTGGGCATCCCTGTCTTGTTCCTGTTCTAAGGGAAATGGTTTTAGTTTTTACCCATTGAGTATGATGCTGGCTGTAGGTTTGTCATATATGGCTTTTATTATGTTGAGGTATGATCCCTCTATTCCCACTTTGCTGAGTGTTTTTATCAGAAAAGGGTGTTGGACTTTGTCAAATGCCTTTTCTACATCAATCGATATGATTATGTGATTTTTTTTCTCTCAATTTGTTTATGTGATGTATCACATTTATTGATTTACGGATATTGTACCAGCATTGCATTCCTGGAATAAATCCCACTTGGTCATGGTGTATGATCTTTCTAATGTAATGCTGGATTCAGTTTGCTAGAATTCTGTTGAGGATCAACAAAACAACAAGAAAACCCACTGCATGGGAGAACATATTTGCCAATGATATCTCTGATAAAGGTTTAATCTCCAGCATTCATAGGGAACTCATACAACGTAACAAAAGGGAGATAAACAACCCAATCAAAAAATGGGCAATGGACGTAAATAGACACTTTTTGAAAGAGGACATGCATAAGGCTAAGAGACATATGAAAACATGCTCAAAGTCACTAATCATCCGAGAGATGCAAATCAAAACAATGAGGTACCATCTCACACCTGTCAACAAATCAACAAATGACAAATGCTGGTGAGGATGTGGAGAAAAAGGAACCCTCATTCACTGCTGGTGGGAATGCAAACTGGTGCAGCCAATGTGGAGAATAGTATGGAGTTTCCTCAAAAAACTAAAAATAGAACTCCCATTCGACCCAGTAATCCCACTTCTAGGAATATTTTCCAAGAAACCAGAAACACCAATCAGAAAGGATATATGCATCCCTATGTTCATAGCAGCACAATTTACCATAGCTAAGATTTGGAAACAGCCTAAGTGCCCATCAGCAGATGAATGGATTAAAAAACTTTGGCACATCTACACAATGGAATACTATGCTGCTTTAAAAAGGAAGGAACTCCTACCATTTGCAACAGCATGGATGGAGCTGGAGATCATTATGCTAAGTGAAATGAGTCAGTCAGAGAAAGATAGATATCACATGCTCTCACTCATTTGTGGATTATAATGAGCAACATAAACCGATGAACAAAAACAGATGTAGAGACAGAGAAGCATCGATCAGATGCTCAAAACTCAGAGGGAAGATAGGGGAGGGTGGGAGGGAGGGGGAGAGATCAACCAAAGTACTTGTATGCATGCATATAAGCATAAGCGATGGATGTGGACAACAGGGGGTGAGGGTGAGGGCAGGATTGGGGGATGAGGGGACATTGGGGGATAAGGACACATTTGTAATATCTTAATCAATAAAAGGAAAAAAATAAAGTTCATGACATTATTCTTGCATCACAAAAGTTGAACATGAAATACATATGCACGAATCCCCATGCTGGCAAGGTATGGATGTTGTTAATAGAGGAACTCCACCCATCCACCCCAACACACTCGCACTGAAAATAATTTAGTCTAAATAGATAGAAAATTATAAGCTTCCCACTTTGACTGAAAACCCATCAGAGATAAATCTTAGTTCTGACAGAATCATATTCCTTCTGGTTAAACTGTGTTAAGTGAATTTGATATTTTGTTCATCCTTATTATACATAACACAAAGAAGTGGCACAGTCATGTACAATCCAAATTTGAATGGACTATAAGCCTATCCTTAGTGCAATTATGGTAATTATGGTTGGCTTGCACACCAGGTGGAAACTCATCAGCCAGTGCTGCCCTCTTACAGCTAATGTGTTCACAAACAAGGTACTCGCATCAACTAGTCTGCTTGCTTTTTATGTCAATTTTTCTCCCAATTTAAAGTATTATTCTGGAACCAAGAAGAGACATAGCTTTTCTTTCAAGAGGCAATAGTTGTAGCTAATAGGTATGGTTTGGGTTGTTTTTTGTTTTTGTTTTCATAATATGTCTCTAAGAACAATTAGTATTTAGTTTTCTTTCAATATGCCATTAAGATATCAGGGCAAATCATTTATTTGAAAAGTTTTGAAAACGAGATTAAAAACCCCAAAACCATTGCCAGTAGAGAAATAAGGACCATCATAGACTTGAAAACAGGATCCAGATTGAGTGAAGTTACATCAGCCCAGTTAAATGAGTATGAGTATATAAAGTATATAAACTCATTTTGTGACAGTAACCAAAATTTAGGTTATTGAGCTGCTAAGGGAGATCATAAATAAAACAGTTTAGCTACATCTTATATTTATAGACTTTTTGCACTCTGAAAAACTTTGCAATTCGTAATTTTGGATGTTATCTTTGTGTTCTTTATATCTGAAGCAGATATTTTCATTTTCCAGTTGTAGAGTGGTAGGTGTTGACCAGTCATATGATGAGTTGCTGCAGAAGCCAAAATGTGAATCTCCAACTTCTGACTCCCAGTCCCAGTGCCTTTTTACCACCTAAGGTCTCACAAATTTCAAAAATGATAGTAGACCTGGCCTCTTTACCAAGGTAAGGAGTAGAAAAAAAAATGATGCCTTTCACTGAGCAAGTGAATTAGAAACTGCTGGAAGCAAATGTTTATGTTAGTTCAATTTTTTTAAATGATCAATTCAAGTTCCTCAAAGAAAAAAATTTTAAATTAAAATAATAGTTGGAACAGCTAGGATCACTGTATGACAAACAGAAAGTTAAACCTGGTTTAGGGACATTTTATGACCAAATTAAATAATAAAATAAGATTTATTTTCTTAATAGCTAATAGTAATGAGGGTTCATTATTTACAAGGCACTGTACTAGGTACTTTAAGCGCAACACATCATTGAATCTTCACGACCTATGAAGCAGGCACTATTATGGTCTCCATCTTACAGGTGAGGAAATACAGAAGAAGAGAAGTTGGAGAATCTTCTCAAAGTCATAAAGCTGAAAAGTGACAGAGACAGGACATGAATGCAGAAAATCAGAGTCCTGAGACTAAAGTCTTAACCACCATACTGCCTCTACAAGCTACTAGTTATTAAACCCAAACTAGGTCAAGATGCTAAGTCATTTTGTTACATGCAATTCTTATTATGCCTGAGAATACTAGAATAGATATATTATACACTTTATACACGGGAAAACCAAATTTTAAAGATTAAGTGGCAAACAAAAAAGCCTACGAAGGCACTTTTATCAAAGTCAAAGAGGAACAGGAGAAAATCACCTCACAGGAGCCAAAAAAAGGAGCCTCTAGGAGAGGAAGAGAACATTGGCATGAAAATAAACCACTCATCAAATAAAATAAGATCCTATATAATAAAGATGTCGTATGCAAATGGTTGTTACACCTTGACACGTAACAACTGACCACATAACAACCGGATCACGGATCAGAAGGAGGGTGGGGCAGCGAGCTACAAGCCGGTGGCAGAGAGCCACAGGAGGGGGCAGGGCAGCAAGCTATGAGGGAGGGGTAGGGGGAGCTGCAGGAGGGCAGCTGTGAGTTACTGGTACACGGATTCATGCTCAGGGCTACGAGTATTTAAATAAAGCAAAATACGGTATTCATTTAGCAGTTCATCGGTGACTTGGCAAGAGTCTTTTCAGTTATTTCAGGGAGGGGAGAGAAAGATTGCAGTGGGTTAGTGACTGAATGTGAGGTGAGGAAGTGTTAAGTACAGCGTACATGAAAGATAAGAGGACAGTAGCTAGAGGGAAACATAAGTTGAGATTATTTCTAACGTAGAGACAGTTGAGCATGTTTCAATGGAGACAGCAGAGTTTCTATGCAGAGATAGATTTAAGATACAAGAAGAGAATGAGGTAATCAAAGAAACTAAATCCCTGAAAGGGGAAAAGATGGAATGCACAGTACCCGGTGTGGGGATTTGCCTTAGACTGGAAGAGGCCAACCATTTCAAAACATCTGCTATGTCAAGAGTGGGATTGAGGAAGTGGAATGAAATGTGAAATGCTAAAATATTAGTTTATTTTGCTAGGTGAAGAGGAGGGACGATGAGTGTAGAAAGTCATCTGAGCATGCAGGGTCATGGGAAGACTTTGAAGTTCCGAGGATGAGAAAACCTCAACAAAAAGCAGATCAAAGCTTAATTTTCAGAACATTGGGCATATGTAATAGGATTAGTAATAGCTTTTCATTTGGGGAAGTACAACATGTAAACATTGCCCTGTCCCACGGAACACTCATGTATTTTGGGAAATAAATGTATTAATCCCCACTATGTTATTTTAGGACAAAATTATTGTGAGTCATTGGCTATGTGGAACTGCTCCCAACATGAAATTTTAATATTTTTTTCCCAAATTAACTTTTCTTCAAACATGCCCTGCCGGCCTCTGTGCCTATGCTTGCTGCCAGGCCCACTCCACCTCCCAGGTGTCCAGAAAGTGCTGCTGGTCTACTCAGAGGCAGCCCCAAGGGGACCCACCTGAACTTCTTATCAGGACTGATTTCTCTCCTCAGTCCTCTCTGGCTGTGCCCCCTCACTACTCAAAGGCTAGTCTGCAAACCAGAAGCCTAGGCAATACCTGGCAAGTCTCAGGCCTCCTAGACTTAACTAGTCAGTATCTGCATGGTATCAAGATCCCCAGGCCAGCTGTGTACACATTAGAGTTTGAGAAGTAATTCCCTTCACAATTGTCTGAACTTTAACATTGCTCATTTTTATCTCTTTCGCTTTCCAATTTAAACTGCTAAAAGAAAGCAGATAATTCCTCATGCATGTTTTCTACAGCACATTTACCTCCAAACTCCCTTCACTCAGTGTAGGCAATTTTTGAATTCACTTTCAGGTTCAACTTCTACTATTAACAATCCTCTCAACCCAAAGTGCTTGGTCCTATCCACACTTATATACCTGTCCACCCACCCCCCGCAGCCCTCCGTAAAGTAAGCCATGCGCTGTCTTGCTAGTATGATTTTTGTCATACTGTTCCTTTGATTTCTCCCAATCCCTTTTCTCTTGATGAATCATAATAAAAGTCAATTGTCACCTGACCTAGAAAGCCTTATTCAACTGTGTCAGATATAAGCATTATAATATATATTTCTTTATCTACTTCACCAAATAAAATATTAACTTCATAGGAGCAGAAACTGTATTTTATTCATCTTATATCCCTAGCACAATTTCTACCACCTAGTCAAGATGTGGTTATACTTGAGAGATATAGTTATGAATATGGAAATAAATATTGATATAGTTTACTTTTATATTGTTTATTTCATTTATTCACATCTATTATAGTTTACATATATAATTCTAAATATTCAATGTATATGTAGTGCATATGTAGTTTATGTATTTAGAATATATACTTGCCCTAACTGGTTTGGCTTAGTGGATAGAGCGTCAGCCTGCAGACTGAAGGGTCCCAGGTTCGATTCCGGTCAAGGGCATGTACCTTGGTTGCGGGCACATCCCCAGTAGGGGGTGTGCAGGAGGCAGCTGATCAATGTTTCTCTCTCATTGATGTTTCTAATTCTCTATCCCTCTCCCTTCCTCTCTGTAAAAAGATCAATAAAATTTATATTTTTAAAAAGAATATATACTTAATGTATATATCTAGTTTATATATATAACTCATAAGTATATTTGATTTATACATGTGTGTTTGTGTATGAGTGTCTTCATAGTATGTAGATTAGCAGTTTTCTCAGTAAAAAATATGAATAGAAGATCATGAGAATATATTAAGATGGGGGGTTGGGGAAACATTTTATTCCCACAGCCCCAAAAATGACTAATATAACTGCAAAAATCCCATGGGCTTACGGAATTTGTTTTTGGCCAAAGTCTCAGATCCTAGTTACCCAAATATCTAAGCCATTTAAGTTGCCAAAACTAGACTTGCAATCATTTTACATTAGGTGCTGCATGATTTTAGGCTTTTAAAATCCAAACTCTTTAATAGTTTCACAATCAATAAAAGTCTTCATAGAATCTCCAAAATGTGCAAGGGCAAATTCATAGAAGGAGTGGTATTTGCCCTCAAGGAAAATGAAGGAGAGATGTGAAAAGAATTTATTCAACCCCTATTGCATGACAGACATTATTCTAGACATTTTACATGCCTTCTCACTTTTATCCTCATGACAACTCTAAAAGTAACTGTTGTGTTATTACCCTCCCCCCCCCCAGGATATTTTTGAGTCTATATATTCATAAATTATTAGGTAATAGAATGGGGCTGCATCTCAAAATTCACTAAGAACAAAATGCTCATTTAATACTCAGATTTCAGAAGAAATAACAATTCCCAACTTACTTTATACAGTCAAACAATTTTAACACATCCTACAAGGCAACTTCCAACACCACCAATAAACATTGACATATTACTGGCTTAAGAGCTAAATGTGGTGGAAAAACTTGGGAGGCTTTTTTCTTTTCAATAGATATCCATTTTCTTTCCCTTTACTTCTGGTCAACTAAATCTCAATAGATAATTACCCAAATCAATCATAGAGTTTTATATAACTACTAGAGGCCCAGTACATGAAAGTCGTGCATGGGGGCATCCCTCCCCAATCCAGGACCCCTCAGGGGATGTCCTGACTGCCCTCTCTCCAATCTGGGACCGATGGCTCCTAACTGCTCACCTGCCTGCCTGCCTGATCGCCCCTAACCCCTCTGCCTGCCTGCCTGATCACCCCTAACCACCTCTGCCTGCCTGCCTGATCGCTCCCCTGCTGGCCTGATCACCTCTAACTGCCTCTGCCTCAGCCCCCGTACTGGGGACCGGGCTTCTCTCCCTCTGCCAGCCACAGGCGCCCGGGACCACAGGCAGCTTCGCCTGGGCTGGCCGCAGGCACCCAGGACCCCAGGCGGCTTCGCCCAGGCCTGGCTAAGTCAGGAAGAACATCCGGAAGGTCGTCTGGAAGATGTCCAGTCTAATTAGCATATTACCCTTTTATTAGTATAGATTATTAGTATAGATTGTTATTCAGAAAGAATAATATAGAAGGACCAAGCTCTATTTGCATTTTTCACCGTAAAAAATATAAAAGTAAGTAGTTCTTCAGCAAATAGAAACTCTTTAATCAAGTAACTGGGAATTTCTAATTTAACACCATTGAGTCAGTCCCAGCATGTGGTTTTCTATTCTCTTACGTGTAATGCTTAATGTGCCCTTTTCATTATCTAATTATTTCTGTGAAAATTCTATCAATAACTTTCCACAATGCAGATCATGCTTACAGTGAAATTCAGTAGTAGCCACAAGTCAGATACTGTTATACAGACCGGCTGCTCTTCCTGACCTACCTTCACTCAGGACCCTTAATATTAGTGGTTGACTACAGTATGAGAGATTTATATCACTTGTTTTCAATCCTTTCCTGGCTGGTGAAATTGACTCCAAGTTTGGGATTCATAATTTAAAAAAACAAACCAACAGTTTATCTTTCTCTTTTTTCTGTAAAACAATTAAATATTGTAAAGGACCCTTAGTTTTAAATTCACTTCTTTCTCTCTGCATGCCCACACTTGCTACATTCTTGTTTAATGCATGACTTTACACTGTGATCTGATGATGAAAATCAGCCCTAATAATAGAATTCATTGACTGTGATAAGGAGCAGCAGCCACATACATTTTATGTTTCACAATTTTTACTTTTACAATCTAAGTTACATAGCAGTATAACTTCACTTATCTTTGAGATTTTAAAAGATTTAAGGTCCTTTTTAACCTAAGCAAAGATTCTCTCAAAAATCAAAAACATCATTCCATTGTCTTAATTGGATCATGCTCATGATAGTGTATGTTTTTGCAAGTGAAATCACTTGAACTGATGATGATGTCAAAGCTTTTACTCATAGCAACAAGAAATCTGATGGGGAGATTACATCTAACCCCGGGGGAAAATAAGGCCAACTAACAGGAAACGTCCTTCCAGTTGTACTCAGCTAAATGAGGAATACCACATCAAAATGTTCCTAAGAAACAGGACTTTCCAGACTCAGTAATTTTAGAAGTAACATTTTTTTCTGTTATTTTCCAGGGAGGATGGGTTGATCCTATATATATTTTGAAGTTATCTTTTTTTCATAGAGGGAGAGGGAGAGATAGAAACATCAGTGATGATGTTCCTCCTACACACCCCATCCTGGGGATTGAGCCCACAACCCAGGCATGTGCCTTGACGAGGAATGGAACCGTGACCTCCTAGTTCATAGTTCGATGCACAACGACTGAGCCATGCTGGCCGAGCATTGAAGTTATCTTTTTAAGTTTGTATACCACAGCTAATTCAAATACTTGGAGAGATGAGGAAAGAGGTCTTTCCTACTATTATATTACATTCTTCCAAAATATTTCTTGACTTCAGAAAGGCACCTGAAAACTTGAGAATATTGTCTTAGATGAGTGGTTCTCCATCTTCAGCATGCCTCAAAATCACCAGGAGGGCTTGTTAAAACCAGAGCTTCTGATTCAGTCACAGGGCAATGGGGCCTGAGGATTTATATTCCTAACAAGTGCCCAAGTGATGCAGCTGCTGCTGATTCAGGGATCACACTTTGAGATTACAGAAAGCTTAAACAATAGGCTACTACATTTACAATGTCACTCTCTAAAAGTGATAATGTTTTGTGATAAAAAGTTAACAGTTAAACGGAGAAGAGAAATAGCTCCTGTTACGTCCTGAGATGGTAAGAAAAAAATTATACTAGGTGATATAGAAAATAGCTCTTTCAAAATACAAGGTGATGTCAGAATTCCTACTAGTATACCTGACCAGCTAATGGGATTGTGTGATGAAATCCATCATACTGTCCCAAGTTACCTAGTGAGTATTCACTGTGGCCTGAACCAGGGCATGAGCTTCACAGTGGAAAGTTCCTCAGAGGCTAACCAGCTAAATGTCACTGATGGCATTTACCGAGGAAAAAATATCTGAATAGGAGAGACTGGGAGAAAAAATTGAAGAAAAGTCAGGGGGAAGGAGGCCTATGAGAGAATGAGGCTTTGAAAAGGCAAAGGTAAGTCTGTTATTATGACAATTTGCCTGGTCTGCTAAGGAATGTCTATTCCAAACTGTAAGAGTCGATATTGGCTTGATATTGAGAATGACCTTTCCAGTCTTTGTTCTGTGACCATTGTCCTGTTCTTTCCTTTCTTTCCACTTCCTAATAGTGGAAACTTAAGGTTGGCATTTGTAATTAAACAACTTGTAATTAAACCACCATCCAGGTCACAGAAAAGTAGTATCTTTCATATGGTTTTATTGAAAGAGAATTCATGCTACAACATTTCTGGAGGGTGATTTGACTGTATAAACCAAAAGCTTCTAAAATATATATTCTTTTTGACCCAACAATCCATTTCTTAGATTTTATCCTGAGGGAAATCAATATGAATGTATCTTAAAATATTTAGTTACATGAATATGCATCAAATCAGTGTTTATTTAAAAATACTGGAAAAACAAAATGTCTATTAATGTAATCTTTTAAAATCTATGGTACATTAATATAAGGCACTTAAATATTATAGAAAAAGTTAATTGACATAGAAAGATATTCAAGGTATTGTATTACATTTTTTAAAAGCCCAAAGAGAATGTTTTAAATTATTATTTTGAAAAATGTTTATAATGACATGTGAAAGGCCAGAAATAAACACCAAAATATTAGACTATAATTTTACTATCTAGAAACTAATAATTATTTTTAACCAGGTTTTTTATAATAACGTATAAATTTTATAATAATATAAACAAAATTTAAATAATTTTAATATTTTAAAATAGTTATAAAGATCATGGTTATTCCATATAAGATAATGAAGACATTTGATAATTTAATAAGAGTTAATTTTATTTCTACATATAAGTCAATTGATAAGGTCAGGTAATCTCAGGATGATAAAATCTCATTCCATAAAAAATTTAAAAAAATTATCTATCTGTGAAGCTCTTTCTGATGCTCAATTCTAAATGAGAACTTTGCTGGGTAGAGTAATCTTGATTCTAGGTCCTTGCTATTCATCATTTGAATATTTCTTGCCATGCCCTTCTGGCCTGCATAGTTTCTGTTGAGAAATCAGCTGACACTTGTATGAGTGCTCCCTTGTAGGGAACTAACTGCTTTTCTCTTGCTGCTTTTAAGATTCTCTCTTTGTCTTTAACCCTTGGCATTTTAATTATGCTGTGTCTTGATGTGTGCCTCGTTGGGTTTCTCTTGTTTGGGACTCTCTGTTGCTTCCTGGACTAGTAAGTCTATTTCTTTCACCAGGTAGGAGAAGTTTTCTTCAAATAAGTTTTCAATATCTTGCTCACTCTCTTTTCCTGTGGCACCTCCACAATGTGAATGTTGGTACATTTGAACTTGTCCCAGAGATTTCTTACACTATCTTCATATTTTTTTATTCTTTTTCTTTTTGCTCTTCTGATTGGGTGGTTTTTTTTTCTGCTTCATATTCCAAATCATTGATTTGATTCTCAGTATTCTATACTCTACTGTTGAATCCCTGTAAATTATTTTTTATTTTAGTTAGTGTATGCTTAATTTCTGACTTAATTACATGAAATGTTGAAGAGTATTCTTTAAGAAGAGGAAGAAGAAGAAGAAAAAGATAAAAAAGTATGAACAATAAAATACATATCTATTAACAATTGAATCTAAAAATCAAAATAAATTAACAAGAAATCTAATGAACAAAATAAACTGGCGACTAAAATAGAATGTGAGGCATGGAAACATGGAACAGACTGATGAATCTCAGAGGGAAGGTGAGGGTGGAGGTGGGGGGGAGAGATTAACAAAAGATCTTACCTATGGACACAGACCAGTAGGTGGTGAAGGAGGCCTGGGGCGGGGTGGGAACTGGGTGGGGGGAGGAAATGGGGGAAAAGGGAAGACATCTATAATACTCTCAACAATAAAGACTTTCTTTATCTGAATTGGTCAGTGGAAATATTTAACAAAATAATTTAACTCTATTTTTTTCCATTAAAATAACTTATGGTGAATAGGAACTGACCAATTTGTAAAGAGAGTCACATTATTTTATTAAGAGAAATTCTCTGGCTATTAAGGGTTCTACTATCTATAATACTTGCTTACTAAAAACAAGTGAACAAAATATGTGTGAGATTTTGTTTGCTTTTATTTGGTGTCTAGTAGACAATGCTTCTGTTCATGAAAAAGCCAATATTCCAATACCCACTCATTAAAGAATATAAATTTAATTTTCTTTAATTACTGTGTCCTAAAATGTTATCCATCAAAGTATGGCTCATACAATTGTTTATAGCATGAAAATTACAACCTGCTCAGGAACATGGAGATATTTCTGAATGGTGGCCTTTTCTTTTCTTCCTGCTAAAAAATCAGTGATTAGCCTATTACACTAACCAGTTCATATGCCAACTTCTGATAGTGCTCAAAATATTAACGGTAGATTTTTCTTATTTAAAGACTGCCTCAGAATTGGATCCCACTAGAGAGTTCTAGTTCAAATTTTTTACTAACTCTGGTTATGTAGTTATGGTTTTAATTAGTCAAACAATCCTAGATTCTCAGATACCTCAGCTATTATTTGGGAAAGAAGATTCACAAAGAAGTTTGAAAAAGATGGTCTCTAAAGCATAAGATTATTTCTGGTTCTACCATTTTTATTCTAGGCATTCCTTCTTGCTCATTAAATATCCTTCACTTTGCACAAACTCCAAAACATGAAATAATTATACAAATAAACCCCAGTATTCCAGTGGACCCTTTTGAAAAATATAAACTGGAAGCAATTATGAAGCTATTTATAAAGACTCACTATTAGAAATGGAATTTTCTGGTTGCTCTGAAGTAAGCAATGAGAGACTACTTCCTTTTGAGAAATCAAAAGCTAAGTGAACTGTTACAGAAATGCCCCAAACATAAATAACAACTCTTCATCTATTTTAAAATTAAAGTTCATTAATGACTTGTTAAATATTTTATTATAACCTGGCTGGTGTGGATCACTGGTTGATCATGTACCTATGAACTGGGAGGTCATGGTTGGATTCTGGTAGGGACATGTGCCCAGGTTGCAGGCTCAATCGCCAGTGAGGGTAGTGCAGGAGGCAGATGATCAATGATTCTCTGTCGTCACTGATGTTTCTAGCTCTCTCTATCTACACTAATAAAAGACAAAGATGTTAATTGACCGTACCTTTGCTACACCCAAGCCACACCCACCAACCAATCAGAGCGACTATATGCAAATTAACCCAACCAAGATGGCGGCCGGCAGCCACAGAGCTGGAGCAAGCAGTAGGCTTGGTTGCCCGGGCGATGGAGGAAGCCAAGCTTCCTGCCTGCCCTGAGCTGGCTGTGGTCTCCGCTCATGGCAACAAAGTTTCAATTATAGAAGACAAATAAATCCAAGATACCTGCTTTCAGCCAGCCTCCACTGGGAGCTTGAGTGGCTGGGGGCCATGGCCAGCCTGAAAACAGCCATCAGCCCCTCACCCAGGCTGGCCACACCCTCAAGGGGTGAGGGTCCCCGCTGGGGGGCTTAGCCTGAAAACGGCCCTCAGCCCCTCACCCAGACTGTCCAGGCACCCCAGCAGGACCCCCCACCCTGAAGGGGCTGTGGCCAGCCTGCAAACAGCCCTCAGCCCCTCACCCAGGATGGCCAGGCACCCCAGTGGGGACCCCCACACTGAAGGGGCTGTGGCCAGCATGAAAACATCCCTCAGCCCCTCACCCAGGCTGCCAGGCACCCCAGGGGGGCCCCCCACAATGAAGGGACTCTGGCCAGCCTGCAAACAGACATCAGCCACTCACCCAGACTGGCCAGGCACCCCAGAAGGACCCCCCCACACACACTAAAGAGGGTGTGACCAGCCTGAAAACGGCCCTCAGCCCCTCATTCAGGCTGGCCAAGCACCCCAGTGGGGACCCCTACCCAGAAGATGCTGTACCTAGCCTGAAAACAGCCATCAGCCCCTCAGCCAGGCTGGCCAGGCAACCCAGGGGGAACCCCTACCCTGATAGGGCTATTACCAGCCTGCAAACAGCCATTAGCCTCTCACCCAGGCTGGCCAGGCACTCCTATATAATGAAAGGGTAATATGCAAATTGACCCTAACAGCAGAAAGACTGGGAATGACTGGTCACTACAACACACACTGACCACCAGGGGGCAGATGCTCAATGCAGGAGCTGCCCTCTGGTGGTCAGTGTGCTCACATATGGGGGAGCTCTGCTCAGCCACAAGCCAGGCTGATGGCTGCCAGTACAGCGGTGGTGGTGGGAGCCTCTCCTGCCTTCTCAGCAGCACTAAGGATGTCTGACTACAGCTTAGGCTTGTTCCCTGCTGGCAAGTGGACATCCCCCGAGGGCTCCCGGGCTGCCAGAGGGATGTCTGACTGCCAGCTTAGGCCCAATCCCCCAGGGAGCAAGCCTAAACCAGCAGGTGGTCATCCCCCAAGGGGCCCCAGACTGCGAGAGGCCACAGGCCGGGCTGAAGGACCCCCCCCCCCCAAATGTACAAATTTTTGTGCACCAGGCCTCTAGTATTTAAATATTTGATTATAGATTGTATTTAAGCTTCATGTTTGTATGTAACTAAATTTAATCTTCACTTTTGAGCACTCAAATTAACTTATATCCTTATATCCAGTTCTACTATATATGTTACATGAGCTTAGAACAAGACTCAATCTACCTTTATGAGGAAACTCATATACTCACGCAATTTAACAAATCGGTACTTTCTACAGTGTTTCATGTGTTAATTTTGTCCTCTTAGCTAAATGATAGATTTTGCATCTGACAAAATTCTGAAGTAGATAATTAATATTGTTGAATGTTATTGAAAAATCCATATGTAAATTAATATTTAAGGCTTTGAAAATATCCCTATATAACAGCATGAAGTCACCAGTTCTGAGCACTTGAACTTGATTTCCAACCTGTATGCTAGCTTCACAAGACTTTCAGATTATTGACAAAAAAATCAAAGCTCAAAAGTGGTGATAAGATAAAAAACAAACAACTAGTTATTTGCAGGACCAATTCATCCTCACTTTTGTTCTTATACTCTTTTTTCTTATATCATGTTGGTAAAAAGGTTAAAATGGCTCAAGGACAGCTCTAGCCAGTTTGGCTCAGTGGTCTGAAGTGTCCTGGGTTTGATTGCCCAGTTGTGGGCTCAATCCCCAGTAAGGGGCTTGCAGGAGGCAGCTGATCAATGATTCTTTCACATCATTGATGTTTCTATCTCTCTCACTCTCTCCATTCCTCTCTGAAATCAATAAATACATATTTTTTAAAAATAAAATAAAATAGTTCAAGGACAGGCCTACCTTTGTTTTAATTAATTGCTTCTTAAAAGTCTTTCAAGTACTATTTTCCAAAATCAAAAATATATCAGATATTCTTAGAAGTCAAAGAGGGAGACCTGTGATTAAAGTTGAGCTATCTGTAAGGTGAATAAAATAAATAAATACACATATACACACAAACACACACAGTACAAATGTGAACATATGTGTATCTCCTGGAGAATAGAGTCCAAAATTTTAAAATACACATAGTAACCCAGAATCCCAAAAAAGAGTAAGAACCATTGATATACATGATCTATTGAGCCTCTTCCATTCTAAAATTCTAGGACTCTCATTAAATGTGCTAATTAAAAATAGCTAAATTTTTGTGGTCAAATATTTTATAATTAACATGGATTGGAATGTAATACATACTATTTTAAACTTCAAAAGAATAATGAAATTAACTACTATTTTTAAAACAATGTTAAAATAAGTATTTTCTCATCTTTTCTGGCTTTGGGTCACTGAATTTTGGAACTCAGAGAATGGATGAACTTTATATTACAACACAGGGCAGTGCAGCACAAACTGCAGATGTGTTTGCACCCTGAAACTTTATTGAATTTGCTTAATAGCATCCCTTCATCACAGTAAAACACTGCTTTCCAATCATGGATAGTCTATAAATGACCCAGTTTCTACTACATCATTCCCATTTTTAAAAACAAAAACAATTCAAACCTAACTAGAATAAATTCAGTTTAGGAACAAGATACGAATCATGAGAGATCAAGAGATACCTCTATCTTCTTTGGCAAATTGCTTAACCTTGTCCTCGTCTCACTTTCCTCTGTTATAAAAATAAGAAAGTAAGAAATAAAATCTTCTTTATTTTTCCCCATCTGCCAAAACTTTAGACTAGAGATGGATTAAAGATAGTCCCAGATATAAGCAGGACCAGATTTAAAAAAAAAAAAAAAAAGGTATCTAAATTAGAAAGGAAAAAGTAAAACTGTCTCTCTTTGCAGGTGACATGTATTATATACAGACTTCATTAAAAATCTATCAGAACTATTAAGCAAATTCAATAAAGTTTCAGGATACAACATCAATATGCAAAAAATCGGTTGTGTTGCAAAACAATAATAACAAGCTATCAGAAAGATAAATTAAGAAAAAATCCCATTAATAATTGCATCAAAAAAAATACCTCAAAATAAATTTAACCCAGGAGGTAAAAAGCCTATACTCTGAAAACTGTAAGACATTGATGAGCCAAAACCGGTTTGGCTCAGTGGATAGAGCGTCGGCCTGCGGACTGAAGGGTCCCGGGTTCGATTCCGATCAAGGGCATGTACCTGGGTTGTGGGCACATCCCCAGTGGGAGATTTGCAGGAGGCAGCTCAACGATGTTTCTCTCTCATCGATGTTTCTAACTCTCTATCTCTCTCCCTTCCTCTCGGTAAAAAATCAATAAAATATATTAAAAAAAAAAAAGACATTGATGAAAGAAACTGAAGAAAACACAAATAAATGGAAAAATATTTTGTGCTCATGGATTGGAACAATTAATATTGTTAAAATGTTTATACTACCTGAGCCCATCTACAGATTCAATACAATCCTTATTAAAATTCCAATGCCATTTTTCTTAATCTTCACCCGAGGATATTTTTTTTTTCATTGATTTTTAGAGAGAGTGGAAAGGAGAGAGGGAGAGGAGAGCAAGAGAAAGAGAGACAGAGAGAGAAACATTGATGTGAGAGAGATACATAGATTGGTTGCCTCCCACACCCCAACAGGGGCTGGAGATCAAACCTGCAACCCATGTAGGTGCCCTTGACCGGGAATTGAACCTATGCCCCTTAGGTGAGTGGACCGACAGTCTAATCACTGAGCAACACTGGCCAGGGCTCCAAGGCCATTTTTCACAGAAATAGAATAAATAATTCTAAAACATGTATGGTACCACAAAAGACCCCCAAAGAGCCAAATCAATCTTGAGAAGAACAAAAGTTAGAGGCATCATACTTTCTGATTTTAAACCATATTATAAAACTATAGTAATCAAAACAGTATGATATTGGCATAAAACAGGCAATTTGTTCAGAATAGAGAGCCCAGAAATAAATGTACACATATATGGACAATTAAGACAAAGGAACCAAAAATATACAATGGGGAAAGGACAATCTCTTTAATAAATGGTGTTGGAAAAACTGGACAGCCACATGCCATAGAATGAAATTAAGCCACTATCTTACACCATACACAAAAATAAACTCAAAATAGATTTGAGAGTACCTACTCCAAGACCTGAATCCATAAAACTCCAAACAGGAAACAGGCAGTAAGCTCCTTGACATCCATCTTCGTGATGATTTTTTGGATTTGACACAAAAATGAAAGGCAGCAAAAGCAAAAATAAACACCGGGCTACATCAAACTAAAAAGCTTTTGCACAACGAAGGAAACCATCAACAAAATAAAAATGCAACCTACTGAATGGGAGAACATATTTGCAAATTGTATGTCTGATAAGTGTTTACTTTCCAAAATATATAAAGAACTCATGTAACTCAATAACAACAACAAAAAATAACTTAAAAATGGGCAAAGATCTTAATAGACATTTTCCAAATAGCACATACAGAAAAATGGCCAACAGGTACATTAAAAGATGGTCAACTAATCATCAGAAAAATACAAACAAGCCACAGTAAGCTATCTCTTCACACATGTTAAAATGTGTATCGTCATGAGGACAAAAGATAACAAGTGTTTGCGAAGATATGGAGAAAAAGGAACCTTTGTGCACTGTTGGTGGGAGTGTGAATTGGTACCACCACTATGGAAAGAAATATGGAGTTTCCTCAAAAAATTAAAAATAGAACTACCTTATGACCCAGCAATTCCACTTATGGACATTTATCCAAAGAAATCAAAAAGATAGATGAAGCCCACTGTTCATGGCAGCATTATTTACAGTAGTCAAGACATGGGAACAAATTTGAATTTCTAAAGATGATAACTCTAATGTCTGTGAGGGAAAACACACTGAATGGGATTAATACTATATTAGACACTGAAGAAAAAAGATTAATGAGTTTGGTGGCATAGCCCTGGATGCCAACTAACATGAAACAGACAAAAAATAACAACAAAAAATAGAACTAAATGAAAGTGCACAGAGCATCACAGAGTTCTGGAGACTTAGAGTAGACTTACGTATGCCAGTGTAATTGGAATTTCCAAAGTGGAGATGGGTAAAAAATGTTGAAGAAATATGACCAGCCCTAGTTGGTTTGGCTCAGTGGATAGAGTGTCAGCTTGCGAACTGAAGAATCCTGGCTTCCATTCTGGTCAAGGGCAGGTACCTCAGTTGCAAGCTCCTCCCCAGTCCAGGCCCTGGTCAGGGCTCATGCAGGAGGCAACCAATAGGTGTGTTTCTCTCACATCAGTATTTCTCTCTGTTTTTCCCTCTCTCTTCCACTCTCTCTGAAACTCAATGGAAAAATATGCTCAGGTGAGGATTAAAGAAAAAAAGAAAGGAAGAAAAGAAATATGACCAAAAGTTTCCAAATTTGATGAAAACTATACATCCATAAATATAGTAGGTTTAACAAATCTCAAGAAAAGAAACATGAAGAAAATTAAACCAAGTTACACCATAATCCTGAGAGGGGAAATTTATAGCTTTAAATGCTTAGTTTATAGAGAAGAAAATTTAATATCAATGACCTAAGCTTCTACCCTGAGGCCATAACAATCAAACTCAAAACAGGAGCAAAGAAATAAAAAGAGTGAGAGTAAATAAAATAGAAAGCGAAGAAGCAACAGAGAAAATTGATAAAGATAAAAGTTGGTCCTGCCCTGGCATGTGTTGCTCAGTGGTTAGAGTGTCGACCCCAAGCACCAAAGAGTCATGGGTTTGATTCCTAGTCAAAGGTACGTACCTGGGTTGAAGGTTCTATCCCCACCCCAAATAGGGGCACATGCAGTAAGCAACCAATTGATGTGTCTCTCTCACATCGATATTTCTCTCTTTCCCCTTCCCTTTCTTCCACTCTCTCTAAAAGTCAATTGAAAAGAATATCTTCAGGTGAGGATTAACAAAAAATAAAAATTTAAAAAATCACTTTTTGTTCTAATTCAACAACTTAGAGGAAAAAGTCAGAAATATGAAAACAAATACTTACTAACGCTATCTGAACATTCTACCCATAAAAAATGAATTTATAGCCTGGTGGGCATGACTCAGTGGTTGAGCATCAATCTATGAACCAGGAGGTCACAGTTCAATTCCTGGTCAGGGCACATGCGCAGGTTTCAGGCTTGATCACCAATGGGGGCCGTGCAGAAAGCAGCCAATCAGTGATTCTCTTTCATCATTGATGGATCTCTCTCTCTCTTCCTCTCCCTTCCTCTCTGAAATCAATAAAAATATTTTTTAAAAGAATCTGTAAATAAAACTTTATCACAAAGAGAACACCAGCCATGGATGAGTTCACCGATAAACTAATATTTAGAGAATAAATATATCAATTTTATATAAGCTCTTTATGCAAATTGAAGAAGGAACACTTTCCAGCTCATTTTCTAAGATCAGCAGAATTCCAGTACAAAAACCTGAAAAGAACATTTAGAAAGAATTTTCAGAATAATATCCCTCATTAAGACATAAACAAAAATCTTTAACAAAATATTACCAAATCAATTCCAGCAATACATATAAAGTATAATTATCAAAATAAAATTGGATATATATTAGGAATGCAAGGCTAGTTTAACATTCAAAAACTAGTCAACATAATTTAACAAATTAAGAGAATAAAGGAGAAAAAATAAAATAATTTCAATAGATTTAGACAAAAAGTCTTCATGATAAAAACTCAGCTCAACATAATTAAATGCTTCCACAATAACCTATAACTAACATCATGCTTAAAGGTAAAATATTGGATGTAGCTCCCTAAAATCAGAAACAAGTCCAGGGTGTCTCCTGTTACCATTTCTATCCAATACTGTGTAGATTGTAGAAGGTCCCTACCTGATGTAATAAGGCAAGAAAAGAAACAAAGGGAGTACAGATTTTGGGAGGGGAGTTAAACTCTAATTATTTGTAAAAGATATTATTGCTTATGTAGAAAATCCTACGGAATCAGCATCAACAAAAAACTGCTAGAACTAATGGGTGAATTAAGCAATATTTTAGGATGTAAGATCAATAGGCAAGAATCAATTGCATTTCTACATATGTACTAGAAACAATCACTGGAAAATAAATGTTAAATAGCACAATTTACAACACATCTGAAAACATTATATATATAGGAATAAACTTAACCCAAAAATGTCCAAAATATCTATTCTAAAAACTAGAAACTATTGCAGATAGAAATTAAAGAGAACCTTTAGATATTAGAGATACACCATATTCATTAATTGAAAACTCAATAAAACTAAAATGTTAATTATCCCATATCAATCTATAAATTCACAAGCCAAATAAAAATTTCAACAGGTATTTTTCATAGAAATAGATAAATTGATTATAAAATATGTAAGAAATGCAAAAAATCTAAAAGAGACAAAATAATCTTTTAAAAGAACAAAACGGAAAGATACTACCTGATTTCAAGACTGATTAAAAAACTACAATAATCAAGACAGTGAGGTGTTGTCATGACAGAGTCTAGAAATAGAATCATCCATATACAATCAGTTGGCTTTTGAAAGTCTTTTTAACAAATGGTGTTTAAACAACTGATTAATTATATAAAAAAAAAAGTGAACCTCAATCCATATCTCACACCATAGACAATTAATTTGAGATAAATCATAAAATCTAAATTTAAAAGACAGACCCACCAATAAACCTTCTAGAAGAAAACAAAGGAAAATATATTTCCAATGTTGAGAAAGGCAAATATTTTATAGGACACAAAAAGAATTAACAAAAATACTGATAAATTAAGCTCTAAGAACATTTTAAAAATACTTCTGCTTTTACAAGAAATCGTCAAGAAAATAAAAGCAAAATTTACATTCTCTCTCTCTCTCTCTCTATATATATATATATATATATATATATATATATATATATATATATAGTGCAAAGTACTTGAATTTACTTTCATCCTACCTACAAGATTTTTTTTAATATTTAAACATGGGTTGTCATACTTACACAGAAATTTTGCAAAAGGAGATATGTGAATATTCCATAAATTCATGAAAAGATAACCAACATCAGGAGATACATCTTTAAAGCCACCATGAAATACAATTTCAAACTCATGGGTAAAGTTAAAAGACTAATAGTGTTGGTAAGAATATAAAGCAACTAGCATCTAGAATTCTCCTACATTGCTGGTGAGAATATCAACTGATACAACCACTTGAAAACAGTGTAGCAATTTCTTTATAAGCCTAAATATACGTTTACTACATGACACAGCAATTCCACTCCTAGATAGTTACCCAAGAGAAATGAAAACCTATGTCCACAAAACCACACAAGTCTGTTCATAACAACTTTATTCATAAGAGTAAAAAAAAACAACAACAAAAACAGAAAACAACCACATATTCTACCAAGTGTAGACCAGAGAGATTTTGGTGGTTTCATTCAATGAAAAACAACTCAGTAACAAAAATGAACAAACTACTAAAACACACATTTTATGAATCTCTAAAGCACCATATTGGACTAAAGAAACAATTTCCAAAAGAGAAAGGATTGACGAGGAAGTGGAAAGTGAGAATTTTATAGGGGAGATGAAAGTGTCCTCTATCTTAATTGGGATGGTCTTGTTACATGGATGCTTACATTTACCAAACCAGATTGAACTGAACATTTATAATTTACACACAAAAAGTGAACAGATTTTAATCAGAACAAACAACAACAAATGTGGCAGCTTTAGAACTGCCATCATTTTATATGCATGTATTGTAGAGAGGTAAGCCACGCAGATACCCGTTCGAGAAAGGACTTGCTACCCAGCTGTGGAGTGCAGTCTGCAGACAGGCTCCCTGCTCTCTGCAGAGGAGGCAATGCCTAAAGGAGATGACTTTCAAAGTCATGTCCTTCCTGGAGCAGCCCACATCCCCTGCCTGAGTCAGGCTGGAGTGTGAAGGCCCACCCAATTTGGCCTGACCTGGGCCGTACTGACAAATAGTACTTGACTGAGTACCTGTTCCAGCACTCCCACCCCCTACCTCCCACCCCCACCTTCCAGCACCACATTGGCCACCAGCTGTGCTGAAACAGTTTGATGGCCATAGTACAATAGATGTAAAAAAAAAAACCAACCCTAGAAGACCATTTGTAGCCCTGTTGTATAGGAGCTAAAAATATAAAAGTCCTCAAAATTAAAGTAGTATTTCTTAAATTAGAGCCAGACTATAATTCTCAGAAAATTCCATCTGTTTTCATTCTTATCAGGAATTATAAAATGCCTTCTCCCACTTTAACAGGACTAAATTGATTTGGACTGTGAAGTAGAAAGTAGGTAGAGCTTTTGCAATTTTATGCAATATGAACAAATGTCCTGTTGTTGATTGATCTTTCAGACTGCAGCCCTAATGTCATGATTTGAAACGTACTGGTAGGCACAAGTATTGACTACGTGTGGTTTTTTAAAACACTGCATTTAATGGCGGTGTCATGAGAGATGACCTCTGCACCTGCCTCAACAGCAAGTATCAGCAGAAACCCTTTTTTCCAGCCACTTGCCTTTATTTTATATGTCCAAGCTACCAGAAAATTGCACTAAGAAAACTAGAAAAAGAACAAAAGGACCTGGGCGAGAATCATAGATAATCACTAAATTCTCCGTGTTTCTCCTCTGGCAGTTTATAACCAAGATCTCAAGCAGCCAAACTGTATAAATGGCATTTGTTGTCACAGCTGACACCAAAGGGCAAGTAATTACGTGATGCTACACAATATTATTTCTTCCTGTCTCATCCTGGTTTTTAGAAGCTTAAATTGGTAATGCCAGTGAGTCAATTCTCCCCAAAATAAGTGTCTCCATACCTGCCTTCTTGGTTCCATTCCCATTATTAATGTTACTGCAGTGTAAGATTTTAGAGTTAGTCTTGGGTTTGAGTTCTAGTTCTCATGTGTGACTTTTGACAAGTTACTTAACCATTTTGAGCCTAGGTTTCATCATCTAGAAAATGACAATATCTACTAACAAAAAAACTAAGCACATTATTTCCCTGTTGAAACATTTCATCACAATGCTTTCAAGATCAACTCTCAAATCCTTATCTATATATATAAAAGCCTAAGTGACCATCACAACAGAATGGATGACCGAACAGGCTGCATGGGGCGACCAGGCCAGCAGGGGGGTTAGTGAGGGGCGACCAAATGACAGAGCAGCAGGCTGTGTGGTGTGACCAGGCTGGCAGGGGGGTTAGTGAGGGGTGACCAAACGACTGAGCAGCAGGCTGCTTGGGGTGACCAGGCCAGCAGGGGGGTTAGTGAGGGGTGACCAAACAACGGAGCAGCAGGCTGCATGGGGCCGGCAGGTGGGGGCAACTAGGCTGGCAGAGGGGACAGTTGGGGGTGACCAGGCCAGCAGGGGGGTCAGGCAGTGGTGATCAGGCAGGCAGGTGAGCAGTTAAGAGCCAGTGGTCCTGGATTGTGAGAGGGATGTCCGAGTGCCGGCAGTTGGACACCCCCTAAGGGGTCCCGGATTGGAGTGGGTGCAGGCTGGGCTGAGGGGAACCCCCCCCATGCATGAATATCATGCACCGGGCCTCTCGTCTCATTATAAAATGCCTGTATGACTCCACACTCATTTCTTTTCACTCCTCTCATTCATTGAGCCAAAGGCAACATTTGAATATCCACCACATGCCAGGTTTAGTAGATGTGGTGATAAGCAAGACTCCCATCACCCATATTCATGGATCATATGTAACAAGATGCAGTCACTATCAAGCACTAACTCCTTCCTGGACAGAATGGTTATTCACCCCATTTCTTTACCCTAATTATGGAAGCATAAATATTCATACCTTCAAGAATGAAGAGAGGGATCAAATTATTTAGAAAAGGAAGACAATGTTAAATTGGTGAATTCTACCTCTAGTTTTAGTTTCAACACTAGCAAGGGAGGAAACGTGCTACAGGAGCCACTAGAAGTATATACAGCTAGAGTAGAGCTCAAATTCTTTAGAGGTGATCATCAGCAAGACTTCCAAGACAAATTGGCATTGTGCGGGGCCTTAAAGGTGGGTAGAATTTCTACAACTAGAAGAGTAGGACACTCCAACCAGTGGGAAGAGTATCAAACCAGGACAATCACCCTCCTGGCCAAGTTTAAAGTTACTATCAGAGAAACAAATTACTTACTCAAATGGTAATCTTTAGGATTACTCAGCTATAGGAATTCTAGTTGTCTTTAAACAATCATTCTCAAATATTGGTGTGAGTCAGTATTACCTGGAGAACTAATAACGTATACTATGTCCCAGGCACATTAAAGTGTACTATTTTTACCAAATTTCCCAGGTAATTCTAATACACACAAAATATTGAGAACCACTGTCTTAAAAGAGCTAAGCCAATTGTTTTCAAAGTGTGAGTCCATAACCACTAGCATCGTCACTGATTATAAATGTAGGAAATCAGAACCCACACCAGATTTGTTGAATGAAAATCTGTGTATTAATAAGATCCCCATGTGATTTATATGCACATTTAATTTTAAGAAAAACTGTTCTAAACCAGTGACTCTTAACCCTGCTTTCACAATAGAATCATACTAGGATATCACTGATATCTGGATCTCAACCTCAGATTCTTATTTAATTTGTATGGTGTGGCCTTAATGTGGGAGTTTGAAAAGCATCCTAGGTCCGTGGTCGGCCACCTGCAGCTCGCGAACCACATGTGGCTCTTTGGCCCCTGAGTGTGGCTCTTCCTAAGCCTTAGGAGTACCCTAATTAAGTTAATAACAATGTACCTACTGATATAGTTTAAGTTTAAAAAATTTGGCTCTCAAAAGAAATTTCAATTGTTGTACTGTTGATATTTGGCTCTGTTGACTGTCCTAGGTGATTATACTAGACAGTAAAGTTTTCAAATCACTGTGCCAAGCAAATTCCAGGTGTTCCTGATATACCAAGATGATATGGACTCCTTGATCACTTTTAACTAGACTCAAATTTTTAAAATATAACTGAAGAAATTTGAGTTAAATTATAGAAATGTCAATAAAGCAATATTTTCCCTAATTTACCTCATTTTACATACATGTGCACATTTTAGATTATAATAGATATTGTAGAAGGAAGCAATAGAATTTAACAATGCATCATATATGCAAGCTCTTCAAGTTATATAAGTGTCCAGATTCCCAATTTAGAAGCTGGTTACAAAAGTTCCTGTTGCTAAATTGGTTGGGAAACACACTTGATTTTAGAAGGATTTCCCCTAACCAGTAAGGTCCTGACATTTAAAACATGGTATTTGAACCTTATAAATCAATGCCTGCATACAGACCATGCCTGAATTGTCTTCCACTCAGAGCTAGCATGTATAATTTAGTTTGGTTTTGTAGTCTAATGATGTATTCTAATAACACTATATATTTTTTAAATCTTTAAATTAATTATTTTTATAGCCTTTAAATATGCATTAAAAGAAAAGACATTAAAAAGTCTTGGTTCAGGAAAATTATATGGGTGAAATTGTGTTGAATCAATCAGTTTAATATGCTATTTCCATCTTCTGTAAATTATTTTATTTCCTACTACCAGTAATATTTAAGATTATGTTGCCACCTGCTGGTGGATATGATATAATGATGTGGTACTTACAGTACTTTGTTTTAAATTAAACTTGACTTTTTGTTATTGTTTTCAATGAATATATGTTTCATATTAAAATTTTAAAAACTAATAAGAGAAAAACATTGCACCATAGTATAAATCAGGAACATAGTTAAGGCATATTACAAACTATTCTTTGGGAAAATACACAAACTGAGGATTTGTATGGAGTATTCATTTACATGCAGCATTTGGCCCATTGTCATCCTCAGTTCTAAGGCTACAGGATACTTAGCCAGGTCACTAAAGCTAAGGATCTCAGCAACCACAGATAGAGATGTATTCTTTGGCAAAGGTATTGAAGCAGAGAAAGCAGACAACTCAGGATTTGTGGGAATCATAAAAGTGCAATACTCACATAAAAACAACTAGTGGCAGCCCTAACTGGTTTGGCTCAGTGGATAGAGCGTCAGCCCGCGGACTGAAAGGTCCCAGGTTCAATTCCGGTCAAGGGCATGTACCTTGGTTGGGGGCACATCCCCAGTAGGAGGTGTGCAGGAGGCAGCTGACCGATGTTTCTAACTCTCTGTCCCTCTCCCTTACTCTCTGTAAAAAATTAATAAAATATATTTTTAAAAAAACAACAACAACAACTAGTGGCAAAACAGAAAGAAAAGCAGAGAGAAACAGAAAGTTATATATATACACACATGCACACATATATATAGGATGTCCCCAAAAGATGTATACATACACTTTTTGAATAATTATAAGGCAGTGTTTATTAAAATACATTTCATCTTCAAAATTGAGCTATCAGCTGTTACAGTGTGCATACATTTTGGGGGATACCCTATATATGTGTGTATATATTCATATATTCCCTATATGACTTTATATATGTGTGTATATATACAGACAGTCCTCAGGTTATGTCGGACTCATACGTCATTTCATGGTTACGTTGCCATCTCCCATTTATTTATTAAAAACAAAAAAGTTCCGCCGAAACCGGTTTGGCTCAGTGGATAGAGCGTCGGCCTGTGGACTGAAAGGTCCCAGGTTCGATTCGGGTCAAGGGCATGTATCTGGGTTGCGGGCGCATCCCCAGTGGGAGATGTGCAGGAGGCAGCTGATCGATGTTTCTAACTCTCTATCTCTCTCCCTTCCTCTCTGTAAAAAATCAATAAAACATTTAAAAAAAAAAAGTTCCATCATTTCAACGTATGTACATATGTGCTTTATGTTTTTTATTATTTAATTACCACAAGTAAAGGTCAGGAATTGTTATCTTTCTTTTAAATTTTTTTTACTGTTTCACTTCATTATGCTGTGCCTGTGCTCCAAGAGAGTGACGTAGGTGCTTATGTAGGTGGATTCCGACTTACGGCGACAATCGCGTTACATCACACCGTAGGAACAGATCTTCAATGTAACGTGAGGACCTACTGTATACACACACACACACACACACACACACACACACACACACACACACACACATATATATATATATATATATATATATATATATATATGATTTCTGTTTCTCTCTTCTTTTCATCCTATTCATATAAAAATGTAAATATGTGGACTTGCATAGAAAAAGGTAGATCATCATAGCCCTCTGGATGTGTTCAACTTCTGTTCCTAGGGGAATAATTAGATGGAACCCATAGAAGGGGCTGACATGTGTCCAGCTTTCACAAAGTGGGACTACTCTCTTAGAATTCTGACAAGGCACCTACAGCATTGCTACTGCTACAGAGACCCTTACACAGACTATATCACATATCGAATGCTACAAGTATAACTTTATGAATCATGTATTATCCGTAGAAATAAAGCATGGGCAGCTGCCATTCTTTATGCCCAGTTTTTAGGTGTATGTTCAATGACAAAATACTATATAATAAAAGCCTAGGTGGCATCACGCCACAAGATGGCCTCGCGCACAGTGGAGACGGGCCCGGTGGCTGCTCCACATGGTGAGGCCTGGGGGTCCCACAGCTCTGTGTGGCATGGAGGAAGCCGTCCCGGCGTCTCCGCTGCCTAGTGCGGAGGAGGCAGGTCCTGGCAGAGGAGGCAGGTCGCGGCAGGGGAGGGCAGTTGTGGGTGATCGGGTCAGCAGGGGAGGGCAGTTGGGGGCCATCAGGCCAGCAGGGGAGCAGTTAGGGGCAATCAGGCAGGCAGGCAGGCAAGCAGTTAGGAGACAGCAGTCTCAGATTGTGAGAGGGATGTCCGAGGGGTCCCAGATTGGAGAGGGTGCAGGCTGGGCTGAGGGACACCCCCCCTCCCCCCACACGAATTTCATGCACCGGGCCTCTAGTTCACAAACATTAATTGATACAAATAGGGATACTTAATATTTGTAAGTATTAATGTAAGTTAGATAAAGACAGAGCCTAAATAAACTTTGAGCTGAGAATACTATCTCATAAATTATGAATTAAGTTTTATGTTCAGATTAACCATTGTTATCTCAAGGAGGGAACCTATGTGTGTGATCAAATGCAATGACCAAGCCTTTAAATCCTGCCCTATTCAGTGAATAGGTGTGAATTTCCCCAACAAAGGAATGACCTTGAGTGAGGAATGACCCAAGCAGTGACTGGGGGACCCTGAAGGAGCCGATGAAGCTTTATGTGTGCAGCACTCTGCACAACCCACCTGTAAATCCTTACATGAAGGGGAGGGTGGGAGGGGAGGCACATCTCTATGTCTACCACATGGTGGCAGTAGAGGAAGAACTGGACTGAGATTATGAAAGGATATTTCTACGTGAAATTGGCAAAATATGGAAAACCTGTATGAGATAGGGTTGAAAAAGGTAAAGCTACTAGACCAAGCACGCACTAATTTTTACCTCAGGTTTTATGTAGTGATATGGGTATAATTACTAGATTATGGATTCAACTATAAAAGCCGAAGCAGCCAGGCATTGCTTTCTTTTTCCTAAGCTAATTATAGAAATTTGAACTCCAAGTCCTGGCCCCTTCTACGTTCTGGCTTATATATTGCAAACAAGAATTTCTTTCAATTAAGGACTTCACAAGAAAAAATTCTGAGTGGATCTATAACATAGAAATTAGGTGATTACTACCTGTGCTCAATTATATTCTATTGAAGGATGCAGAAGTCACACTCCCTCCATCAGAACATAGGAGAGGAATGTGCCAACATTTGTAAAGCACTAGAGTCATGATTCTCTGTAGATCAGATATGCTGGTGGAAGATGCTTAAAATTAAATGGCCTCTAAATATCATGATTGAATAGGAGTTTCTTACACAGGCCTCTTTCCCTGCCCATCGCTTCAGAAACTGCCTCTCTGTAGAACTTCTGGCCTGGGGCAAATCAGAGCAACAGGGCATCTGGCAGCTCACAAAAACCATAATTGACCGCTGATCCACCCACCTGGCTTAAACCATTTCCTTAGAACAAAAGGCAAATATGACACAGGGTCATAAAGGAATTCTCCCTCCAGCCTGAAGGGGAATGAACACCCAGGAGAAGAGTGCTTGGACAGAACCACTTAATGGAAACCCAGGAAGAAGAATGAAGAAGGACCACAAGGAAGAGGAACCTGAGGAGACCTAAGAATAACTGGGGATCAGAACCCTTTTCCCCACCCCCATATTACTTCAATACAGTGAGGTACAGGCTTCAGAGCTCACAAGTGTTTAGTCCTTTGTTCTCTTAAAAAACTGAATTGGGGAAATGAGACATGTGCCAACCATTGGAGAGAAATGGGATTCTAATTGCAAAGACACCATGCAGAAACAAAAACTAGATATGCCCCATTTTGCAGTTAGTCAGAATAGAAAGCCTTTTAAACTTGAATAGGATTTTAACATTCGGGAAAAGATGACCATTACTTAAAGATAAAGCCCATTGAGATCTCATGTCAGTATAACCTTTAATATGAAGCATAGCATATGTCTATGCTGACAAGATTAGTTATCCAGAATTATAATAAGAATTGGCTCTTGATTTATTTCCCAATCCAAGGCAATATTCAGTACTAGAGGCCTGAGCACAAAATTCAGGTCTGATTGGGGCCTTCTGGCTGCCGGCTGGGGCCTTCCTTTGTTTCGTGCCGCCCCCTGGTGGTCAGTACACGTCATAGCAAGCAATTGGTCTCCCAGTCAAACTCCCGCAGGGACAATTTGCATATTAGGCTTTTATATATATACTAGAGGCCCAATGCACGAAATTTGAGCAAGAGTAGGCCTTCCTTCCCCCAGCTGCCAGCACCGGCTTCCCTCTGGCCACCGGCAGGCACCCAGGACCCAGGCTTCCCTCACAGCCTTGGCTTTGTCCAGAAGGTCATCTGGAAGGATGCCTGGTCTAATTAGCATATTACACTTTTATTATAATAGATAGATAAGGGCAAGGGCCACTTTTAGTAAGGAAATACTAGTGTGATTATAATTATTATGAATTAATTCTGTACTGATTTTTTCTAACTCATAATTAAACACTATTTGGTTGTAATTAGCAGTATTAATATGATTTTTAATAAAGCCTATGGTACTACTGTCGACAGTAAAATGTACTGAGAGTTTCAATTAAAGACAACTACAATGGGTTCTCCCATTTGAACCTGATTTTTCCAAATCAGGTTCCTTTCTGTAATCCTCAAAAAATCCATGAAAACAATAAGAACACTATTTTTTTTAATTGTCATAATTAACTGTTGCAGAACTCTAGAAATTAATCAAAAGCTTACAATAATCTGGAACAATTCACTCAAGAAAAACTGCTGAATCTTTGTAAAAACAATGAGCCTATGGCTCTATAATTTCATTTACTCCTGCCTTTCCTCCCCAGGTCAGCAATAGCTTTGAAAAACAATAACCTTCAATCACAGTGAAAACCCAACATTCTGGAACATTCGAGGCAGGATAGAATGAGCCCAGATATCCACCATGATCTTGCTGATGTCCTGAGATTTGGGGGCATCCAACTCTACATTCAACCTGGAGTTTACAATCTGGTTTTATAGACCATTTGCTTCCTCCTCACGGTTCTTCATGAGGAGCAGCTCCTCCTTGAGAGCTTCCACCTTTGTTTCTGGCTGTAGCTGAGTGACATTGTTGTCATCAGTTACCTTTCAGAGCCACTGATGTCACTGTCCACAGACTAAGCCTTAGTCACTAAGGCATGGCCAGCTCTATCTCAGACTTGACTCTGAAGTCATCAGCAGTAAGATAGGCATTAGCAATCTGCAGAACAATGTGGCCATTGTCCACAGAACTTACAAAGATCTGAGCCCTCAGGTCCTCGTTGAGCCCTCAGGTCCTCGTTGATCTTAAAGTAATGTCCCCAGTCTCTCACCCGGAGTCCTTTCTTCTCCAGGTGTTTCCAGATTTTTCTCTCCAGTCCTCATTTATCAGCCTTCAGGCTCCTCATCCCCTCCAGATTAGAAGCCAGGTGGTCATCTAGACATTGCATAGTCTCCTTCTTGCTCTGAATACACCCTAAGCCTTCCAGACGCCCAGCCATCCCTCCAGCCATCCCTCCAGCCATCCCTCCAGCCAGGACCCCAGACCCTCAGCCACCCTGCACACTGTGGAGTGAGACACAGAGATCCCAGAGCCCGAGCCTCCAGCTCCTGCATAGACTCTGGACAGTGGTTGATGGAGAAGCTAGAACGGGTGCTGAAGCTCATGTTGTTTAGGGAGAAATGCAACAGGCCAAGCCTTAGTTTCAAGTGGCCAAAATTTTTATTTAAGAAGCCCAATAGCATGCCCTAACCGGTTTGGCTCAGTGTGGATAGAGCATCAGCCTGCGGACTGAAAGGTCCCAGGTTTGATTCTGGTCAAGGGCATGTACCTTGGTTGTGGGCACATCCCCAGTTGGGGGTGTGCAGAAGGCAGCTGATTGATGTTTCTCTCTCATCGATGTTTCTAACTGTCTATCCCTCTCCCTTCTTCTCTGTAAAAAATCAATAAAATATATTTAAAAAAAAAAAAGAAGAAGAAGAAGCCCAATAGCAGATTTGAGGAAACAGAAGAAAGAAATCAGAAAACTTGATTATGGGACATTTGAGATTACCCAGTCTGTGAATAGAAAGAAAAATGAATAGAGTCTCAGAGTCCTGAGGGACACTATCAACTGTACCAACATATGCATAACGGGAGTTCAAGAAGAAAAGGAGAGGAAGACAGAAACATTAAAAAATCTGAAGAAATAATGACTAAAAACTTCCAAAATTTGATGAAAATTATTAATCTACACATCTAAGTAGCTCAAGAAACCAAATAAGATGTACTCAAAGACAGAATAAAAATATTCTAAAATTTATTGTAGTAAGGGTTTCAGAACTCTGAATATACTAAGTACCATTGACTTGTACTCTTAAAAAGGTGTGAATTGTGAAGTATGTGAATTATAAAGCTGTTTTTTAAAAATAAGGGAAAGAAATACTGATACATGCCACAACATGGAAGAAATTTGAAGACATTATGCTAAGTGCAAGAAGCCAGTCACAAAAAAATAACATCTATATACATATATATATATATAAAAGCCTAAGTGACCAGCCAACCAACTGGCCAGCCAGTAGATATGATGCAAACTAACCACCAGGGGGAAGATGCTCAATGCAGAAGCTGCCAAGCTGCGGTGACTTGGCAACTGTGGTTCTTGGTGAAGCACCCGGAACCAGAAAGGAGGAAGCCAGATTCCGAGGTACGGCCCTTGAGAACTGCCCTCTCACAATCTGGGACACCTTGGGAGATGTTGGAGAGTCAATTTTGGTCCAATCCCTGCAGGCCAGGCTGAGAGACCCCACCGGTGCACGAATCCATGCACCAGGCCTCTATTATTGTATGAGTTTGTTCATTAAAAGGCAATTCTATAGAGACAGAAAGTAGTGATTGCAGGAGCTAGAGGGAAAGGCTGCAAATGGGTATGGGATTTCTTTTGGTGATAATGAAAATTTCCTGCAATTACATAGTGATAATGATTATACAATCTTGTGAATATACTAAAAATTACTTTTAAAGGGTGACTTTCATGGTTTATAACTTATATCTCAATTATTTTTAAAAAGCAACTCCCCCCCACACACACACACACACACACCATCACCACCAAATTTTTAGTAGTAGAAGGAGATAAAACTATTGTTAAGCTTGTATATGATTAAGAGCATTCTTGTGCTGGAAGTTTAGTAAATTAAAATGTTTAAAACAATGCCTATTTAAAACAGTACTCACTGAAAGGTAGTTATTACTTTAAAAAATGTTCTCTTTCCTTATCTGTTTTATAACTACCAAAATTTCAGGGGAAAGAATAATATGCAATATATCATTTAAAAGATATGACCAATTGTCAGAGGGAGATGGTCTAGGATAGTTATCTTACAGCTGGACCAGGACAACTCTATGCTTATCTCTGAGAATGCCTGGGATTTGGGCACTGGCTCTTGGCCAAGATAAGGGCAGGGAGCTCATGATTTACAATATACGGTTTCAAGTTCAAGCTCACCTGGTGTCAGCCAGGACCAGGTTGTTTATTGATGACTTATACCTAGTGTAACCAGTTGGACAGCCTGGCGTGGCTATGTGGCCAAGAGAGATGTACGGTAAAAGACCCCAATGGAAACTTTTAAGTACCTCTTCCAAGAAAAAGATCTATCATCACACAGTTCTTGGCAATTCAATCCAGATACAAAGTACATCCTTACACAAATAAGAAAGACACTGGGAAACTACATTTCAGTTTCTCAGGCTCCCGATGCTTGCTTGCACTCTCTTTCTCCTTCTGTGCTATGTCCTTTTCCTTTATTGATTCGGCTCGGTGAGGCCTCGTAAGTCTTTTAATTATCCAACCTAATGCACCGTTTGCCCTAGTAATACTTTCCATATTGAAAACCATTTTTTTTCTAAAAAGTAAAGGAGGTGCAGCCTCAGAATTCTATCCCAGTGAAGCTCTCAAAACCCTGTGATCAAATATAAGCAAAGGGTAGCCCTATCTCTGGGGCAGTGCCGATATACCCACCATTTGTTCATGAAAAGGATGCCAAAGAGAATGCTGTCTACTCCAAATCTGGAAACTCAAAGCTGGTTGACCAAATCAAACCACCAAAGTTGGGGCATTTCAAAGACAAGGGTGTAAGAGTTATAGTTGAGGAAGAGAAACTTACAGTGACCAAGGACTTTCTCCATGAGTCCAAGAAGTAAGGGTCAGGCATCCAAACCTTGAATCTAAGAATCGACACTTATGTACCAGCTCATCCCATATCATCTATCATCTAGACCAGCGGTTCTCAACCTGTGGGTTGCGACCCCTTTGGGGGTCAAACGACCCTTTCACAGGGTCGCCTAAGACCATCGGAAAACACATATATAATTACATACTGTTTTTGTGATTAATCACTATGCTTTAATTATGTTCAATTTGTAACAATGAAAATACATCCTCCATATCAGATGTTTACATTATGATTCATAACAGTAGCAAAATTACAGTTATGAAGTAGCAACGAAAATAATTTTATGGTTGGGGGTCACCACAACATGAGGAACTGTATTAAAGGGTCGTGGCATTAGGAAGGTTGAGAACCACTGATCTAGACCATGGGTCTCAATCAGAGATTTGCACAACCTTCTATAGCACTTCAGCAAATTTACCATAAACATCCTCTGATCATTTTGGCGAAGAAAACAGCTTTGGTTGGGTTGAAATTCATCAGAAAAATTCTGGGGCTTGAACATATATATCAGAAGGACAAGATCCTATAAAATCCCCTACTCCCACAACTCATAGTCAGGTCCGCCAGAGCCACCAGAGCCTTCCTCATATATAATCCTAGCTCTCTGGCGCAAGCATTCCAATTTCTCCCAATTCCACCTCTGATAAGTACCAGGGGACATGGATCCATAGCCTTGCTGCTTTAGAGTAGGTCTTCAATGCTTTTGTCTGTTTTCCTGAGCTCACACTATCAAGGAGGTACCCAGAGAAAGGCACAGCTCCCTGAACCTAATTACCAAACCCACCCCTTCTGATGGCTATTCAATCACTGTCATTCACTCTATCATATCACCTGGATGTCATCCTTTCCACCCAACATGTAACCAATAGACAGCCTGGCTAGCCCCACCCTAGAAGATTTTAACAATATCCTGGTTCTCAGTATACTGGCTTGTATTTGTCACTCACTCTATGGCCATATCCTAGAGCTCACGACCTGGAACCATATGGCTTTAAAATCCTAAAATCCACACATTAATACAGCACCCTGGTCCCAGCAGCCAATTCTTCCCACTTGTGTGAGTGATAGAGGGAACCACTATGATCTGCTGAAGCCCTGGTGTAAGGATTCCCTCCAGAAAATGCTCAGAGCCAGTGCATATTCCATCTGAGCCAAGGATGTGCTTTTCCTGTTGAAAATACCTCTGGACGACCTGGCTGGCATGTCTCAGTAGTTGAGGGTCAACTTATGAACCAGGGTATTCCGGTCAGGGCACATGTTTGGATTTCGAGCTCGATCCCCAGTGGGGGGCGTGCAGGAGGCAGCCGATCAATGATTCTCTGTTATCATTGATATTTCTATCTCTCTCTCCCTCTCCCTTCTGCTTTGAAATCAATTTTAAAAAATTAAAAAATAAATACATACATACGTGCATACATACATACCTCTGGATGTTTCTCTGAAAGCTGATAACACAAGGGAAGAAATAGATTCTCTAAACTTTTGGTTTTGTTTGTTAATTTGGGGGTGGAAGGGAGTGTAGTTGATTCTCCCTCAGGACCACCTATTTCCTAAGGGAGGGAGTGAAAGCTGAAGAACAAGTCTCCAAAGACTCTCTCTTCCAGGAAAAGGCTCTGGTCTTAGTCCTAGTCCCCAGGAGGATGACTCTACCCTACCTCAGCAAATGAAAGTTAAACACACACAGACATATACTCACACATAATAAATATAGGTGACTCTATTCCTCCTCACACCTTAGTTTAGAGCAGACATAAATTGTTTTTCTCCTCAAACTTCTTTTGTTTTAAGCTCAGTGTTGGCTCTGTCAGGCCAGTGCATCTCCACCTGAGCACCTAAGAGGAACAATGTCACCTAAACCATGAGGTGTCATCTGTCTACGCTTGCAGATGTCTGCCCCCCGTGCCCAGAAGTCCTTGTCAACACCCAGGGGATACAGACACCTAGATGACTGGATTGAAAACATTTAAACTAAGACAACACAATGGTTGGCATATACAACAATTGCATTACAAAGTTACATATATATATACTCATTTAGAATTAAAAGTTTAATTCAAGCACTGTCGTTCAGTTGGTAAAAGACTGAATAGAGCACTTAATTTTCAGATTATCAGCTGCTTTGATATTTTTGACATATAATACTAAGTCTGTTCACTTCCTATATATTTGGCAGGCTTTAAGAGTCTTATTTTGAGATATTTATGAAGTTTTACCCAAAACTTACATCCAAGTGTGAAATTACAGTATTGTTAAAGATGTAAATTAAATATTTTCAAATGCATTTCTTAAAAATGTATATAACTTACAAGAAATAAAAGTCTTCATTATATCATTTGTTTCAATTTCAGAAGACTAGTGTTGTTAAAATATAAAATGCTCCAGGCATTAGTGGAAAATGAAATACCTCAAGTCTTATTCCCAGCTGTTTAATGCATTAAATTGCTAAGTGCCATGTAACAAGTATTTGACTTCTTAAAGTCTGCTTTTATAGAAAAAAACAAGCATGAATATATTAAAGGTCTAATACTAGGGACCATGAAATGAAAATGCCTTTTGCATGCTTTCATATTACCAAGTTTTCTCATTTCTAGTTCTCTAAGCTTTTCTAGCTATGCTTGTTTACTGGAACCGAAAGCACAGGTCCTGTGATACTCTTACATCACCCCTTGGATAGTAGTAAGCAGCCACTAAGAGGCTCTTGGTAATCTTGCTTTGGGCCAATTTCCGTAGACAATAAAGTTTTGTTTTTGTTTTCTCCTACTTACCTTTTTATCTCCTATTATATCAACAGAAGGCTTTCCAAACTCTTTCTTAATAACATCACTGAAAACCTACTTCAAACTAGCAGAATTAACTTGTCTTGGCTGATGCCATTTTGGTCTCAGCCCTTCTGCTAGCAGATATAATAATAAATTTATAATTCTTTACCACCACCACCCCCCCCAAAAGAAGAATTGACTTGTCTTTATAAGAACACTAGAGGCCTGGTGCACGAAATCCATACACAGGTAGGGTCCCTAGGCCTGGCTGGCAATCAGGGCCGATTGAGGCCTCCCTTCCCTGGCTGCCAGCTGCCAGCCAGGGCCTCCCTTCATTCCACACCACCCCCTGGTGGTCAGAGCATGTCATAGAAAGTGATAGAACTCCCGGTCTCCCAGTTGAACTCCCGCGGGGACACTTTGCATATTAGCCTTTTATATATAGAGATTCACTGCACAATAGTGCAATGGAAATAAGAAGCAAATTGGGAGGAGGGCCAGACATACATACACCTCTATGTTATACACCACACCGAGCTGTCTCAGCATGGCAGCAAGAGTTCAAAAGATCTGTGTTCAAGCTCAGTTCACCTACATATAAGTGATAGAATGGTAGGTATATACTGTATTTAAGTGTCTTCACACTATAGTAAGAAGAATACCTAACTCACAGGATTTTTCGAAGGGCTAATCAGATCCATGAGTAAATACTAAATATTAGCTATGATTGAATATTCATAATTATGTGTATGTAGATATGTTATGTAAAACTGGGATAAGCTGTTTTCTTCAGACTACTCCTCAACTGTAGACAAGTATTTTCAAATGGGCCTTTCAACAAACTTATACAAATTTACATCACAAGTATGGATAAGCCCATTTCCCAACTTCTGCACAAACACTGACATGACAGGTCCAATATTAGGTCTTAATTTTCATGATGAATCATGACATTATTTCATGTTTATTGTCTATGTCATTTGCCTATTCTATAAGGCTGTTCTTACATTTTAAGATTCATTATACATAAGAAATATAATTTGTCATTCATTAAAATGCTTTTTCTAGTTTTTTACTTGTCTCTAACTTTGCTTATGGTGTTTCAGGTATACAGAAGCTTAAAATATTCAAGTCATCAAATGAAATCCTTCTTCTTTTGAAATAAAAGGATTTGCTGGTATGTTCATCAAATGCTAGATGATTTGGGCTTTTTAAAATGTATTTAATCAATCTAAAGTTATTTTCAAATTTTGGCCATTATTCTTCATTACCATTTATCAATCTGTCTCTCACCAATATAAAACTCTTTTTTATATACTACATTATATAATTTTATCATTGTAGAATTTCTATTCTAATGGCTTTTCTGTTTTTCTCAATATAACTGTTTTAATTTTGCCACTTTATTGTGGTTGGCAGAATTCTAAAATTGCCCCCAAGATTCCCAGTTCCTTTTATACACATACCTTCTCACAGTAATTCAATTAAACACTACTCTAGGTACTGCTTTGAAAAGATTTTCAGATGCAATTAAAGTTCCAAATCAGTTAATCTTAACCCTACCAGACCGCTGTACCGATTTTTCGGTAATTTCCACACAAAGGTGGAATATTGGTGCTAGATGAAAGGTAGACCTATTTTCTACAATGTTTCCAAGTTCCATCTTATTCTAACCACTTGTTTGCATGTAACCAACATTTTTCTATATCATGTTGGTTTTTACTCTTTAATGCTCAGGAGCCCAGGTATAGGGGACAGTCAGGTTCAGGGCCTCAGGTCTGGTAGACTTAAGCTATGGAGATTATTCAGCTGGGCCTGACTTAATCACATGAGCTCTAATGGCAGCAAGCTTTTTTCTGGCTGGCCACAGAGGAGGAAGCTAGAGAAATGTTAGTGTGGAAGAAAGCAAATGTCCATCTTATAAACTGCCCCTTGGAGCCACATGTCAAGGAACAGCAGGTGGCCCCTAGGAGCTGAGAGTGGTCCCAGCTCTCTGCTAGAGGAACAACAGGGACCTCAATCCTACAGGAAATGAATTCTGCCAACACAGGAAATGAATTCTGCCAACACCCAATGAGCTTGAAAGAGATCCCTGAACCCAGATGGATGACATCTTTTTTTTTTTAATTTATATAAGTATAGTTGTTATAAATATTATCCTATATAATAAAAGCCTAATATGCTAAGTGTCTGGTCGACCCATTGGCAGTTCAACCAATCAAAGCGTAATATGCTAATGATATGCTAAGACCACTCAACCGCTCGCTATGACATGCACTGACCACCAGGGGGCAGACAGTCTACTGGTTGACCAGTCGCTATGATGTGCACTGAGCACCAGGGGGCAGATAGTCGAATGATTGACCAGTCGCTATGACATGCACTGATCACCAGGGAGCAGACGCTCCAACTGGTAGGTTAGCTTGCTGCTGGTGTCTGGCCAATCAGGACTGAGCAAGATGGGCTGGACACGCCCTGGAGCCCTCCCATAGCCCCTCCCCAGCTGGCCAACCTCCCGTGTCTTTTCCCAGCCCAAATGGTGCACCAATGGGGTCCCTTGGCCTGGCCTGCACCCTTTTGCAATCCGAGACCCCTTGGGGGATGTCAGAGAGCCAGTTTTGGCCCTATCCCACATGCAGGCCGAGGGACCCACTGGTGCACGTATTCATGCACCAGGTCTCTAGTATCAATTTTATTAGCTTCAGGTGTACAATAGCGATTCAGCATTTTTATACCTTGATTTCAGCACATGATACCTTGAGCAGAAAGCCCACCCACACCTGTCAAACATCTGACACAGAACTGTGAGCTAATAAATGAGTGTCTTTTAAAGCCACTAAATTTGTGGTCATTTGTCACAAAGTAATTTTAAAAACTCATATATTTATAATACACTTTCATAACAATTCATCATACTTCTGGAAGCACTTCAGATTTCTGCAAAATTCAAAAAAAAGAAAATCCTGTTGACCTTTTATGGTGCCCTTATTTTAAATTTATGGACTACTTTGGAGACAGGTCTGAATAGCCTATGGGCTCATTGTCTCCCTTCTCTGGTCGCTTACCAAAGAGCAGGCTCAGTGGATCTGTGCTGGCTCAATGGAAAGAGCAGGTACCAGCCACTGGACTTCAGTGGACTCTGCCTTTCAAACAAGATCACTTTCTCAACCCTGAAACTTATCCTGTTACAAAAGTGGCCTCCCAGAGCACACTGCTCATTGAGATAAGCAGGCTCTCCTATCTACCAGCCTATGCATTTCTCAGTAAAACCTATGTCATATCTGAGAGTGAGGCAATTTGTGTCAGTGACTTCTTGATACAACCTAAATCCTCCTCACACGTTGTTCCTGCAACTCCAAACTGTTCTGGTTCTCACACCCCATCACTCTCCTTCATACATCTGGGGCCCCTTGACATAAGTCTTCTAATCAAAGATCATGTTTGTGTTGCTATTTAAAGTTATTTATGTTTCTTAGTAATGCTGTAGAGTTCTTTTTAAAATAGGTTATTACTTGCTTTTGGACTACTTCTAAGAACTATAGCTCTCAAAGCTATTATAATGACTTTTTCCATTTATAACTAATCTATGATGGTTTAGAGAGAAACTTTCAGATCTGTATCTCTTTCTTTTGATTTTTAACTGGACACAGTTTCAGTGTTTACTGGTGATTAAGTTGATGAAAGAATAAAGTAGTTGTGTTCTTAAATGGGACCATTTACCCAGGAAAGTCCTCAGATCCTGAAAGAATGGATCTATAATGATGTCGTTCAGGCCACAGGTATGTGACTGAGACCTTTAATGCCTCCTTCTAACACGTGCCTGCATGCTGTTGAAGTAGTAGATAGCAAAAAGGGACCAGTTTTCCTGATCTCTTAACTTCTGAGGGTCAGGTCACTTCATTTTGGGAAGTGTGAAGCTCAGGATTATTACTCAAGGTATACCTTCTCCTTTGCAATGGGATTGGGGGCCTCTTAATACTTTTACAGCTTCTCACAAGGCATCCTAGAGGTTATCGTCCCTTTGCCATTCAAAATCATATATATCTTCCCACTCCCAAGCCTAAAGAAAGTGAAATTTCTTGCTGCTCTCTGGATCTGTCTTTTCCTTATTGCCCCAGCATTTATTCCCATCATGCTTTTACCTTCAACGTTTCCATGATCGCCAAAGTCTTCATGCTGGGATTAAAAATATGAAGCCCCTGTACTTTGCAGTGCAATAAAGGAGATTGCCCATGTGCAAGCTCAGCAAGAATTTCAAGGTCCAGATCCACACATTAGATGTGGCTTACTAAGTAGCAACATAACGTCCTTAATTCGTAGATAGAGTTTCCTGGTGTTCAAATCACTGTAGGTATAAAAGGCAGTGCACCCACAGTTCAACACTTCTCCAGGGCACAGGAGGCCACGTTCATGCGCCTGCAACCTTATTTCATGTAAATGCTGTTACATGATTTATTCACTGCTTGGAGAGTAGATCGAAGTGAAAGCAATTTTGAATGGCGACCACGTCATTTTGCCCATCCCTAAACTCAGATCAGATCCTACGTTCTGAGCTAGGTCAGCTCTATTCTGGGCTCAGATCTCACCCTGATATCTATATCCTCATATGTATTTTTAAGTCAGTCCTCTTCCCACCTCATTTTTAAGCCACCTCTACCCTCCTTTGTACATGGTTTAATCCTAACTCTGGACAAAGTACTTTACTAATTCTTGTTGTTTCCCTCAACTTTTTTATCAATAACTGTCACTTGGCACAGCATGTTTCCCCCTGTAGAGACCACTGACTCATCACTTTTTTCCATTGTCCTTCACTTAAAGTTCATACCATTTCTATTGGCTTAAAAAGAGAAAGATGTAAATGTGTTTAGAATGCAACTGATCAGGATATACATAATAAATTTATTACATAATAAAATAAATAATTTATTACATAATAAATATAATGTAATTACATAATAAATAAAAAAATAATTTATTACATAATAAAAATAAAATTATTAATTACAATAAAATGGGAAAACAAGGACTTAATTTTTACAGCAAATTCTTACCTATAAAATGTTGTGGAATCACCTAGATATAGTAAGTTTCTTTAAACCATGTGAAGTTTATATATTAATCAGCACAAAGTTTTTTCTTAGAATTGTCTTCAATAGAAATTATCTGTAGATTACATAGGTACCATTTAGAATAAATATAGAAATAAGTATAATGTGCTCTTCAATTTTTCTAACAAACTATGATGATTTAATGCTTTTTAAAAAGGGGGGAGCACCCCTATGTTCATAACAGCACAATTTACAATAGATAAGACTTGGAAACAGCCTAAGTGCCCATCAGCAGATGAGTGGATAAAAAAACTGTGGTGCATTTACACTATGGAATACTAGATGGCAATACAAAAGGAAGAACTCTTACCATTTGCAATAGCATGGGTGGACCTGGAGAGTATTATGCTGAGCAAAATAAGCCAGTCAGAGAAAGATAAATATCACATGATCTCACTCATATATGGAATTTAATGAACCAAATAAACTGATGATCAAAAAAAAACCCAGAGAGATAGAAGCATGAACAGACTGTTGAACCTCAGAAGGAAGACAGGGGAGGGTGGGTGGGAAGAGATCAACCAATGAACTAGTATGTATATATGCACAATGCATAGACACAAACAATGGGGTGGTGAGACCCTGGGGGGCAGGGGAGGGAGCCGGCTGGAAGAGATTAATGGGGGATCAAGGAGGACCTATGTAACTTTCAACAATAAAGATTTTTAAAAAGGGAGGAGGGGACCCTTTAAAAGGACAACAGATTCCAGAAGATATCATAATTTACTTAAAATAAATTTTATTATTTATTATTAATATAGTTAGTAATGAAAAGTATACATAGAGCCATGCTTTCTTTCATTAAAACTCTACAAAATTAAAATTTTCTAATAACACTCTCAACCCCTAGATGTCATCTATAGTTAAATGTTGGCTAAAATGTTTGAAACACTCAGTAAAAAGAAAAACTATGTAAAATCTTTTATATTTTATAAAAAAAATAATTATGGAACAAGAATTACAATTTAAAATAAAATTACTTAAAATATGGATTGTAAGTTCTTCTGATTTTCATTGAAACAGATTTAATCTTGACAGGTGAGTTGTTTTTGGTCCATGTGCCCCATTGAATTCCAGTCGCAAGCAATTTTCCAGGGAAGCGATGGATACCATTCAGATTTGCTAGTCCACATTGGCTGAACCACCAGCCAGTGTTGTTATTGAGGTGACTGCAGCTCTTCACAGACTGACCAACGACCAGGCATGCGGGACGACATCCATCATTATCAACATCTGCTGTGCTGAAAGGCATTGCATTTTGATCATCTTCTTTCCTGAAGCCCCGGAAAGCATCACCTGGGTAAAATAGATTTTGTAAATGACTAAATTTAAAGGCACTTTTTGTAATTTTCAATTGACCTTTACCAGCCTATTATGCAAAAGCATTGCATCTAGAAATGAGATTTAAATTATTTTCTACAAGATGTCATATTACAAACTCTCCTCCAGATTGCAATATGGCAAAACCTGGTAATAAATTCCTTAGCATTATAGGGATCTTTAAGTGGACATTTGATATAACATTATAATTTTTAAAAAATCACGATCCAAAATGGAAGTTTGACTGTGTAGATTTATTCAGCTTATTTAGGCCAAAGATGATGGTGTATAGACCTGTCATTCTTCAGGGAAGAGTAATGTGATCATTGTTAATTTAGAAAAAGAAAATAATTTATATATAAGAGGTTTTCATAACACTACCATTTTACATGTTAGAGAGGTAAGAATGAATGTGAAACTTCTGCATTTAAAAAACTTAGCTTTGTTACTGCAAAAGTGGTTTGGTTTTATTTATAAGCTGCCAAGTTTATATAAAACTAGAGGCCCGGTGCACAAAATTCTGCACTCACAAGGGTCCCCACCCCAACCTATGCCCTCTCACAATCCAGGAGCCCTCAGGGGATGTCCGACTGACAGCTGAGGCCTGCTCCCCCTGGAGAGCAGGCCTCAGCTGTCAATCAGACATCCTTAGCACTGCCACAGAGGTGGGAGAGGCTCCCACCACCGCCACTGCACTCGCCAGCTGTGAGCCCAGCTTCTGGTTGAGCACCGCTTCCCCTGTGGGAGCACACTGACCACCAGAGGGCAGCTCCTGTGTTGAGCATGTGCCCCCTGGTGGTCAGTGCATGTCATAGCGACCAGTCGTTCTGCTGTTTGGTCAATTTGCATATTAGCCTTTTATTATATAGGATGCCCAATGCCCTCAAGAAAAAAATAGGCACACTGGTGAAATGTGCCTTTTCTTTGTGGCTCTCCAAATGATATTGGAACTAACTGGACAATAGTTAAAAGAATACAATTTTTAAAGGGCTTACACTGGACATTATATGTACCATATCCCTGATAGTCCCAATGATCTTCAAAGATTACGAATCTCGGCCAAGGCAAAGCAGTTAACTAAGTTGCAGGGATAGGAGTCATGTTTTGTTTTATAAAATCTGTATAAATAAAATATTCTCAACAAAACAACAAGAAAGCCTACTTCATGGGAGAACATATTTGCTAATGTTATCACCGAAAAGGGTTTAATCTCCAACATTTACAGGGAACTCATACAACTTAACAAAAGGAAGATAAAACAATCCAATCAAAAAATGGGCAACGGACCTAAATAGACACTTTTCAAAAGAGGACATACAGAAGTCTGAAAGACATATGAAAACATGCTCAAAGTCACTAATTATACGAGAGATGCAAATAAAAAGGACAATGCGGTATCATCTCACACCTGTCAGAATGGCTATCGTCAACAAATCAACAAACGACAAGTGTTGGAGATGATGTGGAGAAAAAGAAACCCTCGTGCACTGCTGGTGGGAATGCAGACTGGTGCAGCCACTGTGAACAGTATGGAGCTTCCTCAAAAAACTAAAAATGGAACTTCCATTTGACCCAGTGATCCCACTTCTAGGAATATATCCCAAGAAACTAGAAACACCAACCAGAAAGGATATATGCACCCCTATGTTCATAGCAGCATAATTTACAATAGCTAAGATTTGGAAACAGCCTAAGGGCCCAACAGCAGATGAGTGGATTAGAAAACTGTGGTACATCTACACAATGGAATACTATGCTGCAGTAAAAAAGAAGGAATTCTTGCCATTTGCAACAGCATGGATGGAACTGGAGAGCATTATGCTAAGTGAAATAAGCCAGTCAGAGAAAGATAAATGTCACATGATCTCACTCATTTGTGGAATATAGTGAATAACAGAGATTGATGAACAGGGACAGATCCAGAGACAGAGAAGCATCAATCAGACCGTCAAACCTCAGAGGGAAGGTAGGGGACAGTGGGGGTAAGGGGGAGAGATCAACCAAAGTACTTGTATGCATGCATATAGGCCTAATCAATGGACACGGACAACAGGGGGGTGAGGGCATGAGTGGGGGGGGGGGGTTATGGGGGGAATGAGGTCACATATGTAATACCTTAATCAATAAAGAAATTAAAGATTAAAAACAATTCTAATTAGTCCCATTGTACCTAGATTTCACCTGTAGGTAAACTTTGCTAATAAGTTTGAACTAAAAGTGAAGCTATGCAAAATCTTTGAAGAATTCAAAGCCCATGTTGGTTTCATTATGCTCCCAAACATTTGGCATCTCTTGAGATACTAGTATGTCTTTGAGGAGTTGGAGAACTTGATTAGCAGTGTGATGGCCTATCCCAGGGGTGGGCAACCCCTGGCATGCCTGCCAAACATGGCACACCAGTAACTTTTGCTGGCACACGAAACCCTCTCTTATAATCTTCCATTTACAATTTTTTTCTTAATATCGACTTTTTTATTTTTCAGATAAATTCAGTGTAGGTGCATCTTAAATAAATGAATAATTTTGCATAACAAGTTATCTTAAAGACCATAGACATGGATTGACGAGAGAGGGGAAGAGCAATTTCTATGCCTCTGCCTTAACTCTCCCTGCCTTCCTAGATCCGACCAGTGTTTTGGTTTCATCCACATACGCTTGTGAATCTTTGTTCTCAGTGATGAATTTTGTTAAGTCTCGTAATAGGAGTAGCCTGATGGATGAAAGTAGTAGCTCGTGCATATCTCTGATGGTCATGAAATATAACCTGTTGTAAAATCTTTGTCATCATTGATGCAGCAGCAAAAAGTCCCACTGATAATATCAAACGGAGTCATAAAGTTTTCTGTTGGACTATCAGTGTACATGTATACGTTAAAAAATAAATGTATTTTTCATCATCATATACTGTGTTTTTGTCACTCGAATGAATTTTATTATTTCTTCAAGGTTCTTCACATATGTACACCTTAAGAGATATCAAGTAGGAGTAACATGTTCTCAAAAAATTAGGGTTGGCATGCAGAAGAATTTTGAGTCAGATTTTGCTGGTTTTGGCATGCACTCACAAAAAGGTTGCCCACCCCTGGCCTATCCTATACCTATACGCAGACTCTCAGACTCTATTCTTCATGGGAAACAAAATGCCCACACTGCAAGTATTTGCAGAATGTATTTTCAACATCCACATGGTACAATACCTTTCAGAAGTTCAGATGAGAGAGACAGTACTTATGGATCCCCTACAGATTCTCTCCCTGGAAAAAGTCTAATCATCAGAAAAATCATATGCCAAATCAGCTTCTCTCTGGATTATATTTAAGAAGTTATTTTAAAAATATCATGCACATGTCTATTTGTTAAGAAAGAGCCCATTTAACTCAACACCATGTTTTCTGTTAGAGTGTAAATAGAGAACATGGCATTTGCCAAAAGCCTATTCATTCCTCCAAGCAGAGATCAGTGGTTCTCAACTATAAAGATGCCAACATATCCATCTATGAATGCAAATACCTGGGCCCCAGTTTACTGACTCAGATTCTGAAGGACTTTCAAAAGCTTCCCAGGTTGAATCTAATATTAACCCCTTGTTGAAAACTACCTTTCCATGATGATTTTCTGTATACAACAATTGGAATCATTTTCTTCCTCCTTTATTTTTTCATAAGCAACATGTTTATTTTCATCTGCTGATTTCTATGACAACTGAATTGGTATACATTTTGATATATCTGTTTTCCTCACCTAAATGTCTATAAAATCTAACCATCTTTAAATTGGATTTATATCTATCTTGAGATTAGTATACTGTACCTAAATAAATAGCATTTACTCTTTAATTACATGTAACTTGACGTTTTCTTTAGATAACCAAGTAGAGGAATAATGAACCTGAAAATCAGACAGCATTGTGAAAAACACATTACTATTTCAAAAAAGTCTTTCCATTCACAGCATATAGGATGGTTAATGCTTCCAGTTGATTTCTACTTTATTCCAACAAAATTAATTTTCAATAATACATTTTATATAATATTTTAGTAGAGCAGAGAGTTGCTTTAAATATAGTCTGTTTGACTTGTTTTCTCTTTCATTGGGTTGTAGTAAAACAACATAATAAATTTTTCCTTCCTTTTAACCCCCAAAGCTTTACTAAAAAGGAAAATGGGGGGTGGGGGGTTGGGGGGCCTTGAAACCTAGTTCAGTATCTGGTTAAAACTGTAGTCTTACTTCCCCACTCTGACTGACTTGGGCAGAGCTGCAGAGCCTAACCCCAGGGCCCTGCCACAGCTGACTTGGGCAGAGCTGCGGGGACCCTCAGGGGCCGCCACAGGAATAGATAGATGATAGATAGATAGATAGATAGATAGATAGATAGATAGATAGAGATAGAGATAGAGATAGAGATAGAGATAGAGATAGAGATAGAGATAGAGATAGAGATAGAGATAGAGATAGAGATATCAGTGACTCCCCACGAGTTCAGTTCTGGCTTTGGATCAGGAATTCCCCTGGACCAGCAGATCTGTGAAATAAAAGTTAAACTTTCCTCCCTCAGAGTGCTGGCTGATCAGTCTCCCGTGCATTCTGCCACAACATTATCAGTATTCTGTTTTCAGTTTTATTTATCTACCCCTCTATATTATGATCACTTAAAGACTTGGGAATATATATCATTTCTTTTTGGATTTCTAACACTAAAAATACATAATGAATGAGAACCATGATGAGCAACAAAGAGCTGAATTTCATACTTCTTAACTCAAATTTAAAATTTTAACATAAACTTATAAAAAATATAAATTTAACAGAAAGTACTTTGAAGTTCTAACAAATTAAGTTTATTTGTAAATGAGTAAGTGTGCCAACATATAGTGAAAAAACACTAAACTAATTATTCTATCAACCTGAGTTCTTGCCCTTGCTCAGATGTGATGAGCTGGGAATCTTGGGCAAGTCACTTAATCTTTCTGTTTTTCTTTTTCACCTGTAGAGTGAGAAGAGTGAAGATCAGCTCTAAATGGCATTTATGACTTCTAAATGCCAGCCTCTCTGGACAAAAAAATGTAAATAATGTTTTCCAAGCCTAACCCACAGGCTCTCTATCTAAAGAATCAACGGCGATTACATGCGGCAAATTGTTTCAAAGAGTATAAAGCACTGCAAAATACATGTGGTGCAATCATCATAACAGTTTCAAAGCTCAAGACCTGGCCAGTTTTTCTCATTCCTAATTTTTCCTCTTACCAGTTATGTGTCATATACCAAGAGAAATGCATTCCTTTTATCTTCACCTAATTCTGAGTCAGTTATATTTAAATCTTCTGGATAATTTTAGGAATAAAAAACTTACCAGCATTTCCTGAATACTGTCCTATGTGCATTTTAAAAAATCTTGTTTCATCCTCTAGCCAAAAATTATCATACGAAGCATAAGCCAACGTATCATCTTCAGATTCCAATGCCACATGCAGCATAAAACTGGTATTTTTCTGATTTACTATGTAGAAAATCTTTTTTAGACCTAGCCAAAATTCGCCTGTAAAATAAAAACACAGCTTTTTAAAATATATTTTAATACAAATTAGAATAACCCTTTATTATTGAGTGTTTGGTGTTATTTAATATTTCAATACCTCTGAAATGGCTCCCATAAATCATTGGAGGGACTGGATGGATCTCACTCAAATTATCAGTGATTGATTGCCTAATTCAGAGGGGAAAAAACTCCCACTTTTACTTCACTAGACTGTGGATAACTAGACTCTGTTTTATTTCCCCAAATTAAATTCAAAAATTCATTTAAAGGTTAATGAAGTAAAAAATCAAGTTTTACCTTAAAACATGTCAATAAAAAGCCAGTTGAAATATTATAGCAAATGACAAATAATGTGTAATGGTAAATATAAGAGGTCTAATCTCCAAGTCGGCACCTTTTAATGAGACGTTCCCTGATAATGCTCAGTTGAAATAATTTTTTTTCTGACTTTGAGAATAATGCTTTGTGAACAAATATTTCTTTGTTATAATGCAGTTTGTGAATTACCTACAAATGGAAACATAATGTAATAACATTGGCGTATCCCCAGATTTAGGGTCAATATTTCCAAGACAATTGTAGATCTACTGAAGGAAGTAAGGGTCTAGTCAAAATAAGCTTCAGAGAGTTGGGGGACAGTGTGACAGCATTCAAACTCTTAAAACTATAGCTAAGATTCTAAGTCCCTCTCCAGGGCTAACAGGAGTATTTTAGCTACATACCCACTTGGAATTTAAAATTATCCTGAAGAAGTAAGAGAAGAAAGGGTGTACAGGAAGTAATAAATTAATACAGGAAGTAAAATGGGTCCTCAAGGGCCTGTGTAGAGTCTCAGATCTAGGACTGTCCATTTTAAATGCCCCTGCGATCTCTCCCCTCTACCATCATCCCAAATTTAAGACTGAATATATTTAACTTAATCACAAGTTGTTTAAACTATATATGAAGTATAAAGCAGTCTGTTTGTGTGAAAGAAATCAGCCTGAAAACCATTTGGTCAAAACTCATATAATTTCCCCAATGAAACAAGCATAATGTAAGGAAGATGAACATTCAAAGGCTGAATTCAGGAAGAAACACTCACTGGAAATGTAAAGGTTAGTGCTGAGATGTAATACCAGTATGTTAACTACACTCCATAGCATGGCAGATATTTGGCCTTATACATAACATTTTATTACATTTCATGTCCCTCCTAAAATCACTGGCATTCAGTGCTAAATCCTTGGACGACATAATTATGGGATGCTAACGATTTAAATTATAACAACAGTAACTTAAACTAACATAAAAATGATCAAAATCACCTGCAAACATTCCAACCAATGTAAAATCTACTGTATTCAGAAATACTGATATTTCTATTCACCAACAAAAGTATATGCTGTTGTGTGGCAATAATGTAAACAGATTTTACAATCAACCTAAGGTTTACATTTTTCAGATTTTGAGTATAGTGATTTTAATTGATATTTTTATAAAACACTACTCCCAGTTCACATTACTCAAATTTTTACAGCCACATACCTAAATTCTCCATTTAATTTACTTGTGTAGACACAACACACATCTGAAGAATGTCAAGGTTTATGGCAACCATGTCCATACATTTTTAGTTCTACAAATAGTTGTTGAGCACCTGCCATAACTCTTCTGGGTACATAGCAGATACTTAATAAATACCCAATTTAGAATTTTCACACAAATCATATTTCAACAGGTATCTAAAATTAAAGATTTTCGAATTCCAACTAAAGACCTACTTATCTATATATATAAAAGCCTAAGTGGCCAACCGGCCAACCGGTAGCTATGACACGCACTGACCACCAGGGGTCAGACGCTCAATGCGGGAGCTGCTGAGCTGCGGTGACTTGGCAGCTGTGGTTCTCAACTGGAACCAGAGAGGAGGGAGCCCGATTCCAGGGTGCAGCACCCGAGAACCGCCCTCTTGCAATCCAGGACCCTTTGGGGGATGTCAGAGAGCTGGTATTGGTCTGATCCCTGCAGGCCTGACCAAGGGAAACCACTGGTGCATGAATCCATCTCCAGGCCTCTAGCCCATTGGCTCCCCACTTTGAGTCTGGCTCGCCACCAGGCCTCTAGCCCATTGCAGAGGTCGTGGGTCTGGCCCTTACAGAAACTTTTTGACTCAATTAGCTAAATGATGAGATGTGCAGGGCCTACTGGCTGTGGCCCTGACATCTAACGCTTGTGCCGGCCCACCCGCTTAATATCGATTTCCAGTGGAGGCAGCAAATTTTCCCACTACCACTCTCATCTGGGAAACTGGCCACAGCTTCCCTCCTTCTGGGCCGACAGTAGCGCCAGCAGGCAACCTCCAGGGAGGGGAGGCGAAGGAGCAGCTCAGGTGGGAAGAAGGAGGTTCCTGCTGCCACTGGACTCCACCTGGGCAGAAGGGCCTGGGCGGGAGCCTGACATTGAGCAGAGTCCTGCCCTAGGCCAACAAGATTCCAGGCTAAGTAAATCCTGTTTGCTAAATAATTGCATTTTGCAGCTAAATGCCCACAAGTCCTCAGTTACCACCGAACTTGGGGTAAAGTGAGATGAAAGAAGTGAGACATAATATTGGGAGAACAGAGGAGGGAGCCCGATTCCTGGGTGTGTCACCCCAGAATCACCCTCTTACAATCCGGGACCCCTCGGGAGTTAGAGAGCCAGTTTTGGCCCACTCCCTGCAGGCCAGGCTGAGAAAGCTCCCCCCCCCCCCTCCACCGTGCATGAGTTTTGTTTTTGTTTTTGTTTTTTTTTTTTAATATATTTTATTGATTTTTTACAGAGAGAAAGGGAGAGAGATAGAGAGTTAGAAACATCGATGAGAGAGAAACATTGATCAGCTGCCTCCTGCACATCTCCTACTGGGGATATGCCCGCAACCCAGGTACATGCCCTTGACCGGAATCGATCCTGGGACCCTTCAGTCCACAGGCCGACGCTCCATCAACTGAGCCAAACCGGTTTTGGCAACCGTGCATGAGTTTTAAATAATTTGTCATATTAAGAGAGAATGATTTAGTCATATTTTTATATTCACAAGCATTTACGATTTTCTTACTAACAATTTGACCAAGAGACAGTCTATAGGTGTAATACCAAAAAGAAGAAAAAAAAATAAAGGAAAAATAAATATAATTTGACCTAAAAGGTCACCAAATCCATCCAGATAATCACACCACAACCTTTGGAAATCAATTCTCCCATCAATCCTTTTCTGTATCACAGTCCATCCACCTCCTCTGTAATCCATGTCACACATTACCTAAAATAGACCCAGAGAAGACAAAAATAACATACTATGACTTTCATTCTTTTATATAAAACTCATACTTCACCTTTAAGCCTAGAGAAAGAAAAGATGCTTTCACTGAAAGTTTCAATGCAATAGTATATTAATATATTCAATGTACTGATGCAGAGACTATACTTCAGTTAACTATAAGTTGTTTTATGATAAACTGAATTCTTTGTAGAAATTTAAATGTCATTTCTATGGGTTCCTGTATCCATCATTTTTTTTAACGTATAGGTGTTTGTAGCATTTTAAGGTTATTCTCTTATCCCTTAACTCTAAATATTTTTCAGTTGAGTAATAAGAGTACCAATAAGATGTGGTAGAGTGATGTATTTCTTGACAAATTAACTTTTCCTTTGAATGAAAGTGTTGATTTTTTAAAATACAGTGTTAAATATTTCCCTGTACCTGTCTTTGACTGTTCTTTCCTCCAAAAGCCGGGGAGGACTGTCTGCAGGCTGCAGTTTTCAGGCACAGAGGTGTGATCTGTGCCCCATCTCAGCAGGCACTCATAGGTGTATCTTTTGGCAACTGTGTGAAATGCCCCTAAAACAGTGGTTCTCAACCTTGGCCGCACATTAGAATCACCTGGGAATCTTTTTAAAATCCTGATTTCTGGGCCTTATCCTCTGGAAATTCTGTTTCTTTGTTATGGGGTGGGGCCACAACATTAGTCACAAAGAAACAGAATTTCCGGAGGATGAGGCCCAGAAATCAGGATTTTAAAAAGATTCCCAGGTGATTCTAATGTGCAGCCAAGGTTAAGAACCACTGCCCTAAGAGGACAACGGTAGGGAGCCCACAGCAGTGACATGGGGGGATCAGAGCAATCCTCCCCATTAGAAACGTCCTGCTGTGTAGAGAGCGGCGGGGAGGAAGCGAGGGAACAAAGCTCTCCCACAGAAGCGGTAACTGTGCGTCCCGCTCCTCAAAAATGAGAAGCCTTCCCTTTCCACATCAGCTCTGGCCCATTTTTGAATTAAATAATTTAAAAATTATTTCCCGCCTAGTTCCTAAACTTTTGACAGCTTGTGAATAGGTGTCAAAGAATAATGTTAGCAATTCTAAGACATTGCTAGTATCTACTTAGAAAAAAAATTATTTTATTGGTGTAATAAAGAATATCAACAAGGTGTGATACCACTGTAATAAACTTTCTTATGCATAAAGAAGTATCAGAAAAATTATATATATAATATATATAAATATACAGAATTTCTGGTAGAAATTTCTTTTAGAAATCCCACAATAGAACTACTGAGAATAGACATCAATGATTTATTTTATTCAATTTATAAGTGAGTCAGCTTTTCAATGTCTCACTTTAATTTTTTTTTAATTATTAACTTATACAATCACATAAAAGCACTTGTCATACAAAAAAATTATAACTATATGCAGGAAAGGAAAACAAAATTTTTAGTGAGCTCTAAGGCAAAGCACACCATTATTTTCTAATATTTATAAGCTAATTAAAGCAAGTAAGTATTTATATTGCACAATCTGCTTACTGTAAGGATAATATAAGATCCTGCACCAGTCCAGCTAGCATAGCAAGTGGTTGAGTGTCAACCTATGAATCAGGTGATCACAGTTCAATTCCTGGTCAGGGCACATGCCCGGGTTGCAGGCTCAATCCCAGTGTGGGCATGCAAGGGGCAGCCAACCAATGATACTCTCTCATCATTGATGTTTCTTTCTTTCTCTCTCTCCCTTTCTCTCTAAAATCAATAAAAATATTTTTTAAATATATTTTATTGACTTTTTACAGAGAGGAAGGGAGGGATAGAGAGTTAGAAACATCAATGAGAGAGAAACATCGATCAGCTGCCTCCTACACACTCCCTACTGGGGATGTGCCCGCAACCAAGGTGCATGCCCTTGACCGGGATCAAACCTGGGACCCTTCAGTCTGCAGGCTGAAGCTCTATCCACTGAGCCAAACGGGTTAGGGCAATAAAAATATATATTTTTTAAAAAGATTTTGAACCAAAAGGATTTACTTTGAAAAGTATAACCATGAAAACTCAGAGAGAAAAGTGAAAAACTCTGTAGTCCCTTTACACATTTGTGTTTGGGCAAAGAACTTTAAAAAAACAAAATTTGAAACTAGAACTTATAATAACTTACTTAAAATTTTTCAAGAGATATGTTAAGTATTAAAATAATTAAATATTAACATTAATTAATGTGGTTGGATATTTATCCTATTTCATACAATAAGGGAAAACTTTACCTCAAATGGGTAGCTAGATCCTTCTGGATAGATTATGTATAAACCACTTGGTGTTTTGGTGACAGAGCCAACAGTATCTTTAATATCAGTACAATCTAAACCTAGAAAAGTAAAATTAGTTATTTAGGATATTTTCAAGTGTACATTTAAGATAATAACTCTACTGTAGAGAATTAACAGTGCTTTGAAATTATTACAAATTCCACTAAGGGTATGATGATTTTAACTCTTGGAAATGAAAAATTATCTCAATTTTAGAAATAAAGAGAAAACACATGGAAAGACTGGGATTAAAGAATACATGCTATAATAAACATAACATCACTGTTAGTTATTAATATTCACTACTGTTTAAAAGTTTCATTTGAGATCAACATTTATTTAATATATTTTATAATTATACATTCTCTTGCCCAATAAATAATGCCTTTTTAGGAATCTAGGCTTATCTACAGGGAGGAGAAAACCCAAAGGAATTATATAGATTAACTACTATTAACATACCTTTGACTACTATATTCAAAACCTCAGAAACTTTGATGTATTGAGGACCATTATTACAAGCAGCAAAGGGAGAGAAGGGGAAAATCACTTTCTTCACCAAGAAGAAGTTATGCTTGAAGCCTGTTCTGTTGACAACAGAATTGTAGCACCCTATAACCACCCTCCCCAAAGCATTCTACAATTGCCAGGGAATTGTAAACATACTGTATTTATGTGGATATGGATATTACATTTTACTCTACGATACTTTATTCTGTATTACCTTTCATAAATCTAATAAAATAAATTCAACCCTCACAAGTGTCAATTACCCAGAAAAACAAACACATGAAAGCTTAGGACTCCAGAGCCGAGAGCCTGGGTTAGAGTCCTAGTTCCTCTCCTTACTAATCGAGAACATTCGCTAAGTTACTTAACCTCTTTGCTCCATGTGCAATATAATAATAATAATAATAATAATAATAATAATAATATCTACTTTGTAGTGTTAGCCTGATGATTTACATCCTAAGGCTTTATGTAAAGCACTTAGCACAGAGCCTAGTACACAGTAAATGCTCAAAAAAGGTCATCTACAAAAAAATTAGCCATAAAATTGTTCGCTTTTCCCTTCATTTCCAGGAGATATTGATTTGTTGCCTTTGTTCTGAATTACTGAGACATTCTTATCATAAATGTATGCTCAAAGAGATGATAGAAGTTTCCAGTGAAAGACTGATCTGGATTGGAATATCTTCTTTGACATCACCATCCATATAAGTGTGAACATTTTACTTAGATTTTTCTGGGCTGCATATTCCTCATCTGATGATAATCACCATCACAGCAAACCCTTATATTGTCTTACTACACGTCAGGCAATATTTTAAGAGCTTTGCATGTATATACTCACTTAATCCTCACAACAACCACATGAGGTAGGTATTGTCAGTTTACAGATTAGGATACTGATATTAAGGGGACAGTGGGTGAGATCTGAAGAAAGCAGTCTGACATTACACTCCATGCTCCTCACCACCATGTAACACTATCTACCTCTTGGATGGTTATGGGAAATAAATGAGATACAATAAAGTGGAAAAAAATAACAAAATAACATGAGAAAATGTTATCCCTGTTAACATATGTTAATCCCTGACACATAGTAGATTCTATGTAGCTGTTTATTCTCTTCCCTTTGTAAGGAAAAAAGAAAGATCATACACTACTAGGCCCTCAATAATATTCATCTACTTGGAATTTTTTATATTAATCTATAAATGTAAGATTTATAAGCATTTTTCTTAGAAACCCAAGCTTCCAGGAATTACTATATATTTTTAGTACAAAAAAACGCTAAATCCTGGTTTATTTCTGTCTTTTTTCTTTTTCTTTTCAAAAAGTTTAAGTCCCAATTTGAAATGTTTCAAAAATGTCAAAAATACTTTTATAGGTGGAGGGAACTCTGAAAATTCTTTTCTTCTAGCTAAAGATTAATTATAATAAAATATAAGGGGAGCCCAGAATTCAATTACATAAAACTATACTATTTTCAACAGATTCAGAATATCTGTATACAGCCATGGCTTTCAAAATGTCAGAAAAGTTTCCCAATTTAGGAAAGTACACATAGTGTGGGTTGAAATTTGTTTAATGGCAAATATTACTCCTCCAGTCTGTTAGATAATAGTGAGCTGTATTGTTGAAACAAAACTTCTAAACGCCCCAACCTGTCCAGGAAAATTTTAAGCAATAAAAGAGAAATATGAAAAGGTTGAAATACCAAAGTTCTCACCATGTGACTGAACTGGTCTGTGAGGAAAAGGATCCAGCTGTTTTCTAAACACTTCAGAGGTCAAAAGGAGAACTCGATTCATGAGCTCATTAACCTAAACACACATGCACACATTGAAGCAAATTTATATTTGGACAAACTTCCTTTAGTTGAATTCTATAACTAATATCTCTAAGCTTCTTATAAATCCAGCTCTGAAACACATATAATGACCATATTTCTACATTGACTCTTTTACTGTATTAAAAAAGCAGTAAAGGCATCGCTAAGTAGCAACTGCTCTAGCTTTTATCTGCCTATTTCTGCACTTGACTGCTCTTGCAAATCTGTTCTTGATATCTTGCTTGAACCACTGTTGTAGTTCCCTATCTGGAGTCTCTGTTCCCTTCCTCTGCTCCTTCTGAAGTCATCCTTCACACCAGCTGCCAATCTAACCATTTGATTTCGCTGCTCAGACATTTGGGTGACTCGTTGGTGTGGCATGATTTAATTCCTATTTCTTTTAGTCAGTCTTTCTTCTACATCCTTAACTCAACAGCCACTACATTGCTGCACCAACATCCAGGTATTCTGAGAACACCATGCCCTACCCTCTTACCCACCCTTTGTGACCTTTGAAGCATCTATTCATCTAGAAAGGTTATCATATCTTGGATCTTGGATACCTTTGTGTCATTCTGACAGCATTCAAAACATTTTCAGTACATTATTCTGCTCTTCTGGACTGTGTTACCCTTAAGTAAAGGTCATTTGTTGTTGTTGTTGTTGTTACTTTCTGTTTGCCTGAGGCTTACTATGGTGCTGCCAATGTAGGAGACACTAAATAGATGCCTGGACATGAATGCATTCAGAAAAGTAAATGATTGTACTTCTAGATAACTGTGTCATTCTGCAAATACAATAACAACATGATACCAAAAATTCATACCTGATTAGATAAGTAATCCAAGGAAGCTTGCTGCTCATCCATTATATTTCTTAGTAGTTTTTTGGTACTTCGTGTGTAAGAAATAATAGAACTTTGCAAATTTCCTTAAATCATAATAAAAAGTGTTTTCTAAATATTAGACTGTTATAGAAACTAATTACAATAAAAAATAATAAATTTCACATAATTTTGAACAAATATGTAAACTACAATATCTGTAAATACTCAGAATTGCATATTCTAGTTAGTGTATTTTTTGTATAACTCAGGATGAACCAAGAATGCAGCTGTTTTAACACTTCTTAATGAAGTTATGCTTCCTAATAATTTAGATTACCCCCCAAATAATTTAATCTGATATAATTGAGAGACAACATTCTGAATATCAATTCTCACTTTAGAAGACGAGAGGTATAGAAGCAAGAGGTCCAAGACTCATTGATTCTTCCTACATGAGAAAGTAAAAGGCAATAATCCCCTATCATGAAATTTAATATTAAAACCTTTCTTTTAATTTTTTATGATAATGCTACATTTTTATATAAACAAATTGCAAACACACATACATATACACACATCATAACTCTTCGTCACAAATTTTGGTTGGTTGGTTTCTGACTGAGTTTTCACTATGTATTTTCCTTTTAAAAATGTTTTCATTTTTAAATAAGCTTGCTGATAGAATAGTTGCAAGGAGAGTACAAAGAACTTTTTCCTAAATTATTTGAGAGCATCCCGCCATGATATCCCTGGATATTTTGCTGTGTATTTCTTACAAAAAGGCATTCTCTACAACACAACCATCAAAACCAGGAAATAAACATTGACTGTCATGTATAGCTCAGACCTCATGCAAGTTTTCTCCAATTATACTGGAGATGTCCTTTATAACAAAAGGAACCACTCATTACTGCATACATTATTCTTTAAAAATTTGTTTTATTTCTATGTTCCTTTCACTCTAGCAGTACAGTAACATTAATAATTCTTGATATTTTGAAATCTACCTCACCCAGCCTTCATCTCTCTTTTTTTTTCATTCTCTTATTTTCTATTAGAGTCTTCCTAATTTTAGACATCTGTCTTTTTTTAGAAAGAACTTTTTAAATTGAATGTATTGGGATGATATTGATTAAAATTATATAGATTTTAGGTGTACAATTCTATAATACGTTATCTGTATATTGTATTGTGTGTTCAGTCAAGTCTCCTTCCATCACCATTACCTCACTCCCCCATACCCTCTTCTACCTCCTCCCACCCCTCTTTCCCTCCGGTAATCATCATACTATTGTCTGTATCTGTGAGTTTTTTGGGCGTTTTGGGGGGGTGGGGTTATTTGTGTGTGTGTGTGTGTGTGTGTGTGTTCGGTGTTTTGGTTTTGGTGTGTGTGTGTGTGTGTGTGTGTGTGTGTGTGTGTGTGTGTGTGTTGTTTTTTTTGCTTAATCCCTTCATCTTTTTCACCCAACCCCTCTTCCCTTTGACAGCTGTCAGTTTGTTCTTTATCTATGAGTCTGCTTCTATTTTGTCTGCTGGTTTATTTTGTTCTTAATGGACAGAAAGCTACACTCCCTGGTTTGAGAAGCCTGAGACACCTGTGTTACACATTGAATTAAGCGCATTAAAGTGAGTTTTTCATACTTTCTGACCAAGGAATTACGACCCTTTAAGAGCTGGATCAAATCATCACCTCTTCCACTTCTGATTCCCCTTCTTCACCCCACCCCTCTGTACATATAATAGACCATGACAATTACTGCATTGTTACTAAATAAGTTCTAAACAAAAATTGAGATTTTAAAACTTGTTATGCTTTGTTAAATAAATTGTTGTAAATTTGTATTACACCTTTTGTAACAGTTATTCAGTATTAATGAATCCCCCTCTCCCGCCTCCCCCCCCACTGACCCACCCCACCCCACCCCCATAAAGCTAAGGTGAAATTTCCTACTATCGCAAATGGAATTAACAACCCAGATAATATTGCTATCAGTGCCCTCTGGCTTGCCCCTTCTTTCTGTGGTGTCTTGATGCCAAGGGGCTATATAGAAGAAGGGTTTGTTCATTTACCAAATATTTACTAAGCAGCACTATGTGTCAAACACATACAACTACCAGCCTAGGATAATCAGGACATATATAAAATAGCCCAAACAAAAGCTAAGGCATATTTTTCCCATGTCCACCCTAGAAATAATAAAATCATATACCTTTATAATTATGGTTATTTGTAATACTTACTACACATGAAATGTTTTTCTTCTCGTGTAATTTTAATTTTAATATCACATGATTCCTCACATTCTTCCTTATAAACAGTATCATTCCTTTTACTTTCATCTTTTATATGAGATACATTTTCTACAATGTTAACTACTGGAGAATCCTTTATAATAAAAAAAAACAGAAATAAGAAAAAATATATGAAGCATGTTATATGGTCTAATTGCACAGTAAATAAAAAGACTAAAGGGAAAAGATGAGGTGTAAGGACATAAAAATGATTATTAGAAAAAAAAACATGTTAATAAATTGGTTAGTTCAAACTTCCATAAATAAACCTTATGGGTAGATTTGGAGTATGAATGATAAGTGTATGTTAATTCAGTACTTTTGTTCTCTTTTCTTCTCAGATTTCAAAAGGACTTACAGTCATCCCTTGGCATCCACAGGGATTGACATCCAAATCTACAGTTGCTCAAGTCCCCATGTAAAATGGCATAGTATTTGCATAGAAACTATGCATATCTTTCTGCATACTTTAAATTATATCTAGATGACTTGTAATGCCTAATTCATGTAAATGCTGTGTAAATAGTAATGCTGTATTATTTAGGGAATAATAACAGATGAAACCATTGTAGGCCTAACTACATGATAAACGTAGCAACAATGTAACTCTTGCCCTAAATATTTTCTACATACAGTTAGTTGAATCTGTGGATGTAGAACCCATGGGTACAGAAAGCCAACAGCACTTAGGGTCTAAGGTCTATAACCATGGCTGTGTGACTTTAACGTTTGCACATTTGGGGGTGTGATACCGTGCTGAGCCATCCCCCTTTTAGGAATCTGCAAATTTAAGTTCCTTGAACATGGTCTAAGAGGGTTCCCTGCAACATTTCTATGCCAAATGGACTTTCTGCCGCCAGCTATTAGAAATCATCCTGAGGGGTAGAGGTTGAGGAATGTGTAAGAGAATTGTCACCTTTGTATAAGCTAATGATTTAAAAGTAAAATACTCGAGGAAAAACCAAGATGGCGGCATAGGTAAACACTGGAGTTCACTGCCTCGAACAACCACTTCAAAAATACAACTAAAAGACAGAACGGACATCATCCAGAACCACAGGAAGGCTGGCTGAGGGGAAATTCTACAACTAGAAGGAAAGAGAAAAGCATACAGAGACTCAGAGGAGGCGCAGTGCTGAAGTAAAATACTAAGGTGCGGAGTGCATGCGGAGCGAGCTGGCGGCTGAGGGCGCAGTTGTTGTTTTCAATCGGGAGGGAGTCTCAGGCTCTGAGCTCCAGTTCCAGGTGAGTCTCTAGGGACCCAGACTCATACGGGAGAAGCAGGACTGTCTGGCAGCGGTGGGAACTCGAGGGCAGCTTTCTCTCCTAGGGGCTTGCAGCAATTACCAGGACATTGAAAAGCAGAGCCTCTGAGGGCTGGACTGAGAGCAGCCATAACTGCTAGCCCTGCCCTGTTGATCCCGTGGGACCCGCCCCACCCAAGCCCTGCAGGGAGGCTTTTGCTGGATAGCCTCAGGCAAAGGCTAGATTAGCACCTCCCTAGAGACCCAGGAGTCAGGAAACCCAGAGGTCAGAGTGGGACCATCCAGTTTGCAGCCCTGTGGAGCCGTAAAGGACACACTCAGGGGGAAGACTCAGTGAGCACCAAAGCCCCATTGAAGCAAGTCTTGCCCCAGAGGGGTGTCTCCAGCACAGAAGTTCTCCCACTGCAGACACAGCTGATTCTCACAGCCAATTGGCCTGGAGGTCAATTCCTCCCAGTGATAACTACAACAATCAAGGCTTAACTACAACAAGACTGTGCACAAAGCCCACAAGGGGGTGCACCAAGAGTTCCCTCCTCAGGTAATTGGGGAGGCTAAACCACTGGGCCCTAGAGGACACTCAGCACAGAAAACCACTTTATCAACACAGGGAAGCATAAAAAATGCGGAGACAAAGAAAAAGGACATAAATGACAGAAATGGAGAAAAGCAAACTATTGGATATAGAGTTCAAAACTACACTTTTAAGGGCTTTCAATAATTTTCTAGAAACTGCCGATAAACTTAATGAGATCTACAAGAAATCTAATGAGACCCTCGAGATTGTGATAAAAGACCAACTAGAAATTAAGCATACACTGACTGAAATAAAGAATATTATACAGACTCCCAACAGCAGACTAGAGGATTGCAAGAATCAAGTCAATGATTTGAAATACGAAGAAACAAAAAACACCCAACCAGAAAAGCAAAATGAAAAAAGAATCCAAAAATACAAAGATAGTGTAAGGAGCCTCTGGGACAGCTTCAAGCGTACCAACATCCGAAGTATAGGGGTGCCAGAAGAAGAGAGCAAGATATTGAAAACCTATTTGAAGAAATAATGACAGAAAACTTCCCCTACCTGGTGAAAGAAATAGACTTACAAGTCCAGGAAGCGCAGAGAACCCCAAACAAAAGGAATCCAAAGAGGACCACACCAAGACACATCATAATTAAAATGCCAAGAGCAAAAGACAAAGAGAGACTCTTAAAAGCAGCAAGAGAAAGAAACTCAGTTACCTACAAGGGAGTACCCATATGACTGTCAGCTGATTTCTCAACAGAAACTTTGCAGGCCAGAAGGGAGTGGCAAGAAATATTCAAAGTGATGAATGCCAAGAACCTACAACCAAGATTACTTTATCCAGCAAAGCTATCATTCAGAATTGAAGGTCAGATAAAGAGCTTCACAGATAAGAAAAAGCTAAAGGAGTTCATCACCACCAAACCAGTATTATATGAAATGCTGAAAGGTATCCTTTCAGAAGAGGAAGAAGAAGAAAAAGGGAAAGATATAAATTATGAACAACAAATACATATCTATCAACAAGTGAATCTAAAAATCAAGTGAATAATCTGATGAACAAAATGAACTGGTGATTATAATAGAATCAGGGGCATAGAAAGGGAGTGGACTGGCTATTCTTGGCAGGGAAAGGGGCAAGGGGGACGCGGGAAGAGACTGGACAAAAATCATGCTCCTATGGATGAGGACAGTGGATAGGGAGTGAGGGAGGAGGGTGGGGTGGGAACTGGGTGGAGGGGAGTTATGGGGGGAAAAAAGAGGAACAAATGTAATAATCTGAACAATAAAGATTTAATTAACAAAAAAAAGTAAAATACTCAGGTTTGAAGGGTAGCAATAATAACAGAAAAAAGCATGGAATTTTGCTTTGCAAAATCAACAACAGATGTCATTTTAAAAAGCAAACTGCAGCTGTCATTCCAGCAATATCTACTCTGTTAGTACTCTGGTTTCTTCAATGTTAAAACACTCATTGGTAGAAATTATATCAATATAAATAACATATTTTTTAATAACAAGCTTTGTCCTCCTTAGACCTGGATATTGAGAGAATGATAAATACATTTTGTTAGATTTATTTTTGACTTCTTGCTCCTTCTCTTCTACTCCTATAATAACTGACATACCAGATGTTTTCAAAAACCTACATTCTAGGTTATTTTTTTCAGATTTAAATGAGATTCTTAAATAGTATTTTAGAGAATTAGATTATTAATATTTCTGTAGCTTAACCTTGGAACTTCGGAATTTGGTATCTATAGAGTGGTAAATACATTTCATAATGTTTAAAAATACATAAACCAGTATTTAAATATGTAACATTCAAATCGCCATCTCTTCATAGTATTGTCTACACTATATTAAGTTATTACTCTGACATTATTTTAAATAACATTTTCTAACATCTTAGGTAACCACTCACAGACTATATTGGAAATGTGAAAGTTTATAGAATAGTGTTTTTATAAGTGAAGTGAATCTTTTTTTTTACTTACCGGATAGTTCTTTATCAAAGTTAATCAGAAAGTTGCTGGCTAGTTTTTAACCTAGGCCTGCAATTTGAATAAAATATTTTCACAAGAAATAGGTTAAGAGTCAATCCTCCGTTTATGGTTTCCTACATTTACAAGTAACATCATTTAAGCAAAGTTTCAACATTTCTAAATAAATACTTTAATTTTTCCATAAATTATATTGGGTGGTATAATTAATCTTTTCAAACATCTAAGATAAGTATTTAAAACCATATAATCATGCTTTCCTAGTTAAAATAATATTGCTGAAATTCTTACCGTAGATTGATGTACACAGTTACCTTGTATAGTTTCTCCACAAATAAAAATACATATATTAAAGAACAAGAGTGAGACTTGGGAAAGATGCATTTTTCTTGAAGAAATAAAAAACTTCTTCAAATATCAGCCAGCTCTCTGTGGAAAGAACTACAGTGCATAGAGTCTTCAGTCAAAAATTTCTGGAAAGTGTACAACAAAAACAGAAGCCAATACTCACTGGTTTCCATGCCCTCATTCAAAACAGCACCCTTCACATAAAAAACAAGGTAGCTTCTAGAGATGCTGTCATTTGAAGTTATAAATCCCCCCCCTTTTTTTTTTCACTGCAGGTATTCATTATAAAATCCATGCCTTTTTAATGTGAGCAATAAATAGCTAGATCATGAATTTATAAAGTCACCTAGTTTTTATGAGTCAGATTTTGTTTGCATTAGAAAAAAATGCCTTTGATAAGATATACCTCAATAATTATGAGCAAGTTTGAATAAAAATGATAAGGGAAATAAGTGATGGTGTGGAAATAGTTTTACATTGGAACTATTTCTACAAAATGCTAAGTAGAAATTTAATCAATGAGGACATTCAGAGTAGGTAGATAATTCAGAGTTAAAATATGCTTCTAACTGAATTTAGCTATCAATAATGGTTGTATTAACCTCATAAATGCCAAATTTCTAGGACTCTAATTGATGTGTATGTTTATATCTAGATTGTTAAAACTTAAAAGTTTTTGAACATACGGGAACTATTGTTATTGAAAATTACCACTCTCTGAAAGTTAATAGATCAATGTCTGTGACAAGTCTTCATTTTCCCATACAATGCCTCTTTCTCTTCATTATGCAAATATAACTAAGTCTTCTCTCTCTTAAAATTAAGAGGCAAAGCAAAACTTTCCTGAGTCTTGCTTCCTATTCAAGGCTTTATTTTCTCCATTTCCTTTCCTTGTCTGAGAACCATAGAGCAGAAACCATTGTTTTTATAGTTCTAGCATAGTGATTGGTATATAATAGGCACTCAAATATAAATTAATGAAGCAATATCCTAAATTAATTCTCTATTCTCTGGCTTTATTTCCTCAACACCTATTATTTAAACAACTTGTCTCTTCACCTAGTGAAACTTTCTCAGAGTTTCTCCAGAGAGGCAGTATGGGGTGGTTAGGAGTGCTGGCTCTAGGACCAGTCTGCCTGGGTTTGAATCTTGACTCCCCCACTCCCTTGCTCTGGAAACTTGGGCAAAATTACTTAATGTCATTGTAGCTTAATTATTTCCTTTGTAGAACGGGGACAGTTGTGTGGATTCAATGATTTAAACTGTGTGAGCACTTAGCACAGAACATGGCAAACACAAGCCCTCAAATGTTAGGAGGTGTCATTATTATTATTGGACTTGATCTACACTACAATTCTAACATTGCTGACAATATCGATGACTTTTGAAAACTACATTAGGAGTAGATGAGTGTATATCTTAAACCTTCAATTTCTAGTTGAAGTCTTATGAAATTGAAATGAAGATGGTAAAACTTAAGCAATTTTTTTAAATCAGTAGACATTAAAATTCTTTGTTCTTTCACAGCTTGCCCAGAGACAAATTCAGAAAATTCTTGAGAAAAAAAAATACTTCAGCAGAAAATGGAAAAAAAATAGCTTCAGCCAAGATGAAAGTAAAACCTCAAAAATTATTCATCACAGGCTGTTTGACCATATAAGTCACAAGGGTATAGCAGTATTCAAACTAGATTAAGTTATGGAACATGCTTTGTAGACATAAAGTGATTATTAATTTATTTTGTAAATACAACGTATTTTTATGAGACCATGTTAATAAAGTTGGGTGTTTAATAGGCAACTCACATTTTACATGTTTGAAACCTAACTCCTATTCCTTCTTCCATCCTCAGCCCATCCCTCTCTATCTTAGTATTTGGCAATACCCTTTAATCAGTGCTCCAGTTCCAAATCTGAGTCACATTTAACTCTTTTTTTCCCCTACTCACCACAACCACTCATCAACACTTATTGGCTCAAGGTTAAAATTTTGAACACTTCTTGCCACTCCCATAACTACCATTGTAGTCCAAGTCTCCATAATCTCTCACCTTACCAACTATAACATTCAAACCAGCCTCATTGTGTCTAGTTTTATCGATTATAGTCTAAATTTCCCCACAGCCCACTAGTATGATTATTTTTTAAGGTTGAATCCTATCATATTACCCCCCTACTCAAAATTCTCCAGTGGCATTCCCTCCATTGGAAGTTGGATTTTATATTCATTTCCTGCATAATGAATCTGAAGAACATCCCCCATGCACTTCTTCAATCTCATATACTAACACACTTCTCCTACCTCACTCTGTTCCAAACAGAGTGGTCTTGTTGCTGTTCTTTGAACACATCAAATAACACTGCCCTTCAAAGCCTTTTTCCCTTACAGCATCCTTTGCCTATAATATTCTTCATTCAAATATTTGAATGGCAACTTCCTTTCTTTATTCTGACCTCTGCCCTAATTTCCCTTTCTCAGAGGACTTCCCTGAGCACTTTACCTAAAATAGAACTGACATCAGTCTTTATTCCCCTACACTATGCCATTTTTCCTCGTAGCACTTGTCACTACATGATCTATTCTGGAGGGAGAGAAAATAAAAATGCAAGCTTCATGAGCATAGGGACTTGGAAATTTTGTTCCCCACTGAATCCCCAGCACCTAAAAAGCTTGGCACATGCTCAATATATGTTTCCTTAATTAAAAAAAATAATTTTAGCCCTAGCTATTTTGGTTCAGTGGATAGTGCACGGCCTGCAGACCAAAGGATCCTGGGTTTGATTCTGGTCAAGGGCACGTACCTTGGTTGCAGGTTCCTCCCCAGGCCCGGCCCTGGTTGGGGCACATGCAGGAGGCAATCACATGAATGCTTCTCTCTGTCTTTCCCTCTCTCTTCCACTCTCCCTAAAAATCATTGGAAAAATATACTCAGGTGATGATTAACACAAAAAAAAAATATTTTATTTCACACTTTTATTTAAATAAAAATATTTTATTTCACACTTTTGGAGTGTGAAAGAATCAAGCATTATATTTAATATAGATATCTCTTCTGACAAAACATAAAGATTTTAATATATTCTTTTTTTGCTTCAATCATATTTGCCTTTCCTGTCAAGAGATAAAGTTTATAACTAATTCAAATTATCTTTCTATTACCCAAATAAAGCCCTTTTAAAAGAATTTATAACTATATATATATATATATATATATATATATATATATATATATACATAAAATAGCCTAAGCAACCATTATGACGGAACTACCAGAACAGTGATTCCCAAAGTGGGCGCTACCGCCCCCTGGTGGGTGCTGCAGCGATCCAGGGGGGCGGTGATGGCCACAGGTGCATTTGTTTTAACTTTTTTTGTATTACCTTTCCATTCTGAGTTCAATAAATAGTTTCATAATTTCAAACTTCAATGTTTCTAATTTACACCATTCTTTACTATATTTTACGAAAAAGGTAGAAACATTAATACATATATCTTTCTGTTTAATTGCTATTAAAAATTTTAAAAAATTAATTTCCATGGGGCGCTGAGTAATATGTTTTCTGGAAAGGGGGCGGTAGGCCAAATAAGTTTGGGAACCACTGTACCAGAACGACTGGTTGTTATGTTGCACACTGACCACCAGGGGGCAGGCAATCAATGCAGGAGCTGCACCCTGGTGGTCAGTGCGCTCCCACAGAAGCTGGGCTCATGGCTGGTGAGCGCAAGAGCAGTGGCAGGAGCCTCTCCCGCCTCCATAGCAAGCTAAGGAACAGCAAGCTGAACAGTAAGGAGCGAGCAGGCGGGCATCTCCTGAAGGGTCCTGGACTGTGAGAGGGTATAGGCCGGGCTGAGGGATGCCCCCCGCCCCCCAACAGTGCACAAATTTCATGCACCAGGCATCTAGTAACTAAATAAAATGTGGAAAACTTGCTTAATATTTTGAAGAAAGAAATAACTTAGGGTCAAAAAATTAGTTCCTGTGATTTATTTTTAAAAAGCTGGCAATATTATGTTTACAATTTACCTATTTTTTTGGCTATTGTAAAACAACATATAAATGAAGAACCTTTATATGAGCAAAATATTGGTAGGCAACCAATTCATGCTTCTTAATGCTAATATTCCATACAACAAAGCAGTAAGGTGTCTAGGAGTTATGAGATACTAAACTTAATTAGCAAATGTTAGATTTTCAAGAAGGCTAAAAATGCATGCCTAAATACTCCAAACAGCAACCACAACCTTCTCCCTTTTATTTTCACTGTGCACTGCCCTACTTTGGTGCTCGCTCTCTCTCTCTCTCTCTCTCTCTCTCTCTCTCTCTCTCTCTCTTTCTCTCTCTCCCCCTCTCTCCTTCTCTCATTGCTCTAATTGGCACTAGAGAAACATACTTGTGATAATAACAGTGGGAATAGAATCAAGGTCAATGCCTATGGCTAGACCAGTTAAAAACTTGCCAAGATAGTTAATCGTCCAAGTGTACACATTTAGCCTTTCTCTGCCAGAATTATATATTATATCATCTTGGCATTGTCCTTAAAGGGGCTTATGTGTTTCATGTTCCAAGTCAAAATTGGATTTGGCCCTGGCCAGTGTGTCTCCTTTGGTTGAGTGTGGTCCCTTGCTCCAAAAGGTCGCCAGTTCTACTCCCAGTCAGGCAACAGATTGATGTTTCTCACATTGACTTCTCTCTCTTTCTTTCCTCTCTCTCTAAAATCAATAAAAATATATATATTTTTTAAAAAACTGGATTTGTTGTGGCACTTTAAAATCTGTTACCAGAGCACATTTCGAGTCAATGCACCCAACTTTGCAAAAAACTTCTTTTTAAATAGTTTCAACTGGAAAAGTTTATTATTTAAACTCTAAACATGAACAAATTGATTCACAAAGGCAGACATGTTTGCAGGATGGATTAGTGATCTTTATTGGTTTGTACATTCTGCTTCCAATCTGAGAATTTTCCCACCAAAATAAAACCTGGCTGAAATACAGTCCGAATTTATATGGACTTTTATAATGGGCTCCAATAGAAAATTTCAGCCTTTTTTCAAATTTTCACTCGTAGAGCCATTACACTGATGGCTCGAAAACCCATTCAATTTTCCATACCTCCTGGAACAATTTCAATATGATCTCTTTTGGCATAACTTCCCAGGAGGCTAACTTTGGATTTCTTTCCAGGCTACAGATGCTCTGATGGTCTATTTCCAGAATCTGGACGCAAGGCACGCACCATTAGGAGCCTTTGAAATGTCAGCCTTTTAGGTAGGGAAATGGCCAGGAAAACGGCTGCAGATCCCGGCAGGAGTGGGTGAGAGAATGCCGAGAAAGGAAATTTCCATTTCAGAAGCTTTTTAAATGTGTTGGTGTTGGGGATACTAATACCCCAGAAAAACAACTCAAACCCCACAACAGGATTCAGGTAGTTCAACACCAATTACCCCCGAGGAGGAAATCATTCCCGAATCCCCACGGCAGCTGTAGCTGGGGATTTTGCATCTCCTGTCTCTGATGACTCAATACCCCCACGAAAACATCTTCATAAAAAAAGATGATAGAGCCCTGGCCGGTTTTGCTCAGTGGATAGAGTGTTGGCCTGCGAACTGAAGGGTCCCAGGTTCAATTCCGGTCAAGGACACATGCCGGGGTTGTGGGCTCCATCCCCAGTGGGGGACTTGCAGGAGGCAGCCGATCCATGATTCTCTCTCATCGTGGATGTTTCTATCGCTCTCTCCCTCTTCCTTCCTCTCTGAAGTCAATAAAAATATTTAAAAAAAAAAAAAAGATGATAGAACCGAGTCAGATTCTGACGCAGAATTGAATTCACTTCAGCAAAGACGCGGGTCCCAGGAGACGCCAGGGTTCCCACCGGTCGCCAGCCTTGCAATTGGAGCAGGCGGGGCCGCCAGAGCCTCCTATTGGTTGCCTCGGGCGTCGGCCCCGCCCATCCGCACCCCGCCCCGCCCCGCCCCGCCCAGCCCCGCCCAGCCCCGCCCTGGTTTCTGTCGCCAAGGACGCCGCGTCGGTTGGTTGTCAAGATGGCGGCGGCGGCGGCGGGGTCGCTGTCACCACCTCTCCAGTTGCCAGAAAAGTTGCCCACCGAAGCTGCCGTCGCCACCACAGCCACCAGCGCCGCTGAGCGCGAACCAGAGCCGCCACGGGCCACCCTTCCTCGCCCGTGACTCGGGACCCGAGAGGCCGAGTGTAGGGAGGGGCCGAGGAGAAGGAGGAGCAGAGGCCGGAGCGGCCATGAGCGCTGCGCTAGGGGCGAGCCCGCAGGCCGCGCGGAGGTGAAGGATGCTGACCCGGAGGCCGGGAGCCCGGAGCGCGGTCGCGAGACCGGGCGCCGAACCCTCAGACGCCCGCGACGGAGGCCCCCTCGACGCTCCGGTGGGCGGCGGGCGGCGCGGACCCGGCGCTCACCTGTATCCTTCCTTCCCAGCGGCGGCGGCGTGTTGGCCGCGGGCCCATCTTTCCCCGTTAGATTCCCTCTCCCGGGGGCGCTGGGTGATGGAAGCCAGCAGTCATCCCGGGCGGACCTTCGCTTTAGCTCCGTCGCTGCTCCCCCTTAGACCTGAGATGACACCCTTTTACCCTTGACCGCCTCCCCCGCCGCCGCCTTGTGCTCCCGCCCCCATTCTTCACCTTGGGTGTAAAACTGTTGCGAGTTTTAAAATGCAGGCTCGGCGTGTGCCGCGGAGATTGTGTTCTTGCCTTCCAGGATTAGGTCCCTTTACTTGGTGGTATTCTCCTCCTGATCCATCATGCTGCTCGGAGAGAAGACTTCCACAAATAAGTAAAAACGTTTTGCTACGTTGCATGTTTGAACAGTCCACCTAACGCGCCGCTAAGTCATTTACCAGAGCTGCGCAGGGGGGAGTTTTGTTGTTTTGTTTTGTTTTGTTTTGTTTTGTTTTCCATCCCCTGCCCCGGCCGTTGTCGGAGCGACAGCGCAGAGCGGGCGAAGCCAAGGGCCGGGTGCTTCCTGCCGGCTCCGCTCCGACCTCCCCGGGGAGGGGGCCGAGCCCGCCGGGAGGTGGCTGTGGGTTGCACTGTAGGAAAATCGAAAGAGTGCGAGTTTTATTATCAGAGAGTGTACGTCGTGTTTATTCCTTTCGGAGGATATTGTGGGAATTAGCATTTCACCGTTGTGCTCTCAAAGGACTTGGCTGGCAGGGATGGTGTTGAGGCAGCAGCATCTTCATTTTTGTCGGAAAGTGGAGTGCCTCCTCTTTGCCGGTTAACCCCGTGTGACCCACGTTGTCTGCCACTACTTCTGGGATGCAGCGCCTTTGCCAGCAAGTCGGCGCGTTTAACCTCCTAGGGCCTGCGCTTGGCAGACGCTGTTCTGGGTCCTGGGGATCTTTGTGAAAACGCCTCTCCTCTGATGGTGCTTTCCTCGAGCTTCTGCCCTTCCGTCTTTTCCTTCTTTGGCTAAGTTCCGAAAATGGTAGCTGGCAGTAGCACCTTCTGGTTCCGCTTATCTATTCACTATTCACCCTACTCACTTTGGCCTTGGCTTTGCTACTCCCCCAAATCAGTCCCCGCAAATATGTGTTCTGGAATAAGCAGTATTGTTTTCAGCAGGGATTTGATTCTGATTGTGTTTTCTTGAACACTAAAAACGCCTATTACACTGACCCTGATTTGTCTCTAAATCTAGGGAAGCATTGTAAATGACTCATTGACAGAGTGTGTATTTCCATCATTTTCATTAATGAAATGGTGGTAGGCTGAATTCTTTTAATTTTATGTAGCATGAATGTTGATACATATATCATAGAAATTCAGCAATACCTCAAATGAACAAAACCAAAAAGACCTAATTCCAGAATTGCAATGATGGCTTTCTTAAAGACATATATTGCTAAAAATATACTTCAATACTAAATGTATTTATAACATATGGTTAAAATTTCTAAAGCTGTAAATGATCATTTTAATAGATGCCCAGGGGGCTTTGACAAAACCCAGTAACGTTTGCTAGTATGTATATATACACACATACATATATAAACATGTGCCTACATATATATTTTGCTAGTATATATAAAATACATAGTGTGTATCTATATTTAAATTGGAATAAGGGAATTCTTTTTTAATATCATAAAGACGGACACTAAATCAAGAATATGTTACTAATTAAAACACTTAAGCATCCTTTATAAATATTAATTTGTATTTCCTTAGTGTCTGTAATGCTCACATTTATTTGAATGAATGACAGAAAAAAACTGAAAGACCTGTCATCTTAAAAAAATTAGCTAACTTGGTAAAATTTTCACAGGTGATTTTCAAATATGAAGTCAGTACTGAGCGACATCCAGCTTTCTATTTGTCAAAATTTCTTTAAATGCATTTTCCTAATTATAATTAGCTGAAGTGAATTGTCTCATGTCCCCTTCACACGGAGCTTCTTCTTTTCTCATAAGTATCTCCACTCTTTTTCCCTTCCATTTTTATCCTAGACCCACTTTGTCTCTCTTTCTTCTCTACCCAATTTATACCCTATTCTTGATTACCTGCACATATTCTCTCACTAACATCCTTGGTTCTTTGCACCCTGAAAGGATGAGTTAGTCAAGCATGTGCTAAGAGATAATGGCATGATATATCATGGCATGTTCTCTTCATAAGTATCCTTGTGTGGCTGGACATAGGATTTATGCAGGGAACTATTGAGGAATAATGTTGAAATGTTAGAAAGTTTTATATTCCAAGAAATTTGGAATTTGTCATAAAGATGATAGGAACTTTGGAGAGCAACAAAGAATGAAAAAAACTAATCAGATTTGCAATTAGCTAGCTTTATAGTGTTTCAAAGGGAAGTTAACAAGTTTATTTTTTAATATATTTTTATTGATATCAGAGAGAAACAGGAGGGAGAGAGGGAGAGAAACATCAGTGATTAGAATCATCAATTGGCTGCCTCCTGCACACCCGCTACTAGGGACTGAGCCCAAAACCCAGGCATGTGCCCTGACCAGGAATCGCACCATGACCACCTGGTTCATACGTCAACACTCAACCACTGAGCCACACAGGCCAGCAGGATGACAAGTTTAGAAGTAAAGAGATGAGTTAGAAGATTACTGAGTAAGTCCAGGCAAGAGATTCAGAATGCCTGAGCCAAGGCTATGGAAGGGGTTACAGAGAAAAAGTTTTAATCAGGAAACCTCTAATACATTTGGCAGTAATATAGCTTGTATGATACATAGTTGTTTTTATGGTAACATATTTAAAATACCATAAATGAGCTCTAATTGGAGAAAGACTAAATTGGGAGAGATGAGGATGAGGTGGAGTAGATTAGACTATGTTTTTAAATTCTTATGTGTTACTTAATTCTATTATTCTTGGTTGGTTGGTTTTTTAATGATAAGTACATAAAAATTATTTTCCTTTGAACAGGTATTTAACAGTGATTCTTATGAAAATATTTTACCTATATATTACAGCTTATAAGAAAAACAAAAGTTTAACTAACCATCTAATATTTTCTAAACTTGAAGAGCATACTTTGAAAAAATGCAAAGGCAGCAGCATTCTTTATAATTTAGCAGGCAAAATTGTGTACATAATACACTTTTTATATCCTAATATATAAAAACCCTGGGTCCGTCACATCCACACGATCAGGAGGCTCGACCAACTGGAAGTCAGTCCTACAGTCAGAGCTGGATTGCCACGGCAATCCAGCGCTGACTGCTAGGGCTGCAGGCACGGTGACCCAGCACTGACTGCTGAGGGGGCTGCGAATCAGGGCCAGAGAGAGGCCTGAAGAGAGAAGCAGGGTCTGATCCATAGCCTCTGTGGCAGCTGTTGATCAGCACTTGCCTCTCTCTTTATCTTTGGGCCTGGTCAGCACCTGTGCCTCCATTTCTATCCAGGCTTCCAGGGGGCTGCTGATCAGCCCTGCCTCTCTGATCAGACCCTGTTGATAGGCCCAGAGACGCTGACTGGCATAGAAGCCAATCAGAACAAAATCTGGGTCAACTGTGAGGAGCCAGTGGCTGCCTAGGAGGCGGAGCTTTTGACTCTGACTGGCATAGAAACCAACTAATCAGAACCAAATTGGCCAACAGAGGAGGGCAATTGGGGGTGATATCAGGCCTGCAGGGGAGGGCAGTTAGGGGTGATCAGGCCAGCAGGGAAGGGCAGTTGGGAGCGAGATCAGGCCAGCAGGGGAGAGCAGTTGGGGGTGAGATCAGACTGGCAGGGGAGCAGTTAGGTGTTAATCAGGCCAGCAGGGGAGAGGTTAGGGGGTGATCAGGCTGGCAGGCAGAAGTGGTTAGGGGCAATCAGGCAGGTGAGTGGTTAGGAGCAAGCAGTCCCAGATTGTGAGAGGGATATCCAACTGCCGGTTTAGGCCCACAGGGATTGGGCCTAAACCGGCAGTCGGACATCCCCCGAGGGGTCCCAGATTGGAGAGGGTGCAGAGGGACACCTCCTCCAGAGCATAAATTTCATGCACCAGGCCTCTAGTGCAGTGATGGCGAACCTATAACACAGGTGTCAGAGGTGACACGCGAACTCATTTTTTTGGTTGATTTTTCTTTGTTAAATGGCATTTAAATATATAAAATAAATGTCAAAAATATAAATCTTTGTTTTACTATTTTTGAAAATATCAAAAAATTTCTGTATGTGACACAGCACCAGAGTTAAGTTAGGGTTTTTCAAAATGCTGACACACCGAGCTCAAAAGGTTCACCATCACTGCTCTAGTGTATATATAAAAAATATTTATACATGTATATAAGGAGAGAGTCCTTTGATTACATTTAAGAATATATATAATTGTCAGAACCTTAGAAACATTACATTTGTGATTTTCTTTAAGTTCTTATGATGAGATCTCACACTTATTCAACAGAGAACAGAATTGGCTTGCTTCACTCAAGCCAAAGCAACTTCTCCCACTGTTGCTCTTGTGTGCCCTGAAAGGAGCTAGCACTTTCCTCCACTATCTTGTTGTGACTTTCAGTAGCTTGCTGTCTTGTTGAAGTCCAACTCCTAATAAAATACTATATACTATATTAGAGAAGAACAAGATAAGTCTTTAGGAGTTTCTGTGCTAGCAAAGAACAAGATGTCCTTCTCTTTGTTTCATTTTTATAAATCCTTCAAGAGAAACTTTAAGTAAAAGTGTGTGTGTGTGTGTGTGTGTGTGTGTGTGTGTGTGTGTAGGTAGGTATATGTTTGTGTTGAGGTGGTGCAAAATTTTATAATGAAGAAAAAATAAATTATTGTCAATGGTATAAAGATGGTTAAATAGCAATATCATTGAAAATTAATAAGCTCCCATTAGCAAAGTTTCAAACACCCAAAAGTTCAAATACATGATTGTTTTGAATTATATAATAAAGTTTTTATAATATTAATACTGAAAGGATCCTGAAATCTACTGAAAAGTATAATTGATATACTATCTATTAGTAAAATATAACCTTCATTTTCCTACATCTATGCCTATGATAGTAATTTGTTCATCATCACTCAAACATCTGTGTAATAAATGAAATGATATGCAGTCTCCTTATCTGAGCTCATGATGTCTAAAAGTGATCCCCCACCCCTCTCCCTCAGGGAAAGTGAGATCTAGCTTCAATTCTAATACCAAGTCAGAATTTTTTTTACATAAAAAATTTGCTGGCCATATACTGACACTAATGTGTACACATACTAATTGTTCCACAAAAAATCATGATGTCCTTAGTATGAGGCTGTAATTGTATTTATCATATAGCATTGACACTCACCCACTAAAAACACAAGCCAGATCTCCTTAACTTTATTTATCATTAGAGATATGAAAACCCATCTAGAGAAAAATTTAGAAGAAGAGCGTCAAATATTACTGCAGCAACAAAAAATATTTCGAAATCGAGCACGTAAATATTTCGTGGAGTCAAACCGGAGAAAAAAGTAAGTAATTGTATTTTATTCAGAGTGTAGAAATTCAGTCTTTATAAAATAATAGTTCTTCTACTTTGTAGCATTTTATGAGCCTAAGTCATGACAACGCTTTATCTGTAAAACAGTGATTCCCAAAGTGGGCGCTACCGCCCCCTGGTGGGCGCTGCAGCGATCCAGGGGGGCGGTGATGGCCACAGGTGCATTTGTTTTAACTTTTTTTGTGTTACCTTTCTATTCTGAGTTCAATAAATAGTTTCATAATTTCAAACTCCAATGTTTCTAATTTACACCTTTCTTTACTATATTTTACGAAAAAGGTAGAAACATTCATACATATATCTTTCTGTTTAATTGCTATTAAAATTTTAAAAAAATTAATTTCCAGGGGGCGCTGAGCAATATTTTTTCTGGAAAGGGGGCGGTAGGCCAAATAAGTTTGGGAACCACTGCTGTAAAACATTAATCAAGATTTAGGTGGCTTTGTACATTTCATAATTGTTTTTCTGCCTAAAGCACAAACATGGTGATGTAATTTCTAGATCACTGACTCTGACCATAATCACCTTTTCTTGTCATAGAACTTCTCATTACAGTGCCATATGCACTTCTTAAAGTGACTATGAAATGTATTCTTTATTTTTATATAATTTCATGATAAATTAAAAGATTACCAATTAATATTTAGTCTCTAATAGAATATAATTTTATTTTAATTTATTATTCACTTCTATATACTTCTTCTGTAAGAGCTATTCTCAGGAATATGATAATGGTGGAAATGTGATAAAAGAATTTTATAAATGACTGCCATAAAAGAGTTTTCTGGTATAAGCTGGAAAGTAAAGTAAAACCATCCAATCACTGCACAACATTTTTCAAGATTTGTTTGAATTATTGGATTTTCTTAACATACAGTAAGTAGGCCATTTTGTATTACTGTTTTTGCTGCCTTCTCTATATTCCTACAATACGCAAATGGCAGAAAAGCACTGGAGTTTATTCACCACGTCATTAAGTATAGTTTCAAGTCCCGTTTCAGAAATACAAAATTGTTTGCTTATAATTTGTTTTTCTGGCATATGTGTCTTTGTATATTAACTCTCTCATTGCCTGGTGTACTTAAAATTATTTAATAAACCTTGTTTTTGTTTTGTATGTGTGTGCTTCTGTTTTTCTCCTATCTTTTAGCTCCTGAAACTTAAAAAAGGTGCATGATAAATGTTCAATAAAGATGAATAAAAGGGTCATGGGCTTTGGAGTCAGAGATCTAGGTTAAAGTCCTAGCTTCATGAGTTAGAGGAAGTTATTTAATCTCTTTAAGTCTCAGTTTCTCATTTATTATTTGAATTAATACCATCTATTTCAAGGGATTGTTATGTAGAACAAAAAAGGTAATATTATAGAGGAATCGTTGAGAACACATATACTAGTAAAAGTAATTATCATGGTGTCGGTCACAGAGTGCTTCTTTCCTATTAAGCTTATTTATTTTGTTGATTAATAAGTTAACATTTGTCCATTGTGTTTTCTAATAGTTGACTTGCTCTGTGAAATAGCAGGCTTTATGTGTGGATTTGATTTTTTCATTTTAAATATGTTTGTATTGATTTCAGAGAGAGGGAGGGAGAGGAAGAGATAAAATCATCAATGAGGGGAGAGGATCATTGATTGGCTGCTTCTGCACACCCCCTCCTGGGGATTGAGGCCGCAGCCGAGCATATGCCCTGACCAGCAATCGAACTGTGACTCCCTGGTCCATAGGTTGACACTCAACCATTGAGCAACACCAGCCAGGCAGGATTTGATCTTTAAACTTCCTACCTGTCTTCTCTCATCAAACATTTATATAAATTTTGATGTGGGAAATAATTGATTTAAAATTCTAAAGGCAGAACATTTTGCAGTACAATTTCATTATTTGCTATTTTTCAGTTATACTACAATGCTATGTAAAGACATAAAAATTTATTTTTTAGCCCGGCCAGTGTGGCGCAGTGGTTGAGTGTGGACCTATGAACCAGGAAGTCACGGTGCGATTCCCAGTCAGGGCACATGCTTGGGTTTTGGGCTTGATCCCCAGTAGGGGGACATGCAGGAGGCAGCCAATCAATGATTCTCTCTCATTATTGATGTTTCTCATTCTCCTTTCATCTCTGAGATCAATAAAAATATTTTTTTTAATTTTTCTTTTTTAAACATTAATCATTTGTCTCTATATTTCACCTTTTATAAAGGAGGTCAAATTATGTATACACTAATGAATTTTAAAATATGTATCATTATGGTCTTTTTGGCCTTCCTATTATCTATCCATTTATGCTTTACATCATCTAAATTCATACTTCCACTCACATTATGGTCACCAATTTGCTGGGGGGGTTTTAAAGTATTTTTTTCTAGAGACAGTCTACTTTCATTATTTGTCAGTTATACTTTGACATTGTCAGTGCTATCCCTAGTAGTATTCAAAGGAAAATGTTCACAGTACCAAGTGCTTTATTTATTTCCATTAATTGCTAAAAAAAAATCTCACTCATTTCATATTTTTTACTCCTTTTTGCTTTTTTATTTGCCAGTTTTTTTCTTGTATGTTTTTACCATATTCTCATGTTTTCTAGTCTCTTACTCAGTGTCTGTACAATGGAGTCCTTTGTTTTCCTTTAAGACCTCTTTCCTTCATCAATAGGTACTGGTTACCTTTTAGGCCTAATGCACACTGGCAACCTGGGACTTCCCTTTATTGCTCTTAAAAGTTGGAGCCACAGTTTCTTGCCTCCCATAGCATTCCTTTCTTCATTTTGTCCTATATCATTAGTTCGCTGGAGCACATCCTCAAGCAACTTTCTAAGATGCTGTTTTGTAGACCAAGTGATTTTAAGATACACAGACACATAAAAGAACTAATTTATTTCCTACATTGTTTTTAATTTTCAATTTTAGAACTATCTTTTGGTAAATAAATGAACAGGCATTTATTCATTCAACAAACATAGTTGAATACCAATGATATAATATCAGGGAAAAATATTTTATTTTACCATTAAACTTTAGAAATGGCAATAGATTAAATGTGACTTCATGAAGAAAAGATATTGTAATAAATTTTAAGAAGTAAAAATTCCAAAAGGAGCCTTCATACATTTTTTAAACAATATGATATAAGCATATACAAATGATCAGAAAAATTTTTGTGTAACTAACTGACAGAATCAGAGAGAAAAGGTCAGAATCGGCAAAATGGCCCAAAAAAAGAGAAGCGGAAACACTACCAGATAACAGATGAGGGACAAGCACTTGGGAAGAATCACTAAAATATATAATAAAAAAGATTCTTTTAAATATCCTAAAGGCATAAAAGACTACCTAGAGAATCATGAAATGAATTATTTTGTGAATATGAAGTAGGGGATAGCTGCATTACCTATTAGTGAGAATGACAGAGTTTGGAGTTGCCCATAAAGCAGGAAAAAATGTATCTTTATAATAAATAGGAAGGAATTATACTTTAAACAATAAGTCATATTTGTCAAACCCCCATAAATGAAGATATGGTATAAGCTAAAAAATATTAATAGATACAAATAAATTTAGATATCAGTAGGTTTAAATATCAGTGAGTATATTATTGATAATATAATAAAGAAATTTAGTATATTTGGAAGTTATTGACCATTTGAAATATTTACTCAACTTTTACTGGGTTTAAAATACTGGAGAATAAAAATAAAATGCATAGTTCCTGCTTTCATATTACTAAAAGTAAAGTAATAAAAGATGGCAATGGTATGCAATAAGTACTCTGATAGAATCACAAGTTACTATGGAAGCATATTTTATACACTACAAGACAAGGAATAAAAAAGGTTATTAGGTAACCAGGGAAAATGAGCAAATATGTTTTAAGCAAAGAGAACAATAATTGAAAAAGCTTAATGTTATGAAATATAAGAGAAAAGTTTTGTGTGACCCAGGCACAGAAAAATGTAGAAGAGCACCAGCAGATGAAGCTATAGAGTTGGTAAGAGACATTTCACTTAAAAAACCTTTTCTGCCCAATCTAAAGAAATTAAACTCTATCCTTAGGACTCTGAGATGCTATTGAAATAGTAAAACAGAAGTGTCATGATCAGATTTATATTTTAGCTCAATATAGCAATGAGGTGGAGGATGACTTGAAGCACAGGCTATAGGCAAAGAGAAGAGGCAAAAAGCTGTTATAGTGACCTGAGGTAGAGTTGAGTTTGAGTAGGTAGAGTCAAAAGGAGTCAAAGATCAGTTATGGGTGGTCCAGGAACAGCATTATCGTAAATGGAATACTTATAGATTATACAAACTTTATTTTAACATTTTAATATAAATCTAAATTACAATGTATATTTCTATAATCTTTTATACAGATTATGATAAATGTAGTTTGATCTTCATACACTGATATTCATTGTGAGGATCAAATATTCTACTCTGTTATATTACTAGTATTGTCTTGCCCTTGAGCTGTTAAGCTTTTTTGGTTTACAATAGCAGCCTCTGACAGGTATGCTTGGTGAATTCTTCTAATCAAAAATTTTCTCCCTCTGTCCTGGCCAGTTTATTGGAACAGCATCCTGTTCACCAAAAAGGTGGCCAGTTTAATTTCTGGTGAGGGCACATAGCCAGCTTGCATGTTCAATCCCCGGTCAGGGCGTGTGCAGCAGGAGGCAACCAAGCGATGTTTCTCACATCCAAGATTCTCTCTCCCTCTCCCTCTCCCTCTCTTTCTTCCCCTCCCTCTCCCTTCCTCTCTCCCTCTCCCTCTCTCTCTCCCTCTCTCCTCCTCTCTCTCTCTCTCCCCATCTCTCTTTCCCTTTCTGTCTCTAATATCAATTTTAGATAATTTTAAAATTTTCTTCATTAGCTGTAATTTTTTTAAATTAAACTATTTTAAGGTAATTGTAGGTTCACATGCAGTTTTTAAAAATAATATGGTAAGATCCCATAATACCCTTTATTCAATGTTTCAGAATGCTAAAATCTTGCAAAACCTATAGCTCAGTCTCACAACCAGGATGATGACATTTATACATAGTCAAGATACAGCACATTTCCATCACCACTAAGATTCTGCACATTGTCCTTTTATAGCCAAACCTACTTCCCTCCCACACCACTCCCCTGGAAATCACTAATCTGTTCTCATTTCTAGAGTGTTACATAAATGGGATTATACTGTGTGTAACCTTTCAGATTGGCTTTTCTCACTCAACACAATTCCCTGGGATTCATCCAGGTAGTTATTCCTTTTTTTTTCCCCCCCTTAAGTATATATTTTATTTCAGAGATGACGGGAGATGGGGAGAGAGATAGAAACATCAATGATAAGGCAATCATTGATCGTCTGCCTCCTGCATGCCCCCTACTGGGGATGGAGCCCACAACCCAGGCATGTGCCCTGACTGGGAATCAAACCGTGACCTTCTGTTTCATAGGTCAATGCTCAACCACTGAGCCACACCGGCCAGGCAGTAGTTCATTCTTTTTTATTGTTGAGTTTTAATCCATGATACAGATGGACCGTAGTTTATTTAACCATTTGCCCATTGAAGGACATCTGGGTCATTTCCAGTTTGGGGTTACTGTGAATAAAGCTGCTGTAAAGATTCATAGATAGGTTTTTGTGTGAACACAAGGTTTTATATCTCTTGGATAACCAAGAATACAATGGTGGTATGTTTAGTGTTGAAAGAAAATGCCAAACTGTTTTTTCAGTGTGACTGAACTCACCAGCAGTATAAGAGTCATCCAGTTTTCTAATCTTCACTAGCATTAGTGTTGTCTATTTTTTATTTTAACTATTCTTATAAGTGTACAGTAATATCTCATTATGGTTTTAACGTTCATTTCCCCAATGATTAGTGAAACAGAATATCTGCCTATTCTCTTTTAATAAAATTTCTCTTAACATCTTTTATCCATTTTCTAGTTAAATTATTTGTTTTTTTACAGTTGAGTTTTGATAGCTCTATATAATCTAGATCAGCTGTGGGCAAACTACGGCCCGTTTGAAATGAATAAAACTATTGAAAAAAAAGACCGTACCCTTTTATGTAATGATGTTTACTTTGAATTTATATTAGTTCACACAAACACTCCATCCATGCTTTTGTTCTGGCCCTCCGGTCCAGTTTAAGAACCCATTGTGGCCCTCGAGTCAAAAAGTTTGCCCACCCCTGATCTAGATACTAGTCCTTTGTCAGATAAGTGGTTTTCAAATATTTTCTACTGTGCTAAAGCTTATCTTTTTATATTCTTAATTTGGTCTTTCTCAAAGCAAAAGTTTTTAATTTTAGGAAGTCCAGTTTATCAATTTTTATTTTTATAGATTATACTTTTGATTTCAAGTCTGAGCTCTTTGTTTGGCCCTGGATCCTGAAGATTTTCTCGTATGTTTTTTCCTAAAAGTCTATAATTTTATAAACTTTTTATAGCTTATCCTATATAATAAAGAGGTAATATGCAAATTGACCATCACACCCTCACAAGATGGTGGCCTACAACCAGGCTGGCAGGGTGGTTAGTGAGGGACGACCAAATGACTAAACAAGCAAGCTGTATAGGGTGACCAGGCCAGCAGGGTGGTTAGTGAGGGACGACCAAACAACTGAACAGCAGGCTATGTGGGGCAACCAGGCTAGGGGGGCGGGGGCCCATGAGGGGCAACCAGGCTGGCGGTGGGGGGCACTTGGGAGTAACCAGGCCAGCAGGGGGTGCATTTGGGGTAACCAGGCTGGCAGAGGGGGCAGTTAGGGGAGACCAGGCTAGTGGGTGGTGCAGTTGGGGGCAACCAGGCCAGCAGCGGGGGGCAGTTGTGGGTGATTAGGCTGGCAGGGGGGGCAGTTAGGGGCGATCAGCCGGGCACACAGAGGCAGTGAGGGCCATCAGGCCAGCAGGGTGGGGGCCAGTTAGGGGCGACCAGGCAGGCAGGCAGGTGAGCGATTAGGAGCCAGTGGTCCAGGAGTGTGAGAGGGATGTCCGACTGCCGGTTTAGGCCCAATCGGGCCTAAACCGGCAGTCGGACATCCCCCAAGGGGTCCCAGATTGGAGAGGGTGCAGGCTGGGCTGAGGGGACCCCCGCCCCATGCACAAATTTCATGCACCAGGCCTCTAGTATGTTTATAAACTATATAAAGTTTATAGTTTCATAGTGATATATTTTAATTTAACTTTTATATAAGGTATGAGACAAAGGTTTTTTGCTTTGTTTTGTCTATGGATATCCAGTTAGTCTAGCATCATTTGTTGGAAAAGCTATCTTTCTTTCATGAATTGTTTTAAAAACCAGCTGAGCATATTTGGGTGGGTTTAGTTCTGGGTTCTCCATTCTGTTAATCTTTTTGTCTATCCCTCTACCAAAACTACACTATATATATATATAATATATATATATATATATATATATATATATAATATATGTATATTATATATATATGTATTTATATATATATATATATATATATATATATATATATATATAATCTTCAAATACAATAGACTGATTCCTCCCACTTTATACCTCTTTTTCAAAATTGGCTTAGGTATTCTAATTTGTTTTCCTTTCATATAAAATTTAGAATAATCTTGTCAGTACTTGCAAAAACATTGCCTAGATGTTTCTAGAAATTCCATTATTACCTGTATATCTATGTGGTGTAGGGAGGACTGACATCTTTTCTATGTTTTCTCCTAATAAATCTACTGAGTTTTTCATTTCAGTTGTATTTTTTAAGTTTTAAAATTTCCATTTGGTTAGTCTTTATATATTCTATTTATTTTTGAGACCTATTTTTTTTCACTTGCAAACATGTCCATAGTTGTTCATTGAAGCATTTTTCTCATGCTTCAAAGATTTTATCAAGCATTTAAAATTTTTGTCAGATAGTTCTAACATCTCTATCATCTTGATTTTGGCATCTTTGGATTATCTTTTTCATTCAGTTTTAAATCTTCCTGGTTCTTGGAATAACAAGTGATTTTCTTTTGAAATCTGGACACTTTTGTATTGTGTTATAGACTCTTGGGCTTATTTAAACCTTCAGTTTTAGCTGGCTGTCTTTGGCACTGTGCCAACATAGAGAGAGGTTAGGAGACACCACCTCATTGCTAGGTTGGTTGGGGGAGGGGCTCTTTATTACTGCTGATCAGTAGTGGGAATTCTAGCTCTTCACATGGTCTCCACTGACACCCTGGTGGGAATAGGCTCATTTAAAAATGTTATATTTTATTCTTAAAAACATTTTTTCTCCAATTGCATTTTTTAATTTGAAAGAGTGATAGTTTATCATATTTTTAAATTTTTTAAATTTCTAATTATCTCAAAAAGTAATTGAATTTTAAACTTAAATATGATCATATGTCCAGAAAGTTGTAACTACCTAAATCTGAAATGTGGCTTCATCCACAAAGAAAGAAATGCATCACAAAAGGCCAGCTCTCCAGGCCTGCCTGTGTCTCCTGTGACCTTGAGTACTCTTAATACTGCTTGAGTTCTATTGTTAAAGAAAGTTGTGGCCATGATGGTTATTTCTGTGGTATCAGTTGTCACTTCCCCTCTTTTATTTTTAATTTTATTTATTTGGGTCCTTTCTGTTTTTTTTCTTCATGAGTCTGCTTAAAGGTTTATCAATCTGGTTTGTCTTTTCAAAGAACTAGCTCTTAATTTCATTGATCTTTTGTATTATTCTTCTAGACTCTATTGTGTTTATTTTCATTGTGATCTTTATATTTCTTTTCTTTTATTCACTTTGGGCTTTGTTTTTTTATCTTTTTCTAGTTTCTTTACATGTAAGATTAGATGGTTTATTTGAGATTTTTCTTGTTTCTTGAGGTAGGCCTGTATTGCTATGAATTTTCCTCCTAGGACTGCTTTTACTGTGTCCCATAGATTTTGGGTTGTTGTATTTTCATTTTCATTTGTCTTAAGGTATCTTTTTTGTTTTGTTTTGTTAATCCCAAGGATATTTTCCCATGGGTTTTTAGAGAGAATAGAAGGAAGGGGGAGAGGTACAGAGAGAGAAACATCATTGATATGAGAGAGACACATTGATTGGTTGCCTCCCGCATGTGCCCCAACCAGGGCCAGGATTGAACCTGCAAACAAGGTACATGCTCTTGACCGGAATCAAACCCAGGACCCTTCAGTCTGTGGGCTGACACTCTATCCACTGAGCCAAACTGGCTAAAGGGGCTCAAAGTATCTTTTGATTTCTTCCTTAATCTCATTGTTAACCCATTTATTGCTTAGTAGTATGTTTTTTAACCTTCATTTGAGTGCTTTTCCATTTTATTCTTATAATTGATTTCTAGTTTCATACCATTGTAGTCGAAAAAGATGTTTGATATTACAGTCTTCTTAAATTTCTTGAGACTTGTTTTGTGTCCTAACATGTGGTCTATCCTGGAAAATTTTCCATGTGAACTTGAAAAGAATGTATATTCTGGGGCTTTAAGTGAAATACTCAAAAGTATCAATTAAATTCATCTAGTAGAATATGTTATTTAAGGCTGCTATTCCTTTGTTGATTTTCTGTTTGAAAGATCTATCCATGATATCAATGGTATTTTTAAGTTCCATAATATAATTGTATTACTGTCACTCTCTTTCTTTATGTCTATCAATATTTGCTTTGTATATTTAGATGCTCCTATGTTGGGTGCATAAATGTTTACAACAGTTATATCCTTTTGTTGCAATGATCTCTTTATCATTTAGTATTATCTTTGTCTTTTATTATAACCTTTGTTTTAAAGTCTATTTTGTGTGATAAAAATAGTGCTACCCAGCTTTTTTGTTTCCAATTGCATAAAATATCTTTTTCTATCCCTTTATTTTTAGGCTATATGTATCTTTTTATCTGAATTGGCTCTATTGTAGACAGCTTATATATGGATGTTGTTTTCTTATTCATGCTACTACCCTATGTCTTTTGATTGGACATTTAAATCTATTTATATTTAAAGTAATTATTGATGTATACACAGTTATTACCAGTTTATTATTCATATTTATGTTCCTTTTTTTCATCTTCCTCTTCTTTAAAAAGTCCCTTCAATGTTTTTGTAATAATAGTTTGGTGGTGATAAACTTCTTTAGCTTTTTTTGGTCTGGGAAGTTCAATTTAAATGATAGCCTTGCTGGGTAGAGTAGTCTTTGTAGGTCTCTGGGTTTCATCACTTTGAATATTTCATCCCAATCCCTTCTGGCCTGCAAAAGTTCTGTTAAGAAATCAGCTGATAGTCATATTAGAGGTCCCTTGTAGTTAACTGTCTTTCTCTTGGTGATTTTAATATTCTCTTTTTGTCTTTAACCTTTCCCATTTTAATTATGATGTGTCTTGGTGTTGGTCTTTTTGGGTTCATCTTGTTTTGCTTCCTGAACTTATATGTCTTCTTCCTTCACTGGTTAAGGAAGTTTTTCAGTACTTCTTCAAATAGGTTCTCGATCCTTTGCTCTCTCTCTCTTTTCCTTCTGGTACCTCTATGATGAAGATGTTCTTACACTTGATGTTTTCCAAGAGGTCCTTTAAACCAGCGGTCGCCAACTGGTGGTCCGTGAGGTCTGAAAGGTAGGCAACTGCTGCTTTAAACAGTCCTCATTTTTTAATTCTTTTTTCTCTTGGCTTCTCTGATTAGGTGTTTTCTGCTACCTTGTCTTCCAAATTTCTAATTATGTCCTTTGCTTTATCTAATTTGATAATGATTCCTTTTAGTATAGTATTCATTTCAGTTATTGTATTCTACATTTCTGTCTGATTCTCTTTTTTATGGTTTTTATGTCCTTTTTATACTATTGAAGTTCTCACTAAGTTTGTTGAGCATTATTTTAACCATTGTTTTGAACTCTATATCTGGTAGATTACTTGCCTCCATTTCATTCCACTCTTTTTCTGGAGATTTCTCCTGTTCTTTCATTTGCACTGTTTGTTTTTCTCCCCATTTGGGCTGTCTCTCTGTGTTCATTTCTATATATTTTGTGGGTCTTTTATGTCTCCCATTCTTGGTATCATGGCCTTATGATGTAGATGTTCTATGGGGCCAAGTGGTACATGTCCCTGATCACCTGAGCCAGGTGTTTCAGCAGTGTCCCTTTTGTGGGTTATGTCTGCCCTTCTTTTAAGTTTTTCCTTGTTTGTCTTAATTTTTTCATTTGTTGCTTCCCATTTTGTATTCCACATATGAGTGAAAGTCATATGGTTCTTGACTTCTATATCTGATTTTTCACTTAGCATGATATTCTCAAGATCCATCCATGTTGCTGCAAATGGCAGTATTTTATCATTTTTATGGTTGAGTAATATTCCATTGTATATATGTACCGCATCCTACGTATACATCATCTATCAAAGGACACTTCAGTTGCTCCCATGTCTTAGTCACCATGAATAATGCTGCAGTGAACATAGTGGAGCATCTATCTTCGCATATAGATACAAAACGTTTCTAACATTATTAGCTAAAAAAAACTCTTTTCTTCATTGAATGGTTTTGGCACCCTTCTTGTAAATCATTTGACCTTGCAAAGGTTTATTTCTTGGCTCTATACTCCATTGGTCTATGCATCTGTCTTTATGCCAGTACTACAATGCTTTGATTCCCATAGATGTTAGGAAGTTTTTAAATCAGAAAGTATAAGACTTGTCATTGTTCTTTTTCAATAAAGTTTTGATTATTTGGAGTCCCTTGTGATTACATATGAATTTTAGGATGTATTTTTTAGGTTTCTGAGAAAAAAAATCATTGGTATTTTGGTAAGGATTGTCACTTTGGGTGGTATTGACATGTTAACAACATTAAGTCTGCCAATCCATTAACATGGGATGTCTTTCCATTTATTGTGTGTGTGTGTGTGTGTGTGTGTGTGTTTTAATTTCTTTCAGCAGTGTTTTGTAGTTTTAGTATACAAGTCTTTCACCACCTTGGTTAAGTTTTTTTCTAAGTATTTTATTCTTTCTGATGCTATTGTAAGTTGAATTTTTAAAATTTCCTTTCCAGGTTGTTTGTTGTTAGTATACAAAAACACAACCGATTTTTGTATGTTGATTTTGTATCGTACTGTAATTGTTTAATTAGTTTTAACAGTGTTTTCATAGAATCTTCCAGTGCTGTGTTGAATCAAGTGGTGAAAGTAGGCTTCTTTGTCTTGACATGGAGGGATTATTGAAGGAGTTTGTTTGGAGAGGTAAAAATCTTCTCTCCCTCCTGTGGCACTACACTACAACCTCCTACTTACCACAGGGGTTAGACCACTTGAAGATCAATAGCCCTACTTCCCAGAAATATAGTTCCACAAATCTGAGTTATTTAGACTGGAATAATGCCCCAACCAGTGGATGCTTTGGAAAGATAATTACTAGTAACCTATGACACTAAAAATCTTAAAGATTAGTTCTAACCAACCACCCCTATCACCATGCATTCCAAGAGGCTTCTCTACCAGTGAGTTGCAGGCTTGCTTTTTTTATTTTTCTCATTATCCAGCAAATAATAATTGAAACACACACATATTTTTCAAAACTTAATTCTTTGATACAGTTTAAATTAGATAACATAAACTTAAGTGCCCAGGGGCAATCAAAAATAAATAAAATGTGAATGTTAAGAAAAATAGGGAATGGTAAGGATTACAGATAGGTGTTTATAGCCATAAGTGAATAAGAGTCCAGGGATGCCAAGTCTTCCACACTTTCAAGAGAGGTTAGAAATCAAGATTTTTGTGTACATTGTCTGGATTTTTAGCACAGTTCAGACTTAACATGGCAGCCAATTTTAAATTTTTGGTCTAAAAGAAAAAAAGAAATATACAGTATTTCCTTGACTGTCTGATAATTTGCAAGACTGCTTCTTTCACCAATGAGTTAGTTCTTCACATTACAGAAAATAAGGTAGCTTTTTAGAAAAGAATTTTCTGCAGCAGAACTTGGGAGGTAGGAAATTAGAAAGAGCCTCATTATAAAGACTTCTCTTTGACCTGGATAAAGTTCTGAAATTACCACTTACAAAGCTATTTAAATTTTTTGCCAATGGCTTTTTTAAAATGCTAGATGTGTTGTTTCTAAGTCAGTAAAAATTTTAAATATATAGGGTGCCCCAAAAATGTATATATACTTTAACAGCTGGTAACTCAATTTTGATAATGAAATGTATTTTAATAAGCACTGCTTTTATAATTATTCAAAGTGTGTATATACATTTTTGAGACACCCTATATTACTAGTATATAATGCATTGTTTTGAAACTATTTTCTGTGTTGAGATTTTTAAAACTTATTACCTAATTCTGCTATCTTCTTTATGTTTAAATTTAGATATTTTGAAGAGAAACAAAAAGAACGAGAAGAAAGAGAACACCAAATTAGAGAACAAATACTTCAACAAAGAAAAGAGAAGTTTGAAGAAGTTACTGAAAATTTCCAGCGGGCCCATATCCCTCTTTCACAGCGGAGGAGAGCAGGTATCTTAATTTCTAGAATATGAGAACAAAAATGACAGCTATAATCACATTTGACTTGAGTAGATGATAAAATAATAAAGAAATAAAGTAGAAATTTAAATTTAAAAGACTAGTATCCCTTTTTAAGTAATAAGACTTTCACCAAATGAAATATTGCAATTTAACTTGGTTTAATTTGGAGAATATTTTGTTGGCTGTATTAGTAAATTTTGAATTTTCACAAGTTTGATTCTACTTTATACTGGCTTAAATGTTTTGTTATTTTTAAATTTGATCTAATAAATAGCTTTATAAAAGGAAAATTTAACATTTAGGTTCAGTAAATTAGTGTCACATTTATTCTGGCATTTATTCACATGTGACTCAAATTCATATTTGAGAGACTGGCAAAATAAAAGGAAAGTCTACACAGTGATATAATCTAACAATCTAAGACCTGGAATCAATTAAGGATTTAAATATGATTGTAGTTGATTCTTTTGGTATCCATCTACATTTTTTATACCTTAAATAATAACATGGAATTAACAACAAACTGTCAAAGCTTCAGAAAGAAAAGGGATAGGCAGCATCTTTATGTGTTAAACATATGTTATACCTGGGCTAAGCACAACTATAGAGAAATCTAATTGTACTCTACCATTAAAGATCTCACAGCTTATTTTGGAGCTGAGAATAATATAAACATTGAAAATAAATATAGTGATAATTGCTATGGTAGCAGAATGTATTATAAGAACATTTAAATTTTAAATTTTTTATATCTCCATCTGCAAGAGAGACTGAAAAAAAAATTTATGTTTTTATATTGCCACCCCTAACAATATAGAGTCTATTGCCAAGGGAGAAAGGAAAAACTGATATTAGGAAGGAAATTAGGGGTCCCTGGTACAATTAGATTTATTTGTTAGAAAGATAATTACAGTTACCACATGGAAGATGGATTGAAGTAGAGACACTAAAATAGGTAGAGTAGAGATTATTTTAATATTTGAGGCAAGAGATGCTAAGCTACTAAATTAAAGCACTTCACTGGATATGGTAATAAGAGGTAATATATTCAGGATATATAATCAGTGCATTGAATTTGAGCCTCGCATGACTCATTCAAATGGGGAAATCAAATCAGCAACTAGAAATATGGGTCTCAAATTTAAGAAAAAGATATGGAATTGAAATGTATATTTAAGAGTCACTAATGGATAGGTATATATATAGTTGATAAATGAAGCCATAGGAAAGATAAGCTAAATAACAGAGTATAAACCAAAAACTGAGTATATGGCCTAAAATAAAGCCTTTATACACACTATTACATTTACTATAGGTAGAGCAAGAAAAACTAAAAGTGGATTTTGAGAAGTAGTTATCAAGAAAGCAGGTGCGAATCAAAAGAAAACAAAGAAAATAATGTATATGAAGACAAAAGAGGAGATAGTTTTAAGAGAGAAGATATAATCATTTGTGTCAAATGCCTCAAAGAAGTAGTTACCACTCATGAATATTGTTTGCTTCAAAAAGGGTGCTATCAAAGCGTCTAGGTACAAAGAGTCAAAAGAGTTTTTGCAAAAACAAATTATATGCTTTCATAAAACCTGTATTTATCCCTGACTTCCAGGATATATTAATTGTAAAATCAAGGCCCAGATCAGTATACATAATATTTTGCCTTCTATGTGAGAAAAGGGGAAAATTCCAACATATTTACTTATATTTGCATAAAGAGACAATGAAAGAATATATGAATGAGCGATGAGAGTAAGCTGCCAAATGTGTATCATATATTCTTTATTTCTGAATATGAATATAATACCTGTACAAAATATTAATAATTTAAGAAAATTCAGTGCTATCAATGAAGAACAAAACTATGTAAGACAGCTATTGGTCTATGAGTTTAGTTTATCATGTATGCATGAGAGCTGACTCTTTCCCATGCTACAAAAGAAGGACGACGGATTGCTGGTTTCAGTGAGGTCAGAAAATTGTTAGAGGGAGAATATGAGAGTAAAACAATGGCACTAGTGCGTTAAATTAAATAATAATACCCTAATACACAGTAAGCACTCAAAAAACATAGGCTTATATTATCCTCAGCAAATGAGAGATAGTTACTGGGAGGTCATAAGATAACAACAAAAGTAGTAATGGTGGTTGTAAATTGACCTAAGTTAGTTTTTAAGTTGTCTTTGATAGACAAGTGGTGAAAGTTAATAAAAGCAAATCTCAGGCTATCATCGAGCATGACTAGTCATTAGCAAAGCAGATATAAAACAATTTATACAACTTTTTCAGTAAATTCAAGAAAGTGCCAGTTCTCTGTCTTCTTAGGTTCTCTGACTGCACCTTAAATGAAAGGTCCTTACACAACCACATTCCAGAGACAGAATTCTATGCCTTCTGGTATTGGACATCAGAAATGCTCCTATATTAACGGCTGGACACAGGACTGGTTAGAGATCAAACCTGAAATGCCATTCGTAACATAGAGTATAGACCTCCCTAGATTCTTGGTCTTTGTTCATGCAAGGGTTGGGACTGATTAACATGTTTAGGCAAATCCACTTGTTTTGAATGCCTTTAATTTCAACAAAGAAAGCCCATATTAAATATTCGTCAGGCTCCTCAAAAGGCTATTATTTTTCACTAATAAAAACCCATTTTGGACATTGATTATGCTAATTAGAAAAAGCTACAGCTTGATAGTATCTGCCTCAAGAGGACTGGTCCTTTATGATTAGAATATCCAGCAAACCATTTCATAATTGTGTTTTGGTCACTAGTATATTATGCTATTACTCCTTGATTAGGGAAATGGACTATTTCTGGAGTTCAAGTTTGAACTAATTCATACGTAATAATATACTGGTTTTGCTTAAGCATTTTAGGGTAAATAACAAACATTGTAATAAGGGAAGTTTGATGACATGGGATTTTCAAAGGAGAAAGCAGGAAAGACTGTGTGGAGGTGCCAGGATTTGAATTATAGGTAGTATGTAATCAGAGAAAAATGATGTCTTCACTTAAGAGGGTTTCAGGAGAAACAATATACTTAAAAGACAGCTGGGTTTCGCCAGGCCAGTGTGGCTCAGCATCAACCTATGAACCAGGAAGTCACGGTTCAGTTCCCAGTCAGGGCTCATCCCCAGATTGCTGGCTCGGGTTGTGGGCTCAAAGCCCAATAGGGGACTTGCAGAAGGCAGCTGATCAATGATTCTCATCATTGGTGTTTCTATGACTCCCTCTCCCTTCCTCTCTGAAATAAATAAAAATATATATTTTATAAAAAGACAGCTGTGTTTCAATTCAAACAAGAAGGTAAATTAGAGGTGCTAAGTAGTATGTAGAAGAATGTACATAGTATGTACATAATGTATGACTGTGAATAAATCAGTTACCTTCTGTATGCCTCAGTTTCCTCAGTTGCAAAATGGAGACTTAAATAGCATCTACCTCATAGGGCATAGTGAGTATTAAATTAAATAATACTACAAAATGCTTAAAAATAATGCCTACAACAAATAATGCCTAACTCAATACATGTTAGTTGGTGTTTTCATAGCTTTCCCCTTTCTTCACAAGAATATTTTTTGCTCGGTGGTTAGAGTGTCGGCCCACTGACCAAAGGGTTGCGCATTCTATTCCCAGTCAAGGGCATGTACCTGGGAGGCAACCAATCAATGCGTCTCCCATTGATGTTTCTCTCTCTCTCTCTCTCTCTCTCTCTTTCTCTCTCTCTCTCTTTCTCTTTCTCTCTCTCTCTTTCTCTCTCTCTCTCCCCACTCTCATACTCCCCCCTCTCTCCCTTCCACTCTAAAATCAATGGAAAAAATATCCTCAGGTGAGGTTTTATATATGTGTATATGTGTATATACATGTACATATGTATACATATGTACATGTATATATGTGTATATATTTATAAATTTTGTCAGAAATTTATGGAACTCTGAGATGAAATGTAATGAGTTTTGTATGCAAGAACAAAGAGTCTGGACATTTCTCACAGTTTCTTTTTTTCCAGATAAATATTCTTAAAATCGGTTATGAGAATTTTGAAGTAGCAATTTCTCTTTGTGGATTAGAGGTCTAAATTTAAACTATTTAGACTATTCTTAAAAATGTTTTCTTCTTACCAAAGTTTTAGAAATAGTATTTTATCATTGACCAATTAAATTATATAAAGAGATTGTTGAAGATGCAGTGATTCTGAACTATTTGATTTTTATTATCCCCTTACTTTTTCAAAAACCAGTGCCTCCATTAGAAGAGGCCCTCAAACAAATTCAAGACTCCAACTTAAAAGTAAACTTTCCCTCTTCCCAGAGACCAACAATAAACTTGAGGTAAGTAATTTATTATCATGTGTAATTATTAATGTATAATAATTAAATAAGTCTCTAGTTGCTGAGTTTTATAGGCCTTTTCATCAGTTACTCCTCACTCCTTAATTACTATTTTATTTTCACAGATTAAATTATGGTTAAGTGGAATATAAATATTTTGCTTCAAGAATAAGGCAGAATTTTAGTTTGTTGTTTTGGAATTACAATGCTGCTTAGGTTGAATAATTGTCTTTGGAAACTATCATCAAAACCATTTTTAAATATTGATATTGGTTATTCATCTTTGCCAAGATGAGAAAATTGTGTTGAATTATAGTGATATAATTTTAAGTAAAAGGAGTAACTCTGTGGTTAGAAATGGGTTTTTCTGCACTGAAAATCTTTCCTTGGTGTCTTGAAAAAGCTACAGTGTCTCCTGCTTCCTCTCCAGGATAGCTTAAATGTGTCATCTAGAAGCAATAAGATGGCCAACCAACACAGTACTCTCTGACATCCTATATTTCCCATTTATTTATTAGAAATGTTTGTTGGAGCTACTACATGCATAATACTAGGTCAAGAATTGTAAAGGGGATATGGAAAAGTATAACAATGTAAAATACAATCATTATATAAACTGGGAGAGAAGTGAATGCTTCAAAAGTATAGAATAGTACCAAACAAGTAATGATAATAATATTTAATATTTATTTACTAGAGACAGCTTCATTTCAGGCATAAATTATGTTAATATTTTACCTGTACCTGATGTCATTTACTAAAGTACTTCCATTTTTAGAATACCTGTGGTCAATAGTTTCCTTGATCAGAACTAGGAACAATTAAATTATCCTCTCAGTCTTCATTGTAGTTCAGGCAAGACCTCATGGAATAGGAGGAGACTCTTCAGCAAAGCTTTGAAGAAAATAAGAGTTAATCATTAAACAAGAGGATGGATGTCATTCCAGACAGCGGGATGAGCATGTGCAAAGGCCAAGAGTAATAGAAGGAAAGATGTGGTCTGGGAGTAAGAGCATGGCTGAATGATAGAATGCAAAATAACAATAGCTTGGCTAGATATGAGATTGGTGAAGTAAATACATCTGCATACTTAGGAATATAAACTTCATCCTGAAAGTTTAAGAGATGCTAATGAAGTATTTTAAACCAATGGGTGATAAGTTCAACTTTTCTTTTTTAACATATTCCAATTTATTGTGAACAAGTGTAGATAATGGATTGAAGATGACCCCAAAAAAGGCTATTTGATCGTATCTATTGGATCTAAAGCTCAAGAGAAAGACCTACTAGTAAGCTTAAGATATGTGAAGCTAACACAATGAATGAGATCAACCATGGAGAATTATGTGCTGTGATAACAAGACTAGGATAAAACACTAAAAAACAGCAACATTTAAGAAGTGAAAAAACAAAAGAGAGAAGCCTGCAAAGAGGAATAGAATGGATAAGATAGGACTAGGAGAGCATGGTATCATGGAATTAAAGAAACAGTTTATGAAGATCAAATTGTTTCTAGGGAACCAATAACAAAAAGTTACATCTTCCAAGATCCTGGCAGGAAACAGGTGGCACATTTAAAAGAGATAACTGAAAAGAGATTAATTAAGGGACTGGGAAACCAACTAAGGATGGTGAAACACCCGTGGAAGTGACAACAAAGTCAGCATGACCATCACACACCTGAACTATAGAAGAGGGCTGCCAGACAGCACCTGCAGTCCTAGTAGAGGAACGTTGCCACTGTTAAACCAAGCTCAGCAGAGAGGAAGCCACCAGAATAATTATCAAAAACCTATATTTTCTGTCACCCTCCCATTTCTTGCTAGTGTCTTCCATTGGCCAAACTCAATTATTAGATCAGTTAACTATTAGCAAAATCAATATGTTGAAGTGGTGGAGGTAGAAGCTAGATAGCAAGCAGTATGTTACGGAAAAAATAAAAGTTGAAGCAGTGAAGACAATGCTTGTAGAGTACTATGGAAAAGCTTGTGTGAAAAAGGAAGATGACAGACAATTAGAGGGGGGTTTAGGATCCAGAGGGAATTTAAAGTGATAAATATTTCCAAACTATTTAGTGTAGAAGTAATGAGCATTTTTGTACACAGTTTTTTACTCTCGGGTTTCTTTTTCTATGTATCCAATTGTTATCCCTTGTGGTATCGGATATTTTTAATAAAAGAACTCTTTGTACTATGAATGAAAGGATAGAATATTTTGTTTAACAGGGTATAGTTTCTTAAAGTCTTAGAAGAGGTAAAATATCAGAACAACTTTGATTTCCCTGTAATAAACAAGCATAGTTATCATTACACTAAATCTTTGCTAGGACTGTTAAATAACATCATTGTTTTATGAGAAGTTGTCTTCATTCTAAATTAGAATACATAATTTTCATATTATTCTTGTAATCCTATATAATAAAGAGCTAATATGCTAATTAGACCAAACAGCAAAATGACCATCCAGACGAGCTTATGGACGAAGCCAGGGCTGCGAGGGCCCAAGGCAGCTGCAGCTGCGAGGGCCGAGCCCCTTGCAGAAATTTTGTGCATCAGGCCTCTAGTCTACTTATATAAAAACCCTGGGTATTGTTCATCACGACCAGAACCGCGACCAAGCAGAAGGGAGTCAGTCCTGCAGGGGTTGTCTTGGCAACAGCTGCACCCTCCCCCGAGCTGATTCCCAGAGCTGTTTCCTGTAAGGGCGAGGTTTGAGGCAGGAACCTGCCCTGGGAGCGTGGAGGCATATCTTTATAAAGTGTGCCGTGCCAGCACCGCCAGGGGTGAACCTGAGTGGGGGCGACTGAAAGGCTTAGAAAAAACAGACAAGAGAATGAAAGCCAGGTCTTGGTGAGACACTGCTTCTCTGAGAGACAGCGACCATGCCCACAGCCATGCCCTTATAGCAGATGCTATGAGGCAAAGTAAGGGCGTGACCAAAATGTTTACAACATTCTCCTGGGTTTCAATCCTGAACTACATGCACCTGAACTCTATCAAGCCTACATCACTCAGGCACGTGTGGCCACATGTTCGGAGCATAGGTTCAAGCTTACAACTACAGCTGTTGGGTATAATTGTGCTGGGAGGGCTCTGCCCTCCAAGCTGGGACTTGCATGTGGCAATGAGACGACTGTGCCCTCTCATCAGTCCAAGGCTTGAACCTGTCCAAAACACTGTAGCGGCTCCCCACAATAAAGTTTTAATTCTGTTTCTTTGTTACTAATGTTGTGGCCCCAACCTATAACAAAGAAACAGGAAGATGAGGCCCAGGAATCAGGATTTTAAAAAGATTCCCAGGTGATTCTAATGTGCAGCCAAGGTTGAGAACCACTGCTATAGATAATATTAAACATATATCTAAACATGCAATTCTTTGTCCAAAAAATGAGCATGTTCAAAAATTAAATGAAGAAAATTTGGGTATGCATGCATAGAAGCATAACCAGTGGACATAAGACATTGGGGGATAGGGGAGGCTAGGGGACTGTCTAGGGCGGGGGGATAAAATGGACACATATGTAATACCCTTTGTAATACTTTAAGCAATAAAAAAAAAAAAAAAAAAAAAAGAAAATTTGGATATACTCGATGGAGATTTTCACATATATTTGAGTGATGATTCCATTGATTCCACAGATGATGCTGAAAAGGAAAATTTTCCCATCGAATTTCTTAATAGTATTATTCCTTTGGGAATGCCATGTCATAAATTAAAATTGAAAGTGGGTGCAATCATCATGCTATTGAGAAATCTCAATAGTAAATGGGGTCTTTGTAATGGTACCAGATTTATTATCAAAAGATTACGACCTAACATTATCGAAGCTGAAGTACTAACAGAATCTGTAGAGGGAGAGGCTATTCTGATTCCAAGAATTAATTTGTCCCCATCTGACACTGGCCTCCAATTTAAATTGATTCGACGATGGTTTCCCGTGATGACTATTGATAAATCACAAGGACAAACTCTAGACAAAGTAGGCATATTCCTACCTGAACCCGTTTTTGCACATGGTCAGTTATATGTTGCTTTCTCTCGAGTTTGAAGAGCATGTGATGTTACAGTTAAAGTTCTAAGTACTTCATCACAAGGGAAATTAGTCAAGCACTCTGAAAGTGTTTTCACTCTTAATGTGGAGATATTAGAATAAGTTTAATCACTTTATCAGTCATTGTTTGCATCACTGTTGTTTTTATATCATGTTTTTGTTGTTTTCATATCATGTTTTTGTTGTTTTCATATCATGTTTTTGTCGTTTTTATATCATGCCTCTGTTGTTGTTATATCCTTTTGTTACTGTTTATTTATTAATAAATTTATATATTATTTTCATATACATTTTACTAATTTCCTTTCCTCTCTCACACTTCTATTATAGAGAAAGGGCAAATAGCAATATTAAAATATCTCCGCTAATTCCCTTTTTAAAAAAATATATATTTTATTGATTTTTTTTACAGAGAGGAAGGGAGAGGGATAAAGAGTTAGAAACATCAATGAGAGAGAAACATCGATCAGCTGCCTCCTACACACTCCCCACTGGGAATGTGCCCACAACCAAGGTACATGCCCTTGACCGGAATCGAACCTGGGACCCTTGAGTCCACAGGCCAATGCTCTATCCACTAGACAAAACTGGTTAGGGCAATTAATTCCCTTTTAATGTGCACGAATTTTGTGCATTGGGCCTCTAGTCTATATAATAAAAGCCTAAGCAACCCTTATGATGGAACGATCAGAATGACCAGTCACTATGATGTGTACTGACCACCAGCGGGCAGATGCTCAATGAGGAGCTGTCCCCTGGTGGTCAATGTGCTCCCACAGGTGGAGCACCACTCAGCCAGAAGCCAGGCTCACTATATTGAAATATACTGTTATGACTATGACTTTATGATATCTATACCTATATATACACATACACACATATAAATGTTATGTTTTTGTAAAACAACAGATGTGCAAAATTTGTAGCGAGAACACTGGTTTACTTATTAAAAAGTTGACCTTTTTTTCACAGATAACTAACAATATTAAATAATGTGTGTGAAAATGCTTTGTAAACTATAAAATGCTATAAAATATAAGATATTGAAATATTAATGACCAGATGTAAGGTTAATAGAAATATTTATATGTACTATTTATCACAAATATAAGTAAGTTGCAAGTATTGAAGAGTTATTATTACATTAAAAAGGCTTTTTTTGTGGAATATAAATCTAAAATGCATTCATGAATAAGCACAGTCATGCACCAGTTAATGACCAGGATACATTCTGGGAAATGTGTAATTAAACAATTTTGTCATTGTACAAAGTCATAGAGTGTCCATACACAAACCTAGATGGTATAGCCTACTCCACATCTAGGCTGTGAAGCATGTTACTGTACAAAACAACAGCAGATTAAATCAAACACAAGAGAAAATTATGCAATCGGGAGACAGTGAATGTGAGATGTATGAGCCTGCTGCCAGTATAACACAGCACACTGTCTTACAGCAAACGGTTTTTATAAACAAATAGAGCACACTCTAAAGTAACAATAGAAAGTACAGTAGAGTAAATACATAAGTAACATAGTTGCTTATTATCATTATCAAGGATGATGCACTATACATAATTTTTTGTGCTGTAGGTTTGTTTATACTAGCATCACCAGAAACATGTAAGGAATGTGTTGGGCTAAGATGATATGATGGCTACAACATCACTAGACAATAGAAATTTTTTATTTCCCTAATAATTTTACAGGACTAGAGTCATGTATATTGTCTGTCATTGACCAGAATGTCATTATGCAGCAAATCACTGTAATGCCAAGAAATAGGGAGTTTCCAAAGAAAGAGAGATATATCAGTACCCATAAACAATTGTTCTAATATGGAAAATATTACTAATAGATTTTTAAAATTTTAAGATGTTGGTAATGTGGTCTTCTAAAGGAGAAAAATTTTATATGAAAAAATGAAAGGTATTCAAAGCTTAAGCCACAAGAAAAAGAGAATGTGTTCATATGACAATTGAAGCTGCCTCAGGAAATAATGAGACACAAAAATGTTAATGTGGGACTAACTAAGTATAAGTATAATAAGTAATTACTTATATAAGTATATATAAGTAATCAACCTTCCAGCACATTCGAAATACTTATCACAAAGATAATATACTTGACTCTCTGGTAGAAGTGCGGTAAAAGAAGCTCTATTTTACTCTCACATTGAATTTTTATACTTTAAAAGATGTTGTTAGATACCTATCTCCAATATCCATGTATTTGTGGTTAGACCATAAATTCTAAACCACATGCTATGCTGAGAAATCTGGCCAGAACTGAGCAGCGGTCTATTTGACCTCTATTTGCCCTTTGTACTAATGCTTTAAACCAGATCATCTAGCCCAGTGATGGCGAACCTATGACACGCGTGTCAGAGGTGACACGCGAACTCATTTTTTTGGTTGATTTTTCTTTGTTAAGTGGCACTTAAATATATAAAATAAATATCAAAAATATGTCTTTGTTTTACTATGGTTGCAAATATCAAAAAATTTCTATATGTGACACGGCACCAGAGTTAAGTTAGGGTTTTTCAAAATGCTAACACACGGAGCTCAAAAGGTTCGCCATCACTGATCTAGCCTATATTCATTATCCATATGACTATCAGACTTCTGAGAGGTGAAAATATTCTAAGAGCAAGGAATTAAGAAAAGGGAATCTGAATAAGCTATGTACATTTCTCAGCCCATGTGAGAGCACATGATTGAACAAAGAAGATTATACATGGATCCTAAGGACAAAAAAATATTATTAATCAAAAGCCTGTAGGCAACCCATAAACTAAAACTAAACTAAAAAACCATTTAATAAGGCTGTCTCTCTACCTGCCTGTCCAAATGCTTTCCCACCTGTGCAGATCCATTCCTGCTTGTCCAGCTGTCTCCACATCTGATCCCTACTTACCTGGTCAGCTGTCTCCTTCACGGGCCCCATTGCTATCCCACCATTCCCAAATTCTTCCAAGCTATCCTACTGTCTCTCCCACTCGCCAGCCCTATACCCTGCCTATCCGTCCATCTGTTCGCTCTACTTTTCCAAAGACCTTTATACCAGGCCCATTATTGTCCTACCCAACTAAATATCTTCCTCGCCCTCCAGCCCCAGTAACTCCCAGCTTTTCTAGCAGTTTCCCTTTTCTACCAGCCCCAGTTCCTTGTGGCCCACCTGACCATTTGCCACAGCCACCCCGAAGTTCTCCAACCATTCCTGACTCTGACTCACAGAGCAAGTTATTTTACAAAACTTTCAGGCACAAACATTTCCTTCCAGCACAGCATTGTACCCCAGCCACTCTAATGCCTGCCCTTGTTCGTCGTTCCCTTCCAGCTCAACTGGTTGTCTCCCCAGTCCCTTTGGAAGCTCTCCCAGCTTTGAAGCCTTCCGGTTTATCCAGTCGTCCCCCTCATCAATTTGTCCCCACCCTTTCTTATGTTGCTCCATTGCCAGAACATCCTGCTAACTTAGATTCTTTTCAGTCAGTCCAGCAATCTGTTCCACAAACCACATTGTCAAATCTGCCCCAGGCCATTGCAGACCATCCGCCTCCCTCTCTTCTCTCCCACCCGCCTCCCTATCACTCTCCATCCTCTTCTTTGTCTTCATCTCCTTCTAATTCCACATCTTCTTCACCCTCTGTACAGTTTTCTTCCTCTTCATCCTTTCTTGCTTCTCCTTTACCTTCCTCTTCTCTCTCTCCATCCTCCCCTCCCTCACCTATTCCTCTTTCTCTCTCATCTTTGCATTTAACTCCCTCTCCATGTTTGCTTCCAACTTATTTAGATTTTCCCTCTCCAATTCCTCCTGTTTCTTCTTCCTTTATGATTTCTTCTTCCTTTCCCCCCATGCTTCACTCTCCCTCTCTTTCTACCTCCCCATCTCCTTTTATTCCTATCCATCCCTTCAATCCTCCTCACTGGGGGAAGAATGTAGAGAAGAGAAGAAAAGCAAGTGGAATAGAGAAGAAAATAGAGAAGAAAGAGTTGAGAGACGACAACTTAAAGGTAAATAAATTGAGTTTATTGGATACTTTGTAGATTTAGCAATATTTTGTTTGGGAAGGGTGATTGAAGGGGAAGGAATATGTTAGAGGAGAAAGGCCTAAAAGGAAGTGAGAGAAACATACTTTCAGTGTTCAGAAATTTGTGTTAAATAACTCCTTGCTCTCCCTGATTTCCCTGTGGTCACAAAAAGATAGTCAGAAATCTAGTACTCATTGAGCCAGACTGTGTCATTTTGTCCAAATAAAAATGTATATGGGTATTGGAGATAGGTATATACATACCTCACCTTCTAAAACATTTTTATCTTCATTGACTTGAAGAATTGAATTCAAATGAATTAGGAGTAAATGCCCTTGGGATTCACACTAATGGCTCTAGTGCAGCAGCAGTCAGCTTTTTTTATACACCTCATCCTGATCCCACTTCCACCCAAAATCTTCCTTTGTTCTTTGTTTTGCACTTTGTACTTATGCTAAACTGTAGCATGCTGTAAGTTTCTAGAAGATGCAAAATTCTAATAGAAGATGATGTCATCCCCTGATGATTTGGGGTGGCATTTTGGCACACTAAAAGTAGAGTCTACATTAAAGATACCTTTCTGTGACATAAAAACCATGCTTTATATATGTGATTCAACTGGAAACAAGTGTGTTCACACTTCTCCATGGAATAAGATGCAAACACCCAAGCCTAGTAAGTTAGAATGGAAATTCCTGCCTGCCCTGACAAGCAATTTTTTACCTACATGAATCTTCAAACAACTCTACTAGAGTTATAGGACTATCTACTAGCCATGACACCAACTTAGAACTAATGTAATGCAAATTATTATCCAGATAGGAATGCTCTTAAAGAACCGAGGACTGACTCTACACATCTAAAGGAATTCCTTCTGTATCTATCCTAAACAATAGAGGAATAGGATTTAATAATCAAAGCTATAAATAATTGGACATTCCTACATGAAGGTGGAGTGCTTTATTAGAACTATAATGCTACAGCCATTTTTATTCTATCGTTGACTGCCTTAAATTCCCATGCTAATATATATATTTCTCCAATATCCTTATATGTAATTATCTGGACACACACATACACATACACACATTACACGAATGTGTCATTTATATGTATGTAAAAAAGTTAAGTTATTTAAATGTACTAAATATTTTTATGTATGGTTCACAGAGCTATAGGTAATGCCTTGCCTTCGTCACTATCAAAAAATGACCAGAAATATCTCTTATCCAAAATCAATTGTGATAAAGAAATGAAGGAAAACAGCAGGACACACTTGGCTACTAACAAAGATGGATTCCAGCTTAAACTGATGGAAACTCAGAAACTCCGAGAAGATCAACATCTAAGGAGTTTGCAAGTATGAAACTATAGATATGGTATTAATATTTTATGATCTAGTAACAATTCTATGTTCATTGCAGTTTTCTCCATTAAAGAAATGTATGCCATTTGCCAGTGATAGGCCATGAAAAAGAATGTGGATGAATTAACACAAATTCATCACAGATACTAGAAAAATAATTTCTTGGTTTTTTCCTTACATTTTATTCATTTCCCCCTCTGCTTCCTCTATTCTTCTTTTTCCATCTTATATTTAGAAAAATATGCTTATGAATGATATTTACTGACTAACAAGAAAGCTATTTGAAAGTAGAATGTAATATGTGTCACTATTAGAGACTGGATTATAAAATGCAACCTGAAAATTATACTGCATGTGGACAGTAGGTTCTTAATGAAAATAGGGTGCAATTAGCAAAAAATGGTGCTTATATTCTATCTCTTAGGGCACTTACTTTGTTATTTTCCCACCAGTGAGTGGGATTTCAGCTGATTTTCCTGAAATATTCATGTGCTTTATTTTTCAGTCCTTAGTAGGCTGATACCAAGATTAAATTCATAAACTTGGTCTGATTAATTCAATAACTAAGCAATAGTGGCAAGGTTAAAAAAGCAAAGCAGGAGACTTCTGACTATGATGAAGTATCTTCCTGCTATAAACTACTATAATTATGAATAAAATGTATGAAACAAATGTTTTCAGACATTACACATCAGGCAGTATAGGATATAATCTTGGGGGGGAAAAAGGAAACAAATGGGATAAGTCCTATGATTACATAGACTTTTTACCTAGACATACACTCTGGATAAGCCTCAAAAAAATCCACAAGTTACTCAATTGCCTGTCAAAAAAACCTTAACACTCTCTTAAAGAAGACTGAAATCTTGATACACAACATAATGCTCACAGTGTCCAACATTTAATCACAACTTACTAGACATGTGAAGAAGCAAGAAAATATAACAGATAACTAGGAAAAACTTAGTCAATAAAATCAGATGCAAAAATGACAGAAATGATGGAATCAACAGGCAGGAATTTAAAACCATTTTTATAAATATTTTCAAGGAATTAAAGTAAAAATGAACATAATGAAAAAGGATATTTTAAAGGAACTAAATAAACCTAGATCTGAAAAGCATATTTGAAATGAAAATTTTACTGGGTGGGCAAAAAGATTAATGGACTTGAAGACATGGCAATAAAAATTATTCAATTGAATCACTGGGAGAAAAAGACTAGAAATAAATGAAAAGAACATTACTGACCTGTGAGACAATATCAAGCATACAGTTAATTAAAATCCCAAAAAGAAGGGACGGACTGTTTAAAGAAACAATGACTAAAACATTTCAAATTTGATCCAAAAAGCTCAACAAACTCCATGAAGGATAGCCAGTGTGGCTCAGTGGTTGAGCATCAACCTATGAACCAGGAGGTCATGGTTCAATTCCCAGTCAGAGCACTTGCCCAGGTTGCAGCCCCTCAGTAGTCAGTGCTGGATTGCCATGGCAACACAGCACTGACTGCAGGACTGACTTCCGATTGGTTGAGCCTTTGGTCATTTTGGATGTTACAGACCCTGTATATGTTAGGATAAAAAAAGCCTAATATGTTATATGTCCGGTCGGCCATTCAACCAATCAAAGTATAAAATGCTAATAATATGCTAAGGCTACACAACCACTTGCTATGACATACACTGACCACCAGGGGCAGACAGTAGACCAGTCAACCAGTCTCTATGACGTGTACTGACCACCAGGGGGCATACGCTCTGACCAGTAGGTTAGTTTGCTGCTGGGGTCTGGCCGATCAGGACTGAGTGTGATGGACCAGACATGCCCTGGAGCCCTCCTGCGGCCCCATCCCCAGCTGGCTAACCTCCTGCATACCTCCCTGGCCCTGATCATGCACCGGTGGGGTCTCTCGGCCTGGCCTGCTGGTGGTCAGCGCACATTGTAGTGAGTGGTCAAACTCCCAGTCGAACGACCACCCAAGGGGACAATTTGCATTTTAGGCTTTTATTGTATAGGAGGATATAGCCCTTCCAAGAGGAAATTCAGATGAGGGTCATTGAGCTTTTAGGAGCTTCATTCAAGTCTAGAGAATGTTTTAGGAAAAAATGCCATTTGTAAATAACTTTTTCACGTGCTATTATGAAACCTTCAAGAAACTTCATATTCTAAATGGAATAGCAATAGCAAAATTATTTTCCAAGCTATAACTGTGCCTAGAATAATTGGGTAGTTACTTTAGGCAGAAAAATTAAGGCTACAACTCTATTATCAAAGTCTTTTTTAGCTCCCTCTTTTTTCATTCTGAGGACTGCTCCAGACATATAGATCATGGATATGCCTACACTGTTTATGATTATTTCACTGTATTTTATATGCCAAGGAGAATTGGGCTCAGTAATAATGATGTGATAAATCATAAATGTTGGCATTTACAAAATTTCTAAGCTATAAAATTTTGTTCTTTTTTCTTTCAGAAATTTTGTGATGATGTTAATCAGATAACGAATTCTGAAACCCTCTCAAGTATAGATAGTCTTGAGGCTGGAGAACGTGAACAAATCTATTTATCACTTGTTAATAAGGAGCCTCCCACGTCAGTTCAGCAGAATTCTGTTTTCCTCAAATCAGCAAATCTACAGTCAGCTCATCTAGGCGGCTTTGATAAAGATAAACTGACATTCTCTAAAACTCAACATATAAATAATTGGCTAAAAAACTTAGATGATCCAAATACTCAAACTGACATACCTTTCTCAGATATTTTAAGTAAACCTAATGTTCTACCTTCAGGTGAATATTTTAATAGTAAAGAACAAAATCCATCTGCTCTATGTAGAACTGTGGAAGGAACCACAAATACTAATAATAATTTAGTAGATTTTGTATGTAGTCCGTCCATATTTATACCCAATAAAAAAAACAAAAAGACCTCTGAAACCAGCACTGTGAGTACAGCTGACTCCTGTTCTGGGGCATTCAAAAGAGAGAGCCCAACATTTAAATGCAGCAAAGCCTGGGACACTCCAGATTCTCTAACTCAAGAAATGGCTACAATTTCAGACCAAGTGAAATATTCTGAATTAACTCAAGAAAATAGAACTACTTCAATTCCTACTTCATTTGTACCTGTGGCAACATCTTTAATTTTGCCATCTAATACACAATCAACTGAACCTTTACCAAAGAAGATTATACATAATAATGAAATTGACCCAGTGCAGTGTTCTGATAAGTTAGGAGAATTGAAAGATGATAAAAAGATAAAATATTTTCATTCTAATAAGGAAGAGTTGCCTTTATTTTCAGACAATTTTCCAGCTGCCTACATACCTCACAACTCTGATTCAAAAGATAAAAAACAGAAAATAACTGAAACATCAACATTATTGTCTAATGTAATTTCTAATTATGACTTAGTTGATCAGGAAAAGAAAATGAAATACAATACTGCTGAAAGGAGCAGTGTGAGGTTTCTTAAAAGTATTTTAAAGAAAGAATCAAACATCGAACATGATTCTTTTAAGGCACTAATTATAAATCAAGGCTTTAAGTTAAGAAATAAAAAAGCAGAAGCTATCAGAGATAGTATTGAATTAACAAAAGAAAAAGGGGAAATGGCAGAAATTCCAAAGACTATTAAAAAACTGAGATGGGTTGATGAAACTGAATATAATCATTCACTGAAGAATGGAATAGAAAAGTCTCAACAGTGGTCTCAATCATTCCACACTCAAACGAGGAGTGATGTTTCCAGCAACATAATGAGTGTTCCTGCTTGTGCTGTAAATTCTGCTAATAGAAAAAAGCCCAAGGATGATTCTGTCTCTCAAAATCTTGCTGCTTCAGGAGAGGCTAGAACAAACCATGTGTCTTCGAACTGCTTTATACCTTCAGCTTTTAATATTGCTAAACAAGCCTGGCCAGCCTCAGAAAAAGAGGAAAGTAAATCTCCCACACATAATAGTGTTTCTAAAACTCAGAAAGCTAATATACAAAGAGGTAGAGAAAAGGTAATTAGAGCAAAATCTGCTAACGTCCAATCAGGATTTCTATATACAAACAGAAAAGGCACTGTTATTCCAGCACAGTCTGAAAGCAAAGCCAACACGTTTTTACAAGCTCAGGGTAAATTAGTTGTACCTCATCCTCCTAAAACTCCACCAAATATTAGGAGTGATAAAAATATACAAGTGCTTCAGTGTCAATCAGAAATGCCCGAAAATTCTCATAACATTATTACAAATAACTATTTTAATTTGAAACATGTGCTTCCAGCAGAACACAAGGTGAATCAGTGGAATAAAGTATGTAGTCTTCCACTCTCACATGTTTGTTCCGACTCGATCCCTGTGATGCCATCTCTACCATATTGTTGCTCTGAGTGCCAAACTTTAGCAAAAACACATCATTCAAATGGCACTCAAATCATTGTCCAGCAGGATGAGACATTATATTGTGCACAAAGATGTCCTGTTTATGAAGAAAGTCATCACTCGGTGGCTTTTAGACCTGCTAAAGAAGAATCTGTTCCCTCGTGGAAAAGACGGCATAATAGTCTGGGTCAAAATGAAAAGGCTGCTGGTAAGAATAAATTTATATATTTTTATAGATAAAATGTATAACTTCTTTAAATTCATGTGACATTTTTCTTATTGTACAGTAATGTAGACCATATATATATATATGTAAATGTTAAATAATAACCTTATAGAAGCAACTTATTTTCTTTAATATTGCACCCTTAGCTATCTAATAGCTGAAGTTAAGAGAATTACCCAACCATTGCTCAACTAAAATTAGAAACTTTTGCTAGCCTCCATTTTTTTCCATTACTTTTGTTAATTTAAAAGAGGGAGGACAGAGAATATGGTCTAATTGTTATACCATTTCATTCTGTCATTACCCCAATATTATAGTCAAAATGTCTGTAAAATAATCTCAGTAAAAAAATTGTTTAAATTATTCCAGGTAGGTAAATAAATGGTGTTATAATACTTTCCTTTTTTTTGTTTTAAATGTTTGTGAAATTGAATTATTATAAACTAATGATAGATGTGCCAAACTCTTCCATCCCCTTTCCAAAAGAATGGAAGCTCTACTGTTATCTGTTATATATGTTGGTTTTCATATGAAAAGAAAAAATAATAGCATTGCTTTAAACATTTTTGAAAAGTATTTCTCTACAAAATGTCATTGCCCTTTGTAGCTGGTTGCTGCTTCATGAAGCTGCTTTCCTCTGAAGAATGGACTAGGTGACCATAAATTTTCCTACCACTGGGAATCAGTTCCCTATTGAGAAATAGCTAGGACTTGGAGCTGGGGCGGCAGGAGAGGTGCGAGGGGGGGCGGGAGACAGAAAAGCAATGCTTTTTTCCCCAAAGGTATGAATAAGTATTAAGAAGATATAAAGAAGGGAGTTGCTTTAAAATTGACTATTTAAAGTCTTCTTCAGTTAGACCATGAGATTTTAAGAACAAGGAACTTTTTTGTAATTTACCAGGTCCTAACTGTGCCTGGTACTTAATTTAGACACCCAGACTTTCTTGAATTGAACAGACACAAGCCATATTGACAGATGGAAAGCTAAATGCAAAGACTATAATCTAAAAATCTTCAGTACATATCTACAAAATTTAGATTTTAAAAAAATTATATCTCTCACTAGAGTGGAATAAAAAAAAAATAGTCCTCTACTCTCACGTTTGTTCTGACTTACTCTCTGTGATGCCATCTTTTTTTATTCAGCCATTTTACAATGTAACTTTAGTTTTCACACTGCTTCCAAAAGATGAAAGCATCATACAGAATTGACACTCTAAAGTAATAATGATAAATAAATTGTGAGTTCCTAGTCTGTGCCACTTACAGTGCCAGGTGCTTTATAGTTATTGTCTCATTTAAACCTCACAACAATCCTGAGAAATAAGTATTTTTTATAACACCACTTGCAAAGAAAGAAATAGAATTTCCCAAGGTCAAGAGCTAGTAAATAGCAAAATTGGTATTTTAAATTAAATATCTATGACTCCAAGTTCCGTGCTTTTTCTACTAAAATTATATATATATATATATATATATATATATATATATATATATATATAGTTATTAAGCAAATATCATTTATCAGAGTCTAAGCTGATCAGGAAAAAATATTAAGAAACAAAGTTTCCCAGTAGCTTAAGCATAAAAGGATAGCATATTAAAATTATGTTCTCATTCTCTGGTGAAAGAATATATGTGTTCATTCCAATATTTAATCAAATGGGGTATTTCTTATGGATATTTATATAAGGACTAGAAAATGTAATGAATTTTAACACTTTCAGCCATGTTTTCAAAGGGAAGTATTCAAACTGTTGTATATCTCTATACTTCTTAATACAGTGATTATACTTAGAAAATCTAATACTAACAATACTAAATATTTTGTATACTTAGTCACTCAAACTTATTTTCAAATCTAAATATTAAACATTATAAATGAGCCCTTTGCTAATAGTGAATTATAGTTAAGTGAGCATCTATTCATTGTTTTCCTACTTTGCTATTTACCAGATCATTTTTATTCTCAGACTAAATGTACCCAGGGTTGAAAATATGGATGGCATCTTCCTCTTCATTGCATTTCCAGAACTCTCTAGCAAAACTCTCCAGTAAAAACTCTATTCCCTTGAGGCCTGAGCCATTCAAGTATCCCACCTCCTGACTTCTCAAGTCATTTCTTCCCTCAAAGATGACTTTGGCATCTGGTTCACAGTCTTCCTTTCTATGCATTCTGATTCAGCATTCATGTGGATGAACAATCCAACACCCTAATCTCTCTCAATTATCTCTCATCTCTAATGATTTTCTGTGCCATTCTGCTTCAAGTACCCATTCCCTTTGTCATACCGTGCACCTTGTCAATACCCATAACTCCTCTGCATCTAAAATCAGTAGTTCAGCCCAGCCGGCACGACTCAGTGGTTGAGCCATGACCTATGCGCCAGAAGGTCATGGTTCAATTCCCAGTCAGGGCATATTCCCGGGTTTCAAGCTCAATCCCCAGTGTGGGGTGTGCAGAAGGCAGCCAATCAATGATTCTCTCTCTTCATTGATGTTTCTATCTCTCTCTCCCTCTATCTTACTCTCTGAAATCAATAAAAAATATATATTTAATTAATTAATTAAATCAGTAATTCAATTTACATCCTCCTCTCAGATGACAGTATGGTATCTGCACAAGGATAGTTAGACCAATGGAATAGAATACAGTCTAGAAACAGACCCACATATTTGAGATCCACATGTTTAATTTTTGGCAAAAGTGGTACAGCATAGCAGGGAGAAAAGACTTGTCTTTTCATTAAATAGTGCTGAATTATTTCAGTGATCATCTGGCATTAGTAAAATAACCCTTAATTCACACCATACGTAAAAATCAATTCCAGGTAAACTGTAGATATAAATACGGAAAAGAAAAAAGAATGTTTCTATAAGATAATGTAGACTTTAGAATGTACAGAGATTTCTTACCCAGACTTACAACTATTAAGGAGAAGATTGATAAATTGTACATTAAAATTAGAAACTTTTTCATCCAAAAAATGCCCCTAAGGTATTGAAAAGGCAAACCACAGAGTGACAGAAGATATTTATAATGTATAATACTAACAAAGAGCTCATATCCCAAATATATAAAGATTAAAGATTATGTGATATTTATCTTTCCCAGTTATGTCAGTCGGGGTTTAACTAGAGAAGCAGAACCAATAAGATATATTAAGGTTCATTGCAAGGGATTAGTTTATGTGAAAATGAGGGCTGTCTAGGCAAATCTGAAATTTTTAGAGCAGGCCATGTGGGAAGGGACAGGCCAGAACTCACGGGGGTGAACTAAAATTGCTACCCACAGGCAGAATTTTTTATTCTCTCAAGGAAGCCTCAGTCCAGCTTTTAAGGCCTTTGACCTGACTGAAGTAGGTACACAAATTATCTACAGTAATCTCCCTTACTTGAAACAAACTGTTTATGGGTTTTAATAGCATCTACAAAATACCTTCACAACAACACCCATGTTAGTGTTTGATTAAATAACTGGGGACTCTGCCCTAACTGTTTTGGCTCAGTCGCTAGAGCGTCAGCCTGTGAACTCAAGGGTCCCAGGTTCGATTCTGGTCAAGGGCATGTACCTTGGTTGCGGGCACATCCCCAGTAGGGAGTGTGCAGGAGGCAGCTGATTGATGTTTCTCTCTCATCGATGTTTCTAACTCTCTATCCTTCTCCCTTCCTCTCTGTAAAAAAATCAATAAAATATATTTTAAAAATAAATAAATAATAAATAAATAACTGGGGACTCTGGATTAGGTGACACTTAAAAAAACTATCACACCAATTTCTTTTTATTTATTTTTAATGCCAATTTATTTTTAAAACAAAAATATTTGAATAAGCCTTTCATAAAAGTGGATAGCCAAATGGTAAATAAACATGAAAAGATCTCAGCCTCAGTCCTCAGGAAAATTGGCATTAAAACAATTAGATACAGGTAGTAAAACTATCATATCTAGAAATTTGTCCAGATATGCCAGTGCAAACTGTATTATTTTTACAAAAATACCAAGTTTTCCAGGTAGTATAATAATTGGTAGATAGTATTTAAGTGCATGTATGTGAATGAAACAGTACATAGTTTTAAGCACATACTGTATCTATTCCTGGGATCAGTAATGTACAATCCATAATACTGAACATCTATACAAAGAACCGTAAAGCGCAAAAATAAATAGTTATGTTACAAATCAAGGAAGTATACAAGTGTTGGTAGGTCTTGCCTCAAAGATTTAGGACCGAATGATTTGTTCAATGCTTCTGGATCTATTTTTGTTCATCAGTTTATGTTGTTCATTATATTCCACAAATGAGTGAGATTATGTGATATTTATCTTTCTCTGGCTAATTTCACTTAGCATAAAGCTCTCCAGGTTCATCCATTCTGTTGTAAATAGTACGAGTTCCTTCTTTTTTACAGCAGCATAGTATTCTATTGTGTAGATGTACCACTGTTTTTTAATCCACTCATCTGCTGATGGGCAGTTAGGTTGTTTCTAAATCTTAGCTATTGTAAGTTGTGCTGCTAAGAACATAGGGGTATTTAAATCCTTTCTGATTAGAGTTTCTGATTTCTTGGGATATATTCCTAGAAGTGGGATTATTGGGTCAAATGGGAATTCCATTTTTAATTTTTTGAGGAAATGCCGTACTGTTTTCAATAATGGCTGCCCCGGTCTGCATTCCCACCAGCAGTGCACAAGGGTTCCTTTTTCTCCACATCCTTGCCAGCACTTGTCTTTTGTTGATTTGTTGCTGATAGCCATTCTGACAGGTGTGAGATGGTACCTCATTGTCGTTTTGATTTGCATCTCTTGGATGATTAGTGACTATGAACATACTATATATTAAAAGGTTAATATGCAAATCGACCAAACAGCAGAATGACTGGTCACTGTGACACACACTGACCACCAGGGGGCAGACGCTCAATGCAGGAGCTGCCCGCTGGTGGTCAGTGCGCTCCCACAGGGGGGCGCCACTCAGCTAGAATCCGGGCTCAAGGCTGGTGAGCACAGTGGCAGTGACAGGAGCCTCTCCTGCCTCCGTGGCAGTGATAAGGATGTCTGAATGCCGTGGGGAGCGGGCCTAAGCCAGCAGTTGGACATCCCCCAAGAGCTCCCAGACTGCGAGAGTGTGCAGGCCAGACTGAAGGACCCTCCTCCAACTACACAGATTTCATGCACTGGCCTCTAGTTGGTGTATAAAAAAGCCATAGATTTCTGGATGTTAATTTTGTATCCTGCTACATTGCCAAATTCATTTATTAAATCTAGTAGTTTTTTTGATGGATTCTTTAGGGTCTTCTATGTACAATATCATGTCATCTGCGAATAATGACAGTTTTACTTCTTCTTTTCCAATTTGGATGCCATTTATTTCTTCTTCTTGTCTGATCACTATTCTAGCACTTCCAGTACTTCGTCCAACAGGAGTGGTGAAAGTGGGCATCCCTGTCTTGTTCCTGTTCTTAGGGGAAATGGATTTAGTTTTTGCCCATTGAGTATGATGTTGGCTATAGGTTTGTCATATATGGCTTTTATTATGTTGAGGTATGATCCCTCAATTCCCACTTTGCTGGGAGTTTTTATCAAAAAAGGGTGTTGCATTTTGTCAAATGCTTTTTGCATCAATTGACATGATTATGTGATTTTTGTCTCTCAATTTTTTTATGTGATGTATCACATTTATTGATTTGTGGATATTGTACCAGCCTTGCATCCCCGAATAAGTCCCACTTGGTCATGGTGTATGATCTTTCTAATGTAATGCTGGATCTGATTCACTAGAACTTTGTTGAGGATTTTAGCATCTATGTTCATCAGGGATATTGGCCTGTAATTCTCTTTCTTTGTAGCGTCTTTATCTGGTTTGGGGATTAGGGTAATGCTGGCTTTGTAGAAAAGCTTGGAAATGTGCCTTCCTCTTGAATTTTTTGGAATAGTCTGAAGAGGATAGGTTTTAGTTATTCTTCGAATGTTTGGTAAAACTCCCCTGTGAAGCTGTCTGGACTAGGGCTTTTGTTTGCTGGAAGTTTTTTGATTACTGCTTCAGTTTCATCAGTAGTTACCAGCCTATCCAGGTTTTTTATTCTTCCTGATTGAGTTTTGAAAGATTGTATTTTTCTAGGAATATGTCCATTTCATCTAGGTTGTCCAGTTTGTTGGAGTAGAGTTGTTTGTAGTATCCTATATAATAAAAGGCTAATATGCAAATCTGCCAAATGGTGGAACAATCGGTCACTATGAAGTGCACTGGCCACCAGGGGGGCAGACGTTCAGTGCAGGAGCTGCCCCCTGGTGGTCAGTGTGCTCCCACAGGGGGAACACCGCTCAGCCAGAAGTGACAGGAGCCTCTCCCGCCTCCATGGCAGCACTAAGGACATTCCCTGAGGGCTCCCAGACTGCGAGAAGGCACAGGCCACATTGAGGGACGCCCCCCGCCTTGAATGCATGAATTTCGTGCACCAGTCTCTAGTTTTTTTATAATCCTGTGTACGTCTGTGGGGTTGGTTGTTACTTCACCTCTTTCATTTCTGATATATAAAATACTTTTTTCAAATATCTTTTTTTCCTTTTAATCTTTATCAAATGCCTTATCAATAATAGATGACTCCACTTCATATGCCATCATTAGCTAACACCTCCAGGTACACTATGCATTTAGGATGAAGTTTATTATGATTTTTTTATAAATTTTTATTTGTGATCCTAACTTTGTTATAAACATAATTATACTGTCATAATTATGTGGCAAAAAGTTTACAATGAGAATAAGAGATGGGTCAGTTGTGCCTTTCTTATTAGCCAGTGCTTGCATTACTTGTATTACTTTTGATCTCTGATTTTGCAAATTTATATTTTTAAAATTCATTTTTATTGATTTCAGTGAGGCAGGGAGAGGGAGAGCGAGATGGAAACATCAATGATGAAAGAAAATCTTCAATTGGCTGCCTCCTGCACGCCCCCCACTGGCGATTGAGCCCGCAACCCAGGCATGTGCTCTTGAATGGAATCGAACCCAGGACCCTTTGGTCCATAAGCCAACACTCTATCCACTGAGCCAAACCAGCTAGGGCAAATTTATATTTTAATGTTATACAAAAAGCATAGAAAAATAATATACGCATGTGCCCGCCACTCACCTTAAATAATAAAATATTACACATGTAATGGAAGCTCTACAAAAGTCTTGTTAGCCTCTTTCTCATTTTGTGAGGACTCATTTAAGATACTACAAGATATCCATAACCCACTAAAGCACATATAAAATTTAGTACATTGAAGAAAGCAAAAGTGCACATATAAATAACACTGCCAACTCACACACTTAGAATCTCTTGCTCCAAGATAACTTTGTTTCTGTGTGCAATATATGACCATTGACCTTGCAAACTGTCAAGGGGGATAGTGCTAACCATATACAAATTTCCCATCCACAGTTGGAAATCCAAGTGTGCCCAGGGCCAACTTAAATTATACAGGATTTTCCACTGCATGGGTGGTCAGTGCCACTAACAGCTCCCACCCTGTGTCAAGGGTCAACTGTACTACCATAATATAAAGTTTAATTATTAGTTTTAGGTCATTAATAAAAAGTAGAATTCTAATATGTTCTTCATGCACAACAGTGATTTACTTTGGTGATGCACCACACTTTGGAAGTCACTGCTCTAAACTGTAAACACCTCAAAAGCTGAGATTATTTTTTAATTAATTTTTTAAAGAGGAAGGGAAAGAGAGGAAAGAACATCAGTTTCTTGTTCCATTTGTCTTTGCATTCACTGGTTGATTCTTTTTTATATAAATTTTTTAATTTCTTGAGTTAAGAGGGAGAGAGGGGAAGGAGAGGGAAAGAGCAAAGGGGAGAGGGAGAGGGAGAGGGAGGGAGATGGAGAGAGAGAGAGATTTGTTGATGCATTCATTGGTTGCATCCTGTATGTGTCCTGACTGGGATGAATCCACAACCTTGGCATATGGGGATAATGCTCTAAGCAACTGATCTACTCAGCCAGAACCCAGAAGAAATTTTGTTTAATTCATCATTGTAACTGTGCCACGTTAGAGAATAGTAGGTAAAACAATAATAGTTTGCTGACTGAATGAAACAGAGTTTTCTGTGATGTTTGAAGGTAATTTGGAAGTTTATGGTGGATATACTACTTACTAGTATAAATTTGATATTGTGCTGGCATTTATTTAAGATTCTACTGTTATGAGAAGAAAACGAATTGTTGAAAATAAACAAAGAAATCTTTTAGAGCAGAGAAAACAAAACCCTGGATCTGTAGGACAGAAGTGCAGTGAGCAAATGAATGTAAGTACATTATTAGTGAAACTTTCTATTGAATGGTGGAAAATAGCTTGGAAAAAAAACTGTTCTGTTCAAGGACTCTGCTCTTGCTGTAAATTGTGCCCCACAACAGAAATATAAGTATACCCAAAGTCATTGTCAAGCAGCCTTGGAATCTCTATGCTTGGAGCTTGCTGTACTATAATTATTTGCTATCCTAGAGGCCTGGTGCACGAAATTTGTGCACGGATAGGGGGCAGGTGTCCCTCAGCCCGGCCTGCACCCTCTCCAATCTGGGATCAGGCCTAAACCTGCAGTCAGACATCCCTCTCACCATCCAGGACTGCTGGCTCCTAACCGCTTGCTGCCTGCCTGCCTGATTGCCCCTAACCACTTCTGCCTGCCAGTCTGATTGCCCCCTAACCGCTCCCCTGCCGGCCTGATTGACACCTAACTGCGCCCTGCCGGCCTGGTCGCCCCCAACTGCCCTTCCCTGCCAGCCTGGTCGCCCCCAACTGCCCTCCCCTGCCGGCCGGATTGCACCCAACTGCCCTCCCCTGCAGGCCTGGTCACCCCTAACTGCCCTCCCCTGCAGGCCTTGTAACACCCAACTGCCTTCCTCTGCCAGCCATCTTGTGGTGGCCATCTTGTGGTGGCCATCTTGTGGTGGCCATCTTGTGGTGGCCATCTTGTGGTGGCCATCTTGTGGTGGCCATCTTGTGGTAGCCATCTTGTGATGATGTCGTGCAACCCCACCTAGGCTTTTATTATATAGGATGGTCAACTCTGGGGGAAAACTGAGGTTATTCACAGCAAAGTTAATTAAATGCATGGGTAGAGGAAGCAAGTATGCTAATCATAAAGACTAATATAGTTCCCTGTGTTTAAATATCCTATTTGGGTCTGAGCTTCTGGAAGACATGGTAAAAAGAAAAATAGGATGTATACAGGTCTCAGCAGATATTGATAATGAATTTGTTTGAGGTATACTATTTAAAAGACATTTACCATTGAGGATCTTCTATAGTGAAGTTCCTAATGGACATATCCCTATCAATAACAAATGAATAGGAAGTTTCATATGGCTGTTTGAAATAGACATCTATACTAATAAAAGGGTAATATGCTAATTAGACCGGGAGACCTTCTGGACATTCTTCTGGACAAAGCCATGGTGGCGGGGCCAAGGCAGAGGCAGTTAGGGGCGATCAGGCTGGTGGGAGGGTGGGCAGTTGGGGGCCAGCAGGTTGGCGGGGGTCTGTTGGGAGCGAGCAAGCTGGCAAGGGGGGGCAGTTGGGGGCAAGCAGGCTGGTGGGGGAGGGCAATTAGGGGTGACAGGGCCGGCAGGGGAGGGCAGTTGGGGAGGAACTAGTCTTCAGGGGAGAGCAGTTGCACTGGGCCACTAGTCTTCAATAAAATTCAAAAGCACAATAATATTAATTTTAGTTAGTGAAGATAACTCTATGAGAGCTAAGTAAATGTGACCTAGATATGACATTTTCTAGGGGTCTAACTTGATCCAAGGATTGAATATAAAATATTAAAAATTCTAGATGTGTGAGTGAATAGCATTTTACTTGGAGTTTCTACTGTAAATATCACTTCTAATGTTTTTTAATAAAACTGGAATAGTGCCTTATGAAGAATTTATATTTCAAGTTTTAGGTTGAAGATCCTATTATTTTATGTTATAGAAACTATTGATTTTTATGTGAACAAATTTATTAATATGGAGAACAATCAACCATGATATATCTTATCAGCAAAAAAAAAATCATTTATTTAAGTAAATTAAGTTGTCCTATTACCAATATATTCTTACTGCTTAATATAAACATAGTACTTATTATAAACCTAACTTCCTGATTATAAATATTAAATCCTTTTTTTAATTTCCATGTTATTCACATCAAACACCTCAAAATCTATAAAAGAAAATTTTTTTTCTTTATTTTTTCTTTATTTTTATTAATATAGTTTAAATTTAAAAGTAATATGTAGTTGTTATTAAAAAAAAGCACAAACTAAATTTTAAATGGCTGTTATTAATGCCCTGTCTAAATTCATCTTTATTTTTCTGGTTTTATGCTGTTCTTCTGTCTTCCTCCTTTACATTTTATATTAGTCTTTAGAATTCTATTTTTGTCCTTCTTTCCAGAAGCCTTACTTCCAATTTCACTCACACACCTACTTTACACATGTTCTGAAGTTAGCTTTAGAATATAGGTCCGTATTCCAATGTCAAAATCAAGTTTGAAATTTAATTTTTTCAGTTTTATTGTTTTGCTTTGATTTTGGGTTTTGTGCGTGTGGGGGGTTGTTTTTTGTTTTTACCCAAACTGTGGGGTTCAGTTACTATAGCGCTGGCCCCTGTCACCTAGTGTTAGGAAAAGTATTTTGTCATCCCTGGTTTTTCCCAGCCCGCCACTTCTGTGTGGAGAATCTGAGGGATCAGTGAGATAGGAAGAGCACAATTACCACTTTGTGCCAGGGCCTCCGTCCAGGGTGTCTCAAGTCTGTAATGAAGGTGAGGCTAGGCTACGAGAGCTACTGAAGGAGGGCTGTTGCAGAAACCTGCATGGGCTACTCTTCAGAACAGAATGATCAAAGGTGAGGTATGGTTGTAGCCGGGCAGTTTTACCAGTGAAAAAGTCATTTCTTAAAGTGGAACAGAATAGGAGTAAAGAAGCAAAGTAGAGCATATCCAGGGAAGGAGAGTGGGTATTCCTGAGAGTGTTGAATGGGTGTACTGACGGCCAGTGCTCTGAGATTTCCCGTTTCCCGGTTCTATGCAGCTCTTTCTGCTTTAAGCTTTGTCATCTAAGATATTTAACCTATCCTTGTCATTGGCCATCTCCAAGGCTTTAGGCTGGCAGTAGTGATTCACCTGTACTAGATAAATCAAGTAGATTACAAACATTAAGGTGATTTTCAACTTTTCTTTAATTAGCATTTTTGATTGCCACCCAAATTACTTCTTTCTTCCAAATATCCAAGACAACACTGCAACCTGAAAAGTTTTCAAAATTGAAATTAAGCATTTTTAAAAATATTTAGGTATTGTAGAAAGGCCTTATCTCAGTAATTCTTGATTGATACTTTTAAAAAAGAAAATATACAATTTATATGAACAGTGATAGCTGAAAATATATACAGCAAATAACACTTTTTAAAAAGTCAATGTATATATAATGAAATTTAAATACAGAATTATGTTGATTTAATATTCTATTTTTATAGAATTTTGGACAAAGGGTCCAGCTAAGTTCAAGTGAGCCAAAACACGCTACAAGGGATACTTCTAATATTGAAGAAGGTATGTTTTAACTTAAACATTTTCCCCTGACCAGGGGATTTTTTTTTTTCTTATATGTATTTACCCAAATACTTACATACTATGTGAGCGTTCAAGCACCACTCGGGACTTAATTGTCCTCCCCCTGTTCATTCAGATTGTTGCCAGTTTTTCTTTATTCTAAGTTGTAATGTACCAAACATCTTTCTACATAAGCCTTTTCCTGACTTTTCAATTATTTTTCTAAGTTAGATTCTCAGAATTAAAATTATAGTAATTGGCATGTAATTGGCACCTAATAAATATTTATTGAATAAAAGTTTGTATTAAATAAATTCTGGATCAAAGCATATAAGTATTGTTATGGCTTTCACACATATTCCTAAAGTATTTTCCTGAGTGTATTATTATTCAGTTCTGGGGCGTGTACTCACTTGAGATACATCACTTACATTATTTGTTTATGTCACAGGAAAAGATAGGGTGTTTCGTTAGTTTGATTTGTACATTGTTTATTAATATACTTAATTGTTTCTGTGTGTACATTTATTTTTGGTGAATTGTTTCTTCATATTCTTTTCCCCTGTAGATATTGGAGTTTTTTTAATTTTTATTTATTTTTAATATATTTTATTGATTTTTTACAGAGAGGAAGGGAGAGAGATAGAGAGTTAGAAACATCGATGAGAGAGAAACATCGATCAGCTGCCTCCTGCACACCTCCTACTGGGGATGTGCCCGCAACCCAGGTACATGCCCCTGACCGGAATCGAACCTGGGACCCTTCGGTCCGCAGGCCGACGCTCTATCCACTGAGCCAAACCGGTTTCGGCGATATTGGAGTTTTTATATTTTCTTGCCAACTTCTATAAATTCTTTAAATATCAAGGATTCTAATTCTTATATTAATTTCAAATATTTTTACTACTTTATTATTTGTATTTTATTGCACTTATGTTTTATTATTACATATAAAGATCTTATTTTTATTTTTTCATGCAATAAATGATTATGAAAGCCAATTCCTAGCTGCAGCTAAATATTGAGTATACAATAATGAACAAAACATACAAAAGTCTTGTCCTTCAATAATTTAAAGTCTGGTAGGGAAGACTGGCCTTAAATAAACATGTTTTCAGTCTTTTTTAGTGATTTCTCCATTACTTTTAAGCTCAAAAAAACCTTTTCCATATAGAAATTTAGAAATGTTTCTTTTTCCTTTAGATTAAATTTAATTCTTTAATTTCTTTGGAATTTGTTTAAATGGATGATGTGAAATGAAACTCCAAGTTGATTCTTTTTAAATAACACACTTATTGTGTCATCTTTCTTTTATCTCATCTTTGATCAAGTATTAAATTCTTATAAATAATTTGATCTGTTTCTAGGTTGTCCTGTTCAGCTGATTATCTAATTTTCTAATCTTTCTTTAAGTTTATTTTCTCTTATTCTTTTATTTATAACTCATCTTAATTGCTATTGCAAAGACAGTCTACTTTATCTCTTCTTTGTACTACCAATGAATGACAAAAATACACAAAATAATTTTAACAGAATGTATTTTTTTCTTTACTTCAGGTAACGCTTTATAGGCATTTTTATGTCCTCAATGCCATCATTTGGATATCTTTTTTTTAAAATTAGGGATGGGGAAATGCTAGGTATAGAGGATTCTGATAAACAAAATGCGAAGGAACAGAAGATTCACTGGGTTCCTGTTAGTGAAATGAATACATATAGACATGTCAGTTAAGTGTGTATAAGTGCTGATCCCGAAGACAAATAGGGATCAAAGAATAATGTTAAGTTTCTTTAGTTTCCGACAGTACTTCTGAGTTTCTGATGGCTGAAAACCTAGTGAAATCTTCAGTGGCTGAGGATGAAATCCTGTCTGTCATGACTAACAAGCAGTTACAGAAACCAAATCTGGCTTTCAATAAGACCCAGCAATTGGACATCTGTGCGCTATCAGCTGAAGAGCAGCAGATCCTGCAGTCCCTTAATCGTCTCAATGAAAGGTTATTCTGTAAGTGTGGAAGAACACCTTTTGTAAGAAGGGTTATATTTTCTACTTACTATTTGAATTTAAAATTTAATTTAGCTTAAGAATTAAAAATACAAAATGTATTCAGATTATCACCTCTTAAATTAAGTAACAATTAACAATATATTTGAATATGCCATACTATTACACCATACTCATGTCCTGTTTATAAATAAGATATTTAAAACATAAGAATATAGAAAAGCTTAAAATAAAAAAGATGGAAAATAATCAAATTCTAACAAGCAAATTCTAACAAAAGGAAACTGGTTTAGATGTATTGTTTTCAGACAAAATTGACTATAAAGCAGAAAGCTTTGCTGTACAGATAAAAAATAACTTTGTGATGGTCAAAAGTTTTAATTCTGGAGAAATATATACATATTTTCACTTTGTATGCATTTCAGAACATAGCCTCAAAATATATAAAATATTTTTTAGCCATGGTGAGAGTTTTTTTTACATTGTTAATAATTGATAGACTAGACCAAAAGAATCAAATAGATATATAAGAATCAAACATGATTAACAAACTTGATCAAAATACATATAGAATATTTATAATAATGGACCATATATTATACCATAAAATAGGCCTTCACACATTTCAAAGGATTAAAGTTATGCACATCCTCTGACACCAATTTAATTAAACATGAATAACAAAATGATAAGCATTAGGAAACACATTTGTAAATAAACCATGGTTCTGAAAAAGCTACCATAATGGAAATTACAAAATATTTATGTTTTTTAAAATATAGTTTTATTGATTTCAGAGAGAGGAAGGGAAAGGGAGAGATAGAAACATCAATGATGAGAGAGAATCATTGATTGGCTGCCTCCTGCACGCCCTCTATTGGGGATTGAGCCCTCAACCCGGACATGTGCCCTGACTGGGAATTCAAAGATGACCTCCTGGTTCATAGTTCTATGCTCAACCACTAAACCACACTGGCTGGGTGGAAATTACAAAATATTTAGACATGAGCAATAATAACAGTATTTTATGTGTGAGTGTATTTAGCATGGTCTCTCAGCCTTGGCACTACTGACATTTTGGGCAAGATAATTCTCTGTTGTAGGAGCTGTCCTGTGCAGTGTCAGATGTTTAGCCACATGCTGACCTCTCTACGCACTGAATGCTGTACAGTACCACCAGTCATGAAGAGTGTCTCCTGACAAATATTCCCTGGGTAGCAAAAATCACCTATGGTTGAGAACCACTGGGAAAAATATCTAACATAATATATACACATACATTCCTATCTAAGGCATATATAAAAATGTATGTGTATGAATTATGTGTGTATTCCACTTCTGCTTAAAATGTAGCTATAATGTGTCAGCCCCACCCCAAGACTAAGAAAAAGCAAATAAACAACAACAGTATAGCTTATTTTAAATGCATTAGAAAATTGAAGTCACAGCCCAGCTGGCGTGGCTCAGTGGTTTAGTGTCGACCTATGGACCAGGAGGTCACGGTTCAATTCCAATCCAATCAGGGCAGATGCCTAGGTTAGGGTCTTGATCCCAGGTTTGGGGCGTGCAGGAGGCAGCCAATCAATGATTCTCTCTCATCATTGATGTTTATACCTCTCTCTCCGTCTCCCTTCTCTGAAAAAAATAACAAAAACATTTTTTAATTGAAAGGAAGGAAGGAAGGAAGGAAGGAAGGAAGGAAGGAAGGAAGGAAGGAAGGAAGGAAGGAAGGAAGGAAGGAAGGAAGGAAGGAAGGAAGGAAGGAAGGGAAGGGAAGGGGAAGGGAAGGGAAGGGGAAGGGGAAGGGGAAGGGAAGGGAAGGGAAGGGAAGGGAAGGGGAGGAAGGGAAGGAAGGGAAAGGAAGGAAGGAAAGGAAGGAAGGAAGGAGAGGAAGGAAGGAAGGAAGGAAGGAAGGAAGGAAAGAAAGAAAGAAAAGAAGAAAGAAAGAAAAGAAAGAAAGAAAGAAAAAGAAAGAAAGAAAGAAAGAAAGAAAGAAAGAAAGAAAGAAAGAAAGAAAGAAAGAAAGAAAGAAAGAAAAAGTTAGTTGAAGTCACAGCACAAACAGGTAGCGACAGGAACTTTCAAAGAGAGACAGTACACGACTATTAGCTCACCTGTGGCAAAGTGTGGGAGACATTAGGAATTCTGCTTAGACTTTTAACAAATTACGAAAGGATAAGTGTGAACTACTGTGAGAATATAAAACCCCTGGGAGTCACAGACACAAGAGCTTACACTCATTTACAGGTTGTTTTCCATGAGCCTACGTAGTGTGTTCATGAGGAAATGTGGGAACAGAGCAGGAGGTTAGAGAAATCCTTCCTCAGTGGTGCAGCCTGCAAGAGAGGAGCAGCCATTGCTGTAGAAAAGGCATGAACCCCATGCAGAACCTTCTCTCCTACAGACTAAAGGCCAAGGATACTGGAACAGAGGCAGCAAGTCTTCTGAGAGAGGCACAGAGCATAGAGCACAGAGAAAACCTCCTCATATTGTGCAGACACCTCAATTCCTAAGGTGATTAACTACACACACACACATACACGATTGCCTAGCAGGAGATGCATGCCCATATCCAGTTTTTACTCAGGTAAGATTTACTAGTATTTACCTGAGTATCCACTATTCCAAACATGAGGCCCAGCATTTAATCAAAAATTATGAGACATAAAAAAAAAAAAAACAAAAAACAAAAAAAAACAGGAGGAATCACACACACACACACACACACACACACACACACACACACACACACTGTCAAGGGACAGAGCAGTCAACAGATTATGATACAGAGATGACCCAGAAGTTAAAGCTATCAGGTAATTTTAAATAACTATGACTCATAACTTGTTATAGTGGAAAAAGTGAGCAGTTATGGGATAGACAACAGGCATGAACAGACGGAGAATTTCAGCAGAGAGATGAAAACTAGAAGAAAGAGTTAAATAGAAAAGTGATGAATGAAAAATGTTTTCTATGGGCTAATCAAGAGACTCAACACAGCTGAGGAGGGAATCAATGAATTTGAAGAAAAGCAATAGAAATTTTCCAAACTGAAACACCCAGAAAGGAAACAAGCAGAGGGGGGAACAAGAGCAGATGATCTAACAGCAGTGGAACAATGAAATTAGACTAACAAACATGTCATTGGAATCCCAATGTGAGAAATTGTAGCTTTTTAAGATTTTTGCTTTTTTTTTTTTTTCTGGGAGAAGGAGCTACTGATTTCATAGGAAGTTGGATTTAGGCACAGCCCCTCTCACATGGATCCTGTTTTTGGATCCTAGCTATGAAGAACTTATGGGGTCATTTTGAGACAAGTTGTTTGTCTCTCCATATTGAAATAATTGGGTATGAAATAAAAAATTAAATTGAACCCCTACCAAATACCATACATAAAAAAAGTTCCAAGATTAAATGTAAAAGAAACTATATAAAGCTTTTAGGGGATAATATGAGTAAGTATTTTCTAGCCTTGGGGTAAGGAAGGATTTTTTAAGCAGAGCAAAAGGAACATAATCCATAGAGGAGAAAATAAATTTGATTATATTAAAATCACAAACTTCTGTTCATATCAAACATCATTAAAAGAATGTAAAGACAGATCACAAATAAGAGAAACTATAATACATAGGATGAAGGACTCATTCAAAATATGTAAAGAACTATAAATCAATAAGAAAAAAAGACAACTCAAAAAAATAGGAGAGCCTGGCCAACATGGCTCAGTGGTTGAGCATCGACCTCTGAACCAGGAGATCACGGTTCGAGTCCCAGTCAGAGCACATGCCCAGGTTGCGGGCTCAAGCCCCAGTGGGGGGTGTACAGGCGGCAGCTGAAAAAAATGAGTCTCTCTCATCATTAATGTTTCTATCTCTCTCTCTCTCCCTCTCCCTTCCTCTCTGAAATCCATAAAAATATTTTTAAATAGGAGGAAAAAAACTTGAAGAGGAATTTCACAACAAAAGAAATGCAAATGACAATAAACATTGATAGATATTTACCTTCATTAGAAATAGGGAAATGCAAATTAAAACAATGAGATATAGTTATATCCTCGTCAGAAAGAGCTAAGTTTAAAAGCCTGGCAATGCTACGTGTTAGTAAAGATGCAAGCAATTGGAGCTCACATATAACGCTGGTTGAAGTGTAAACTGGGGCAACCTGTTTGGGAAATGTTTTGCCACCACTTAATAAACTGAACGTTCACATACCCTACAACCAACAATTTCACTTCCACGTGCATATCCTAGATAAAACCCTGCACATGTACATCAGCAGATTGTTAAGTATATAGAGACCATCAAAGCCAAACTATGAAAATTTTAGATGTTCTGGGAATACCAGTCAGCAAGGAAAATGAACAAACTACATCTGCAAATATCATCATAGATGAATCTAAATAATATATAATTTAGGGCTAAATAAGGAAAATCAAAGGAGAATAAAGACAGTCCAATTTAATTTATATGAAGTCCAGAAACAGGCAAAACTAAACAATATTCTTTGGGGGATGTATACATATGTGTTAAAACTATAAAGGCAGTCAGTGTACTAGGTTACTTCTGTGTGAGCAAGGGAAAGGAGTGCAATCCACAGGCCACTACAGAAGGAATATTGTTCAATTTTATTAATCTAGGTGGTTACACAGACATTAGCTATGTTATTCATTAAAATGTACATGTACTATATACTCTGTTAATTCTAAAATTAAATCTTCAAAATATATAGTAAAAGGGTGCTACAACACAAAAGCAATATAGAACTAAAGCTGTAAGTTTAAAATGCAAAATTAGGCAGAAAAAGGTAAAAAACCCTCAAGTCAGTTTTTATGTAGGGGTTTTTTTCCTATTATATACTTCCATATATTTAAATTCTTCCTGCAAAAGATTCTGCCTGAAATTTTCTTTCTTTTTCCCAGGCTCTTGCTATTATATAGACAGAGGCCTAAATATTGAAAAGGCAAGAGTTGAATTTTTTTGTGCCTCTATAGCTAAATAAACATCTTTCCTAAGATGTTCTAAGAATGAAATTCATTTCTTTGGTGTATTCTTTTAAAGAAGAAAAGGAAAAAAATGAAAGAAAACCTAGCATTTGAATAAAGATTGTTATAGACTAGTCAAAGTACTAGAAATTTCTTTTTATCAACATAAGTTTTATGTATTGTTTTTAATCAAATTCTATTTCCTAATCTAATATTAAGTCTAAAGACTATTTCTGGGAACAATAGAAAAAAGTCTCTTACTCCATGTTGACTATTTTGATACATCAAAATTTAGTATTTGATTTAGTCATTCTTCTCTTTCAATAAACAAAGCAATTATATTTGTATTATTATAATTATTTCAGATGTACAAGCAACCATTTGCAAAAATCCATCCATTAAAAATACCTTGCAAATAATGCCATTTCTGGTAAGTATTTTAAGAAGGTTTTTTTTCCTTTTTAGGAAACTTCATGATTGTATGTATAAGAATTCTGTATTGATATTAATTTTTGAGATTAGTTTTTAGGGAGTTTTTCTCCTCAACTTTCAATTATAAGACGTTCTGTTAGAATCAAGCAAATATCCTCTCATTTCAAAAAAAACTATAAATATTATTACATTCAGAGTATTTCATCAGTCATGAGAACAGAAACAGGTATCAGTGTACTACTTTAATCAGTGTACTGCTTTTCAAATAATTTTAGATATGTAGCCTAATTGGAAAATTGTTAAGAAATTTTCATTGTCAATGATCCCATCATTGCCATTATCCTTTCCGTGTCTTCAGAGTTCAAAACTAGACCCTCCTGCTTTGAATTTTGGTTTTGCCTTGGCATGGGGTCCTGGTAAAGATACATCTATAAATGAAAAACAGCAATTCAGGAATTCTCCGTCTAAAGGAGCAAGACACATGTGGACAGTATATCTGGGAAATAACACAAGGCAAGCTAAGGCTGTGCTGCAGGGACGTAGGAAATCACTGGAGGAAGAAATCATGTCTGCCTAGAAGTGAAAGGAGACATTCAGGTTTATAGAAAGGCACATCCTCAGTTTAGGTCTCCAACAGAGAAATGTTTTGTTAGAGGATTAATTGCATGTTCCTTTGTTTTTCCGTTATGTACCCTCAATTCTGAAATCTTGACAGGAAAAAATAAGATTATGCAGTATACTTCATTTCTTATTTACTTTTACATGAAGTTATGCATTTCTTACCTGCGTTTCAGATTTCTGCATGCTCTGAGTGCAGTGGTGAATAATCGGAAGTAGAAAAAGACTGTCCCTGCCCTCCTGGAGCTCATTTAACCACTGGGCACGTGTTTCTTGGAAATGGCCTTTCTGGTGTGGCATTTATGATGCTGTGATTTTTAGACACAACTCATTTGGCAATGGCTACTTTGACTCCTGGTATATTATTTTTTCATGGTTACTTTTTACATGCTAATTTGGATTTTTTGACCAAATTTTCCATTTCTATCAATTCAGCAATTTAAGTAATTTTTGCAGTGACGGTTTTTCTGTGTCTGAATTTTAACTGTGACAATTTTCTGTGACTTAGCACATTTATGGTTCTTACCTCACTTTAGTGAGATAAGACCTACAGTGACTGAGATCACTCTTCTATACACCTCAGTTCAACTTGAAAACAGTGTACTAACCACAGACAACTAACTGATCATGAATTGTAAATACTCAATAGGAAGAGAAAGCTACCTAATCATCAAATTACTCTACTGAACACATGGGTGTACTGTATTATTATATTGCTAGAGTATCTGACAAGTAACTGAAAAGTTAATGGTGAGGATTAGGGACCAGGAGTAGACTTGAAATAATTTTTATTTTACATCATTTTTCATTCTTTATGACATGTGGTAACCATTAGCTTTATTCAGTCTCTTTATCTCCAAACATGTTAGTCTTCCTTATTATGACATCACTAATATAAGTCAGAAACCTTCCATTTATTTTCAGGGAAAATAGTATGAAATCACAGAATTATTAAGTGCCTGTTTAAACAGCCAACATTAAAATTACCCTGTCCCCAGGGCTCTGCCATCAAAATTCATTTACCATATTCTGTAGAGGGGATTTTAACATTTTATTCTTGTTTGCCCTTTTTCTGCAATATTTTTATTTGGTTACTATTGACATTTTGCCACACTTGCTTTATCTGATAGATGGGTGGATGATGGGTGGGTGGGAGAATAGAAAAGAAAAGAATAGAATAAAATAGAACAGGAGATACATAAACACTCACACAAACATAATGAACTGTTTGAAAGTAAATTACAGACCTAATGATACTTTCCCTCTAAATACATAATCACAATACCATCATCATACCCAAGAAATTTAATATTGACACAGTATTATCTGATACACACTCCATATTTAAAGTTCCTTAGTTGTCTGAAAAGTAACGGCTTTGTGGCTATTTTATTTCTCTGATTCAGTATCCAATGTATAACCAGGATTATACATTGCATTTGATTGTCATGTCTCTTAACCTAGAAAAGTCTTTTTCATCTTTCATGCACAGTGACACTTTTGTAGACTAAAGTCCAAACCAGTTGTCTTGTTGAATACCCCATGATCTGGATTTGTCTGTTTTCTCATTATTAGACTCAGGTTAACATTTATGGTGAATATATAGCTTCAGAGTTTATATTTTTATAGCTTTTTTGTTTTCTTTTTATCACCTGGGATTACCTGTACCTCTGTCTTGCCTTCAAGTCTTCTGTAGCTGCTTGTAATTTATTTTAAGTTCAGGAAACATATGTCCAAACTTTTCAAGTTATATTTAGGGCAAGGATACATCGGTACTTCATGCCCCCTCTGGAAGTAAAGTAAATGGACTGTAGATATACTTTTGTCTTTTAAAAGCTCTCAAAATTTGTTCCTGGATCCCATTGCATTTCAATAAGTAAAATTATTTAATATATAAATTCTCAAAATGCAAAATATAACTTTAATTCTAAACTTTCTGTATGTATGATCACCAAAACTGTATTGTATTTACCAGGACAATTGTGGTATAGCCTAGTTTTTCAATAGGGATGTGTCTTAGAAAAAGATTTCCATCTCTCCATATAATAGCAGAAATATCTATTTGGGAGTATTTGTTGTTTTGGAGATGTTGCAGGTAAGTTTTTTATTAACGTTTTTATTTCCTTTTACATTCAGCTCCAATGTTTTTATGCCCATATGAACTTAGAAATATTTTGTTTTTAAATTTTAACATGTGTCATATAATATACTAGAGGCCCAGTGCATGGATTCATGCACCGGTGGGGTCCCTCAGCCTGGCCTGCAGGGATCAGGCCAAAACCAGCTCTCCAACATCCCCTGAGGGGTCCTGGATTGCAAGAGGGTGCAGACCAGGCCAAGGGACCCCACCAGTGCACCATCAGGGCTGGGGAGGGACCACAGGAGGGTCCAAGGAGTGTCTGGCCCATCTTGCCCACTCCCGATTGGCTGGACCCCAGCAGCAAGCTAACCTACCAGTTGGAACATCTGCCCTCTGGTGGTCAGTATGTGTCATAGCGACTGGTCAAATGGTCAGACACTTAGCACATTAGGCTTTTATTATATAGGATGTCTAGCTTTACAATGTACAATGTATTGTGTGGTTAATTCAGGAACTGAATTTCTCAACTTCACAACATTATACCTACTGGATTCCTACCTCTGAAAAGTACTGTGCTGCCCGATTGGTGTGGCTCAGTGGTTGAGCATCGACCCATGAACCAGGAGATAATGGTTCAATTCCCGGTCAGGGCAAATGCCCAGGTTGCGGGCTCGATCCCCAGTAGGGGGTGTGCAGGAGGCAGCCAATCAATGATCCTCTCTCATCGTTGATATTTCTATCTCTCTCCCCTCTTCCTTCCTTTCTCTGAGATCAATAAAAACATATTTAAAAAAGAAAAGTACTCTGCCAAGTGGTTTCACACACATTCTGTTGTGTAGTCTTCTAAACTAGGGACATCAAATAATGTCCTCAAATCTTAGAGCTGTTCAGTGGCAGAGCCAGGATTTGCACTTTCCCTTCACTGCCTCCCCGCCACCCAAACTATGTTCCACCTTTTATAATTCTTTATTTATTTATCTTTATAGTTGAAAGTATTACAGATGCCCCCCCTTTTTTTTCAATTGACCCCGTCCCTCCCAGGCCTTCACCACACTATTGTTTGTGTCCATGGGCTGTGTGCATATATGCATATAAGTTCCCCGTTAATCTCTCCACACCAACCCCTGGCTTCCCTCTGAAATTCATCAGTCTGTTCCATGCTTCTATGTCTCTGAATCTATTTTGTTCATCAGTTTATTTCTTATTTCAATTAATGACACCATCATCCACCAAATTTCCCAGATAAAAATTAGAAGTCTCATCCAGGCTTCTCATTCTCTCATAACCCTAGACCAGTGATGGCGAACCTTTTGAGCTCGGCGTGTCAGCATTTTGAAAAACCCTAACTTAACTCTGGTGCCGTGTCACATATAGAAATTTTTTGATCTTTGCAACCATAGTAAAACAAAGACTTATATTTTTGATATTTATTTTATATATTTAAATGCCATTTAACAAAGAAAAATCAACCAAAAAAATGAGTTCGCGTGTCACCTCTGACACGCGTGTCATAGGTTCGCCACCACTGCCCTACACAGTAAATCCTTCTAATAATACTTACTAAGTGCATCTCAAATCCATTCATTCCTCTCACTCTTACTGATAGTGTCTTAGTTTAAGAATTCATCATTTCTCATCTGGACCATTTCAACAGCCTCCAGGTTTGCTCTCTCCAGTATATCTTACACCCAATTACTACCAGAATAATTCTTTTTAAAACGTGAACATATCACTCTCCTGCTTAAAACCTAACCTCGGTGGTTACCCATTACCAAAAAGACAAACTTGGGAGAACTGCATTCAAGACCTTTCCACTCTCGCCTCCATTTGCTTCTCAGCTCGTAACTTGCACACTGCTGAGCACAGGTTGATCCCAGAACTCTCTGCAGGCTCCCAGGGCCCATGCTGCTCCCACTGCCTCACGGGGATTGCTCTCATAAAACCCTTTCTCTTACTCTTTGAGAATTGACTTTAGTGTCATCCTGGCTAGAAAAGCTTATTCAGCCCAAGCTTTGTCTTGTCCAAAATTACTTTGTCCTGTCCATTTGGCAACCATAGCCGCATGATTTTTTTTTTTAAGCTATCATATTGGTCTCTTCATTGAACAGATATTGCCTAAGTCTTGCCATGTGCCAGGCACTCTGCTAGGACTGGGACTAGGAAGAGGAAAACATTTCCTATTCTCAAGGAGCTTATATTCTAGTAGAGATGATATGCAAACAATATAGTATAATAGAGTTACTGCGGGGCATCCTCAGGACACCCGCCATGATTTTTCAATGTAAAAACTATGAATCTTATAAGCAGGATTTTCATTTGGAATATTTTACTTACTGTTTTAAATAAAATAAATTTAATGAATTTTGAACAATTACCTTTTCAAGCAACTTCTTTAGCCCAATGCATGTTGTTAAATTACTCCTAAGGTACTATATGAGTTACAAGTGCTTCCTGTAGAAAATAAAATGATTAAATTTTAAACATTTACACATCAGATTATGATTTTAAAAACCTCTTAAACAACTTTTACCAATATCAAAGAGTGAAGATGGTGAATTATTGTAATTAGTCAGATGTCTATGTTGAGATTAATGCATATGTAGCATTTGAGAGTTTTAATATGACTTTAACCTTTTTAAAATCTGTAATCTATAAGGAGATCCACTGTAAAGTCCATAATACAACAGTAAAAGAATATTCTGAAATTATGTTACAGAACATGCAGCCAAGGACCAGTCTGTCCCCCGACATTGGATCCAGATTGCACAGAAAATACTGATGAAATATACCAGTAACTATTAAATAGAATCATTATTTTTTTCAAATCTCCTGTAAATATATCATTTATTTATGTATTTTGTTAATTATTAATACACTAAACCATAAAATAAAGGTAAAGTATAACATGGGTAATAGAAATAGATTAACTAGTTTACATTTTTGCTACAAATTATACTTTATTATGTATTTTTTTGATAATTCATTTTTAATGAATGGAAATATTTATTGTTTTTAATGAGCATGCTATTGGAAATAAACTCATTATATTTTATAAGAAAATGAAGGCTAATTTGTTATTCAAATTATTAGCTACAGTTGAGAAGCTTTGTTTATCTGAAATTTCTAGTAAATTCTATTAAATTTGTGTACAGTGGTATAAGAAGTTTATGATTAATAATATCTGTCATCAGTAGTAAAACTATTTGTTTAGGGCTCCGAAGGATCTCTGTACTTTGGAGATGTTACCAAGGGGTCTTGTTCTCAATTCTGCATGTACAGAAATTAGTTATCACTTTAATTTTGATTGGTGTCTAAAGAACTGACTCCACTAGAAAACTCACAAGGTAAATGCTAAATATAGAAGATAAACTGCAGTCCCCACTAGATTACTTGAATTGCCTGATCAGTATGTTCTTTTCCCAGGAGAAATGTCTATTTGGAAAACCAGTTATATTAGAAGGTTGTATTTTTTGTTTGTTTGTTTTGGGTCTTGGGTTTTGGTTTTTGTGTGGGGGTTTTTTGCCCCAGAATTTTTTTTAATCTTTATTGTTGAAAGTATTACATATATCCCCTTTCCCTCCTCCCATTGACTTCTTCTAGCTGCCCCTGCTCCCCACCCCAGGCCTTCACCACCCTATTGTCAGTGTCCATGGGTTATGCATATATGCATACGAGTTCTTTCCACCCACCCACCCGTCCACGCCTTCCCTCTGAGATTCAACAGTCTGTTCCCTGCTTCTGTGTCTCTGGATCTATTCTAGAAGGTTGTTTTTTAAGTATAGAAACAAAGACAAAAGTTGTATAATCACTAAAAAAGATGTATAGAATTATAAATTCTTTTATTTCCCCTCAACCTATCTCTACTTCAGATTGTCATCACCTCTCATCTAGACTTTTCCAAGCTGAATTTTTTAAGTTTGGCATTTCTAACATGTGAGCAAAATGGCCCAAGTGAAAATCTGTCTTATCAATCTCATCTTAAAGGTTTTCAGAGCTTCCCATTCAGCGACTGGAGGAAATGTGCACTCCTTATCACAATATCTAAGGCTCTTCATGTTCTGAGTCCGCATTGCTTACCTACCACCACCTTTCCCACCACATCACTTACTCCAAGCATGTCAAACTCGCAGCCTGTGGGCCACATGTGCCCACAACGAATATTTTTGCAGCCCAGCCAATATAACGGTATGTAGGAAATGTTTTCATAAAAATTACATAACTTAATTTTTACAATATCCTGTTATTATTATTATTAATAACGAACTACAACATTCCCTAATGATTGATTACTATAATCATGTTGCATTCACTTCCCTTACGGAAAGGCGCACCATTTCTCTCCACTAATATTAGCAGTGAATATTTTAGCAGCCGATTGCCACGTCATTAGTCTTGGACTGACTTGTTTGGTGTGCGCAACAGGAAATATTTTGCTTTCGGAAAATAAGAAAAATAGGTTTATTTGTGTTACTCTTAATTTGTACAGTTATTCAGTGTCTAGTAAGTTAATGTTCAAGAAAAAAATATTAAATTTTATTTAAATGTTCTATTATTTTATGTTAACGATTACTCATTCATTTCAGCCCTTTGTATTCAGCAAGTCTCTATCGAAATAAACCTACGTTTCTATGAAAATTGAAGATTTTTCTTTTTTGTGTGGCCCACATAAACTTAAACCTTGTTTATTTGGCCCACTTAGCCTTTGAGTTTGACATGCTTGACTTACTCCAATTACCAAACTCTTTACAATTCCCAAATACCACCTGCTATTTCATGCCTCTGCCTAGTCATAAACTATACCCTTAGCTTGGAATGCCTTCCCTCTAATCCTAACTATAAATGCCTGATAAACTTTTATTACTTTAAATTCTGCTGGGGTTGAACTTTCTCCATTTTTTCCTAATGATCCTCCCTACTACCTCCTCTCTATAATTACATCCTTTGTACACTGAATCATAATTCTCTGTGTGTGTATGATATTGAGATATATATATATATATACATATATATATATATATATATATATATATATATATATATATATATATACCACGTTCAAAGGCTGTTAAATCGCGTTGTTTACCCATATCTTCTGAAAAAAATCACTTCTACTGTCATAAACAACCTGCTTCCCTATTTATAATGGTCTGGCCCTCTAGCAACTTCAGCGCGAAATTATAGCTAATTTGCCTACAAACATCAGGTGGTCATAATAATCTGACCACTCAGTGTATAAGTCTGTTCTTCTATGAAGAGCTCCTGAAAGGTAAAGATTGTCATTCATTTCTGTGCCCTTCGGAATTAAAATAGGGTATATAGTGGCAGATCAAAATAATAAATAAAGGAAAAAATTCATTTGTTCAATTACCTAGTCCCTATTATGTGCTAGATACTGCTCTATGTGCTAGGAATACAATGAAAGATAAAAATAAGTATTTGCCATCATGGTGCTTAAATTTTAGTGAGTATTCAGATTTTAAAACATAAAAATATACCATTAAAAAGAGGATATACCTTGTTCTTCTTTCTCAGGATTGCGGGGTCTTTTTTTATTCCAGATGAATTTTTGGAGAGTTTGTTCTAGATCTGTGAAATATGCTGTTGGTATTTTAATGGGGATTGCATTGAATCTATAGATTGCTTTGGGTAGTATGGACATTTTAGTGATGTTGATTCTACCAATCCATGAATATGTTACCTTCTTCCATTTGTTTATGTCTTCCTCTATCTCTTTTCAATGTCCTGTAGTTTTTCGAGTACAGATCTTTTACCATCGTAGTTAAGTTTATTCCTAGGTATCTTAATTTTTTTGGTGCAATGGTAAATGGGATTTTTTTTTCCCACTTCTCTTTCTGTGAGTTCCTTATTGGTATATAAAAAGGCCATAGATTTCTGGGTGTTAATTTTGTATCCTGTTACATTGCTGAATTCATTTATTAGCTCTGGTGGTTTTTTGATGGAGTCTTTGGGGTTTTCTATATATAATATTATGTCACCTATGAATAAGGACAGGTTTACTTCTTCTTTTCCAATTTGGATGCCTTTTATTTCTTCCTCTTGTCTGATTGCTATGGCTAGCATTCCAATTTGGATGCCTTTTATTTCTTCCTCTTGTCTGATTGCTATGGCTAGCATTTCCAGTACTATGTTGAACTGGAGTGGTGAACGTGGGCATCACTGTCTTGTTCCTGTTCTTAAGGGAAATGGTTTTAATGATGTTTGCTGGAGGTTTGTCATATAAGGCTTTTATTATGTTGAGATATATCCCTCTATTCCCACTTTGCTGAGAGTTTTTATCAAAAAAGGATGTTGGATTTTGTCCAATGCTTTTTCTGCATCAATTGATTGATCGTGTGATTTTTGTCTTTCAATTTGTTTATGTGATATATCATGTTAATTGATTTGCAGATATTGTACCAGCCTTGCATCACCAGGATAAATCCTGCTTGGTCATGGTGTATGATCTTTTTAATGTGTTGCTGGATGTGATTTGCTAATATTTTGTTGAGGATTTTAGCATCTATATTCATCAGGGATATTGGCCTGTAATTCTTTTTCTTTGTAATGTCTTTCTCTGGTTTGGGGATTAGGGTAATGCTGGCTTCATAAAAAGAACTTGGAAGTGTTCCTGCCTCTTGAATTTTTTAGAATAATCTGAGGGTAGGTGTTAGTACTTCTTTGAATGTTTGGTAAAACTCCCCTGGGAAGCCAGGTCCAGGGCTTTTGTTTGCTGGATGTTTTTGTATTACTGCTTCAATTTCATCAGTAGTTATCAGCCTATTCATATTATCTGATTCTTCCTGATTGAGTTTTGGAAGGCTTTGTTTTTCTAGGAATGTGTCCATTTTTCCTAGGTTGTCCAGTCTGTTGAAATAGAGATGTTTGTAGTATTTTTATTTTTTTTTACAATCCTTTGTATGTTTCTAGGGTTGGTTGTTACTTCACCTCTTTCATTTCTGATTTTGTTTTTTTGGGTCCTCTCTTTTTGTTTCTTAGTGAGCCTGGCTAAAGGTTCATCAATCTTGTTTATCCTTTCAAAGAACCAGCTCGTGGTTCTATTGATTTTTTGTACTGTTTTTTTTGTTTGTTTGTTTTGGGGGTGGGGTTGGTTTTGTGTTTGTTTGTTTTTGGCCTCTTATGTCATTTTTTTCTGCTCTGATCTTTATTATTTCCTTACTCTGGGCTTTCTTGTCATTCTCTTTCTAATTCTTTAAATTGTAGGGTTAGTTAACTTATTACCAGTTTTTCTTATTTTTTGAGGTAGCCTATGAACTTCTCTCTCTGAATTGCTTTCACTGTATCCCATAGATTTTTGGATTATTGTATTTTCATTGTCATTTATTTCCAGGATGTTTTTTATTTCTTCTTTGATCTCTTTGGTAACCCAATCATTGTTTAATAACATGCTATTTAGCTTCCATGTATTTGTTTTTTATTGTTTTTATTGTAGTTGATTTCTAATATTATGCCATTGTGATCTGAGAAGATTCTTGATATGATTTCAGTCTTGAATTTGTAGAGACTTTGCCTGTGTCCTAATATGTGGTCTATCTTTGAAAATGTCTCATGTGCACTTAAGAAGAATGTACAGTCTGTAGCCTTGAGGAGAAATGTTCTGAGGATGTTAATTAGTTCCATCTGATCTAGTGAGTTGTTTAGGATTACTGTTTCTTTGTTGATTTTTTGTCTAGAAGATTTATACAGTGATTTCAATGGGGTATGAAAGTCCCCTACTATGATTGCATTGCTGTCAATCTCTCTCTTGATATCTTCCAGAAGTGTTTTTATGTATTTGGGTGCTCCTGTATTGAGTGCATATATTTTTATCACAGTTATATCCTCTAGTTGTGCCCATCCCGTTAGTATTATGAAGTGACCTTCCACATCTCTTGTCATGGCCTTCACTTTTGAAGTCTGTTTTGTCAGATATAAGTATTACTACCCCAGCTTTTTTTCTCATTTCTGTTTGCCTGAAAATTTTTTCCATCCCTTCACTATCAGTCTGTGTGAGTCCTTTGTTCTGAGGTAGGTCTCTTGTAGACAGCATATGTTTTCTTATCTATTCAGCTGCCCTATGTCTTTTGATTGGAGCATTTAATCCATTTACATGTAAGATTATTATTGATAGGAACTTGTTTTTGGTATTTTTATTATTTATATCTGTGTTTATACCTCTATTTCTATTCTTATTATACCACTCCCTTTAGGATTTCTTGCATTGCTGGTTTGGTAATAATAAACTCCCTTAGCCTGTTTTATTCTACAAAGCTCCTGATTTCACCTTCAATTTTGAATGATTGCTTTGCTGGATAGAGTATTCTTGGATTCAGTCCCTTGCTTTTCATTGCTTTGTATACTTTATTCCAATACCTTCTGGCCTGATGTGTTTCTGTTCAGAAAGCATTTGATAGTCTAATGGGAGATCCCTTGTAGGTAACTTTCTGTCTCTCTCTTCCAGCCCTTAAGATTCTTTCTTTATCATTAACGTTTGCCATTGTAATTACAATGTGGTTTGGTGTGGGTCTTTTTAGGTTCATCTTGTTTGGGACTCTCTGTGCTTGTGTGACTTTTTTCTTCCCCAAGTCAGGGAAGTTTTCTATCATTATTTCTTCAAATAGATTTTCTATTCCTTGCTCCTCTTCTTGTCCTTCTGGCAACCCTATGATGTGGATGTTGCTTCATTTCATGTTGTCCCAAAGCTCCCTTAAAGTCTCCTCCTGCTTTTTAATTTTTTTCCAATTGCTGTTCAGATTGGGTGTTTTTTCTACCCTGTCTTCTAACTCGCTGATTCAGTCCTCAGCTGCTTCTAGTCTGTTGAAACCTTCCATTGTGTTCCTTATTGCAGCTATGCCATTTTTCATTTCCTCCTGATTCTTACACATGTTAGTGAATCTCTCATCCAGATGTTTGAGCATTCTTATAACCATTACTCTGAATTCTTTCTCTGACAAATTGCCTCCATTTCACTTAGTTCCTTTTCTGGTGATTCCTCCTTTTCTTTCTTTTGGGGATTATTTCTTTGTCTCCCCATTTTTGGTGTCCCTTTGTATTTATTTTTATGTAATGAGAGTTGCTGTCTCTTTCTGGCCCTGGAAAACCTGCTTGAGGTCTGAGAAATTGAAACCCCTAGCAGTCCAATGGTCCAGGATTCCTTAGCCCAGAGGCTGGGTCTGCCTTGAGCCTCATGCCTTCATTGTCTATGCCGTCAAACTACGGTCCACTGGCCACATGCAAATACAAATATTGTATTTGTTCCCGTTTTGTTTTTTTACTTCTAAATAAGATATGTGCAGTGTGCATAGGAATTTGTTCATAGTTATTTTTTAAACTATAGTCCGGCCCTCCAACGGTCTTAGGGACAGTGAACTGGCCCCCTCTTTAAAAAGTTTGAGGACCCCTGGTCTATGCTCTGAATTGTACTCCCTTACCCCACAATCTGGTCCCTCACTTGTCCGCTGCAGATGCTTAGGGTTGGTGGGGGTACATGCACAGTTCCTCTGTTCTGCACGGTGGGTCACAGAGCCCTCTGGCATGCAATTTGCTGTGCGGCCCTGGCACCTGCAGCAGGGTGGTGCCCCAGGTCCCTCTGGCAGTGCAGTTGCAACACAGTCCTGGGGCCTGGGTGAGGCAGGGTGTGGGGTTTCCCTAGCTTGCACTCACAGCATGGGGTCCTGGAGTGCAGGGTCCTTGAGCACTGGATCCCTGGAGTGTGGGGTCCAGGAGCCTTGGCAGGCAGGCACAGGACGTCTCTCTGGCAGGCAGTCACTGCAGACATCTGGGAGCCCGCAGCGAGGTAGTGTGCACTCATTGCAGGGCGCGGCATGGTCCCTCGCAAGTTATGGCTGGCAAGCAGCTCACTGTGTGGGTCCGGTGTGGTGTCTGAGGCCCATCTGGGTGTTGGTGTGGCTGTGCTCCTGGCCTCTGCTGCCCGCCTCCCTTCAAGATGGTGTGGGCTCCACATCAATGTCACACTCGGCCGGGAGTGCCTATGGCAGTAGCAGGGACTACCCGACCAGGCGATCCTGATCTGCCAATCCCCAAGACACCAATGAGATCTAACTGTCCCTTTCTCACCCACACACAAACACCACACACCTCTCCTTTATTCACTCACACTCTCTTCCTCACTACCTTCCTGCCAGCCACCAAGTTGGGATCCTCAAAAATAATTCCTGAAATATATAACTATAATTTAGTTTTTATATCTCTATAACTCTTTTACATAAAAAAATTCCAAAAATTTTTCCAAAAATGTTTATTTCCCTTTTTTCTTGACATTGAGAAATCTGGCTCTCATTATTCACAATGCATGCACTAACTTAACCCTAGTACACAATGAAAAGTACTTTCAGAATTACTAACTCCTACACCTACGACAAACAAATTCACCACCTAAAGTACATGTTTATGCCATTTTGCCTTCAGCTTTATTGATTCACTCAACAGACTCTCTTCCAAAGCTACTTAGGTCAGCTCCTTTCTTCCCCAACCTCTTCAGTGTGGCTATGTCCTCAATTTTAATACAGTTAGATGTAGCGTTCATAATCTGCATTCCGTGTTGAGTCCAACATCTTGACTGATTTTTTTTAAATATATTTTATTGATTTTTTTGCAGAGGAAGGGAGAGGGATAGAGAGTTAGAAACATCGATGAGAGAGAAACATCAATCAGCTGCCTCCTGCACACCCCCTACTGGGGATGTGCCCGCAACCAGGGAACATGCCCTTGACCGGAATCAAACCCGGGACCCTTCAGTCTGCAGGCCAATGCTCTATTCACTGAGCCAAACCGGCTAGGGCTTGACTGATTATTTTTATTTGCACATAGAGTTATGCATCCTTTACCACTCACTGTACCATGAAGACTGGCTCCATTGAGCCAAAATTTATCTTGTATAGCCCTGACCAACTATTGGTCCATTTTTTTGTTCTTATGACTACCTTTTTTAAGAAAGGAAGAATTCTAGAATAAAACCTGCTAGCCAAATGGCAAACAAAACCACTTTGGGCCAAGTAATTAATACTAGTGTAAGGCCAAACCAATGGACATGGACAACAGGGGGATGGGAGCATGAGTTTGTGTGTGGGGGGGAGGTTGGGGGTTAATGGGGGGGATGAGGACACATTTGTAATACCTTAACTAATAATAATAATAAAAAAAGAAAAAAAAGAAAAAAAAGGAAAAAAAATACTAGTGTAAGAAGGGGATGAAAGAACAAGGATTATTTAGTCTCAGTCATATATTTCTAAAGTGTGTGTCATCCCTCAGAGTGTCATGGGGGAAATATGATGGAAACCTCAATTATTTTCCAAAATTCCCTTTCTCTTTCTTATTTGCCAAAGCCTAACTGTCTCTCACCATCAGCAAATCAAAACAGAGTGTCTTTGGTTTGCTTTGAAGGTTGTTAGCTGCTTTACAGTAGTATGTATGGAAGGAGAAGATGGATCAATGAAGAGATTAGGTAGAAAATGATCTCATTACATCATCTGTTCATAGCACTTTAATTTGCTCATGTATTAAATATGCATTTTAAGCACTATATGACAGGCACTACCACAGCTACAGAAACAAAAGTAACACATCCTCTGCCTTCCAGTAGCTCAGTTTTCTGGAGAAAAGAGACATAAGTAATCAACTGTAATAGGGTTACACTTGACCCCAAAGGAGTAGAGTGAGAAAGCAGTGCCTGCATTTATCTTTGCCTGGGAAAGTCAGGGCATTGGGGCTTGATGTGTAAGTTAGGTTTCACCAGGCAGAAAGAAAGAAGCATGAACAATATCCCAGGAACAGAGGATAATATGTGCAAGGCAACTACAAGTAGTTCAGCGTGACTTCAGCTCATGTTTCAAGTTGAGTAGTGTCCAGATATGAAATCTGAAAGGCAGACGGAAGGCAAAAACGCATGGATAACTGCCTTCTATTATCATGGTTTTTTCCTTACTAAATTGTATAATGTTTTAATTTATCAAATTATTGCTAACTCAGTGTATGCCACATAGTAGGTCCTCAAATAACATTAAATTAATAGTCCAACATGTTTCTAAGTGTAATTTTATGTCTAACCTAATCAGTTGCAAAACTAGGTCAAATTGTATTAGGCTAATGACTATTTTTTTAAAAATCGAATGTAATATACTGCCCTCTAGTGGCCTTTTATATCACAGTCAATGCAAGTCTCTTTCACCCTTTACTGGTTGTTTCTGTATCTTGACTATTGTAAATAATGCTGCAATGAGCATGGGGATGCAAACATCTTTTTGAGATACTGGTTTTGTTTCCTTCTGATAAATATGCAAAAGTGGAGTTGCTGGATCATATGATAGTTCTATTTTTTAATGGATATTTTTATTTTAGAGAGAGAGAGAGAGAGAGAAGAAGGGAGAGAAACATTGATGTGAGAGAGAAACATCGATCAGTTGCTTCCCACATGTGCCCTGACTGGGTATCAAACTGAAGCTAGAGTATGTACCCTGACCAGGAATCGAATCCACACCTTTTAGTGTATAGGACGACGCTCCAACCAACTGAGCCACACCGTCCAGGACTAATAGTTCTATTTTTAAGGAATTTGAAAGTTGCTTGGATGTTAACTAAACTTCTTATGGTAATCATTTCACAATATATACATATATCAAATTATGTTGTATACGTAAATATATATATCAATTATCTCAATTTTTTTAAATGCTGGTTATAATTCTTAAGATAGCTTTACTCACTAATAGCTTGCCACCCTACTTGAATATCAGTGGTGCCCTAACCGGTTTGGCTCAGTGGATAGAGCGTCGGCCTGCAGACTGAAAGGTCCCAGGTTCGATTCTGGTCAAGGGCATGTACCTTGGTTGCGGCACATCCCCAGTAGGAGGTGTGCAGGAGGCAGCGAATCGATGTTTCTCTCTCATCGATGTTTCTAACTCTCTATCCCTCTCCTTTCCTCTCTGTAAAAAATCAATAAAATATATTTTTTAAAAAGAAAATCAGTGGTCTCTGACAACACTTGTTTTACTTTAAAATATTGTTTTTGTATTTACATATGACTACATGTTTATGTATATAATACATAGACTATGGTTCATGATATAATTCATTCTGAAAGTAGATATGATCTAACTTATTCCCAAATAGTAAGTTGGTTAAGTTTAATAATACAGTGATGTAAATAAAATTCCTCATACACTGATACAAGTAATTAAAATGAGTAAATATAGCCCTAACCAGTTTGGCTCAGTGGATAGAGCGTCAGCCTGCAGACTCAAGGGTCCCAGGTTCAATTCCGGTCAAGGGCATGTACCTTGGTTGCGGGCACATCCCCAGTAGTGGATGTGAAGGAGGCAGCTGATCGATGTTTCTCTCTCATCGATGTTTCTAACTCTCTATCCCTCTCCCTTCCTCTCTGTAAAAAAATCAAAATATATATATTTTTTAAAAAGAGTAAATATATCCTTTTCTTATATACATTTCACATGTATCATCTCAAACAAGTCTCTACTATAAAACTCTGCTTTTATTCTTCAGCATTAAAGACTGATGTCTTCAAGGATAACAAGGTAAATAAATGTAATAAAGCTTATTTTTATAATAGGAACATTTAATAAAGCGCTCTACATGACAATAGGTACATTCATATGATGATCATTAAAATCATGTTTTTACAGAATACTTAATGAAATAGAAAAACAGCAATAATTCATTGCTAAGTGGAAGAAGAGGGCTATGGGGCTGCACTTTTAGTATCTTAACTCTGAGAGGAAACAGAGAGAGAAAACAGGAAATTAATGCAGGAATTTTATTTCTTAATAAGTTTTTATATTGTTCACACTACTTCATGCATTTTTTTTTTAAATCAGGTAAGTCCAAAAAATTAAGAGCACTGCCCTAACCAGTTTGGCTCAGTGGATAGAGCATTGGCCTGCGGACTCAAGGGTCCCAGGTTCAATTCCAGTCAAAGGCATGTACCTTGGTTGCAGGCACATACCCAGTAAGGAGTGTGCAGGAAATAACTGATAGATGTTTCTCTCTCATCAATGTTTCTAACTATCTATCCCTCTCCCTTCCTCTCTGTAAAAAAAAAAAAAAAAAAAAAAAAAAAAAAAAAAAACAATAAAATATATATTAAAAAATATCTATAATTTTTAAAAAAGAATGTCTTTTAAAAAAAATTAAGAGCACTATTTGATAAAAGTATACACATGAAAGGAGAAAGAACGATCCTCAAAGTCAGGCGGAAGTTCCTATTTCCTGTGACAGGTTTCCCTAATGGAGGTTTGAGTTTGCTTGTCACAAAAGCATTTTCCAGGACATTTTTTAAACAAAATATTTCTAAAAGGGGCTTCTGTGCCTTCAGAATTAGAAGAAGAGCAACTAAGCATAAACTTTCTTTACTTCCTCCTATATGCAAATATCAGTGAAAAACTACCCAAGAACTTCCTTTGGAATGGTTACATCAGCCCGACTTTTGTTCCAAGGATTGGTGCTATCGAAAAAGAAGTGTAATAAAACACAATTAGAGGCCCTGGCCGGGTGGCTAAGTTGGTTAGAGCGTCGTCCTGATATGCCAAGGTTGTGGGTTTGATCTCTGGTCCAGAGCACATACAAGAAGCAACCAATGAATGCATAAGTAGGTGGAAAAATAAGTCATTGTTTCTCTCTCTCTCTCTCCCCCTCTTTAATCAATAAATTAAAAAATAAAGCACTATTAGAATATTGCACGATAAAAGTAAACTAGATAAGCAAAAATACAATATTAAAGGGTTGCCTTATGATTGTTAATGCTTATATTTCCTAAAATTTGGATTATGATCCAAAAATGTTTATGAGAAACCTAAATATTTTTTCAAAAAATTTTTTAAATCTCTCCATTTTTTTAATTTATTTTTATTGATTTCAGAGAGGAAGGGAGAGGGAGAGAGAGATAAAATCATCAGTGAGAGAGAATCATTGATCAGCTGCCTCCTGCACACCCCCCTCAGGGGATTGAGCCCACAACCTGGGCATGTGCCCTTGACTGGAATCAAACCCGGGCTGATGCTCAATCTATTGAGCCAAACTGGCTAGAGCTAAATCTCTTCATTTTTAATATTTTATTCTGTAGTTTATTTCTTGTGTAGTAATTGTCACAATGCCTTTCTTCTAGAGAGTTTTTATAATGCTTAGATATTAGAAGTTTAAGTAGTAAACATTCAAAGAATTCTAAAGAAAGAAAGAACTTTACACATCATCTGCTCCACACTCATATTAGTGATGAAATCTAAGTACTTTTTAAATGGATTTAGTTAAAGCATTAACATCTATAATTCTAATGTCCATGGAAATAAAACTAGTAATTTGTTTTTTTTGCTTTCTACAGTCGAGCAAAGAAAGGAAAGAGAGAAAAAAAATATCTACAGAAAAATGAGAGCTTTATAAGTCACTGCATATGTAAAAATGTATTCAAAGTTCTGTGATTTATTTATTTATGTGTTTATTATTGAATACCTCTTAATCATCTCCAATAGAAAACAAATCCAGGCCCCCGTCAATAAGTGTATAGCCTGAGTTCTTAAAGGCTGATAAACAAGCAATTACAGCAGAGAGAGATAAATGTAACAAAGATCATAATGCAATCACACATCTAAACCAGATCTGGGCTGTGAAGGCATGCTTCCTGGAGAACGTAACTACTAAACAGGGACCTGAAAGGTGGTCAGACAAGCAAAGATGGATAAGGAAGGAAGGGTAATTTCAGGCATCAGAAACAGCATTTGTCAAACTCCACCTGCTTTACGTTAGCTTCACAAATCGCCAGATCAGAAGACTGAGAGAGCTTCCAGACAAGGAGAGCAACTGAACACACACTTTCACCCCTGCTCCTTTGTGAACCCCCTTAAACAACTGAACACACACTTTCACCCCTGCTCCTTTGTGAACCCCCCTTAAACAACTGAACACACACTTTCACCCCTGCTCCTTTGTGAACCCCCCTTAAACAACTGAACACACACTTTCACCCCTGCTCCTTTGTGAACCCCCTTAAACAACTGAACACACACTTTCACCCCTGCTCCTTTGTGAACCCCCTTAAACAACTGAACACACACTTTCACCCCTGCTCCTTTGTGAACCCCCTTAAACAACTGAACAATAAAAAGGAGAGAGACAAGGGGAAAGACCAGGAGCGAAGACAGCACCAAACCTCGAAGTTTAGAAAGCGGGTGGCTAAGTGGTAAGCGACTTAGATGACCAAAGAAAGCTAACAACTTTGCTGGCAGTGAGGGAAGCCTAAAAGCCAGCCGGTCTGTCCTGCAGAGCCACAGAGAAGCCCAGGTTTGAAGGAAACTGGGGCAAAGGTGAGACTGAAACAGGATTAGCTGAACGTCTGTTTAAGAAGCAGTTAGACACCAGATCCGATTTCCCACATAATACAGCTGGGCAACTCCCTTTCTTTTACCAAAACAGGAGCGTTTAACAAAACCAAGAATAAAAGAGAACTTCTTTAACCCGTTAAAGGGCGATGAGTGGTTGCTGTGATTCTCTGCCAAGCCTCCCCCTTCAGGACTGAGGAGTCTGCAGGCGGAGGGAAGGACAGCAGCTGACCACTCTCAACTGAGTCACTCTCCAGGCATTGCCCTCAGGCCAAAATCTCTTCGCTTAGTCCTCCAGTGCCTGGTTTGCATGGGGTACAAAGGTCAGGCCCATTTGCGTCAAGCTAGGACAACTCTGAAAATTCAGCATGACTGCACACCAGCAAGAAAATGTAACTCTTAAAAAAAAAAAAAAAAAGATACCGTTTCCATCAATGGCAGAAATTTTAAGTATCAATGATAAACATTTAAGAAGATATGTTAATAAACACTGACTTTATAATCATTCAAAGTGTGTATACATTTTTGGAGACACCCTGTGTCTAGCCTAGGTGTGTAGTAGGCTACCCCAGTGGCCGGCAAACTCAGTAGTCAACAGAGACAAATATCAACAGCACAACGACTGAAATTTCTTTTGAGAGCCAAATGTTTTAAACTTAAACTATATAGGTAGGCACATTGTTATTCACTTAATTAGGGTACTCCTAAGCTGGCCTTTGCTAAAAACGTCCTCAATCTGATTGAGGTACGTTCGCTGAGGTGGACCCTTTCCAACTCTCCCATCCACACTCGTCTTGTCTACTTGTTTCGTTTATCTCCTTCCGTTCATCCTCTCTGTATGTCCAAACCATCTCAACATACCTTTCTCAGTCCTCGACACTACATCTTCTTTCACTCCACAACGTTCCCTAAAATTAACTTAGTAAACTTTACTTAAAGTTTTAAGTCAACCTCGCACTGTACATGCGTGCCCGCACTGGTATTCTGTGGAAGAGCCACACTCAAGGGGCCAAAGAGCCGCATGTGGCTCGCGAGCCGCGGTTTGCCGACCACTGGGCTACCCCATCTAGTTTTGTGTGAGCACACTCTATGATGTTCACACAGTCATGAAACTGAAGTCACCTAGTGACAGATTTCTCAGAAACATCTCTCCGTCAGTAAGTGACGCATGACTGTAGTGGATGTGCTAGAAACAGACCTTTCTCACCCAGTGGGAACTCCCCTCGTGAGCAGTCTTTTCTCACAGGTGCCTCGTTGGCCTAAGCAAGACATTTTCTCCGAGCTGCTTCCTCCTTCACGCTCTCCTTTCTCAGGTGTCAGACCCACATTATAATATCAAGGCTTTCCTAGCTAATCCCTGCCCCTTCACAGGTGTTTCCCACCAGTAAATTTCGTGCACCTCTCATTCCATCGAGGTACCTGCTCTCAGAAACTGAACTGATGTCATTGGTGCTGGGAATGCCCCAAGAAAGCAGCCTTAGGGGAAAGGTTGGCTCACTCTCCAGCTGGCACGGAGAACCCCAACTGAGTGGATTGTTGGCCACAGATTGTCTCTGGCACAAGGTGGTGGCTCAACTGCTGAATATTGCACAGGTAATGACCTGGGGACGCAATCCAGTGGGGAAGGCTGACCAAGGCAATAATTCAGGCTTTTAAAAGACACAGGAGTGACATTGCCTGCAAGGACAGCGACTGGTTATTACTAGGTGAATTGAAGCCCTTCAGAGGGATAATGACGAACTGAGGGCAGGTAACAAACAAAGACTCAGTGTGAGAGCCAGTCTATACTTGTGGCGGTGTAGCCTACAGAGCGCTCCTTATATCCCCGCACTGGAAGAGAACACAGCTGAGGAGCAATCCTGGGACTTGAGAGTTAGAATGCGGAGCAGCAGAGGCAGTTAAATGCCCTGGTAAAGTCAGAGCACTGAAATATGGCATGGAGACATCTACCCAGAATTTGGGTTCAAGAGATCCCAAGCTCTGTGCCCACTCGCCTACCATCAGCCCAGCCTGCAGAGGGCAACCACTGAAGTTCTCAGAGATGCTGGTGCCTGCCTCTCCCACCATACAGATCCTTCTTCCAGATCCTCCATAATACTTCCCTAGCTGTATTATGCTGGATTTAGCCATAGTTATCTTCCTGTCAGCCAGGAGAGAAAGTGGGAATAACTCTGAGGGGTACCTATCTTGTGGTAGAGAAGCTCAGTAGGGCCCCCTCACATGGGGTAAGAGAGGGGTGGTATCACTAAGAACTTCCGTTGGCTCTCCTCTATGAGATGGTCACAGAGCAGGTCTCATTAATAGTGATGGACATGACGAGCCCCCAATTAAGAGAGACCTGGGAGCAGCACTTACCTGCCAGAAGCCAGGGAGCTACAGTTACCACAACAACCAGCAAGGTTAAAGAGGCAGCCAAGAGAACTTGATTGGGATGATTAATAGAATTGGGGGTTTCTAAGGGCAAAACAGCCAGTCTCCCTTGAAGGGTACTGTGTGACATCTGTAATCCGGAAGAGGTAAGAAAGGAGGAGCAGGAAGCCGATGACTATGGTCCCAATAAAAAGTCACAATGCTATGCCCAGTCAAGCCAATTTTTAGATCTGGAACCGATTGAATGAAGAGATGACCAGGTCCCAGTAAGGACCCTGCAATACCTTCAACAAATGTGCATTATAAAGATTTTTTCGTTTCTTGCCTGAAGGAAGCTATGGCCATCTCAGTGAATTTGCACTGAGGAAACAGGAACAGCCAAATACTTAGGGAATATTGGACACAGGCTCTTAATGCACAGTGATCTTAAGCTACTAGAGCAGTGGTTCTCAACCTTCCTAATGCCGCGACCCTGTAATACAGTTCCTCACGTGGTGGGGACCCCCAACCATAACATTACTTTCGTTGCTACTTCATAACTGTAATTTTGCTACTGTTATGAATCGTAATGTAAATATCTGATATGCAGGATGTATTTTCATTGTTACAAATTGAACATAATTAAAGCATAGTGATTAATCACAAAACAAAATGTAATTATATATGTGTTTTCCGATAGTCTTAGGCGACCCCTGTGAAAGGGTCGTTCGACCCCCAAAGGGGTCTCGACCCACAGGTTGAGAACCGCTGTACTAGAGGATGTGATCTACCAAAACAAGGGAATAACTGAGACAACAACGACATAAAATCTAAGAAACCAGGTCTCTGTGGTGGCCATTAGAATGTATCTTGCAGCCCTCCAATTACAGGAGTAGAACTGACCAAGGACCCTAGCTGCTGTGCTTTGAAATCCAGCCCAGTCCCCACGTCCCATGCATTGGTCCCAGGGAATGACTGTTACCAAGACAGTTTATTCCTGGGAGACACAGAATTCCTTTGATGGGCCACTTGAAGATTTGCTTAATTTTCATCAGACTACACAGTGGCCTAATACACTTCCATTCAACCATCCTGTCCTCGGGGTCAGACTCGCCTTGTGGTGTCATGGATCCCTCAGCCTCCCCTAGCTCCCTCTCCATTTTTGCTCACAGGCAATGTGTGAATGGATTAGGGAATAACACCTTTCCTCATTTAACCCCATCTTGGTATCTGGTTCTTAGAGGACCCAGCACCAACACAGGAAAAGGCTAAAAAAAAAAATTCCCAGTATAATGGTAAAGGAACATTCTAAGCACTAAGTCCAGAAAGCAACCAGCCAAGACATATACAGAAGGGATGGCTACAAGAAGATAAAAATGACAGGAAACCTAGTATGTTTGAATGTCATTGCTTACTCTGCACCCTGGCAGAGTAGGAATTAGCAATAAATCATATTAAAACTAAACTGAAAAATCATAATTTTTAATAATAATTAAAACAAAAAGTTGATCAAAGAAAATATATTCATAGAATACTAGATGACAACAGTAAAAATTATATTTACATAGTCATAATAATGTCATTATTAAATATTAGCACAACAAAAAATATAATAATATAGTGGTAAGTACTTTAGTAGGCTGAAAGGGCAGTGTGGGGAGTAGAGAATGGTATAAGAAATAGTATATAGTATGAGATTAATATATCACATGTTGAACTGAAATATCAAGAATGACAGTGTAAACATGTTGTTTAGAAATATGGAGGTAAATACTAAAAGAAAAAACTAAAAGAATTAAAAGTTGTTAATCTGGGGAGAAGAAATGAAGATGGACCCTGCTAACTGTTTCATAATAACATGCAGATTTTTAAGTTCTGACTAACTTTGATAAAGTTGAAATTTAAAATAATTATTTAAAATTCAATGAGGTTGAAACAATTTGACAATCATATGGAAAATATATCAAGAGTTCTTAGAAACCAATAAAAGGCAAACACCATATTGTAAACATAGGTAATTCATTTTTAAAAACTAAAAATGTAAATAAGAATATAAAAATATTTCATTTCAGAATTAAGTGAAAGTTCAAAGAAAAAAGATGAGACTACTAGATAGATGGCCAACAGAATTGAACATATATGTCCATGCAAAAACTTGTACACAATGTTCATATCAGCATTACTTATAATAGCTAAAAGGAGTTTATGGACCCAAATGTTTGTCAACTAATGAATGGAAAATAAAACATGGTATACCACATAATGAAATATTATCCAGCAATAAAAAAGAATGAAGTTCTGATACATGCTACAAAATAGGTGACTCTTGAAAACATTATGCTAAATGAAATAAGCCAGTCAAAAGGCCATATGTCATATGATTCCATTAATATAAAATGTCCAGAATAGGCAAATCCACAGAAGCAGAAAATAGCTTAGTGGTTGCCCGAGGCTGGTGAAAGGAGAAACACAGAGGGACTACTTATGGGCATGGCGTTTTTTTAATGGGGTTATAAAAACAGTCTAAAATTGGTGATGACTACACAACTCTATTAATGTTTTAAAAATCACTGAATTGTATACTTTATAAGGATAAATATGGTGTGTGAATTATATCTTAATAAAGATGTGGTAAAAAATAAAACCACAAAAAAGTTAAAAATACCAAAAAAAAGCAATGATAGAAAAAAATGTTAAAAGCAATGAGAAATGTAGAGTAGAAGAAAATAGTAAGATTAAAAGAGGAAGAAAAAGAAGAAAAGCAAAAAACACAATTCAAGCAGAAGTATTTCATGGTTAAATAAATGAGTGATAAATTATAGATCCTCACTCAAGGGGTCATACATTGAAGTTTATGTCTTAGATTTGCACACAGTAAGCATAAGGGTCGTATTCCTTTTTCTTTTTTAATGCTATCAATTTCTGGATGTTGATTTGTTTTTTGTGTTTTTTTAATATATTTTTATTGATTTCAGAGTGGAAGGGAGAGGGAGAGAGAGAGAGACACATCAATGATGAGAGAAAATCATTGATTGGCTGCCTCCTGTATGCCCCCTACTGGGGACTGAGCCCGCAACCCGGGCATATGCCCATGATCAGAATCAAACCCAGGAAGGACCCTACAGTCCACAGACCGACGCTCTATCCACTGAGTCAAACCGGCGGTCATATTCCTTTTAATGTGTCATTGCTGTATACAAAATATTTTATTTACATACCGATTACCACAAAAAAATGTTCAAATAGCTCAATAGCTTTTTTTTTTTAAGGGCTAAGGATTAGAATAAAAACATATCACAGAATCTATTTCATCAACAAAGAAAGTAGGGTTGTTTTCTCCTTGGCTTGAGAAAAAAACAAAGAATAGTGGGATTTTTTTTAATGAACTATTAAAGCCACAGGCTTAAGCAAGCAGATACCACATTTCTAAGATAATCTAGTTGATCTACCTCAATGAAAAATATTCCATTGTATTTATTTAGGTTTCTTTCCAAATGTGTGTATTACCTGAAGAGAGTAAGGTTTTCAAGTGGCTTTTTGCCAAATGGATTGGGAAGGCAAAAAAATATCATCAAAGACTCAGAGATGCTATCAGAGCATTACAAGAAAAGACTTGGAAGGTGTGCATGGCTAGGAAGCCAAGACAACCTTGAATCCAAATGAATCATGAGCCAAAAACATCATTTTAAAATGGGAGAGAATGAAATCAGCCTCTTCCATAAAACCATCTCCTCAATTTCCAGTTTACTTTCATGACAAGCTAGAAAGTATCTGTAATTTAATTGGCAAGGTTAGTTTTTTGATAATTTAAGTCATCTTTATTAGTCAGAGATAAACAAAGGGTAATCTCCTCGAAGCATCTGCTAGAGTATTTCTCCTACGTGGAGCTTTCATTGACACATTTTCTCAGTCAAATCATTTCTTAAATAGTGCACGTAACCTCATCTTTCAGCTTGGGCACCTAAATAAACATCAAATAAACACAAATACTTTTTTTAAAATTTCAGAAAAGAAAACTTTTAAAAAGGAATTCTTTTAAAGCTCAGGGTACTGAAGCATTGCATTTCAGATGTTTGGAAGTCAGGACTGTTTGTAAGCCTCTAAGCCTAGCTAATACTAGTACATTTATCTCTTGAGACTATTTTTATTGTTATAAATCAGAAATGTGATAGCAATATTAAAATTTGTATATTATGTCCAAACTTTTGTTAATATAATTTTTAATGTTTCCATTCATGTTTACTATTTTAAGAATTTTCTACTTTTAAAAGAGAATGACCTTTTTTATATTCTACAATTTCCAGTATACATTTAATTTTAAGGTAAAATTCAAACTTCCTGTTAATGACATAATTTGATATACCTTTTTTTAAAGATGAAAGCAATCAAATAAAAAGGACTTACGAGACAGTTGCTTTAACATATATAACCTGACAATAGATTCAAGTACCCCATAAACAGAAAGGCAAGGAAGATCCAACTAAATTTCAGTCAGCTTTTATTGAAAACCAACTTTATATTAAGCCATCATAAATTAAAACACTCTAGATAATTTTTCAGAAGTAAACAGTGGGGTGCAGTCATGGGCAGATTTGAACAAGTTACAGTAATGATGATTCATTGACATTTATAATTGATGCCAATTGATATTGACAGTGATACTTTAATGACAATTTACTGAACACTTACCAAGTGTTTACAGGCACAGTACATGATAATCTCATTTGATGCTCTCAGAACCTTACAATGTAGGTGGGACAGTCTTCCCTTTTTTAACAGATGGAAACTGTGAAACAGAGAGAAATTAAGAAACTTGCCCAGAGCCACATGGAAAGTATGACAAGCTAGAATTCTAATTCAGGCGATCTGACCCCAGGACCTACTGGTATATTATACCACCTCTTGAAATTCAGAATGAATTTTCCTTTGGAACCACATTGTAACTGTAATTAGTTTCACAAGCTAGTCTGTAAAAGCCAAGAAACATGTCTAGACAACAGACCATACACACTTAACTGAACTTTAATGACAAGTGAGCCAATTCAGACACAGAAGAAATTGGTAGCAAAAAAGAGTATTTTATCTCTATATTTAGCAATGGTCATTACTTGAAAAAAAAAGAAATTTAAAACATTTTAAAGCCAAAGAATCCCCTTTGCAAGTAAAATGTTACCCAGTACTTCTATTTCTAAAACAGATTAGAGTAGGGCTGTTTTAACTGAATTGGAAAGCAAAGACCATACTCTCGTTTCTCCATTCCCCAAAATAGAGCCTAAGATACCAAAAATTCAGGGTTTCAAGGGAGACAGACTGAAAAACATTGAAGTAGACAGAGAGGTTGCCAGAGACCCAGTGGATCTTAAAGCACCTCATGATGTTCTAGTAGACAAGGCAGATAAATGTGACTTGTGAGACAGTACAGTTACTTGCAACAGTAAACCTGCCTGCCTAATGGAAGGTCTTTAGTGTCAGACGACTTTATATCTGGTTCCATCTACATTTTTCATCAATAACTTGGATGAAGTCATGAAAGGTATGCCTTTGGAACAAAATGAAAAACACTTGTACATTATCACCAAACATAATCAAAGAAAGTGTGAGCTGCAAACAGTTCGGGAATATACATTTTAATTTGCTGAATATTTTCCACAGAAATCTGTTCTGGTCAGATCTAGTGTGCAGCAGTAGCCCCCTGAAGGGGTCAAAACCCTCAAGATTTCATCTTCATTTTAACAACCCGGAAAGCTCACTCACCTTCTTCTTACACAGAGTTAACTTTCCAGCTGTGTGAATCCCTGCCCCCTTCCCAGGCTGCAGGAATGGAGTGCTCACAAGACCACAGGGGATGCCAAAGTAAAAAAAAATAAAATAAAATAAAAACAGAAAGCTAAACTTCAAAAAGCCAGAGTGAACTGCAAATTAAATGGTTTAGAGGCAGATACTAAAACCAGTGTAAGGCGCCAAGAAGAGTACAAAAACCAGGGAAACAGGCATAACTGATCCATGGATACAAAGAGAGCTCTGGGTCAAATGTTCTTTTGTTTTGCTTATGTAAACTGCCCAGAGTGAAAATAGACACCATTCTGCCCTGGCCTGTGTGGTTCAGTTGGTTGGAGCATCCTCCAGTACACCTAAAGGTGGTGGGTTCGATTCCGGGTCAGGGCACATACCCAGGTTGTGGGTTCCATCCCAAGCAGGAGGCGACTGATCAATGTTTCTCCCTCATATCTCTCTGTCTCCCTTCCTCTCTCTAAAATCAATTTTTAAAAATAGACACCATTCTCTCCAACGTAGGGTAGAATCAGCATTTTCCTAGTTTTCCCAATGGGGAGTTGTAAGAAGTCCCAGGCTATTCTTGAAGTGAATGCATAGTTATATGATCTCTTTCAACCCCCCAATCACTATTGTAAATGTACTAACTACTTAGCTGAGTTAGTACCCAAAGCCATCCAATGCTTTTCCATTCTACAATTTAGTTTCCCATCTCAAATTAACAGAGTGCAGGGAAAGGGCAGGGTTTCAGCTGGCTGGGTGAAGCCAAGATGGTGGTGAAAGATGGGGCAAATAACCATGGAAGAGAGGAATTACAGTGGGAATATCGTAGCATTAGTGAAAGTCCACAAAGATGAAAGACCTAATCTCCAGTTGTTGCTGTCTTTGTTGCTGTTTTTGTTTGTTTGTTTTAATATATTTTATTGATTTTTTACAGAGAGGAAGGGAGCGGGATAGAGAGTTAGAAACATCGATGGAGAGAAAAATTGATCAGCTGCCTCCTGCACACCTCCTACTGGGGATGTGCCTGCAACCAAAGTACGTGTCCTTGACCGGAATCAAACCTGGGACCCTTGAGTCTGCAGGCTAACACTCTATCCATTGAGCCAAACTGGTTAGGGCTGTTGTTTTTTATGGGAAAGCAATGCTACATGTTGGAAGGAGAGATAAATAGTATCTCCCTTGTTGCCCAGTAACAATAGGTCTGTGCTTTGTACTATGAGTAATACCCACATAACAGTGTTTTTTGAGAGAACTAAGTGATAACCCAGGGAAAATGTTTAGAATAATGCCTAGCAAACACAGTACATGCTCAAAAATATTAGCTATTGTTTTATTATTATACTAATGGCCCGGTGAACGGATTCGTGCACATTGAAAGGAAATGAATTAGAAGAAAGATTCATGCGATAATTACATTACTGCAAAGAAGTACAAGTCAAAATAGTATATATAATATAGTATTATAAAATTAAAACACGCATTCAATTGGCGCCAGCGAGAGCTTTATATGTAATGGGCATGCGCAAGTCAACATTTATTTTTAAATTGCCAGTGCACGTCATATGTACCGGCTGGTCGGTTGGTCAGACAATCAGAAGGATGTACGGTCAGTCACTTAGCCTTTTATATATATAGTTTATCATCACTATGATTATCATCCTGGAACCTATCTATCCTCTTCAACAGCCTCTAAATTCTTCAGTTACTGGCCAGCTACTGGGACTCAGAGAGATCATGCACCATGAAGCAGGAGTGTTTCAGCCCAGGTCTGGGATAAGGACAAGGCTAGGTCTAGGACAGTGATGGCGAACCTTTTGAGCTCAGCATGTCAGCATTTTGAAAAACCCTACCTTAACTCTGGTGCCGTGTCACATGTAGAAATTTTTTGATATTTGCAACCATCGTAAAACAAAGACTTATATTTTTTATATTTATTTTATATATTTAAATGCCATTTAACAAAGAAAAATCAACCAAAAAAATGAGTTCGCGTGTCACCTCTGACACACATGTCATAGGTTCGCCATCACTGGTCTAGGACGTATACGAATGCCAACTTAAAAACTGATTTCAACTGCCTAAGGTATGTCATCTATGAGTTGCCCTGTCTGGACCACATGAATGGTGATGCTTCCTGTAGGCCTAGGCTCTAGGGAGTTTGTTTAGATTGGAGAGCAGAGTAAGAGCAAGTGATGATCTAGGATGCTCATTAAACTAGTATCTAAGTAATGGTAGCACAAAAAGAGCACTAGGAAAGAAGAGTGATGAAATCTTTACACGTTTGCAACTAGATAAGTATGGATATACTTCGTTTTAAACTTGAATAGTGACTATACAACTCACACCCTGACCACCAGCTCTGTTTTGAATGACCCCAATTTAGGGGATCACTTTCATTCCCAGCCAGAGTCTGAAAATATCCTTTGGTAAGTGCCCATTGCTCAGGATTCAAGGCCCATGTGGGTTGGGAAGCTGATGGAGAGGGAGGTTGTAGAAGAGTTTATAAGAGTCACAGATACTGGCAGCATTCACGTGTAAATGGAGCGCAGTGTGGGTTTCCAGGCACAAAAGACTAAAGAGCTAGAGGGCAACATATGAGGAAACCAATCAGTTCTCATAATTCAATCCCATGGCCTTTAGCAGAAAGTGTCCACCAACAGAGACAACCTCTCCCAGACCAAATTGGGTTTAAGGAGCAGCTGGACCAGGATTCGCAGTATATTCTAGTCTTTTTTTCTTTTGTATCATATGTTTTTACAAATAATGGGTTCATCATCACATATCTTTCACTTAGCTGCTCTTTTTTACCTAACAATATCAAGAAGCTCTTTCTATATCATTAAACAGTGCTTTATCAAATGTTTTATTCATTCAACAAATATTGACTGAGCACACACTATGTGTCAAGTGTTGTCTTAGGCCCTAAGGATATGACAGATTAGGTTCCCAGTCTCACAGAGATCTCAATCTGGTGAGGGAGAAAATCCTATCTAATAATAGAGAAACATGGTAATTAACCCTAACTTCACTACCCTTCCCATTGGCTAATCAGCGAGATATGCAAATTAACTGCCAGCCAAGATGGCGGTCGGCAGCCAGGCAGCTGAAGCAAACATGAACACTAGGCTTGCTTACTCCAGTGATGGAAGAAGTCAACATTCCCCGCCTGCCACAGCTCAGCTCTGAGCTCCGGATGAAACAATGTTGCAATTATAGAACCTAAACAAACCCCAGAAACCTGCTTTCAGCCAGCGCGGCCTCAGAGCTTAGAGCGCCAGTGATGGCAACAGAGTTTTAATTATAGAATATAAAAAAACCCAGGTACCTGCTTTCAGCCAGCAACAGCCTCATAGCTGGAGCCTGCTCTCAGCTCCAGTGACAGCTATAGAAGGTAAATTAATCCCAGAATAAAAGAAAAAGAAAAAAGGAGAGGCTGGGAGCTTCAGTCACCCACCAGCCTGAAAACAGCCCTCAGCCCCTCATCCAGACTGGCCAGGCACCCCAGTGGGGACCCCCACCCTGAAGGGGGTGTGACCAGCTGCAAACAGCCATCATCCCCTCATCCAGGCTGGCCAGGAACCCAAGCAGGACCCCCACCCTGAAGGGGGTGTGACCAGCTGCAAACAGCCATCATCCCCTCATCCAGGCTGGCCAGGAACCCAAGCAGGACCCCGACTCTGATCCGGGACACCCTTCAGGGCAAACCAGCCGGCCCCCACCCATGCACCAGGCCTCTATCCTATATAGTAAATGGGTAATATGGAAACTGACCCTAACAGCAGAAGGACTGGAAATGACTGATCACTATGACACACACTGACCACCAGGAGGCAGACGCTCAATGCAGAAGCTGCCCTCTGGTGGTCAGTGCGCTCTCACATGGGAGGAGCTCTGCTCAGCCTCAAGCCAGGCTGATGGCTGCCAGCACAGTGGTGGTGGTGGGAGCCTCCCTGCCTCCTCAGCAGCCCTAAGGATGTCCGACTGCAGCTTAGGCCTGCTCCCCGCTGGCAAGTGGACATCCCCCGAGAGCTGCAGGGCTGCCAAAGGGATGTCTGATTGCCATCTTAGGCCCAATCCCCTGGGGAGCGGGCCTAAGCCATCAGGTGCTCATCCCCTGAGGGGTCCCAGACTGCGAGAGGGCACAGGCCGGGCTGAGGGACCCTCTATCCCCCCCAAGTGCACAAATTTTTGTGCACTGGGCCTCTAGTAAGTAAATAATAAAGAGAAAATGAAAATGCTAGGGCTGACAAGTGCTATGTAAAGGATAGAAACAAGGTGATGTGATTGTATCTGAGACTACTTCCCATTGGATAGTCAGAGAAGGCTTCACTGATGAGGTCTTATTGAGATCTTATGACAACAGCCATCTATGGAAAGATTAGGGTGAGAGAATTTCAGAAAAATAGAAAACTAGGGCAAAGGCCTAAGGCAGAAACAAGCTCAGCCCATGTGAGAAACAGTGAGAAGATATAGTGGGGAAGGGAGATGAGGTTGCAGAGATTAGGAAGGCCTGGGTCTCTACTAGAGAAGAGAAGCATGTGGAGTTCTGTTCCAAATGTGAAGGGAAGCCATTGGAGATTATTGCCTATAAAAGTATATGTGTGTGGATCAGTTATAGTAAAGTATAATTTATATACAATAAAATTTCCCCAATTTTAAGTCTATAATTTCATTAATTGTAATAAGTGTATATGGTTGTGTAATCAATGCCACAATCTATGATGTAAAACATTTTAAGTACTTTAAAAAATTTTCCTTCTGCCCTGGCCGGGAGATTCAGTTGGTTGGAGTATTGTTCTGTGCACCAAAGGGTCTTGGGTTCAATTCCCAGGCAGGGCACATACTTAGGTTGTAGTTTTGATCCCTAGTTGGGGCACATATGGGAGGTAACCGATTAATGTTTCTCTCTCTCTCTCTTAAAAAAACAACAACATATCCTTAGATGAGGCTTAAAAATTAAATAAGCAATGAAAGTTTCTTCCTGCCTTTTTGTAATCAATCTCCTCTCCCCTAACAACCACTGCACTGCCACGAGAATTTTAACCTCTCTAGAATGTCTTTTCAGTGGAATCATACAGTCAAAACAGCTACACAATATGCAGGGCCCAGAGAAAAACAAAAAAATGTGGATCTCCTTCTTAAAAAATGATTAAGAATTTCACAGCAACAAAAACAGAGCACAAACCAACCACAAGTCCCTGTGTGACTGCACATATTGCACAACCATGAAGCCAGACCTACATTCAATATGCAGTTTTTATGTCTGGCTTCTTTCACTTAGCACGGAGATTTGTTCATGTTGCATGTTTCTGTAGTTTGTCCTCTTTTATTACTGAGTAGTATTCTATTGGATGAATGTGTCACAATTTATTTATCTACCAATTTGTGTTGTTTTCAGTTTGGACCTGTTATGAATAAACTGCTGTGAACATTCAAATACAAGTCTTTGTGTGATGTCTCTTTTATATATATGTGTGTATATATATATACATATATATATATACACATATATTTTTTAGTATTGATTTCAGAGAGGAAGGAAGAGGGAGAGTGAAAGAGAAACATCAATGATGAAAGAGAAGCATTGATCAGCTGCCTCCTGCATGCCTCCTACTGGGGATCAAGCCTGCAACCTGGGCATGTGCCCCAACTAGACTCGAAACGTGACCTCCCAGTTCATAGGTCAAAGCTCAACTACTGAGCCATGCCAGCCAGGCTGTGTGTGATGTCTTTTGAAGAAAACATTTTTAATTTTGATGTAGTCCAATTGATCAATTTTTTTCTTTTATGGTTCCCACTTTTTGTGTCCTAAGAAATCTTTACCTAACCCAAAGTTAAATATTTTCTTCTACGTTTTCTTTCAAGAGTTTCATAATTTTAGCTGTCATATTTAGTATGCTTCATTTTGAATTAGTTTTATATTTGGGGGGGAAAGCATGATTCAAAGTTTGGGGTGGATTTGCGGCGTGCGGGGGGGGGGGGGGGGCGGTATATGGATATTTAATTGTCCTAGCTAAATTTGTTGAAAAGGCCATCTTTTCCCATGAACTGCCTATGCACTTACATTTAGATCTATGATCCATTAAAGGGCTTTAAACAGAGGAGTGACAAGATCTTTTGCCAAGATTATGCAGGTGCTATGAGGAGAATGGATTACAATGAAGCAAAGGTGGAAGCAGGGAGATCAGTTAGAAGACTATTTCTAGTGCAGGTGAGAAATGATGACAGCTTGAACTGGTTTTCAACAAAGCAAAGACAAGATGTCATTGTGGTTTTAGCTAGCATTTTCCTAATAACCAGTGATACTGAGCATGTTTCATGCGTTTATTTGCCATCCATTTACATCTTTGGCGAGGTGTTTATTCAAACTATTTGCCTTTTTGTTGGTTATTGTTGTTGTTATTTTATATTTAGGTCTAACATTTACTGCAGGGATTTAAGCAGAGGACTGATGAGATCTCATTGCTGTTTTAATTGGCATTTTCCTAATATCTAGTGATGCTGAGCATGTTTCATGTTCTTATTTGTCATCGTTTAATGTCTTTAGTGAAGTGTCTAGTCAAGTCATTTCTCTATTTTTTTATATATATTTAGTTCTATGATCCTTTGAAAGGTTTTAAGCAGAGGAATGAAAAGATCTTTTAACAAGATCATGCAGCTATCAGGTCATTTAACAAGATCAGTTCCTATAAGAATGGATTACAATGAAGCGAAAGTAGAATCAGAAAGATCAATTAGGAGACTACCTGTATTCCAAGTGAAAAAATGGAGTGGGAGTGGGAGTGGGAGAGACTAAGGAAAATGGATGGGTTTGAAATAGGTTTTAGAAGTAGAGCTGATGGCAGCTGCTGGTAGATTAGCCGTGGAAGATAAGGGAAAGATGCAAAATCTTGGGTAATTCTCATATTTGAGACTTAAACTGCAAAGAAGATGGAAAGGCTGTTTACTAGGATGGGAAAGACTAGAAAGTGGTGGAAGAAGCAGGAGTGGGAGGCGGCCTCTTTGGGCCGTGTTAAATGGAGGTGCTTGTTCCTTATCCATGCCCGATGTTAAGGAGGCATTTGGAGATACAAGTCCGGAATTTCAGAAAGAGGTTAGAGCCAGGGATTTAAAAAAAAAAAAATATATATATATATATATATATATATATATATATATATATATATATATATATATATATATAGCAAGTTGATGGTATTTAAAACTAAGAAAACTTGTTAGGTATGAAATTGTGTGTCCTCCCCACCCCCCACCCCCCCACCCCCCATGTGATTGTATGTGGAGATAGAGCCCTTAAGGAAGTAATTAAGGATAAATGAGGTCATAAAGGTGGAGCTCTAGTCCAGAACTGGTATCCTTATAAGGAGAGGGAGAGGCACCAGTACAAAACACCTAAAAGGTCACGTCAAAGGAAAATAAAGAAGAAGCAATAAGATTTAGAAACATTGGAGCTTACTTTTGACCTTGACAAGAGCGGTCTTAGTGGATTGATGCAGAGAGAAGTTTTACTGGAGCAGAAGGAGGAGAACATGTGAAATCAGATGGTGACTAAACAAGTCTTCACGATGTTTTGCTGTGAAGGGGAATAATAAATGGGATAAACAGAAGGTGATATGGAGTCCAAAGAAGTTTTTATGGATTTGTTATTCTTTGTTTTGTTTTTAGGATGGGAAGTAACCATGGATGATGTGTTTGTGTGAATGAACACGTAAAGAAAATTAAGTAGAGAATCAAGTAGAAAATGCAGGGGCGGGGGAGGGGGGGAGGTAAGAGGTCAACCGAAGGACTTGTATGCATGCATATAAGCATAACCAATGGACGGAAGACACTGGGGGGGGAGAGGGGGGGGTTAAGGGCATGTGGGGGGGTAGGGGAGGCTGGGGGCAGGTCAATTGGGAAAAGAAAGGAGACATATGTGCTACTATTTGTAATACTTTAAACAATAAAAAAATTCTTTGGAAAAAAAATAAAATACGTTTCTTACAGAGAATAAAAAAAAAGATCTAATGCAGGTGAAAGGAAAATAAATGCAGAAGGTAAGTTCTTGAAGAAGTAGAGGAGGGGGGATCTAGGTGAAAAGTTTGATGTCTGGCAAAGTTGATGGTGTGAAAATGAAGGGATTGGCTCTGATTGCTTCTATATTTCACATTCAAATATGAGGCAAGGTCACCAGCTAAGATGGGAATGGGAATGTATAATTTAGAGGTTAGAGGAGAAGGGATGGTATAGTTGTTTTTGAAAGTGGAAAAGTGAACACACTAGAGAAATCTCATATGACAATCCAGGGAAAAAGTCTTCTCTAAAAGGCTTCCAGCTGACTTGCCTTCTATTTCTCCAGCCTACATGAACTTCAGATGTACCCCTCAACCAGGGACTAGAACTGCCTTCATTGAGAATATTGACCTCTATCTAATCTGAAAATGCATAAGTCTCTTACTAAAGAAGAAGCCTGGGTAGGCAACCAACAGTATCTGCCATACTTTGCCAAGTTGCTAAGTGAAGAAAAAGAACATCATTATTTTAATTTGCACTTATTTCTTTGATAATTAGAAATACTGGTGGGGTGAGGGTGTTTTTCATTTGGTTGATTTTTTAATGTTTTTTCTTTTGTGAATTGGATGTTCATGTACTTTACCCAACTTTCTATTTTTAAATTGATTTTTATGAGCCTTTCCTGTATTCAGAATAGCAATCCTTAATTTATTTTATTCATTTCAAAATACATTTTCCAATTGTCATTTGGCTTTCTTTTTTTGGTTATGGTGTTTTACATGTGCAGATGTTTTTATTTTCATCTGAATCTGTCAATCTTTTTCTCTCTTGAATGTAATGTCTAAAAAAAATGTCTCCAGATAACTCCTATGGTGTCATGCTTTGAGGGACAACCCCAAATTTCTATAAATATTTACATATTTTTATAGTAAGTTTAGGATTTTATTATGTGTGTGTCTTTAATTCACCTGGAAATTGTTTTATGGTGTGAGTAGATTTGATTTTTTTCTAGGTATTTAGTCATTTACCTCAATGCAGCCCTGATGATGTTAGGCCTTTAATTAAATACTATCAGTACTGCCCCTACTCTCCTAACCTTAACTCCAAAATATGTCCAGATTTCCTGTCCTGGCATTCAATGCACTCAATGGCCTGACCCTATTTATTTCCTGCCCTATTTCATGGATTCTGATTTTCCTACTGGTTCAAACTGTACTCAGATGAGACCTAGGACATGTGTGAAGCCCTCTGAGAACCATTTTGGCATAGAACAAGGGAGCCAAACAGGTAAGGACCTCAGCACTCACTCTCACTACAAGCACAGAAACTTCCCTTTCACCTGATTTACATGTTGATGCTTCCAGATAATAATTTTATTGAAGATTCAAATGCTTTATAAGAAAAAAAATATATCTCTTTTCTAGACCAATTAATTCTTTTATGCAAGTCTCACCATGTCTGCTTATCATAAATCAAGTTCCATAGAAAACAGACTTTGAGGCAGACATTTATCTATAAGAGATTTATTGAGGCATGTACCCTATAAAGCAGTAAAGGAAGTGGGACTAAGCAGAGGTGTTGGAACTAGGAGGCAGTTACACAGAGTCCAGTCAGTTAGAAGGAACTGAAGCTTGGGTGAGATGTCTCAAATTGAGGTCAGGGGGGCAGCATTGTCTGATCATTGGATTGTGGCTGACCTGACAATTAGTGTAAACTTGGATAAAGAGCTCTTTTTGGTTGTGAGCATTTCCTGGAGAGAGACTCAAGAGATGTAAACCATCTAAAGACCACAATTCCATCCGTTAGGGAAATGAGTGCCTCATTTCTGCAAGGGGTTCCGGATGGCACACATAGCAAATGCACTTCTATGCATGGACTCAGGCTATTTTTATCAAGGATAACATTTGTCACCACCTCCAAATCCTACCCATTCGTTAATCCTAGCTGAAATACTATATCCTCTATTAAATATTGCCTGATTCTTGTCATTGTAAATAATATTTTTCTCCTCTAAATTTCGAGCCCTCTAACTATATTCCTCTTATGGTACTATGGCATTTATTTTCATTTACCTTCCATTAGAACTATTTCTTACTTTTAGTAAATTGAGACCTTTCAGGGATACAGGTAATCAACTAGGACCTGGGAATACAGAATGAATAAAAAAGCTATAATCCTTTTCATACTATATAATTGGAAGTTAAAGAGTTTACAGTAGTAAAAGAGCATGTAGAACAGAATTTAATTAAAACAAAGGCATCAGGGACTGACTCTAAAGAAGTGATAGCAAATGCAAAAGAAAAAATAGAATAGCTCAGTGAAAGGAAGTGGTAGGATGAGGAGTGGGTTGCATTTAAATAAAAGAAAGCTGCAAATGCTAACGTTGACATTTATGCAGCAAATATAAATATATTGATCTCTTCTTGTGTGCTAGACATCATCTCAGGTCTGGGTAGAGTTCCATCACTAAGCAAAACAAAAAAATGTTTTCCCTCCACCCCCTCCATTTAGCTTACATTCTTTCTAGAAAATGAAAGAATCCAATATAGCTAGTGTTTAGAGAACAAAGGAAAAGGGGGTTCAAGATGGGACAAGCTGGGCCTATAAAAGTAGGTAGAAGCAGATCACTACTAGTGGCTTGTTATGAATTTGAAGATGTTAATATCCTAGGATCCGATCAGATTGCACTTTTTTCAGTTACGGTTTACTTTCAATATTATTTTGTATTGGTTTCAGGTGTACAACATAGTAGTTAGACAATCATATACTTTACAAAGTGTTCCCCCCTGATATTTCCAGTACCCACCTGGCACCATACACTGTTATTGCAATATTATTGACTATATTCCCTATGCTGTACTCATATTGCTTTTTAAATAATCACTCTGACTATAATATACATGTCCTGTCCCCCCTACCACATTATAAACTTTTAGAATATTACTCTGTAGCTAATAAGCAAATAGACCCTTTTTAAAGTAATGGGCACCCAATAAATAACAACACTTGATTGTTTTCTATGTGCAGGAGACTGGTCTAAACACGTTCATTAATCCTCACAGCCCACCATCTCAGTTGACTGGATGAATGGGAGGAGGTATGCTTATTCATTTGAAGCATTGGAACATGGACACACCTGAGACTCTACAGCAGCGGTTCTCAACCTGTGGGTCGCGACCCCTTTGGGGGTCGAATGACCCTTTCACAGGGGTCGCCTAAGACCATCAGAAAACACATACATAATTACATATTGTTTTTGTGATGAATCACTATGCTTTAATTATGTTCAATTTGTAACAATGAAAACACATCCTGCATATCAGATATTTACATTATGATTCATAACAGTAGCAAAATTACAGTTATGAAGTAGCAACGAAAATAATTTTATGGTTGGGGGTCACCACAACATGAGGAACTGTATTAAAGGGTCGAGGCATTAGGAAGGTTGAGAACCACTGCTATACAGAGTGACTCTCTGTGCATGGTAGAGGGAGAGGGAAGGAGCAGGGGGAAAAAATCAAAATGCCATACGTTCAACTCCATATGCTTTCTTATTCAGACCTTATTCAAACAAAATCATTTTAAAATATTCACAGGGAACTACAAAGATTAAAAAAAAATACATGGACATGCCTGGCTGGTGTGGCTCAGTGATTGAGCATTGATCCTTGAACCAGGGGGTTACGGTTCAAATCCCTGTCAGGGCACATGCCTAGGTTTCAGCCTCGATCCCCAGCAGGTGTGCAGGAGGCAGCCCATGGATGATTCTCTCTCATCATTGATGTGTCTATCTCTTTCTCCCTCTCTCTTTCTCTCTCTGAAATCAATAAAACATATTTTAAAAAATCTATACTAATAAAAGGGTAATATGCTAATTAAACTGGGAGATTTTCCAGGAGACCAGCCAGGGAGGGCAGTTGAGGGCCATGAGGCTGGCCGGAGAGGGCAGTTGGGGGCCATCAGGCCAGCGGGGGCAGGAGGCAGTTGGGGGTGAGAAGGCCGGCAGGCAGAGTGGTTAGGGGCGATTGGGCAGGCGGGCAGGTGAGTGGTTAGGAGCCAGGGATCCCAGATTGCAGAGGGTGCAGGCCAGGCTGAGGGAAACCCGCCGTCCCCCCACACACACACAAATTTTGTGCACCAGGCCCCTAGTAAAAAATAAAAGAAAATATTTTTTTGAATACATGGACATGAAAATGGCTTGATCCTATAGTCAAGAAAGACTATATACACATTTGCACATCTTTGAAACCCTCACCATATCATCTGTTTTAATAATTATTGAAGCGTATGTCTATAGAACCTGATGAGCTGGTTTATCAAAATGACTGTGCTTTCTGAGGAGCCATTTATTACAAGCATAACAATCTCATGAAACATCAACAATAGTCTATCCCTCTCAAAAAATATATACATTTTTAAAAATCTCCAGAATGTTGCCGAAACCGGTTTGGCTCAGTGGATAGAGCGTTGGCCTGCGGACTGAAAGGTCCCAGGTTCGATTCCGGTCAAGGGCATGTGCCTGGGTTGCGGGCACATCCCCAGTAGGAGATGTGCAGGAGGCAGCTGATCGATGTTTCTCTCTCATCGATGTTTCTAGCTCTCTATCTCTCTCCCTTCCTCTCTGTAAAAAATCAATAAAATATATTTTAAAAAAATAAAAATAAAAATAAAATCTCCAGAATGTGTTACCTGGGATCTGTAAAGAGACCTGCCTGACTGGAGACCCCTCCCCCTCCTCCCAACACGCCCCGACATTGCAACACACAAAAGAAAGGCTCCCCTGTGGCGTGGAAAGAGCCTAACCGCCTGAGAAGTTAGATATTACACTTATGAAGGGGCACCAAGAAACAGTCACAGGCTGAGCCTCCCGAGTGTAGTCCTATTTCCAAACCAGAAACAATGAGCCAGAGCATCTCAGAAGATGAGGAAAGGCAGTGAAGGTGTAAAGACGTGGCTGCTGGGCGAAGGGCGTCCCACTCCCAGTTAATATTGATAACTGGGACGGCGAGCTGAGGTGTTTTCCCGGGTGATAAATGAGCTCTGAGGAACTGAAGATTTAAGCAAAAGTGTGGAAAATTTATTACAAGCAGATTCAGACTCCCCACAAGGGGAGGGGGACTCAATCATGGGCTGCCCATGAAAGCCTTGTGTCCAGGGGCATATATTTGCTACAAGCCTACTTCTGCATTCATCCCTGTCGTCGCCGGATTGATTCCCTCAATTGTTTTTTTGCCCAGCAACTGACCTGAACTTCCCTGTTTCTATGTGTTCTTTCTCTGTTCCTATGCTGAACTTTCTCTGTTTCTATGCATTTTTACACCTTGTGACTAGAGGGCCCTCCCTTGGTTTCCCATGCCTCCCGTTTTGAGTCCTGAAATATTTTATTATTTCTGCTTGGTTGGTTTCTGTGATTAGGCCGGCTCAAACTGCTGTGTCTGGCCCTGCCTGTGTTCCACCTGCCTTTGTTTCCCACTGGACCCCTGCCCTATCTGCCTGCGTTTCAAGCTAATCCTCTCAATATGGAGGATCTTCGACCAGAATTCCATTTTAATACAAAACAGCATTAGAGGTCCTTTCCTGCAAGCAATCCAACAGTCAGTTCTTGGGCTAAGTATGGTTCAGGTATAGGTTTACCCATAAAGAAAAACGTATAAATAATCATCATGAGCCACACCCTCCCCCACTTGAGCTTAGAGCCTTATTTCTGTGCACCAGTTTCCCTAAGATTCAACGCCAGCTCGTCTCCAGCTTCTCCCTGGAAGGCGATAGGTCATAGCCCCCGCCCCCCTCCCCCGCCAGCCCTATCTCCCACTCAGTGCTGAAGGCAGGGTGGACTGATCTGAATTGGAAACTGGGGTCCCTTGCTTGATACCATTTCATAAACTTCGTTTAAACAAGTGTAACCAGGATTTTGCAATAAAAAACATTTGTGTAGAAATCAAACAGGACGAGGAAGGCAAAGGGACTGCTTTCCCAACAGCCATAAAAAGCTTTAAGTTCATGTCAGAGACAGCAGCTCTGTCACAGAACAGAGACGTGTTCCAGCTCCTACTTGTTTATATCTTCCTGGGGCCATAACTCCACCCCACCCAGCCCCCTCCACACCATCCCCCTGGGAGACAACTTCCAGAAAAAGGAGGCGGTCAGATTTAACCCTTTCCTTTACCACAAGGCCTTTTAACTGCCAGCAGAAATGTGACATGATGATGGACAGGCTGCTGCTCTACTGAACGTAGTCAAGGTCAGTAAGAAAATAATAATAATATTCTTTAGTCAGCACATACCAGGAACTGTGATAAGCACACACGTACATTTCCTCAATAAATTCTTGCAACAACCCAGTTGAGAAAACTGAGGCTTAGAGAAGGTAGCTTGCCAAGTTACCTTCACACAATTAGCAAATGGCAGAGTGACGAGCAGATTGGCTTGATTCACCTTAAAAACCTATGCTTTAGCCACAGTGCCACCCTACCTACAAATTAAATCTATAAAATGTTATGGATCAATAGGCTTCTCAATCCTTAATAGCTCAAATGGTTTGAAATTAAATATACCCAGACATGCAAGTGTGCCTCTGGCTAAACTTAATGCTTACAACAAAAATACAACTAGTTAACCTCGTCAAATTGTCTTTTTCACACATAATACATAACATAGATCAGTAAAATCAGAATCATTGATTTGCTCAATAAATTTTTTAAAATTTCCTCCTATGTAAACAATCACCAAGAATGCAATGTTAAGTAGAATTATCAATCTCCAATCTCTTGAATTTTATGGGCTAGTGGAGATAAACATTAACTACAGAAAAACACAAATATTTAAATAATTGCGCATTGTTGTACTGCTCTGAGGGACAAATATGTGTTATGAGAGAATAACCAGGAAAGCCATTATTGATTGGGTAGTCAGGAAGATCTCTTATCTGAAACCTACAGGTTGTACCAAAAGTAGCTGGGCTAAATGTGGAGGGGAGGAAGGTCTTCTAGGCAGACGACATACTTTCTACCAAGGCTCTGAGCAAGAAGAGTTTGGCTCTTTCCAGACCAGTGATCCCTGAACAGGGGACATGGGTGGGAGATAGGAAATGAGGCTGGACAGGGAGAATGTAGAGTATCAGGAGTTTGGATTTGACCTTCGTGCAATGAAAACTCATTAAAGAATTCTCAACAGTGTAGTTTCAGAATCTGATTTATCGTTTTTAAAAGCTCAGTCTGGCTGCTGGGTGCAGAATGGATGTCAGGAGTACAAGAGTGGAAGAGAGGGACCAGTTAGGAAGTTTTACTTACAGTCATCCAAGCCAAAAGATAGTGGCTTGGACGCAAGTGGCAACGGTGGAACCTGGAGAGGGGTGGACAGATTGTATACATATTTAGAAGGTTATAACACGTAATGATGAATTTGATATAGGAGAGGCTACAGTGACGGCGAACCTTTTGAGCTCGGCGTGTCAGCATTTTGAAAAACCCTAACTTAACTCTGGTGCCGTGTCACATATAGAAATTTTTTGATATTTGCAACCATAGTAAAACAAAGACTTATATTTTTGATATTTATTTTATATATTTAAATGCCATTTAACAAAGAAAAATCAACAAAAAAATGAGTTCGCGTGTCACCTCTGTCATAGGTTCGCCATCACTGGGCTAGGAAGTGGATGGGATCAAAGATAAGTTCCAGGTTTCTAAATTGAGCAATAGGCCGATGGAGGCAGAGTGCAGCTTGAAAAGAGGATGGGACTAGTAGGTACAATCGATGACTATTGTATAGACCGCCACTTCTCATGTAATGTGTATGTGAATCGCCTGAGGAATCTTGTTACCGTGCAGATTCTGATTCAGTAGGCCTGGGATGAGACCAGAGACACTGCATTTCTATAAGTTCCCAAGTGATAATGCTGTTGGTCCATCAACCACATTTTGAGTAGCAAGGTTCTACTCTAGCAACACACAGGTTTGTAAACTTTTTGCCACATAAAAAACAAACCAAAAAACAAAACAAAAAAAAAACCTCTTTTTTTAATTATCATTATTTCCTAAAGAAAGGCTATTCTAATTACCAAAAGGTGAGAATAATTTTAAAATAAAGTTCTTTTATAAAGTTTTAATTTTAAAAAAAGTACACCACTCTTATTTTTCATTTGGCCACAGATGAAGTGAATTTTTTATTAGGAACTGACTTTGAATACTGATCTAAATAAAACAACTTATTGATGAATGACATTTTTCAAGTTTCAAATAGCTATGATCATAGTCACTGTTTCATTCTTCTATAAAAGTCAAAAATCTATCATTATCAGCTTTGCGCAGTGGCAGTATCATAGCCAATGAGGTTTATCCGAGGTGTGATGATTCTAATTGGAAAAAAAAAAATCTATCATTATTTATCAGGAACATACAACCACCAGAATCAACCCAATATTGTTCTTGGTTTCTAAGTCTGTTTGGTAAATCTTTTCCAAATCATTAAAACCATAGAAAATTTACACCAAGTAGAACCACAGAAAGGGCTGCTTTGGAACATGGATATAATTTGATATTACAATTAGCTCCCTCTTCATTTTATTGAATGTTTTTATCAGATTTACTATAGGTCAAATATGTGTGTATTCTAAATTAATCAGATAAAAGCTAGTAGCTTGGCAACTTTAAACAGTGACTAGAGAGCAAGTGCACGGCCAGTGAGAACAATAGTATTAAATTTTAGATAGATGAAAAGGAGCAAGCAGAGTTTAAATACATGAAATAAGAAGGTGACAAAAACTGTTCAATAAATTCCAACTGATTTGTAAGGGCTTTGTAGGCAGAATCAATATTTTATACATTTTGTAATTCCCATAATGCCTAGTATGTAGGGCATATGCTCATTGGCCAGAAGAAAGGAATGTAAAACCTGAAGGAATAATAACAGCTAATGACAGAAAGATGTTTCACTTGGTAAAATTTTACAGTTAAATGAAGTGAAGAGGAGCCAACACGAATAATTAATACATTTATCTTGTGCCAATTTACAATCTAATGAGGCAGTCAGTACTAGTGTGTATGTTTTAAAGATGCTAAACTGAGGTTCGTAGAGAAAACAATCTTTTTTTATAATTTTTTTATTGTTGAAAATATTACATATTCCCCCTTTTCCCCCCAACTGACTCCCTCCAGCCCACTGCAGGCCTTCAGCACCCATATCTGTGCCATGGGTTATGCATATAGCATACAAGATCTTCGGTTGATTACCTCCCACCCTCCCCCGCCTTCCCTCTGAGATTCCACATTCTGTTCCATGCTCTATGCCTTTGGATCCACTCCGTTCATCAGTTTATTTTGTTACTTAGATTTCACATGTGAGTGCGATCATGGGATACTTGTCTTTCTCTGACTGACTTATTTCACTTAGCATGATACTCTCCAGGTCCCTCCATGCTGTCTCAAAGGGTAAGAGATTCTTCTTTTTACTGCTGCCTAGTATTCCATGGTGTAAATGTACCACAGCTTTTTTATCTACTCATCTACTGATGGGCGTTTGGGCTGTTTCCAGATCTTAGCTACGGTAAATTGTGCCGCTATGAACATAGGGGTGCATATGTTCTTTCTGATTGGTGCTTCAGGTTTCTTAGGATATATTCCTAAAAGTGGGATCACTGGGTCAAATCGTAGTTCCATCGTTAATTTTTCTGAGGAAACTTCATACTGTTTTCCATAACGGCTGCACCAGTCTGCATTCCCGCCAGCAGTGTACAAGAGTTCCCTTTTCTCCACATCCGCCAGCACTTGTCATTTGTTGATTTGTTGATGATAGCCATTCTGACAGGTGTGAGGTGATACTTCATTGTCATTTTAATTGGCATCTTTTTGATGATCAGTGACACTGAGCATCTTTTCATATGTCTCTTGGCCATCTGTATGCCCTCTTTGGAGAAGTGTCTATTTAGATCCTTTGCCCATTTTTTAATTGTCTTCCTTTTGTTAAGTCGTATGAGTTCCTTATATATTTTGGATATTGACCCTTTATCGGATGTATCATTGCCAAATATGTTCTCCTGTACAGTGGGTTCTCTTCATGTTGTTGATGGCTTCTTTGCTGTGTAGAAGCTTTTTGTTTTGATGTAGTCCCATTGTTTATTTTCTCCTTTGTTTCCTCTGCCTTAGGAGATGTATCTGTAAATATATTACTACGAGAGATGTCTGAGATTTTGCTGCCTATGGTTTCTCTTAGGGTTTTTATGGTTTCATGACTTACATTTAGGTCTTTTATCCATTTTGAGTTTATTCTTGTGTATGGTGTAAATTGGTGGTCTAGTTTCTTTTTTTTTTTTTGCATGTATCTGTCCAATTTTCCCACACCCTTTATTGAAGAGACTCTTTTGACTCCATTGTATGCTCTTACCTCCTTTGTCAAATAATAATTGAGCATAATGGCTTGGGTTGATTTCTGGGTTCTCTGACCTGTTCCATTGGTCTATATGCCTGTTCTTGTGCCAGTACCAGGCTGTTTTGATTACGTTGGCTTTGTAATCTGGTATTGTGATTCCTCCTTTGTTTTTCTTTCTCAAAATTGCTGCAGCTATTCGGGGGTCTTTTTTGATTCCATGTAAATTTTTGGAGTATTTGTTCTAGCTCTGTGAAATATGCCATTGGTATTTTAATAGAGATTGCATTGAATCTGTAGATTGCTTTGGGTAGTATGGACATTTTAATGATGTTGATTCTATCAATCCATGAACATGGTATATTCTTCCACTTGTTTATATCTTCCTCTATCTCTGTTTTCAATGTCCTATAGTTTTCCGAGTACAGGTCTTTTGCCTCCTTGGTTAAGTTTATTCCTAAGTATCTTAATTTTTTTTGTTGCAATGGTAAGCGGTATTGTTTGTTTAGTTTCTCTTTCTGAGAATTCATTATTAGAACAATTGTTTCTAACTCAATATCTCTAGAGCAGCGATTTTCAACCTTTTCCATCTCATGGCACACATAAACTAATTACTAAATTTCTGTGGCACACCAAAAAATAGATTTTTTGCCAATCTGACAAAAAAAGGTAAAATTTTGATTCATTCACACCAGATGGCTATTGTTTTGTTGGCTGTTGTCATTTTTTAATTTGACAATCTAAGGGGAAATAGGTCAGTGCCCCTTACTAGTCAGGTATTACATGTCTTAAAAATTCTTGCAGCACCCCAGTTGAAAATCGCTGCTCTAGAGAATAACCATAAATTGAGATATGTCAACTCAAACCTTATTTCCTATATACACAAACTATATATTGAGATTCTGTTATTAGAAGCCCATATGAAAATAGCCATTAATATTAATGACTGCCATACATTGTAAGTTTTAGTGTCATTCATTGTGGTAATCACTTCATACCAAGTAACTAATTTAATCTTCATGATAACCTCAGGAGGTAAAAAAAAATTTATCTTCAATTTACAGATGAGGCAACCCAGTAGAGCTAGAATTGGGTTTCTGATCTGACTTTATTTCCATGCTATTAAGCATAGGTATACTATGAAAATACCAAAACTGATCATAAAAATCAATAAAGATAAAAGAAACCACAAACATATGTGAAATTAAACACAATATGAGAACTGCTTTGTAAATATGAAAGGTTGTTTTCTCCCCATATATACTTGTCTGGCCAAAGTTTGTTAAAGTGAAATTTAGACTGAAGACATCTTTATCTGGTAAATCTCCCTGTGAAAAATATTCTTTATTGCTCTGAAAACTAGAAAAAAAATTAATCTCTGTAATTATGGGTATTTGTACTCTTTTTGCTTCTTTGTTGTTTTTTTCTCTATTAAACATGTGCTGTTTCTGTGATTATTTTAAAATTTAGAGATCATTGGGAGATACTAAAAAAAAAAAAACCAAAACCATTGTCAAGCCTGAATTAATAAAGGTTGTATAGACAGAATATATACCATTCATGTATATTTAAGTGACAACTAACAATTAGAAAACTATCAATTTCCAAGTAAACACTGAACTTTAAGACTATGCACTCAAAATATAATCACTGATTATAAGGTTGAAAAAAAGATGATGAATTTCATCAACACAATAAAATGATTTACTTTTGAATAATGGAAAAAAATAAGCAAAGAAGTTCCTAAACTTAAATTAGTATCTTAAACCCAAAATGAAAAGAACTATAACTCTATTTTTATTTTGGGATTTAAAATAAAACACAAAGAGCACATATATCAAACTTCATCACATTGTACATTTTAAGTATGTGCAGTATATCAATTATATCTCAATAAAGTTGGAAAAACCTGGAAAAAAATTACTATGTTGTTAGGTCCTGTGGAAAATGCTTTTATAAAGTATTAAGCAGAAATAGTCACCAGATTTTTTTTTAAGGGCCATTTCAATTCAATGGGTTAGAAATCTTCAGTCTGCTTATCAATATACAGAGCTAGGTTAAATGGGAAACCATGTAGAAAAAATTAAAATGAGCTTAAAAAATTATTTTGAGCTGAATCATGGACATACTAATAAATGTGAGACTATTTCCATGAGTCTATGTAGGCAAAAAAGCAAACATGGCACATAAAATAGGCTTAATTGTGCTTCATTAAAATTAAGAATTTCTGGTCATCAAAGCTACGAACAAGCTACAGACAAAAAAGAAAATATTTGCAACACATATAGGGTGTCCCCCCCCCAAAAAAAAAAATGTATACACCTTTAGCAGCTGATGGCTGTAGATTCTATTTCATTTTGAAAATTAAATGTATTTTAACATACACTGCCTTTATAGTGTGTATGAATGTTTGGAGGGACACCCTGTATATCTGGCACTGGACTTAAATTATAAACTTCCCTTAAATAAGAAAAGACTGACAACCTTCCATGGGCAAAACACGTGACTAAGCACTTCCCTGAAGAAGATACCCAACCCATCACTATGCATATAAAAAAGCGCTCGACAACATTAACTATCAAGGAAACGCAAACTTAAACATCACAATGAGAAATTAATACAACCTCACCAGCGTGGGCTGTTTGCAAAAATGCAGAACAACTGGAAATCTCACATTGCTAGTTGGTGTGTAAGTTGATCTACTTTAGAAAACTTCTGGCAGTGTCCAGTAAAACCAGTATGCCCGATGGCTAAGCACTTCCGAGCGCGGATATATTCCCAAGGGGAATGAGTGCATCAGCCCATCAAAAGACATGCGCCCTGCTCTGGCCCCACCGCTTAGTTGGTTGGAGTGTCTTCCCAAAAGGTTGTGGGTTCTATTCCCCGTCAGGGCATACATACACCTAGGTTTCGGGTTTGATCTTCAGTTGGGGTGCGTACTGGAGGCAACCCATCAATGTTTCTCTCCTCTCTCGTTCTCTCTCCCTCTCTCTCTACCTTCCTCCCTCTCTCAAAACATATCCTCAGATGAAGATGTAAAAAAAAAAAGGCAAGTACCCAATGTTTGTGACTGCTTCTAGAATACCCTCCAAGTGTAAACAACCCAAAAGGATAAACTGGTTTAGTAATACAATGGAGTACTAATCAGTGTGTGTGTTTCTCTCTCCTGCTGCTGTGGACAGCAATAATCAAGATCAGTTCTTGAAGACTAGGGGGAAAGGAAAGGGGATTAGCAAAGAGGTGGGAAAAAACGATCCCCACATTCCGAAGCCAGATCCACCGCAACTAGACAAAACAAGAATGATAGATACAAAGGTAATTTTTCAATACAAAATAAGAATTGTGTGTCTATTAAACAGCCTATTGCACTGTGGTGTGTATGTCAACATTGCTTTAGCCTTCAGATGTCCCTTTACAAAAAGCCAGATGGTAAAGCCATAGTTTCCCCGGTAGGTAGTCACGTCGTCGTAGGCATTTGTCTTCCAAAATAGATAAACCTAATTAACTCAGAATAATTTTTCTTCAGAAATGTTTGAGTCATCACACTTAGATAACTATAAATCCAAGATTACCACCACCTTTGAGACAAGGAATGCAACCCGCGCACAGTTTTTATTATCAGGAGTTCATTCCTACAAGAATGCATTGGCAATTTTTCTAGTTATCACAGCCGCTAGGCCGGGGGTGGAGGAGTGTGAGTGCTGGCGCCCTGCCCGCCCGGAGCTGGGACCGAGGACCCGGCGGGGGAAGACGCGTGGCCCCGCCCCCGCCCCGGCACGCCCCGCCCCCGCCCCGCCCCCACGGCGTCGGCCTCCGCGTCTCTATGGAAACGGCGCCCACTACAGCGCAGCGGGGACCACGATGGCGGCCGGGGAGCCGGGCGATTTGGGCGGCTACTGCTTCAGATTTCTGCCCCAGAAAACCTTCGCGTCTCTGAGCACGCAGGAGACCCCCAGCCGGCTCCGCCAGTGGTGAGGGGCCGGGGGGCGAGGAGGAGCGCCCCTGGGCCTTCGCGGCTGTGGAGACGCGGGCCGGCGTCGGGGTGTCGGGGCGGACGGGGCGGGGCGGCCCCATCTTGAACGGGACCCCGAGGGCCGGTGACGCGCGCAGGGGCGGACTCCGGGGGTGGAACTGGCCGCTGTGCCTTCGGAGGGGCCGGCCCCAAGCTGACTTTCCCCTCCTGTGCTCCAGGTCCATGCTGGGCAGAATCCAGGCCCAGGCGTTCGGGTTTGACCAGGTGTTCCGGGCCTACCGGAAGGACGACTTCGTCATGGTTGGTATGGGGGCTGGAGAGCTTCCGGGGTCCCTGCCGGAGTTCAATCCCCCACTTGGGCGTAGATTGTATGAACGCTCCACCGCGCAGGGACGTTGTTTCTTGGAGTTGCAAGTGATAAGTTTTTAAAGGAACTTCTACTTTTCCCATCACCATACATTATTAGCTCAATTTTGGAAAGTCGGCCTTTGTTTTTAATAGGCACATCTCAGTTTTGAGTATTTATTAACCCAGCTTTATCCCCAGCTTTCATCACTAGGCTTAGCTTCAAATTACTTTTTTTTTTTAAATATATACAGAGAGGAAGGGAGAAAGATAGAGAGTTAGAAACATCGATGAGAGAGAAACATCCATCAGCTGCCTCCTGCACACTCCCCACCGGGGATGTGCCCGCAACCAAGGTACATGCCCTTGACCAGAATCGAACCTGGGACCCTTCAGTCTGCAGGCCGACACTCTATCCACTGAGCCAAACCGCTTAGGGCTCTAATTACTTTTGTTTGGGCAAACCCAATCTGTCTTTGAGAAAACAGGCTCAAAGAGCAGTCCCAAATGAGGAATCAAAAATAAATAAATAAATAAAATAAGTGGTTTGAAAAGGCAAAAGCTCACTTGAAACAAGTTCTGGTGTGTTGGTTAAAATTAAGTCACATTATTTTTAATTCCTGGGTTTTTTCCTCAGTCAAATGGAAAAAACGGTTGTGGTCTGTGATACGATCTTTGCTGTTTTTGTCCTTCGGGCGCTGATTTATTCAGTCATCCACCAGCACTTCCTGAGGGCCCACCATGTGCTAGAAATGTTGTCAAGTGCTGGGGATACAAGACCCAACAAGACCGACAGGAGCCTGGCTTTCAGGGATCCCACGGGCCGTGGCAAGACTGTCAATAAACAAAAATCCGATCCTCCCAGAGAGAGCGAAGGAAATAGTAGCCTACTGAGTACATCAGTGTATTGACTGTGAGGGTATGTTAGGTTCCCAGGACTGTTGCACCAAAATCTCACAAAATAAGTGGCTCAATACAACAGAAATATATTATCTCGCAGTTTTAGAAGCGAAAGTCCAAAATCAAGGTGTCGGCAGAGTGATGCTCCCTCTGAAATCTGTAGAGAAGAATCCTTCCTTCCCTCTTCCTCGCTTCCAGTGGTTGCCAGCCATCCTTGGCACGCCTTGGCTTGCCACTGCACAACTTTCATCTCTACCCACGTCAGCATCCCTTAGCCGTCTGTCTTCATGTGTCTATGTCTGTGTCTCTTTTTATAAGAACACCAGTGAATATTAAGGGCCCACCCTACACTAATTACATCTGCAACAACCCTGTTTCCAACTAAGATCGCTTTCTGAGGTTCTAGGAAGGACATGAGTTTTGGTGGGCACACAAATTCAACCTTTAATAGAGGGTAAGTGGGTTAAATGTCTATTTCTCTTTCCCTAAAATAGTGTTATAATGTTAACATAATATGCTAATATAAGGCTACTGATGATGACATGAATGATGTGTCTCAAATATTCATGGTTAGATTTTTATAGTTTTATATTTTTCATTTATACCAGTACTGGCTCTCAATAATTTAAAAAAATATATTTTAATAGGCACATCTCATTTTTGAGTATTTATTAACCCAGCTTTATCACCAGCTTTTTAATTCTGAATTTGAGAGTGTTATAAAAATTTTTAAATATATTTTTATTGACTTCAGAGAGGAAGGAAGAGGGAGAGAAACATCAATGATGAGAATCATTGATTGGCTGCCTCCTACACACCCCCTACTGGGGATTGAGCCCGCAATCCAGGCATGTGCCCATGACCGGAATCAAACCTGGGACCCTTCAATCCACAGGCTGACGCTCTATCCACTGAGCCAAACCAGCTAGGGCACAAAATTTTTAATGTAAGTCACTTATTCAGTAAGTATTTATTGAATACTTACTATGTCCCTGCTCAGGGGTGTTAAAAAGATTTGATCCCAGCTTGCAAAACATATACAGTTTGGAAGCTAGAAATGTAAAATACTCTCTACAATACAATAAAATAATTGCTATAATGGAGGATATATCAGGTATCCTAGGCAAGGAAAAAAGACCACTCCATGGGGAAGGGCATTTGTGTTTGGAAAAATTTCATGGAGGAGAGTGTAGAATTCATATGGGTTGTATATTAGACACAATTCCTCAGTAGATTCAAGACTCATTCATAAAGCACAGCCAATTTTCTTAAAACCAGGCGATTTTTTTTCTTCATGTTTGTTAACCCTAATTTATTTTTCCTATGAGATAGATGCTATTATTTCCATACTAGAGGCCGGGTACACGAATTTGTGCACAGGTGGGGTCCCTCAGCCTGGCCAGAAACCGGGGCCGATCGGGGCCATCTTGCCCAGACCTATCTGGGCCTGGCGGGGGCTGGCCAGCCGGGGGGAGGGACCGCAGGAGCTTGGCCAGCCACCTGAGGTTGGCTGTGGGAGCGCACTGACCACCAGGGGGCAGCTCTGGCATTGAATGTCTGCCCCCTGGTGGTCAGTGTGCATCATAACTACCAGCCAGTCGTCCTGTGGTAACAGTCGCTTAGGCTTTTATATATAACAGCGGTTCTCAACCTGTGGGTCGCGACCCCTTTGGCAGTCAAACGACCCTTTTCACAGGGGTCGCCTAAGACCATCCTGCATATCAGATATTTACATTATGATTCATAACAGCAACATTACAGTTATGAAGTAGCAACGAAAATAATTTTACGGTTGGGTCACAACATGAGGAACTGTATTTAAAGGGCCAGAAGGTTGAGAACCACTGATATATAGAGATTCCAATTCAAAGAGATGTACTCATACAATCATCATTGTTACTTGTGTAACTAATTTGGAGGAAATAAAGCATTGTGGCTAAGAGTGTGACCCAGGAGGGGATTTGAATCTTCAGGGCCCCTCACTAGCTCAAGCTCCTCAGTTGCAGAAACCCTTTCCAAGGAACTCTAAGAGACTACAAATATGGTCACATGGTCATATGCTTTTGAAATTTTTCAAAAATAGATGTTTTTGTATTCTTAAAGCCCCTAAAATTATATAACTTAAGCCCTATAAAACCTAGATTCTTTCGATTTGTCCTCTAGTCAGATTCTAACTCTGCCACTTAATAAGCTATATAACATGGGGCAAGTTACTTAACCTTCCTCAGCCTCCATTTTTCTGCAAAATGATCATATGCTTGAAAGTATTTTTTTAATATTAAAATAATGCTCAGTTGCTGATAGAATTGTTATGAAGATTAAAGAAAATAATATAGAAAAATATTTCACAAATGCCTGGCTCGTATTGTTAATATTTGTATACTACTTTACAAAGTGTTTTTTCTTTCTTTTTTTTTTTTTTTTTTTTGTTAATCCTTACCTAAGGATATTTTTCCATTGATTTTTAGAAAGAGGGGAAGACAGAAAGAAATATCTATGTGTGAGAAACACTTCGATTGGTTGGCTCCTGCATGGGCCCTGGGGCCCGGCCTAAGGAATCGAACCCGGAACCCTTTGGTTTGCCGGCCGACATTCTATCCACTGAGACAAACCGGCTAGGGCAGTGATGGCGAACCTATGACGCATGTCAGAGGTGCCACGCAAACTCATTTTTTTGGTTGATTTTTCTTTGTTAAATGGCATTTAAATATCTATATATATAAAGGCCTAAGCGACCGTCTGACCGTTAGCTATGACGCACACTGACCACCAGGGGACAGATGCTCAACGTAGGAGCTGCCGAGCGACAGCAACTTTGTAGAGTGCCCTCTCTCATTCTGGGACCCCTCGGGGAATGTCAGACTGCCAGTTTCGGCCCGACCCCCACAGGCCAGGCCGAGGGACCCCACCTGATGGAGGGACCCCGCTCACTCCGCAGATGCCCTTCGAGCCCCGGTCACCCCAGGTGCGGCCAGCTAGGGAGGGACCGAGGGAGGTTGGCTCCAGGGCGTGTCTGGCCCATTTAGCCCAGTCCTGCCCTGCCGGCCACCTTCTAATTAATTTCCTTTCAATGTGCACGAATTCGTGCACTGAGCCTCTAATATAAATAAATATCAAAAATATAAGTCTTTGTTTTACTATGGTTGCAAATATCAAAAAATTTCTATATGTGACAGCACCAGAGTTAAGTTAGCGTTTTTCAAAATGCTGGCACGCCGAGCTCAAAAGGTTCACCATCACTGGGCTAGGGCCAAAGTGTTTTTCTATAGCAATAGTGACTACTGTTTGCCAGATTAGCTTTCATCACTTTTTACACATTTGTCACTAACCTTTTCAACAATCTGGTAAATTTGGTGTTTTGATCCCCATTTTATAGCTTAGGAAACTAAAGCTCAGAATAGTTAGATAATTTGTGCAACAATGCCCAGCAAATGGTAGAATCCAGGCCTTCAGACTTAAACATCCATGTCATTTCTACTACAAACCTCATAGCTGAACAAAGGGTATTGTTAAACTAGAATTCCAGATCCTGGATTTTTCTTTTCAGTTTAAAAATGAATTCTGTTCCAAAGTTCATTTGTGAGGTAGTAAATGGATGGAAAGAAGGAAGGGAACATTCATCCAGCAAACATTCTTTTAGTTCCTAGGTCTGTGCTGATGAACAAGATAGTTAAGGCGAGGGGAACACCAAAGACCTCATTGCAGAGTGAACAGTGATATCAAACAAAGCGTGTGCACAGGTACTGTGGTGGCACAAACGAGAAAGTGACTTTCTGACTGCAGTGGTCAGAGGAGGGTTTACAGAAGTCACTTGAAAGAAGTGGAGAAGTTTGTCAGGTGGACAAAGTGAGGAAACAATGTTAGACAGCTGGGTGGGGCAATATTTTAGAAGACCTCTTGAGCCATGCAAAGGAGTTTGAGCTTTAGCTAGCTAATGAGGAGTAACTGAAAGGTTTTTAGCAAGACAATAAAATGTAAAATACTGAGATCAGTGTGGTAGAAGTATATAGGTTAAGCAAGACAGTAAAATACTGAGATCAGTGTGGTAGAAGTGTGGAGGGTACATTGTTAGGACTGAGTTTGGAAGCAATGAGACCAAATTGGAAAGTGCTTCTCAATTATGATGATGTTCTCAGTTAAGACAATAGCACCAAGTTAAAAACAACAACAACAAAACACCATAATAGCTTGAAGAGATGTTTATGAAAAAGGCAGTACACAAGGACTGATAAAATATTCAGAGTAAGGCACTAAGTTTCCCATTTGGTTGACTGGAGTGGCAGATGATGCAAACAAATAAAATGAATTCAGTTTTAGGCGTGCTAAGTTTGAGGTGTATCAAAGCGGCCATATCCTAGATGGGTGAATATAAGATCTCACTCTGAGTCTTAAGAGAGCACCGGGCTCAGTATACGGTGTTGGCATCCTCGCCACGGGCTGGGGATAATGGGAGGGGAATCTTTCACAGGAACTGCAAGGAAGCTCCTCAATTTACAGGGCTCTCCCGAAGACATGCACAACACATCTGCTTACATTTCATGACCAGACTGCATACCTCTCATGGTTACAGCCACAGAGACGAGAAGTGCAGACTTTTAGCTGAGCACCTACATGACTAAACAAATTGTGATTTCTTGAGGGAGAGGAGAGAATTGACATTGGATTAGAAACCAGCAGTGTCATATAGATAAAAATATCAAATATTATATTTCACATGTGTGGCATACAGTAGGCATACATTAAGAATTATATAGAGCCCTAACTTGGTTTCGGGCTTGATCTCCAGTAGGGAGTGTGCAGGAGACAGCTGATCGATGTTTCTCTCTGTAATTGATGTTTCTAACTCTATCTCCCTTCCTCTCTGTAAAAATCAAATATATTTTTAAAGGAATTATATAGGAAATATATTAATTTTAGAAGTATTTTTCAAACTCATTCTATGAAACAAGTTTATTCAAATCTTCACATGCATTTTATCATCAGTATCTTTGTTATCACTCTAGTTTATGAGTCATCTAATATTTTTCCAAAACACATCAGCTTTCCTAAAGTTATTTGAGATATAGAGAATCTCTTCTAATGCCTCACTGGAAATTCTCTAACAAACCCAAAATATATTTGCATACATTAAGGTAGGTTTTGGGTTTTTTTATTCGTTAGGTGTGTAATTTTAATCCCAATGACAACTATCATATTGCTTTCTTTAAGGAGCCTTTATGAAGACTTACTTCCATTAGCTCCACATCAATTCATTGCAGGCCATTTAGCCTACTTCCATTTATAATAACTTAAATGTAATTTGTAAGTTAATACCCCTCCCGAAAAATGACTAAATCTTAATTAAATTCCCTGCTTTAGAGATTTGTTCAGAAGATGTCTAAAAAGCATTCAAAACCAGTATTGATTGAGAGTCATTCCAGCTTGTTACTTTTTTTTTTTTTAATGAATTCATACCCTGGCCAGTGGGCTTAGTGGTTAGAGCACTGGCCTGTGCACTAAAGGGTCATGGGTTCAATTCCCAGTCAAGGACATGTACCTGGGTTGCAGGTTCCATACCAGGCCCAGTGGGGGCACGTGCGGGAGGCAACTAATTGACGTGTCTCTCTCACATTGATGTCTCTCTCTCTCTCTGCCCCTCCCTCTCTCCCTTCCACTCTCTCTAGAAATCAATGAAAAAAAAATGCCCTCGGGTGAGAATTAACAACAAGAAAAGGACCTGTCCATTGATTTTTAGAGAGAGAAACATCAATGATGCAGCATCTATAAGCTGCCTCCTGTACACACCCCCACCGGGGACCAAACCTGTAACCCAGCATGTGCCCCTGACTGGGAATTAAAAGGCCAACCACCTGGTGCCCAGGATGGCAACATCTGTAAGCTGCCTCCCGTACACCCCCAACCAACTGAACCACACTGGCCAGGGTGTAGCCCTTTTCTTTTCAAACATGTACATTATATATACTAAAATAGATGTGCAAACACTACTTTGAAACTTTATAAGGCAAAACTTGCTTTTTTTCTGAGGAATAACTTTGGGGAAAACTTACTTTGTAACTGGGCATGTATGATACCTGTAACATGTTTGCCTTTATCCTCCACCACTAAATGTAAACTCCACGGGGACAGGGACTTTGTTTTGCTTGTCATAATGTAGACAGACATTCACAAACACTTGTTGACTATTCATCTTCACACCTGGTCCCTTTCTCATTAAATGCCAGGCATCCTGCCTGGTGTTTTCATACAAAATTCCCAGGAGTCACCTTTGATTCCTCTGGCTCCCTTTGTTCCTTCTTCCTCAATATGCTTTGAATCCATTCACTTCTCTACCTCCCTACTTGCTATGGGCTTGACTGATGTGAATATTAGATATTCTGAGTTATAGCATAATCCTCTCTCCCAACTAGTCTCTATAGCCCTTCAATTTATTCTCTATACTACACCCAAAATTAACTCTTAATGACTCTAATCACCTTTCTTCTGCTTAAATCCTTCAGTGTCTTCCTCCTGACCTTAACTCAAAATACTGATCAACCTAGATAGATCTTAGATCAACATCAAAATTTTTGACCCGGCCCTAAACAGTTTGGCTCAGTGGAGAGAGCACCGGCCTGCAGACCGTAGGGTCCCAGGTTCGATTCCAGATTCCGGTCAAGGGCATGGTTGCAGGCTCCTCCCTGACCCAGGCTCGTGCAGGAGGCAACCAATCGATGTGTTTCTCTCACATCAATATTTGTCTTTCCCTCTGTCTTCCACTCTCTCTAAAAATCAATGGAAAAATATCCTCGGGTGAGAATTTTTAAAAAAAGAAAGAAAATATTATTTAAAAAAAAAAATTTTAACCTTATCTACAAGGTCTAGTGCAAGCATGTCAAATTCAAAGGCTAACACAGACCAAATAAACAAGGTTTAAGTTTATGTGGGCCGCAAAAAAAAACAAAAGCTTCAATTTTCATAGAAACGTAGGTTTATTTTGATAGAGACATGCTGAATACAAAGGGCTGAAATAAATGAGTAATCGTTAACATAAAATAATAGGACATTTAAATAAAAATTAATATTTTTCTTGAACATTAACTTACCAGACACTGAATAACTGCACAAATTAATAAGTGTAACGCAAATGAACCAATTTTTCTTGTTCTCTGAAAGCAAAATATTTCCTGTTTCACACACCAAGTCAGTCCAAGACTAACGACATGGTGATCGGCTGCTAAAATATTCTCTGCTAGTATTAGTGGAGAGAAATGGTGCGCCTTTGCGTAAGGCATGTAAGGGAAATTAATGCAACACGATTATAGTAATCAGTCATTAGCCAACGTAGTTGGTTATTAATAATTATGTATAACAGGATATTGTAAAAATTAAGTTACGAAATTTTTATTAAAATGTCCCTTTCATACTGTTACATTGGCTGGGCCGCAAAAATATTTGTTGTGGGCTTGATGCGCTTGGTCTAGCGTAAGTCCCCAGCCTCATCTGGCCATTGCCCCTTGGACTCTGGTCACACTGAACCTCATTTCCTTGAATGGGATGCTCCCTCCTTTCTCACATTATGGAGTTTAAACTTGCCATTTTTTCCACCTTAAATTATATATATATATAATCTCCAGTGTCTTGCTAGAACCATATCAGGACAGCTTGACTGATAAATTTTAAATAATCTTTGCTGATTGCTAAACTATTGGGTCATGGAATCCACCATGGAAATCAGCAGATGCTACAAATCAGGGTTTTGGCAGAGGAAGGGATATCAGTTGTTAAACATTTAGCAACTAACCTGCTACTCACCTTTCTCATCTAAACCTAAATGTTCTTTCTGTATTAACCTTTCTTCCCAACATTATTAGATTAGTCTGCCTATTATGTACTTTTATAACACCCCGCACTTCATAATACTCATGGCAGGGACTGTGTCCATTTGATTTTGGAATTGGGAAGTCAGGTGGAGTCCATTAGTTGAGTAGTGGAGCAGCAGCCAGATACAGAAGAATAACTGGTAGAGAAGGGAAACAAGAAGCTATTTAGGAAAAGTGTGATGGCTTGAAAGGAATGTTGAAATAAGAGAAATATTTATTGCAACAATCTAAGCTCTAAGAACAATTCATAGAGTCAACAATCTCTATCCCCTACCTTCTCTGCACCACCACCCCACCCCCCGCCCCCGCTCCCGCACAACACTACAACCACCACTTCTGAGGTAACTATTAATGTTTTGGTATATGTTCTTCCATACTTTTCTTTATTTTCATATAAATAGAGACTTTATCTTGTTTTTTTTGTTTGTTTTTTGTTTTTTATCATACATATTAAACTATTCTTTTTCTACTCAAAACGCTCATGGTTTTCCTTCAGAGTCAATGCAGCAGATGTTTATTGAGTAACTGCTCTGTGCCAGGCCCCACTCTAGACCCTGGGAATATAGCAGTTAGTAAGAAAGACAAGGCTCCTACTCCTGTGGAGCTTACATTCTAACATGGACTCTCTCTCCAGTAACTGCATGCCACCTAGTGTAAATGTACTGTATGTTATTCCACCTTTCTTATATTGATGGACATTGAACCTGTTTCTAGGTTTTGTCACTACAAACAATACTATAAAAAATTTTATACATAAATCTTAATCTATTGGTTATTTTATTTATGCAGGACACATACCCGAAAGTGGAATTTGTTGGATCATAAGATATGCATGTTTTTAATGTTCAAGATTAATATCCAGTTCCTTCTCAAAAGGTTATAAAAATTCATACTTCCACCAGCAGTGTGTGAGAGTACATAGTTCCTGGTACTTCTGCCAAAGTTACCAGTCTTTAAATCTTGCCAGTGTAATGGGTAAAAGTGATGTCTCTTAGTTTTTATTTTCATTTCTCTATTCTTTAAGTTGAGCATATTTTTGTAAATTTATTGGCTATTTGTATGTTTATATGACTTTTTATAGCCTTTGTCCATGTTTAGTTTTTTATAGTTTTTTGTTTTTGTTTTTTAGAGAGAGAGAGAGAGAGAGAGAGAGAGAGAGAGAGAGAGAGACATTGATGTGATAGCAAAACATCAATTGGCTGCCTCCTGCACACCCCTTACCGGGGATCAAGCCCAAAACTGGACATGTGCCCTGACCTTTTGGTGCTCAGGAGGAAGCCCAACCAATTGAGCCACACCAGCCAGGGATATTTTAATTTTGTTTTTAATCCTCACCCAAGGATATTTATTTCCATTGATTTTTAGGGAGAGTGGGAGAAGGAAAGAGAAACATCGATGTGAGAGAAACACATCAATTGGTTGCTGCCTGCATGAGCCCCGATAAGGGCCAGAGCCAGGGAGGAGCCTGCAACCAAGGTATGTGCCCTTGACTGGAATCAAACCGGGGACCCTGTGGTCCGCAGGCCGATGCTCTATCCACTGAGCCAAACTGGCTAAAGCTTTAATTTTTATATACTTACTGTTTTGAGAGAGACAGAGAGGAACAGAGAAACAGCGATGAGAGAGAGAAACATTGACCAGTTGCCTCCTGCACACACCCCGACCAGAGATCCCATAACCTTTTGGTCTACAGGGTGAAGCTCCAACCAACTGAGCTACACAGGCCAAGGCCCTTTGGGCAGGTTTAAAAAGCCCCTTATTTATTTATTTATTTATTTATTATTTTTTTTAATATATTTTTATTGATTTCAGACAGGAAGGGAGAGGGAGAGCGAATTAGAAACATTAGTGATGAGAGAATCATTGATCGGCTGCCTCCTGCACTCCCCACACTGGGGATTGAGCCTGCAACCTGGGCATGTGCCCTGACGGGGAATCAAATTGTGACCTCCTGGTTCATAGGTCAGTGCTCAACCACTGAGCCATGCTGGCCAGGCAATCAGCCCCCTTTTAAGAAAATCTTAACCATTGGGGATGTCAGCCAAAGATTTTTTTAAAAAATCATATTTGTTGCAAATATTTTTCTCCCAATCCATTGTTTTTCTTTTATTGCTTATCACAGATAACATTATTTTTACTGACTGTCCAGTACCTTTTGAACATATATGTGATTTGAAGGTAATTTTACTTTTAGGAAGTACAAAGTGGAACCCAAAACATTTGCCTCCTTTGCATTCCAAGCACAAACCTGGGGTCCAGGTTTACCAATCAGACTTATCAGTGAAGACCTGAGATTTCAAAGTGAGCAACTTAAGGAAAGAGGTGCACAGAGAATCCATTTCACTGGCAACAGTGATGGCAGAGGCGTCCAGGTCTCAGGCAGGGCAGTCCTGGCAGGAGCGGCCTTAGTGAGGAGAAGGGATGGTGAAAGCTTCCTTTAATGCTTGATGGAGTTGCAACAAGGATGACTGTTTCTTCATCAGGCAGTTCTACAGAGGGTGATGGGTTGTTCCCAGGGCCCAGCCTCTAGCTGATTCTCTCCACGCCCTGAAAATTATGTGGACTGCCTGATGAAGTTTCTCTTCTGAACTTTCAGCCAGAGTCAGCTGCTGGTGCTTGAAATTAAAATTCAACTACTTTATTTTCCTTTGTCATATGGAAAACTTTCTTTTTTAGGACGTCAAATCTATGACTTACTTATGGTGCTCCATGCATAGATTTAAATTGACAATCACTTTTAGATTTAGATCTAGTTGGGGAGGGGTGGTGGTGATTACCAAGACAATTAATTGGGAAAGCAAGATAGAAGGAAAACCAAATTTCAAACATTATATAGCCTCCTCCTTTTCACTGTAAATCATTTTTTTCTATTTATTAAATTAAGTGTCAAAGATGTCTGTACTTTGACATAGTGTTGTTCAAACTGTTCCAACTTGAAGGTAACAAAACTTCACTTCTTTATAAAGCGTTTATTACTTAGACATTTTATTGATTTAAAATTGTCTTTCCCCAATTGATTTAAGTGAGATTTTACTATAGTTATTTTAGAAGTTAATTCTTATTATTGTTTATAGTAAAGTATCTAACTTGTTTCCTCAAATTTGTATTTTAGGCTTTTTTCAAAGACCCAAATGTTATTCCCAATTTGAAGTTACTTTCAGATTCTGGACAGTGGATTACATTAGGTAAATAAAATTTGTTTTTATATTTTCAGATGACTATTTTACTGTCATAACAAAATTTTGTCCCAGGAATTTTTATTAAAATACATATTGTGAATAGTCATTGTTTGGTAACATCAAGTCAAGTATGAAAGCTGTGCCAGGCCTGACCTGCATTTTTTCCTGGCTTGGCACATAAGAGCAGTTTTTCTCTTTTCATTAATTTGGAAAGTATTTATTTTGCACTTTCCATGGACTCTGCCAGATACAGGGAACATTAAGAGGAACAAAAGAAAACCTGTACTCAAAAATTTGACATGTGGAAAAATATGTGCAATAATCTATCACTGGGGCTACCAAAGCATTGGGAGCAAAAGAAGGGAAATGGTCAATTGTACACAGGAAGAAAGGGTCAGGTAAGATGCCACTGGTTTGAGGATGCTTAGGCAAAATCTCATTTGGGGCAGGGTATTGGATTTCTGATGGGAACTAGCCACTCTGGATCAATTCTTTTATATATAAGATCATTCTTTTTTTTCCAGAGTGGAAGGGAGAGGGAGAGAAAGATAGAAACATCAATGATGAAAGAGAATCATTGATCTGTTGCCTCCTGCATGCCCCACAAAGGGGATCGAGCCCGCAACCCAGGCATGTCCCCTGACCAGGAATCAAATCGTGACCTCCTGGTTCATAGGTCAACGCTCAACCACTGAGCCACACCGGCCGGGCTATGGATCATTTGTTGAAAAATAATAATACCAGCCTGGCCGACATGGCTCAGTGGTTCTATTACTGGTCAGGGCACATGCCCAGGTTGTGGGCTCGATCCCCAGTGGGGTGCATGCAAGATGCAGCCAATTAATGATTCTCATCATTGCAATTTCTGTCTCTCCTCCTCCCTTTCTCTGGAAATCAATGATAAAAATATATTTTAAAAATAAAAAATAATTCTGTAGCGATAATAAACTTAATTTAAAAACAATAATAATATGTTAAATCTTGGAAAAGTCTTAAACCCTCAAAAGAAGAACTTTATATAGCTAATGTTTTCATGGTACATTGAAATACAGCTAGAAATCTTTAAAGAAAATTACCAAGACACTTAGCAACATTCAAACCTCTAAATAACTCTCAGGTCAGGGACTAAGAGTGTTAATAGAAGACTATTTTGAAAACAAAAACATGAGAAATATATATTTTTTAAAATATCTATTTTATTTTTAATTCTAAAATTAAAGTTGACATACAATATTATTTTAGTTTAAGGTGATTAGACATTTATATAACTTATGAAGTGATCCTCCTGATAAGTCTAGTACCCATGTGACACCAAACATAGTTATTACAGCATTATTGACTATTCCTAATACTGTACTTTACAGCCCCATGACTGTTTTTATGACTGGCAATCTGTACTTTTTAATCCCTTCTCCTTTTTCACCTATCCCCTAAACCCCTCTCATCTGGGCAACCATCAGTTTGTACATGAACACTATATTTTAAATTTTAGATTGAGGCCTCTTAACAATCCATTTAGAAGGAAAATCTGGTTGATAATGTGAATTTGTGCTCAAGAACAAGCAAGTTGATTTTAAATTGGATGGGGTTGTTTCAGTGAATTCTTACATTGCATTTTTATGGAATTCTATTAGCCTTGCACAAAAATAACTTTTCTTGGTATTAGTCAAAAACAAGATTACAAACAGTTCATGATGTTAGACTTAGTGGGTCAGATTTTATTGCTTTTGGCTAAAGGACTACTGCAAAATTTATAGAGTAAAAAGCTGGTACAGCATGATCTTCAGATTACTTACAAAGTTAAACAGTATCTGACCAAATGTATTTACCAATTCAAAATCTTCAAAAGGAAATAATTAGAGCCATGTATCACTGTGTTTATAAAGCATGTTTACAGTAACCAGTCAATCCATTTACAAAAATAAGGTTCATTGTGAAAAATGTTCAACCTTCCCCCGTGTTGGGTACATACTTCACAAAACACTCACTTTTTTCTAAATTTTAAAAAAGGCATTGCAAAAGGAGAGGTTCTAAAACCCACATGCTCCTGACAGAATCAATTAGAAGTACTCTGAAAAACAGGGCAGAGGAGGTAGCCCTCATTTCAGAAGCAGACGTTTCTAGTGGATTGCTAGTATTCTTCCATTAGCTTGTTTTTATCTCCCCCTACTTACTTTTCTTCTTCTGAAATACGGCCTTCTCTCTGATTTTCCTCGGGGGGCCTTGATAAACGAAGAAATGGCTTTTTAAAGTGAAAGAGAACATTCTTCTAGGAAGTGAACCAATGTTAAAGAAAGTGAGATGGAACCTCCTTCACTACTGGCTGCACTGCTTGATTGCCATTGAGTGCTGTTTCATCCTCTCAGCCAGCTGCCATTGCCCCCTTCATTTAGGCACAGTTTGCCCTTTTTTGACTTACATGTAATGGATGCTTTCTATCTGCTCAGCTAAGAGCATCATATACATTATTCATTCTCAAAACAACTCCGAGAGAGGTATTATTATGTTTTTATTTCACAAATAAGGAATCAGAGGCATGAGCTAAGTAATTCGCAGTTTTTCCCAGCTGACTGCATAGAGTTGAGATTCAAATCCAGGCTCTAGATCAAAACCTTGACCACTGCATTCTCCTACCTCTGCCGCTTCCACATTAATCAGTTTGCCAGAAAAGCGCCAACTTGGACACAGATACAAGACACACAGTGTATTATAATGCCAGGTGGAAAATAGTACATTTTTAACTTTCTGTAGGATCATAATGATGCATTATCCTATATAATAAAGATGTGATATGCAAATTGACCATCACGCCCTCACATAAGATGGTCTCCCCCATGTAGTCCAAGATGGCCAGCAGGGGAGGGCAGTTGTGGGCGATCAGGCCAGCAGGGGAGGGCAGTTGGAGGCAACCAGACCAGCAGGGGAGGGCTGTTGGGGGATACGAGGCCGGCAGGGGAGGGCAGTTGGGGGCAACCAGGCCTGCAGGGGAGGGCAGTTAGGGGTGACCAGGCCAGCAGGGGAGGGCAGTTGGGGGTGATTGGGCCAGCAGGCGAGGGCAGTGGGGGCGATCAGGCCAGCAGGCGAGGGCAGTGGGGGTGATCGGGCCAGCAGGCGAGGGCAGTGGGGGTGATCGGGCCAGCAAGGGAGGGCAGTTGGGGGCAATTGGGCTGGCAGGCAAACAGTTAGGTGTCGATCAGGCTGGCAGGGGTGTGGTTAGTGGGTGATCAGGCTGGCAGGCAGAAGCGGTTAGGGGCAGTCAGGCAGGCAGGCAGGTGAGTGGTGGGAACCAGCAGTCCTGGATCGTGAGAGGGATGTATGACTGCCTGTTTAGGCCCGATCCCACAGTGATCATCCCCTGAGGGGTCCCAGATTGGAGACGGTGCAGACTGGGCTGAGGGACACCCCTCCAATGCACAAATTTCATGCACCGGGCCTCTAGTATAACTTATAAATGCTAGAGACATAGTGTAACCAAATTCCTACATAACAGATAGCATGTGCGATGGACTGAATTGTGTCCCTCCAAAATTTTTATACTGAAGCCTTAATCTTTAATGTGGTGGTATTTGGAGATGAGGCCATTAGGATATAATTAGGTTTATATGAGGTCTGAAAGGATCCTCATAATGGAATTAGTGCCCTTATAAAAGGAGGAGGAAATAACAGAGCTCTCTGCAATGTGTGGACAAAATCATCTGCAAACCAAGAAGAGAGAATCACAGAGGTGGAGCCACTGCCCTATGGATCTGGAATCAAATCAGCCAGCACCTTGATCTTGGGCAACTCAGCCTCCAAGCTGTGAGAAATAAATGTCTGTTGTTATACCACCAGTCTATGGTATTTTGTGATAGCAGCCTGATCTAACTCATATAGACTTTGGAAGTGGAGTGCTGCTATAGCAAATACCTAAAAAAGTGGAAGTGGCTTTGAAACTGTGTAATGGAAATGGGTATAAGCTGGACAAGTTTTGAGGTGCATGCTGGAAATACGGATGTTAGAGTTGATTCTATTTAGGTTTCAGATGGAAATGAGGAACATGTTGTTGAAAACTGGTGGAAAAGCAATCCTTGTCATGAAATGGCAGAGAACTTGGCTGAACTTTTTTAGTATTTTGTGGATAGTAGAACTTACAAGTGATAAAATTGAAATTTAACTGAGGAAACTTCTAAGCAAAGTGTCAACTTAGTTCCTCTAGAATGCTTATAGTAAAACTAGGGACCCAGTGCACGAATTCGTGCACCTTGAAAGGAACTGTGGGCCACGAGGCACAGGGGCAGGTCTCAGCCCATCCTCCGTGCCCCCTGGACCCTCCCGCCGCACCTCCCCTCCCCCCCCCCCCAGTCCCTTGTCTGCCGGCAGCCCCACTCCCGCTGCCGCTGTTCTCACACACTGACGGCACCAGCCCTGCTCACACCCACTGACAGCGTGAAATGATTGGGGCCAGCACCATCAGCGGGTGCGAGTGGCAATTGCTGCCTTGATCGCCCCTCAGGAGCAAGGGGAAGTGGAGAGGCCCTCAGGGGCAATCAGGGCCGACAGCCTCTGCTCACACCTGCTGATGGTGCCGAGTGATCGGGACCAGCACCGGGCAGGGCACCGGAGCAGGTGCGAGTGGCAGCTCCAGCACCAGCTGCGGGTGTGAGCAGGGCCGGCGCTGGCAGCAGGTGCAAGCAGGGCCAGCACTGGCAGCAGGTGCGAGTGCCGGGCAGGACCGCGATACGCAGGAGCAAAGAGTTTTCAGTAACCACCAGAGTCTTGCCCCGATGACAGTGACCAGTGCCTTGGCCTGGTTCCCCCACTCACCTGCTCCACCATCCTGCCACAGCCAGTGCCCGCCATGTTCCGTACATGCCCCCTGATGGTCAGCGCACATCATAGCAACCAGTTGTTTGGTTGTTCCACCGTTTGGTCTATTTGCATATTAGCCTTTTATTATATAGGATATGAAAGGAGAGCAATGAATTGAACAAGTAATTGTTAAGCAGAAAGGAACCAGAACCTGAAGTTTTGGAAAATTCTCAGCATATTCATATTGCAAAAAATGAGAAAGCCTGTTCTAAAGAGAACACTAAGAAGGTGACTGAGCTACCATTTGATAAAGAGATCACGGGTTCAATTTATGGACTTAACTGGCCATTTCAACAGAAGCCAGAAAATGAGATGGGGATTGTACTAGCAAAGATACTACCAGTTTGAACAAAAGGAAACAGAAAAAAAAGAAAAAAAAAGACAAAATAAAGATTGTCAAACATCTTAGATCCTACAGGAATATACATACCATAGAGCCATTCGGCTGTAAACATGCTCTATCTATAATAATAAAAGTGTAATATGCTAATTAGACCAGACATCCTTCCAGACGACCTTCTGGACGAAGCCAGGGCTTTGAGGGAAGCCCGGGTCCCAGGTGTCAGAGGGAAGCCGGTACCAGCAGCCAGGGGAAGGAAGGCCTACTCTTGCATGAATTTCATGCATCGGGCCTCTAGTTTCTCAATAAAAGAAAACTGAGAATGCAATTCAGAGATCATCAGAGCCACCCCCTCAGTTTCAACAACACACTTCACCTTGAGGAATCACAAAGGTGGAGCCACTGCCCTGTGATTCTGGAAGGCAGTGCATTGAACCAAAAGGATTAGTCTTGGGGCTTAAAATCTAATGGAATTTGCCTTGATAAATTTTAGGCTTGCTTGGAACCATCATTCCCCCTTCTTTCCTATTTCTCACTTTTAAAATGGAAATGTCTATCCCTATGCCTGTATCACCATTGTATTTTTAGAAGCGCATAACTTGTCTGGTTTCACAGGTTCATAGCTGGAGAGGAATTTTGCCTCAGGATAAATCATACCTCTAGTTTCACCCATACCCGATTTAGATGATATTTAGATAAGACTTTGGACTTTTAGAGTTCATGCTGGAATGATTAAAACTTTTAGTGCGGTTGGAATAAAATACATGTATTTTGCATATGAGAAGGACATGAATGTTGGGGTCCAGAGACAGAATGCTATGGACTGAATTATGTCCCTTTAAAATCCATATGTTGAAGTCCTAACCTTACTCATCGCCTCATCTAACCCTAATTACTTTCTAAGGGTCTAATGTCCAAATACTGTTATATTGGGGGTTGGGGTTTCAACATACTAATTTTAGAGGGACACAATTCAGTCCATAACAAATGCTGTTTCTGTGCCTCAGATTAAGTGGTTTGTATTTAATTACCTTCTCCCATCATCCAAACCCGTCACGCCTCAGATCAGAGCTCGGGTACATTTGTTAAAATGGCAGGTTGCCCAACGTTTGTCTCTCATTCTGTGGCCAACAACCCATTTTTGAAGACTGTCTTGTTCTCCACTGCTCTTGTTCTTTGACCTTTCAATATTGCTTAGACCTACTCTATCATTTTCTGTGGACTTTTCCCTTTATTCCCCCAAAGGTTTTGCCTCTAAAACAAAAGGAGCTTTTCTTAGCAGCATTGCTTTAGAAATTACTGAGTATCTAGTTATTGGCTCTGGGCATCCTTCTTGCCTTTACACTAGCCCAGCTCAGGTCCTAGCAGGATTCTAGGTGGACAGCCAGAGGGAGGAAGTGCAAATAATTGCCACTATTACTCCTCTGAATCTCAAGCGACTTCTTGGGTTAAAGATCTGGCAAATGTATGAGGAGAGGACACACCAAAAACCACCATGCCGCAGTCTACAATCTCCATAGAACTTTGAAGAAAGAAGACCAATACCCCTCTATATCTGAGTGAGAGCATGTGTACATGTGGATGCATAAAAGAGGGGAATTGAACAATTCATTAAGGAAATAATAAAAATACTCACTTTAACCTTTATGTACTTCTGTAATTCAATAGAACTTCTAATAACAGAAAATCCATCCCTGAAAGACATATTCAGGAAATAAGAGGGGACGGGGGAGACCTAGAACTACAAGAGAATAAGACAAAACACCATGATTTCACATTTCTCTAATCCCAAACTTGTGATGACTGGGGCCTGGTTCAAAATATACCTTATAAAGGAAAATTGTTTTTTGCAATAAACACTGTAAATGAGATCATAATGAAGAAAATTTTAAATGGAAAGGGACATTTTTGAGACATCCTCAATTACTTTAGAAATACCCATTAGTTATATTAATTAAAATTTTGTAATATGCATTAAGCATAATATAAATCCAAAGTCATAAAGTAATTCCTGTGCTTTTATAGGCAATTATAATATGTGCATTAAAACTGATCTAAAAACCTACAACACACAAAAAAAGTTATTTTAAAGCACTTTCTAATTTACATATCCTTCATCTAGGCCTGAAATGGTGAAATTTTGTTATAAACTTTCAATGATTTTTTTTAAATCCTCACCAGAGGATATTTTTCCATTGATTTTAAAGTGGAAGAGAGAGGGAAAGACAGAGAAAAACATCGATGTGAGAGAAACACATAGGTTGGTTGCCTCCTATACATGTCCCTGACCAGGGCTCAGGCTGGGGAGGAGCCTGCAACCAAGGTACATGCCCTTGACCGGAATCGAACCCAGGACCCTTCAGTTGGCAAGCTGAAGCTCTATCCACTGAGCAAAACCGGCTAGGGCATAAACTATTAATGATTAATAAAAATGAAAAGCTGTAAAATAATAAAATTCTTAAACTAATGTATCTTTTAAATGTATCAAAACATACCTGATGTCATTACTTTGAACCTCTGCATAGTAATGCTTATTTTGGAAATAATTGCAAATATTAAACTAATTTTTATATGTCTATAAAATATCTTTTTTCAGGAACTGAGGTGAAAAAAATTGAAGCCATAAATGTTCCTTGCACACAGCTTTCAATGTCATTTTTTAAACGGTTATACAGTGAAGACATTGTACGAGACAGTGGACATATTGTTAAATGTCTAGATTCTTTTTGTGATCCCTTTCATATTTCTGATGAGTTACGAAAGGTAAGTACAGAATTGTTTAATTTCACAATAAAATTTTATTTCATAAAATGCTTCATGTCAAAAACTTTGCCTGTCTAAAACCCACAAAATACCTCTTAGCAATGAATAATGATCAGTACATTGGTAGGTTTCTTGGATGAGACTTTTACCATCAACTTAATTACTTGTGTATTTCAGTAGTTCTCAACTGGCTGCTACTGGCATCTAATGGGCTGAGGCCAAGGATGCTGCGAAACATCATACAATACACAGGACAGCCCCTCACAACAAAGTTATCGGGCCCAAAATGTTCAGTAGTGTAAGGTAACAAAACCCTGACCTATGTAATAGATGGCTGGTTTTCTTCAATGTGGGGCTCTTAACATACCAAACGAGTATTTAAAAACATAGCTGGAGTAAAAGAATATTTTTATCTCATCTCTGAGATTTTTTAAAAAGCCATTTGATTACGTTAATTTTTGTTTTCGTGTGGGGTATTGAACCTGGAATCAGAAGACATGGATGATTTTACCTAATTTTTGAGTTATGTACAAGATAATAACCATAGGTAAATCATTCAATATGTTGGGCCTCAAGATCTTACCTGTAGAGATTAAAATGTCCATTCTAGGCTTTGGGCAGGTAGCTCTGTTAGAGTGTCATCCTGATATGCTAAGGTTGCTCGGTCAGGGCACATACAAGAATCAACCAATGAATGCATAAATAAGGGGAACAACAAATCTCTCTCTCTTCTCTCTCTCTCTCTCTCTCTCTCTCTCTCTTTCTCTCTCCCCCCTCCCTCCCTCTCTCTCTCTCTTCCCTCTCCTCTTCATTCCTCTCTCTCTAAAATCAATAAATTTTTTATAATGTCCATTCTACCTTCTTCCTGGAATCATTGAGAAAAATTAGTGGAGAAAGCATTTAAATACACTTTTTAAAAAGTATAAAATGCGGTTGAAATATTATTATTTTAATTACTGAGAAAGAGTATTTACAAAGTGGTTACAAATTAGGGCTTTGTTATCAAATTTTCATAGGTTCAAATCCAGGCTCTGCCACTTTATAATTGATAATGTCTATAAGCCTCAGTTTCTTTATAAAATGGGAATAATGTACGAATTATGAAAGATAATGCATTTAAAGTGCTTAGCACAATGCTTGGCACTTAGTAAGCTTTTGATATTATTAATTAATAATTACTGTTCTTATTCTACATTATGAGAATGTGCAAATCTAATGTGTTGCAAGTCCATATAGAAATGAACTAGGGAAGCTACTGATGTACCATAATAGACACAGCAATGCTGTCTGTAGGAGACCAGGAGGCATCCAGCTAGTCTGTACATTGCTCTACACTAGTACAATACTTAAGAGAACTCTTAGTTTAAGAAAATAAAATGAACTAATTGAGAATAACCAAACTCATCCAATTGAATGAGACTACATATAGTTTGGTCTTAAGTGAAGTATATTTATCTATACTAATAAAAGAGTAATATGCTAATTAGACTGGGAGACCTTCCAGACAAAGACAGGGGCTTGGCCAGCCTGCAAACTGCCCCCAAATGGCCCTCAGCCCCTCGCCCTGGCTGGCCACGCCCCCCCACCCCCCCAGGGACCCTCACCCCGACGGGAGTGTGGCCAGCCTGAAAACAGCCATCAGCTCCTCGCCCAGGCTGGCCACGCCCCCCCAGCAGGGACCCTTGCCCCCATAGGCCATCAGCCCCTCACTAGGCTAGCCACACCTCCTAGCAGGGACCCCCACCCCGATGGGGGTGTGGCAGGCCTGCATACCACCCCAGCCCCTCGCCCAGGCCAGTCAGGCCCCTAAGGGGACCCCCACCCTGATCCAGGACCCCCTTCAGGGCAGACCAGCTGGCCCCACCCATGCACCAGGCCTCTATACTAATAAAATGTTAATATGCTAATTAGACCAAGAGACCTTCTGGACGTCCTTCTGGACAAAGCCATGGTGGCAGGGCCAAGGCAGAGGCAGTTAGGGGCTATCAGGCCGGGAGGAGAGGGCAGTTGGGGGTGATCAGGCCGGCGGGGGTGGGGGGGGGGGCTGTTGGGGGTTAGCATGCCAGCCGGGGGGGTTATTTGGGGGCAATCAGGCTGGCATGGGGGGCAGTTGGGGGCAATCAGGCCGGTGCGGGGGGGCAGCTGGGGGAGATCAGGCCGGCAAGGACAGGGCAGTTGGGTGTGAGAAGGCCGGTGAGGGGGCAGTTGTTGGGTGAGCAGGCTGGCGGGCAAAGTGGCTAGGGGCAATCAAGCAGGCAGGCAGGCAGGTGAGCCGTTAGGAGCCATCAGTCCTGGATTGTGAGAGGGATGTCCCAGATTGGAGAGGGTGCAGGCCAGGCTGAGGGACAACCCCCTGTGCATGAATTTAATGCACCCAGCCACTAGTGTATAATAAGAATATAAATACTATGCAGTGAGGATCTGATAATAATTTCTACTCCTTCTTACCATGTATTGGAAATTATCTTTCAAACGGTGTCTAGTCTAGTCTGGGTTTCTCTCCTTTTGGGTACAATTAATCTCAGCTCTTCTCTCTGTCGCTGATCTGTGTTCGCATACTGAACTTTTTTTGTCTCAAGGCCCTTACCCCTAATTTTGGAGAGTTTTACCAACACTTCTACAGAGAACCTCAGCAATGGACTTTTTTAAAAAGAGGATTTGATTTCCAATAGAGTCCTCTGTTTAAAACTGCCTGCTGTGGCTTGTCTTAGTTATGCCATGAATAGTGCACCTTTATTCAGGAAGTGCTGGGACTCAGTGTTTTTCTGGTAGTTGCCTGTATGTTTTGCTCCTGTGTTCTTTGCCACCCTGTTCTTTTAATTTGGTTGCTTTCTGGCTGAAAAATAAATAACTTCCAGATTTAGCATGAAATAGAAAGGGCCCCCCATTGTACAGCAATACGGATTCTATTGGCAATACTGTATAGCATAAGTACTGATGATAATAACCTCCTTTCTGACTGCAGCTCGGAAGTTGGCTCCTTAACAGTTGCATACCAAAGCACTAAACACATCTACATGTGAATGGAGAGGAATGTATTGTTTAACATTCATTCCAAAAAAAAATGTCTAATTATCGTAATTTTTAAATTGCATAACCTAGTCAACTCAACATATGGGAGTGCTTGTAAGGAATGTGTTAACAATTCATTCTTTTTAAAAATTAAATGTATCGGTGACATTGGTTAATAAGATTATATACGTTTCAAGTGTACCTTTCTATGGTACATGAGCTGTGTATTGATTGCATTGTGTGCCTACCACCCAAAGTCAAATCATCTTCCATCACCATATATTTCAACTGTTCATTCTTAAAGGCTTTAGTCACCCAGGTATTAAGCCAGATCAGCCTTGGGTTTTAGTAGCTACAACCTTGGGCTTTAGTATCACAGCATTCCTTACAGAAGGGGAAGAAGGGAGAGAAGGGAGATGTACAAGTGACACACCCAGGGAGCAGTGAACTACGGACCACTTCCCCTTACCTATCTTTTACTATATATACTTTGGCTTTCATCAAGTCATTATAAGTAAACTTTATATAGACAGCACCATAGAGTTTATTATTTTTTAAAATGCCTCATATAACGACATTGTGATGAATTTTCATTTGAGATTGGGGTAAATAGAATGTTAAGCTTAATCAGTTTTCCTAATTAAGTGTACTTCTTGCTACTAGACAGTGATTGTTGTATAACTTATGTTTCCCTCTTTTATCTGTATGGTGGTGTTAAGTGTACTAGTATGTATGATATTTATAGCTTTTCTCCATTTAGAGTTTCTTATGTGTATTTGTTTTCTCTTCCCATTTTATTTCTTGGTAAGAGTTTTTAAAATCTTTTATTATGTTTATCTAATTTTATCTATATTTTACTGTTAGGTATTTACCGTACTTTAAAAAGTATTTGGGATATAAACAATTTAATAAAATAAATATATGTTATAGCATACATTCATCACCTTGTTCATGTCCACCACAGTCAACAAATTAATCAATTGCCTGTAATGCCCAATGGTATAAAAAAATCCCCAACATCAGACCTAGTCAAACTATTTTCTGAAAGAGAGCAGGAAAGGGAGAGGTGGTTATGAGGCTCTAATTACCTGAATAGTTCAAAATGGAGTAACTGGGGGGGTAAGGAAAGTAGTGACCCAAACACCGGAAGGTGAGAGGACATAGAAAATGACCATTGTGTTTAGCCTCCATAGAAGCAAAGACTATAGACCTAATTCGATGGAGAAACTTCTCCTTTTATTTGTGCTCCAGTTGTTTCTAAATAAGATTTTCTTTGACTCAACACTAAATTGCAACAGCACTAAAACAATTACTGAAGATACAAACTAGAACAAAGAAATAAAGTAGAAGAGAAGGTTTAGATTTAGATTTATTTCTTTCATTGAAGGTCAGTACCTAAGGATAAAATGGGGGTGGAAACCAGCTGCAAGTCTCTCAGATCACTCTCGCCAGTTGCCTAGGGATTGGTTATTAAAATAGGACTAAGATGATATAAATTGAAACTTGCAAAAACATAACAATTAGAACCTCAAATTACGTTACATTAAGATGAATTTCTCATCTTACATAGGTTTTGCTAGTGGAAGACTCAGAAAAATATGAAATATTCAGCCAACCAGATAGAGAAGAGTTCCTGTTTTGTCTTTTCAAACATCTTTGCCTTGGTGGAGCCCTTTGTCAATATGAGGATATGATTAATCCATATCTGGAAACAACAAAGCTTATCTATAAGGATCTAGTAAGGTAATGTTGCTAGATTACGATATGTAAACCTCTAGTTAATAGAACAAATTATTTGTTAAACTATGGTGGGATTACCCAGCATCTGTTTGTGGTCCTATTAGTAATCAAAGTAAATAAAAATGGCACCACCCTAACCTCCTCATAGCCTCCTCCTCTTCCAAGCTAGAAAATGTCTTGATTTCTCTGTCCCTTTTTTTAAAAAATATTTTTTTAATTGATTTCAAAGAGGAAGGAAGAGGGAGAGAGAGAGAAACACCAATGATGAGAGAGAATCATTGATCAGCTGCCCCAGCTGGAATTGAACCCCGGACCCTTGAGTCTGCAGGCTGATGCTCTATCCACTGAGACAGACTAGCTAGGGCTCCCTGTCCCTCTTTTAGTACTCAGTCCCCTCATTCTTCACCTGCCTCTTGTTTCCTCATTCAGACCTGTTACCCGCTCCATTCCTCATTAGCAACTGCCATCTTCCAGGTCTCCTCCTTTACCCCAGGCCTCCTATTAAATCTCAAGAGAACAGAAGATCCCTCAGGATGTTTGAATTTGCTTGACTAATAGTTTAAAAAATTACCTTTGTAATTTTTGGAAGAATTTTCATCGAAGTGTAATCTTTACTTTTTAAACTAATCCCAAATCCCAATTTGTTTTAAGTATTCTAGGTGTGTTTTTTTCTTTATGAAGATCAAATGCGGATAAAAACTTTATATCTTTTATTTATATTTTAATTTTAAATAAAATGAAAGTTCTTTGGTTGGGTTTTTCACTGATAAAGATATTGGATCATCTTTATAGGCAAAGGGGATAGGAACAAGTGAAACAAAGGGCCCCAGAGTTTAGCTATAAAAGTTACTTTACCAGAAAAAAAAAAACAGAATTTACTTCTATCAAACTCCTGATTGTTACTTAAACTCAACACCTCAGTTTTCTTATCTACTTCATGTGTCATATAGCTATACAAAAAACTACACGATTTAGCTATTTTATTTTAGTTAATTTCTGACATATGGTTTTAAAAACAAAAATATTTCTATAAATGATCTCTGAAAAAAAAAATGATCTCTGATTTTTATGAAAAAGTCATTAAAGGTTGCTGGATGAGATATATTCGAAACAGAATTTCAGAAAAAGCACACACATACTTACATCAAACATTCTGTTCTTACCATTTGCAGTTCATGAAAACTTGCAAGACCACTTCTAGCACTCCCTGTGGACACTTCTCATTATACCTAGACATACACACACCCCACTGCCACCACAGTGTGTGGTTTCTCAGCAGCCACATGAACCTGTGGAATTCCTCACTACCATGCACTGTGGAGGAGGAAATTCTATTAGAGATATTTGAAATAGAAGTAACTTTAGAACCTAAACATTGAAGAAACTTCTGTTTTCTCCTACATTCCCTTCCCTGGGTTCTTATTTGCAATTCTCTTCTATACTCTTTGGGTGCTAAAAAAAAAAGTATGCCTCAAAGACTAATTAAATGAGTAGCCAAAATTCATGACATCTTACAGACAAATATAAATTGAGTCCATGGAATCACTTAATCAGGCAGCCAGTAAGTGTTAATATTGTGCACAGAACTCTGCCAAACTCTAAGCTTCAGAGTCTTTAGAACCTAAAGAGACTACAAAAGGAGCATCAGATAGTCCTTGACCTTAAGGAAATTACAACAAACTAACATTAAATAATAGTAATGTAAATTGTTTAAAATCTTTTATAAGTAAAATTTTTATATAATCAAATGTTCAATTAATTATAGGCAAGTGTTAATAGCATTTTATACTTTATACATGCTCCAGAAATTCAAAAGAGGAAATTGTCAGTGTCAGCAGTCAGGGAAGTCTTGAATCAAATGGAGCCCATGAGAGCCAGCGAAGAGGAGGGCAGCCTATTCCCAGCGCAGGGGAGATGCACACAAGTCCTCATGGTGGGGGAGGTGGGGAAGGCGCCCAGCCCAATTAGAGCCAATAGAGGGCTGATCCTCAGAAATTAGCCCAAATGATATCAATAAGAAATCATTCATTTATTATTTTATTTCTAGACCCTTACATAGTTTTTAAAAGAACTATATGGGTCCTGGCCTGGTAGCTCAATTGATTAGAGTATCATCCTAATACGCCAAGTTTGCAGGTTCAACCCCTGGTCAGGGCACATATAATGCTTAATTAAGTGAAACAACAAATTGAGATTTCTCTCTTCCTCCCTCTTCTCTCTCTCTCTCCCTCTCCCTTCCTCTCTTGAACTTATATACATATATGCGTAGCCCATGGCCAGACAATAATGCTGAGAAGTCTGGGGAGGGGAAGGGAGCAGGGTGGAGGGGGTCAGTGGGAGTTAAAGGGGGATATCTATAATACTTCAACAATAAGGATAAATTTTAAAGATAATAAAATAAAATTAATTAAGAATGTTTAGAAAACTCTCCCACCATTTAAAAAAATGAAAAGAGCAATATGGAAATTATGTCCCAGCATCCGTCAAAACCATTGTTATCTGGAGAGTGAGTTAGTGATTGCTAACACCTGATACAATGCAATTATTAGTGGCATACCTGAAATCACTAATTAATATCACTTTACATTTCCTTTTATTTTTTTCTTAAGAGACATCAGATGGATGTTACTGTACTTGACCTATAAAATTAGAAACTTATGAGATATTTTAAAGTAATAGCAATATAGGATTAGAGGTAATAAAATGGAGTAATTGATTTATTTCTGTTAGGAACCAACTTTTAATGTATAAATCATAGTTTCTTTTTTAAATAATACACTTAGAGGTCCTGGCTAAGTAGCTCAGTTGGTTAGAGCATTGTCCTGATACACCAGGGTTGTGAGTTCAATCCCTGGTCAGGGCACATACAAGAATCAACCAGTGAGTGCATAAATAAGTGGAACAACAAATTGATGTTTTTTTCTCTCTCTCTCCCCCCTTCTCCTTTCCCCTCTCTAAAATCAATAATTATTTTTTTAAAAGAAATGTGGACTTTTTAAAAACACACTTATGGTACATGTTAATATGTGTTAAGTGGTTGTTAAATGAAGTATCAAATACTAAATTTTCCTCTAAGTTTATTTGATAAGCACGAACTTTTACAGGGTGTTTTTTTTAGATTTTTTTAAATTGAGGGGTAATTTCCATACACTAAAGTGAACAAATCACAATGTACATACAGGTTGGTGAATTTTTATATATGTTTACATTCATATAAACACCTTCAGATCAATATTTAAAATTTTAAAAATAAAATTAGATGTAACTGTAGATAGGTTCTGTATTTTGATCTGGTTGATTGTGTAGTGTATACACGTGTTTTATATGTAACTGTTATAGCCCAGAATTTTAAATGTACTCTTCAACTTTTAAAAAGTATATCTTGGCCATTAGGTAAATAAAGAAAATTACCTCAATCCATGTCATATAAATATATGGAAATCAGTTTAATTACATGAATCCTGGGTTTAAGTCAGAATGAAATGTTTTAGAAGTGAAAACAGCCTAAGAATCTTGAACCCTGAAATGTCTTAGGTCTGGCCATTCCCAATAGCTGCACAGGCTCAAACACAAACACACACACACACACACACACACACACACACACACGCACACACACACCCTCACCCTCCCACAAAGTCCACCCTCTTCCTCCTTTCTCTCTTCTCCCATTACTTTTACATAAGTAGCAAAGGAGAAGCAGTGCTTTCACCTGATAAAGTGAAGAGGCGGGATAGCTCCTTTAAATTTAGCCTACACATCACATCTGAGTAATACCCTTGATGCGTATGTAAGGATAGAATAAACAGGTGAGGTGTAGAAAGAGAGAACTGGACTCTGTGTCAACTAGATTCTATTCCCAGAAATACCACTTTTAGTTGGAATGTCTTAAATACATCATTTAACTTTTCTAGTACTATCTATAATAATAACAGCGTAATATGCTAATTAGACCAGATGACCTTCCAGACGAAGCTGGGGCTGTGAGGGAAGCCTGGGCCCCAGGTGCCAGAGGGAAGCTGGTGCTGGCAGCCGGGGGAAGGAAGGCCTACACTTGCACGTATTTCGTGCATAGGGCCTCTAGTTGTTTATAAAATTGGTGAAGTGATGCCTACCTCACTGAGTTGTCTGATCTTTATGAGGTAAATTATATAAAGGTATTTTGCAGATTATAAAGCATTATAAATATAACCCATATATATATTTACATGTAGATATCTATCTGTAGTTTATTTCCTCTATCCTCAGTTTGCATTCTGACTATATATTGGTAATGTTTTGTGGAGAGTATAACTGAAAGACAGTTACTGAGAGGGAATGCTTTTTTAAATTTATTTTTTATATATTTTTATTGATTTCAGAGAGGAAGAGAGAGGGAGGGAGGGGGAGAGAGAGAGAGAGAGGGAAAAAGAGAGAGAGAGAGAGAGAGAGAGAGAGGAACATCCATGATGAGAGAGAATCATTGATCAGCTGCCTCCAGCATGCCCCCCACTGGGGATTGAGCCCATAATCCAGGCATATGCCCTTGACCAGAACTGAACTCAGGACACTTTAGTCCACAGGCCAACACTCCATCCACTGAGCCAAACTGGCCAGGGCTGCTTTTAATATTATATAATTTAGTAATACATAATTTAACTAATAGCTTCCATATACATTATCTTACTTAATTCTCCTATAATCCTAAAAGGAACCATAGTATGCCTCATTTACATATGAGAAAATTAAGGTTCAGAAATATTAATCTTGACCAAAGTGAAATAACATCAGTGGCAGAACTGGCATTTGTGTTTAAGTTGTGTAGTTAATGTGTATTTATCTACCCTTCCAGTTCTCTATGCTTCAATCTTTTACCAATTCTCATTTTTCCAATAATTGTCTCTGGCCTTGGAGTCATGTCGTTTGAATCTCAGATTGGCCCCAGCCTTCTAAATTCAGATTTTTGCAATTCCAACTCAGTTGACTTTGCATCACCCTTGAATGAAACCGCAGCTGCCACTCTCTTTAAATCACTTTAGTTGGATGTTATATATTTCCATATTACATATGATTAAGAACACCTGAATACTAAATGCATTATGCCAATGCTCATTATATTTAAAATGTATCTTTCTCCCTTATTTTAGTGTTCGAAAGCATCCTCAAACCAAGGAAATACAAATTACCTCTTTCATCTTTAAAGTTACAGCATATGTAAGTGGAGAGGAAATTTACTACCAATGAATTTAATTACTTGCTATTAACAGGGTTGTTACAACTGGAGTTAGCAGTTAGGGCTATGTTATGCCTATGAAAAAAGATGATGATATTTAGCTTTTTGTTAAATTTAAGGTATGCTTTTATTTGGAGAACAGTATGAACTTTTCTCCCTACCTTCCTTTCTGTTGTACATGTCTAATAATAGTCCTTAGTAAGAGCTAAATCTGTGACTCATGGGAAGTAAATCATAGTTCTCTGTCAAACCACAACTTATAGGTCAAATAAGTAAGAATGCCATGAATGTCTTTGTGCCACAGAGTTGGATGCTTGAGTTTTAGTAGCATACAAAATATTACTGACACGTCTCAGTGTCTTCATTCGATCAGTTCAGTGTTTATTGAGTGTTCACTGTGCTGGGTAGGTGCTTTTTATTGATAAACACAAGAAATACAGTCCCTCATGGTACATATGAACCATGTTTTAAAAGAAAACAAAGATGGAAGAAAATTGCAAAATGGAAATTTTAGCAATATTAGCACTTTATAAGAACTTTTTCAAAAGAGGGATTTCTTTTTAGACTACAAATTCCTTAAGGTAAAAAATTATGCATGTTTGTGTAGTAATGAACATATGTATTGTTAGCATAGTAGACTGTTGATATTTCTTAAAAAGTACTTAACTGCCAGTTTATTGTCAAAGATTTAATGTTTCATGACATTTTAACAGAAAATATATTAGCTAAATATGTTGACTATTATTTGAATACTGTTGTGTACTAAATAATTTAAGTTTATCTTTTTCAGGATTCTGATGGTGTGTGCTACCCTTCAAGAAAAAGTCACGAACAGACATTTTCTTACTTTATTGTGGATCCTATCATACGTCATGTTCATGTTTTATACCACTGTTATGGCGTGGGAGAAATGTCTTAGTAGTATTCTTTCAGATAATCTATATTTACTATATTTTTATTTACCAATTTTTATTTTAGTACTTACTTATAGATAAGCAATTACTTTGCAAGGTAATTAAAGTAAAATGTAAAGAACCCACTTAGAGCAGAAGCAAATGCCAAGATGCTTTTCTTTTTTTTTAATATGTTTATATTGATTTTAGAGAGAGAAAGGGAAAGGGGGAAATAGAAACATTGGCTGCCTCCTGCACATCCCCTACTGGGGATTGAGCCGCAATCTGGGCATGTGCCCTGACCGGGAATCAAACTGGCAACCTCTCTGTGCATGGGAGAATGCTCAACCAACATGCTTTTCTTTAAATTTGTCTTTTAAAAAGCTAACATAGGAAACAGACTCTATCCCTAACATAGTCTATACCAATGCATTTGGGAAATTTTTATAGACGTTACAAAGAACTAAAACTCTAGTTAATATTTGTTGCATTCGAATTCAAGCGAGTCCTTAATTTTCCATGTATTTTATTTTAGAAGCTAATTAATTCCTGATTGAAATTGTGGAAGAAACTTAAACATCTCTACCATGTATCATTAATATGAATTATTAGCTTTTTAAATTTGAATTTTATTTAATTACACTTCTACATTGTATAAAGATTTATATCTCAAGGGCTGTCAAAAATATAACAGTTTCTTTGCTTCATTTGTCCCACTTAAAATCCTCAATTAAAAAAGAATGTTCTGAAAGTAATTGTAAACTCTTTTAGCACATAATAATTAAAATTGCAGCTGCCCACCGCTAGTACAAGATCAGCATGGAAACATAGAGAGTTGCCCTGATGGTATTATTAAGTTGGCAAAAGAATAAAGAACAGGTCTCTTAGTACTGTTTCCTCATTACATTCATAACATGAATATCTAACTTAGATGTTTTTTAATGGAAAAAGTAATTGACACAAAATGTTGAGACTTTAAGGAGAGGCAAGTTTGGAATATTTGTTTCTATGTTGTAGGGATAAGGATGATAATCTTGGATTTGAACTTGTGGATATACCTGGAAGGCAACTGGCAAGCTGGGTATAGAGGTCAGGAAAGAAAGTTTAGCTTTTAATACCTCGCACAGTGGCTTGGCACGTTAATAATTTATTGAGTGAGTATTTTCCAGATATGTTAAAAATATCCATAGATTTTTTTAAAAATCATATAAAAGACATAAAATCAAGAACTAAAATGCCTACTTGCTACCAGTCTGGCTGCCTGCCACACAGGCCCCCTACAATCTGGGGACCCTCTCTTTATCAATCAGTTAGTCAATCAGTTATTTTTGAGTACCAATTTCATGCAAGGCACTGTGCTATTTACTTTGAGGAAATACACACTCCCTATAAACTTTGTAGAGAAGGTCATCTGTAAGAGTATGTCTGTGAACAGTGATTGTTACATGAATTCAGAGATGGAAAAGACCACTATGAACTCGGCCTGGGAAGGGCTTGGTCTGGCTTCTACAAAAGAATGCATGGGGTTCCAGCACCTGGCAAGGAGAGCAGGCCAGCCGAGTAGAGGAGCATGCTGTGGCAGAGTGCCCTGAGCCTCGCTCTCGATGAAAGTTCGGAGGCAGAAGATGGGGACTGATGCGGAGGAGCTGCCGATATTCTCTCTCTGCTTTAAAGGGGGAGGTGAATACACCTTTGAAGGAAGATCAGTCCATTTTTTTGGGAAAATAATTTTAATGACCTATCTGTGATTATGCAGGTTTTTGTATTAAGAGGTAGTAATAAAGACTTTGGGGTAGCCAAATTGCCTGGATTCTTTCTTCTGCCATTACTTGCTGTGTGACCAAGCTAGTTAAGACCTTTCTGTGCCTTAGTTGCCTTTTCTATAAAAGGGGAAATTAATAGGACTCCTGCATAGATTATTGTGAAAATTACATATAGACTAGTATACACACACACACACACACACACACACACACACACACACACACACACATATATATATATATATATATATATATATATATATATATATATATATATCTTAGAATGGTGCCAAGCACATGGTTTAAGTGTTCATGAATTGTGGCTTTTTTCATTCTCTGTTGAAGAAATATGAAAAAATCTGGCCAAAACCGGTTTGGCTCAGTGGATAGAGCGTCGGCCTGCGGACTGAAAGGTCCCAGGTTCGATTCCGGTCAAGGGCATGTACCTGGGTTGCGGGCACATCCCCAGTGGGAGATGTGCAGGAGGCAGCTGATCGATGTTTCTCTCTCATCGATGTTTCTAACTCTCTATCTCTCTCCTTTCCTCTCTGTAAAAAATCAATAAAATATATTTAAAAAAAAAAAAAGAAAAAAGAAAAAATCTGGAGCTAAGCAGCAAAATAATGTAAAAAGCTGTCTTCCTTAAGGTCAGAATTGCTTTTCTTAAGATTATTATTATTGATTAATCCTCACCCAAGGATGTTTTTTCCATTGATTTTTAGAGAGAGTGGAGGGGTGGAAGGGAGGGAGAGAGAGAGAAACATCAATGTGAAAGAGACACATTCATTTATTGGTTGCTCCCACATGCGCCCCCCTCCCCCCTTCACTGGGGCCAGAGATCAAACCTGCAACCCTTGCCCTTGACTGGGAATCGAATCCAAGACCCCTTGGTGGACAGGCTGAAGCTCTAATCACTGAGTCATGCCAGCTAGGGCAAGATTATTATTTATAATTTTATTTATTTCAAAGAGGAAGGGAGAGGGGGAGAGAGAAACATTAATGATGAAAGAGAATCATTCATTGGGTGCCTCCCGCAAGCCCCCACTGGAGATCAAGCCACAATCCTGGCATGTGCCCTGACCAGGAATCACACAGTGACCTTCTGGTTCATAGGTCAACATTAAAACACTGATCCCACAGGCAAGGCTTATTTTATTATTAATTTGACTAGATAGAGTTTAAGAGATGGGAGCACTTTTTCCCTCTTTCTCTGAGCCCCAGAGAAGATAGAGGACCTAAGCTTGGATTCTAGTTGTTTCTTTGGCAGCATTTTGCACACTTAGAATTATTTTCTCAACTATTTGTAATTATTTAATGTCTTGTCATGAAAACAGCAACTGTGTCTATTTGGTCCCCCCTGGTATCCTCAATCCCTAGCATATTGCCTGGCACTTAACTGACACTGAATCTGTGTTCCCTGAGCGACACAGTCCACGTGACGGGCGTGTGACTCAGGTGTGGAGACTGAGGGAGCAGGGAAGAGTGGTGAATATGGTCACAGGGCGTCAGTAGTACAGTAGGTCCACTCGTTATCCCTAAGCCTGTGCAAAATTGTGCACACCGGTATAACCTGGATGGAGCTGTACTGTGTGGAATCAGACCAGCAGCCTGGGACAAATTATCCTTGGAGAACAGCAGCAGCCTTAGAAGCCAGCTTTAAAGAGCACGCTGTGCCGAAACCGGTTTGGTTCAGTGGATAGAGCATCAGCCTGTGGATTGAAGGGTCCCCGGTTCGATTCCAGTCAAGGGCATGTACCTGGGTTGCGGGCACATCCCCAGTAGGAGATGTGTAGGAGGCAGCTAATCAATGTTTCTAACTATCTCTCTCCCTCTCTGTAAAAAAATCAATAAAATATATTTTAAAAAAAACACGCTGTGATCAACTGAGGATAGGGTAGTATTCTGGAGTGAGAAACTGACCACGATGACATGTGACAACACAATGGTTTTCTGGGACTTGACAGCATTTTTTCAGAAATTCTAAAAATGACAAGAAGAGAAGGCTTACGGAATTATAATGTGGACATTCAAACAATGGATTCAGGATGAGAACTGGGGACACTTAGGTCTGTCTCATGAGCAAAAAAATAGGCAGAAGAACACAAGGTGATTTTTGGGGGGACATGAGTACATCTGATGCGTTGGGACTGAGGAGTCCTGTTCAGGAGTTCTGGGTAATAACACAGAGAAGACAGATTAATGGGGAACCGGTCACTGAGGGCTGTGGGTACAAAGCTAAGAAATGTAAATCTTTTAAATAGATGACATATAGCAGTCATTAAAGACTTTGGAGCAGGGTGGTAGCATCATGAAAGTGATACTCTGGAAAGATCAGTCTGGCAGTGATGAATTGGGGTAAGGAAAGTCCAAAGTCCAAAGATCAAACAGAAGATTATAGTAGTTGTCAAAGCACAGAACTGACGGATCTAAGTTCATAGCAATGGAAACCCTTTTTGGGATCATGAAGTATGTGACAATGGAATGCAGATTAGAAAAAAATGAAATATGGGCCCCAGAAAGGCTAGCAGCTGGGTGAATTATGAAGTGCTGGGTATTTGAGGTAGTGAGGACTGGGAAGTGGGAACTGTGGTAGGAAGATGTGGTCAGAGTGGGGAAATCCCTCGTCCTGCCTTTTGTTCCTGTCCCAGGCCACGCTCGACCAACCTTGGTCCTTACAACTTTGAAAACCTAGGTCTGAAGTTTCTAAAAACTGACTGGAAGTTTCTTAGGAAAACTATTGATCCTGAAGGCTTCTTAGTCATCCAATTAATCAGCAAGTATTCATTCATTCTTCCACAGATGTTTATTGATTACTTACTGTGTGCTGGGCATTTCTAGGCACTGCACGTACAGCAATGAACAAAACAGACAAAACTTTCTATATTTGGAAGTTTACATTCTAGTGCTCATAATAGTGGTAGGTGCAATGAGAGAAATACCCAATTACTCCTATGAAACTTGAAGTTTTTATTGGAGACATGACACACATTTTTAAATATTTTTCAATCTGATGGGTGTGAAATGATACTTATTTTCTTAATTACTCTGACTTTTTATATAAAATAGAGCATTGCCCTAACCGGTTTGGCTCAGTGGGTAGAGCATCAGCCTGTGGACTCAGTGGTCCCAGGTTCGATTCTGGTCAAGGGCATGTACCTTAGTTGCGGGCACATCCCCGGTAGGGAGTGTGCAGGAGGCAGCTATCGATATTTCTCTCTCATCAATGTTTCTAGCTCTCTTCTCTCCCTCTCCCTCTTCCTTCCTCTCTGTAAAAAAATCAATAAAATATATATATTTTTAAAAATAGAGCATTATTTTATGTATTTTTACAAACGTGTATTGATTCTGATGGGTAATTTCAGGGTTGGGAACCACTGCTCTACTCTACTTTTTTTCTTGTTTAAAAAAAAAGAGTGGGGAGAAAGAATACATGAAACGCAAAAACCAAAGGAAAGAATAAAAGACAGGGAAGTATGCTGTCTCTTACTGTAAAAGCTGCATTAATTAGTACTAAAAGCTGCATTTAGGGCCACATTTAGCAGTGTCCAACTGGCAAACTCTAGCAGCCGGAATACCTGATATCCTCTAATGTAAGCCTTCAATCTCCTGACTTGGCACACAAGTTAAAGTCCATTCAAATAGGCTGGCTAGCCTGGGTTTCAATAAGGCTGAAACTTACCATTCCTGTTTATCTTGTCTTTTTTCTCTTGTAAAGAGAGAAAAAATGTCACTGAGCTTTAGCAAACACCAAGCATCTAAATTATTTTTCATTACTAGAAAGGTGTGTGAGAGAAATAGTAGAATGGAAAGCACCTATAGCAATATAAATAGACTTTTATTCAATCAATTTTTTTTATCAACTGGCACCCTTCTATGCCCTTAACATATTGTAGAATAAAACACGTATTCTTAAAATACTTTGTACATATAAAATAAGGTGAAATATAGCATTGCCGTTCTGAGGGATCCAGAGTGATCAGTCAAGGGTGATCCACAATGAAAGGCTTCCTTGAGAAGGGAATGAAAGTACACCTTAAAAGAAGCAGCAGTCATGGATTGGCTGAGGGGAGGAAATGTTTCCAGGCAGAGGGAATGTTCCTCGCTAGTAGTGTGGAGGTAGGAAAGGCATGTGGTATTACAAGCTGTCTTGAATACAGCAGCAGATATGCCTAGAAAAGTAGATCATTCCACTAATGTCTACTGTGTCTAGTAAATGGAGACCATCTGGACATCATCTCTGGCTAAGAATCCTTCATATACTTGAATGTAATTATTAAGTCTTCCCACAGTCATTTGTCTAAACAACCCCACATCTTTAGCCTTTACTCAATGTTTTGTTTCTCGGTTCTTTAATCATCTTCTTCAGTCTGCTAAGTCCTCTCCAAGTACCGCATGTTCTCCGGTTGTCAGTGTCATAATATATGCTACCTACTGTCCAAAAAGTCATTTATACACAATTGATTACAATTTGTGAGGGTCATTATTTACGCAATTTCTGTGTATCAGGTGTATAATTTAACATTCATTAGAACTGTATCTTGTTTTAGGAAGTCAAAAGTTAAACTCTTAAAATGTACATCTGAATTTGTTGTGCTGAATTAGAATAACAGCATTTTAGAACTAAAAGGCACAGGAGATCACTTAGTTCAACTCTCTTTTTTACACAAGAACTTGGGGTCTTCAGAGGTTTTTCTGCTCTGTCTAATACAATAGTCACTAGCCGTATATGAAATAGAAAATTCTATTCCTTAGTCACACTAGCCACTTCAAGTGCTCAGTAGCTACACATGTGGCTAGTAGTTCTGGTTTTAAACAGCACAGATATAGATCATCCCTTCCCCCATCACAGAAAGTTTTATTGGGCAGCACGGGGTTAAATGACTTGCCCAAAGCCATAAAGCTCTTAGAACGAGAACTTCCAGTTCCTGGTCCAGAGATCCCACCATACCTTTTTTAAAAGGCAAAATATGATAGACGACTTACCCTATCTGCAGCATTGAAGTTTTTGTACAAAGCATTGTGCTAGGCGTGGATCCTGACCCCAACAAGGTTTTAAGAACATTACTTTAGGTGGGTTGCTGCCTATATAGAAATTCCTGCAGTTTTGAGTTGGAGAGGAAGGGTGAAAATGGCACTTGAGGGGAATGGGTGTAGAATCATAGAAGATTGATGGGAGTGGGAAAGACCGGATGGAGCCTGGGAGACCAGCCAGGAATTGAGGTGTGAGCTGAAAAGTGTCTGATGCCTCTGGGAAGGTCAGAAGGACTGGAGACATTTCAGTAAACAAACCCATCTCCCCCCAACCCCTGACACACACACCCCCCCACACACACACACACATTTACATACATATATGCATTAAATAGCTGGAGACCAGAAGGGAGATGTAACTAAAACAACCTGCCACAACCTATATACTAGTAGGCAGCAACCCACTTAAAGTAATTCGGTAACATTCACATTTTTAACATGACATGTGGCACACACACAAATTTTTTTTGTTCTTATTATTTTTAATGTTTTTATTGATTTCAGAGATAGGAAGGGAGAGGGAGAGAGGATCATCAATCGGCTGCCTCCTGCACGCCCCCTACTGGGGATTGAGCCAGAAACCCAGGCATGTGCCCTGACCAGGTTCATGGGTCCATGCTCTACCACTAAGCCACACCCACTGGACACAAAAAATGTTTTTAAAACCATTACGTTAAAAACTATCTCTTAAGAATACATCAACCTCTCTGATGTGCCTCTTATTATCTAACTTATTTCCCCTTTAATGGTTTTAAAAACAATTTTTGTGCCACATGTCTTGTTGAAGATATGAAACAATAGTCACAGAATGTTAAAACTGCAAACATATCGGAATCACTGCTTAAGAGACCTTCTAAAATAGAATTAATTGTTACCTTTCAGGTAAGATTCAAGACATCGCTTTTTGAGATTCATTACAACATGAATGTTATCAAATAAATAGATTTTTTTTCAATTGTCAAAAACATATACCAGATATAGATATTTATGGAATAAATAATGAGATTAAAGGGATATTTATCCATAAAAATTGTAAAGGGATTTTACCTTGATGCATGATGTTTACAAAGCAATATTTATAGAACAAAAACAGAATGTGGAATATAATATAGAGTAGTGTCCTCAAACGTTAGCTTGCATCAGAATCACCTACAGGGACTTGTTAAAGCCCAGATTGCCCTGTCTCCCTCCAGAGCTTCTGATTCAGTGGGTCTGGCTTATGGCCTGAGAAACTACATTTCAAACAAAGTTTCATTGACGCTGGTGTTGGTTTGGGGACTGTGGGAAGTCATCCATTGCCTTCTCTATCAGAGGGGTGTGGACAAGGATCCCGGAAGGCTGGTGACCCTTGAAGCCCTGGCGGGCTGTGCACCCCCTGTTAGTTCAGACAATGGTAGCTGAAGCAACTTCCCCATTTATTATTATGTAAATCCTTGCTGATGGGCTAGTCTGCCTGTTACTGGAAATTGCCTGCCAAAGGGCTATGCTATGGGTGTACCCAAACCAATAAAAGGTTGGTGAGGCCTGAGCACCCGTGGACGTCCTTCTCCTGGAGTTGGACTTACCCGCCTGGCCCCCCAATATTTCCAAATTATCTCTTGTCTCTTCTCTCATTTGTGTGAGGCTCCTCTTCCAGATCCTGAACCCTGAACCACGCAGGACATGGGGGGAAACATTTACAACAGGGGACTATACCTTGAGAAACACTGGTAGGTAACCTAATATGTTTAGTACTTTTAGAAGATAACCTTTTCATTTTCTGTGTAACTTAGTAAAGTGTGGCTGATGATGAGACCTCCTGACCTTTACTTTCAAGCCTCGATGTAGAAAGCACAAGTCTGTATTGCTCACTGCACGGGTGAGGCTCTTTGGGGCCTCCATTACATGCTGCACTCGGTTCTGCCCTAAGCCTGAAGGGCTTCATACTCTGACATTCTTCACCTCCAGCTCTCAGAACAAATAATTTCTCCCGTATGGACAACTTTAGCTAGGTTGTAGAAGAAAAATAAATCTGACTTAAAATGATATTTTTACTGCAGTATATAGGACATTTTATTAAAAAAAGAGAAGCCTATTAACCAACATGCATCTATTGTGGTATCATATGAAAAATACATATAGTATTTGAAAGGAGTGGGTCTTTCTGTAATAGGTCTGACAGAGCCTCCAAGATACCAAAAAAACAGGATTGAGCAATTTACCTGTGTCCCCAACCCTTTCTGGAAGGTTGTCTTAACCTGGTGTGTGCTTATCAGTTTAAGCAACTAGCTCACCCAGATAGTAATCTGAGTAGAGTTGCTCATAAATATTTTTTCTGCTATCAGGGAAAAATGTCAGAGAAGCCAAGTTAAATGAGTGAAAACTTGTCATAATTTTTTTACAAAGAAGTATTATCATAGATTGTAGCTTATCTCTCTTCTAATCCCAGTTCCCCACCCCAACTGATGTTGTGTAACTAAACAGGGATGAACATGATCTTGTGGGTTTATTTTTTAAATAATTACATGTAAATGTTCATTTCTTCTAAAGTGCTTTAAAATTGCTTGTTCTCAAAAAAAAAAAAAAAAAAAAAAAAAAAAAAAGAGAGAGAGAGAGAAAGAAAGAAAGCCGAAACCGGTTTGGCTCAGTGGATGGAGCGTCAGCCTGCGGACTGGAGGGTCCCGGGTTTGATTCCAGTTAGGGGCATGTGCCTGGGTTGCCCAGTGGGAGATGTGCGGGAGGCAGCTGATCGATGTTTCTCTCTCATCGATGTTTCTGACTCTCTATCCCTCTCCCTTCCTCTCTGTAAAAAATCAATAAAATATATTTTTTTAAAAAAAATTGCTTGTTCTCTAAAATTGGTAAATAGATGACACTTTGAGACTTTTTCTTTCTTACTTAGACCTATAGCTATGGCCTAGGAAAAAGAATTCCAGTCTACAAATGAGTGACATCATGTGATATTTATCTTTCTCTGACTGACTTATTTTGGTAAGGGGGAGAGATCAACCAAAGGACTTGTATGCATGCATAGAAGCATAACCAGCGGGGTGAGGGCATGAGCGGGGGAGGGTTGGGAGGCAAGGAGGGGATAAGGACACATATGTAATACCTTAATCAATAAAGAAAACAAAAACAAAATTCCAGTCTAACAACACCTTTTGTAACATACCTCAAAGTAATGGATTCTGAATAAATAAATACCCCAGGAGTTGCAGAACCTACCCTTTAGTTGCATATGTAGTTTTGCAGGGACCCTGACTTCAAATATCTATCTGTATGCTAAATTTATTTTTCAATTCTGATAATATCTGTTAAATAATACGAACAATAATTTGTACTAGTTTTTGATTTTTTTTAAAGTGGGTATTTTCCATCTATAATTTAGAGGTGGAGCTATGACGTTTGAGATTCCCTTCTCCCTATAACTAGCTGAAAAGCAGTTTTTAAAACCAACAAAGCTCCTGATCATTACCCTATGCATTTACTGTTCATAGTAGTTTCTAGCTATTTCAGAGGGATCTCCTTCAAGCCAGAGTCTAGCTCATAATTATTGATTAGTGTTTAATGTGTGGCATGGATAATAATTGCTAAAGGCTGTGGTAATAAACATTTTATATCTGAGAATTCAGAACATGAATTAGAATAAAAATAATTTCAGGGCTATGTTAATTCTCAAGTACACACAAAATATCTTCTAAATATTAAAGTGGAGAACTCTGAAATAATATCTGAGTTGAATAGTTGAGTCCTATCGGGCCAAAGAGAACTTTCTTTAGCAAACTGTTCCTTAATTTCTCATCACATAATTATATCAAGTCAATTCAAATCAGACTTCCTTAATCTACATGATACAATAATAAAAACTCATTCACACTTCTTATTTAATCCTCATTATTACCCTGTGAAATAAGCATAATTAAACCAATTACTGCCAATTCCTGGCACATAATCAGCACTTTCGAAGTACTTATACAAACGTTTCATCTTAATTTCATCCACTCAGTGCCAGACAGACAGCTCGCAGGGAGTAGGAAGATCCAGAAACAGAAGGGAATAAGCAGAAGCTTTGAGGCTATTGAAGCCATGAGTGAACAAAATCATGAGTAAGAGACACAGGGACTTCTCCAGTTTTAGCAGGAAGGGAAGCCGAGTCCCAGTAGTGGATCACTCTGACAGGGGAACTTACAGAGAGTAATTGATTCTAGGGGTTTGGGAGATCACCACCAATGTGGTTAGAACTTCAGTAAATCCCAAGCAAGACCTAGAGATCCACAAAGCCCAGCTTCACATGCTAGGACTGTTTCTCCCTTTCTGTGAATATATATATATATACTAGCGGCCCGGTGCACAAAATTCATGCACGGGTAGGGTCTCTCTCTAGGCCTGGCCAGCAATCAGGGCCTATCAGGGCCTTCCAGCTGCCAGCCAGGACCTACCTTTTCTGGCTGCCAGCTGCTGGCCGGGGCCTTCCTTCATTCCGCACTGCCCACTGGTGGTCAGCACACATCATAGCGAGCGACCTGGTCTCCCAGTTGAACTCCTGAGAGGACACTTTGAATATTAGCCTTTTATCCTATACTAGAGGCCCGGTGCACAAAAATTTGTGCACTTGGAGGGGGGAGATGGGGGTCCCTCAGCCTGGCCTGTGCCCTCTCGCAGTCTGGGACCCCTCGGGAGATAACGACCTGCTGGCTTAGGCCTGCTCCCGGGAGGCAGAGGGCAGGCCCAATCCCTAGGTGCAGCCCCTAGTTGGGCTCAGAGCAGGGCCGATTGGGGGGTTGGGGCACCGCCCCCTGTCACACTCAAGGCAGGGTCGATGGGGAGGTTGCGGCGCCACCCCCAGTCATGCACAGAGCAGGGCCAATCAGGGGGTTGGGGCACTGCCTCCTGTCACTCACAGAGCAGGACCCATCAGGGGGGTTGGGGCTCTGTACCCTGTCACGCACAGAGCAGGGTCGATCAGGGGTTTGAGGAGCTCCCCCCTGTCACTCACAGAGTAGGGCTGTTAGGGGAGTTGGGGCTCTGCCCCCTGTCACACACAGAGCAGGGCGGATCAGGGGGTTGGGGCGCTGCACCCTGTCACACTCAGGGCAGGGCTGATGGGGAGGTTATGGCTCTACCCCGTCACACACAGAGCAGGGCCCGTTGGTGGGGGGGGGGGGGGGTTGGGGCGCTGTACCCTGTCACACTCAGGGCAGGGCCGATGGGGAGGTTATGGCTCTACCCCGTTACACACAGAGCAGGGCCCATTGGGGGGGGGGGGTTGGGACACCGCACCCTGTCACACACAGAGCTGCAGGGCGATCAGGGGGTTGGGGAGCTCCCCCCATCAGGCACAGAGCAGGGCTGATCAGGGGTTGGGACACCTTCCCCTGTCACAAACAGAGTAGGGCGGATAGGGAAGTTGTGGCCCCGCCCCCTGTCACACACAGAGCCACAGGGCAATCAGGGGGTTTGGGCGCTGCCCCCTGTCATGCTGATCCCGGTGCTGGGAGGCATATTACCCTTTTACTATATAGGATAGAGGCCTGGTGCATGGGTGGGGGCCGGCTGGTTTGCCCTGAAGGCTGTCCTGGATCAGGGTGGGGGTCCCCACTGGGGTGCCTGGCCAGCCTGGGTGAGGGGATGATGGCTGTTTGCACCTGGTCACACACCCTTCAGGGTGGGGGTCCCCACTGGGGTGCCTGGCCAGTCTGGGTGAGGGGCTGAGGGCTGTTTTCAGGCTGGCGGGTGACTGAAGCTCCCAACCGCTTCTTTTTTTCTTTTTTCTTTTTTTAATTCTGGGCCAGCTTTAGCTCTTAGGCCTCAGCTGCTGAAAGCAGGTATCTGGTTTGTTTGGGTTCTATAATCGAAACACTGTTTCAACTCCAGCTCTGAGATCCCAGCTGGCTGAAAGCCGGTTTCTGGGGTTTTGTTTAGCTTCTATATTTGTAACAATGTTTCAAACTGCAAGCTCAGAGGCCCACAGTGGCAAGCGGGGAACATTGGAGTCCTTCGTCACTGAAGCAAACAAGCCTCATGTTCAGTTTAAGCTGCCTGGCTGCTGGCTGCCATCTTGGCTGGCAGTTAATTTGCATATTGCCCTGATTAGCCAATGGGAAGGGTAGCAGACGTACAGCTAATTACCATGTTTCTCTTTTATTAGATAGGATAACAAAAGCCTAATATGCTAAGTGTCCAGTCATCTGGTTGGCCGTTCAACCAATCAAAGCATAATATGCTAATGATATGCTAAAGCAGCTCAACTTCTCGCTATGATGTGCACTGACCACCAGGGGGCAGACACTCCAACCGATAGGTTAGTTTGCTGCTGGGGTCTGGCCAATTGGGACTGAGTGAGTCAGGCTGGACACACCCTGGACCCCTTCCGCTCTCCCTCCCCAGCTGGCCAACCTCCTGTGTCCCTCCCCGGCCCCAACTGTGCACCAGTGGGGTCCCTCGCCCTGGCCTGCACCCGCTTGCAGTCCAGGACCCCTCGGTAGATGTTGGAGAGCCTGTTTTGGCCCAATGGTGGAACGACCGGTCGCTATGATGTGCACTGACCACCAGGGGGCAGACGCTCAATGCAGGAGCTTCCCCTTGGTGGTCTGTGTGCTCAGCCAGAAGCCGGGCTCATGGCTGGTGAGCACAGTGGTGGTGTTGGGAGCCTCTCCCGCTTCTGCAGCAGTGCTAAGAATGTCCGACTGCTGGCTTAGGCCCACTTCATCAGTTAGACATTCCCCAAGAGCTCCTGGACTGCGAGAGGGTGCAGGCCAGGCTGAGGGACTTCGCCCCTCAAGTGCATGAATTTTGTGCACCGGGCCTCTAGTATATATACTAGTATATATGTGTATATATATATGTGTGTGTGTTTGTGGTATATATATGTGTGTGTGTGTGCGTGTATACATATACATATCTATATATATTTCAGAGAGGAAGGGAGGGAGAGAGAGAAACATCAATGATGTTGAGAGAATCATTGATCAGCTGCTTCCTGCACGTCCCCCACTAGGGACCAAACCCACAACCCAGGCATGTGCTCTGACTGAAAATCAAATGGTAACCTCCTGCTTTTTAAGTTGACACTCAACCATTGAGCCATACCAGCTGGGCTCCCTTTCTGTGAATTCTTAAGGTAGAGCCTCCTTAACTGAGGTAAACTATGTCCCTTGCAGTAGGAAAACCCCTAAAAAGTATACTGTCCATTAATTTTTTTCTAAACTCCTTTGGAATGAAAGACTGTCTCTTCACACTTTCAATCTGACTTTCTAGAGATCAACCTAGCTTTGTCCTCAATATTTAACATTAAGACTTCATAACTTGCCCTGGCTGGTTTGGCGCAGTGGATAGAGCGTCGGCCTGGGGACTGAAAGGTCCTGGGTTCGATTCTGGCCAAGGGCACATGCCCAGGCTGCGGGCTTGGCCCCCAGTGGGGGCCGTGCAGAAGGCAGCCAATCAATGACTCTCTCATCATTGATGTTTCTGTCTCTTCCTCCCTCTCCCTTCCTCTCTTAAATCAATAAAGAAATATATTTAAAAAAAAAAAGACTTCATAACTCTAAACCAGCATTTGAACTGTCTGAAATTAAATATAATGTTCCTGATGGGGCATTTGAGCTCTGGAATCAGAAATGTAGATTCAAATTCAGTTCTATCACATACTAGCGGTACAACTTTGGGCAAGTTATTTAACTCTCTGTGCCTCAGTTTCTTCATCCAGAAGAGGTTTTTGTTGTTGTTTTTAAAAAATGTATTTTTATTTACTTGAGAGAGAGAGGGAAAGGGAGAGAAACAAAAGAGAGAAACATCAACATCGATTGACTGCCTCCTGCTGGGGATTGAGGGTCATATGCCCTGACCGGGAATTGAACAGGCAACCTCTTGGTGCATGGTTGATGCTCAACCACTGAGCCACACTGCAGGGCTATCAGAGGTTGTTTTTAATTTTAACTTTAAAGAATTGTTATAAGGATTAAATGGGATATGCCATTTAGAGCGCTCAGCACGTCTGATCCAATGTTAACTGTTACCTTTATGCCATCAAGAACATTCTAAAACTCAAGCAATTTATTAAATGTTGTGAAGTCTTAGAAGTATATGATTGAGAAACATCTGTGTGGCCTGTGGAAACGGAATGAATTTTCAAAATTGGAATTATGGCAGCAAGTTAGTTGTTTGACATTCAAACCCATGCCTCTATTCTTGGCCTCTGGGGTACCTCCTTAGCGTCCTCCCCTCCTTGTCTTCTGTGTTTGCTGAGAGCCTACTGTCAGCATTGCTGGCATGGGGACAAAGAGAGGGGAGACCCAGAGTGTTACTGGGGACACAGACACACAAACAATCACAACAAACTATGGTAAGTGCCATGATGGAGGAGGTGGGTGAATTATGTGAGCCCCAAAAAGCAGCCTCTCTCCGGGTGTGTGGGGTGGGGACCACTGAGAAGGGGAAAGCAAGGAGGCTTTTCGTTAGAGTAGGTACAGAGGTTGGAGGTTGAGTACAAGGGAAACCAGGTGAAAAGGGAGTTCCAAACAGCAAGAACAGCATCTTCAGAGGGCAAAGGATGAGAGGGAAAGTGGCATATTCAAGGAATCACAAGTGCTTCAATAAGCCTGGAAAACATAACACTTACAGGTGAGTTGCAAGAGATGGATTGAGGAGAGAAGCAAGGACTGGCATGGTTAAGGTTATATGCCATGAATTTGTCTTGAACGGTTTCACACCATGATCAGACTCGCATGTTAGAAAGATCACTCTGATATCAGAGTAGAAGTCTGATAGAGCCACGTAAAACTAGGAGCCACATAAAACTAGACGGAGCCACGTAAAACTAGAAGCAAGGACATGATTTCGGAAGCTCTGTAAAAATGGATGGGAAGTAAAGTAGAAATGGACATGGAGCTGGGCAGCAGACCTTCAGAGATCTGAAAGAACAACACAAATTATTAACTGGCTGTATGTAATTTATGGTAAAGGGAAGTGATTAAAAGGACACGCTTATGGCTTGAATAAGGGAGTGGATCATGATGCTATTAACTGAGATGGTGAATCAGAAGGAGGATGTGGCTTGGGAGGGTGTGTGTGTGGTTGGAGGTGGAAGAGGGTAGAGGTAAAGAGTTCAATTTTGGATGTGTTGAGTCAGAGGGTAAATGAATAAAAGGTGAGGAAGTGAAAAGCAAGCATGTGGACTGGACTGCTCTTTCCAAAAAAATGTACATGTGCAAGCCAAGTCTTGTATGTGTGTTTCTGTAAGTTCAGGGGAAGATTTGTGGGGCTTTTGTGCATGGTGGTCTCCGTTCTCTGAGTAGTTGGAGGTGATGTGATTTTCTAAAGGGTAAGTGGATGATGAATAACCATGATGTGGAGAGCAGTAAAGTTTAGAATAGCCATGTCACATGAGTGAGAAGCTGACTGCAGACGCGGGAAAGATGGTTAGAGACTATAAATATAGAAAGACACCAATTCACGCGCCTGAGAGATCCCCTCCGGCACCCCCCAGGAAACTGGGTGTTAGCCAGGCTTTTCAGAGTTGAAAGAGGGCTGGAGACTTCCTTTTCTCAAGCCCCCAGTCTTCTCAAGCATGCTGGAATGTCGAGAGGGTTACAAAACCAAGGTATGTTTCAATTGTTTACACTTAGCAAATTAATGCTTTTAACACACAACGATTACAGTGCAATGTAACTGTGTGCTCTTCGCCAGATAATTACAGAATTTACTTAAAACATTAATTCATAATGCATTAAAGAGTGTCCTTTGGTAACAGGACAAAGTTTAAAGTTCTACAATGAATGCCCTCTTGTACTGGTGCAGGTGTAGATCTCTGGGATGATAGTATAATCTCAGTTTGACAAAATGTCTAAATGTGGGGCCCAGGCCCCCATAAGCCTTAGATACTGGATGGAAAAGACAGATGACTGGATTAATTCAGTCTAAAAGATTCATTGAAATACATGAGGCAATGGAATTGAGGACACAGATGACTAAGAGAGGTTGAAGCAATGTTATGATTTCTAAACTGAATTGGGAAAGAAAGGAAAACAGGAGTGATAGGTTGGTGGCAAAGAGAGAGGTTAATAATAAATGAGGGGTGAGTAATGAAACCAGAGGACCAAATGGTTATTGAGAGAATAGTATAACCTAGTTTGATTTCATAGCTGAAGTATTTCTGGACAATGATGGGGTGTGGACATAGGAGTAGGTGACTGAAGTGGAGTGGAGATGAGGGTCCATTGTAGCTGAGAAGTCAAGTCATTGCGAGACTAGCGTTTTGAGATAGTGATCTCCATGGACATTGAAAATGACCCAGGAAAATGGTGGGTCTTTGTCTGAAGAAAGCAACTCCCTGTTTCAAGGTGCCTTACATTGATAATTGCTCCAAAAGTGGGGCTGGAAAGGAGGAGATGGGCAAAGGATTGAATACATGTTATCGTTATTCAACACTAACCTGTGATTGAAACTTTATAGATGAGGAATAGTAAATTACAAAATCTTGGTCGATGCTTAGCAGTGCTTACAGAACATAAAATCACTCCAAACAGCCCTTTAATCCACTTATCAAAGCAATTTTGTTCTCATTTTAATGGCAGGTGAAACAATATTGAACAAAGCAACCTCTGCTGCACCCTAAGCCCTTTAATTATAGTGTTCATAGTTGTAAATGCTCTAGTTAAGGGACAGCTTCCATTACAACCCCAGGTTTGTAATCACTTTGGTTCTTCGAGTTTGTTTTTCAGTTGATTTTTAATGCATACTTTCTGTCCAAAGGCTTTGTGTGGGTTGATTACTGGACATGAGAGGAAGGGACTGCCGACAGGATCCTGGGGGAAGCGGGAGAAGTTGCTGCAAAAGAGAGGCCATGTCACTACATGGGAAGGAAACTGTGGACCTGGACAATGACAGCTGACATTTATGCAGAGCTTATAGGCCAAACGCTGAGCTAAGTACGTATTTCATGCCCGCTGACTCATTTAATGCCTCAGCAGATGAAGTGGCTGTTCTTACTGGTGACCACAATGTTAAAGAAATTAAAGAACAGGTAATAGGTAACTTGTCCGGTGTCTCACAGCTAGTAAATGGTGGAACTGGGATCTGAACTCAAATCTCTGCAACTCCAGAACCTACACGCTTATGGTTAAATGCACATTTTGGTTTGGGGTAGAGATAAACCTAAGGAGCATGGGGGGCTTCACAGGGGGAGAATCCCTTTCTTCAGATGGAACTGGGGTCCAGAGCAGCCCAGCAGAGCCCTCCTTTAGAATCTGGAGGGCCCGCAGCCTCTTCCCGGGACCCCACCCCCCCACACCAAGTGATACAGAGCCTTCCTCAGAACTCTCCCGGGCATGTCCTGGCTGGAGGAAGATTATCTTTTTGCGCAGGGGACCTTTTCTTGCTTAAACCTATTTATACATCTGCTCCATTAGCACTGCAGACAAAAATCATTAAAACAAGTTAGGCTTCTTTCAGAAATGGATTTAAAATCAGAGGGATGTTGCACAATCCTGTGAATATGCTAAAAACACCGAGTTGCTTGAACAGATGAGTCCTGTGGCCTGTTTATATCTCAATAAAGTTGCTTATTTTAATAATCAGAATGCATGAGTTAAAAAAAATTTTTTTTTCATTTGCTTTTAACGATTTCTAATGGACTCCTCGCACGGCCACTTAGAGAGCCAGGTGGCTGGGGTGAGCGCCTCTCATTCCTCACTCAGCCGACATTCGCTGAGTCCACCCTGTGCCAGGCACAGGGATAAGGGGATGGACTCCCGTCCCCTCGAGGATGAGGGCGGGTTCACAGAGGAATCCTCACGACCGATAAGCACTGACTTTTTCCCCCGCTGAGATTTCATGTCTATGCTGCAAGTTTCGGTGTTAAAAAAGTTTGCTTTTTTTTTTTTTTTTTTTTAAAAAAAGGCAACATTGGTGGGGTTTTTTAAAAAGTGCATGACATCACTCACAGATCTAGTCTCAAAACTTCAAATTACCGAGACCGTTTATCCCCGGGAAGGGGGGGTGTTTGCACAGTCCAAAGTGGAAAAAAACCAAGTTGCCGTTCAAAAGAATGCACCCTTCTCCAAACCAGCGCCTGTTCGCGGGTATGCAACCGAACCCCGACCTGTCCTGGAGCTCGCGCGGGCGGGGGAGGGGGGGCAGGGGGGAGCGGATTGACACCTCCCCGCGCGCCCTGTCCCTCCATTCGCCTCTCGGGGCGACCTGGAAGCCGTGCGGACACTTCCCCGGGACCGGCCGGGAAGGGCCGGGCCGGGCCGGACTTCCTGCGGCCCAGGGCGGCCGCGTCCTCCGCGGGGACCAGACGTCCAAACCAGCCGGGCCTCCGCGGAGTGCGCGGGCCGGGAGCCCCGGGCGCTGGGCCGGGCCGGGCCGGGCGGCGGTCACGTGCGGCGGCGGCGTCTGCAGGAATGCGGCGGCTCGCGGGGAAAAGCGCCCTCGGCCCCGGGATCCGGCGCGGGCGGGCGCGCGGAGGAAGGAAGAGCCGGGAGGAGGCGGAGCCGGCGAGCGGCGCGGGCGGGCGGTTCTCTCAACTTTAGTTTTGGCGTCGGAGGCGAGTTTCTGTCTCAGTCGGGCGCAGCCGCCGCGGGGAAAAGAAAGGGAGGAAGGAAGGAAGGAGCGAGAAGAGGAAGTAGGAGAGAAAAGGGGAGGGCACAGGCGGCCGGCCGTCCCGCGCCCGTCCCCGAGCGCAGGGCAGCCAGTTCCCAGGCGCCGCGGCTCCGGCCTCGCCGCCCCTCCCGAGGCGCAGCCGCCAGACCAGTGGAGCCGGGGCGCGGGGCGGGGGCGGAGGCGCCGGGGCGGGGGATGCGGGGCCGCCGCGCAGCCCCCCGGCCCTGAGAGCAGGAGAGCGTCGCTCCGCCGCCCAGCGCCGCCCGCCCGCCGCCCGCGCCGCTTCTCGCGCCCGGGCCCGTCGAGTCGGGGCGCCGGGCGGAGCCCTCGCCCGCCTGGTCGGGGCGCGCGTCGGGGAGGCAGAAACCATGGATCCCGGGCAGCAGCCACCGCCTCCGTCGGCCCCGCAGGGCCCGGGGCAGCCGCCGGCGCAGCCCCCGCCGGGGCAGGGCCCGTCGTCCGGGCCCGGGCAGCCAGCACCCCCGGGGTCCCAGGCGGCGCCACAGGCCCCCCCGGCCGGACACCAGATCGTGCACGTCCGCGGGGACTCGGAGACCGACCTGGAGGCGCTTTTCAACGCCGTCATGAACCCCAAGACGGCCAACGTGCCCCAGACGGTGCCCATGAGGCTCCGGAAGCTGCCGGACTCCTTCTTCAAGCCGCCGGAGCCCAAGTCCCACTCCCGACAGGTAAGCGCGCCGCCCCGCTGCGCCTTCCCCGCCGGCGGGCTCGGGGGCGGCGGCCAGCCCGGGCCGGGAGGGGGCCGGGAGCCCTAGCGGGGCGGGGGCGGGGGCGGCGGGGTCTCCGGGGACGCGGAGGCGCGGGAGGCGCCCGCTGGGCCGCGCTGCCCGGCTCCCGCTCCTGCCGGAGTCCGGGGCCGAGATTTGTTTTTCCGCTCGGAGTTGGTCTCTGCGGTTGCCGCCGCGGGGGGCGTGCTTTCCCCTCCCTCCCTCCTTCCTTTCTTTCTTTCTTCCTGGGGTTCCCGGGAGGTTGGCGGGCTGGCGGGGGAGGTGGTAGGAAGGAAGGGGGGTGGGTGGGGAGAGCCGCCGGCCGCGGTGGGCTGCACAATGCGCGCGCCGCCGCCGCCGCCACCGCGCCCGCACCTTCGCTCACGCCGCCGCCGCCGTGGGGGAGGGGGCGCCCCTGGCATCCGAGTGGGTGCGCTGCCAGCGGCGGCCGCGCTTGTGAAGTGGAGCCCTGAAGCCCCCTGTCCTCGGGGCCCCCGGTCCCCTCCAGCCTCCCGGGGAGTCAGATAATTGTTCTCTTGTTTCCCAGGGTTGATTAGGGGCGCGCGGGGCGGGGGGGTATGGGGGGTGGTGGAACCAAGTCCCCTCGGTTTCTGGCTGTCCCTCCCCCTCCCGCTCCCGAGAGCGTTTCTTGTCCTCGCAGCCCCGGCCCTTTCTGATCACAGGATCCAGACTTTCCTGGAAGTTGTTTATGGAGTTGGTGCCTTCGCCCCTCGCTCGCCTCCCCTTGTTCCCTGGAACGCGGGCGGGCGGGCGGGCTCGCTCTCCTCGAACCTCGAAGGCTCACGTGCGGGTGTCCCGGTTGTAGACCGTGATTGGCCGTGATTCCCCGAAATGCGGGGGAATGAGCCGCATCTGCACGTTGCGCGGGCCCCGCGCCGCGCATTCCGGTGCCTCGGAGAACACAGGGCAGGTTGACTCATCGGCCGAGTCCTGCCCGCCTGGTTCAGCTGTGATTAAAAGTTACTGTTGGGGAAGCGATGACTAATCCGAGGCTCGCCATTGCCTTTTCGTTTCTCGCTGAGGACGTGAGCGTGACTGTGGCGCACACACAGCACGGCGGTCGATTACTGGGTCCACTGGATGCGGCGCTGAAGTGAAACTATTAGGAAAGCGCTCACATCCCCATAGGTCCCCGTGGGGTGGTTGAGTGTAGGTTTTTCCTTTGTTTCTTCATCTTAAAAAAAGAACTTGCTTCAGGCTAAATTTCAGCTTAGGAACTTTGCCCAAAAGTTGATTGGTTTTCCGAATTCTGCGATGTCGTTAGTCCACTTGGGCTGTAACTTGAGTGAGAAGAAGAAGAGTTATCGCCCCATTCCCGTTCCCATTCCTCCCCCACCTTCTTGCAAGCCTGTTGTGTGTTCTCCTGCCTCAGACCAAGGGATTTTGGAATTCAGAAAAACTCACTTAACCTGCTGGCAAAAACCTGGGTTAAGAAGGAGAAAGGAAAAACAATTTAGCCGTTTGCCTAAATACTTCAATTTGTCAGAAGTAGACTTTATGCCTTTTTCTTTTACTCCTGGAAGTGGGTTTCTGGACTCATGGGTCAGTGTGTGTTGGCATTGCACTCTACAGACGACAGGGCTATGCTCCTAGTTAATATGTTTTGAAAGCATAATACACATAGGAGATTGAATTCCCCATTTTGTGGCACCTATATGCCCCAAAATAATTGCAGCTAAAAAGTATACTCTATCAGTGGTTCTCAACCTTCTGGCCCTTTAAATACAGTTCCTCATGTTGTGACCCAACCATAAAATTATTTTCGTTGCTATTTCATAACTGTAATGTTGCTACTGTTATGAATCGTCATGTAAATATCTGATATGCAGGATGGTCTTAGGCGACCCCTGTGAAAGGGTCGTCGCGACCCACAGGTTGAGAACCGCTGCAAGTCTAATTGCACAAGAATTTATATCCAGCAGTTTATTGGTTTATACTACTGACTGTCTAATATAGATTTGTTTTTAATAAGTTTCTTAAGCGATATGCATCTGTAAGTTTGACTTATTTTTGCTGATGATTTCCTAATTCAAATATATTCTGATTGGAAACTCAGAAATGTACATGACTTGTTTAAGGCATAAATGCCTCTCTGATTGCTTCCAATCTCCTTTCCTTGCATATATGAATCTAGGAAATTCTAACTTTCTGGTAATCAGTCCCTAATTCTAATAATGGAATTTAAATAACTGAATTATGCATAGTGTATGGGTTGCAAATAATATCCACAAACTATTGGATGTAAATTCATTCATATGTATATGTAAGTTCTTAAGTTATGTTGTAATTGAACTGTTGACATCTTTATTATCTATGTACAAATAATATAGTTGGATTTTCATTCGTTAGGTGGCTTTTAAGAACATTTGGTTAGTTCTAAATCTTTTGCATTCATTAAAAGTTATATAACTTGTGATGGTTGTTTTACTGATGGCATTTGTCCATGATGAGGAAAAAAAATGACAGTTGTCATGTGTTTAGGGCTTAGCTTAGAAAAAAAATTAACTACGTACTTAAATATTAGCTAGTGAAAAAACTGCAGTTATGTTCCTTGGCTTGCATTTATACCTGGAACATTTTAAAACTTGGGAAAGCACCCATACTTCAGTGGCCTTATAGAAATTAGGTTTTAAAATTCAAAATTTATTATTTTAGGGATGTTTCATTCATTCTGTACTATTTGTCTTTAAAATATGTAGAAAGCACATCAAATGTGTAGTAGGTAGAAAATTCACTTAAATGAATTGCTCATCAATAAAATTATAAATGTTTGTAAAAGTACATATTACAATTACATAAAACCGTTAAAAATACCCATCTGCATACCTGTATTTCTCTCTGTCACATATTAAATGTTGAAATTTGCCTTTGGTACTTAGATATTCGGTTGCAATGAAAGTCTATCTAGGAAATTTAAAGGGACTACTGAAAAACAATTAAAAATTTTTCATTTTAATATTCCTATAGGCCAGTACTGATGCAGGCACGGCAGGAGCCCTGACTCCACAGCACGTTCGAGCTCATTCCTCTCCAGCTTCACTGCAGCTGGGAGCTGTGTCCCCTGGGACACTGACCCCCACAGGAGTGGTCTCCGGCCCAGCAGCTACCCCCACTGCTCAGCACCTTAGACAGTCTTCTTTTGAAATACCTGACGATGTACCTCTGCCAGCAGGCTGGGAGATGGCCAAGACATCTTCTGGTCAGAGATACTTCTTAAAGTAAGTGAAAATATGGAGGGGGATAGTTTTCTAAGGAAAATGTATTTTGGAAAACACAGTTACAATGCCATTTATTTTTTATTTTACTTAATATTTCTGTCAAGTTCAGTTAATCTTCCGTAATTATTTTCTCCCAGTTTGGTATTATCTAAATACCTTCTTTAGCTTGGGTGAATTTGGAAAGCTTGATTGATTCTTGTTTCAGAGCCTTTTAATAATCTCATATGGCAATTAGGGTATTCTCATTTTGAGTTTGTGCCAGACCTATTGATTAGCTTAAAACTGAAAGAATACCATGAGAAAATTCAAATTGTGAGAATGATAGGGCCGACATAGTCTTACGAAATATGTATAGTACTAATATCTTTTTAAATAAACATTTTACTGGTAAAGAAGAATTACAAAATAGTAGGACTTCTTTGGGAGTATAATTTTACAGCATCTTAGATTGTGAAATGACAAACCATGTATCTGCAGTTTGATGTGATTTATCAGGATCCTCCCCCCTCCCCCCAATGTAAAGAGAAACAGAATTTTTAGGTTTAATATACAACCTCTTAGTGGCAAACTTACTAGCAGGTCTTCAAAATTGAATCCCTCCTTTGGAAAAGTGAAAACAAGGCCATTGGGTTATTTATTTTTATCAGACTTTCTGTGCTTAACAAAATGGTAAAATTTCATCAAAGCTGAAAAGATCAAAATAAAATTTTATCCCCTCTCGCTTTGGAATTATAGATAAGACCTTAATATTTTTGTTTGGCTTGGCTTGTTTAAGTGTGTACAAAATGTTACTGAAATTGTTGTTTTAAAAAAGTAGTTTACTTAGTACTATTTAATCAGGTTGAGATAATAGAGTGAAAAACTGTTTTGATTGAGATCTGTCTTGGCATCTACTCCTACGGCAAGTGTAACATATATTTATTAGATTAGATAATACAATTGATAGTTTTACTGTGTGCGTCTTAGTATTTTATATTAATTGACTCTCAGGGTAGGATGTTACTTTGTAACGTAAGATACAGTTTTTGTGAGAGACAGGCTTATTTAGGGGATGAGCAGAGGAAAAAGTTTGATCTTGAAAAGTCTCTACAGTTTTTGTTCCCTTTACTGCAACTTTTTTCTTCTTTTAATTCGTTTTCTGATGTCCTGGTATCCATTTCAAAGGGTCAAGTTTCAACCAGAACAATAAGGGGCCTGAGACTGGAAAGTACACACAAGTCTGGCAAACTCATCTGCATGAGCAAGATCATTTCTTCTCAAGCAGGCGTCCAAAGTAAATGATTGAAAGAGCTGCTAGCTGTGAGGATGTGTCTTTAAGGGAAAAGGAGTGGAAACAAACCAGGTTGTTAGGCGGAAAAAGAAAGGCTGTACTTTTTTGAACCTCTCCCTGCTGGGTCACATGCTGACCTGGGGAGATTTTTAAACAGCTTAATAGCCTGCTTACCTTCTTTCTTTGGTTGATTCTGTCCCTGAAAGTATAAGGTTAAAGAGCAGCATTTATGCTCTCCTTAGTCTTTTGTATTTTGTAATAATTGCTTATTGGTGACATCTGCCTATATTTTCATTTTGAGTAATCCTTTTGTTTTGAGCAGAAATAAATGTCCTATAATTTTATTTTTTAAAGCCTCCAATGGTTCTTCCTATGAGAAGTGTTTCTCTTAAAGATATTTGATAAAGATGGATTAATGAAGGGTATGTACACATACCACATCACTCTGAGCACCCCACTCCAGCGGGCCCGCAGGGAGGCTACACCAGGCCAAGTAATATGAAAATTATGCCATAAGAGTAATGGTTGCAGGAGTGGAGAGAAGCTCACCTGGGAAAGAAAAAAAAAACTGAAAAAGAGAGATAAACATGATTGTTCTTCAAAATTTTTGAATTTCATTATTTGAAAGTTGCTAAGTGAGTAAGTCTTAAAAATTAAAAAAAAATTCTGGTCCTGGCCGGTTTGGCTCAATGAATAGAGTGTGGGCCTACAGACTGAAGGGTCCCACGTTCGATTCTGGTCAAGGGCACAAGCCCAGGTTGCGATCCCCAGTGGGGGTGTGCAGAGGGAGCCAGTCAATGATTCTCTCTCTCACCATTGATGTTTCTATCTCCCTCTTCCTCACTCTCTGAAATAAATAAACATATTTTAAAAAAATTCTGTAACTATGTATGGTGACAGATGTTAACTATAGTGGTGATCATTTTGCAATATAGATATATATTTAAAAGATCAAAATATATATATAAAAACTAGAGGCCCATTGCATGGATTTGTGCACCTGTGGGGTCCCTCAGCCTGGCCTGCAGGGATCGGGCTGAAACTGGCTCTCCGATATCCCCCAAGGGGTCCCGAGAGGGTGGTTCTTGGGTGATGCACCCTGGAATTGGGCTTCCTTCTCTCTGGTTCCAGGTGCCAAGTCACCACAGCTCAGCGTCTCAGTCACCTGCATTGAGCATCTGCCCCCTGGTGGTCATTGCGCGTCATAGCTACGGGTCGAACAGTCGGATGGTTGCTTAGGCTTTTATATATATAGATGCCGAATCATGTTGTACACCTGAATAATGTTGTATGTAATGAGGTATGTGTACCTCAATTAAAAAAAAATGGAGCAGGGAAATATTTTTGAGGGGCTCATGTGGAAGTAAAATTAGGCTTATTATATGTTATGAAATATTAGGATTTTTGACTCAGTTGAATAATTTTCTCATATCATTCCTTTCAGAAATAGAAGGTTTTCCCTGAGAGAGAGATCTTGGTCAGTAAAAGCAGGCAAAATCATGGGTTAGCTGGTATCTGTCAGGAATTCTTGAGAGGGCCCCTAAAAATTGGATGTGGAAGATGGGTATTATTCTAAAGATTGTCTGCTTTATGAACAATATGAAATTTGGAGAAAAGTTATGAAAAGATTAGTTCACATGCAGTTGTTAGCTACTTCCATGAAATTATTGTCTCTTTGAGTTGTCATAAACAACTTATTTTTGTGTACTGCACAGGTAAATGATTACTATCTGTCCTATGAGTCAAAGATGATAATGAATGAAGCTTTTAGAGCCAAGTTGCTTCTGTCAAAGTTCATTTTTATCTGAGTCTTGATGTTTCAAAGTCAGGCTCTCTTTGCAATCCATACTTATATATTTTCCTTTTGTGGCTAAAGAAAATTCTTGTTGCCAGCTAAATGTAGAATGAAAACTTAAATTAGTTGCATATTTTACAACTAGTGAAAAATTATATCTTAATATATTTTTAGGTTGGAACTAACTTTTCACTTACAAGTATATAATTTAGTCCTAGCCTGTTTGGCTCAGTGGATTGAGCATCGGCCTGCCAACCGAAAGGTCCCGGGTTCGATTCCAGTCAAGGGCAAGGGCCTTCGTTGCAGGCTCCTCCCCAGCCCGGGTTCTGGTCGGGGTGCATGTGTGCAAGAAGCAACCAATTGATGTTTCTCTCACATCAATATTTCTCTCCGACTTTCCCTCTCTCTTTCATTTTCTCTAAAACTCAATGGAAAAATATCCTCAGGTGAAGATTAAAAAAAAAAAAACACACAAAAAACACCAAGTATATGCTTTATCGAGATTTATACTTGTCATGAAGAAATCTGATCATAAAAAGGTCCAAACTTAGAAGGTGATGTAATTTGTTTGAAAACTTATAAATGTTGACTTTGGAAGCAACTAATTGTTGCCTTGTAACCACAGATGAATGACTTTGAAGTCAATTGGCCCATCCTCTTGTTTCAAGGCAGAGTGAGTACGGGAGAAGGATTATAGACAGGCAGCGTTGGGATTTTTAAAGCTCTTCCTAGGTTATGAGATCTTCTGGAAAAGACTTGTGCCTTAGCTTGACAAGCGATAAAGTGAATTATGGTGATTCTACCTACATTTATCAATGATAGATATTTAAGCTCTTGTACGATTGTGAAGTATGTAAAAAAAGCTTAGCCTGTATATTATGTATAATATTTATTCTACTGAATTTACTGTTTAAAACTAAGTTCTTCAAAGTTGTATGTTGAGTTTTTATTTTTTAAAAATCATTTCTCTTTATTACTCTGAAAAGTATTGCCTTCTTCAGCTGTCTTACAGTTTTCCTACAGGAAATAGTTCTTCAAGTAGTTGGTCAACAACTTCCTATTTCTTTATAAGCTGCTGAATAACTTCCTGAATTAGTATTCTGTAATATCTCTGGTTACAAGGAATGTTTTTCTCAGATTTATTTTATTGAACCTGATACCTTGTAACTATTACCATGTACAAAGAACTTCTTGTATATAATGTACCATATAGGATTTCATACTTTAAGAAATCTGATGCAGTGATTTTAAAAGTTTGTAAATTTGCATTGTTTTAGTAAGGTTCTAATTTTTAAAAGATCGTTTTGTTTCATTTCTATTATTTATCACTTTCTGAGTACTGGCCAGTGTTTTCATACTTTGAAGACTGAAGGTTTCATGTGGCTGTGATCTGATTAAAAGTTATATTGAGTATCTTGATCCAAGAGTATTTTGTTCAGAGATTTTCAACATTGCACAGCAATATAAATTAGCCAGTTTTACAACATTAAGTGAACTTGCCTTACAGATGTTATTGATCACTATAAATGCTTTGATTCTTTTTTATGTTATTTCAGAAGTTAATGCTCCACTGCTTTAATTAAAGCTACCTTAGAAATGTATCAATTAAAGATGAATTAAACTGTTGCTTGTTATAATTTGATCTATGCTTCTCCCAAACACTTGCCCCGCAGAAGACTATACACAAATGCAATGTGTATTGTTACTTACAATAAAGATTAGATGTTTTTAAAAGGAACAGTTTCATAAAGAATGGGGGGGGGGGGGTTGGTTTTGTTTCTTGCTATATCAAGTTAACTCGATATGATTTCCTTTTAAAAGTGAAAAGCTTGTAATATTGCCATTAAATGTTGATTAAGCTGCAAAAAAACCCACACCAATTCAAATTATAATCACAGAATATTTCCCTATCTGAGGTGAAGGCCAGCCTCTGCCTGTTTGTCTTGCTGCTGAGGTTGAGTGGGGAGAGAAGATGAAAGTATGCCCTCAGCTCTAAGAAAAAATGCTGGCTCTGCTCAGTGGGTGGGCATCTCAGGGAAGAATGGCCGCAGTGCCACAATGATTTAGGCAGAAAAACGCCGAGGAACTGTTGAATACAGTGGCAGAAGAAAAACAGTTGGAAGATAGTGGGTGTGACAGAGTAAATAGAACATGGAGATTAATGTATTTCCTGGGGAAAATAATGAGTATTTTGAGTGTGAACTAAAAAAGATGTTTAGTTAACAAGCTAGATGTTTAAATGCAGCAAACTCTCAATGGGCTATAAGATGGTAGGCTAATTTTCTTTAAAAAATAACTTTCAAAAAAATATCCCCCCTTCAGGGTCTTATGTTAACTCCTAAGGAAAAAAACCTAAGTAGTTTTGAATAATTGAAACATTAAAAAAATGTTATTGCTGTCCTGAGATCAGTCCTCACTAGTAATGTGGAAAAATAAATTTTACTTGATAGTTAGAAAAAATAATGCAAATTGGCATCCTAAAATAGTAATGCTGATACGCAAATAACTCTGAATTGCCATTTACCTTAAGGCTTTGGGGAAGAGGTAACCTCTAAACCTAACCTTTTAGCTGTGAAAATGCATAGTGAAGTTTAGGGTTAGGGCAAATCAAAGTTAAATCACTTTAAAAATCAGTTATTAAGACTTAGATTATTCAAACCTAATTTGCTACCTTCAGTAATAGCATAATTTAGCCATTAATTATGGCTTGAAAGTTTAATAATAGTTGAGTAGCATTGTAGAAAGAACCATGTGGTTCTATAACTATGGTTACTAAGTGATGCAGTTCTTTCAAAAAGGGCTTCTGATTCTGGGATTAATCAGAACTTCAAGCCATGAAAGGGGCATTGCTATTTTTAATGAAGAAGAATTGCTTCATGGTTCTGGTTGCTCAAGTACTGTAGCACCAAGTTTCCTGGGAACAAGTACTGCCACAGTGGAAACACTTCTGTTGGGTAGGGCTTGACTCCTTCTAAAAGCAAACAAAGAAGTTTGGTATAAATCACAAAGGTCTTTTTTCTCTCCTTTCTTTTAGTATTTTAGACAAGAAAAAGTCATCAGTAGTTTAATTCTCATTTGGTTTTTAGCATGAGGAGAATTACAATCTTTTTTTTTCTTTATTGTTTTAAGTATTACATATAGTATTACATAGGCCTCCTTTTCCCCCCATTGACCTCTCCCCAGGCACCCTTACCCCCCAAATCATAATCTTGAATACATCAAATGATATTTGAATACATCAAATGATATTTTTCTGAATAATTTTGCAAATTAACAAAATAATGCAAATAAGGATATCTATTAAAATACTGCTGTTTATTTCCACCAAATATTTACAATGCTTTTTTGTGGCTAGCTCTATTATCTGTCTTCACTTTAGAGTGGTTCTCTCTCTCTTCACTGGACTTATCAAATCTTCAGCTGGGTCCTGATTTGGGGGTGGGAAAGGTTCTTTTTGTTAAAAGCTCCTTCCTTCCTCTAGCAATTGCTTACTTATCCTAAAGTGAGTTTTTTTGTTTGTTTTTATTTATTTTATTTTTTTAAATATATATTTTATTGATTTTTTTTACAGAGAGGAAGGGAGAGAGATAGAGAGTTAGAAACATTGATGCGAGAGGAACATCGATCAGCTGCCTCCTGCACATCTCCCACTAGGGATGTGCCCGCAACCCAGGTACATGCCCTTGACCGGAATCGAACCTGGGACCTTTCAGTCCGCAGGCCGACGCTCTATCCACTGAGCCAAACCGGTTTCGGCTGTTTGTTTTTAAATAAAGTCTTTATTTGACCAGTAAGTATGTTTAGAGAGATGTGCTTTTGATACATTCATGAAAACTTACTATAGGCTACTTGATTTGGGGTTTTGAGTAAAGACAACTTTCTTCAGAGTGCTATTATGTGCTTTCACAAAATTAAATGTAGATTAGAAAGCTGTTCGAAGTTTAACTTCTCACATACTCAGAAGTGACTGTAATATGGAGTTGGCTTTTGGGAAGGAACCTACCTACCATCTAGGAAATGAGGGTAAAATGTGGATTTTTTAATGTACAAGCATGAATGGAGATTCTTTTGTTTTTTATATGAATGAAACTGCCCTCCCTCCCTCTTTTTCCTCTCCTATGTATCAGATTTTACGGTTTTTTAAGAAGGTGTATGTTTTTCATTATAAAAATAATATGTTTATGTTGTTCACACTGGGACTTTTCTTCGCTCTCATCCTGGCAGGTCCTGCTTCACTCTTGTTGGTTGGTTACCCTATTTGTTGCTTTTCTCTTTCTTGATTTTTCTCATTCTCAGAGTAGGCTTAAGTAGGCTTATCCCACAGGAATTTGCTGAGAAAATAGGTACATTGGTAGGTAACGTCATTGAGATCTCTTGTGTTTAACAATATCTTTATCTGTTAACATTGGCTGGGCAGTTTGGTTGTAGAATTAAATTTAGTTATTTTTCCTTGGTGTTTTAAAATCAATGCATCGTTTTATTTTAGCCTCCAGTTTTCTTGTTGAGCCTTTAAACCCAATTTGGCTTCCTTGGGGATTTTAGTTTTTTTGTTTTTTGTTTCTTTATCTTTGGGCAGGGGGTGGTGGTCTTAAATTTCATGGTGTTCCTTGGTATGTACCTTTTTTTATTCATTGTAAAGATTACATGGTTTGGAAACTTCAATGTGAATGGTGGCTCTTAACATTTTTTTTTAATGTATTTTTATTAATTTCAGAGAGGAAGGGAGAGGGAGCGAGAGATAAGAAACATCAATGATAATGGCAAAATCATTGATTGGCTGCCTCCTGCATGCCCCACACTGGGGATCTAGCTCGCAACCCCGTTCAGGTAGATGCTCAACCACTGAGCCATGCTGGCTGGGCCCTCTTCACATTTTGCAGTGTGGTTGCCCTAACTCTCCTTTGGTCCTGGGAAAGATTTTTTATTTTATTAGGTCTTGTGTAATTTCTTCTAGTCTGTTTTATCTGTTCTCTTTACCTGGAATAACCAGTCAGAATAAACTTTTTTATTTTCTTATCTTTACCCCCGTTTTTTCCTACACTTATTAGCCTGTTGGTATTTTTTCTGGGAGATGTTAACTTTAATTTTTAACTTTTCAGTTGACTTCTCCCTTCCTCCCCAAAGGTGATTATCATTCATAATTCCAGGGACCCTTTTGTGAGCTCATTGTTCCTTTGTGTGTGTTCTTTGTTCGTTTGTTTTGGGTTTTTTGTTAATTCTCACCCGAGTATATTTTTCCACTGATTTTTAGAGGGACAGACAGAGGGAAACACATTGATTGGTTGCCTCCTGCATGCCTCCCCCCCCCCCCCCCCCCCGGGCCTGGGAGGAGCCTGCAACCAAGGTATGTCCCCTTGACAAGAATCGAACCTGGGACCCTTTGGTCCGCAGGCTAATGCTCTATCCACTGAGCTAAGCAGATTAGGGCTGTTATTTTAATGACATGCTGTTCTTATTTCATGGAAGTAGTAATAAAATGTTTCTCTGAGTAAATAGCAGGTGTATCTTTTTAAATTTTTTTCTACTTTAAGTGTCTCAAGTGAGCTTCACTACAGTGATATGTCAGGGACCAACCAGGCCCTGAAGTTGTGGGGGCCTAACTTTCAGTGTCTTAGTTAGGTTCTCTTGTAGTGGCCAGTTTCTCCAGAGAAAAACTGCAGTCCTCTTCTTTAAAAAAATTTTTAAAATATATTTTTATTGACTTCAGAGAGGAAGGGAGAAGGAGGGGGGGAGAGAGAAATATCTAGAGAGCATCATTGATTGGCTGTCTCCTGCACATTCCTGTGGGGATCCAGCCCGCAACCTGGGCATATGCCCTGACGGGGAAATCAAACTGTGACCTCCTGGTTCATAAGTCAATGCTAAACCACTGAGCCACGCTGGCCGGGCTGCAGTCCTCTTTCTAGAGAGCATTGGTGGTGATGGGTGTTAAGACTAAAACTGGTGTTTTAGGGCTGACGAGTGTGGGGCTCCATCCCTGCTGTTGGCTGCGCCAGGTGTCTGAATCCAGAGCCTCTGGCTCCATTTCTTGGAAACAAGAAATTTCCCATCTCCTTGGGCCAGGGAGCGGAGTGTGCAATAGGTTTTTAAAAGTTGTATGTAGACTGAATTTTTGTACTAGTAAATCCAATTTGTGGTTATTAGGTTGACTTGGTATGTAAAGTTGCAGTTTTCTAAGTCCCAAATAAGTAGCTAGACAGTTTCATATGATTTGACTTAAATATTACAGGATCATTTTTTAAATAATACTTAGGTAAATGCTTTTCCCAGGCAGATGGTTAATTCAAGTACATTTATTCCATTTAATGTCAGTTTTGCTAGTTTACATCTTCATGTGTTAAGATTTTCCTAAGGGCGATCTGTATACTTTGACATCAGGGCAGCTGGCATTGGGCATTGGACAGAATTTGTTGAGAGGGTTTGGATTCTGAAATAGTGTGAGGAGGCAGAGAGAGACTGGACACTTAATTCCTATTCTTATATATGATAATAGAGATAATCAAATCTGTACGTCATTTTCTAGTATACATAGCTTTTAAAAGTAGGACTTTAAAGAAAAACAGCTTTATGAAGTTGGCATGTATATGTCTTCCTACACTCCTTCCTTCTGTCTAGTTTTCATCAACATTTATGATGATAAGATAAGGAAAATATGCATATCTAAATTGACTAAGTTATTATTGGTATACTGTGTAGTTTAACCCCCGAGGTATATAACTTGATTTACTTTAGTATAGATTGTTGCTTTCCTGGCAAGTCCTCTTTTAATAGATACCTCAGAAAAGTAGCCTGTGCTGTATTCAGGAGGCCATTTTCTTTCTTTCTTTTTTTTTTTTAAATATATTTTATTGATTTTTTACAGAGAGGAAGGGAGAGAGACAGAGAGTTAGAAACATCGATCAGCCGCCTCCCGCACATCTCCCACTGGGGATATGCCCGCAACCCAGGCACATGCCCTTGCCCGGAACCGAACCCGGGACCCTTCAGTCCGCAGGCCGACGCTCTATCCACTGAGCCAAACCGGCCTCGGCCAGGAGGCCATTTTCAATGTATAATATTAATACAGAGAATTTTCTTTTTTTATTTTACAGAATAATTTTACTTTTATTTTGACTTTTTAAAAAAATTAACATTTTCTCAATTACTATTTACATTCAATATTATTTTGGAGAGAATATTTTCTTTACCTATAAACTAACCCTAACCATGGAAATGTAAGTAGTTACGAATTTCATGAAAACTGGGTTTAGGTTCAAATAGATTTACCCAGAGGAGGTGGCTGAGATGTGGTTGGATAGGACCCTTTGTTGTTGATGATCTCTAGTTGAATTTCGTCAGACTTATTTTCATCAATCTCTACCTTGATTAGGTTAAAAAGCAGATATATGGAAATGTTTTCTGGAAAAGAGGAAGCAAACCTTTTTAAAACCACATAAAATCTTAAGTGACCACTGTAAAACCAGACCATCAGTGAAAAGGGTTAAATGGTACTGAAAAACAGTATACTTTGGAGTTGTAAAAGGCATTGAAATGTTGAATAATTTGGAGGAGTAGAATAAAATCAATACATTTTAGTTAACTATATAGAGTAAGGAAGTGTGTTAAAATAGTCAGTTGCTAAGGTGAATGAGCTAAATAAATAAATGGAGATTTCTGAGACCCTGCCTGGAACTAAGACTTACCAGCGGTAGGGTCACAGTTAAAATTTACCTAGCTCACCTGGATAACTTTTAAGATTAAAACAACAACCACCACCACCTCTGGGGAAGAGTTGGCTAAAATATAGATGTTTCTGTTTTTCCTCTACACATGTTCAGACTGATACAGGTTATGTTTCAGAAATTGTGTAGTTTGGATGGGCTCCAGATGATGTAATAGGATCACTTTTATCCCCTCCCAGCTGGAGGGTGTGCAGACTTTCCTGTTAGGACTGGTACAGATCTCCTCCTATGGGTGACAAAATATAATCACTGTTTTCAGACAATGATATAAAATTATTATCATTGTCCTCTGTTTGAAGACAAAGCATGTCCTTTGTGTACCTGTCTGTTCTTAAGTTTTCAGTTAGTGCCCATCACATTACAGATAAGAATTTGCAGTTTATCTATCAGTGTCCTTGCTATTTCTACTCCCTCAAACACAGGGTGATTTTTCTCAAGAAAGAACTACTTGGTTCTGGTCACTTGCATTGATGTGGATATAGTTTCTTTTTCCCTGCTTTTTATTTAGTTATTTTTTAAAAATTCACTGTATGTGCTTGATTTCATAAAAACCTACCTTGGGGTTTTATGTAACAGATATTATTTTAAGGATTCACTTGGTCCCACACTGTGGAGTGGATTGATGGGTTGAATTGGGTCTCAAGACTCCATTCATTCAAGTCATCTTTGCCTTTTCATTGCTATCTCTCACTGGAGAACCTGTTGAGGCTAACTATTATAAGCTCAGTAAAGAGATTTTGTCCTCTTTGTTCAGTTTTATGTATGTAGCTCTTGATGTGTTTATTGGCAGATTTATTTCAGTCTATTGGTTGATAGTCTCCCGGATTAATGCCTTCAGTCCCTGAAATTAATGCAATGCAACTTGATGCTAAAAGATACTAGAGTATTACCTTGTGTATTCTAGAGTTAATTTTATAAGTTTGAGGTTATTCTTAAACTCAAATAAGTAGAACTATTTTTAAAATATATACTTGTGTAGATATAAACGAATAACAGTTCTCCCGAGGGCATTGTAAGTCTCTTCCATGGAAGGGAATATTTAGGAAAAAAATTCTGATGTAGAAGTGGTACCAGTTGAGTAGACTACTATGGGAGTTCAGGTGAAGAGATGGTACTCAAGTTATGCTTTTGGAATTAACATTTTCAATTCAGTGAATGTGAGTCGAGGAGGTGGGGAGGCAAACACTGAGCTGCAAAAAGGATTTCTGGTAACAAAGACTTTGATCTTCCTACCTGGATGACATTTGTATTTTTTTTTAATATATTTTATTGATTTTTCACAGAGAGGAAGGGGAAGGGATAGAGAGTTAGAAACATCGATGAGAGAGAAACATTGATCAGCTGCCTCCTGCATGCCTCCCACTGGGAATGTGCCTGCAACCAAGGTACATGCCCTTGACCAGAATTGAACCCAGGACCCTTCAGTCTGCAGGCTGACGCTCTATCCACTGAGCCAAACTGAGGGCGACATTTGTATCTTAAGAGGCTCCTCCCTTCATTAAAATGAGCTGTTAGTTGTAGTTAAATCTGCCCTCTCACATTGGGCATTAAAAAACCAGTTCTTTAAATGGTTTATGTTGCTTATTGATTAGAGCAGCGGTTCTCAACCTGTGGGTCACGACCCCTTTGGCGGTCAAACAACCTTTTCACAGGGGTCACCTAAGACCATCCTGCATATCAGATATTCACATTACGATTCATAACAGTAGCAACATTACAGTTATGAAGTAGCAACGAAAATTTTATGGTTGGATCACAACACGAGGAACTGTATTTAAAGGGCCAGAAGGTTGAGAACACTGGATTAGAGTGTTGGCCTGCATACCCAAGGGTCTTGGGTTCAATTTGATTCCCGGACAAGGGCATGTATCTCTGTTGAGGGTTCGCGCCCCCGCCCCCGAATTGGGGTAAGTGTGGGAGGCAGCCAACCAGTGTGTCACATCTATACTTCTCTCTCTCCCCCTTCTCCCTCCCTTCTACACTTTTTGAAAACAATGGAAAAGATATCCTTGGATGAGGATTATGAACAAAAACAGTTCTGATATCAAAACACTTGAAAAAACCATTAAATGACTTGGTTTTACTCACTTTGAAAAAAATGTTTCATAAGTGAGGACCATCTATTATATGAACATTGTCAAATACAGTTGTATTCTGTATGCATTTTAAAAGTTTATTTTGATATTACAGCCTATTAAAGGTTTTTTTGTTTGCTACTTTTTGACACTATTTGTCAGAAAATGCTAGTTGAATTCTTAATTTTTCTGGTACTGTTTAAATTTAGCTAAATGTTCATTTGTTTATCAAGTACACTTTATTAGAGTTATGCAAAGTGAATATAAACTACATGAATTGTTTTTGTTTTGCATATCACTGCACAATTGAATTAATAGTAAAATAAGTGTAAAAGCTACAATTTTTTAATTTTTAAAGTTGCTTGTGAAAGCTACTGATGGCAAACATTTTATTCCAGAGCTTTAAGAATTTTTAGAATTAAACTTTTGAATTTATTTTAGGCAAGCATAATCAGATGGCTTAGTCCATTATTTTATATTACCAAAACCAGATAAGTATTTGAGAGCTTGTTTGTTGATCAATTATATTAAAATAAATTGTAAAGCAAATCTGGTACTCTGCTTATCACCATTAGAAGTTACTGTGGAAACTAAATTTTGTCTTTTAAAACACTCTAGGATTTTAAATTTATTAATAAAACTTCCTGGGACACAGAGCGGTCAGAATTCTTTACTTAAACTCAGTTTAATTTGGTTTAGGAGTTTCAGGAATGCTAGTAATTAAGAAATGAATATAGTCAACAGAAACATACTAGGCTGTTAAGATTTCAACTCTGTTTTATAGTAAGTCACATGGAGGTCATTTACTGTTACTGGTTGTCTTAGTAAGTGGGCTGCCATAACAAACCACAGACTGGGTGACTTAAACAACCACCCAGGATTTCTCACAGTTAGGGAGGCTACGAAGTCCAAGATCAAGGTGCCAGCAAAGTAGGTTTTATTCTGAGGCTTATCTTGGCTTGCAGGCGACTGTCTCTTGCTGTGTTCTCCTCTTGTGTGCACAGAGGTTTCCTTACGTATTGCTGGGAGTCTGTTAAGAGGATAGATGCAAAAGCTGCACAGTTACCTTATGTCACATGTTACTGCATTCTGTCAGTGAAAGTCAGCACAGATTGGGGGGTGGGTGTTTGGGAAGTAACTCTGCCTCTTGATGGAAGGAGTTGCAAAATATTGTGGCCATGTTTTTAAGTCTACCACACTTAATTGGGAAGTTTTTAAAATAATGTTCAAAATAGGTGAATGATTGGGAACTAAAAAACTCAGGATAGAACATAATGCCACTGGAAAATAGTTTGTACTCTTAAGAAGTAAAATCTCATTTTTTGTGAATAATGTGATATAAGTTGATAGGAGTTTTCCTCTTGAGATGCCGTCAAATCAGTCAAGTTATTTTTAAACCATTCAATAGGTTAGATAAAATATGGACTTTGGGATTACAATTTACATTTATGGTTCAAGACCATGAATTGAATTGACATCTAGTTGCAACTATCCTCTAGAACTTGACTTTAGTATTTTACCAAAAAATTGCCTCATTTTACATCATCTTTAGATCAACTTAGGCATGAACTCACATGGAACATATAGCAGAAATGGAACCTGGTATTTCCTGGTACCTATTTGTGTTTGATTTAATTACATTGCTTTCTTTCCCTGCCTGAATTCAATTAAGTTGAGGAAAATCTGTATTGTTATTGCTCATAGATTTGACTTTATTGACTGGCTATTCATTGAATTTTTATTAATTTACAGACTAGTAAGTTATCTTAATATACATCTATAATAATAAAAGTGTAATATGCTAATTAGACCGGACATCCTTCCAGACGTTCTTCCAGATGACCTTCCAGACAAAGCTGGGGCTGCAAGAGAAGCCTGGGTCCTGGTTGCCAAGGGAAGCCAGTGCTGGCAGCTGGGAGAAGAAAGGCCTACTCTTGCACGAATTTTGTGCATTGGGCCTCTAGTATAAGTATAAGTAACGCAGTTGGTGAGAACTCACAGTGATTTTAGGACGTTTGTTCTTCCTGCTTCCCAAAAGTGTTTTCCGTGACCACACCACATGTGTTTAGGTTTCCAGGTTGCTTATGAATGAATGAACACTTGAGGATCACGGCCACTGGGAGTTACTGAGACATTCTCAAACATTTAATTTCAAAACTAAGCATCTACCTCTTTTAATAAAGGCCTATAAAGCAAGGTGGTTTTTTTTCTCCTCTTCATGAAATTGAATGATTATAAGAAACTGATTTAGTGTTTTGTAATTTGCTACCTAAAAGTTGAATTTAAGCAGTGAATTAGATTTTAGCACTGTGATTGATACTTCTACAATCTGTAATATGGTTAGCAGAGCATCCCTAGTTGTTCTCTTGACTTTTTATTTTTCTTTTTTAAAATGGTCCATAGCGACTCCTCCATTTTTGGTAGTAGAGTTGTATTGAGTCTATGAAGAGGCTTCACAAGAAAAAAGAGCAGCTATTTATGGAGCATTTCCTCAGGCCTGCAATTTGAAGCCATTACAGCAAAGTTGCTGAGCAAGTGATTACATGCCAGCAGTCAGAGGCCCCCACCCTGCTTGTGTGGATAAGAGCTCAGGACTACCGCTGTGCAAAGTTTGTCCTCTTAAATTACTGTCAATTACTTACTTTTTAAATGCATTCTAAACTCACTTTCTTAACAGTTACATTATTAAAAGGTTATAGGATATAAGCTTGTTTTTTTGTTTTTGTTTTTATATTTTATTAATTTTTTACAGAGAGGAAGGGAGAGGGATAGACAGTTAGAAACATCGATGAGAGAGAAACATCAATCAGCTGCCTCCTGCACACCCCCCAATGGGGATGTGCCCGCAACCAAGGTACATGCCCTTGACCGGAATCGAACCCGGGACCCTTCAGTCCGCAGGCTGACCTCCCCATCCACTGAGTCAAACCAGTTAGGGCTAAGCTTGTTTTTGAGGTTTCAGGAAATCAGCATCCAAGAATACGATTTTCCCCATCCCCCACTCCCTTTTAGTTAATTAAAATCTGGTCATCTTATCAAATGCAGATCTTGTCCAGCAGTTTTGCTTAAGCTTACAAAAACAGATGTTAGGAGTTGTCTATCAAAGGGATTTCAGCTGAATGTATACATCTTGTAGACCTGGAGTCTATGTTAGAGAGGTTGTTTGATTTTCAGATTTTAGGTAACTTGGTTGCCTACCTATGAAAACACCATTTAAAAAAAAAAGTTATAGAAAATAAGTGTTCTCTTTTGTGTTTTATAATAGCATATGGTGACATGAAAACAAACGGCAGTCTGCTCAGGAATAAAATTACTAGTAGCAGTTTTATCTTAAATAGGACACTTCTAATCTGAATTTTACAACCTTTCCACTCTTTGGTATCAAACTTTTAAAACTTATTAGTTTTTCTAGGTTATAGTCTGGTGTCTTTAAAAAATTAGGCATTGTTCTACAGAATTTTCTTTATCCTATTAAAAAAATCTAGATATGCCCGGAGTGGCTCAGTGGTTGAGCGTCAACCTATGAACGAGGTGGTCACGGTCTGGTCACGGTCTGGTCACTGGATTGCAGGCTAGATCCCCAGGAGAGGTCGTGCAGGAGGCAGCCGATCAATGATTCTTTCTCATCATTGATGTTTCTATCCCTTTTCTCTCTGAAGTCAATAAAAAAAATTTTAAAATCAGGATTCATTTTCAGGAAATTTTTTAATGACAGAGAAAAATGGCTTTTAGCTATAGCTGTCATTTTAATTTCAAAAAAGCATCAATTGATAAAATCATTAATTATGTTATAAAAATTGAAATATGCTTTTTTAAAAAATTTAAATTCTTTATTGTTTAAAGTATTACGTATGTGTCCTTTTCCCCCCATTGACCACTCCCCGCCCACCCCCACCCCCCAGGACATGCCCTCCCCTGCCCCCTGTCTGTGTCCACTGGTTATGCTCATATGCATGCATACAAGTCCTTTGGTTGATGTATTATTTTCCCCCTTCCCTCATAGGTTGGACAGTCTGTTTGATGCTTCTATGACTCTGGTTCTTTGTTCATCAGTTTATGTTGTTCATTATATTCCACAAATGAGTGAGATCATGTGATATTTATCTTTCTCCAACTTGCTTATTTCACTTAGCATAATGCTCTCTAGTTCCATCCATGCTGTTGCAAATGGCAAGAGTTCCTTCTTTTTTACTGCAGCGTAGTATTCCACTGTGTAGATGTACCACAGTTTTCTAATCCACTCATCTGCTGATGGGCACTTAGGCTGTTTCCAAATCTTAGCTATTGTAAATTGTGCTGCTATGAACATAGGGGTGCATATATCCTTTCTGATTGGTGTTTCTGTTTTCTTGGGATATATTCCTAGAAGTGGGATTACTGGATCAAATGGAAATTCCATTTTTAATTTTTTGAGGAAACGCCGTACTGTCTTCCACAGTGGCTGCACCAGTCTGCATTCCCACCAGCAGTGCACGGAGGTTCCTTTTTCTCTGCATCCTTTCTAGCACTTGTTGTTTGTTGATTTCCTGATAGCCATTCTGACTGGTGTGAGGTGGTATCTCGTTGTTTTGATTTGCATCTCTCGGATGATTAGTGACTCTGAGCATGTTTTCAAATGTCTCCTGGTCTTCTGTATGTCCCCTTTCAAAAAGTGTCTATTTAGGTCCTATGCCCATTTTTGATTGTATTGTTTATCTTCCTTTTGTTAAGTTGTACAAGTTCCCTATAAATTTTGGATATTAGGCCCTTATTGGAGATAACATTGGCAAATACGTTCTCCCATGCAGTGGGCTTTCTTGTTGTTTTGTTGATGGTTTCTTTTGCTGTGCAGAAGCTTTTTATTTTGATGTAGTCCCATTTGTTTATTTTTTCCCTTGCCCTAGGACAGTGATGGCGAACCTATGACATGTGTGTCAGAGGTGACACACGAACTCATTTTTTTGGTTGATTTTTCTTTGTTAAATGGCATTTAAATATATAAAATAAATATCAAAAATATAAGTATTTGTTTTACTATGGTTGCAAATGTCAAAAAATTTATATGTGACACGGCACCAGAGTTAAGTTAGGGTTTTTCAAAATGCTGACACGCCGAGCTCAAAAGGTTCGCCATCACTGCCCTAGGAGTTGTGTGGGTAAAGATATTGCTATGACAAATGTTCTGCTATTTTGCTGCCTATGGCTTCTTCTAAGATTTTTATGGTTTCTTGTCTTACGTTTAGGTCCTTTATCCATTTTGAGTTTATTTTTGTGTATGGTGTAAGTTGGTGGTCTAGTTTTCTTTTTTTTTGTATGTATCGGACCAATTTTCCCAGTGCCATTTATTGAAGAGACTGTCTTGACTCCGTTGTATGCTTTTGCCTCCTTTGTCAAATATTAACTGAGCATAATGGCTTGGGTCAATTTCTGGGTTTTCTGTTCTGTTCCATTAGTCTATATGCCTGTTCTTGTGCCAGTACCAGGCAGTTTTGAGAACCGTGGCTTGGTAATATAGCTTGATGCCTGGTATTGTGATCCCTCCAACTCTGTTCTTCTTTCTCAAGATTGCTGAGCTATTCGGGGTCCTTTTTTGTTCCAGATGAATTTTTGGAGAGTTTGTTCTAGGTTTGAACTATGCTATTGGTATTTTAATGGGGATTGCATTGAATCTATAGATTGCCTTGGGTAGTATGGACATTTTAATGATGTTGATTTTACCGATGCACAAACACGGTATATTCCATGTGTTTATGTCTTCCTTTGTCTCTTTTTTCAGTGTCCTGTAATTTTCTGAGTACAGGTCCTTTACTTCCTTGGTTAAATTTATTCCTAGGTATCTTACTTTTTTTGTTGCAATGGTAAATGGGATTGTTTTTTTAGTTTCTCTTTCTGTGAGTTCATTATTGGTGTATAAAAAAGCCATAGATTTCTGGATGTTAATTTTGTATCCTGCTACATTGCCGAATTCATTTACATATTAATACTAGTAGTTTTTTGATTTGAGTCTTTAGGGTTTTCTATGTACAATATCATGTCACCTGTGAATAATGACAGTTTTACTCCTTACTTTCCAATTTGGATGCTTTCTATTTTTTCTTCTTGTCTGATCCCTATGGCTAGCACTTCCAGTACTATGTCGAACAGGAAGGAGTGTTTAAAGTAGGCATGCCTGTCTGGTTCCTGTTCTTAGCGGAAATGGTTTTAGTTTTTGCCCATTGAGTATGATGTTGGCTATAGGTTTGTCATATATGGCTTTTATTATGTTGAGGTATGATCCCTCAATTCCCACTTTGCTGAGAGTTTTTATCAGGAAAGGGTGTTGGATTTTGTCAAATGCCTTTTCTGCATCAATTGATATGATTATGTGATTTTTGTCTCTCAATTTGTTTATGTGATGTATCACGTTTATTGATTTGCGAATATTGTACCATCCTTGCATCCCTGGAATAAATCTTACTTGGTCATGGTGTATGATCTTTCTAATGTAATGCTAGATTTGCTAGATCTGATTTGCTAGAATTTTGTTGAGCATTTTAGCATCTATGTTCATCACAGATATTGGCCTGTAGTTCTCTTTCTTTGTGGTGTCTTTATTTGGTTTTGGAATTAGGGTAATGCTGGCTTCATAGAAAGAGCTAGGAAGTGTGCCTTCCTCTTGGATTTTTTGGAATAGTCTGCAGAGGATAGGTTTTGGGTCTTCTTTGAATGTTTGGTAAAACTCCCTGTGAAGCCATCTGGTCCCAGGCTTTTGTTTGCTGGAAGTTTTTTGATGACTGCTTCAATTTCCTCCTCAGTTAGCCTGCTGAGATTTTTTGATTCTTCTTGGTTGAATTTTGGAAGGTCGCATTTTTCTAGGAGTATGTCCATTTCCTCCAGGTTGTTTAGTTTGTTGAAATAGTTGTTCATAGTATTTTTTTTTACAATCCTTTGTATTTCTGTGGGGTCTGTTGTTATTTCGCCCCTTTCATTTCTGATTTTGTTTATTTGGGTCCTCTCTCTTTGCTTCTTGGTGAGCCTGTCTAGAGGTTCATCAATCTTGTTTATCCTTTCAAAGAACCAGGTCTTGGTTTCATTGATTTTTTGATTTGTTTTTTTGGTCTCTACATCATTTATTTCTGCTCTGATCTCTATTATCTCCTTCTGCTCACTCTGCTCATATTATCTCTTTTTGCTCTCTTCCTAATTCTTTAAGTTCTAGAGTTAGATAATTTATTACCATTTTTTCTTGTTTTTTGAGGTAGGCCTGTAGAGCTATGAACTTCGCTCTCAGGACTGCTTTCACTGTGTCCCATAGGTTTTGGATGGTTGTGTTTTCACTGTCATTTGTTTCCAGGATGTTTTTAATTTCTTCTTTGATCTCTTTGGTAACCCAATCATTGTTTAATAGCATGCTATTGAGTCTCCAAGTGTTTGAAATTTTTTTGTTGGTTTTATTGTAGTTGATTTCTAATATTACACTATTGTGGTCTGAGAGGATGCTTGATATGATTTCAATCATTTTGAATTTGGAGAGACTTTGTGCCCCAATATGTGGTCTATCTTTGAAAATGTCCCATGTGCACTTGAGAAAAATGTATATTCTGTAGGGAAAATATGCTTTTAATTCAAATTCTCTGAAAGCATTTTAATAAAATAGAAATGGAAATGGTTTTTTAGTCATGGACATTTTAAGAGATTAGTATTCCCTAACTTACTGTCTGTATAACTTTCCCCTCCCCTGCCCCTTCCCTCCAACAACCCCTGATAATTAACAACACAGACTAAAAGGAAAAAGAATAGTGTCCTTCTAGGATGCCCATGAAATTACTACATCTTTACAAATTGGCAACCTAATCCCTGAATAATCCTTTTGAGTTTCACAGGTTTGGTGCAATAGTGATTTTAACTCTGGCAATTATAATTGAGAGAAATTTCCTCGTTCTATGACTTAAATTGAGATTTAGGACATTTCTATAGTATTTAGCTAAATGAGAGCCTCTGGAAACTGCTTTTTGGATTTTTTTACACTGCTCTCTCACCCTCCAGCAACTGTAGGAATAACATAAATTCCTTCAAGATTCAGCTCAGATTTTAACTCTCCAGAACCAGCATGTCAAACCTGCGGCTGGCGGGCCTCGTGTTTGACATGCTTGGGTCTTTCCAGAGTTTTCCTAGTCCCATGTCTGTTTTAGAGTTAACCCCTCTTCTTCACATGACCCTGCTCCGTTGGGAATATTTTTCACTTACAGACTTACACTGTGTACTCTGTACCTAGCATAGTGCCAACACATGTTATCTGCTCACCAGAAATTGTTGGGAATTGCTTTTACATGGTGTACAGTCATTTCAGAAGCATTGAGTTATTTTCATGCTTTGGTGCCTTCAGAAAGCTTCAGCACCATGCTTAGAACTATGCATGAGAGCACTCATCCCTGTTCTCAGGAGGCAAGGTGTGTGAAATAGTTAGAAATGGCATGGGGAAAGATCTTGTCGACTGTTAAATGACAGACTTGTTGGCTGTTAGTAATCCTGAAAAAGAAGCGATTGCTTGCTGTGTTGGAGTGTGGGAAGTTTGTGGAGGAGTTTGGTCTTTGGTTGTATTTGAAGGATGGATAGGATTAGATAGAATAGGATTTTATTCTAACCTGAATACTGAAACCTTTTCTTGACTTTTCTTTTTTATGAATGGTTTTGTCATTTGACAATATGTGATTTTAGTAAAATCCTATGTCTGGGGAAAAAAATTTTCCTCTTATTTGAATTTCTTCTTGCCTGGTTGCTTGCCTGGATATTGCAAGGCCCATTCAGTTCACCATTATGCCTTAAGCACTTAATATATAATAAATGCTTAAATAGCTGGCTAGCTGATTTTCTTACTTAATTCCAGGAGCCTTGGTGACCTCATCTGTAAAGTCAGTGGCTTGAAATATATGATTTCTAAGAATTCTTCTAGCTCTAAAATGCTGAAAAAATTCACGCGAATTACCAGGTCTACATATAAATGTCAAAAAAATATTTTCTGATGTGACATTGTATTTACAATACTTTCAATTTAGCATAAAGCATACTAAGTTTAATATGTAAATACTACCATTAAGCAAAAGCACTTAGTAATGTTGGCAATAGGAGTATTTTAGAAGAAGAATTTTTTTTTTTTCTGACTGTAACTTAACTGGAAGAAAATGAAAAGTAAAAAAGTTTGCTAACAGTGACATTAAGGGATCTAGGTAGAAATTCAGGTGGAATTGATAAGGGCTGAAAGAGTTAGAAAAGAAAGGGCTGATCTTCCTAGATACAGAATCAGTCGTATCATTTTGGCAAGAATGCAAACTGATTTTAAGAAATATTGATTGTGTTTGAGGAAATACTAACATATCACAAATTGTTTATTATCTATTGAACTGTAAAGAAGATATGGGGAGGGGGGTGGATTCAAGATTTAAAGTGCCAGCTCTTTCTCATTTATATTTTCTTTGTTAGCACACAAACTTAGAGGCAGTCATCATTCCTAAGAGCCAAAAAAGGCTTTTTCTAGCCTTCTGAGAGAGGAACTATTTGTTGTTGTCAGAGCCATAGCATAGCAGTTCCAGACACTTTTAAAAAATATATGTACTTTTATTGATTTCAGAGAGAGGAAGGGAGAGGGAGAGAGAGAGGTAGAAACATCAATGATGAGAATCATTGGTCAGCTGCCTCCTGCAAGCCCCTCACTGGGGATGGAGCCTGCAACCCAGGCATGTGCCCTTGACCCGAATTGAACCCAGGACCCTTAAGTCCACAGGCTGACGCTCTATCCACTTGAGCCAAACTGGCTAGGGCCCAGACACTTATATCTTTTGGAATCTCTTCTTCACAATCAGTTTTAATTTTGGACTGTTTTGATTGTCAGATACAACTTGGAATTTTTTAAACCCATTGTAGCCAATAATGCAACTTGCAGATGATTATTTAGTTGCTTTATTATTCCATGTATGAAAGAATGTTAATATTTTGTGACTAGGGTAGTGATTTATATTTAAGTTCAGAGAAAAACATTTAAAATACCTTTGAACCTGTAAAAATTGTTTTATGTACTACATTTAACAAAACTGCTTAGAGTCACCATGTCTTGAATACTTGCTGTGTGAATACTTACAGTGTGTTCTCTTTTACTCTTGTCCATAGTCTTAAATATGTAAATATTACATGTTTTATAGATTGGGAGTCTGCTTTGAAGAGGTGAAGTAACTTATACCCACCCATGCCTGTGTAACTCCATAGCACTAGCTATTTCTATTAAATCTGTGGCTGCCTCTTTACCATCAATAAAGTTTTTTTGTAGACTGAGTTAAATCTTTGCTGTATTTCTCAGTCTCATTCAATATTGCATACTCATTTGGTGATTATTAAATACTTGTTGAATTAAACTACGATGCTTTAATTTCTTTGCCATGTTCCTTATAAGAAATGACACCAGTAAGGATGAATTATCTACTTGTTCAAAAGCTTCTCGGGTGATTCTGATAACCCACTTATCAAATAGTTTTAGTATGACTTGAAAAGATTTCAGTTTCAACATGTCATATACTACTCTAAATCATTAAACACATCCATCAAGCTGTGAAATGGGTGGATTCTCATTTTGTAGGTGTGAAAATTTAGCCAGCACTTCTTCCCCTTCCCCCACACTGCTAATTTAAGTTCCTTTTATTATTTTATATATATTTGTGATAGTTTGTGAGAATATCACCTAAACTTGGTAAAAGACCATATAAATGTCGTCCTTTACTACCTGACCTTGTTTATTACTAAGAGTAGGTCACATAGCATAGGCACCAAGGGAAAACAGAGGCTTCATAGACATCTTGCTTTATCTGTAAACCAGTATTTTAGTTGAATAAATTATGTTAGCACTTATGCATTGGATTAGAATTTGATAGAGGATTTCATGTAGGCTCACATTGCTCTGCTTTTATATAACTGTGAAAACAGTAGCAAATTGACATCAACACTCGTTACAATTTCCTAAATGGAACTGTCCTAATTGGAATTTCTACTTCTGTAAATGTTAAGCAGTAAGAATGATTTCTTTTATAGTACCTGATGAAGAAAAAGTGACCTTCTTAAACATATAAAGAAGACTAAGCAAATGTGCAGACTGGCAGGTGTGTGGTAGAGGGTATTCCAGCATTGGCAAGCCATTGTGAGAAGAGGGTGACCACCTGGGTATATTCTGACTCTGGACCTGTGATCAGGGTTTTTAACTAAAGTTGTTTGAACACTGAAAATAATGCCACACATGCCCATTTAAATGAAAACTGAAAATTCATGGCATTATGAAAAGGCTATTTATGCTCACACACAGATAATTTTTCCCAATTATGTACAAAATTAGTGCAAGTTATATAATTTTTATTATGATATTAGGGCTGAATTATGTCCAGAGGAGTAAAATATTTAATTGTGTAATTTTAAATAGGGGAAAAAGTTTTATTTAAGGAAATTTAGCTTATGTTTTAGGACCCTCTGTAAATTATGACACCTGTTGTATGAATTTTTAAATGAGGCTTATTAATTTTACTAGGATGCTTATTTTTAAAGTACAGAATAAGCTTCTGCTTTTAAGAATTCAGCCTAGTGCTTCAAATGAGAACTCATGTATTGCAACATTATTTATCTATTTTTGTAAAGGGCTGTTAATCACTTGGTGCCACCCTGTCTGAGTTGTGTGCTTGTGGATTGTCTACATGAAATCACTTGATATGGCCTCTCATTTCTGCAAAAATGTTTTTTATATTTTTAGCCCACCACCCTAGTATGAAGCTAAATTATTTAATAGAAATATTTAGAGACCAGGAGTTTACTTTTAATAAAATCTTTATTGCAGATGTTGCCCTAGCCTTTTTGGAACAGGGTGGTGGTTAAGAGCAGATGTCAATGTAGTTATTAAATATAATTCATTTATCCTACCTTTGGCCAAAGTACATGCGCATACACTGGTGTGGATGAGCACACTCTCCCTCCCCCTCTCTCCCCCCACCGACCCCCCCCTTCCCTGCCCCTCCCAGCCGCCGCTATTTCTAAGCCCACAGTCTTTTGTTTAAAAGAAGGATTCGTATGTCCAGTTTATTTCCACATTTCTAGATTTGAAGTTTTACTGGATACTTGTTTGTTTTTTGTTTTTTTATGGGACTATCATTTAATGCCTCTTGAATTGTTATGTAGGAGTGTTAGCAAGGGTTGTAAACTGGAGTTCTTATGTGAAATGTGAGACTGTGACCTCTTGATTTAAAGGCCAGGAGTGTTACCAGCGGAACCAAACCCTGCTGTTTCCTAAGAATAGAAGTACCCTGCTTAATGATTGGAGTTTGACTCAGTGCTTATGGTGTTCTCCAATAATTGGTTAAATCCCGGATACACATGTTGGTTTTGTATGTCTTTTGAGTGGACAAGCAAGTATTTCTTTGTAGGAAGAGAAGAGGCAAGATGTGAATAATTTCTTCAGAGAGTTTGGGAAGGAATTCTAATGTACCAGAAATTCCACTGATACCCAAGACCTGCCTCTACTCTCACCCCATAGAAGTTATCTTTAAGCATGAAAAGAAGTATACATTTTTAAAAAATATATTTTTATTGTTTTCAGAGAGGAAGAGAGAGAGAAACATCAATGATGAGAATCATTGATTGGCTGCCTCCTGCACGCCCCCCACTGGGGATTGAGCCCACAACCCTGGGCATGTGCCCTTGACCAGAATCAAACCTGGGACCCTTTGGTCCGCAGACCGATGCTCCATCCACTGAGCCAAACCAGCTAGGGCAGAAGTATACATTTTTATATTAACTATAAGCAATTTGAAAAGAAACATGTAATACATCTATTTCATATTTCAATAAAAGTCTTTCATCCTTGAAAACTTAAGTCCTAGAAACCATCAATATTGAACTGAGGGGGAAAAACTGAAGGTTAAGAAAAATTATTAGGAAGCATGAAGAAATAGGTTCATCTGTGAGGCATGGAATGTTTATAAAATGTTGGCCATATGTTTCAACCTATTTGTTCAAAATTAAAACATAACAGGCCTCATAGATCTTCGTTTTTTAAAAAGGATTTTTAAAATTGATTTTTAGAGAGAGAGAAAGGGAGAGAGAAACATCAGTGTGAAAGCAGAATATCGATAGTTTCCTCCTGCATACCCCCTACCAGGGATCGACCTGCAACCTGGGCATGTGCCCTGACCAGGAATTGAACCAGCAACCTTTCCGTCCGCAGGATGATGCCCAACCAACTGAGGCACACCAGCCAGGTCATAGGTCTTCATTTTGTGTACAGGATTACTGATACTTAATGAATTCAGAATTCTTGTTCTCAGATTTAAGCTGCTTTATATTTATTTCTACTTCTCTTACTCTTTTGCTTGTTCTTTATTCTTTTCAAAATTTGCAGTGTAATTAAACCTCAATATTTTAGAGTCTTTTCAGAACAGAAGTGGTTTTGAAGCCGTGGTCCACCAGAGAGATACAGAAGAGAAGTCCTATCCCCTGACCCAGATAGTTGTTGGGTAGGTCACTTAATCCAAGTGCAGTTCTGTTTCGTTAGTTGACTCACTTCTGTCAGGGAATTAGTTTGGTTAGTTAAATTAAGTCACATATATGTAATGTACAAGTCGGTGGAACCATCAGCCTAGAGATTAAGATCAATAGCCAGGACTCAAACCTCCTTTCTGGCTTCTATCTACCACCTCTTCCCCTCACCCTCTTCCTGCCCACTATTTGGGCTACTTATCCAAGAAGGTCTTCCCAACCTCCCCATTTTTATTTTACCGTTTAAGGCTCAGCTCCAGCTCAGATATTGGCACAAATTGTTCTGTAGCTTTCATTCACAGTATTTGAACTTCCCATCTCAACTTTTGTGATGTTCACTCATTTTTATTCCTATAGCATTTCTTTAATATGTGTATTTTTCATATTTTAACCTGTGAAAATAGGGTACTTCTTATAACTCATAGGGCCTTAGATTTGATTAAATAAGGTACCTCTCTGTTCTGATACTTATTAGACAGAATTGAGGTTCTGTGTTTGCCTCTTTTCTGGAACTTGGACTCCTTGTTGGGGCCATATCTTTAATTCCTCTGCCAGCACAACACCCAATAGTTTTTGCTCAGATGTTGTTGAATGAAATTGAAATACTTTACTTGGCTTTTACTATATTCAGTTAAATTTCAAGGGCATTATTTGTTCTAAAATATATCAACAACAATAATAATAATGACTAGCATTTGGTAAATGTTATGTGCTGATACTGGCTTGAGTCCTTTATATGGAGTAACTCATCTAATCCTCACAACTCTGTTATTGATGAGGAAACTAAGGCACAGTTCATCCAAGATGATATAGCTTATAGATGGCAGAGCCAAGATTCCAGCTCTGTCAGTCTGGCATTAAAGTCCATGACCCTAACTACTGTTCTCTACTAAAATGTAATTGAATCTTTAACTAGGCACTATGCTATGTGCTTAGCTGTATTTCTCATATGCCCCTCATCACAACCCCATGAGGATTTATCTATATATATAAAAGCCTAAGCAATCAAACGACTGAATGACCAAACGACTGGTCAACAGGTTGCTATGACGTGCACTGACCACCAGGGGCAGACGTCAGTGCAGGAGCTGCCCCCCTGGTGGTCAGTGCGCTCCCACAGTGGGAACGCTGCTCAGCTGACTGTTGGGCACCAGAGACCGGGCTCACGGCTGGTGAGTGCAGTTGTGGTGGCGTGAGGCTCTCCCATCTCCGCAGCAGTGCTACTGAGGAGTGGCGGCAGCGGCAGATGCAGGCGGGCCGGGATGAGCAGGAGCGGCGCAGGACCTGGCCCGGGCTCAGGCTCCTCCCTGGCTGGGTGCCTGCCGCTTCACGTATTACTACATCCCTCAGGGGTCCTGGATTACGAGAGGGTGCAGGCCACTGGTGCACGAATCCGTACACTGGGCCTCTGTGGTAAATAAATAAAAAACATAAAGCACATATGTACATACGTCGAAATGATGGAAGTTTTTGGTTTTTTTTTTAAATGGAGATAGTGACGTAACCACGAAACAATGTACGTGGAGTCTGATGTAACCCAAGGACTGCCTGTATATAAAAACCTACGCAACCGTTAATGACCGGCCCACTGGCCGGTAGCTATGACGCGCACTGACCACCAGGGGGCAAATGCTCAATGCAGGAGCTACCCCCTGGTGGTCAGTGTGCTCCCACAGCCAACCTCCTGCGGTCCCTCCCCCCTGGCCGAGGGACACCACCCGTACACAAATTCGTGCACCGGGCCTCTTGTTTAGAATAATTAACAGAGTACAGTTTGTATTGGAAACAAGAATTTTGAATGATTTTAGTCTGTTTTAAAGTCTAGCCCAGGGGTGGGCAAACTTTTTGACTCGAGGGCCACAATGGGTTCTTAAACTGGACCGGAGGGCCGGAACAAAAGCATGGATGGAGTGTTTGTGTGAACTAATATAAATTCAAAGTAAACATCATTACATAAAAGAGAACGGTCTTTTTTTTCAATAGTTTTATTCATTTCAAACGGGCCGGATCCAGCCCGCGGGCCGTAGTTTGCCCACGGCTCTAGCCCATTTCTTAACATGAAAATAACAACATGCTTAACGCAGGGAATCTTTGTTTCTTAGTTGCAGCTTTGCTCTGTAAAACTGCAAGTAAATATCTGATTTGTCTGTAAATACCTGGTTTCAGGACTTTGGGGAGCCTAAGAAGACCATTGATTTGAAAGTGGAGATGAGTGTACATTTATGACAGCCTGTATTTCTGTAAAAAGAGAGTAGGCTTGGATTCAGTTTATTGTTCTCAATAGAGAATTGAAAAAATAAGACGTACAATTAGTTCAGCAGTAGTTCATTCAGTTTAGTAAATCATGTTTGCTCATTATGTGCCACACACTGATGGTTTCTGGATGGCATTAATGTGCCAAGTTTAAGGACCCCATAAGAATTAATGATACCTATTCAGTGTTGGTGTCAAATTTGGGGTGTCTATGCAGCACTAGAACCATTATAGAGTATTTATTTGATAGTCATTTTAAAGTACTATCTTATACTCTTCTCTGGATAGCACATGAAGATCTTAAATGTCTTTACTCATCTTCTGCAGTTCCTGATCATATCAATCCATTTTTTAAAACAAATACAAATTATATTTTTTTATTGCAGAAGTAATGGAGGTTTAATGTGGGCGAGGTATTAGAAAATACAGAAATGTCAAAAGAACAAATAAATTACCCATAATCTCACTGCACATTGTTACTATTTGGATATATATTTTCAGCATAGTATTCCATTGTGTAGATGTACCACAGTCTTCTAATCCACTCATCTGCCGATGGGCACTTACACTGTTTCCGAATCTTAGCTATTGTAAATTGTGCTGCTATGAACATAGGAGTGCATATATCCTTTCTGATTGGTGTTTCTGATTACTTGGGATATATTCCTAGAAGTGGAATCACTGGGTCAAATGGGAGCTCCATTTTTAATTTTTTTAGGAAGCTCCATACTATTTTCCACTAGATGTGAAATTATTAACCAGACTTGTTATTGCTGAGTATGTAAGGGTATGTAAATGATTTAATATTACTTTTACGATCATGGAAAGTGGAAAGAATTTGTTTGGGAAAGTTAAAATGATTACTTTTATTTGCAGTACTAGAGGCCCGGCGCACGAATTTGTGCACCAGTGGGGTCCCTCAGCCTGGCCTGCAGGATCGGGCCAAAACCAGCTCTCCGACATTCCCTGAGGGGTCCCGGATTGCTAGAGGGCACAGGCCAGGCCGAGGGACCCCACTGGTGTATGATTAGGGCTGGGGAGGGACAAGCGAGGGCTCCAGGGCATGTCTGGCCCATCTTGCTCAGTCCCAATTGCCCGGACCCCAGCAGCAAGTTAACCTACCAGTCGGAGCATTTCTGTCCCCTGGTGGTCAGTGCACATCATAGTGAGCGGTTGAGTGGCCTTAGCGTATCATTAGAATATTACACTTTGATTGGTTGAATGGCCGACCGGTCGACCAGACACTTAACATATTAGGCTTTTATTATAAAGGATTTAAAATACTAAATTTATTTCCATCCTAGCCCTTGTTCTACTGAGACATGGGACTCAGATTAGGGGTGGGTCTCCCTTACTTTGTACCCTATCACCATGCATGATGACTTCACGCATAGTTGGTGCTCAGGAACATTCATTGACTAATTGCATAAATGAAAGAATATACATTATGTGGGGAGGGGGCGTGTATTTCAATATCAAGATGGTCCTGAGGAGGACATGTGTGCATACAACTTCTCGAGGCTAAATAAACAGGGCAAGTTGTTACACATGAAGTAAGAAGATAGCCATGGGACCAGCTCGTCAGTGCCAGAGAGATCTCTTGAATCTTTCCATTAAAGCTTACAGACCTGAGAATACACACTCATTTTCTTTACATTTCATTTTTTTAACCCTCTACTATTATTTTCTAAGAGATTGCAAGCAGTGTGCCTCCTTCTTTCTACTGCAATTAGGAGTGTAATTTTAGTGTCCCTTGTCTTTTGTCTAACAAGAAGTCCCAGGATTTTTTTTATCTTTGGCTAGCAGAACTATCGCCAGCCAGTATTTTGAGAATTTTTTAAATGATGACTTAATGGCAGATTGTTGAAATATAAAATCTAATGACAAATAGCTTTAGTTATCAAGTTAAGCCTGAGTTAAATAATTTAATTGGTTATCTAATAGTTTATCCAACTCTTTCTTCCTTTAGATGGCATCCTCAAGAGAGTAGGGGTTCTGTCTTATATTTATTTTGTAGTGCCCATAATGTCTGTATAATTTTTCATGGCCTGCAGTAATTAAAAAATACCATGTATACTGGACTCATAGATGTGTTAATCCCTAAAATATTTTTATTTCATAACATTAAGCATGTTAACAAAACTTAAAAGTTGAAAAATTCTTACACATGCAGATTTTTGCGGGGGGGGGGGGAGTTCAACATTTCCTTATGAAAACAGTGGTTGTGTAGTTGTAATCACAATGTAAATTTTTATTTTCTTTATCTTGATGAAATTATCAAACATTTTTAATCTACATAGACTCTTTCATGTTTACCACCGTTAATGGTTTAGGATTCCATTTAGGGGCTGTTTACTTGACTTTTATGATTATGTGAGATTGTTATAGAACAATAAACCCAATCTTTCACCCTGCACAGCTTTGACTTGTGCCTAAATCTATTTTCATAGTCAGTTAAAAATATGCCTCTTTGGGGATGTTTAATGAGCCTGAAACTTTTACCTAAATAGAATACATCTCATTGTTCTGCCTTTTTAGTTTTGTAGCTAGAGAATTTCTCCTGCCTTATTTGCTTGTCATACTTGTTTATAGCTGCCAAGGCCTATATCTGCCAGTGGTATCAAGTGGATTTGTTAAGTCATCTTGATTTTCTTTTCATATTTCCGGGTCTGTAGGTTACTTTCAGTTCAAGGTGGTTAGTTCTTGGAAGACAGGATTGAAAATGTGGTTCAATAACACATTTAGAAGGTTTTTCGTCTGGTCATAGGCTGTGAAGGAAAAGGAACATCAAATAGTCTGCATGATTAACTTTTTACCTTAAATTTTTAAAAATTGTGATAAATAAGGTTCATACATACCATGAAATTTACCATTTAACCATCTTTAAGTGTACAATTTAATGGCAGTAAGTACATTCTCAGTATTACACAACCATCACCAATATCCATTTCCAGAATTTGTCATCTCAAATAGAAATTCTTTATTACATGGAACAGTAACTCTTCATTCTTTCCTTTCCCCCAGCTGCTGGGGGAAACCTTTATTCTGCTTTCTGTCTCTATGAATTTGCCTTTTTAGGTACTTAATAAAATTAGAATCTTCTATATACAAGTATATAAAAGGCTAAGCAACTGTCTGTCCGACCACCCGGTAGATATGATGCCCTCTGACCACCAGGGGCAGACAGAGCAGGAGCTGCTGAGCTGCAGTGACTTGGCAGCGTCAGTTCTCAGGTGACACACCCGGGAACCAGAGAGGAGGGAGCCTGATTCCCAGGTGCATCACCTGAGGACTGCCTTCTCACAATCCGGGACTCCTCCGGGGATGTCAGAGAGCTGGTTTTGGCCCGATCCCCACATGCCAGGCCAAGAGACCCCACCTGCCGGAAGGACCCTGCTATTTCACAGACGCCCTTCGCCCTTCGAGCTGAGGCGGCCCAGCCAGGGGGAGGGAGTAGGGACCCGGGAGATTGGCTCCAGGGCATGTCCATCTGGCCTGTCTCGCCCAGTCCCACCCATGACCACCCTCTTATTAATTTCCTTTCAATGTGCAGAATCCATGCACCCGGGCACTAGTATTACAATATTCTTTTATATATCAGATTTTCATTCCTGTTATGGCTTAATAATATTCCATTGTATTTGTATATCACATTTTATTTACCTATTCATATGTTGATGGACACTTAGGTTTTTTCCACCTTTTCGCTATTGTGGATAATACTGCTATGAATGTTGGTTGATATTTGTGTATCTGTTTGAGTCGCTGGATCCGGTTCCTTTGGGTATATATCTAGAAGTGAAATTGCTGGATCATATGGTAATTTTATGCTTAAGTTTTTGAGGACCTGCCAAACATTTCTTTTGTTGTCATCATACAAAGGGAAGAGAAACATGGAAAATTCATACCGTTCTATGCTTTGGTCTGAAAATGAAACAGAACTTCTCATAGCCGTTTGGCCAGATTGAGTCACTAGATCCCTCCTCACTGGAAGGGGCATAGGAAGTGTGGGGGGAAGCATTTGGGGATTTTTGTTTTGGTGATTAGTGTTTCTGCCACATAGAGATAACAGGAACTTCTAAATTTGGAATTAAAGTTGTAGCATGTCATTTTTATAAGTAAGTATTAAGATCATTAATGTTTTCTAATTTCCTGAAGTAATGGAAATTGAAGCATGTCGGTTCTTACTATTATAGATGTTGTGTATACTCTTTAGACAAGTAGCTACCCTTATTCTGGTGATTCATGTATTCCTGGATCTATTCTTATATTTTTAATTCTTCCATATATATATGCCTACTGTTTGTTATATGTATTTATGTATAACTATATATTACAAAACACTAATGTATATTTGTTTTACATATACATATTATGCCTAATATCTATTAAAAGATAATATGTTAGTAATACAATTAAGAAAGATAGCTTAGCCAAAGTAACATTATTGCACATATAAGGAATCTTAAAAGCTAGAGGTGCATAGATGAGTAGAACATGATCTTTATTCTTAGGATTACAGCAGTACTTTTTAACCAGGATTAGTTTGTCTCTTTCTCTTCCTGGGGCATTTGCTAATGTTTGGAGACATTTGATTGATAGAACCACATGAAATCATTTTCAGCCAGAGGGGTTTGTTTAATTGAAATCTACTTCAGCTCTAATTGGACAAAAATCACACCTGTGATTTAGTTAGTCCATGCTTCCCCCATGTTGTGGAATGCTTTTCCAGTCTCTTCAGCTAGCTAATTTTATAGATTCTTCAGCACTAGGGTCAGAGGTTATCTCTTCTGTGTGTCCTCTATATTCGTAGGTTGGACCAAGAAAGAACTTTTCCATAAACATTGTGAGCCTCCGTATCTTTTTTTGTTTTGTTTTGTTAATTCTCGCCTGAAGATATTTTTTTCCATTGATTTTTAGAGAGAATGGAAGGGGGAGAGTCAGAAAGAGGGAACATCAATGTGAGAGAGTCACATCGATTGGTTGCCTCCCACACATGCCCAACCAGGGCCAGGGATCAAGCATGCACCTGAGGTACGTTCCCTTGACCGGACTCGAACCCGAGACCCTTGAGTCCACGGGCTAATGCTCTATGACTGAGCAAAACTGGCTAGGGCCCATATCATTTTTTTATTAAAATTTTATCTTTGTGGACATTTTCTATTAAAAGGGAACTTCTCCAGGTCAGGGATTATGTCTTACTTATTTTGATGTCAGCGGCACTTGGTACTTAGTAGATGTACAGTAAGTGTTTTAAATGAACTGTAGCTCAGATAATATTGTTTGCCTTGGGGTTAGTTTTGGGCAGGGGGGTTGGTATGGAAGAGAGTTGGAGTTGTGGAAAGAGAAGCTGATTGACAGGAGATCTGAATTCTAATTCTGCCTCTACCAGCCACTTAAATGTCATGATCTTAGGCAGGTGATTGAGTGACCATCATGAGTCTCAATTCTGTCATCTACAGAATGAGGGAGAATTGAATTTACAGGATCAAGAGTAGCATTTACCCTGTATAAGCAGTGTTTCACAACACACTTAACTGGAGTCTTATGAACACAGCTGTGTGTTCAGGACTAAAAAGAAGAGACCTTAGTGTAACTTCTACATATTTTCCCTGTAATTTAAGGCAGGGGATTACATATAATAATAGTAAATAAACACCAAACACTGAGAGTCCAAATGAAGAGGTTCCTTCATTTGTCTGTGAAGTAACTTGGAGGGGACATCTTTATTGATGTCCTGAATAAGGCAAGTATTCTCATTTAATCTGGTTCACAATCAGTGTTCAGTAAACATCCAGCACCTGGCTAAAGAAGAGCTGCAAGATGGTGATGAAATGGCTTTGTTGTGAGTTGTTTTTCAACCTCTGAGTCATTAGCATCAAAAGCAGTTGTAGATACTGTTTCTACCAGTGACCTCGATGTTAGCAGTTGTTTGACAGGTAGGCACTGCCTGGGTACCTTTCATTCTGGCCTCTCTAGACCAAGCTCCTTGATTTAAGAGATCAGTTTGGGTGTTGTCTAAGGAAGTCATGCTACTCTGTGAGTCAGAAAATGTTATAGTCCCATTGCACTTACTTAAATGACTCTCCATTCTCATCTATAAAATGACACAATTGGTCAGATGGTCCACAATTTTATTTCTAGTGCACACATGGTACTATATTGTGTAAATTTGCCCTTTGATTTTAGCAAATCTCTTTTTGTGTTAACCACCAGTTATTGATTGAAAAGATTCAGGTAATGCCTGGAACATAACTGAATGATCTGAATATAATTTTAGGGTATTCTTCAATAAGTAGAAGTAAGTTGTGCTGTATTTGGATGATTAAAGGTAGAGTTTAACAGCCCATCTGGGAATATAATGCATCTTCTATATATTTTAAGTACAGATTTTATATCCTTGTGATGAGAACTCTTAGAATTTACTCTCAACAGCTTTCAAATGTATCATACAGCAGTGTTAACTATAATCATCATGCTGTACATTACATTCCTAGTACTCATGTATCTTATTATTGGAAGTTTGTACCTTTTGACCGCATTCATACAATTGCTTTCTCCCGCTACCCCTGCCCCTGATTACCACAAATCTGATCTTTTTCTACTGATCTTTTACTAGGAGTTGGCTTTTTTTTTCTTATTTTCTTTTTAAGATTCCTCTTATAAGTGAGATCACACAGTATTTGTCTTTTTTGCTCTGGCATATTTCATTTAGCATTATGCCCTCAAGGTTCATCCAGTGTTGTCTCAATGGCAGGGTTTCCTCGTTTTTTTGTTTGTTTGTTTGTTTGTTTGTTTGTTTTAATGGGTGAATAATATTCTATTGACTATCCCCTGCTTTCTGACTGTTCACATTTCACATGTTCAGGTCTCACATTAGTACAGTAGTATATTCTTCACTTTGGGCCATTTCAGCTTGCAGAAGATTTTGTAGAAACACTGCACTTTGGATAGTTGGAGAAATCTATGCCACAACTTCTTTTTCCATTTATACATAGATGGACACTGGTTGTTTCCATATCTTGGCTATTGTAAATAATGTTGCCACGAACATGGGGGTGAGATGCATATATTTTTCTAATTATTGTTTTTGTTTTCTTTGGATGAATACCCAAAAGTGGAATTGCTGGATCATATGGTCTTCTATTTTTAATTTCTTGAGGAACCTCCATACTGTTTTCCTCAGTGACTGCACTAATTTACAATCCCACCAGTGTCCAAACAAACAAGGGTTCCCTTTTTTTTCCATATCCTGGGCAGTATTTATTCCTTGTCTTTTTTATGCTAGCCATTCTACCAAGTGTGAGGTGATTTTCATTTGCATTTCCTTGATAATTAGTGATGTTGAGCAACTCTTCAGGTACCTGTTAGCCATTTGTATATATTCTTGGGACAAATACCTGTTTAGGTCCTTCACCCATTTTTTAAAATTGGATTATTTGATTTTTTGCTATTGAGTTGTATGAGTTTCCTGTATATTTTGGACATTAACTTAATATATAGTTTGCAAATATTTTTTCTCTTCTATAAGTTGTCTTTTCATTTGTTTCTTTTGCTGTGCAGATTTGGGTCTTTTATGTGGCCTTATGTTGATGGTTTTCTAGTGCTTTATTATGGTTTGGAGATTGCTTGAATTGAGAGGCAGGGGTTGTCTGTTTTTTAACTATTCTTTCTCACCTTCCCCAACCACAGAATCCATCATATATTGCTTATGTGGACTTCTTTGATTATAGAAGAAAAAGTCAGTTTTCCTTTAGTTTGCCATTTTCCTAATCTGTAACATGAGTATGTTGGATCAAGTAATTCTGAGATCTTGAGCTTTTCTAATACTGGCTCTTCTACCTGCTGCCAGTTGGCCGATCACATAAAAACTCTTAACACAGGTGTTTCCACTTTAATTTATGCATCTGAAATGATTCATATGATAGAATCAGAGTTTGGCCTACTACTAACTCAGATTCTTAGATTTATTCCCTGCCTTAATATTGGTTATGGTGATATAGTACTCCCGCCCCCCTCCCCACAATGCCTCACACTTCCATAGAGCTTCATAAATCCACAAGATTCCATGAATGTCCTCTGTTCCTTAAAACATTATGAATGTATACTATGTTTGGAGAGTACTGAGCCTTAGTGAACTTATAGTCTGGTGTGGGTTTAAAGACATGGTATAGTGGTAACTCTGCAGACATTTTCATGAAAACAGGAGGGGACAGTTGGATCTTTAGGGGCTGAGTGGAGGTGGGGGGAGAGCTCAGGAACTCTTCCTAGGAACAGACATTTGAGCTGACTGGCCTCAAAGGCTTTTGACAGGAGAGAGGGGAAAAGGAATTGAAGCCAGGATACTATGAAACCAAGGGCATGCAGACATGAAATACTGATTGATGGCCAAAATTTTCCTTCGGGTGTGAAGTGATTTTCATGTTTTGAGAACTTCAGAATCTTCCTTCCACATCTCCACTTGGACTTTACCTTTACAGACTGAGGCATTCCAGTTAAGCCTAGTCTGGTCTATCCCTGAAGCCATTTTACTAATTTGTCTTTGTCCAGCAGCTCCATTATGTCAGGTCTTGAGCAATAGTGACAAAAACTTTCCACCATTTCACAGACACGAGTGATTCATAATAGGCAGACATTATTGCCATTCAGCCACTGCTCCTTCCCACCAACGTTGTAGTGGACATAATATTTTATGAATATTGTTATGTGGAATTGCTTTTTTAAGATACAAAGAAATAATCTTTATTTTATAGTTTAGGTATTTCAGCTTTCTCATCTTAAAATCCAATACTACGTTAAAGAATCCGTTATGTTCTATATGTACATTATATGTGAATTAGAAGATTAACAAAATTAGTTCCATAGATAATGAAATTAAGTTTCTGCTGTGGGGAACCTTTTTCAGTTATTAATAATTTTATTTATCAAAATAGAATTTCATAGAAACTTTCAGGGAAACTCCCAATCTAGTGAACAGCCTGCCTTTTCATTAACGTTTTAGATTCCTAGAGCTTGGATTTGTTCTCAGTGAGCTGGTGGATATTGGCATTTTAATCAGAGTAGAGGAATGTCCTCTTCATACTTAAGAATTCCTTTAAAATAAAACAAACAAACCCTCAGAACTAGAAACTTATGAAACCACTCCTTGGGGGGAATATCTCCTGTAAAATTGAGGATCTAACCTTTTATTAATTTCCTTTTAATGACCATGACTATGACCATTTGTCACATTTTCTATCCATATCCATAAAAAACTCATTCAAAAAGGTGTTAATATATGTCATAGTATAATTGAATTTCATAGTTATTTAACTTGAAAGATTCAAAGAAGAAAACTGTATTTTCACTGACAGGATCACATTTCAGTTATAACTTACAAGAAGCACTTTAAATCCTAGTTTTCAGCCTGAACAACTGTTCTGATTCTAGTGAACTGGAGGATCTGCAAAATGACTTTTTAAAAAAAAAAATTGAGATAAAATTGGCATGTAAGTTTCAGGTGTACATACATCTTTCTTAATGAATGTTAAGTCCAGGGGAGACAGAGGGAGGGAGACATTTAATCTGTATGTTAGAAATTAATTTTGATAGACTACTGAGAGTATTCTATGTAAGCCTGCCCTACCTAATAAGGTAAGCCTGTTTTGGATGAGTACGTAGTATTCATTTTTCTTTAAAAAAAATTACCAGCATGGCATGACCATTCAAAAATAACTTTTTTTTTTTTTTTTAAATATATTTTATTGATTTTTTACAGAGAGGAAGGGAGAGAGATAGAGAGTTAGAAACATCGATCAGCTGCCTCCTGCACATCTCCCACTGGGGATGTGCCCGCAACCTAGGTACATGCCCTTGACCGGAACCGAACCTGGGACCTTTTCAGTCCGCAGGCCGACGCTCTATCCACTGAGCCAAACCGGTTTCGGCCAAAAATAACTTTTTAATGGATGAAAGAAAGGTAGATGACTACTTGGCTATGATGAAAGAACCCTACACCCGTTTTGCCACATTATTCTGAAAATGCAGTATAGAATATACAGAAGTTAACTGTTATAGATTTTGAGGTCTTACCTCAAGTTATTTTTCTAATTTCAATATGAATATGATTAGATGATTGAAGACATTCTACAGTGTTATCAAACTATTGTTTAAAGTGATAATTAAAGAGAAAGTATATAAGATTCTTTAATTTAAGTATCAATTTAATCAAAATGGCAGGGATAGAGGATGCTGACAGTTTATGTTAAAAGTTCCATGTGTGTTTTGTTCTAGGGCCATTTGCCTACTTTGCTTAAAAGTGTTTATTGTGGATTTTCTCAATGCCTTCCTGGCGATTTACCATTTGGGAACTGTTTCCCAGGTGTTAGACTTGTCCTATATTAATATTTTGGGTGACTGAAGCCTTGTTGCATTGATCACAGTTGAAAACTTGAATGTAGCCATAAATATGCAATGAATATGGTTCCAGGTTTTGAACTAAATGTGATTTCCTCACAGTAGACACTTGAGCCAACACACTCAACAGATCCTTATTTGGAAGCTGCTGGTGTCTGATGAGACACAGAAAGTTGATTAAAGCTTTGTGTGGCTGCCTAAACCTGTCTCCCGTCTTTGTGCTTGGATGAGGGCCTCAGGCCTAAATCATGTCATGGCATATGAGGTCAGAGTTGGTACTGAACACATTTGTTCCTTATCTTCACCCCCCACCCCCCACTCCCCACCACACACAGATTTTATTTCCTAGGGATAACCATTTCCAAGGGGAGATTTTTAGTATGAGCATGTCACTCTTATTTGGCAACATGGTGTAATTGTCTTTAAATTGATTTCATACTTGTAGGCAAATGTGAATTTTATTCAACCTAAGAGTGGTGTAGGGTCAAATTGCAGTGGGGTGTACCATTTGTAGAGTATAGTCAGTTGTCACGTTTGCTTTTATATGTTTCTGCCCATACTTGGTTCATAATTTTGACCCATGTTTTAATAGCTTTGAGTGATAGCCCAATTATTTAAATTTCAATTTAAGATTTTGATTTCTAGTAATATTAAAACTGTTTTCATAGAGGCAACATTTGTGAGTGTTCTCATCCTTATCAAGAAATTATAGTATGTGAAACTTTTGAGGGTTCTAAAAATAGTCCAGCGTAGACATATACAAACATAAAAAGCATATGGTTGTGGCTTAGGAACTGCAGCTCATAGAAGGATTAGATTGAACAATGTATCATTGTTCCTAGAGTCAATTAGGCGTGTAGGTTCAGCTAGCCCCAGGGTACAGCCTCTAGCATGTGACTCTATAAATAACACTTGCACAACAAACATGGGCTTGATAAGTAAGCAATAAATCTGGGCTGACTGCCCACTCTTCTAAATTTTAGAACAAGCCCTGCCATCATAATATTTTGAGGGCCTGACAGCAGTAACAGAAGTTTTTAAATTAAAATGTTCCACACATCTATTTTGTATTATTCCTGGTTTTCCAGTTTTAAGCTTAATAAGTGGAAAACCAGGAATAATACAAAATAGATGTGTGAAGACAACTTTTTAAAATAAAGCAATCCTTTAGTTAGCTTTAGTGATCTTACATATACTTAAGTACACATTTTCTAACTTTCTTTGGGCATGGTGGTGATTTGGTTGCCAAGATGTCTTTAGCTTAAAAGCAGTCATCTTTGTTCACCTTTATTGGAGGAAATTAGGAATTTCTAACGAGTTCCTTAATAGTTATATTAGAAAAGATGAGTTCACAGTGATACATTTTATCATAGTTTAAGCAGGTCACTCTTGCCAAAATATTTGTTTTGTTTTTGTTTTTTTCTTACCGCAGCACAATGAAGAAAGTCTAAAATGTGTGTTAAACACTTGTCAGATGTATTTTTTTTAAAGTTTCTGTTTATATAGTTATTAGATTATATTGTTAAATTCTTTTTAAAAAGAGAATCTTTATTGTTGAAAGTATTACATATGTCCCTCTTTTCCCCCCATTTACCCCTTCTAGCCCGCCCCCGCCCCCTACCCTAGGCCTTCACCACCCTATTGTCTGTGTCCATGGGTTATGCATATGTGCATACATGTTCTTTGGTTGCTCTCTTCCCACCCACCTGCCCTACCTAGCCTTTCCTCTGAAATCCCACAGTCTGTTCCATGTCTCTGGTTCTATTTTGTTCATCAGTTTATTTTGTTCATTAGATTCCACATATGAGTGAGATCATGTGATACTTGTCTTTCCCTGACTGGCTTAATTTCGCTTAGCATAATACTCTCCAGGTCCACCCATGCTGTTGCCAATGGTAAGAGTTCTTTTTTTATAGCTGCATAGTATTCCATTGCATAAATGTACAACAGCTTTTTTATCCACTCATCTGCTGATGGGCACTTGGGCTGTTTCCAAATCTTAGCTATTGTAAATTGTGCTGCTGTGAACATAAGGGCGTATATATTCTTTCTAACTGGTGTTTCTTATTTCTTAGGCTATATTCCTAGAAGTGGGAACACTGGGTCAAATGGGAGTTCCATTTTTATTTTTTGAGGAAACTCCATATTTTCCACAGTGGCTGCATTCTCACCAGCAGTGTACAAGGGTTCCCCTTTCTCCACATCCTTGCCAACAGCTAATTTGTGCATTCTGACATCAACAAAATCTTGGCAGAGTTGGAAAGCACTAGTTGTTAGGTAGCTGTGCACAGGTACAAACAATTTAAGACCACACTGCTGGGTTTTTGTGAGACATAGACTTTACAGTTTAGAAGAAGAACATTTTCAAAAGGGGTATAAACTATATATATAATATATATGGTTAGGCTTAAGTTTATAACAACTTGTGATAATCCAGTAGACTAATAAGCTTTTGATTTATCAGATGGTTATTGAGCATTTACTTATAAAGCACTGTGTTCTTGTATTAAATATAGAAAGGATAAGAAGGGAGAGCGTGAGATCTTTAACCTCGTGTTCTGATGGAAGACATTAGATCTGTACTATAAAAAACCTTCTCTATTCGTAGTTTATGGTTAGTTATTGCAGTGGTTTTTAACCTTGTCAGTCCCATCGGCCCCTTTTAGTAAGAAACATTTTGGAAAGTGTTCATTCCAAAATGAAATCCATATATAATGTAACTACATACATAATTTTAACAATCATTATATCAGTCGGTGTAATGTGGAGGAGAAATAATTTGTGGTAAAATAATATGTACATTAATATATAAATGCTTGGGCGTGACTATATGATAAGGTATAATAGTCACTTGCCTGCATCTATACCTATAATTGCCATGAACATGACAGTTTTTTTTTTAGCATAACAGTTTTAAATAAAGACCAAGTGTGTTGAGTTAACTAAAATTGATGTGATTATCAAAAAAATATATTATTAACAGATTTCCAAACAAAACTAAGTATAATTGATTGCCTTCCAGAAAACAATTTTAAATAATTAAAATTGTGCAAAACACGTGTGTAAATATGGCTTTTTTTTCTACATGGATATCTGGCAAGACATTCCAGAGTTGTGGAAGATCATGTACTGCATTGCCAGAAGTCTAGCATTCAGTACTGTCTCCTTATTAAATGTTTGTATGACTGTAATCACCATAAATGCATCCTCCCCCCCCCCCCCCCCCCCGTTTCTAAATTGATAACCATTGATCTTAAATCAGCGATTTTCAACCAGTGTCCCGCTAGTATTTTTAAAACATTCCCTACCTGACTATTTAGTCAGGGGCACTGAGTTCTTAAATTGTCAAATAAACAAATGACAGCAGCCAATGTAACAATAGCCTTCGGTGGGAATTAATCAAAATTATCCCTTTTTTTTCCAGATTGGCAAAAAATATATTTTGTGGTGTGCCACAGAATTTTACTAATTAATTTATGTGTGCCATGAGTTAGTACAATATCAAATCAATTTTGAAAGACTGCAGTGCTCTTTGTTTTGTTTTTTTAATTAAAAGTAAGCATAAAGGAGTAAACTGTCACCAGTGATGTAACAAGGAGTGAGAAGGCTTTGTCATTGTGATGTAAGCGGTACTTACTGTGGTACATCAGTAGCTGGTGGATTTCAGTGTACCCTTCTGCAGTAATGATGCAGATTAAACTTTGAATTTTTACTGCAGGTTGGTTTTGCTTTCTTGAAGTCTGAGATGTAAACAAAATATTTACCCTCTAGGCATTAGTCATCCTTAAAACTCAGTGTTGGTGGTCAAGTCTCACAGTAGTAGGCACGGCTTCTCAAACCTGAACGTGCATACACATCTCTGTAGAGCTTGTTAAGCTGCAGATTCTCTGTCAGTGGGTTGGGTTGGAAACCCGAGGTTTTTGCATTTCTAACCAACTCCCTCCCAGGAGTTAATGTGCTGGAGGCCCACACTCTTGAGGAACAAGGTATAAGGGAATTGGTAGTTATTTATTCCTTGAGGTTTCTAAACTTTATCACAGTATCAGTGAGAATGTTAATCATTAAAATTATTTTACTAAATGACATTAACTTAGTTTTCTAATGCTTTCACTAATGAGCAGCTTAAAGTTAATCTTAAATGTTGAGGATAGATACAAGAAAGTCATCAATATTTTTCTATCATTATAAAACCCATTTCCCATTATGTTAATTAGTTTTCCTTAAATAGGGGTAATGAATTCAGTATTTAGTAATACAACATAGCCAAGAATTTGAAGAGCATGTTAGAATTTGTTGGGATGGACCTTGGCTGGTACATAAGAAATACTGCTCTTTCTTTGCCTTGGTTTAAATTGACAGAGTTGATTGTCTTAATTTAAAAAATATTGTATGAAGAGATTTTCAATAATGAATATTTTAAGAATTTGGTTATAGGAATAAGATTATTCTTTTATTCCTAAATTCTTTTGCTGTGCTTTCCCTAAGAGCCAGTATCTCTATACTTCCATGATTCCTCTTCTAGTTTATTCTTACCCTCAGCTGATAGTTCTGTGAAAGTTGATCTAATGGTTCAGAAGGAACATTTTTTTATCATTTCCGTTTCCACCTGTAGTATCTACCTACTATATCTCTTTATCACCTATAAGGTGAAAGCTGAACTCAAATCTCATTCTTACACATTTTCTTGACTTGGCCCAGCCATTCACCAGGTAGTGTTTCCTATTTTATTTCATTTCATTTTTTATTTGTCTGTGTGTTTCCTATTTTAAATATTGGTCTTGGCACAGGAAAGACGTCAGGAAAAATATTTGAGGGCATTTTGTGTGTATCAGGAACCATAGTACTAGTTGCTTTTATAAATGTTACTGAATTTAGTCCTCACAAATCTTGGAAGGAAGTAAATAAATCAGTCAAATTTTACTAAAGATAAAGCAGACTGATAAAATGACCTGCCTGTACAACCCAGATTATCATGGGCAGAACTGGGATTTGAATCCATGTCTTCCTTATTTTTCTTACTATTCCACAGAGGAGGCTTCTAAAAAGCAGAGGTCTGGGTTTTAAAAGATTAGGTAGAAATTAGGTGTTTTGTGGGACAGTTAGGGAAAAGATTACCTGAGGAAGAACATTAGTGTCAAGAAATGTAGCAGATGTTTTAAAAGAATCAGAGGTTCATCTAAGCTTATATAGTTGTTGATTTTATAGTGTTGATAATACTTGATTTGCAAAAGTATTTTGTAATATTCTTTATCTTTTATTAAATGTTCAATACCATTGCCTTTTTACTCTATTCCCTCTTAGTATTTTTTTTAAAAATATTTTTATTGATTTCAGAGACAAAGGGAGAGGGAGAGGGACAGAAACATCAGTTATGAGAGAGAATCATCGATTGGCTGCCTCCTGCACGGCCCCTACTAAGGATTGAGCTTGAAACCCCAGCAAGTGTCCTGCCCGGGAATTGAACCATGACCTCTTTGTTCATAGGTCAGCACTCAACCACTGAGCCATGCTGGCCGTGCCCTTTTTAGTATTTATGAAATATATTTGTTATTCAATATATATTACAAAGAATTTATATGTTTTAGTACCATGCTTTTCAGATATGTCTTATACAGAAATTGTTTTTAGAATTCTTGGGTACCAGATGCAGTTCTTTTTTGAACTGGATGTATATATGTCCTTGTGCAAATTCCTCAATTTTCTGTGTGCATAAGAGGGATACCAATAATGCCAGCCTCGATAATCATCTTAATGTTATACCCCTTGTTAAGAGAGTAGAAATTATATCAGAAATCACTCAATTTTCACTAGCCAGTGAAATTATTTGCTTCTGTCCTATCTTTTCTCACTTCCTTTTACAATGGAAGCAATGTCTACATTATGTTTCTTCCCACCGGTGGATGTATGACTGTATCTCCTCAGTGATCCCTTAGCACATGTTCAGCTATTCTGTTTCTATTTACATTTAAACATGTGTGTCTCTTCCTCTTGAAAAAGCAAAAACTCATATTCATCCAGTTGCATTTTTGCTTCCTTCCCCGTACACTTAAGTTGTCTGCTTCCTCACCTCGTATTCACTATACCCTCATTATGCCACTGACACTCTCTTGCCAGAGTCACCAATAATCTCCTTATTGCTAATTCTAGTGGATCTATAATCCTTACCTATAATTTCATTTTATTTATTTATTTATTTTTTAAAGGTGAGTAGAGCTTCAGTGACTTAACGAGAAAGTTTGATGTTCTTAGGGCAAAAAAATTCATTAATTCATTGACAAATACGTCAAGCACTCCTATAATTGTTGAAGATTCAGTAGCTAATAATATGAATAAAAGTCCCTATATTCTTGGAACTTCAGATAGGATGGGTTTTAGATAACATGACCAGGGAAAGCCCTCTAAGAACATGACTTTTGAGTAAAGACCAGAAGGAGGTAAAGGAAGGTTCCATGCAGATATCTGGGGAAGAGCAAGCCTGGCAAACTGTTTATTTGGTCTTAGCAAAAATGCTTTTTTGTGGCATGAAATGTTTTTATAAAGATTCTTGTTCTTGTGGTAAAATGGAAAGCTGGGTATTTTGGGGTATGCTGTTGCAAATTGACTTACATTAGGATAAAATAGTATTTTTCATAATTTAATTTCATAGATTAAGTAAAGACAAAAATACTAAAGTTAATTTTATTTCACATTTTCTTAGAATCTGAACAGTCACAATGCTTTTATAGATGGACAGTTTAGATAATGGCATCTTTATTCCATAGAGAGTTGTGATTTTTCAAAATAAGTGGGACATTGGCTGAGGTAACATAGTACTACAGCTCTAGGAAACTCTTAAGTGAGGTTCAACAGCTTTTTCAGGAGGAGGAATTTTCCCATTTGTACTTAGATCATTTCAGCAAAATGACTGATCTTTTGAGAGCAGTAAAACTATACATTCACCGTATACTATGCATTATATTAAAAACCCTAATTTATTTAAAGGAGAAAGAAGCCTTAAGAACATCTTTATGGGTTGGCTCCAATATTGGGGAAGATGCGTGTGATTCAGAAGGGGTCTTCCTAACTCGGATGGAACTCTATCTAGTTATAAATAGATTAATATGTTTTCTACAACTGGTTAGTTTTTTGAGAAACCCAGCTCAAAAATCTTCAGCAGATCATAAACTTGCTTGTAGTACACCCTCCTCTTCTTCTTTATCCCTCACAGATATTAGGGATTTTTAAAAGTACTGGAGACAAGGAATAGGCAGTGGCATAAGGTTCATTGACATTTAAGAGCCCCTAAGGAATAGGCAGTGAGAAATATTTTTTCTAAGTTTTGTGGATTTTAAATTTCTTTCCTTGAGTATGACTGTATTAATTACCATATGTGTGTTGCTTATCATCTATAAGCATGAGAAGGAAACACTGTAGATCTAGAGAACATTTTATGGTTTAATGTGTTTGGCAGCTCATATAGAGAATTGCAAAGGAAGAGGAATAAGCTCTTACTGGGCTTGATAAGGGCTCGATCTTTTGGAATGAGGGGGTTACATAGCAAGACTTGAGTAAGGTTTTGCCTGTATTGTCTAGACCTAAACAAATGCTAGGTCTACTGCTAAAAAGCATGTATGACCAGTGGACAAAAAGAAGTGCCGAATTGACACTTATTCCTGAGTGTACACATCTCCCAAATTGTTACCTCCCTGCTTTCATCCCCTTCCTGCTTGCTTAGGACCTAAAGGAACTTTCCTATCTCCAGTAGATAATACTTTTGGCCCATTCTAGCCAGAGTCTATGATCCTTTTTTATTGTGCTTTGATAATGTTATTGATGAAGATAGCATCCTAATTCCATGACAGGGAAGTAAATGACAGGGTGTCATTTCCTAACCATTTACATGGGAATTTATCATGGGATTATTCAAGAAGAGAGAACCCAGATTTGAAATTTAAACAGCCGTACAAAAAATAATTTGGGAGCGTTACTTTTTTTAAATGTCTTATTTCTAGCCACTTCCCCCTGACCAGTTTCAAAAATACTATGAGTTCCTGGTTGTTTAGTAATAGGAAAATCTAGCAAAGCAGAGTTCTGTAATTTTGCCATCTAGAAATAAAGTTACATTTTGATGACTATCCTTCCCATATGTTTTCACTGCATACATACATTTAAACAGTAAGCCTCATACTGTACATACTGTTTTACAGCCTACTTTAAAAAGCTGTATGAATAGTTTCCATGTTATTAAATATTCTTCTAAAATATTTTCAATAGCTGCATTATAATCCATTATATTAAACAATATTTATTTAACCAATCCCTATCATTAGATGTTAGCTGGCTTTCAAGTTTTTGCTTTTATAAATTACACAGAAGAGAACCTGGCATAACTCTTTGAGTACTTCTCTGGCTTTTTTTTTCCTTCAGGATAACAGTAGTTTCATGTGTATAGTATTTTTAGTTGTTTCATTGAAACATTTGCTAGAAGAAGGAGACTATTATTTATTGAATGCTCATTTACCAGATACTGTGCCAAATGCCTTGTAGTAGTATATTTCATGGAATCTTTAGCTGGTTTCATCCCAGTGTTATAGGTGAAGAAATCTATATGCATATGTCTAAGATATTTTGCAGTAAGTTAAATGCACGTAGAAAATGTTGATATGTTTTGTTTAAGCAAAAAACAGTCACAGGAAACAATAAAAACTTACGTATATGACATTTTAATTTAATTTTGGCTTTGGTATATATATATATATATATATATATATATATATATATATATATATATATTTCACAATAAGACAATATCTTTGTGTTTTACCTAAAAGGTTTTAGGTCTAAAATTAATTGGCATTCTTAGTTTAGGAGAAAAAATGTGGATGAGTCCCTTGAAAATTTTGGGTTTTAGTCATATGACCACTGTTACAGATTACTTTGTAAATCACATTTTATGTTTAAATTAGAAGTGAGTAATAATTGTCTACTAAGTGAAAATGGTTTCCCTTCACTTAAAGTTTCAGGTATAGATTTTTCAAATCCTGCACTTGTAAGATCTAAGAAGTGAAAGTTGAGTGATATAAGGATAAAAAAATAATAAGGATAGAGAAAGGTTGCAGCGGAAAGGGTAGGAGCAATGAGATGTCATGACTATATGCTTTTGCAGAGGTAGTTTAGACATCTTTGCCTTTTAGCCCATATAATGTACCCTATTTTGATAAGTGGGATTGTTCTTCTTAGGACCTGGTATTTGTTATCTAATGCACTGGTTTTTGTTTTTTTTTATCTCAGTCACATCGATCAGACAACAACATGGCAGGATCCCAGGAAGGCTATGCTCACCCAGATCAATGTCACAGCCCCCACCAGTCCACCAGTGCAGCAGAATATGATGAACTCGGCCTCAGGTGAGTTAGACGCTATAATTAGACCACACTGAATAATGCTTGTGCATTGGTAAAACTTTCTGTGGAAAATAGTAATTATTCTTCTAAGAAAACTGGATCCTGGGTGATGGTTATTTTCTATCCAGTTTCACAGGGGAGACTTACTTATTTCAAAGTAACATACTGTGTATATGCCAAAGCATTGTTTAGTCATTAATACATAAAGTGGCTGATGTCTAAAAGACAACAGATTTTAAAGTTTTAATTCTGAAGTGAGTATCTCAAATTCCTAGTTTGGTTAACTTTGACATGCTTGTGTCTGTGGTCTTAAAGTTGAAGGTTTCCCCCTTCCTTTTGTGGTTTGGATTGGAAACCAAGTTTTGGTGTTCCTAACCCCCTACCTTTTAAAGCAGATATTTGTTCTATCTTAAGATTAACTGGAAGATAGTAACTTATAAACCCCAAGGCATTTTTCTTAGGTCTAGTATGTGTTATTGAGCATGTTTCCATCTTTTTCATAGGAGATAAATCTGAGTGTAAATTTATATTTTTTTGCCTCTTATTTGGCAAGTTACTTAAATCTGCTGTTTTTCTCATCTACATAATGAGGAATGACATTGCCCCGTCTTATAAAGAGGAAGATATTAAACGAAATGATACAGTACATATAAAACTATTATTACAATACATTAATAGGTAGTAAGTAAAGGCTTATTTCCTTTTTCCCTAGTAAGTTAGATACTGTTAGCTTTTTTTCTCCTTTGTTATATGGGCTCAAGTTCATAGCTACTCCATTATGCATCTTTGTGTGTATTAGAAAAAGGTGGCCCTTCCTCTGGGCAGATGCAACCCCATGCCTAGCATCAGGGACTGAGGCATTTGGGCTGGATTTCTGACCACTCCTCTGCTTCCCACACTTTGTCCCCTTTGTTTAGTGCCCTAGTTTAAGGCACAGATGGCAACAGTAATTGGCAGTTCTCACCGATGTATCTTCATAGATCATACATCTTCCCTATCCAACAAACTGACCAACTTAATATTATAGCTACACTATAGATTTTCTTAGCAGCATCAGCCTTTGGAAAGGGATTGATGGAAGTGGGGAGGGTGGTGCAGTTGGTTGACAGGAGGATTCCTTGACCTTAGAGTGTGCAGAATTTGAAATGTCTTTGCCCCTGAAGATGATGCCAGTGTGTTGGAATGTTTCTACTGTTCCGTCACACTCTCCTCTTCCTTTTGGTGGGTTAAACACATTTCTAATGAGTTAAAAAACAGCCCAGCCGGCCTGGCTCAGTGGTTGAGTGTCGACCTCAATGAACCAGGAGGTCATGGTTTGATTCCTGTCGGGGCACATGTCCAGGTTGTGGGCTCGATCTCCAGTGTGGGGCATGCAGGAGGCAGCTGATCAATGATTTTCTCTCGTCATTGATGTTTCTCTTCCTCTTCATTCCTCTCTGAAATCAATAAAAATATATATTTTTTTAAAAAGAGTTAAAAGCTGAAAATGTAGATGTAGACAAGGTTCATGAATGAGATTTTCTTGTTATAAATTTTGTTTACATAAACTCTTGAAATAAGATTCATTCCTTAAATCTTCCATTTTAATTTATTTTAATAAGAATTCATTTACTTATTCTCAGAATCTGTGTGACATTTAAATTTTAAAAATTTAAAAGCAAAAATTATGCAAGTATTTATTAACTAATATTTTTACTTGGAAGCTTTTCTTTTTAATTATCAGATTTCCAAATACAAGTTGTATTTATAGCTCAAAGAAGATGATTGAGATTATTCATTTTTGTCATGCTCCTTCTAAAAGTATACCTAAGAAATTAGTAACAAATAATTCCTACTCTCCTATTGGAAGAGTAGGCGTTTTACATCTAGAATGGTTAATTATTATTCTTTTGGAACATTGGGTGTTTTTTTCCTATTAAATTTTCTAATGGTAATGGTCAGTGGAAATGGAAATCTTTATTCAAATTTATGTTCAAAATCGAAAGTATATATCAAATTGGTTTTAGAATATTTGCATATTTTATTTCCACTCTAAATTTTAATTGTAAAATATGAAATGTGTTTATTATATACTGCATATAAATTAGTAGGCGTGCTTAACAGGTGTATTTTTTAAATTAATTTATTTACAGATGGCATAAAATGTTATACTAGTTTCATATGTACAACAGAGTGATTAGACATTTATATACCTGACTAGAGGCCCGATGCACCAATTCGTGCACAGGTGGGGACCCTCGGCCTGACTGGCAATCGGGGCCAATTGGGGCCAGCTGGCGGTGGGAGGGACTGTGGAGGTTGGCTGGCCATGGGAGGTTGGCTATTGGAGAGCACTGACCACCAGGAGGCAGCCCCTATGTTGAGCATCTGTCCCCTGGTAGTCAGTGCACATCATAGCGACCTGTTGTTTGGTCGACCAGTCATAACAGTCGCTTGGGCTTTTAAATTCTATATAATAAAAGGGTAACATGCAAATTGACCAAACGGTGGAACAACTGATTGCTCTGACATGCATTGACCACTGGGGGCAGACGCTCAATGCAGGAGCTACCCCCGGTGGTCAGTGTGCTGCCACAGGGAGAGCGCCGCTGAGCCAGAAGCCTGGCTCATGGCTAGTGAGCACAGCGGCGGGAGTGGGAGTGGGAGCTTCTCTTGCGGCAGAGCTAAGGAGCAGTGAGCCGAGCAGTAAGGAGCGAGGGGCCCTGGACTGCCAGAGGGTGCAGGCCAGGGTGAGCGCACCCCCCCCCCCCCCACCAATGCATGAATTTCTGCACCGGGCCCTCTAGTTAAATAATAAGAAGCGTATTTATATGCCTGGCATTCTGCTAAGTTTATTTTGTACTATCTTATTTAATTCTCATAATAGCCATTTAAGTTAAGTGTTGTTATTAGGCTCACTTTACATATGAGAAAGCTTGAGTAACTTTCCCCAAATAACACAGCTTTTTAATGGTAGAAGCCAGGATTCAGACTCTGGTAGTGGGGTTCCAGAGCCCATGCTCTTAGTCCACGTGTGACTAGGGTTAGGGTAAGTGACAGAGTAAAGCCTCAGAAAACAGATGGGATAAGATCTGTTAATGCACTGGAGTCACTATTTTAAAATATCAGTAAACATATTGGAGAACTCTTTCTACAGAAGGTGGTGGGTGTGGGGATGATGTTTGCTTAAAGAGATTTTGTATATGATAAAATGGACACTGTACCTTAAAGAAGAAAGAGTATTTTACGAGGACACTAGAGGTCATTTTCTTTAATGGGAAGGTCAGACAGTATGATCAGTTAAGAAAGGAAGAGCCCTGGCCCGTGTAACTCGATTGAACATTGTCCCGTGCACCAAAAGGTTACCAGTCGATTCCATCCAGGTATTGCACATTCGGGTTGGGTACTTACTGGAGGCAATCCATCGATTTTTCTCTCTCCCTCTCCCTTCCTCTCTTTCTGAAATCAATAAAACCATTAAAGATTTAGTGAAACCAAAAAGTTTTTTAAAAGTAAAACTGAAACAGTGTAAAAAAGAAAACGAGTCAGCAAAAGTTTTAAAATAAGAGTAAGCTGCTAAATATATATGAAAATTCAAGTGTGGATTCTAAGTTTGTTCACAAATACAAATGGCTTAACTACCAAATCAAGTTGAGGCTATTGATAAGATCGATATAGTAAATACCTCATTTTACTCTGAATTACATGCTTGAGATTGTTGTCTTTCATTTCAGTGGACATTTAAGTTTAAAAATAAATAATGGATTTCTACATGGTGTTGAAATGCTTTGGATTGAATGTCATAGGAATAAAATACTGTCATTTTTCTGTAGACTCTCCAGACCTAACTTTTTAATATTTGGCTCAACTGAATGACCTTTCAAGTTTCACTTCAATTCTAAGATTTTAAGAAATTCTATTTCTTTTATTCAGTCTAATAATTCTGTTTAGCCAAAATGATCAGTATACTTTGGTTTTAGAAGTCATTTTTCAAGACATGAGGTTGAAAGGATGGATTTTATTGCTGGACTGGAGACCTGTAGTTTGTGAATGCCCAAATTCTACTAGTAGTACAAATAAAGATGCACTGGAAAGGGTTCTAAAGGCAAGACTTAACTAGATCCTTTAAAGAAGATTAATTTATATTCTCTGTCCATTTAATTGGCAAATAAATGACTGAAAAGAATTTGAGAGAAAAATAGAAGGAATTTTGAATAATTCAGTAAGAATGGTTCTATTTTACTTTCCATTAAAATATGTAATGATATGTGTATAAACCCTATTTTATTAAATTAAATTTGAGATGATTGCCCTTTAGAAGTTCTATTAAATGTGTTATGCTTACCCTAGCTTGTTTGACTCAGTAGATAGAGCATCAACCTGCAGACAAAAGGGTCCCGGGTTCAATTCTGGTCAAGGGCACATGCCCGAGTTGTGGGCTCCATCCCTGGTTGAGGGCATGCAGGAGGCAGCCGATCAATGATTCTCTCTCATCATTGATGATTCTATCTCTCCTTCTCTCTTCCTCTCTGAAATCAATAAAAATATATTTTAAAAATTTTTTTAAGTTTTTTTAAGCAATACTCTATGCTTATAGAGTATTGATTTAACAGCCTTTTGATATATGCTTGGAGCTGTATAAAATAGATCTACATACTGACAGGTAAATATTAGTGATTTTTGTTAGACATTAGAAAATAAGGACTTGGGGATAGAAAAGTGGTATTTCTCCTTTAACCAGATTTATTTATATGAAGACATTAAATTTTGTAGTAGTAGCTTATTAACAATGACCCACAAGATTGCTGAATCTTAATCAAAAATAACTTGACACCAAAGAGTGTTTAGGAAAATTAAAAATCACAAGCTCTGATGTAATTTAAGCAAAATCAATGAACCCAGTTATGTATGCTTTTTAAAAATGTAACTTTGGCCCTAACCGGTTTGGCTCAGTGGATAGAGCGTCGGCCTGCGGACTGAAGGGTCCCGGGTTCGATTCCGGTCAAGGGCACGTGCCTGGGTTGTGGGCACATCCCCAGTGGGACATGTGCGGGAGGCAGCTGATCGGTGTTTCTCTCTCATCAATGTTTCTAACTCTCTGTCCCTCTCCCTTCCTCTCTGTAAAAAATCAATAAAATATATTTTTTAAAAAAACCAATAAAATATTTTTTTTAAATGTAACTTTGATAATAGACTAAAGTCGAATGTTATCATTACTGTACATTTGAAAAGATTCATTATTTTTATGTTTTAAAGTCATTTTTTAAATCAATGCCCAAATCCTACCAATGTAGCACTTTCAGATTTCCCGATAAACCTGCATGGGATTCCTAGGAAATACTTCAAGATGGGTGTAGAAAATGCTTTCTTGATGGAGACAGATGATACATGTTAGAGGAATGTGCTAAACACTTTTCATTGCAGCGGGTGAAATGCTGAGAGGCAGCCAGAGTAGTGCAGAACTGCCTTCATGTTTCCAGCTCTATTGCTCCTGCTTTGTGTAAATCTCTGGGACCAGATGGGAAAGAGAATTTTTTACCAGGGAAAATGACAGAGAATAGACGTGAAATGTAAAAATGACAACATATAGGGTTTTTCACTTTAAAAAGCACAGTAAAGGATAAGGATATGTGAGGAGTTGGAAAGTTGACAGCAGGTTTTAGGAGTTGATAATTTCTACTTCATGTGTTGTAGTTCACAAACTTTGAAGTTCTACTTTTCATTTTGGAGTAAACTGAAATTGAATCTAGAATAGGGAGTAAGATCAAGGGCTCTGAGAGTCTGGTGGACATGGATTTGAATCCAACCTCTGTCACTTACTGCCTATAAGATTTTTGGACAAACTGTACCTCAGTTTCTTCACTTGGAAAATGGGGATAACAGTAATATAACACTGAACTTACAGGGCTATTGTGAAGATTACATGATACTCTTTAAGGTACTTGGCGGGGTATCTCTCAGCCCAGCCTTCACCCTCTCCAATCTGGGATCCCTCTCACAATTTGGTACCGCTGGCTCCTAACTGCTTGCCTGCCTGCCTGATTGCCCCTAACCCCTTCTACCTGCCAGCCTGATGGCCCCCTGACTGCTTCCCTGCCAGCCCAGCCCAATCGCCCTCAACTGCCCGCCCTGCTAGATTGATCGCCTACAATTGCCCTCCCCTGCCGCAACTCGCCTCCTCTATGCGAGGCGGCAGAGACACCGGGACCAGCCTCCTCCGCCGAGGAGCTGCAGGACCCCCAGGCCTTAGCGCACGGAGCGGCCACAGGGCCCCGCCCTCACTGTGCATGTGGCCATCTTGTGATGATGTCGCTTGCAAGGACCACGTAGGCTTTCATTAGTATAGATAATTTTAAAATCTGTTAGCACACCGTCTTTAGGGCTACATTACATGAATTTACATGAGTCAAGATGTTTTTGATTCTTCTAAAAGTTTTTAAATATTATAAAATAGAAATTGTCAATCTGAAGTCAGTATATAGAATGAGGCTCTACTGAAGTATATCAACAGTACTTACAGGAATAAAATTATAACAAAGCCCAATATCAGAGCAATGAATGCAGTAAGAGGCTGTATTATTATTATTTTTTTTAATCCTCATCCAAGAACACGGAGAAGAGAGAGAGGCAGACATCAGTTGCCTTCCATATCTTCCCAGACCATTATCAAACCCACAATCCAGGTTATGTGCCCTGACTGGAAATCAAACAGGCAATTTTTCGGTGAATGGGATGACACCTAACCAACTGAGCCACTCCAACCAGGTATTAAAAGGCTTGTATTTATTAGTTACTCTCAAGCTCCTATCCTAACTATCTTTTTTCAACCAAAATTGGTTTCCTTTTTCTCATTTGGAAATTTAGGTAAATTATGAAAAGGTAGCCACAGGAAAGAGGATAATAGTAAAAAGCAAAAGCATGTAATCAAGAATTAATATAACTAATTCTTTTTTTAAAATTTTTTTTTAAAACTTTATTTCAGAAAGAAAGGAAGAGGGGCAGAGAGAGATAGAAACATCAATGATGAGATAATCATTGATCAGCTTGCCTCCTGCATGCCCCACACTGGGGATCGAGCCTGAAACTCGGGCATATGCCCTGATCAGGATTGAACCTTGACCTCTTGGTTCATAGGTTGATGCTCAACCTCTGAGCCACACTAGCTGGGCATAACTAATTCTTAAGAAATTCAGTTGTTTTATATAGTTTATTTTGATTTGTTGAAGATTAAGTTCCTGAAAAATGATTACTAATACGGAAACAAGAACCATTTTTGTGGTTTAAAAATAGGACTAGCACCTTTCATTTTAATAAAAGTTATAAATAAAATGTAAGGACTATGAAAATAAAAATGTTTATTTGTGAAATGGAAAAAAATAATTCAGTGAGAATGCCCAATGAAGTTGCAAATGACGTTAGCTTTCAATTATTATATCTTCTTTAGTACTGTAGTTCTGAAGCATTTCTTAAACCAAGTGGCACCTTCTAATATTGATGGATTCTTGACTTTGCTGCTTACTGAAGCATGCCACTCATGTCAGAGCAGCTAATAGGCTGTTTTATTCTGATTGTGAGAGCATTTCACACCCTCTCCACAGGGGATCACTTAAAAAAAATGTTGTTTTTTTTTTTCAGAGAGAGGAAGGGAGAGGGAGAAACAGAACCATCAATGATGAGAGAGCATCATCAGTCGGCTGCCTGTGACCTCCTGGTTCATGGGTCAGTGCTCAACTACAGAGCCACACCGGCCAGGCTGGGGATCACTTGTTGTTAAGTGATTTGGTCATGATTTTTAACTTAACAATATTTTCTAAATAATATTAAAACTCAGCCCTGGCTAGTTGTTCAGTGGATTGCTAGAGGATTGGCCCGAGGACTGAAGGGTTGTGGGTTCCATTCCTGGTCAAGGGCACATACCTCAGTTGCAGGCTTGGGTGCAGGAAGCAGCCAATCAATGAATGTCTCTCACATTGATGTTTCTTTCTCTCTCCCTCTCCCACCCCCCCTCCTCTTACCCTTCCACTCTCTCTAAAAAATCAATGGAAAAATATCCTCTGGTGAGGATTAAAAAAAACTTAGATTACCTGGGCAAAGCAGCAACATTTGGCAAATGGAACAATAGTTGGCTGATAAATTGCTATTCTTTATGCTGAGTCTGTTCAGCTGGGCTTCTAAAGTAAACACTCCTCCTCTTAATATATCAGCAAAACAATTGGCTTGTATAATCTATTACATTTTTTAAAGAATTCATTTGTTCATTCCTTTAATGAAGAAACCCAAATTAATTGAAAGGTGGATGTATAAAGTTACTTGGTTTTTCAGTAGCTTCATAGCAGTATTTTTTATGCTGTTCCATTTTTGAAAAGATCATTTCAATTTGAGAATTATAATATCCAAAATAATTATTTAAATGTCAAATGTGATAGGGAGTATGATGTTCATATACTTAGTTATTTGCTTGCTTATTTCAGATTACTAGTTATTTGCTTGATTATAACCTGCCTTCTTAGCTTATTTTAGAAATTATATTCTAAAGTAAGGAAAGATGTATAAAATGACCTTAAAGAATAAATAAATATTTTAAAAAATTTATTAGAAGTATTTGAAGTAATCGTTTGGTAAGTTCATTTGAATTCTGAAAGTTACTAAGGTTTTAGTGTAAATATCTGAACCTAATGAAGAAAAGGTTATAAACTTCTTTTATTTTAACCAACTAACTTAGAAGAGTAAAAGGACATTATTTAAAGAGTATAAAGAAAAAATGTTTGATATATTAGTATCATTGCCACCAGCTCTCTTAGATAGTGATGCTTAAAAATAGAAATGTCCCTGTTCAACTTTTTTTCTGTGATTATTTGTAGAATTTTGCAAACTTTGCTTTGGAGTAGAGAGGATGAGAAAGAGATTACAAATTACTTACATTTATGGACCAAATAAATGTCTATTTTATTTCTTCTCTTGATAAGTGTTGGAATATTATTTTTGTCTTCCCCACTGATTTCTAAATCCTTCTAGTTTCTCTATTGCTACAATAACTATGACTCATAGGAAGAATATTTGTGTGAAAGATTAAGATGCTAATTCTTTAAAAATGATATCCATAGACTACCATATATAGGCAGCATCAGTGAAATGAAAAAAAATCCTGCAACAATAGACAAGAGTTTTCTAAAATATTTTCTTTTGATCTCAATAAGGTAAGAAGGTAGTAAAACTTCTTATAGGTTAAAATTTTAACAAAAGGTCATTGCTGTATTTGTACATTCTAAAGCCTAAATGAGCTTAACAGAAAACTAATCTTTTATAAATGTATTTACTGAAATTCTAAGCTATTAAGTTAAAATCTAGAAGTATCAAGTTGCACTGAAGAAAGTCTGAAGAGTTGTGTATTAGAAAGTTCTCAGAGCTTATACTTGGCCTTTTTCTCTAGGAAGTTCATTTACTGTAACAGACAAACAGGAAAATGATTTTTCACAAAGTCTCATAGTTTGACCTTGAGACAGTAGAATCGTTTCCTTTCTAAAGCATTGATTCCACAAAAATGCCCTCCTTTGTACTCCGCATTGTATGCCACGGGCATTGAAGAGTCAAGTTAAAAGAGTTTTTCCATATAATTATAACACTAAATGTTATAACAGACATATATACCAAGTGCTGAGGGAATAGATGAGGAGCATGTGAATCAGTAGTCAGGAGAGTAGAGAAGACAGCTTTAAAAAGCCAAAGGTTCACTTATTTCTTCAACAAATATTGAATGCTCAATATATGCTAGGCACTATTCTAAATCCTAAGAATACAGAATATAATCAAGTACATGTGTCTGATAGTTAAAATGGAAAGAGGAAAATAAACCTAACTTGTTAAAGGGAGATATTTTAGATAGGTTCTCCAGTGAAGGCCTCTGTAATTGATGTCTTTCGAGCAGAGATCTGAATGAACTATCATGCAGATATCTGGGAGAAAGGGGAGGAATGTGTCATACATAACACAACAGGCCATTCAAAGGTGCTGAGGCATGTTTGGGGAATAGCAAAGAATCCACTGCAGCTAGAACACAGTTGGTGAAAGGTAGCACAGAAACCACATTATACGGGGACTTGTAAATTTTGAACACAGAAGTGATATAATCTGAGTAAGTTGTTTGTTTGTTTGTTTGTTTGTTTTTAAGTGGGGGGATTAGCCCAGTCTGGTGCGGTTTGGCGGTTGAGCATCAACCCAGGAACCAAGAGGTCACCAGTTGATTCCCAGTCAGAGCATATGCCTGGATTGCAGGCTCCATCACCAGTAGGGGAAGTGCAGAAGGCAGCCAACTGATGATTCTCTCTCATCATTGATGTTTCTATCCCTCCCTCCCTCCCTCCCTTTCAAGCCTGCAACCCGGGCATGTGCCTGACCGGGAATAGAACCATGACCTCCTGGTTCATAGGTTGATGCTCAACCACTGAGCCATGCCAGCTGGGCTAATTTCTTCATTATTTCAGCTCAACAAACTTTGATTGTATTTGGTGGCAGTGCTGAGCTCCAGAGATTCCAAGACAAAACAAGTCAAAGTGCTTATTGCAAGCCTGAGAGCCTGATTTGGGGGTGGGGGTGTGTGTTTAGGTAAATGATTAGGGTACAGTGAAGCATCTACTATGAAGGGGACATGAGCACAGTGGTTGGGGGCACAGTATGCTAGTGAGCAGAGTGCAGGTAAGTAGCAGTGCCAGAATACCCACCTAAAGCCCTCATATGTATGGGCCAGAGTAGTCTTCATCTACTACATTGTTCATTGTGGTCTGCAGGGAGTTTGGGCTCATCAGCATGTTCTAGTAGTTTGGCAGAAGAATCTTCTAGCTACCTATAAGACATGGGAGAACACCTGAACTCAGGGTGGTGGGGAGGGGATGAGCTGGCCATCACTCTGAAGCAGGTTTTATAAACTGCTTTTCTTTAATAAATGCATTTATACACACTTGTCCCATGCTTGGTGACAATAATATTTAATTGTTGTACATTACAGTATTTAGGAGTCGGGGTTAAATATATTTTAGTTCCTGTATCATATTTTGAAAAGCCTAATTCTGCAGATCAAAGTATTACAATCTGACCTGGTGATAGTTTCTAATGTTGCCATTTTGTCCTGAGCAACCTTGCAAAATTGAATATTTCCATTCTTGAAATAAAAGAACTCTTTTTCTCTGCCCGGCCGGCGTGGCTCAGTGGTTGAGCATCGACCTAGGAACCAGGAGGTCACGGTTCGATTCCCGGTCAAGGGCACATGCCCAGGTTGCGGGTTCCATCCCCGGTGTGGGGCATGCAGGAGGCAGCCGATCCATGATTCTCTCTCATCATGGATGTTTCTCTCTCTCTCTTCCTTCCTCTCTGAGAGCAATAAAAATATTATTTTTAAAAAAAAAGAACTCTTTTTCTCTATTCTAGAGCAGAATGATAAATTCTTCCCATAATACTACCTGGTCTATATTTAACTCAGTGTGGAAAAACAAAGACAACCTGCAGTTAAGCATCCAAAAAATCAAAAGTGCAATTTCAGTTGATAGGTAGAGAGGAGTTTTACTGGTAGGATAGGGTTGAGAAAAGCTTCACAGAAATACCATGAGTATAGAATCGAATCTCAGTGGGTAGAAACAGTGGAGGCCAGGAGGAAATAGTCTGGGGCTGCGGTGCATTGGGGATGTCTATGGAGGTAAAAGTCCATGACACTGCTAAGTACAGGCAGACCTTGGATATACTATGTGTTTGGTTCCATACCACTGCAGTGAGGTGTGTTTCAATAAAGCAAGTTCTAATCTTTTCTGGTGTAAGGCCGTGGTCGGCAAACTGCAGCTCGCGAGCTACATGCGGCTTTTTGGCCCCTTGAATGTGGCTCTTCCTAAGCCTTAGGAGTACCCTAACCTACCTATATAGTTTAAGTTTAAAAAATTTGGCTCTCAAAAGAAATTTCAATCGTTGTACTGTTGATATTTGGCTCTGTTGACTAATGAGTTTGCCGACCACTAGGGGCCTTGCCTTTTGTAAAAAAAAAACCAAACAAAACAACAACACATCTGTGAAGACCAATAACGTGAAGCGCAGTAAAGTGCCTGCACTAGACAGACAGGAGTGAACAGCCATGCAGCTGGGAGCACTAAACATGGAATGAATTACTAAATTACTTTAGGCAAAGCCCTCTTGAGGAAGTGGCATTCACATTGGGGAGGGATGAGTAGAAGTTAGCAAAGTAGGAAGGGTGGATAGATTTCCTCCAGGGAAGTCGTAGAGAGAGGCAAGGAGAAGTTTGAAGGACCAAAAGAAGACTGAGTCCTTAGGAGGGGTTTAAGTAATAGTAATGAATGCTTTCAGGACCTACACAGGTCTATGTAATGCCTGACTATAGAGGACCTTGAATGACCCAATAAAGATTTGAAAATTTTTCCTGTGGGCTCTGGAGAGCCCTAAGTTAGAGAGCTACTTCCTCAGAGGAGGTGAGGCAAGATGATCTTGGCGCACTTACAACATTTAATTTGCAGTTGATTAAGACCAATTTGGGGGCTACTATTAAAAATTAGTCATGAAAATGTGCAAGTCCACATTAAAGTTCACATATAAAGTTTTATTTGAGCAATTGCTATTTTGAAGTATGATCCACTAAAATATTGGACATACTTTGTGATGTCTAGTTGGGTGGAGAAGAAAGACCATTGTTGACCCTGTGAGAACCATTAAAGATGTAGGAATCACCTACACGAATATGACTGAAGCTATGGGATTTCATCAAAGTTCTAGGAAGAGAAAACTTTTTTAAAAACACTACTTTTGATTAATGTTTGTCATATTTGCAGTGTGGTACTTAAGAACATGGTTTCTGGAGAACTAGAACTGTCTGGGGTTGAATTCCAGCTCTGCCACTTAACTACCCTGGGCTAAGTAATCTTGGGCAGCTTTTCTGTGCTTGGTTTCCTCATCTGTAAAATGAGGATAATAATAGTTCCTGTGCCAAGGGGCTGTTAAAAAAGTTAATATTTGTTTACAAAGACCTTCGAACAATGCCTTGCGTATAATAAGAACAGTTTGTGATTCAACATAAATGCAAAAGACCAGAATGTCAAAAAACTGAAACTGATCAGGATTAGATACCTTTACCAGACCATTGCATCTATTTTTCCAGCTCCTTGCATTCTAAGGAAACCACTTCATAATCCTATACTTTGAACCACTCATCACGGTGTGTTTAGTAAACTTTCAGCGTCCTGAGGTGACTTTTTTTTTTTTTTTTAATATTTTACTGATTTTTTACAGAGAAGAAGGGAGAGGAATAGAGAGTCAGAAACATCGATGAGAGAGAAACATCAATCAGCTGCCTCCTGCACACTCCCCACTGGGTATGTGCCTGCAACAAAGGTAAATGCCCTTGCCCGGAATCGAACCCGGGACCCTTGAGTCCGCAGGCCGACGCTCTATCCACTGAGCCAAACCAGTTAGGGCATGAGGTGACTTCTTTATTCCTGAATTGTGGGACAGGTGAGAGGGAGAGACTGATCATCTAACTTGTGGTGTAATCAAGACTTTCTTGTTTGATTAGATATTGCAGATGGTTGTTAGTCATTACTAATGCAAGAGTGTCCTTAGGCAAGAGCAGGAAGTTGAGTCACCTTCACTGTTATGACCTGGAGTATTTTATTTGTTTTTAAAATATTGCAGGAATCAGTGTGGGGCGGGGGACATCTGTAATACTTTAAACAATAAAGATAAATAAAAAGTATTGCAGGAAGTTAGTATTTGCTTTAGTAGATAAGTTATACAACCAGTAGTAGTAAATCCTATATAAAAATTTATTTTCTCAAGAATAAGTAATTCTGATTTACAAATTACTTTAGATATAGCCTACCACTCTCTTGCTTATCCTAATTAAAATGTCTTACCCTGTTACATCTCATTGAAATGCTGACCTCTTTCTTACTACCTTCTGTGTTTTTAAAATATATATATTTTAAAATATATATTTTTTAAAGATTTCAGAGAGGAAAGGAGAGGGAAAGAGAGATAGAAACATTAATGATGAGAGAGAATCATCAATTGGCTGCCTCCTGCACACCTCCTACTGGGGGTTGGGCCTGAAACCTGGGCATGTGCCCTGACAGGGAATCCAACCGTGCCCTCCTGGCTCATAGGTTGATGCTCAACCACTGGACCATGCCGGCCGGGCTCTCACTGCCTTCTTGATTCAGAGCCTATTTTATATTTCTTCCTCTTTTCCAAAAAGACATTGATACGTGGTGGCCAGGCATGATATTCCAGCCTGGAAAAACTCCCATGTCTAAAGGCCTACCTTTAGTGTGTGTGGATGTCATATGGGATGAAAATGTTTATTGCCGAAACTGGTTTGGCTCGGTGGATAGAGCGTCGGCCTGCGGACTGAAGGGTCCCAGGTTCAATTCCGGTCAAGGGCATGTACCTGGGTTGCGGGCACATCCCCAGTAGGAGATGTGCAGGAGGCGGCTGATCGATGTTTCTCTCTCATCAATGTTTCTAACTCTCTCTGTCTCTCTCCCTTCCTCTCTGTAAAAAATCAATAAAATATATTTTAAAAAAAGAAAAAGAAAAAAAAAAGAAAATGTTTATTGCCTGCTTTGACTTGTCCATGAGTTTGGAGAAATTGGTATTGCCCTTTAGTATTGGCAATTCCCTTTAGGTATTACTCGTTCTTTTCTGGTCAAGTTTGAATGATAAAAACAAAATGGACCACTGTACCTCATTTCTTGTATCTGTCCACTCCATACTGGCCTCAGTGTTTCACCTGACTGGAATGCTCATGCCCCAGATCATCACATCCTTGGACTTGGATTGTGTTGGCTCTCAGCCAAAAGGTATCTTTCTCAGTGAATATAGTAGGGGCTCAATAAATACTTCCTGAATAAAAAGAATTTGCTATATCTAGTACCTTCTGTTTAAGTGGTACCAAATAATAGAGAATCTGAATTTACATGAAAAGAATAAAACAGAATATTTTGTTTCATAAACATAAATAAAGGATTTTAATTGAATTTCATTTTGATTGCATTAAGTCAACATTTATTATAACCCACCCTTTCTGAGTAGTAGGCACTCTACTAGACAATAAAATAGAAAAATGCATGCCGAAACCGGTTTGGCTCAGTGGATAGAGCGTCGGCCTGCGGACTGAAAGGTCCCAGGTTTGATTCCGGTCAAGGGCATGTACCTGGGTCGCGGGCACATCCCCAGTAGGAGATGTGCAGGAGGCAGCTGATCGATGTTTCTCTCTCATCGATGTTTCTAACTCTCTATCTCTCTCCCTTTCTCTCTGTAAAAAATCAATAAAATATATTAAAAAAAAAAATAGAAAAATGCATAATATATACTCCTGTGCTCAGATATTTCACAGTCTAGCCTGGAAGAAAACACTGTAAGTTAGATAAATTCAGAAACACTTCTTTTACCAGGTAAAAAATATTAAGTTGGTATTTTAGGTCAGTGTTCTCAGAGTGAGCTCCTTAGACCAGCATCAGCATCAGCATCATCTTAGAATACTCAGGCCCAACCCCTTCCCTACTGATTGAATTAGAAATTCAGTTGGGGTATCTGTTTTAACAAGCCTTCCACATGTTTCTGATACATACTTAAGTTTGAGAGCCACTGTTTTAGACCATGTTTTGTAAATAAAAACTTTCTACTTACATTTGTTTCATTTTATATACTCCATATTGGAGAAATTATAATATTTATGACGCACTAACATCAGGATATAGATTGAACTCAAAGGCATCAATCCCTGTGATGTCTCCTCTTATAAATTTAATTTTGTGGGAAGCCCAGATTTCCCCCTTGAACTTACTGACCTCACTGCGTTCTACCTCTAGCCCAATTCAGAAAATATATCATTCTTGCTTTTCCTGCTTTTCATGGTTATTCAACAGTTAGCTTAGTTTAACATGTTTATTTAGTCATTAAATTTCTAAGGACTGTTAAAATTTAAAAAAAAAAAATTCCCCTAAATAAAGCCCAGATGTGTATTATTTTATTTAATTCACATTTAAGGTTGAAGATTTCTTTTTAGTTTCCTTTTTCTAATATTAAGGATTCACGTGTGGTTCAAAGCTGTTAAATAGTAATCTTTCCTTATTTACTCTTTTGCCTTTGGTCCATACTTTTCCTTTTACATAGTGAAAACATCCAGTTTTGGACCTTTCTTTCCACATAACATTATACAGGGGTGGGCAAAAGTTGGTTTATAGTCGTGGGTATACAAAACACAATTTATTCTTGTAATTTATTAATTATTGTATTATTTATTTGTATTACAACGAAACCTACTTTTGCCCACTTTGTATTTTTGCCAGAGTGGTAAATGAAAAGCATAAATTAATATATAAAGCATTCCTTTCTGTTTAGCATAGACATTTTGCTTTAAATGTGAGTGATTATAAAATTAATTGTATGGTAATCTATTTTATATGCATATAATTTATATAATTTAATTCTTTAATTAGAAATGTAGGAAAATGGGCAGCAGTTACTACACTGTTTATTTGTACTGGGCTTGTCTCTCCTTTTATCTTCATTTCTAAAATTAATGCATTTAGAGGTTTGTTTTTTATTATTTAGGTCTATAAAAATAGTATTGGTAATAAATTTCCTGAATTTAATTTTTAAAATTCTCACCCAATAATATGTTTATTGATTTTTGGAGAGAGGAAAGGGAAGAGAAGGGAAAGAGGCGGGAGGAGAGAAATATTTATGTGGCAGAGAAACATCTATTGGTTGCCTCCCATATGCACCTGACCAAGGATCAAACCTGCCAACTTTTGGTATATGGGATGATGCTCCAACCAACTGAGCCACAGGGCCAGGACTTAAAGTCCACTATTTTTAGTAAAATACTAAATACTTAATGGTTTGTATGTGATAAATACTTGATATATGACAAATAAATATTTAATGATTTAAACTTGTATATAAAGGGATAAAGTCACTATTCCACTTTGAATTTAATGCATAAGTTTTTGGAAATGTATTTATATCTTTGGGAAGCAGTGTATTCTTTGGTTTAAAATCAGAAACTCTGGATCAACTCTTTCCTCTCCCTGGGGCAAGTGACCTTTCTGAGTCCCTGTGCTCCATCTGTGTGACAGGGATAAGAACAGTGCCTAGGTCAGAGAGCCATTCTGTAGATTTAGATGTGATAATGTCACCATTGTGGATGGTAGTGATGGAGCCAGGAGTGACAGAGGTGCTGCTGCCCTCGGTACCTCCAGAAGTTGTGCCTTCCACTGCTATAACAGCAAAACAATTTAGAAACAACTCTGGTATCCAATACTGCGGAAAGGGATGGGATAAATGAATTCTAATATCTCCATACAGTTAAGATCTATAAAGCCATTAAAAAGAATGAGAGACCTATGTGTTCTATGAAGAAAAGATGCCCATACTATCTTAAGTGAATAAAGTGGTGTGGTACAGGTAGAGCATGACATCAATGGGTGTGCATATGTTGTAGAATGTGCACAAGAAAAATCCAGAACCTATTGCAAAATTGAAGCTGTTTAGTTTCCCCTCTGGGGAGTAAATTATAAGACATTTTTGCTTTTTTTATTTTGCATTTCTGCAATTTTTAACATTTTTAAAATTTACATGTTGTAAAAATGAATACATTTATGAACACAGAGTTTAAGGAGTAAAAGGCACTGGGTTAATAACATTCACATATTCTGTTTATAAACATCAATTGAAAATAGTGTATGTACTACATAATTTTCAGCTCATTTATAGAAAGTTCAAAGTATTACAAGGCAGGACATTTATCCATTAAATATTTATTGAGCAATTACTCAGATACTAGCCTACAAGTTAAAATATGAGTGACTTGGTTGTTGCCAGGAGGACAGACATATAAACAAGTAATGACAGTGTTATCTGTTAAATGTTAATACAGAGTAGAAGAGGAAAGTAATAATTTTGTGTGAAGTAATCAGGGAGGGCTAAATTGAAAAGGTGACACTTGAGCTCTTTCTCTTGCAAGATGAGTACATTCATAAGGGGCAGGGCAGACTGTGATAACCACAACAGTACATGCAAGGAGGTGGCATAGTTTTGGGAAAAGTTGGAGTGGTGGTGGGAATTGGGTGTGTGAAGACTTATTAAGAAAAATGAGTCCAGCTGGCATTTTCCTTTTAATGGGAGAGAGCAAGGGACACAAACGTTTTTAAAGGCATTGAGTGACGTATAAAAGTTGATTAGATAATATTGTAAGAAGAAAACTGTGGTGGTGTTAGATAGAAGACACTGGGATGGGGCAGGAGCTGAGCACTCAGGTGCCAAGGAAGGCAGTAGGATGTATTGTTACAAATTGAACATAATTAAAGTATAGTGGTTAATCACAAAAACAATATGTAATTATATATTCAATATGTGTTTTCCAATGGTCTTGGGCAACCCCTGTGAAAGGGTCGTTCGACCCCCAATGGGGTCGCGACCCACAGGTTGAGAACCGCTGGGGTAAGGTAAAAGAGCTGTTATCTATTGATGGCTGAGTTCTTAGAGATTGACTAGAACATGTCAGAGAGATCGTAAGTGGCATCTACAGGCTGAAGTGGGTGAGCAGATAGGGGTGATGCTATTTTTTAAAAAAGTAGAGAATCACCACGTATTCAGTCAGGTTTAGAGGCTATAATGATGTCTACTGGAATTGAGTTGAAGCTTCCAAAGGCATCCAGTGACTTATTCATCACCATATTTTAGGAACTTAGAATTTTAGTTCTTTTCAAAAGGATTTTGCATTTGAGCCATCTTCATAATTAAAAGTGGTAACAAACCACTAGTAGTCAGTTTTGGAGGTTCTCCCTTCCTGTGGGGAAATAGAGCCCAGAGTGGCCATGAAAGCTACTGAGAAAAGTGGTTTGATTTGAACATGTAAGAGAAGTTTCCTTCCATTCACCTTTTAGTAAACATGGATGTCTTTCAGCAAATTCCAACTCTGGACATGGTTAGCATTATGTATAGAACTCTACATCCAGGCCTGGGGGCAGGTCTTGTCGTCCCCTAGTGCAGCGGTTCTCAACCTGTGGGTCGCGACCCCTTTGGCGGTCGAACGACCCTTTCACAGGGGTCGCCTAAGACCATCCTGCATATCAGATATTTACATTACGATTCATAACAGTAGCAACATTACAGTTATGAAGTAGCAACGAAAATAATTTTATGGTTGGGGGGTCACAACATGAGGAACTGTTTTAAAGGTCCAGAAGGTTGAGAACCACTGCTAGTGGCTTCTCTAGGATTTCACGCATCTTTGTGTTTCCTAACTAGATTTTGCCCCTTGTCAAAGCAAATCTTTTGATAACAGTCTAGTAACAAATGGGTCTGTTCCTGATTCATATGAAACTGGTCCAGAATTAGGGCTTTGGGTCCCATGGGCTTGTGTGAATGGTCTGTTTTACCAAAGTTACTTATTCAGCATCACTCATAAGTCTGTCTTGGACTATCAATGTAGAAAGAAGGAGCTTGTGTTTTTACACAAGAACCCTGGTCTTAGATGTGGGACATGAATAAAATATATATATATATATATATGGCTAAGTGACCGACCGTATGACCAACCGACTGGCCGGTACAAATGACACGCACTGGCAATTTAAAAATAAAGGTTGACTTTATGCACGATACATATAAAGCTCTTGCTGACGCCAATCACATGCGTGTGTTTCGATCTGTCATTGTCATTCATGAATTTGGTTGTTTTTGTTGACATTCTGAAACTGAAAGAAAGCGGCGTCATCGACAGAATATGTCTGAAGACCAACTATTGGCACAACGTACCTCTGAAGCTGAAAGAAACCGACATCGTCGACAGAATATGTCCGAAGAACAACTATTGGCACAGCAGTGTACCTCTGAAACTAAAAGAAGCTGGTGTCATCAACAGGATATATCTGAAGACCAACTATTGGCACAACGTACCTCTGAAGCTGAAAGAATGACATCATCGATAGAATCTGTCTGAAGAACAGCTGTTGGTACAGTATACCTCTGAAGCTGAAAGAAGCCAGCGTTGTCGACGGAATGTATCTGAAGACCAACTATTGGCACAATGTAATATCGTTCTGGTTCTCTAAAGCTCACAGTGAACAGTCTACCTAATACTTTATTCCCGCCCTTTTGGCGTTTTCTCCACAAAGAATTATTAAACACATAATGTTGTGGAATCTCCCAATAATTTAATTACGCGCGTTGGAATCTTCTCTATTCAATAAGAACCAAGCCATCAAAGTTGAAGAGCCTGTGACGTTAAAGTTAAACTTGTAAATATTTCACAAGGGAAATTAGTCAAGCACTCTGAAAGTGTTTTTACTCTTAATGTGGTATACAGGGAGATATTAGAATAAGTTTAATCAATTTATCAGTCATTGTTTTTATCAGTGTTGTTTTTATATCATGTTTTTGTTTTTACATAATCTTTGTTATATCATGTTGTTTATTTATTAATCAATTTGTATATTATTTTCATATACTTTTTACTAATTTTCTTTCATCTCTGACACTTCTATTATAGAGAAAGGGTGAAGAGTGATCTTAAAATATTTCTTCTAGTTAATTTTCTCCAATGTGCACAAATCCGTGCACTGGGCTACTAGTGTAGTTATAAAGAACAACGGCTCAGGAATTAGGCTGCTGGGTTTGAGTATCACTTTAACACTAACTAGCTTTGTGAGGTTGTACCAGACTGAACCACTCTGTGCCTCAGTTTCCTCATTAAAATGTAGTTAATACTGCTGTGTATGTCATTGGTTGTTGTAAGGATTAAATGAGTTAATGTATTTAGTATACTTAGAAAGCAACTGGCACACAGTAACACTCAATTCATGTGGGTCCATTGATAGAAAAATTTTAGGCATTTACTCAGACTCTGTTTCCAATTTACACGCCTCTCCAGACTCCTGGTGGGGAAGGAAAGTGGAAGGGGGAGAAAAGGAATTGAGGAGGAAATATGTTTGAATTTAGTAGTTTAATAGCCTTTTTCTTAGCTATTATGTACCAAAAGCAATTGTCTATCTTCCATACCCTCACAAAGATAGAATAATCTTAGATTGGCTATGTTCTTTAGTCTTATCTCCCAGACGTTTTTCCTCACTCCACAGCTGCTTCTGAGAAATTTGCCTTCCAACAGTTTTAGAACTTAACCTACCCTGTTTCAAAACTGACAAACTTAAACTCCCAGCCACAACTCCCACCTTATAGCAACTTCCAAGCTGCTTAAAAATAAGCTTTTTTTTTTTTTAACTATAGTTTTCTCTATTATAGTTTCCTTGGTGTGAGCCCATCACATAAATAATGGAAATAAATGAAGCTTGGGAGGCTTAGCTAAAGTGTGCTTTATATTAAACAGACTGTATGATATTTCAGATATTCTGAAAACACTCACATGTATTCCTTGTTAAAGAACCTTGGAGTCCCTAGGAAGGTACTGTCACAAAACTGGGTTTGGCAGGTAGTACCTGAGCTGTAACACTCTGTGTCTTGTATTAACAGTAATAATTATTATTTGGGTCGTGACTTCCAAAGGAATTTTTTTGAAAATCTGATTTTTTTCCATCTGTGTCTCTGGGGAATGTAGATTTTATTATTTGGTAGTTTCTTTTTAGTGGAGAAGAACCTGCTATATAGGTTGTTTTAATGAATTGTTTTATTCAAGGTGTATTTTCTTTTTTAATTAGTACTCCTCCCACTTTTTTTAGGTGCACCAAATAAAAACCGTGATTTTTTTTCTGTATTTATAGGTACTCTTCCTGATGGATGGGAACAAGCCATGACTCAGGATGGAGAAATTTACTATATAAACCATAAGAACAAGACCACCTCTTGGCTAGACCCAAGGCTTGACCCTCGTTTTGGTAAAGGTTCATCTCAAAACCTTTCTAGTTATTTTTGATTATAATTTTTTGTATGTGAATTTGGGAAGGTACTTTTAAATAAAATTGCACTGTCTTGTAGTATTAAAAAATGACTGCTCACCCAAGTTTTCTAGTACTATTTTATATCTTTCACTTTAAACTTGAGAAAGTCCGATCTAAGTTAGCTTTTTAGGGGATTGAGGGAATGTTGTGGTGGCTGACTAACTAGAATCACTGTTCCTTTCACATTTTTGGGAGTCACAGTGATTTGTTTAAAATTATCTTTCTAGAGTAATAATCAGGCTGTCTTATTGCATCTAAAACCTGGGTACCAGCTTTTGTCAGTGACCTGGTGTCTGCTTAGGCTTACTTTCAGAGAGTAATGAGTACCATTGTGTGGCCTGGTGTTGTCATCTCTTCTGTCATAAGCGGGGGGTTGAGGTACCCTGTTGCCCTAGAAATAAGACCAATGACAGCATTTTTCCCTTCGCTTCTGGCCTTTTTTTTTTTTTTTAAAAGTAATGGTCCTTTGTTTTACATTTAGGAAACTAAAAGCAAAGTCATACTCCTCTCCAAATCACACGACCGAATCACTAATTTGCACGAAGGAAAACTCTTACAAATGTGCACATTTTGATAATAGTACAAGCGCTTTAATGCCTTTTTATCCAATTTTTTTTCACTGTTTTCAGTTTCTTCAGTTAGGTTTCTGAGATTTTTCCAAAGCCATGGAAAAATGACTCTAAAAAGCAGCAGATCATTGTGGTTTCGAAGTTTTTGTCTTGGACTGAATGCAGCTAAATGAGAACAATGTGCAGATCACTGAGTAGGTCAGACTGAGGGGACACGGAACCTTTGAAGCTTTACAGGGGTTGACCTAACAACAACTGTGGGGCCCTTATGGGAAAGAGGAATTAACTCTGTGAATGCCATCAAAACACGGGGGGGGGGGGGGGGGGGGGGAGTGAACAGCCCGGAGCTGGTTGGGTAAAATTAACTTCCCTGTCAGGAATGTTATGAACTGTTCTCCTATGTCTTTATGTATACCTTTAAGCAACCCCAACATTGGAGTTTGCCCTAAACTGGCCAGCTTTGTGGATTGCACCCCCTATTCAAGTAAAGTCAAAGATGGGATCAGGGCAGAGACTGTCATTTTGACAGATATTCGGCTTGCCTTAAATGCTACCCTCATGAACTTCAAGACCTATTTGGGTGTTAAAAAAGTTACATGGCATGTTAATAATTTGCAACTTCAGATTCTGTATAATACTTGAATAAGCCCTTGTGGTTGAAACAGGAAACCGAGTAAGGTAGAGAATTTAATAAATGTTGCCATTTGTATGGACTGGAACGATAACAGCCATGTTTCCTTAAATCATCTTTAATGAATTCAACTTGTCCACATTTTGGAAACTTTTTAAAATGGTACTGTGGGGTTTTTTTTTACCCTCCACCCCACCCCCAACATAGGGTTATGAAAGATGATGATTAACTCTTAGCTAACTACAGAATCAGAAATTGGAACAAAGTTGTTTTTTAAAGTATTGTCAGTTAAACAGTGAAATAAAACAACTTCGCTGTGAGCTTAAAGTAGATCCATTAATTAGGCACACAGCGTGGTCTTTTGTTTTAATCAGAGAAAGTATAAAAAAAATGCTTCCTCCCTACCTCCAACACATACATACACACAATCATACCATTAGATATGCCAAAAAGAGCTTCATAAAATTATCTTAGTGCCTTTAGTTTCCCTTTTTGGGCCCACTGTGTATGTGTATTCCAGACAGGCTTGACAACATGCCAAAAGCTTTTTATTTTGTAGTCCAACTTTTAATCTGTTCCAGACCTTTTCAGTCAGAGAGCTCAAGTGTAACTGGAAGGGGGCAGGAAAGAAAAAAAGTGTGGGTTTTTCTGCTCTAGAGTGACAGGGAATAGAGACAAGCTGTTAGCTGCTGAATTTGAACGAGTTTTCCTTGAAATCTGAGGTTCTATAGTGGAGTGTGTTTTATCTCTGCCAAAAAAATATAAACTATCCCCTTTCTGACCTTCTGAGCCCTGCAGACACAAACAAATGATATGATATTATTTTATGGTTTTGGAGTTTGCTTTCCTATATACCCCAAATCTGTATTAAAATATTTGCCAATTCTTAGCTTAAATTAAGTTGACCTGTGTCTTTTAACCTTTTATTTAGAATGGATGATACACCTCTGTATATATAAGCTTAACTTTATCACTCAGCTCCTTCAAATACTGGTCTCTTGTATATTTCTATTCTTTATCAGATGCTTTAGATTATGTTAGAACAGTTGATCAGTTCTTCATATTTCACTTGAAGTTAATAATCCATATATCTCAGGAAATTAAATAGTAACTTGTGGATTGGTTCTTTTTATTTATTTTTAATTTTTTTTTTGTTTAACATTTTATTAGAATTTTAGAAGTGATATTCTCTAGGAGAGGGTCACACCAATAGGAGAACCAGTAGACAACAGGGAGAAATTTCTTTATCACAGGTAAACTTTACCCCTCTATTGAAGTTGTCCTTGCTCTCATTTCACTCTCAGCAAGTCAGAAATTTTATAAAAAAGCAATATATGAAGTCAGTGACTTAATAGGAAATACATCTCCCCAAATAAGGTCCATTTGTCTATTTAGAGTGATCATTCTCTGCATTATCTTGCCAGGAGGGCTAAGCCTTGTGCATGGATAGAAACCCGAGGCGTTCAGCTGCAAGGTAATTTAAGAGAAGCCAAGTAAAAGGAATTTTGAGCACAGCAATAAGGTTGATATGGGAAGTCGTGGGGTCTTCCAGGACTGGTTCTGATTTTGGAACTCACCTCTCCTCACCATTAGTCTCCTTTGCTGCAGCTTTAACTGAACAGTGGCTATCAAGTGGAAAAGGAATTGGACTAGAAGTTGGTAAACCAGATTTTGATTTATTCTCTATCTCTTCTTAGCTATGTATCTATGCTACCCCTGATTATTTAAAGAAGACTGGATTGGTTCTTTTTAATCTGATTTTCTTATTTAACATTTAAAACCAATATTATCTTTAACATTTATATTATTTTAGAGAATTTATTAATAATTTGTAACAAGTCATGAAGTGGCAATAAGGACTCACTGATACTGGCTTTGGGTGAAAAAAGGAGGGCTCTTGTTTGCTTGTTTTTACGGAATTATATTAAGAATGTTTTTAAACTTGTATTAAAGAGAACTGATCCTTAAGCATTATGAAGGCCATTACATTATTTCATATAAACACTCTTTTCCTAGAGATTTTATACTTGTAAACATGGAGTCTCAGATATAAACATTTTCTTGTATGTTGTAGAATCAGTTTTTTATGATACAGTCATATGAATATTTTTCAGTAAAAGCCCTAATGAAAACACAAAAATATTAGAATTTCTGTTCTTCAGAATAAAAGATCTACTCCAAAACACTGATAGTCAATGAACTGATCTTTAATGTAATGTTGTTGTTCCGATTGTTTATATAAAAAGTCATTAAATAGTGTTAGCAATCTGTGTTTCTGGAAATAAGTACTGATAATACCACTGGGATAAAGACATTTTTGGTGTAAATAAAATATTGGAACCAGAGTTTAGACAAAAGCATATCTTTTGCATTTTAAAGGAAGTAATGAACAATCTCGTATGGCAAAAACAAAATATCCTTTAATTCCTAACAACAATTCTGTGCCTAGAAATTCTGTTCATGGAACTGTCAAAGGTGATTAAAATCCAGATGTTGATTTTGGTCCTTTGTTTCAATTTCACAAAACTTTATATGTTCCGTGTGAGTGTCTGTGTGTGTGTGTGTGTGTGTGTGTGTGTGTGTGTGTGAGTGAGAGAGAGAGAGAGAGAGAGAGAGAGAGAGAATTTCCTGAAATATTAAGAAATGAAATTAAAAGAATATATAGTAAATATATATGTGTATAAGTAAATAAATGTCTATATATAATTTAAGTTCTAAAGCCAAAAGTTGTTCAGCATATCTTATCAAAGTTAAATATTTTCCATAAATAGAGGTTTATTACAATTTTTAACTGTTTAGATATTCATTAACCTTTCTTTTCAAGACCAAATATTTCTGATAGTTATTATGAGCAATATCTTACTTTTGATGAAAGTGCTCCTAATGACCAGTTAAATACCTAAGTCTGTTCTGTTAGAGGTGTGAAAAAGAAAAACACTAAATGCTGTAGGAATTAACTCTATTAATGGAGTCTTGTGTAGATAGAATGTCAACATCTAATCATTTGAATTTTATTAAAGTAAATTTCTTAATATCCATGCATTAAAAGCAAGGGTGTTTTGTGTTTTTTGTTTTCCTTACCCTCTTATAATCTTTCCTAGTTATTGTCAGTACAGTATTTGGTTGTGGGCTGTATTATTAACTACTTACAATGCAGGAGGATCGGGGGGGAGATGTTTCACTATGATTCAGGTAAGAACTGTTCCTAACTAAACATTTTTAACAGAAAAGCCTCACAAAATTTGGCCCTGAAGAGAAATTTATAATTCCTCTAATCAGTATTTCTCAAAAGAGGAGGGGTGTATCCTGGGCACTGCAGGACAGTCAGCATCCCTGGCCCACTAAAAGCTGTAGTGCCAGCCAGTCGTTGTGACTCCCCATAATGTTTTTTTGTCTTTGTTTTTTTAATGCTGGGAGAAGTAGGGAATATTGCCCCGAATCTGAGCTCCTCTAAGATCTAGGGAAATTATGACCAATCCAAGGTTATATAGTTAAGTGACAGAACTAAAATCTGAACTTGATCTTTTGTACCTACACATTTTAAGAAATTAAATTGTTAATCTTTCAGAAATACACCCAACTCACCAGTACTAATATATGGAAATTTCAGATGGAAAAAGATGACTGTGGTTAATGTATTTACTTATATACTATATTGTAACTCATCTTGAGGATATTACTCAAAATAGTGAGTTTCTAATTCCAAAAGAGAATTATACGGTGTGTGATTAGAGCAGACTGTGATGCCTCACCTCTATCACAGTTTTAAGAGATGTCTCCCAACCTCAGCTTTGACCTCTCCCTTGACTGGGAGCTTAACACATTATAAGGCAGTTCATTCTACTTCAGGAAAGTACTGTTGATCAGAAAGTATGTGCTTCTTTATTACCCAGAAATTCACTTCCCTTCAAACTTGTGGATAGAATTCTAATCCCAGAAACATTCTTTTCTAAGTGTGATTTCTCCTTTTTTTTTTTTCATGTGTTAAAAGTTCTGAGTACTGCCCTAACCGGTGTGGCTCAGTGGATAGAGCGGCGGCCTGCGGACTGAAGGGTCCCAGTTCAATTCCAGTCAAGGGCATGTACCTTGGTTGTGGGCACATTCCCAGTTGGGGGTGTGCAGGAGGCAGCTGATCGATGTTTCTAACTCTCTAACCCGCTCCCTTCCTCTCTGTAAAAAAATCAATAAAATATATTTAAAAAAATAAAAAGTTCTGAGTACTGTACCAGTTCACAGTTCACTCTTCTCTGAATGCCTTTCATATAGTGTTCTAAGTGTACATTATCTAATGAGAAAAATAGTTATGGCATTTCTTTGACCTGGCATTTTATTTTGTGCTCCCTCTAAAAATCCAGTTTTTTATATTTACAGTTAGAAGTTAGCTAGCATTCTGTTTTCTACATGGTCGTTATATACAGTGTGGAGCAAAAGTGGGTTTACAGTTGTGAGTACCTGAAAGAGTTTATTTATTATGTTATTGTTCATATGAACAACTGTAAACCTACTTTTGCTCACCTCGTAATGTACTGAATTCAAAAGAATTAAACTATGATGTAGAAAAATTTACCTACTCAGTTGGGAGTTAAGACACTCAAGTTCTACTAACCAGCTTATTCAGAAAGATACCTGACTTCTCTTGATTTAATTGGACTCTCTGTAAAATGTGACTGGCTGGATGTTTTTAAGAATGTTTTCAGTCCTTAATTTAATACAGTATCCTAAATTATGAATTCTTCAGTGACTGCTTTGGGTCCTGGCTTGAGGTAACTTCTCAATAACCTACGGATTTGAGTTCATTGAGGTTTCAGAGATACTTTTGAACTATTTATTGTACCATTTAAGTTTAGCTTTTGGTTCTCTGGTCGCAGCTGGGAATTACTTTTGAAGAGGAGACAGGGAAATCTTGCAACCTTTAATCTAAAGATAAGCCTTATCACATGGTGAGTATGCCCAGGCAAACATCTGAGGGGGGAAGGGCAGAGCTGGCTAGAATAGTTTATCTGTGCTCTCAAACTCTCCGAAGCACATAGGAGTTTAGACATGCTTACAGTAGCAGGGTTCAGCTTGACTGCCTTAAAGATGGTGCATTTTGGTACGCTTTATATAGTTGCGTAATAGCCTGGTGTAAGCTGATTTGAAGTAGGCTATGGGCTTACTCGAAGCCAGATTTAAAACATACTTTTAGAGATTATTTCTAATTGTTACTCTCTACATTTTTTTTTACTTGAAAAACAGGCACTTACCAAAATGAATATTTTAGTTTAACACTTGAGGTTTATTCTTTTTATTTTATTAAATTCAGGAGGATGGTGCAAAAATAGTTTATCAATCATGGTAAACAATCTCTCCACTACTCGCCAAGGGTGAGTAGACATGTTAATGGAGTTAAATTAATATCTAGTTTCTACTTGACAATGGTTCAATGATGCAAGTAATTCTATAGCAAAGAAATATTTTTGTATTTATTTATAAAATTTATTTATATAGAATTTTTTAAACTTTAAAGGGTAAGATCACCAAAGTCACTGAATAATCATTTACATTAATGGTTTATTTGTTACTAAAACCTTAACATAGTTTCCTTTTAAAAACAAGTAGCAAAATATATTTAATAGCAAGTATCTTATAAGATGTGCTGAAGAACCATTTGGTGATGCCACTTTGGTGGCAACCCAGAGATGTGGATGCAAGAAGCAAAGAAAGCCATTTATAGACTTCCCGAGAGAGAAGTCAAATAGATTTCTGCTGACAGTAGACCGGTTCATATTTTTTGTTTTGTTTTATACTCATTTTGTTCTGCTACCCTGGTTGCTGAGGTCATTTTAGAACTCATTCTGGATTTGCTTCAACTTGGAGATTCTCCTGTGCATTACTAATAGTATCCTACTAAGGATAGAAACTATTTCAGTACTTATTTACTCACTCAACTAACATGTGAGTGCCATTTGTGGACCAGGCACTAAACTAGCCATCAGGGAGGGAGTTGGATGCTACCAAACAAATCATTAAAAAATGTATTAAATACAATGAAGGATAATAAACAAGGTGTCTTCTAAGGGAATAATGTGGGCTGGAGGGAAACTGCTGGAGCATGTGTGGTGAGGGAAGGCTATTTCGAAGAGGGACATGAAAGGATGAGAGATAGCCAGTCATGCTCTAGACCAGTGATGGCGAACCTATGACACGTGTGTCAGAGGTGACAATCGAACTCATTTTTTTTGGTTGATTTTTCTTTGTTAAATGGCATTTAAATATATAAAATTAAATATCAAAAATATGTCTTTGTTTTACAATGGTTGCAAATATCAAAAAATTTCTATATGTGACACGGCACCAGAGTTAAGTTAGGGTTTTTCAAAATGCTGACACGCCGAGCTCAAAAGGTTCACCATCACTGCAGGGGTGGGCAAACTTTTTGACTCGAGGGCCACAATGGGTTCTTAAACTGGACCGGAGGGCGGGAACAAAAGCATGGATGGAGTGTTTGTGTGAACTAATATAAATTCAAAGGAGGGCCGTAGTTTGCCCACGGCTGGTCTAGAGTCTATGGCCCGATCCGGCCCATTTGAAATGAATAAAACTAAAAAAAAAAGACCGTACCCTTTTATGTAATGCTTTTTACTTTGAATTTATATTAGTTCACACAAACACTCCATCCATGCTTTTGTTCCGGCCCTCCGGTCCAGTTTAAGAACCCATTGTGGCCCTCGAGTCAAAAAGTTTGCCCACCCCTGGTCTAGACTGTATAAAAGGATCATTTTTGTGCTTATCTGTAAAAACGAAGATATGCATCTCTTCTAAATTATAACTTCCTGTGGAAGCATTAATAGTAATAGATTACATGTAGTCATAAATAAAGCTGTTATTAAAAGAACTGTTTACTCACTAACATGAATTCATGATGGCAGGTTTATTTTAAAATATAATAAATACCTCTTCTTAAACCAACAGTCTTATTATCTGAACTTTCTCTCCAAACTAGTCTTTAAACTTGATTTTGATAGTACAGGGGGAAAACATGGCTGTACTCGGGACAGAGAGCTTGAAAGCTAGTTAGAACACTTTCTCCCTTCTCCTCATCACCTCATTTAGCAACCCCTGAGTCCTGCCCCAAAATGCTTAATGAGGTGATGAGGAGAAAATGTTCTCTTGAATTTTTTTTTAAGCTCTATCCATAATTGTATTGTTTGAAAAAATACCATTATAATGAATTTTCATGCCAGTCTTTTGATAGAGAATTGAAGAAAGAAGAAATTGATTGAAATAATGATGTTATTCATATTTTTTAAATAATTTAAAGATTTTGGATATAGTAAGTCATGGATAGGCTAATTGATATAAACAGGAGCTAAGTTTCTGCGGCATCTCACCAACATTGTAACAAAATGACATTGGTTATTCAAGGACCTGCTGTACTTTTAACACAGTTTTAGGGCCCTGGAGGGTGGTGCTTGGGAAGGGAGAGAAGTGCAAAATGTGACAAAACTTAAAGTCATAGAGGAGGTTAGGATTAGGTTACCACATAATGCAAAAAACAAAACAAGATACTGTACCACTTTATTCCCAGTGGGATGGCTAAAATCAAAGAGACAATAACAAGTGTTGACTAGACTGTGAAGAAACTAGAACCCTCATACATTGCTGGTGGGGTAGAAAAAGGATGCAGCCACTTTGGGAAATGGTTTGGCAGTTCCTCAAAAAGTTAAACATAGCAATACCAAATGACCCAGCAAATTCCATCCCTAGATATATATGCCATAGAATTGAAACCATATGTCTACACAAAAACCTGTACGTGAATATTCATAGGAGCATTATTCATAACAGCTAAAAAGTAAAAACACAAATGACCGTCAGTCTATGAATGGACTAACAAAATGTGGTATAACCATAAAATGAGATGTTATTTGGCAATAAAAAGAAATGAAATGCTGATACCACAACATGGGTGAATCTTGAAAACATTATGCTATGTGAAACAAGCCAGTCACAGGAGGCCATATATTGTTTGATTCCACTTATAACATGTTCAAATAGGCAAATCCATAGAAACAAAGTAATTAGTGGTTGCCAGGGACTGGGGAAGAGGCAATTGGAGTTGCACTGCTGAGGGTATGGTGTTTCTTTTTCGGGTGATAAGAATGTTCAGAAATTAGACAATGGTGAAGATTATAGGAGTCTATGGATACATAAAAACGATTAAAAGTGAATTTTATAGTATGCGAAATATTTCAGTCTCAGTAAACTTATTATTTAAAAAACCATTCCTGGGCATGGTATTGTCATTTAAATATATAGCTCTATTAAGTGTTGGTGAGCATCTTTTGCACATTGATCTTCTGCTCCTTTTGTAAGAGACAGATTTTCTACAGAGAGAAGGGAGAGAGGGATAGAAACATCGATGAGAGAGAAACATCGATCAGCTGCCTCCTGCACACCTCCTACTGGGGATGTGCCCGCAACCAAGGTACATGCCCTTGACCAGAATCAAACCTGGGACCCTTCAGTCCGCAGGCCGCCGCTCTATCTACTGAGCCAAACCAGTTAGGGCTTTTTTTTTCTATTTTAAGACTGATAGATGGTCTATTAGTTTGTGTTTTTAGAAAAGCATTCATTTCTTTTAACAAGTCTATTATTTTATAGTCTTAAGTACCCTTGTAGGTATGGGAAAATCTAAAATTTGTTTCTAAATGTTATGAACAAATTAATATAGCCATGTTAATATGTTAAAATGCAATGTCTACATTGCATTGATAACATAGACCAGCGACCAGTGTGCCACAAGAATTTTTAAAACATGCCATACCTGACTATTTAGTCAGAAGCACTGACCTCTTTTCCCTTAGATTGTCAAGTAAAAGAATTATAACAGCCAACACAACAATAGCCATCCGATATGAATGAATAAAAATTCTACCTATTTTTTTGTCAGATTGACCAAAAAAAAAAAAACCACATTTTTTTGTGTGCAGTAGATTTTTAGTAATTTTTGCCATAAGATGAACAAGGCTGAAAATCACTGTATTAGACAAAGTAATGAAATGCTTTCTTTTGTTGTGGGAGATTTGTTATAAGATAATGTTTTAAAAGTTCAAAAATTATTTCTAATTTTAAATTTATACTTAATGAGATTACCAGGATTTAATTTCTTATCCCAAACTTTATGGTGGATTACCAGATCTGTAGTTCTTTGCAATAGTCCACAGTTGAGGTTACAGATTATATAAATATAAAAACTGTCTGAAGTTTCAGAACTCAGATGTTTAGAATGAAGTTTCAGAAGAGATCCATGGTGATGACCTCCTTTGTTGTTGAGAAAGGTGGTCTCTTATTTTTCAGTAATTGCTGAGTGGATGGTTTGCTACCATAAAGCTGTCAGGATTGATTTGTTAAGTAAAACTTGAAACGGTTGCTATTTCATAGTCCAGGCAGCACAGAATCTGTATTTTAAAGCATATGGAAATTTAAAAAATTCTGTCATACTTGAGGGATTTTTTTTTTCCTCTTTACCTTTTAGAAATTTTATTAAAACTGGAAACATTGGGATTTCAGCACTTGATCATGGAGGGGAAGAAGTTGGTAATGCTGTTCTTTTCTGGCTGCCCTTCCCCCTTCCCCCAGGAAACAAAGCCTGTTTTGTTTCATGCCTGCTTGTGAGGTCTGCTGCACCCCATGTGGGTGCACAGCTCTGCGCTTTGTTGAAATGCTTGAGATACTCAGAAGGTAAAGAACAGGATGCTTCTGGAGAGGGATAAATCTGCTTCAGTAGATAAACAAGGCTGTTTGAATTGGTCATTTAAGTGAGCTCTTTATATGGAAACCTTGTGGCACTGCTTGTATCCATAGGTAACAGCATGTAGGTAAACACAGCTTAAAGCGCTCACCATTATTAGCCAGAGAGGCTGTTTTTGTTGCATATTTTGTGGAAATTTCTGTTTAATTCTGCAGAGTTGTTCCTCCTCCATCTTGTAATGTCCTGTTTTTCCTTTTATGTGGTTTTGAATAGTCAGATAAGCTTAGATTTGCACCAGGTTTTACCAACCGCTTCAGTATGTGATCACTGTCATTAATGATTACTGTTTATGGTGTCTAATCCTCGGAAACTAGTGGGAAGCAGAGGATATTTACCTCGTCGTTTTCATGCAGTTTTGTTATTGTCCAGTTAGATTTCACAAGGAATATATATTACTTTTATTAACGTATGAAATGCTGTATTACTTAATAAAAACCCAGTGTGGAAAGCTGAAAATGTTTCTTAAGACATGAAATGTTTGAGAATGTATAGATCTGGAACCTGTTTTGAAATCATATTTTACAATTCCAATAATCCTCAACTTACTAATGAGCTATTTCCTAGCAATTATTTTTTTAATTTTTATTTATTTAATTGCTTACAAGTGAAAACATTTTCCCCCAATATATTTTTTTGCTCTAGGCCTCAATCTATGAGACATTCAATGTATCTGGTAGATTCTCAGATCAGCCCCTGATTCATATTTAATTCATATTATCACACTTGACATAGCACAATGTATAAGACATCTCTCTGGGGAAATATGTTGAATGTCCTGGAATGCCAGAAACATGTTTCATCAAAAGAGAAGGATTCCTAAGGGGGTTGAGCTAAGGCTCAATCTCCACCACCCATTTTTTTCCAGTTAGATCTTCTAGGAGATATGTTACACATATTTTTGTGAATCATGGAATACTTTGAAACTATGAGTTGCATGGTAAAGTGGGAAGAGGGGAAAGGGAGCTATGGGAATTCAAGCCAGGATGATTATCTGTAGGCATACTAATCTTAAAGTTTAAGAAGAACTATTCTGCAAAAGGGAGGAGACTAACATTTATGAAGTATCTACTATATTTAGGATTATAATAGACTAGAGGCCTGGTGCACAAAATTCGTGCACTCGGGGAGGGGGGGGGGGCGTCCCTTTAGCCTGGCCTGTGCCTTCTCGCAGTCCAGGAGCCCTCATGGGATGTCCGACTGGCGGCTTAGGCCTACTCCCCAGCAGTCGAGGGGAGTGGGCCTAAGCTGGCAGTCAGACATTCCTAGCGCTCCCCAGGAGGGAAGGAGGCTTCCGCCGCTGCCGCTGTACTCGCCAGCCGTGAGCCCGGCTTCTGGATGAGCAATGCTCCCCCTGTGGGAGCACACTGACCACCAGGGGGCAGTTCCTGCATTGAGTGCCCCTGGTGGTCAGTGTGCATCATAGCGACCAGTCATTCTGCTATTAAGTCGATTTGCATATTAGTCTTTTGTTATATAGGATGCCTTACATATATTACTTAATCCCCACCATTTCCAAAAGGGAAATGTTAATATCCCCAGCTATCCAAGGGTTGGCAAAAATAGGTTTATGGAAAATTATTCAACAGGAAAAATTATTCAGTAATTAAATAATACAAGAATAAACTCTGCTTTGCATATTCACAACTGTAAGCCTACTTTTGCCCACCCCTGCAGTTGAGGAAACCAAAAATTAGATGAATTACTAAATTGGTGTACTCAATTCTAGTTGTGGTTTGTTGCCTCTACAGGCTGTGTTTTTTATATCATACTATGATGCCTGTCAGTTGTGCATCTAATGTTGGTGACAGGTAGATAGATACAAGCAATTGTATTAAATGAGATTATTGATTGGTGCCTGACAAATGTTAGCTGTCAATTTTTTGGGGCCTTTTTCCCATGTATTCCCCTATAAAATACTAAACTATACACCATAGTTATGAAAGTTTTAGCAATTTGTTCTTTGTAAAGACATTTCATAAATAAGTCTGGCCTTTTTTCCACATAAAAGATTAATTAAGGCTTTGATAGTATGGAGCAGAATGTCTGTCATATTTTGACATCTTTCTCTGCTCTGCCAGACAAAATATTTGAAAGAGATAACCAAAAAGACATAACTAGGTCACAATCTCTGTAGGTCAGAAAATGAAACTACACAGAGCAACAGTAAGCAAGGGCGGGGCTAGGGGCTTGCCAGGTTTAGGGGCCAGTCGGGTCCTGAGGATATCAGGAGCTCGGAGGTAAGAACAAAAGAGGAGGACAGAAACCCTGTGTAGAACTGACTGGCCCTAGCCTAGTACAAAAGCAAGGACCACATGTCAGGTCACGAATTTCAAGAATCAGTATACAGACCATGTTATTTTAACCACATGCACTTAAATTAGATCCCAATAGTAAGTTAGCTTTAAAAAAAATGGCTTGCCCTATCAGCTATTAAAACATAAAAGTTGTAATTATAAGTGTTGTACCTAACATAAGAGTAACACACTTAAAGAGCAAGATAGGAAATACAAAAACAAAATAACTAAGGAGATTTAACTGTTAAAGATGATTGGTGGAAGGATCCTCTTTCCATGAGTGGTGTCAGAACTATTGGATAGTCATGAAGAAAGATAAAATTAGGCCCCTTCATACGGTCTAATTCCAAAATGGATTGAATTGCCAAAGAATTACATTGATAAAGTGGAACCATATAGTTTTTCATTTAAAGATTGATGAATTCCTCATTCACCTGGGAGTGGAGAGGCTATAGCTCAAATTTCAAAATATATTGATGAATTTGACAACTTAAAAAATAAACTTATGGAAAAAATAAGCAAACTAAAAGATATAATAAGCTGAGGGAAATTAGTTTTTGCTTACATATGACAAAGGTGTTTTTGGTTTTATATCCCTAGTATATAAAGGTTGTCTAAAAAAGGAAAAGATAATTCATATAAAAATTCAAGTGGCCCTTTAAAATGTGGAAAGTGACCAAGCTTCTATAATAAGACAAAGCAAAATACTGTGAAACCATTTCTCATCTTCCAGAATGGTAAAAATCCAAGACTGTGATGGATAAGAAGATACTCTTCATATATTACTTATTGAGCTACAACAAAGTACAACCCCTATGAGTACGGGGAATGGGGGATGATTTGGCAATGTTACTTATGTTTTTAACCAGTAGCTCAGCAATCTCTCCAATCTAGGACTCTACCCCAAAGATACAGTAGTAGAAATACAAAATTATGTATGTCTGAGCTTCTTCTGTATGGTACTCTTTAGTAATAGTGAAGACCTAATATAGAATTGGTTGAGTGGAATACTAATCAACTATTTAAAAAAGAAAATGGGAGAAACCTCTATATATTGTTTTGGAGTGAACTCACGTATACATTATTCTATTCTTTAAGCAAACACACAGCAACTTCTTAGGTATATGTTAGTATCCTATGAATACTTGACTCCACTTCGCCCTTTTCTATTTAATAAGCAAAATGGTAACAGTTATCTCTTGGGGATAGGAGGATGGTGGGTGGGAAGTAGAATAAGTCTCTAAAATTCAAAAGCAAACTCACAAGTGAACCATACATAGAGTTGTTGGCTGAGTCACGCAGAGAGGAATTATTTCAAGTGACTTTTAACCACAGTGATCTTACTATTTACACCAAAAGAAATATCTGAAGGACAAAAAATGACTCAAAAAAATTGGAAACTTTATGAATCAGTAGGTTGAATTTTAACTAAGGCATCTGAGGGAGGTTGCTCTATAACTTTCCTTCTAGTATTCTTGGTTCTTATGTCTTGCTGGACTCAGAAGAGTTGGTCAGTCTAAAGGGAAACGGGATTTCTGTATTATTGTATCTTAAATAGTTAAATTTCTGCCTCAGTGAATACTCAACTTAGGAACGTTTTAATGTGTTTTTTTTTAGCACAAACTTAGTGCCAGACCCTGTGCTAGGCACTAAGGATATGTATGTGGTTATCTCCCACTCCTGTGGCACTCTAGTCTAAGAGAGTGTATACAAATTTGTAAATAAAAAATTACAGTCCTGTGAGAAATGTCAAATGGAAAAGTCCTGAGGTAAGACAGTTCTTATTGTTCATAACGGATTCTGGGAAAGACTGAGGAGGAAGACTTAGTGTTTACCAAGTGGCTTCTGTGGAACTGAAATAAAGAATAATTTACAGGAATTCAGTAATAGAGTAGAGGATTCCAAGACTCAAATAAATGATCGGTTATATGCGGAAGCAAAAAACACCCAATCAGAAGAGCAAAAAGAAAAAAAGAATCCAAAAATATGAAGATAGTGTAAGGAGCCTCTGGGACAACTTCAAGTGTACCAACATTCGAATTATGGGGATAATTTGAAGAAATGACAGAAAACTTACCCTACTTGGTGAAAGAAATAGACTTACAGGTGCAGGAAGCATAGAGAGTCCCAAACAAGAGAAACCCAAAAAGACTCATACCAAGACACATCATAATTAAAATGCCAAGGGTTAAAGACAAAGAATTTTAAAAGCAGTAAGAGAAAAGCTGTTAGTCATCTACAAGGAGCACCCATATGACCAGCTGATTTCTCAACAGAAACTTTGCAGGCCAGAAGGGAGTGGCAAGAAATATTCAAAGTGATGAAAAGCAAGGACCTATAACCAAGATTACTCTACCCAGCAAAGCTCTCATTTAGAATCGAAGATAAGATAAAGAGCTTCACAGACAAGAAAAAGCTAAAGGAGTTCATCACCAAATCAGTATTATATGAAATGTTGAAGGGTATTCTTTAAGAAGAGGAAGAAGAAGAAGAAAATGATTTTTATATATATCCCTAGCTAGTTTTGCTCAGTGGATAGAACGTCAGCCTGCGGACTGAAGGGTCCCAGGTTCAATTCCCAGTAGGGGGCATGCAGGAGGCAGCCAATCAATGATTCTCTCTCATCATTGATGTTTCTCTCTCTCTGTCTCTACCCCCTTCTCTGAAATCAATAAAATATATTTTTTTTTGAGAGAGAGAGAAACTAAGGTGGCGGCATAGATAAACACCGGGAAATTGCCGCCTCCCACAACAATTGAAAAATACCGCAAAGGACAGAGCAGACATCATCCAGAACAACAGGAAGCCTGGCTGAGTGTAAATCCTACAACTAGAAGGAAAGAAAAGCACGCTGAGAGCCAGAGGAGCTGCGGAAGTGAAGTGCAGAGGTACGGGGGCTCGTGCACGCGTGGAAAGGGGGTGGCACCTGAGGACGCGGCTGTCTTTTTGAATCACAAGCTCCCGACTGCTCTGAACTCCGGTTCCGGGAAGTCTCTGGGGACCCAGGTCTCATACGGGGAGAAGCTGGACTGTCGGGCAGCGGGCGAACTTGAGTGCGGCTTCCCCTCAGAGGTGTTTGCAGCAATTATCGGGTCACTGAGACGCGTGACTCCTTAGGTGAATCAGCCATAGCTGCTTTCTCCGCCCTTTGACTCCCTGAGACCCCGCCCCACCCAGGCTGCGGCAGAGGCTTTTGCATGTGAATGTACCTAACTGCAGCCGAGCCAGGCAGACCTGGAACTTCCAAGAGAAGGCCCACGGCCCCACAGCGGCTTGCATTGCTTCACAGCTGAGCCTCTTCGTGGCTCCTGCTGTGTGGCCTCAGGCAGAGGCTGAATTAGCACCTCCTTAGATCCAGGAGCCACTGTACCCAGTGGTCAGAGGGGGACCATCCAGATTGCAACTCCTCAGATCCATAAGGGACACACTCAGGGAGCAGACTCAGTGAGCACCAAAGCCCCACTGAAGCAAGTCTTGCCCCAGAAGGGTGTCTTCAGCACAGAAGTTCTCCCACTTCAGACACAGCTGATTCTCACAGCCAATTGGCCTGGAGGTCAATTCCTCCCAGTGATCCTACAACAACCAAGGCACCAAGAGTGCACCAAGAGTGTCCACTTCAAGTAACTGGGGAGGCTGAGCCACTGGGCCCTACAGGACACCTGGAGCACAGGGCCACTCTATCAACACAGGGAAGCAGCCAAAATGTGGAGACAAAGAAACAGGTCACAAATGGCAGAAAGGGAGGAAAGCAAACGACTGGATATAGAGTTCAAGGCCACGTTTATAAGGTTTTTCAAGAATTTTATGGAAACCGCCGATAAATTTAATGAATCCCTCAATAAGTATAGTGAGACCATGGAGGACATGAAAAAGTACCAACTAGAAATTAAGCATACACTGACTGAAATAAAGAATAATTTACAGAGATCCAGCAGCAGACAAGAGGATCCCAAGAATCAAGTCAAAGATTTGAAATACAAAAAAAACAAAAAATACCCAACCGAAAAAGAAAAAAGAAAAGAGATTCCAAAAATATGAAGATAGTGTAAGGAACCTCTGGGACAACTTCAAGCGTACCAACATCAGAATTATAGGGGTACCAGAAGGAGAGAGAGGGCAAGATACTGAAAACCTTTTTGAAGAAATAATGACAGGAAACGTCCCCTACCTGGTGAAAGAAATAGACTTCCAAGTCCAGGAAGCGCAGAGAACCCCAAACGAAAGGAATCCAAAGAGGACCACACCTACCTGGTGAAAGAAATGGACTTACAAGTCCAGGAAGTGCAGAGAACCCCAAACAAAAGGAATCCAAAGAGGACCACACCAAGACACATCATAATTAAAATGCCAAGAGCAAAAGATAAAGAGAGAATCTTAAAAGCAGCAAGAGAAAGACAGTCAGTTACCTACAAGGGAGTACCCGTACGGCTGTCAGCTGATTTCTCAACAGAAACCATGCAGGCCAGAAGAGAGTGGCAAGAAATATTCAAAGTGATGAATGCCAAGAACCTACAACCAAGATTACTTTATCCAGCAAAGCTATCATTCAGAATAGAAGGTCAGATAAAGAGCTTCACGGATAAGAAAAAGCTAAAGGAGTTCATCACCACCAAACCAGCATTATCTGAAATGCTGAAAGGTATTCTTTAAGAAGAGGAAGAAGAAAAAGGAACTCTTACCATTTGCCACAGCATGGATGGAACTGGAGAGCGGATAAATACCACAGGATCTCACTAATTTGTGGAATATAATGAACAACATAAACTGATGAACAAGGACTGATCCAGAGATGGAGAGGCATTGATTGGACTGTCGTCGGGCCTTGGAGGGAAGGTAGGGGAGGTTAGGGGTAAGGGGGAAAGATCAACCAAAGGACTTATATGCAAGCATATAGGCCTAACCAATGGACACGGACAACGGGGGGGTGAGGGCATGAGCGGGGGAGGGGGGGTAGAGGGTAATGTGGGGACAAAGACACATATGTAATATCTTAATCAATAAAAAATATATTAAAAAATATATATATATTTTTTTAAAAAAATATGAAGAATAAAATGACAATAAATACATATCTCAGTCAGCAATTGAACCTAAAAATTAAACAAAAAGTATAATGAACAAAATAAACTGATGAATAAAATAGAATCAAAGGCATGGAAATATGGAACAGCCTGACAAGTCTCAAAGGGAAAGGGGCCAGGAAGAGATTAACCAAAGATCTTAGGCATATATGCATTACCAATGGACACAGATAATAGGGCAGTGAATGCCTAGGGTGAGGTGGGAACCAGGTGGAGGTAGACTATGGGGGAAGAAAGAGGGACATCTGTAATACTCTCAACTATAAAGATTTTTTTAAAAAAAGTTTAATTTGAATGTCTGAAAAGGTGATACATCATTCTTAACATTTTCCCATAATAAAACTTCCATCTGCTTACTGAGATTACCACAATTCACAGTGTGATTGTATCTGACTGAAATTCACTAGCATAAGAATCCAGTCCATTTCTTACTGTTAGATGGTGTAATGTAGGTTCAACTAAAAAAATAGTGACTGCCTGGGCTGTATTGGGGGTATCATGGTGTTGAATTAGACAGATCTCCGCCACCCAGATGTTTGTAGGCATATTTTATTTTTAGCATGCATCAGATCATTGTAATATACTTTATTATACTAGAGACCCGGTGCATGAAATTCATGCACGGGTAGGATCCCTAGGCCTGGCTGGTGATCAGGGCCGATCTGTGGGACGACCGGCAGGGTAATCAGGGTCCCTGCTCACACCCACTTTGACTGGCCTGGTGTCACCCACTTGCTGCCCACCCCCCGCCACTGCTGCCGGTCGGGGGCTGGAGCAGCTCCTACATTGAGCATCTGCCCCCTGGTGGTCAGTGAGTGTCATAGCAACCCGTCGTTCCACCGTTCTCTATTTACATATTAGGGTTTTATATAGTCTATAATAATAAAAGCATAATATGCTAATTAGACCAGGCAGCCAACAACCTTCCAGACATTCTTCCAGACGACCTCCCAGATGAAGCTGGGGCTGTGAGGGCCGAGGCAAACCGCTGTGGCTGCGAGGGCTGAACCCCTTGTACGAATTGGGTGCATCAGGCCTCTAGTAGATATATATTTTAAGATATATTACAGATTGATAATATTTTTTAATCCTCACTTGAGGATATGTTTATTGATTTTTTTTTAATATCCAAAATGTGTTTATTGGGATGGTTTCCCACTCATCTTGATTTGAAGTGCTTTTAGTTCTACTTCCTTCTGAAGGAGCATCCTTCTGTAAGCCTTGCTTTTTCTCCTGTTGGCTGACAGAGAACAGTGGAGCAACCAACGCACAAAACTACCGTTTGTGCATGGCTAAAGACGGCGGTGGTTTTACAGCTTCCTGGGCACTTCACATCCGTGAAGTAGGAATTGGGGCTCTGCACCAGGCGCTTCTTCTTGTGCTTCCTCTTCTCTTCTGGGGAGGGGTGCAGGAGATCCTTGGCGAGAGGCATGTTGTCGTGGAGAGGTTGTCACCACCAGAAAAGCTGTTTATTGATTTTTGACAGGAAGGGAGAGAGAGAGAAATATCAGTTGCCTCTGTATGTGCCCTCACCAGTTGTTGAACCTGCAACCTTTGTGGTGTATGGGACAACACTCCACGTGGGGCAAGGATAATTTTGATGGGCTTTACTGCTCAGAATGTTTTGTCTCACTTGCTTTGGGCAATGTTTATGGTTTTTTTGGTTTTTGATTTTTTTTAACTGATTTGAGAGAGGAAACCATTGATTTGTTGTTCCACTTTTTATGCATTCGTTAGTTTCTTGTATGTGCCCTGACCAAGGATCGAACCCACAACCTTGGCATATATGGAAGATGCTCTAACCAACTGAGCTACCTGGCCAGGGTGGGAGATGTATTTTTTAATTAAATATGTATTTCTGTTTTGTAATAAGCAATGCATGCATACCATTCAAACTCCAAAAAGTTACAGAAAATGTCTCTCTTCTACTCAGTCCTTTAGTCACACAGTTTCTCAGCTCCAGAGCCAACGTGTATTGGTTGTTTCTTGGCCGCTGTTCAATTCATAGTCTCTGGATAGGCATGTAGTGTACATTTCCCCTCTTTTTTTGTACTCTCTGCTCTGCACTTTGCTTTTAACTTCATGTGTCCTAGACTGTTCCTTGTCATTCATTGCCCATTGGAGCTGCCCCTTGTGTCTTTTCTCTGTGGCTGCCTTGCAGCTTGTAACAACATGACTAACAGTAGTAATAAATCAGCATAACCATTTCACTACTGATGGGTTTTTAGGTTATTTCCAGATTTACTACAGAAAAAGACTAACATCCCCAGTTGCTCTGAATAACTAAATACCTCTTTCCTTTGCTAGTTTTTTAGGAAGCATCTTTTGTTTCATTTCAGCCATGAACCAGAGAATCAGTCAAAGTGCTCCAGTGAAACAGCCACCACCGCTGGCTCCACAGAGCCCTCAGGGAGGAGTCCTGGGTGGCGGCAACTCCAACCAGCAGCAACAGATGCGGCTGCAGCAACTGCAGATGGAGAAAGAGAGACTGCGACTGAAGCAGCAAGAACTGCTTCGGCAGGTGAGGCCACAGGTTAGAAACCAGCCTTCCACTTTTGGGGATCTGTTTTCAAAATGAAGTTGGATGTATTTCATTTATCAGTTAGAGGAATGTTTCTCTAAAACTAGAGTGACACAGAAACACTCTATCCAGCTCTGTCCTTGTCTTAGTTTAATTTCTTGACTGGGCTTTGATCACATGGACTGTAACATGTAAAACTGTATCACAAAGAGAGGTTTGGGCCATGGTCATTGCAGCCACGCAAAAATTGAAGGAAGCAAGGGTGCTTCTTCACATGTACATGGAATTGTGGATTACTGTGCTTCTGCAGATTACTGTTCTGAACATTCACTAACGGGGAAACTCTGGGACATCACTTAGGGAAAAACATCTTTTACTTTAAATGAATTATTTTACCTGGGGAAATACTCCAGTATATTTTTCATATGACAACTATCTTTCAGTATTGCTCAATCTAAGACTTTTAAAACATAACACACTTTTATCCTAAGTTTGGAAGGTGCCAGAATTCCGTAAAAATTACCTGCTTTGGGGTTTTTTTGTTGTTGTTTAATGTTGGGAAGGAAAGGACATTAGAGATCTTAAAATCCTTTATGACCTTTCCATCAGTTTTCTTGCAGAAAGTACTGTTGGTCTTTATGTTCCATAAGAATGGATAATCCCTCATCTAAAAATCAATTTTTACTTTATCTTGATTGAGAGGGATAAAGTCTAGATAATGGGGGTGTGATCTTATCAAAGCAGTTTATTTTTTAAGTTTTATATAAATTTTGGGGGTAATAAAAATAAGTGTATAAACGGTAAAAGCTGTCCGTTTCTTGTTTGTGTGGGTGTGTGTGTTTTTTCAGAGACACTCTTACCTGTTTATAAACATTAAATATATGTGTCCATACTCCCCCTCCTTCACCTACATCATAGCATGCTAAGTACAGATATTAAAAAACAATACTCTACATGTCTTCCCAGGAAGTGGGCGTTTAAACAAGGTACTTTTCTTTGTAATGAGGGCTATATTTAAAAAGTGTCCCTGGAGTGTTAATGGAAATGAATGAACTAAATTGAACTCTGATTTGCGATTTGAGGACCTGGAAGCTGAGGAGTTAAAATAAGCCATGAAATCCCAGACAGACTCACCTTTAAACTGTTTGCGCTGTCAGTAATCTCTCAGTGTAATGATAGTGTGTCGCTGGCAACAAGGTGGGCCCGAGAGGGTAGGAGGGTCTGTGTCAGCAGGCGGTGTCAGGAAGTGGTCTTGCAAGAAATACTCCTTCATCTGCCATTAAGAAGGTGGGGACAGGAAGCATATTAACCCGTTTACTGTGTCTCTAACGACTAACAAATTACTCTAAAGGAAAGATTTCTCGTTTAAATAACATTTATCATCAGAACAAGGGGGAGCCATCATGTAGCTCTTAGGAGAAATAAAGTAATTTAAGAGTACCTTTACACAGCCTGTTTTCCATGCTTGCTTTTTATTTTGTTGTTACTGAGTACTAGATGGTCTAAGTAAATACAAGTCTTAGTTTCACATATGGATGGAAGACTCTGAAAACCAAAGGAATCTTGTTAAGAAAGTGATTTAATTACTTATGTCAAAGTTTTACTGTTTATAATTTTTATATATAAAAGTCTAGAAATGGGCTATTCGTCATTTTGTTGTATGCTATAGACCAGGCTGGCTTGTTTTTGGTGTCTTTTTGGTGGTATTTTGGTGGGCAAAATGCTGCTCCTTGTAAAACGCTTCCTTCCAAGGAATTTTTCTATTTTCACTTTTACTCTGGGTGATGGGGTCCTGGCAGAATAGCTTCATTTCCTTGGAAGGTAATTTCTTGCTCTCTTCTTTACTTCCAACTGCGTTGTCTTTTCTTGCATTGAAATGACAGAACTGCTCTATTCTTATACTAATAAGTCTATATTTTTAGGGTGTTTTTGTTTTTTAGCAATTGGCATAAATAACGTATGTCTTAAGTCTTTTGGCTTTCTGTGAACTTCTTCCATCGACAGTTTCTCTTATCGCTAAAACATCAAATTATATTTTTCCTGCTTCACCTAATACTCAGAAGCGAAGAACCTACCTGACCAATAGCAAACCAGATTTGGGTCCTGACACCTAGTCTTGCTGTCCTGTCCTCAGTGCTGTGCGATGCTTGAGAGGTTTCGGTTGTTGTGTGGTGACTCCACTGGCTCCTGTCTTCCTCAGTCTGCTGCTTCGGGCTAGCTTGGGAATTCTGTGCTATGGTGATATGTCTGGATACAATTTGTAAGTCGGCCTACATAGCCAAACCATGTGGCTTGAAGTAATTTTTATCCATCTTATTTTTTACTCATAGGCAATGCGGAATATCAATCCCAGCACAGCAAATTCTCCAAAATGTCAGGTAGGCTCTTATCTGATGTTTTAGCATTAAAAATGAAAAAAATATTAGGAAAGAGAGAAATTTGTGCTCCAAGGGCCTGTTCTCACTAAAGATTAGCCCACAGTATAACTTTGAGCTATCTTTCTACCAAGATACTTCAGTTAATGTTGCTCTTCCCAGAAAGTCTACTATCTGTTCCCTTCCTGCTCCTCCCGTATTGCTGCTAGTATTCATTTTTATTCCATAGAGGTCTTTTTTATTCCACATTTGAAATGTATTATGTCTCCAGTGTACATTCTATCAGTCTTGAAGTCTGCCTAATTTTTATATTGTGTAGTTTTAAAAAGTATTAAATTGATAATTTGAACAGTAACAGGAATATTGACTTGGGGAGGCTACTATAGGAAATTTTATTAATAGTTGTAATGCTACTGTTAGAAAAGGAAAAGTTCTTTCTAGTGAACATTCCAAAGGAACAATATCAAAATCACTGGAAGAGAAGGATCTGCCCAGGGAGTGTTTTGAGTTTCTTTGTTGGCTTTTAGCAGCACAGTTTTCCTTGATGAACCCCAGGGAGCACTGGTTGTGAAGGTATCTTATTTAGAGGGAAAGATAGTGGCCATACTTTCTTCTGGCACAGCTACTTATCTGACTAATGGACAGAAAGTCATTCCTGAAACCAAAGGGATTCGCTTGTGTTCAGGGTTCCTAGAATTTGAAGGAATTGGGAGGTAGGGGGTCAGTGCACTTTTCTCAGGTGGGCAGAAGCAACCATGAAACCCCTCATATGATATGTAGCTCTTTTGCGTTAGGCTAAGTAAGTGCATTGTGTTAGAATCAGCTGTGGAAGTGGGAGTTGGCAGAATGTCGCTCATTTTGGATACTGTTAACTTGTCCTTGGGGCACTGTGCTAATAAAGTCAGATATCGTCTTCATAGAGACCAGTTACTTTGTGAGGGGAGAAACTCTGTTCTTTATCTCATTGGTGCCTCCTTTAATCAGTAGATCAAGTTAGAAAATAACTCACAGACGCTCTCTTTGCTAAAGCAGAGAGCACATGCCTGCTTTCCATGAGGGCCTCTGATACCACACTTGTCTGGAAAGAGCACGTAGCATTGGGTCTTTATGGTGAAGACATTTTTCCCTTGCTTTTTCCCTAAAGTGTTTCTGAAACAAGACTTATATTTGTGCTAAATGAAGTGGAAATTAACATAGGATCAGAAATTAACTCAGATTTGAGCCAGCAGTCCTCCATGCCAAAAGTGTTTTGGGAAATTGGTGTTTTTTTTTCCAATCTGAGACTTTAAACCTCAGATCTAATCAACAAAGTACTTCTAAGTTTTTATATCAAACTCGAGTATAAGTAAATCATAACTCTTACTAAAATTCTCACCAGGAGTTCTTAGTTACTTTTTTTACTATTAAAACTTGAGAAAAGGTGAGTCTTGTAAGTAATAAGAATTATATTTCAATTTATATGGTATTAAAAATGCAGAGTTGATTTCTTAGATTTGTCTAAGAGCAAGCAACCTAAAAAAGATACAGTTTTTAAAAAATCAACTTTGGGATATGGAAAGGTACCAAATTTCATGATGTTTACAAATCACTCATTTCAAAGGCTGCCTTGAAGTACTTTCTAATAACATTAAAAAAACATGTCTTTATTATAGGATTCTCTGGTCAGGTAAACTTATGTCAGTACAGTTAAGGTAAACACAGAATTCTGGAAAATTGAGGCAACTTAACTTTAAAGGCAGTAGTATATCTTCTTAGTTAAAGATGGACATTATCACCTTAATTTATTTGGAGAATTTTAGAGAAACTTGACCTCAGAGAGCTTAAAATTGTTAGTTGCATTTTGATTATTCACTATTTTGTGTTTCAAAAGCAATTTTTATTCTCAGAAAAAAAACATTAAAGTTACAAACATTGTCTTTGCTCTGTGAGATTGAGCATATAATGCTTAATTTTCTAGACATGTCTTTTTCTAATACATGAATTGCTCCTTTGTAAAGAAATGCATCTCAGCTTCTGTTTCAAGGTCTTTTAAAACAAACATTTTAAGGGAAGATAATCTGCCCTGAGTATGAATGTTTTTAACTTTTCTTGTGCTTAAGAATGTGGTTCCTAGCTGAAACCGGTTTGGCTCAGTGGATAGAGCATCAGCCTGCGGACTGAAAGGTCCCAGGTTCGATTCCGGTCAAGGGCATGTACCTGGGTTGCGGGCACATCCCCAGTAGGAGATGTGCAGGAGGCAGCAGATCGATGTTTCTCTTTCATCGATGTTTCTCACTCTCTATCTCTCTCCCTTCCTCTCTGTAAAAAATCAATAAGATATATTAAAAAAAAAAAAAAAAAAAGAATGTGGTTCCTAATACCTGTGAGATTAATGTAAACTCTGCAACCTGGCTCATGGTCTGTGGTCAGTAGCCTGGTTAAGCCAATTGCTCTTCCTTCTGCTAAGTGTACCCTCCTGTACTGTTGCCATGATTCTGCCGGGAGCTTTTCTTCCTCTTACCAATTAAGGTTATCCATGTAGCCTTACAAGACACAGGTCAAGACTGATCCCCAAGTGGCTTCATCTGAATTCTTGAAACTGCCCAGGAAATAGATATAAGACTGTTGTAATTAGATACCCTTTTTTTATGAGTAAATAATTGCTTTAATCTTCATAGAAATTATAGTTATGAATGTTTTTGCAACTAATGAATGTTGTGTTAGCCATTTCTTACGAGTAGTAATAAATATACATCAGGGTCAGTCATGGGTTTAATGAGTAATAAAACCCGCAGTGTTACTGTTGAAGATATTGTATATACTACACCATTAGCCCACAATGGTAAAGAAGTTCAGATGTCCATAGTTTTAGTTAAATGGAGTAAAATAATACTACTGTTCAGCCCTGTGAAAAAATAGCCATCAACCTTTTGTCCCCCTAATAGCAAAGAATTTGGCATACACACACACACACACACACACACACACACACACACACACACACCCCGCACCACCACCACCACTGTCTTTCTTGTCAACAGATGCTGGAAAAGCTGTTTCAGAATTCACTGAACACTTCTCCTAAGATTATCTCTCTTCTTTTTGAAGTCCTAATACTGAATATAAACCATAGATTCATTTATGTGTTTTCCTGTGAATATTTTATATTTTATTTTTAATGTGCATGTTGACATCTTTGTAAAAAAGGGGTCGGGGGAGATTTAGCCTCTCACCCTGCAAACTCTAATAGGTTACCTTCCCCCCCCCCCCCCCCATTAAGGCCCATCATTTGAAGAATGCTATAATGACTTCTATTACTTTACTAAGTAATACAAATTACAAAAGACCCAACTCCAGAGCTCTGTCAGAAAGAGCGTGAACCTCAAGATAATGCTGGGCACACCAACTGCAAATCTATTTTGGATATTACTTTTCAGAAGTTAGGATTATTATAGAGTTATCATAATTATTCCCAAATCCATATAGTCACACTTTTTAGTCAGAAATGTTTCTGAAGTTGAAGATATTTTGGTAAAGGCACAACATCAAAAAGCAACCTGGCTGGTGTGGCTCAGTGGTCGAGCATCAACCTATGAACCAGGTTTGGTTCTGGTCAGGGCTTATGCCGGGGTTGTGGGCTCGTTCTCCTGTGTGGGGTGTGCAGGAGGCAGCCAATCAGTGAGTCTCATCACTGATGTTTCTATCTCTCTCTTTCCCTATCCCTTCCTCTCTGAAATCAATAAAAAATATATATTTTTTAAAAATGTAATGTTTTTAAAGAAACATTCTAAACATTGGCTAAATTTTAATAACTTCAAACATAATGAAATATCTTTGACTGTTGAAAGTTGTGTTGGAAAATGGGGCATGGCGGGGCCTATCTTGCATAGTTGGAAGAAATGGCTTTTTCCCCCTCTATTTTTGGAATTGTCAACATAAACTGCTATCACTAAGCCAAGCTATTTATAAAATGTATATTTTTAGAGTTATTCTCCATTTCTAAATTTAGATTTCTAGTTTACTGAAGTAATCTTCCTTTGATTATGGGGTGGAGAGGACCTTCATTTATGTGCCTTGTACTATTCAAAAATGGATATACTGTTACATAGCTTAGAATTTGCTAAAGACAAATTTGATTTAAGAAAGTAAAGTTGACATTGTATTTTTCAAATTTTCTGGCAATGGAATCATAACTTTTTCACCTGGCATTATTTTGAGATTCAATCATGTTGTATTTATAGTTCATTCCTTTTTATTGCTAACTAGCATTCCGTTATAGGGATATACTACAATTATTTTATCCATTCACCTATTGACAGACATTTAGGTTGTTCTGAATTATGTGACTTTTTTTTTTATATGCTTTCACTTATCTTAGATACCCAAAGAACTTAATAACTTAGACACGTTCTAAATGTTCCTAGACTACTGACTATTTCTACTGCTTTTCTTATTTTCTAAATGATATGAACCAAAACATCCATTTTATACAGGGTCAAAATACTGTAACTAGCAGTTATACTATCTTACAGTGTCTTTTGACCATATGGGAAATAAGCAAAACAAGGGCAGTGTGAAAAAGGCCAGTGGCTTATGGCTAGGTCCTGAGTCCATAAAAGTCTACTGTGTAAAGCAGGCAGGCGTGCTTTCCCTTATCAGCCATCCTGCAAAGTTCCCTCCAGACCCGCTGGAACCATTGGTTTTACTTACTAGTACAGCAGATAGCTCTGACTAAATGCGTCCCAGATTAGCGAAAATTTACAACCTCAATGGGAAAAGCCACCACATTTTTGTATTATTACAGAATAAAATGAGCTAAAAATACTTGCTTCGCTTAGAAAAAGTCAAATACTACTCCAGAAAAGCTATTTGACCTTTGAAATACAGAAGCATGATTAGATTTTGGCCAAATTTCCTATCAACTTGCTTCTCCATTTTTGAGTCTGTCAAACTATTTTTTCTAACTACCTTGGGGAAAAGAGAAGCTTAGCAAACATATTTTTAGCTCAGTATTCTAATTTTAGGCATTTGTTCAGGATAAAAATCCTCGTTAGAGTGGACGTAACTTTCAACATGACATGTTTCAGCTGAAATCAGTTTTTGTAGACAATCCAGTTATGTCCCAGAGGCTTATTTTTAAACAGCCAGGCCAGATTTACCCATTACAAAATAACGTTCTTATTCATCCAAAATCTGTTTTGATATAATGTACTTTATTGCAATAAAATAGGCTTATTTTACATATATATATATATATATATATATATATATATATATATATAAATACATACATATAGGCTTACTTTTTAATGCAGTATAATGGAAAAAGTTTATATGAAATACACTTTTGATCAAAAAATTCAGATTATGTAAGTTCATTTCATACTTATCCACATTAAAATAATTATTTTTCTCTGGAGTCACTAGCAAAATGTCTCTACAGCTCTGAAACTAATTTTCAGTATTTTACTTCTAAAATTCTTAATTTTATATGTGTGTTCACATTCATCTTTATAACCCTTGGTTACAAATAAAGCTCAATCCCAAGAAAATCTGCAATTTTCCCTACTGGGAAAAGGTCAGCTTACAGAAGAACTCTTAGTCAGCTCTGACTACATGCTCACTCTCCTACAAAATCTGAGTAGGTAAGGCATATACTAAGACACTTCTCCAAATTTCCATTTCACTTCTAAGATCTGCCTTTTAAAACTATCTTCGTGTGTGTGTGTGTGTGTGTGTGTGTGTGTGTGTGTGTGTGTGTGTGTTTGGGGGGGGGGGGGGCGCGTGTGTGTGTGTGTGTGTTTATGTGGGAAGTAGAAGTTAACTGTTTTGAATTCCAAAGTTATAGACTAAGGAGGGAAAAGGTTGGCTTGTTTTCCTATCTAAATACAGAAGTTTCCCTTTCCCATTTTTGACAATTTCTTTAAAATAGCAACAGAAATTCATTATCTTTATTGAATCCTGTGAAATAAATTACACTCCCAGCAGGTGAAAATATTAACATAAGAATTAATGACTCGGGGAGGTGACTACCAAATAAACTTTCATTATATAAAGCCATTTTGCTGTTAGCAAATACTGAGCTATATAAGAATGTATCCATTTTGGGGTAACATATGTGTAAGTTATTACACATCAATTTATACCTCAAGCTGTTCAAAAAATTACTAAGGGCATCTAATCAACACTTTTTGCTGTAAACTAGAAGTGTCAAAAGTGAGTTGAATATTTGTACCTTGAAATATAGTTTTCATAATCTATATATATTAATTTTTTATAAATTGCCTTATAACATTGTATTTGTTTGCATGTTTGCATGCCAAATTGTTCCCTGTTTGATTGATGATGCTACCACCACCAGTAAATAAAGTGGTGTTTTTTTCCTTGAGCCTTTCAAGTTCAGTACAGATGAATCCCTAGGTTAGTTACTCTTAGTCATGCATGGCTCAAGTATAGATTTGATGAAAAGTATGTTCCATAGCCCTTCAGGGAGTTGGATATCTTGTTAGGCAACTTGGAATGCTTTCCCTTCTTACTTACATCTCTAAATTACCTTTCTTGGTAAATTTGGGTAAGTTGGTTCTGCAGTGTCTGCTGACAACAGAAATTTGGTTGTTAAAGGCAGCAAAAAGTAAAGCTTTGACAGCTTTGAACAAGCGAAATGGCCTACATAATTTTATTAACCAATATCACCTCAATAAGTTCAAGAAATAAGTCATTTTTTAAAAAATTTAATCACAAATTTGAAAAGATAATCTGCACCTTCATGTTCATTGCAGCATTATTCATAATAGCCAGGATATGGAAACAACCTAAGTGTCCATGAATAAAGATGTGGTATATGTATGTGTACAATAGAATACTATTCATTCATAAAAAAAGAATAGAATCTTTCCATTTATGACATCATAGATGGGTCTTGAAGACATTATGCTAAGTGAAATAAGTCAGAGAAAGCCAAATATTGTTAAATTTCGCCTATAAGTAGAATCTAAAAAACAAAATGAACAACTAAGTTTACAGATTAAGATAATAGATTGGTGCTTGCCAGAGTGGTGGGGTGGAGGGTGGGTTAAGTGTGTGAAAGGAGTCAAAATGTACAAAATTCCAGTATGTTTTTTATTTATTTATTTTTTAATCCTCACCCAAGGATATTTTTCCATTGATTTTTTTTAGAGAGAGTGAAAGGGAGGGGGAGAGACAGAGAGAGAGAGAAGCATTGATGTGAGAGAGACATCAATTGATTGCCTCCCGCTTGCCCAACCAGGGCCAGGGATCAAGCCAGCAACTGAGGTATATGCACTTGACTGGAATTGATTCCTGGACCCTTCAGCCTGTGGGCCAATGCTCTATCCACTGAGCCAAACATACTAGAGCCAAAGTCCCAGTTTTAAAATAAGTTGAGGGGGTATAATGTACAGCATGGTGATTATCTTATCTAATAAAGAGGGAATATGCAAATTGACCATCTTGTTGTAATGGTCAATATGGCTGCGCCCACAGCGGAGGCTGAGCCTTAAGGAGCAATCAGCAGGGACCTGAGGCTTCACACACCCCCCATCCGCCGCTGCCTGGTGGGGCTTGACAGGGGACCTCAGGCTGCGCCCCCCTGCCCTGGCGCCGGGCTGGGGTACCTCAGGCCGTGCCCGGCGCCAAGCTGGGGAACCTCAGGCCACTCTCCCCGACCAGGAGGGCTTGACAGGGGACCTCAGGGCACACCTCCTGCCCGGTAGGGCTTGACGGGGGACCTGAGGCTGCGCCCCCCCACCTGTGGGGCTTGACGGAGGACCCCCACCTATGGTGCCCCCTGCCCCGGCCTGGGCTGGGGGACCTCAGGCCACGCATCCCGCCCCAGTGCCAGGCTGGGGGACCTGAGGCTGCGCCCCCCGCCTGGCGGGGCTTGACAAGGGTGGGGCCGGCTGGGTCTGGATCTCGCCCAATGGGGTTGGGGCTGGCTGGGTCTGGGTCTTGCGCAATTTTGAGGCGCTGCGGGTGTGCAAGGACTTGACTCTGGGTCCCGCAGCGCACCCCAGACTCTGACAGGAGGAAGATTTTCATATACATTTTACTAATTTTCTTTCCTCTCTGACACTATTATAGAAAAAAGGGCAAATAGCAATATTAAAATATTTCCTCTAATTAATCCCCCTTTTAATGTGCACGAATTTCGTGCACCGGGCCACTAGCAATTAATAATACTGTATTACAAGTTTGAAAGTTGCTAAGAGTAAATGTTATAAATCTTCATTGTGTCCAACTGGCGTGGCTCAGTGGTTGAGCGTCGGCCTTTGAACCTGAAGGTTTTGGTTCAATTTCCCGTTCAGGGCACATGTGTGGGTTATAGACTCAATCCTCAGTGTGGGGCGTGAAGGAGGCAGCCAGTCAATGATTCTCTCATTGATGTTTCTATCTGTCTCTCTCCTTCTCTGAAATCAATAAAACTATATTTAAAAGTCTTCATCACAAGAAAAACAATATTGGTAACTATGTATGGGGATGGCTGGTAACGAGGCTGATTGTGTGATTGTTTCACAGTGTGAGCAGATACTGTAGCATTATGTTACACACCTGAAATAATATAATGTTATATGTCAATTACACCTCAATTTTTTAAAAATGAAAATAAAAAAGAACTGAAAGGGAGCCAGTACACTAGAATAGTGGTAAAAAGAAGGAACTGGAGTCCTGAGGGCATAGGTCTGTAGCTCTGGTAGAGTGGGAACCACATCATGCAGGAACTGGGCAGAAAGAAAAATCATGGTCCCAGTGAGTGGGATGAGTGCATTTAAGATTTCCCCAGAGGTGTGAGGGGTAGGATTTCTAAAGCCAGTTCCAGGGCATGACCGAGGGAATGAAGTTGAATGAATAATGGTGAAGGGGTCCGTATCATTGCAATTTAGAGACCCAGAAATGTCCATGATAGGGGTCTAGGTTTTGTGCACGATGTTGACAAGTCGGGGTGATGAATGCAGTTGCAGTGAAGTGAACCAGTCATGACTAAAAATTTTAGAGGTAGGCTTCATTTAAATAGCAAGGTCTTAGCTATGCAAGTGGATGATTGAGGTAGGTGGAGATGATGACCACTGAAATCCCGAAGGTCAAGGAGCCGTCATGTTGAGTGAATGAGTCATCTACCTAATGGTGGAATAACAAGAGAGAGTGTTATGTCTCGTATCTACCAGATCATTGAAATGGTAATGAGGGTGGTTGGTATTTTAACATATTTGGCACAGCTACAATGTAATATGAAAATGCCTTCTATTGATGAAAAGTCGATATACTAAATACTACTGTCTGTTGCCTATGTTTGTAATTAAAGGAAATGCTAAGTTTCAGTTAGAAGTTAGTGAAAATGTGTAATTTTCTTTCCTCCATCCAAGATCATAGGCCTTTTTTATTCTGTCATGATTCTGTGGTAAAGAAAACCCATTTTGAGGGATGCTATGTCACAAAAGGCATAAACCTGAATTTAAAAGGTGGTTTTTGGCCGAAACCGGTTTGGCTCAGTGGATAGAGCGTCGGCCTGCGGACTCAAGGGTCCCGGGTTCGATTCCGGTCAAGGGCATGTACCTGGGTTGCGGGCACATCCCCAGTGGGAGATGTGCAGGAGGCAGCTGATCGATGTTTCTCTCTCATCAATGTTTCTAACTCTCTATCTCCCTTCCTCTCTGTAAAAAATCAATAAAATATATTTTTTTAAAAAAAAAAGGTGGTTTTTGCATGAGGAAGAATTCATAGTTTAGAAATGATGGTGCAGAGCTCAGAATATCTCCACCACCTCAGGACCCAGTGACGATGGAGGCGTACAGGGCTGGAAATGGTGGGCCGGTGCCTCTGTGTGCAGGCTCGGCTCTGAGCTCAAGAAGGCTGCCGGAGGGAGCAGGTCCTTTGTGATAAAAAGCCATACTTCAAGCCAAAACAAAAAAGTTGAAGGGAGAGAAAGCTAATTCTCTAGCCGAGAGAATGTTTATAAGAGTTTGGGAGGCACAGTGGAGACTCTTAAGGAAGGGAGCAGTGAACCGACAAACAGTGAGAAAAAGGACAGAGCGGCAGTAAATAGCCCCGAGGTCCTGGCGGAGGCGGATGGTGGAGGCCTGTTGAGGCAGGCCTGGAGCCAGCAGGGTGGTGTCGACCCATAGCTTGGGCTCAGGTTTCCAGGTTGTTTGGTGCCCCTGTTTAAGATAGAAAAACCTGAAATCACAGTGAGACACCTAGCCCCAGCTGGTTTGGCTCAGTGGATACCGGGTTTGATCCCAGTCAAGGGTTGCAGGCTTGATCCCTGGCCAGTGTAGAAGGCAACCAATCAGTATGTCTCTCTCGCATTATGTTTCTCTCTCTGACTCTTCCCCCTCCTCCACTCTCTCTAAAAACCAATGGAAAAATACCCTCAGGTGAGGATTAACAAAAAAATAAAAAAGAGAGACACCTGATACAAAGTGTAAAACAGTGCAGGAGGCGCAGAGAGGGTGTCTTACAATAATTTACCAAATGTTCTTCTGGCTTTATTTCTATTACTGATGCCAAACACAAAACCATAATGAAGGTTGATGAGTAAAAATACATGTTAAGAAGAATTATCTTTTAAAAGACCAGATTTGCCATCCTACCCCAAGGAAGGATTTTTGGAGTGTCTGCCAAAGTAAGGGAAATAACAGTGAAATTTGGTAATAAAGTACATATGTCTTGGGGTTAATAAGAGTAGAAAAACTTTCAATTTATATGATTTAATTTTTAATCACCTGAAATGGATAGAAGAACTTGGTCTTTCTGACTGGGAAACTTACTCACTTTAAAATAGATGTTAATACTTTAATACATGGTTACCCGAATGTGCATTGTATATATTTCTTTAACCTAACAATAAATTTGTTCATCTGCGGACTGGTTCTGTTTGTGTTTGTTTTTTCTAGGAATTAGCTCTCCGGAGCCAGTTACCAACACTGGAGCCGGATGGTGGGACTCAGAATCCAGTGTCTTCTCCTGGGATGTCTCAGGAGTTGAGAACAATGACGACCAATAGCTCAGATCCCTTTCTGAACAGGTTGGTGAGAGTTGCTACTGGCCAATATCTGAAAAGGATCATAGCTTTGAGATTATTCTTCTTAGTACTTGTAATAAGCTGTTTGAACATCCGTGTGGGCCAAAAATCATAGTTGTAAAGGAATCTTTCCATAAATGGCAGTTACAATAAAACGAGGATTAAAAGCTGGCTCCTGGGAGAGGAAGTGAGCTGTTCAGACTTGTAGAGGGGATACTTGATTCACAGTCACATGTTGCTCCTGCCTATACTGTTGACTAACAATTACTTAAAATTACAGAATCGGGGAGAAACATGTGAATGCCTTTCTATGAAAGCAAATGAACTGCATCTTAAACCTGCTTAGGGCTGTAGGCTGCACTGTAAGGTAGATTGGGAGGAATTTTCCACATGAGTGTTCACCCTGAGTGCTTCACACAGCAGCACTGCAAGGCCTTGTGCTCATAAAGGAGATAAAATGTAAATTGTGCCTTTTAAAAAAATGCATTAAGCCCTAACCGGTTTGGCTCAGTGGATAGAGCGTTGGCCTGCGGACTGAAAGGTCCCAGGTTCGATTCCGGTCAAGGGCATGTGCCTTGGTTGCAGGCACATCCCCAGTAGTGGGTGTGCAGGAGGCAGCTGATCGATGTTTCTCTCTCATCAATGTTTCTAACTCTCTATCTCTCTCCCTTCCTCTCTGTAAAAAATCAATAAAAATATTTTTTTTTTAAATGCATTAATGTTTAAGACGGCATTTGAAATGCAGTCGAAGGAGTGGGTTACCACCAGCCTGTGATCAGGAAGACTGCAGTGTTACGTATAGTGCTGAGTCGAAAACTGCAAGCTGCAGCAGGTCGTATTCGTTGCCTGGAAAACCATTTAAAGTTAAGACTGGACTACAGTTCATCCTTCTAAGTTATATTTTAGAGTTTCAGTTTTTAAAATTAAGGAACAAATGCTTTCTGGTCTTTGTGCTTTTGATTTTTTTTTTTTTAACCAATTTTAAACAACACAGTTTTAAGAGACTTACAGGTCCCTTAGTTTAAGAAAACTATTATGCTACTCATTCAGTTCTCACCAACTGGGTTGAAAACATCATGATCTTAAGAAAAACAAACTTTGCTCTTTTGACACATATAGTCTATTTTATTTTATTTTGGGGAAGGTTATTAACACATTGTTTGCGGGTAGTTTTTATCACGCGCTAACAGGTGGCGCGGGCCATTTTTGCTAATTTTTTGCGCAAATGGCAACGTTCAGTAAAATTACGATAACTTTAGTTTACGTATTTATACATTACCCGCATTCTACCGCTAGTCTATAAAAAACGTATTAATACGTGTCCCGCGCTCTACTACACTGGTAGAACGTATAAATACGTAAAACGTGTAAACACGTTTCCCGCATACGATGTGTTAAGTAAATTTAATTTCAGGGAAGGTGGGGTGGAATACAAAGCATGGGTAGAAAGACTATGCTAAATATAGAACAGGCCTACATAAAATATACAGGAATTTAATGTGCTAGTTACGTAACAAAACATTCACCTCATTCAGCAGTATTTTAACCTCACGTTGACACATACAGTTTAAAGTTCTGCAAAAAATTGAGTGTATTTATACAAGACTATAATTCTGAACTTTAAATAAAGTTAGTTAAGGTCATAGCCACAGAATTTTTCTCCCCCACAAGGGAAATTTCAGATCAATATAATTCCAGTACCCATCGATTGATGGCCAGTATTGATCCAGGGATAAAATTAGGCTATTTAGAAAAACGGACAGAATGTATATCTTTCTTAGTAGTCACTGGTGAAGATTCTTTCTTAAAACCTCCGGAAGCTAGGCTGCGATTGGAGATTGTAATTTCTGGTACAGATCTCAGAGTGACAGATCGTCAGTGATATTAGTCCAAAGGCAAAATGCTGTGTCCACTCTTTATAGTGCCTCTACCCCCATTTCTAAAACATGCATCTGACTATACCATTTCTCTTTTCAAAAACGTATGGTGGTTTCCCCATTGCCTGTTACTCAGTTCATACAGATTTCTTAAGCTCTAAACATTTCCCTAACTTGCCATGGAGTTGACTCTTAGTGGTGGTGCAAGATCCCCTTATCTCCATTTTCCCCTGAGAGCCTTCAGGGCCATCTCTGGTGTCCTGTCCACGAAACCTGCCCACTGTACTTTTTCAGCTCCCTCTTCTTTGTTCTAAAAGACACTATGCTCACACAGCCCTTTGTGTGATGCATTCCTGTCTTTATTTGTTCATCCCGCCCCCTGAAGTGTGAGCCTTAGAAAGTACCCGGTATTGGAGTTATTGCTTTTAACCTCCTCTGCATCTGAGCCTGGTCTAATGCCTGTCATAGTAGCAGATGCTCATGTATGTTTATGGAATGGAGATGGGGTTCTGCAGGGAGCAGGCACCTCCTTGTCAGGGAAGTGGCTCTGTAACTCTGTCCTCAGAAATGTCATGTGCTTTCCTGTGGCTTGGAGAGAGCTGCACAACTGTGTCAGCCCAGCTGTTCTGTAGCAGAGTCCGGAGAGTCTGGTGTGTGCCCATGCTTAGCAGCAGGAACAGTGACAACTAGGACCAGGCCTTTTCCTGGATCAGGGCGGGCTAAAGAAAAGAAAACCACATCCTAAGGCAGCGGTTCTCAACCTGTGGGTCGCGACCCCTTTGGGGGTCAAACGACCCTTTCACAGGGGTCTCCTAAGACCATCGGAAAACACATATATAATTACATATTGTTTTTGTGACTAATCACTATGCTTTAATTATGTTCAATTTGTAACAATGAAAATATATCCTGCATATCAGATATTTACATTACGATTCATAACAGTAGCAAAAGTACAGTTATGAAGTAGCAACAAAAATAATTTTATGGTTGGGGGTCACCACAACATGAGGAACTGTATTACAGGGTCGCGGCATTAGGAAGGTTGAGAACCACTGTCCTAAGGCCTCTTGTGCAACTGCATTGTATACAAATGGTCTCAGAGGCAAAATTGTGTTTTCTTGGATCTGTGTGAGGCTTTTGAATCTTGCTGAAATCTGGCAGAAGTGTTAAAGCAAACCAGTGGTCGCAATATACAGAATGGGGGTAAGAAATTTGGGGAGAACCGAACTTTCAACCTTGAGCAACAATTAAAGCTCCTTTATAAAGCTTAGTTTTTGTTTTTGTTAATCCTCACCTGAGGATATTTTTCCATTGATTTTTAGAAAGAGTGGAAGAGAGAGGGAAAGACAGAGAGAATATCGATGTGAGAGAAACACATCAATTGGTTGCCTCCTGCATGAGCCCTGACCAGGGCCCAGGCTGGGGAGGAGCCTGCAACTGAGGTACATGCCCTTGACCAGAATCGAACCTGGGACCCTTTGGTCCACGGGCCGATGCTGTATCCACTGAGCCAAATCAGCTAGGACTGTTTTTGTTTTTTAACATTTGTGTAAACTAAATAGCTGCTTACATGTCCAAGCTGTGAGGTAAGTTAAAGTTTACATCATGGTCACAGATCCTTGAACAACAATTGCCTTTATTTCACACTTTGCTATAAAATTTCCTAGAATTGGTAGAACCCCACATTTTACAGTCAGTGCCAGCTGCTGTCCGCAGTGCCACTAGCTTCTGAGGCATTTGGGTTTTCCTGCCTAAACAGAAGCAAGAAGATCAAGCTATGGGAGTTCTTATCGAATCGGCAGTGACTTATCTGTTCTGGCCTAGTCCAAAAAGGAGTTCTGGTTTTTTATTTTTGCATTGATATTCCCCCCCCCCCCCCTTGGCTTAAATTCTCTGGCTTAAACATGTCTCACCGCCTACCTAGAGTCTGAGTTGCCACCTACACCTGTGCTACCACCACTTGGGGAATGGAGACCTTGAAATAAGTCTGTGGATCCCCAAATTCAAAATGGGATTACAGAGAGAAGACCTAGACAGAAAATGCTATCAGCTGGGAACTGAATAGACCTTTTTTATTCCCTATAACCATCAGGCCCAGACATTTAAGAGAAATCTTGGCCCCTTAGAGCTGCAGCTTTGATTAGGGTGACCTTTTCTATTTCCCTGCACAGACCAAGGGCTGTATATGGGCCCTGAAGGAGGGAGCTGGTTTCAGATGTTGCAGGGCAGGAATTTTCACTAATCCTCTTTGAGAATCCTGTTAGTGCTCAGCAGGTGTTTATTTTTACTTTGAAATCATTTTTATTTTTGTATTGGTCTTTAACTCTCTTTGTAGTGGCACCTATCACTCTCGAGATGAGAGTACAGACAGTGGACTGAGCATGAGCAGCTACAGTGTCCCTCGGACCCCAGATGACTTCTTGAACAGTGTTGATGAAATGGATACAGGTTAGTATTCCTTATCCCTCTGAGGAATTGACTGTCAGGCAAGTACCATCATTTTATCGCCAGGACTAATAAGCTGTGAGCAACGATTATTCAAAAGAAAGCCATTAACATTCTATCAACTTCAATTCAAATTGTGCCTTTTTTGTAATTTAAGTCTTTTCTCAGTTTTTAAATGAGATGGAATCTTAGCTCTATTTGAACAAAACTGAGGACATGACTTACTTTATTTTATTTAGTTTTTAATCCTTATCTGAGGATATTTTCCCATTGATTTTAGAGAGAGGAATAGACAGAGAGAAACATCTATGTGAAAGAAACACATTGATTGGTTGCCTCCTGCACAAGCCCTGACCAGGGTTCAGGCTGTGAGGAACCTGCAACTGAGGTAGGTGCCCTTGACCCGAATCGAAACCGGGACGGACCGTTCGGTCCGCAGGCCGACGCTCTGTCCACTGAGCCAAACCTGCTAGGGCAAAGACATGACTTATTTTAGCATTTAAAATAGTGAATTAGTTGGCAGGGGAATTGAGGACCTTATGAGATTTCTATATGTGATTCAGTGTCTGCCTCCCTCTTTTCTCTGAGGACTTTTGGTCCAACTTAGGTGTTATGGGGCTCAGGAAACCAAGTGGGGAAGCCTTGGTGATGGGCTTCACCTACTTTATTGTTAGAATAGTTACAGGAGTCTTGCAGGTGCTGAGAAATACCTGCCTCACAGAGTCATTGAGGAAGCCTTTCTCCTGTGGCTCAGCTGATTGCCCTGGACTTGGCAACTGGCAGCGGGCAGGACCCTGCAGCCGTTCTCCAGCCAGTGGGTTCTGAGCTGACAGTGTTTGGCAAGTCTTTTGTAAAAGCCTGTGCTCATCCAGCTCACAGCTGTAATGCTTCCTAGAAATCCCCTGTCCCCCTTTGTTTCAACTTATCTAAATCTCCAGTCATCCTTAGGAGTCACTTCAGACCCATCTCATTCAAACAAGTTTCCTTACTCCTCTTCTCCATTTGTCTTTTCTCCAAATCACTAGTGTGGGTCCTTGACTTGCGAGTTTAATTAGTTCAGAGACCGAGCTCGTTAAGGAGCTCGTTAACTCAAATTACTCTATCAACTCAATGCAAAAAATCGGCAGAGAGACAGCTGGTATCTCAAAAAACTCGTTAGTCGGGACACTCGTAAGTCAAGGCCCCACTGTATAGCACTTAATGGTTCATAATAATTTTTCTGAAAATTGGAGCTCTAAGGAATGTTAACTTTGTCATGTGCCCCCCAAAAGGGTTTTGTGGCCAGGCAAATTTGGGAAACCCAGAAGCAAAGCAAGGAGGATTTACTTACTCATGGACTTCTTGGGAGACTTGTTTTGCTATATTATAAAATGTGAATCTCTAAGAATGGAATAGTTTTCATCCAGTCCTTTTATTTTAGTGTTTCCCAAAGTGTATTTAGGGAAAGATGGGACTATACCATTCATTTTCCTATTTCGTCTTATGCTGGTGTGCATATCTGGAAGAGGATCAGGTGGTGATGCTCTTGTGTGGTGTGCTTGCTCCCTCTCCCTTGCTGTATATAATTTTTCAGGGAACTTTTATTATAGCACTCCCCCTCCTTTAGTGCTCAGCACATAGTGATAAGCGAGCAGTCAAATTGTTGGTTAAATATGCTGACAAATGTTGAAGCAGAAGTAATCTTGGCATTGTTATTTATGAGTTGTTTGGTCTAAAATGAGCTGTGCATCATTTCAGGTCAGTCAGGAGTTGCTTTTCTTTATGCATTTCTGTGTGCTCTCACATGATACTGCTCCGTTCTTATCTTTTCCACAAGAACCTTATTCTGTCTCTTTCTCTGCTCCAACTAGGTGATACTATCAACCAAAGCACACTGCCCTCCCAGCAGAATCGTTTTCCAGACTACCTTGAAGCCATTCCTGGGACAAATGTGGACCTTGGAACACTGGAGGGAGATGGAATGAACATAGAAGGAGAGGAATTGATGCCAAGTCTGCAGGAAGCTCTGAGTTCTGACATCCTTAATGACATGGAGTCCGTTTTGGCTGCCACCAAGCTAGATAAAGAAAGCTTCCTTACATGGTTATAGAGCCCTCAGGTAGACTGAATTCTAAATCTGTGAAGGATCTAAGGAGATAAGACACACATACCAGAAATTTCCAAATAAGCCAGTTGCGATCTCCTGGCTAATACAGAAAAAGATGAACAAACGTCCAGCAGGATTCTTTCATCCACTGTTTTGCTCTTCCTTGTCCATTGCTGCTGTTACTATATTGCTGACCTCTTTCATAGTTGGCCCTAAAGAATCAAAAAAACCCCACAAAACTTTTTGTTTCTTTTGCTATTATAACTACTGTTTGTTTGGGGGCTGGGGGAAGTGAGCCTGTTTTGATGATGGATGCCATTCCTTTTGCCCAGTTAGATGTTCACCAATTATTTTAACTAAATAGACCTGGAAGTCAGATGCTTCATGTCACCACATTTAGTTTGTTTAAGCAATTATTTCTTCAGCTGCTTTTGGCCAGTGGAAAAACATGACTTACTGGTCTGATAAACCAAATATGTTGTGTCTGATATTAAGTACTTAATGATGATTTGGCGAGATAGCTGAAACCAAGGCTGAAGACTGTTTTACTTTCAGTGAGTTTTGTTTTGTTTTGTTTTTTCCTCCTAGTGCTATATCATTAGTCACATAGTGACTTTGATTTTATTTTAGGAGCTTATAAGGCATGAGACAATTTCCATAGAAATATATTAATTATTGCCACATACTCTAGTATAGGTTTTGATGGGTTTTTATTGTGGGTTTGTTTTGTTTTGGTTGATTGGGTTTTTGTTTTTTTGTTTTTTTTCTGGAACCGAGGCAAATGACCATAGTAGTGAATCTGTTTATAGTTGTAGCTGAGATGGTTATTATAGTTTCTTTGGTAAAATCTACATTTCCTGATTTTTTACATTTTTATTTAAATCTTGATTATCTGCTCTCTCCATACACACACACATACACACACACACACACACACACACCCTGACACACTTATAATTTCATATGATAGTGTGATAGCAGAATGTATATTTTTTTTTTAGGTTTCCCTTTCCAATTTATTTTAAAATGGTAGTTTTGAATATATGCATTTAGAATACATGACTAATGGTTTATATTTCACGGGTAGTTTAAATCTGGTTGGGGCAGTCTACAGATGTTTGAGGAAGTTTCATGTTCTAGAAAGGCTATTGTTGTGGATAATGCCTTAAGGATAATGCCCTCTGGGCACACAATGAATATTATCCGATGAATTTGAAAGAAGCAAACAGGAAATGGCTATATTTCCCCCTTGTTACTCCCTTGGACTAATTTTAAGTCTTGATGGGCAATCACTGAGTAGGTTCATAATGTACATGACAGAAGTAAGTTTTATGTGGTCATGCACCTGCCTGTCGTTTTGGAAGTTTTATCTTCACCTTAGTTTTGGAAGTAAATTCTAGTTATTTTAGTTGTCATTTGTTAATGATCATTAAAGACATTATTGCCTACAAGACTATTCATATAAGACTTGCTCTTACTTCTATATACTGAGAATTGACCCTGGACAGTATAATGCTGTACGGTCATGTGTTAGCTGGTAAAGTGGTCAGATTAATAAATGTATATTGGTAGTTGACTTTAGCAAAGAAATAGTGATAATCATGAGTATACTTTTATTTTTACAGGAAGAGATATTACTAGAGTATGTGTCTACAGGAGTAATAATGGTTTCCAAAGAGTATTTTTTAAAGGAAAAAAATGAGCATGAATCCACTCTTCAGTATAAGCTATGAAGGAATAGTTGGGTGTGAATTACAGTGGCACCAGCTAGCACCTCTGTGATTAAGGGTCTTTCAGTGTTCCTAGAGTAAGCCCTTATTTTCAAGGGTTTATAACAGGCATAAAATCTCTTTTCCTGGCTAAACCTGTTCTGAAAAGCCTCAGCTTGGGAAGATAGATTTTTTTTCTAATTAACAAAATCTAAGTATTTTGACCCTTCAATTTAGAAAAGTACAAAAGTTGGAAGTAAAGTTTCATATTAAGTATTTTTAGTGCTCAAAAACAATGCAATCTCTGTGTTGTATATAAGGATTAATAGGTCAATCACTCATAATAAATGACTCTAAGGCTTTTTATTAAGAAAACACCAGAGAGATTAAATCTTGAAATAAGTCTGGGGGAAAGTGGCCACTGTGCAGATACATTGATTTTTTTTTTTTAGAGCAATAATGAAATTCTACTTAGAATGCATAATTAAGTATATGGATGATATAGCATGTTGGGTTTTTAATGTGTAGAAAATAAAGCTATTTGGAAGGAGTGCCTACAGTTTGCCAGTAAGCGGCAAGTCAAGATTGTATCTTATATATCAGCAGAGTAGCTCTAGGTAAGGGAGGGGCGGGGAGGGGGTTGTGAAGACTTAGTGGGACTTTGATAGAGAACTTTATAACCTTTTTCTTCAGTAAGGACTTTATCTTGCATCTTGCTGTCATTGAAGGCAGCTGTTCCTAAAATTTCAATCACTTAAGTACACCCACAAAATGAGACTATGGAGTTCTTCATTTCCCCTCGACTTTCATTTGCCTGGTGATACCTCAATGTCATGGCAGCACTGTGGTCCGAGACAGGCACAGCGCTCTGACCTTGTCAGACCCTCTGTACTGACCTGAGTCCTTTCTCTTTCACAGCCTCAGGATGGTCTTTCTTGTTTTATGTCCTTGTTCCTAACGTAAAAGTGTTTAACTGCTTCTTGGTTGTTATGGGTAGCATTGGGATAAGATTTTTAACTGGGTATTCTTGAAATGCTTTTACAATAAACCAGTTTTTATAATCTTTAAATTTTATCAGCTTTTTACATTTGTGTTCTTTTCAATTAGGGCTAAGATCTACTTATGGTTGATGGAGCACATTGATTTAGAGTTTCAGATTTTCCAAAGCACTATTTTCTATAATAACTATTTTCTAAATATAGTGCCTTTGGGGGGGGGGGGGGGGGAGAACCAAGGAAATGACTTTTATAAACAAATAATGTTGCTGTTTTAAGTATTCATATTAAATAGATTCATTCTGTATGGAACCTTGGCAAAAACACTGAAAATAACAATAATTAATTGTGTAATTCATAATTCATACCAATCAGTGTTGAAACTTAAACCGTGCAAAGTGGGAGCCAATATTCAGTGATTAACAACTTAATAGCTTTTGCACATCTGAGAAGTGAGTGCTCAGATGAATTTTATCTTCCTCCAGCATGTTTTTATAAGAATTGTGGGTGTGTCTATCTTAACAATTGTTTCTGTATCTTGAAAAAGTATCTTCCACATTTTAAATGTTTTATATTAGAGAATTCTTTAATGCACACTTGTCAAATATATATATATAGTACCAATGTTACCTTTTTGTTTTAGATGTAAGAGCATGCTTATCATATGTTAGGTACTTACATAAATTGTTACATTATTTTTTCTTATGTAATACCTTTTCGTTTGTTTATGTGGTTCAAATATATTCTTTAAACTCTTCTTTTGTTGTTTTTAACAATTAATATATTTAAACTTTTTGGCTTCTTAATGGACTTCCAATATAACAGGTACTGGTGATAAAAAAAATAAAAGGTGATTCCAGTAGTAACTAGTACAGAGGTGAACGTAAGGTTAGCTTGTCATTTGAATTTGTGAAGTACAGATTGAATTCTCTGAGCTTTCTGCTCTGCACTGGTCATGTAGACCATTCCCATCAATGGTAGTGTGTAAGCAGAATTGCCTCCTTCATTCTTAAGTAGCTTTACTACACGTAACAGCACAGAAGAAACAGAAGAACTTGACACAATCTTTCAAAATAGCCTTTGGTTTTATTTCTCCAAAATATTGGCTCATGGTATCCAAAATACAATAGTGAAAATTATTACTGTCCTATACTAATAAAAGACAAACATGCAAATTGATTGTACTTTCGCTATGCCTCAAGCCACGCCCACCAGCCCATCAGAGCGACTATATGCAAATTAACCCAACTAAGATGGCGGCCGTCAGCCACAGAGCTGGAGCAAGCAGGAGGCTTGCTTGCTCCAGTGATGGAAGAAGCCAAGGTTCCCCGCCTGCCGTGGCCTGGCTCTGAGCTCCACTGAAAGCCGCAGTTTCAATTATAGAAGGTAAACAAACCCCAGATACCTGCTTTCAGCCAGCCGCGGCCACGGAGCTGGAGCGAGCAGGAGTGGGTTGCCCCTGGAGATGGAGGAAGCCAAGCTTTCTGCAGGCCTCTGCTAAAGGCAACAAAGTTTCAATTATAAAGGTAAATAAATCCCAGAATAAAAAAAAAGGGAGAGGCTGGGAGCTTATGTCGCCAGGGTGCTTGGCCAGTCTGAAAATGGCCTTCAGCCCCTCACTCAGACTGGCCAGGCACCCCAGTGTCGACCCCCCACCCTAAAGGGGGTGTGGCCAGCCTGAAAACAGCCATCAGCCCCTCACCCAGGCTGGCCAAACCTCCATGGGGTGAGGGTCCCACACTGCAAGAGGGCATAGGCCAGGCTGAGGGACACCCCGAGTGCACAAATTTTTGTGCATTGGGCCTCTAGTTTTATAAATAAAAACTCAGAAATTTAAGTGGTAGGTTCTGAACTTTAAGAAGTAGATTTGATTTTCTTTGAAAATTAATTCTTTTTTTAATGGTTTTAAAAAATATTTATTGATTTTTTAGAAAGGGAGAAACATCAATGTGAGAGTGAAACATCAATTGGCTGCCTCCTGCATCCTTCCTATCGAGAATCAAACCTGCAATCTGGGCATGTGCCCTGACCAGGAACTGAACCAGTAACCTTTCGGTGCATGGGACAACACCCAACCAACTGGGCAACACCTGCCAGGGCAAAAACTATTTATTACTGTATATAATATCTTCAATTATTTATTTTTTTTGTCTTGTTAACCCTCACCCACGGGTATTTTTCCATTGATTTTTTAGGGAGTGGAAAAGAGGGAAAGACAGAAACATTGATGTGAGAGAAATGCATCAATTGGTTGCCTCCTGCACAAGCCCTGACCAAGGTCTGGGCTGGGAAGGAGCCTGCAACCAAGGTATGTGCCCTTGACCAGAATCGAACCCAGGACCATTCAGTCTGCAGGCTGACACTTTATCCACTGAGCCAAATCGGTTAGGGCTTTATCTTCAACTAGAGGCCCAGTGCATGAAGAGGCCCACTGTGAAGTCTCACAGTCCGGTACCACTTGGGGGTTGTCTGACTGCGGGCTTAGGCCTGCTCCCCGGGAAGCGGGCCTAAGCCGGGAGTCAGACAACCCCCAAGTGGTGCCGGACCCCTCGCTCCTTACCACCCACCTACAGCAGAGGCAGGAGAGGTTCCCGCCACCACCACTGCACTCGCCAGCCATAAGCCTGACTTCTGGCTGAGCAGTGCTCCCCATGTGGGAGCGCACTGACCACCAAGGGGACAGCTCCTTCATTGAGTGCCTGCCCTCTGTTGGTCATTGAGCATCATAGCAACCAGTCTTTTCGTTCAGTTGATTTGCATGTTAGGGTTTTATTATATAGGACTAGAGGCCCGGTGCACAAAAATTTGTGCACTCGGGGGGGAGAGGGGGTCCCTCAGCCCAGCCTGTGCCCTCTCGCAGTCTGGGACCCCTCGGGAGATAACGACCTGCTGGCTTAGGCCTGCTCCCAGGTGGCAGAGGGCAGGCCCAATCCCTAGGTGCAGCCCCTGGTCAGGCTCAGAGCAGGGCTGATCAGGGGGTTGGGGCGCCGCACCCTGTCACACAGAGCCGCAGGGCAATCAGGGGGTTTGGGCGCTGCCCCCTGTCACGCTGATCCCGGTGCCGGGAGGCCTCGCGGCTCCGCTGATCCCGGTGCTGGGAAGCATATTACCCTTTTACTATATAGGATAGAGGCCTGGTGCATGGGTGGGGACTGGCTGGTTTGCCCTGAAGGGTGTCCTGGATCAGGGTGGGGGTCCCCACTGGGGTGCCTGGCTAGTCTGGGTGAGAGGCTGAGGGCTGTTTTCAGGCTGACGGGTGACTGAAGCTCCCAACTGCTCCTTTTTTTCTTTTTCTTTTATGCTGGTCCAGCTTTAGCTCTGGCTCCAGCTCTGAGGCCGCTGCTGCTGAAAGCAGGTATCTGGTTTGTTTGGGTTCTATAATCGAAACACTGTATCAACTCCAGCTCTGAGGTCCCGGCGGGCTGAGAGCAGGTTTCTGGGGTTTTGTTTAGCTTCTATATTTGTAACAATGTTTCAAACTGCAAGCTCAGAGGCCGGCAAGGCAGGCGGGGAACGTTAGAGTCCTCCATCACTGAAGCAAGCAAGCCTCATGTTAGCTTCAAGCTGCCTGGCTGCCGGACGTCATCTTGGCTGGCAGTTAATTTGCATATCGCCCTGATTAGCCAATGGGAAGGGTAGCAGACGTACACTAATTACCATGTTTCTCTTTTATTAGATAGGATTACTGACATCAGTTTTAATGAGGCTAATCTAAAAACTTCATGTTTTGTTATACACTAATATGGAGCTTGAAATTTATCGTTTTCCTTGTACAAAATGTATGATTGTACATCTTAGTTCAAAACTATATATATGCCTGCAGGCTATACCTATATTGGATGGCTTGAAGCCCAGTTACCTTCATTCTGGATCCTGTGAACCAGAATTGTACAACCTTTAGGTAACTGATTTAGTCTAATTCAGCAGAATACTCAGAAGCTTACAGGGGTGGTCATTATGTGGATTTGAGAAGAAGCTTCTAGAGAGAACAAGAAGGGGCATTCTAAATATTTAGAAGTATAGTAATCTTACTTAGAGCCTGATGTTGAGTAATCTACATAATGTTTTTCTTAGAAGACGGACTCAAAACTAAAATAGCTCAGTAAATGAATCGCCCAGCTGGCATAAGCAGACAAATGTTTGCATGTTGTGTATTTTTCAGAAAGAGGGAAAGAATAACAACTAGTAATAAAAGGAAACCTAGGTGGTAACTGCAGGACTAGTCAGTAGACCAGTGAGTTACATTTAATTCCCCCTGGTTTCCATCTTGACGCTGAGAGTGCAGAAGAGCAGCCCAAAGGACCCCATCATTTTCTTCTGTAATGGCAACCAGACCATCCCTGATCCTGGCAACCATAGATTATATTAGGTTCATGTTCAGTTATATTGAAAATCTGGCTTTACTTGGTAGTTCTGAGTAGGTTCATGTGCTGCTGGATTCAGGCATGTCTCTGGCAGGACATGTGCCAAGTTGTCTTGCTTTCAACTATTGGCATTTACTCGCTTTATTCTAATCATCATGAGAAACTTGATAAAGTATTCTGATTAAAATTTTATTACTGAATTAGAAATCAGATGAGAATCCTGTGACATTTAGTAACTGTTGTTTTCCCAAATCACCTATAGGATATTTTTTGCCATACTGCCTGGATACAAGAGCTCTGATATAAGTAAAATTGATAATTTCCCAGCCATAAACAGCCTTAAACTGGCAGACTCACTGCTATCACATATGAAAAGAGTTGCAGAATCAAGATACTAGCAAAACAAGATGATATTGAAAAGGTTCTCTGAATTTTTTAATCTGCCATATTTTAACAAAACAAAACTTATAAACGCAGTGACCTAGTTAAACCCTGTAGGAGTTAAAAAACAAACAAAACGGGTATCTATGTGCTATTCAAAGCAGTATTTGGCGATAACTGAGCAAAGAATCTCTTAGTCTACCTCTGTAAAATTCCTAAACAGCTAATCTGGTAATTGTAATGCTTGTTTTTAATGTAAAACTATTAAAAACTAGAGTTACTGCAACTTTGTAAAATTGATACTGTTGGTAAAAGTAAATGAGTGGACAGGACTAGATTCTTAGTAAAAGGAACTTCTCTAAGAAACCACAAAAAAAATAGGATCAAAACCAGGAGGATGTCTTTAGTATATTTAAGGCTGCTAACTTATTTGTTAGGGTTATGACACACCTTTACCCATATTCCTTCATGTATTAACCCAAGTTTATTTTATGATGAGACTATAGTTCCCATGATCTTCACAGAATCTATATAAAATAGTCTATTAGTTAAACATCACCTTTTGGTATAATTTTCTTTGTGGGATGTTATAGAAACCACATCTTAGTATTTCATTTGTTCAGTTACAAATAAATTATTGTTATAGTGGATTTACACGAGGTTAAAATGATACTCTGTGTAGACAGTTGTGATAAATTCATATTCTCAAAGCTGTGGGTTAAGTGGCAGAATCTGAGGAAGAAAAAGCACTGTTGCATTTCAGTTCAGTACTATTTCTATGAGCTGCTGAAGCCAGCTACTCTAAGCCAACATAGTGATGACTGGACTAAGAAATTTGCCGGAAGATCATTTCTCTTTACGAGAACCTTACAGCAACTTGTATTTAGGCACCTCTTTCTACTGACTAAAAGCTAAGCATAACTGCAGCCAGCGTTCAACAGAAGCATCTCGCAGTAGGTCGGCAGGATCTAAATGATGAGCAGAATATCACAACTGTAGGACTCTGATTTCTGGGGTGACCATAAATCAAGACCTTAGATTTTGTGAGAGAGAAAAAAATCATACACATGAACAGCTTGAAATCACACTGTGCAAGCCCACTTGTACAATATCTTACAAAGAAAACCATTTGTTGAAGTGTTTTCTCTGGGCACCAAGAAGTCTCTTGATCCCTATAAAATAATCTCAATGGGACTGGCCAAAGGAGAATGTAGGTTTGAGATTTAGTTGTCTTTTACAATTCAAACCATGAACAACAATGTAGTTCTTCTGCATTCTAGGCCAGAGGAATTTCTGCAGAAGTCTGCAATGGGTTTCAGTAGAACAGCATGAGCCCATAAACTGTCCAATCAAAAAACAGCTGGTGACTCACCAGGCATGTGTGTGTGCACCAGTTCAGAACTCTGTTGAGGGCACATTGTTGATCTGGAGTGGAGTGGTAAGCCCTGGCCAAATTTGGAATATTGTTTAAGAAATTTAACACTGATTTGAACTAAAAAATAACTGTAAATCAAATTCCTGTTGCTCTTTTAAAGTCATTAAGACAAAATTCTCAACAGTTTCATAGTTGAAGCCTGCTAACTGCAGCAAATTATTCCAGTCAGGTTGATGTTCCACTGCCATCATTTATTGTGTAGCTTGAAGACTAAGACTTCTTCCATTGAGGGTAAAGGAAAAATACTGTAATTTACACAATCTCTGAAACTGGTTATTAGGACCAAAACAAAATATAAGAGTAACTGGTGAGCTGTTAAACATACTTTAACAGTAAAACTTTGTTAACATGTCCATGATTTTTCTCAGTATTATCTTGTTTAGAAATGTATGTTATTGAATAATTCAAAATTGCCCTTCAAACTTGAGATTTACTGGTATTTGCCTTGCTCTCATTAGTATTGCACACTAAGTAACTTACCTCTCCCCATCTATATCCTATCTAATAAAAGACAAAAAGGGTAATTGACCATACCTTCATTATGCTTCCCATTGGCTAATCAGCACCATATGCAAATTAGCCGCCATCTTTGATGGCGGCTAATTTGCATACTGCAGCCAGGGCTGGCCAGCGCCAGGCGCCATCCGGGCCCCATGTGCGGCCCTGGGCAGCCGGGCTTAGGCAGCACGATCGCATCACCTAAGTCCCACCCCAGCTGGGACCCCCGTGTGCCTCCTAAGCCCCGCCCCCAGCCAGGACCCCCGAGTGCCACCTAAGCCCGCTGCCAGCTGGGACCCCATGGCGATCCCAGAGCAGGCAAGTGCAAGGGCGGGCGGCCCCCAGGTGGGCCTGCTACTGGGATCGCCATGGCGATCACAGAGCAGGCAAGTGTGGAGGGCAGCGGGCCCCCAGGTGCGCCTGCTCCTGGGATCGCCATGGCAATCCCAGAACAAGAAAGTTCCCCACAGGCAGCACCCAGCAGGGCCTGCCCCCTGTCTCTGCAGTGATCCGGTGATCCATGAGCAGGAAAGTGCAGCCTGCAGGCAGCACCCCACCCTGGCCACAGCTCAAGGGAGAGAAAAACACGCAGTGGAGGCCAGGAGCCTGAGAGATCAACACAGAGGGGCGCCTGCTCCAAGCCTCCATGGTGTGGCTGGAGGCAGGCCCCCAGCAGACACACACACACACACACACACACACAGCGCCTGCTCTGAGCCTCCAATGCAGCTGGGGGCAGGCCCCCAGCAGACACATACACACACACATGCACATGCACACGCACACAGACACACACACAGGACGCCTGCTCCGAGCCTCTGCTGCCAGACTGTGGCCGTCAGTAGGACATACACTGAGGGCTCCCGGACTGTGAGCGGGGCAGGCTGGGCTGAGGGAACCCCACCCCCCACCCCCACCCTCAGTGCATGAATTTCGTGCACCGGGCCTCTAGTATATATATAAAAGCCTAAACGACCAATCGACCAGTCGCTATGATGCACACTGACCACCAGGGGACAGACACTCAATGCAGGAGCTGCCCCTGGTGGTCAGTGCGCTCCCACAGCCAACCTCCATGGCCCCTACCCCTCCACCCCCACCGCCAGACAACCTCCTGCGGCCTCTCCTCCCGGCCCACCAGCCCTGATTGCCCCCGATTGGACTGGGCTAGATGGCCCTGATTGCTAGCCAGGCTGAGGGACCCCACCCATTCACAAATTCATACACTGGGCCTCTAGTTTTCATATAAGTATGCTATTTGTATCAATAATGAATATTTTAATATTCAATAATATTAAAACACTTCCACTTACTATCTTACTTGATCATACCAAATTCTATAAGATGTAGGTACTATTATTACTATTCCTAACTATGTGCCTCAAATCTAGGTCCAAATCCCACACTGTAGTTGTGAAGTAATCAGTAGAATTTGAGGGTGTAGCCTATACCTGGGAAACATGTACAACTAGGCTAGCCATATCCTTTGGGGTATTTACGTATTGGTTCTTAGCTTCGCTCCTCCTTGCCCCACGGCAGGTGGGACTTTTGCTCTTCACGCAGAGGTAATCCTAGAAAGACTGCCACAACAATGACAGTGCTCTGATAGGTTATTAAATCTGTCCATTTATTAAAGAGATAAGACTGTTAAGTGCTGAAGAGTAGTCCATACAATGTACCACGAGAGCATTGTCTACAGAAGGTTTTCTCCTCGGATGGTTAGGAAAGCCGTCTGGGCACTGAATGGTTATGACAACCAACAGCACTGGTGTTAGAGGAGGGAAAAGCACAAAACAGGAAAACAGTATGTGGGAATGGGGCATATTTCAATTCGGCTGGGCTGTACACATGAATGGATTAACCCCGTAGTCGGCAAACTGCAGCTCGTGAGCCACATGCGGCTCTTTGGCCCCTTGAGTGTGGCTCTTCCTAAGCCTTAGGAGTACCCTAATTAAGTTAATAACAATGTACCTACCTATATAGTTGAAGTTTAAAAAATTTGGCTCTCAAAAGAAATTTCAATCGTTGTACTGTTGATATTTGGCTCTGTTGACTACTGAGTTTGCCGACCACTGGATTAACCCATTCAACAAATATTCAGTGTCTTAATGTGCCAGTTACTATTCCCAGGCCCTGGGAATACAGTAATGAGCAAAATAGACACAGATGCCTGCCCAGTGGAGCTTAGTACACTCGATGAGAATAGTTAACATGTACTGAGCACTCACTATATGCCACGTACTTTCCATAGATTAACTCATTTCATCCTGGCGAAAACCCAGTGAGGTAGGTACTATCATAGTTTTGCAGATAAGAAAACTGGCATAGCCATAGCTGTTTTGGCTCAGTGGATAGATTGTCGGCCTGTGGACTGAAGGGCCCCAAGTTCAATTCTAGTCAAGGGCACATGCCTGGGTTTCGGGCTCTACCCCCAATAGGGGGTGTTCTGGAGGCAGCCAATCAATGATTATCTCTCATTGATGTTTCTATCTCGCCCTCTCCCTCTCTGAAATCAATAAAAATATTTTAAAAAAAAAAAAAAAGAGAAAGAAAACTGGCGTAGAGGTTACACATCTCTGAATGATGGATACGGGCAATCTGGCTCCAGAACCTGACCTCTTACTACCAATGTGCTGCCTTTGGCTTGAATTCCTGATTGAGAAATTTGAATACCTAATGAGCAATAGACCTTTGAAGTTCTTTTATTTATTTATTTATTTTCGGATTTTTTTTTCCCCATTGATTTTTAAAGAGAGTGGAAAGGAGGACAGGGGAGAGAGAGAGAAACATTGATGTGAGAGAGACACATCAACTGCTTGCCTCCTACAGGCACCCTGAGGGGTGGGAGTGGGGAAACAGGATAGGAATCAAACCTGCAATCCAGGTATGTGCCCTTGACCAAGAATCAAAACCGAGACCCTTCAATGCACAGGCTGATGCTCTAACCACTGAGCAATGCCAGCCAGGGCCTTTGAAGGTCTTTTAAAGAAGAGGACAATATTATCAAAAATTATTTAAAGAATATGCTATCACAGCCACTATGGAAGACAGTATGGAGTTTCCTCAAAAAACTGAAAATGGAACTCCCATTTGACCCTGTGATCCCACTTCTAGGAATATATCCCAAGAAACCAGAAACACCAATCAGAAAGGATATGTGCACCCCTATGTTCATAGCAGCACAATTCACCATAGCTAAGATCTGGAAACAGCCTAAGTGCCCATCAGTAGATGAATGGATTAGAAAACTGTGGTACATCTACACGATGGAATACTATGCTGCTCTAAAAAGGAAGGAACTCTTACCATTTGCAACGTCATGGATGGAACTGGAGAGCGTTATGCTAAGTGAAATAAGCCAGTCAATGAAGGAAAAATACCACATGATCTCACTCATTCATGGATAATAGAGACCATTATAAACTTTTGAACAATAATAGATACAGAGGCAGAGCTGCCTCAAACAGATTGTCAAACTGCAGCAGGAAGGCCGGGGAGGGTTGGGGGGCAGGAGGGAGGGGGGTAAGAGATCAACCAAAGGACTTGTATGCATGCATATAAGCATAACCAATGGACATAAGACACTGGGGGATAGGGGAGGCTAGGGGACTGTCAAGGGCGGGGCGAAAAAAAGGACACATATGTAATACCCTTTGTAATACTTTAAGCAATAAAAAAAAAAGAAAAAGAATATGCTATCAAATCAAAGTTCAAGGAAATTGATCGAACTTACCTAAAGGGAAACAAAAATGGGCTGGGCACACAGGTGGAGAGAAAAAAAATATAGAGATATCTACATACACATTTCAAGACATTAACAGTGAACTCAGAGTACCTTTGATTTGCTCCCCAAATACTATGGATCACTTTTTCTCTTTACCTGGCAAATGGAAGACAGGAAAGGGAGCTGATTATTTCAAAGGCAACCAAATCGGTTTCCCCAATATTATAATCAAGCTTGTCTGCTCAGGCAGTGAATTACTGTAGAATAGAAATAATTCTATTTATCATACAGAGATAGAACTGGTATCTGAGCAGATTCCCAACTTGTGAAATATATGTCAAGCAAGGAAAAACTATGGAAAATCTAAATCTCATGAGTCCATCAAGAACAGCTACTCAAAGGTCAAAGTCTGAGCCCATTTAGGGGCGTAGGAGAGGGTGATCCTTGAACTGAAGTCATAGCCTAGCTCATGTCCCCAAGGGTAGTACCTCCATGTGTGCGAAAGCAAAAACCCAGTCTACACTCCTCTGCACTGCCCACGAGAAGATGTGATATCAGCACTTGAATGATGTGCCAGCCTCAGCTGGTGTGCAGTAATCACAGCCAGAATGAGCCAAAGTGACACTTGGAAAGTGTTTCCTCAGTGTCACCCTGCTTCTGTGTGGCTCACTGGAGACCAGTGGCAGCAGAAAGACCATGGAGTCAGTGTGTCATGAGAAGGCAGGTTGTTTTAGAAGACAATGGGCCCTGCTGGTGTGGCTCGGTGGTTGAGTATTGACCTATGAACCAGTAGGTCACAGTCTGATTCCGGTCAGGGCACATGCCCGAGTTGTGGGTTCGATCCCCAGTAGGGGGCATGCAGGAGGCAGCTGATCAATGATTCTCATCATTGATGTTTCAATCCCTCTCTCCTTCTCTCTTCCTCTTTAAAATCAATAAAAACATATTAAATAATAAAGAAGACCTCAATGGCTGCCTATGGCAGAATCACAAAGGAAGGACCTCAGTGGAGCAGTGTTGACAAGTTCCTAGTACCATTCACAGTTCTGGAGAAATTGTCTCAGTCTATCCATTTAGGACAGTGGTTCTCAACTTTGGCTGCACATTAGAATCACCTGGGAATCTTTTTAAAATCCTGATTTCTGGGCCGATTCCCAGGTGATTCTAATGTGCAGCCAAGGTTGAGAACCACTGATTTATGAGAAGACTGAATCATGTCATAAGATCAGTTGCCCTAGCTGGTTTGGCTCAGTGGATAGAGCATCGGCCTGCAGACTGAAGGGTCCAGAGTTCGATTCTGGTCAAGGGCACATGGCTGCAGGCTCAATCCCCAGTTGGGGGCGTGCAGGAGGCAGCCGATCAATGATTCTCATCATTGATGTTTCTATCTCTCCCTCACCCTCTCTCTAAAAAATAATAATAATAAAAATATTTTTAAAAAGAAGAAGATCAATGAATTTGTAGAGGGAGGGTAAAACAAATACCAGCGAGTAAGCTAACCCACATAGAAGAAACTATTACTTAGTCAATGCACAGAACGCTTATTAGGTATAAGGTATTCTGCTGGGAGTTGCAGGACCATCTTCCTGCCCTCATGGAGCTTACTACTCAGGGGAGAGGCCAGCCTGAAGTGTTTTAGTTCCCTAACTATGATTGTGATCATTGTTAACGTGTTTGAGGGCCATGAGAATGTGTAAAGAGACCTAACCTGGTCAGAGGAGTAAGGGGAGGCTTCTCTGAGGAGGATACATATCAATCAAGACCTGGAGGACGGAAAGAAGGCTGTTGGGAGCTGAGGCAGGGAGCTCGTCATGCCAGGCAGATGGAACAGCATGTCCCCACAGTGTTAAGATGGAAAGAAGCTTCTATCAACCCTGGAGAAACTACAAACAAAAACAAATCACAGGCCGATGTGATTGGAGCACAGTGAGGGGAGCATGAGGTAGGCAGAGCTGGCTCAGCCGGCCCTTCAGCCATGCTGACGGCTTGCAATTCAATCCTAACAGCGATGAAAGTCACCGAAGGTGCAATGAACATAGGGGTGCACATATCTTTCTGAATTAGTGTTTCAGGTTTCTTCAGATATATTCCCAGAAGTGGAATTGCTGGGTTAAGGCAGTTCCATTTTTAATTTTTTGAGGAAACTTTATACTGCTTTCCACAATGACTGCACCAATCTGCATGAGGGTTCCCTTTTCTCCACATCCTCACCAACACCTGTTGTTTGTTGATTTATTGATGACAGCCATTCTGACAGGTGTGAGGTGATTTCTCATTGTGGTTTTCATTTGCATTTCTCTCATGATTAGTACTGTTGAGAATCTTTCCATGTTTGTTGGCCCTCTGTATGTCCTCTTTGGAGAAGTGTCTATTCAGGTCCTCTGCCCATTTTTAATTGGATTTTTTTGGTGTTTTTTTGGTGTTAAGTTGTATGAGCTCTATATAAATTTTGGATATTAATCCCTTATCAGATATGTCATTGACAAATACGTTCTCCCATTCAATAGGTTTTCTTTTCCCTTTGTTAATGGTTTTCTTTGCTGTGCAAAACCTTCTTAATTTGATATAGTCCCATTTGTTTATTTTTCTTTTGTTTCCCTTGCCTGATTACAGCATTATTTACAATAGCTAAGACATGGTTGCAAGCCTAGTGCCCATCAATAGATGAGTGGATCAAAAGTTGTGGTACAACCCTAACCGGTTTGGCTCAGTGGCTAGAGTGTCAGCCTGTGGACTGAAGGGTCCCAGGTTCGATTCCAGTCAAGGGCATGTACCTTGGTTGCCGGCACATCCCTAGTGGGGGGTGTGCAGGAGGCAGCTGATCGATGTTTCTAACTATCTCTCTCCCTCTCTGTTAAAAAAATCAATAAAATATATTAATTTTAAAAAGTTGTGGTGCATATATACAATGGAATATTATTTGGCCATAAAAAAAAAAAAGAATGAAATCTTACCAGTTGCAACAACTTTCATGAATGGATCTAGAGCAGTGGTTCTCAACCTGTGGGTCGCGACCCTTTTGGTGGTCTAACGACCCTTTCACAGGGGTCGTCTAAGACCATCCTACATGTCAGATATTTACGTTACGATTCATAATAGTAGCAACATTACAGTTATGAAGTAGCAATGAAAATAATTTTATGGTTGTGTCACAACATGAGGAACTGTATTTAAAGGGCCAGAAGGTTGAGAACCACTGCTCTAGCTGCTGTGTAACACTGAACTATCGGGGGCGGGGGTGGGGGTAGTGAGTATGGTGCAGGGACCAGTTGGAAACAACATGGTAGTCCCCGGGAGAAGCGCTGGTGGCTAGCGCCAGGGTTGTGGCTGTGTAGGGAGCAGATCAAAACAACAGGTTGGGTAACTGAACAGGTGTCAGAGAAGAAGAGAGCGATGTAAAACAGTAGAGGAGGAGGAGGTTTGGGAGGGAAATATCACTGACAACAATGAGCTGGCTAAGTGCATATCAAAGTGAACGGTTGCTGCCTGGCCCAAAGAGGGGCTACTGCTCTGTCAATCCTGCGCTGTCAGGAAGGGCAACAGATTTCGATGGTGAAGTTAATGGGCGACCCTTGAGCATGTCGATCTCTTTCAACTCTAACACGACACCCAGGAAACTCCACAAGGACAAGACTAGTCTGTGACCCTTTTTAAAATTAAGAACAAACCAAAATTAACATACAACCCTCAATGCACAACCTGGATTTAAAAGATTTGTCACCTCATTATTTCTAAATGCAGGTCAAAGCTCATTAGAACCTATCTACATATGGTTAAAATAAAAATCCCTAGTCTTACCCAAAAACTCATTTAAAATAATGTAAGAGCCTGGCCGGCGTGGCTCCGTGGTTGAGCGTGGACCTATGAACCAGGAGGTTATGGTTTGATTCTCGGCCAGGTACATGGGTTCCATCTCCAGTGTGGGGCGAGCAGGAAGCAGCCCATCAATGATCATCTCTCATCCTTGATGTTTCTCTCTCCCTCTCTGAAATCAATAAAAATATTTTAAATAAAAATAAAATAAGTACCTCAGAATGTTGGCATCTCATCCCCAACAGGCAGTGACCTCATTTCTCCTACTGGTTTTGTGCATTTTTAAATGGACCGGTCTGCCACGTGTGCATGATTAGCACTTCACACCTTGTTTACAATGTGGGGGAGGGAGGCTGTCATTGGCATCTGTCCTGCTGTTTCTGATGAGCTGTCAGGCTGAGAACTCTCCCTTCATTGGGACAATTGGGCCAAAGGCCAGGCTGACTGAGTGAAATGTCAGATGGTCCTTTTTTTTTAAAGATCCGCCCTAAAGCCTGAGCTGGACTCCTAGAGCTCTCTTAATTCTGCAGAACCAGCATCCAAGAAAGAGAATGCTTGTTCACGGTGCTACCCTCTCCCCTTGGCCACCTTGTTCCTTTGGACTAAGGTGCAAATGGCAACTGGTTTCCAAGACCACTTATTCAACACACACAGCAGCTGAGCTCTTCAGGCTGATGTAACAACCTCCCCTGCACCAGCCAGGCAAGGGGAGGCCTCCTGGGGCCCTGGTGGGGCAAGGGCCTTGAGGGGCAGCTGGGCAGGGCAGCCAGGAGTGAGGCCCACACAGTCATGACTAGGGAGCCTGATCTATCAGGGTCATGGAGGCAGGCAGGAGGATATAAGACAGGGATCATCCAGATTTCAAAGTCAGAGAATGGAAGGACTCTCAAGGGAAGAATGAGACCCAGAAGGTGGAAGAAGACTTGCTCAAAGAGCCAGGAACAGGAACTTAGACTCTTGACTCTGGGTGGATTTATCGTGTAACTACCTTAGTTAAAAATCACAGAGTCAAAATCACTCTCAAAAACGTAAATTGCCAGTACACTTGACCCTAGAACCGTGGTCAGCAAACCGCGGCTCGCGAGCCACATGCGACTCTTTGGCCCCTTGAGTGTGGCTGTTCCACAAAATACCATGTGCGGGCGCGCACGTACAGTGCGATTGAAACTTCGTGGCCCATGCACAGAAGTCGGTATTTTGTGGAAAAGCCGCACTCAAGGGGCCAAAGAGCCGCATGTGGCTCGCAAGCCGCGGTTTGCTGAGCCGCAGTTTGCCGACCACTGCCCTAGAACAACATGAGTTGGAAGTGCACTGGTCCCACTTATACACAGATATTTTTCAATAAACATAGGTAGTGCTGTAAATGTATTTTCTCTTTTATGATTTTTCTTAATAACACTTTTTCTCTAGCTTACTTTATAAAAACACAGTATATAATACATATAACACCAAATATGTGTCAATTGTTTATGTTATCGATAAAGCTTTGGGTCAATAGTAGGCTATTAGTAGTTAAGTTTTGGGGGACTCAAAGGTTTATGCGGAGCCCTGACTGGTTTGGCTCAGTGGATAGAGTGTCAGCCTGTAGACTGAAGGGTCCCCGGTTCGATTCTGGTCAAGGGCACATGCTTGGGTTGCAGGCTCGATCCCTAGTGGGGGGCATGCAGGAGGCAGCCAATCAATGAGTCTCTCTCATCATTGATGTTTCTCTCTCTCCCTCGCCTTTCCTCTCTGAAATCAATAAAAATATATTTTTAAAAAAAAGTTTAAATGGAGCCCAGCTGGCATGTGTTAGTGGTTGAGTGTCAACCTATGAACCAGGAGGTCATGGTTCGATTCTTGGTTAGGGCATATGCCTAGGTTGCGGGCTCAATCCCCAGTAGGGGGCGTGCAGGAGGCAGCCGGTCAATGATTCTCATCATTGATGTTTCTCTCTCTCTCCCTCTCCCTTCCTCTCTGAAGTCAATAAAAATATATATATTTTTAAAAGTTTATGTGGCCCTAACCGGTTTGGCTCAGTGGATAGAGCATCGGCCTGTGGACTCAAGGGTCCCGGTTTCGATTCCGGTCAAGGGCATGTACCTTGGTTGCGGGCACATCCCCAGTGGGGAGTGTGCAAGAGGCAGCTGATCGATGTTTCTCTCTCATTGGTGTTTCTAACTCTCTATCCCTCTCCCTTCCTCTCTGTAAAAAATCAATAAAATATATATTTTTTTAAAAGTTTATGTGGATTTTCTATTATGCAGTGGGCACCCCTAGTCCCAGTGTTGTTCACGGGTTAACTGTACTGTGTATAGCACAGCAAGATGCTCACACTGTGGAAGGCACTTAGAACTAAGCCCAACGGAAGGAAAAGCGGACCCAGATCACCTGTTCAGGATTATTCCGGGGCCTATGCTTACTAAGTAGAAGGGTGCATGGAACTCACCCAGGCTTGTAACACAGTATTTCTCTCTTCCTGCCTCTTCTCTTTGTCTTCAGCATATATAGTTTATGTAAGTTAAGATGGATGGTAAGATGCCTACTGGTCCTGAACCGTACTGGCCAGTAGTAGTTCGTTTTGTAATCCTCACCTGAGGATATGTTTCCATTGATTTTGAGAGAGAGAGAGAGAGAGAGAGAGAGAGAGAGAGAGAGAAACATTGATGTGAGAGAGAAACATTGGTTGTTTGACCCCATATACACCCTGACCAGGGATGGAATCCGCAACCTGGGTATGTTCCCTGACCTGAAATCAAATCTGCACCCTTTTCAGTGTACGGGACGACATTCCATCCAACTGATCCACTGGCCAGGACTGGCCAGCAGTTTTGACTAATACTACTACTACTAATAATAATGAAATGACAGACTATTAAGAGCTAAATGTATGCCAGGCACTATTCTAAGAGGCTTATTAACTCATTTAATGCCAGTGATGAATAGCGAGCACATGCCCTGCTTTCAAAGAGCTCCTTGTTTAGGGAAGTGGTTCCAAATCATGGCTGACTAGTAGAACCTCTTGGGGAGCTGTTAAAACACCCTGATGTGTGGGCTCCATCCCAGAGGCTTTGCTTTAATTGGATAGGGGCGGAGCCTGGGCATGGGAGGGGGGGTTTCCAAGCTTTCTAGATAACGTATGTGCAGCCAGGATTGAGAACCACGGAGCCAGGGTAAAGGAGGCAGACAGGTAGACTGGCCGTGGCCGGTGAGTGTGCCCGGTTTGTTAAGGGGGACCACAGGTGGGACACCTGACCCAGATGAAGGGTCGGGAAGAGATTCCCACTATACGTGAAATGTGAGAAAGGGTCGCTCCAGGCCTATCACCGTCGGGGTGTGTTCCAGGGGAGTTTCTCTTCCCATCACGGTTCTTTGACTCACACTACCCAGGTGGCCCTGTCCCAGATAGAACCTTCTAGTTATAAAGAGTCTGAGCCAGTTATAGCCACACCAGCACCCCTGAGGGTCAAGCTTCCCCCATGAAGCCAGGCACTGGTTTTCACACCCAACAGGAGGGGAACCTCTGCCTGGCTCAAGGGTCAGCAGTGGAGGGTCTGTCCCAGGAGGAACTGATCAGGACTGGGAATCGGAAGGGAGCTGGCTTGCTTGAAGAACCTCCCCTTTTTGGCATAAACCTCTGTAATGCAGCATAATCTTTTGAATTTGCTTAAAATAATATGCTGACATGTGGATATATCTTTTTATGGTTGTGTCTGTCTGTCATTTTAACCTTTGCTTAGAAGATATCTCAACTTGCTTCAGGCCTCTAGACCAGGGGTGGGCAAACTTTTTGACTCGAGGGCCACAATGGGTTCTTAAACTGGACCGGAGGGCCGGAACAAAAACATGGATGGAGTGTTTGTGTGAACTAATATAAATTCAAAGTAAACATCATTACATAAAAAGGTACGGTCTTTTTTTTCAATAGTTTTATTCATTTCAAATGGGCCGGATAGTTTGCCCACGGCTGCTCTAGACCCTTAGAAGCATCCCGTGGCCTCAGGCCCCTGTGTTTTTGAGATTTACCTACCCCTCTGGGATGCAGGGTCTTACTAAGGCATCTAGGTCATCTGCCACTTCCTGCTCATCAGGTCCTATCACCATGCATCTATAAATCACTATAAGAGTGATTCAGGCCCTAATCAGTTTGGCTCAGTGGATAGAGCATCAGCCTGCGGACTGAAAGGTCCCAGGTTCGATTCTGGTCAAGGGCATGTACCTTGGTTGCGGGCACATCCCCAGTAGGAGGTGTGCAGGAGGCAGCTGATCGATGTTTCTCTCTCATCGATGTTTCTAACTCTCTATCCCTCTCCCTTCCTCTCTGTAAAAAAATCAATATATATATATATATTTTTTAAAGAGTGATTCAGGTCTCTGTTCACCAAACCCAGAGATTTTGTTGTTTTGTTTTGTTTGTTATTATTATATAGATCAGGCAGGACCTGCGTGGGCTGCCCTGTAATTAGACCGGAGGGAACTCATAATTATCAGCCACTGCCTGGTCTTGTCGGTTGGACTATTCTGCAAAGGACCCTGACCCTGCTGCCTATTTTTGTCATGACACCCACTTTGCATCTGTTAATTAATGGCTTCCACCTAACCTCTGCCACCCCCGGATCATAGATTTTCTCCCCACAGAAGGCAGCGTGCTCATTTCAATGAGGGTATTTCCTGACACCGGCTCCAGCAATATTCAAAGATGCTGGTGCTCCCCTTCCCAGTGTTTCTACTTGGTGATCGGAGTGTCTTCTAGCTGTTCAAGGAGCACAGCTAGGAGATGAGTGTGCAGTTCACCACTGAAAATTTACTCCAGCATTCCTGTCTCCCTAAGTCTTTGAATTATTTCCTTCACATTATACCCAGGAATTTCTAGCATCTCGACTTCAATTAGCATGGCTAAGCGAGGGCAGACCACAAAGGCGGGGCCGTGTTTGTACACTGGCGAGAATGACAACTCAGACTTGGCTGAGAGTCCTCTCACTTGGCTGTGCAATTGCTTCAGAATATATACAGATGATTAAAAACACAGGTGGGTGTGAGTAGACAAACACCTCAGCGCCTGCATTGTTAATCACAGAAGTGTACTCTGCTTTTGGTGGCCTCAATGCCCTCACAGAGTAATGGATTCAACAGGCCAGTAGCGCTTAGAGCAGTGATGGCGAACCTATGACATGCGTGTCAGAGGTGACGCGCGAACTCATTTTTTTGGTTAATTTGTCTTTCTTAAATGGCATTTAAATATATAAAATAAATATCAAAAATATGTCTTTGTTTTACTATGGTTGCAAATATCAAAAAATTTCTATATGTGACACAGCACCAGAGTTAAATTAGGGTTTTTCAAAATAGTGACACGCTGAGCTCAAAAGGTTCACCATCACTGGCTTAGAGAGACATGGCTGGCTGGCTTTCGTATCACTATAGGGCGCAGCGGTTCCCAACCTGTGGGTCGCGAACAATGAAAATACATCCTGCATATCAGATATTTACATTATGATTCATAACAGTAGCAAAATTACAGTCATGAAGTAGCAACAAAAATAATTTTATGGTTGGGGGTCACCACGACATGAGGAACTGTATTAAAGGGTCGCGGCACTAGGAAGGTTGAGAACCACTGCAAGAAGGCTAGCGCATGTCATTAGTCAGGGCTCCATCTATTTCCATAAAGTAAATTTCTTCATCAACTGCAGATAATCTGGCTCCTGTTGTCTTCTGCATCATCAGGCCTACGTGAAGCCTTGTTGTAGCTGGTCTGGGCCACAGTTTGCCAGAGTGGGCCTTCCATACAAAAGTGGGCCTTAAAATAAAAGTGGCGCACACAATTAGAATCGCCCCCAGCTGTTTGAAGCAGCCCAGTGATTTCAGAATCGCTGGTAATTTGGCCCACACTGATCATTTCAGTTTAATGTAAATTTTCTTGTTTCCTACTTGATCTAGCACCATCAGAAGACCACTTAGGCAGTCCATCTTATTTTTTTCCCCCCTAAAATAAATTCGCAAAATATCTCCCCTCAATTTGATTTTGTAATTGGCCACCCAGGGCATGGACTCTGACTCTAGTTATGCTTTGGCAAAAATGGAGGGGTGAGGGCAAGCGAAGAACTGGCTTACTCTTAAAAGCAGGCTCACTGTTGTGGGGTCTTCAAGGAAGGCAAGAAGGATTCATTCATGAGAAGAGAAGCGTGGCAACTTCTTCCAGCAAGAGAGGCTCCGAATATGTTGGAGAGTCCAGGCACGAGCTATTTCCATTCTTTGTGCAATCAGTGGGCACCATTCTTTCACAGACAGAATTCATTTTTTTTAGAACTGGGGAACCTGCGAATTCATCTCACGTCATTTAGCCATCAATCAAATCCAACTTGGACTCTGGTTTTTTCCCTACAGAAACCAGAGTGCTCATTTCAATTAGGGAATTTCCCAGTAACTGCGAGAGACAAGGTTTCCTTTAAGTGCTATCAGAGAAAGTCATTTGTTTTTAGCTGGTCCTTAGCCAACAATTTCGTACTCGGAGCTGAGCATTCTCTTTTTCTTTTCAGCTGTGCAGCAGGAACTACCCTCCTGGAGCTCTTGAGTCCCTCCTGGCTTTCATAGGGTTCTGTGTCAGTCACCCCTCGTTTCTCCAGGCCTTGCCTTTAATGAGCACTTCAGATGTTTTTCTGGTTCACAGTTTTGCCACTGTGTGGCATGGGCTTCCCGAGTTCTGTCCTTTAAGACCAGATGGATTGTTACGGCTGTCACCAGAGTCCAAATGATGACTCCCAGGTTCTGATGACTCCCTGAGAGGCTGTTGTGTGAAGTCGCTCCTGTCATTGATTCCTACATGAATCAAGGTTCCTGTGATACGCAACAGGAGCAAACTCCAGCTATTTTAGGCAGAAAACAGATTCATTTGTATATGTTGAGTAATCATAGACACTGCGGGAGCCAGAGAATCCGATTTAGAGGTCACAGCTGAGCCGGGAACCATGCCCACACTCATGCTACAGAGGGAGTCTGTTGGGCACACAACTGCCACTTGCACCACTAACATCAGTCTTGGATGAGGATCCTAAACGTGTGTCCCTGCTACCTCTGGGAAGCGGCTTCAGGAGCCAGCACTGTGGCCCCCGGTGCCAGAATACAGGCAGTACGGAGTCTACTTTTTGTATCACTAGCCTCCAATTCCAAGTGCTGGAGAGGGGCATCTAGTGCAGAGGACTCTATGCAAAGCTGCCAGGGAAAGCAAGCATCCAGCATTTTCAGCTTCTGTCACGGAGGTGGGGTTCCTACAAATACAGGAAGTGGTGTTTGGATGCTAGGAAGCTAAAGGAATGACAAATGCTAGTTCAGCTTACCAATTGACATTCACAAACAAAAGAAATTTCTCTTTCAAACTCCTCAGTGTTAAAAAGGGGCATTCAAGGTCTCCATTTTACTTACTGGTCTAGAATGTATTTTTGTTCCTCTTTCCTCAAGTGCACTGAGAAGGACAGTAAAGCATAGGAGAATTTTTAAAATCAAATGATTATATCTTGTTTTCTCTTTCTCCTTTACTGGTACACCGAATCTCTTCCATTTTCAAATATCAGCTTTTACGCAGATGAATTCCATTTTTAAATTTCTTTTATGTTAAAATGTTTGCAAAATATCCAGTCATAAAAGAATATAATAGGAGCAGGATCTCTAGAGAAAGTTTTATTTCTGATATTTGTTGGCACAATAGCCTAAGCCTTCCTGAGTTTGTTTTGCTTGCTTTAAGTAGAATTGATGATGGTCCCTTCTCTATGCAGGAAATTGGATTCAGTGAGTGGCAGCCGCAGCCACACAATGAGTCCTTAAGTGGCCGTCCATGGCTAACACTGAGCCCCTGACATCACACTAATCCTGGCAATAGGAGAGAGAGCCAGATCAAAGCCCAAGGGGAGAGGGAAAGAAAATAATCCCAAACTGCTTCTTTGATGTCACATTAGGCAGTTAATATACATCACATCTGTTTATCGTCAACCTTCTG